>NC_091714.1:24830000-26057500 GCF_041296265.1 Equus caballus | reverse complement strand
GACCCCGACCCTGACCCTGACCCTAACCCTAATGTTATTTTACTTTAATTAATTTAAACGTAAATGAAAATATCTCTATGAGTCTAGTAGCTACTTCTTGTATGAGGTGGATCTGTAGTGTTGATGGTGTCTATGATAGACGTGCTTTTGAGTGACTCCTCTCTCACTCCTCCTTTGGAGAGAAATTATCTCATTTATGGCTTTTGGCAAAAGCAGCCTTATGTCCTGGACATAGTATATATAACTGGTCATAATAATCAATCCAAAATGAGTCAATTAGATTCTCTCTCTCAAGAATCTGGAACTGAGATACTGAAAGACTGCATCTATTGGGTAATGATGAGTTGAACAAGTAGGGTTGGTATTAAAGACCGTACCATAGAAAGCCAAAGCCATGTGCAACCTGAAGTTATGTTGGGGTGAAGACTAGAAACTACGTAGTGAAAGGAGGGAAGAGAGGGAGGGAGGAGCGGGAGGGAAAGAGGAGGAAGAAATTGTGTTGTCTTGTGAGTGATGGATATAATACCTGAGCTTTGTTGAAGACATTGTTTCTGATTTGGGGGCTAGAGAGGAGAAAAAAAGAAATAAAGATGTGGAGGAAGAAAAAAAGAAAAAAAGAAAAAGGAAAACATCTTAATGTAAATTCTAGAATTAATGGTCATATGCATTGTCTAATAAGCCAGTTTAGAAGAGCTGTGTTCTTCAGCTGAGAAAGAACAATTCTCTTTCACATGAGAAGATGGTTGTCTTTGATCTCTCTTTGAGAAAGAGACACGAGTTTGGGCACATAATGGTTTTCAATAAATATTTGTTGAATGAAGGAATAAATGAATGAATGAGTGAAGCAGCAAAGAGGAAAAGCAGCACCTTCCTCAAGCAGTCAGATCAACCTCTACGTTCAGCAGCTTTTCTCAGCTACATCATCTTGATTTGTTCTCTGATTTGGCTTTTAATTACTGTCTATTAGTCTTGTCTTTCCATTGTTTCTTTTTCAAAAAAATCTAAATTGACAAATAATTCACATACCACAAAATTCACCATTTTAAAGTGTACAATTCAGTGGTTTTTAGTGTATTCACATGATTGTGTAATCTTCATCGCTATCTAATTCCAGAATATTTTTCATCACCAGAGAAGGAATCTCATGCCCATTAGCCCGGTTCCCTTCTCCTCTTAGTCTCTAGCAACCATGACTCCATCTGCTTTTCTCTGTGAATTTGCCTACTTTGGACATACAACTCCTGGTTATAGAAGTAGGAGTGTAATTACTGAGTCAAAGAATGTGAAATATATGTTTAACTTTCTGAGGACCTGCCAAACTGTTTTCCACAGAGGCTGCACCATTTTACATTCCCACCAGCAATGTACGAGGGGACAACTTTCTTGACATCCTCACCAAATCTTGCTATTTTCCATTATAGCCATCAGAGTGGGTGTGGAGTGGTATCTGGTACTTTTGATTTGTATTTCCTAAGTGACAAATGGTGTCAAGAACCTTTCCACGTGTTTATTGGCCATTTGTATATCTCCTTTAGAGAAACATCTATTCAAATTCTTTGCCCATTTTTAAATAGGGTTATTTGTCTCTTTATTGTTGTGTTGTAAGAGGTCTTTACATATTCTGGTTATGAGAACCTTATCAGATGTAAGCTTTGCAAAAGTTTTCTTCCATTCTGTGGGTTGTTTTCACTTTCTTCATGGTATCTTTTGAAGCATAGACATTTTTAATTTTTATGAAATCTAGTTTATCTATATTTTCTTTGGGTGCTTGTGCTTTTGGTATCATATCTAAGAGAACGTTGCCTATTCCAAGGTCATGAAGATTATGTTTTCTTCTAAGAGTTTTATAGTTTTTGCTCTTACATTTAGGTTTTTGATCTATTTTAAGTTTTTGTATATGGTGTGAGATAGGAATCCAATTAATTCCTCTCCTTGTGGATATCCAGTGTCTCAGCACCATTTGTTGAATATATCATTCTTTCCCCATTGAATGGTCTTGGCACCCTTATCAAAAATCAGTTGACCATGGGTGAATGGGTTTATTACTGATGTCTCAATTCTATTCCATTTTCTATATGCCACTCCTTATGCCAGTGCCACTTACTGTAGCTTTGCGGTAAACTTTGAAATCAGGGTATATGAGTCCTCCAACTTTGTTCTTCTTTTTCAAGATTGTTTTGTCTTTTCTGCATACCTTTCATTTCCATGTAAACTTTAGAATCAGCTTGTCAATTTCTGCAAAAAAAAGGGTGTTAAAATTTTGATAGGAATTGCGTTGAATCTGTAGATCACTTGGAGAAGTATTGTTATCTTCACAATATTAGGTCTTCCAATCTATACACACAGGGTGTCTTGCCACTTATTTAGGTTTACAAAAATTTCTTTTCAACATTTTGTAAAAGTATACAAGTTTTGCACTCCTTTAGTTAAACTTATTCGTAAGTATTTTATTCTATGGATGTTATTGTAAACAGAATTGATTTCTTAGTTTCATTTTCAGATTGTTCATTGCTAGTATATACAAATACAACTGATTTGTATACATTGATACTATATCCTGCGATGTTGCTGAATTGGTTTATTGTCTGTAATAGCTTTTTTGTGGATTCTTTAGTAGACATCCTTGTCTTCTTCCTGATCTTAGGGTAAACACTTTCAGTCTTTCACTGTTAAGTATGATGCTAGCTATGAAGTTTTTGTAGATGCCCTTTCTTAGGTTGAGGAAATTCCCTTCTAAGTTTATTGAGTCTTTTCATTATGAAAAGGTACTGTATTTTGTCAAATGCTTTTTCTGCATGTATTGTGATGATCATGTGAATTCTCCCCTTTATCCTATTAAAATACTGTATCATATTGATTAATTTCCAGGGTTGGACCAACTTTGCATTCCTGGAATAAATCCCACTTGCTCATGGTATATAGTCTTTTTTCCATTCTTTCTTTCTTTTTTTTTTTTTAAAGATTGGCACCTGAGTTAACAACTGTTGCCAGTCTTGTTTTTCCTGCTTTCTTCTCCCCAAATCCCCCCAGTATGTACTTATTTTAGTTGTGGGTCCTTCTAGTTGTGGCATGTGGGATGCCATCTCAACATGGCCTAATGAGTGGTGCCATGTCCGCACCCAGGATCTGAACCCTGGGCTACCAAAGCGGAGCATGCAGACTTAACCACTGGGCCACGGGGCTGGCCCCCTCCATTATTTCTTGAGGGCACAGATTTTACTTTTATTTCCTTGTGTCACCCAAAGCACTCAAACACTGCTACAACTGGATCAAGAAGAAGTGCCTAAGACATGCAATCATCATTGCATGTCTGGCTGTCATGTTGCATGTCTGATTGTCATGTTGCGTGTCATGTTGCATGTCTGACTGTCATCTCATGTTGACTGTCAGTCAACATTAACATGAGCACAAGGTGATGGTAGTCTGAACTAGAACGACAGGTCCAAATAGAAATCTCATTTTAATGAATAAGATAAAAATTAGAGGGGCCAGCCGGTGGCCAAGTGATTAAGTCCGCAAGCTCCACTGTGGCAACCCGGGGTTTCACCAGTTTGGATCCTGAGCGCAGACATGGCACCTCTCGTCACGCCACGTTGAGGCAGCATCCCACATGCCACAACTAGAAGGACCTGCAACTAAGATATACAACTATGGACCAGGGGGAGTTTGGGGAGATAAAGCAGAAAAAAAATTAGAGATTATTGGGTATAGGGGATTATTAAGTTTCCTAATGTCAAATAATCCTTACATTCCTGGAATAAGCCTTGTTTGGTCAAGATCCTCTATTCTTTATTTTTCAAAAAATGTTTTATTAAAAAAGAACATAGCCACAGGAAAAAAGTTTATCTTAAGTGTACAGCTTAACGAATTCTCAAAACAAAACACCTCTTTAACCAGTATGCAGATCAAGAAGCATAGCATCATCAGCACCCTGTAAGTCTCCACTTCAGGCCTCGTCTCAGTCACTAAAGCCCCCAACCCAACAAGGATCACCACTGCCCCAACTCTGACACCACGATTAGTTTTGCCTGCTTTGAACACTTCATGTGAAAGGAATGATAGGCTCATTTCACTCAAGCGTATTTGTGGGATTTATTCGTATCACCGCATGTAGTTGTTGGCTGTTTCTTCTTCTTGGTGGATGATTTCCCTTTATATAAATATGCCACAATTGATTAACCACTCAAATGTTACTGGGCATTCGGGTAGCTCTAGTTTAGAAATATTATGAACACTGCTGCCATGAATACTCCCATACCTGTCTCTTGGTGAATCTATGTACCTTTTCTGTTGGGTATATACTCAGGATAGAATTGCTGTTCTTGAACTCCTTTACAAGGATTTTTTTCTATTCATTACAAAATAGACAATTATATTTTTAAAGGAATACCTCAATTTTCCATGAACCTTTAAATATAATTTTTTTCATTCCAGGAACATGTAATTTCTCAGGTAAAATTATTAGCCTATATGTCATGCTTTATTCTGGAATTGTCGATAGCTACACTGACCAATACAGTAATCACTAATCAAATAACGCTATTGAGCACCTGAAATGTGCTATAAGTGTAAAATACTAAAAAGACTTCAAAGACATAGAACAAAACAAAGAATGGATAATATCTCAATAATTTTTAAATATCCATTACAGTTGTAATGATAGTATTTTGGATATAGTGGGTTAAATAAGACATTATTAAAATTAATATCATGTTTTGTTTTGCTTTTTAGCTGAGGAAGATTTGCTCTGAGTTAGAATCTGCTGCCAATCGTCTTCTTCTTGTATGTGAGTTACCACCACAGCATGGCCACTCACTGACAGATGAGTGGTATAGGTCTGTGCCCAGGAACTGAACCCAGGCCACAGAGGTGGAGTGCGCCAAACTTAACCACTAGGCCCCAGGGCCAGCTCTCACATGTTTTTAATGCGGGTACTAGAAAATTTTAAACTACATACTTGGCTCACAATTATAATTCTATTAGACAGTGCTGGTCTATACTATGAAATTAAATAAATGGATAAAGATTGTCTTCATATTTTATATGGACACTCCCTAAAGTTCTTTCTGACAAAGCTCATGCTGTAGGCTACTCTGTGCCCTACAACACTGGCACTCTGTTCCTGTTACATGCTTCATGGGTAATGAATACTTCTTAACTGTTTGATAAACTTTATTTTTTGATTTTTAGGTTGAGTCCACAGTGTTTAGCTGCCTGATGATAATATTCCTGAGATAACAAGAAAAGATGGCAAAAGTCTGTATGGAAACACAAAGAGTAGGAATTGGGCATGAAAAGTTCTAATTGGTAAAATTTTCAATATTTCATCAAAACAACTTTCTTGAATTGTAATTCCTCACAGATTAACATGAAGTTAGGTAACACTTACTGCAGCATAGGTATGAGAGACTTTCACACATTGAGGGATACGGGCAACTACTTGCGCTCAAAACTGATTGGGCTCGAACTAAAGAAGCCTGCCTTAGGGCCCGTCAGACACACTTTGTCCATCTGCTTACCCATTAAAGTAAAGAGCACGCTCTCAAGATAAGAATGCAAACTGCCCCTCCTTCACCCTACTGATAACGCTACCTGAATTAGTCCCTTTCCTGACATCAGGGTCATGTTGACCTGCTAATTTGCAAGTGAACCCCTCTTTGAAACTTTGATGAATATGTATCCTGGGTGTGTTTAATGTATGTTCTTTGTTCTAAAAAGTTATGCCTGCACTGAAAACCATGATTCTCCAGAACACTTTCTTCCTTTCTGGAAAAGTCCTGACAGGATTATAATCCTCACCTTGGCTCAAGTAAAACTCACATATCTCTCATATCTGTTGAACGATCATTGGTTATTTTGCATCGACATGTATAAAGTATTTTTAAAGAGTGAGTCCATTGTTATATCACAGGGACTTTCACTTGCATTGGTGAAGCCACCTACTCCTTTTTTTGCTCGTGGTAGAGTGATGTGAAACACAAATTACTCAACCATAACAGAAGTGGCCACCACAGACTGATTATTCCTTTCACTGGATATCATCTGAATGAAGAATTGTCATCATGCCACAGGCCAAAAAGCCAGCTCCCCCTTGGAGGATTGCTAAATGTGACACTTTTCTTGAACTATAGATCCTGCATTAAGTAGACTTTGAAAGATATAAAGTAAACATCTCAGCTTTCTTTGTGAGAAAAAAAATCGGCCTCAAAGGATGTTGGAGTCACCTTAACCCTCATCTGACATGAGAAACCTGGGCCGAATCCGACCTTTGTTGAAGAGTAATCTTTTGCTGACAGGGAAGAGAGGTTCACTCAGGGTCACACCCAAAGTGAGAGGTGTTGACTGTGAAAGGGTAGCTAGAACATGGTTTGGGAGCAGACGGATGCAGTGTAGCCCAAGGGACTGGGACAATCATCTCCCCAGGGAGCAGGTCTTTGAGGCCATTACTCCATCAGCTTCCCTTGGACTCTGCTCCCACCACCTCTGCCTGCATCCGCCTCCTACTTCCTGCTCCCGTCTGCTTTCTGAAGCGTTTTGCTCTCTGGAAGCCCACTTCTCTGCCTCTGCCTAAAGCCCTCTCTCGGCCTCAGCCTTTCTGTCAGACAGCACATTCTCTGTTTTCTCCACTTTCAACTTCCAAGGGAGAATCTGATTGGCTTGCCTAATGACCAGAGGCTCTGCGTGGTGAGGACTGTTTGTTCCAGGTCACCTCCTAGGACGACGGCCAGTTTAGGGCCCGTGTGCTCTTGGGTCATATGATCACTCAATCCAATCAGCTCTGGGGGAGGGGAGCTTTTGAGTAGTTATTTGTGCAACTTTTGCCCCAGGAATAGTTTGGGTCATTCCTCTCAGCGTTACCACTGAATCAGGTTCATTTTCGCCCGTCACCCAGAAAGCCAGACACCGAGATGACGAAATTGCCACAGAGAGAGGGTTTAATCACAGGGCAGCCAAGTGAGGAAACGGGAGAATGAATCTCAAATCTGCCTCCCAGAAAATGGGGACTCAGGGATATTTACGGGGCAAAGGACAAGGTGGTCTTAAGCCTGGAGATAGATGACTGGAGGTGAGGAGAGGTCGGGTAATTGACGATCTGTGCAAGCGTAGTCAGACTTCATGCCTCTTCATGGGACCCATGCTCACAAAATGGCTGTGTTAGCATGATCTGAGGGTGGAGTTCTTAGCCTCTTGACATCAAAAGGTTGCTTATGGGACATCCGCACAGCCTGGATGATGAGTTGGCAGTCTCAACGGGGCCTAGAGTGGACACAGGGGTCCTAATTCCTGAAAAACAGCTCACCCACCCATTCCCATGGTGACCCAGGCTCCAGGGAGATGTTATCTATGGGAACCGAGTGGGAATCAGATACCATATTGCCTAAGCAGCACAGGCAACAATGGGCAGGGGAACAGCTAAAAACTGTAATCAGTAATTGCAAAAAGGAAAAGAAAACTTTAGCTACTACCTAATCATCAATGGCTGTTTGCCGGTTTCATCAGCAGGGCCTCGGGTTCCTTTCCAAAGGGACTCTAGGTATAGCAAGCATATCGCGCGTGCGCGTGCGCGCACACACACACACACACACACACACACACACAGATGAAAACAACAGTGACTGAAATAAAGGGAGTACGAATCGATTGAATCATGCAAACATAGGAAATAATGAATAAAAATGGGAAGAAACCTATATTGACCCAGGATAAAAAAACTAGCTTTACCCCAGTAACGTTTCTCTGCAGTAAGACAAATCGATGTTCAAGAATGCGTTTTGCTTTGCAAATGGAACCATCCTGCTGTCATCAGTGGCAGTTTTCTGGCGGCGCCTGCTCCTGGCATACAGAACAATGTCACGTTCCTCCTAGGACCCCTCAACATTCAGCACTTTGGGGGCGCTTTATCTCATATGTTAAGAGAGAAATCTTGGCAATATATCAATGCCCAGGACCAGATGCGGGGTTGGGGATCACTGGCTCTGAGGAGAGCGAAAGAAAGGTGGCGAATGGCACCTCTGGGTCCGTTTTCCCAGAAGTCTCGAGCGCCGCACACCTGTCTGGAGTCTGCCCCATGGTGCGGCGATTCCTCTCCTGAGTCTCCTGCTCAGAGGCTTTTTCCTGGAGTGTGGGCGGCCCCTTTCCTGAGCGCAGAAACTTAGTCCCCCACCCCCACCCTGCTCCTCCTCCTCCTCGCCCGGCTCACCAGCCCTTCTCTTTGTCACTTCCTTCCTCAGCCTCTTCCTCTCCAGTGCGTTGGAGAAGATAGCCAGGTCCGGACCGACGTACCCCAGTTTTTCATCAAAAAATAAAAGGAGGCGGAGAGGTGAGCGAGTCCCCGGGGAAGATGTGGCCACGTGTAAAGGATGGACCCGGGTACCCGGCGAAGGCGCAGCAGCCAGGGGAATCGTGGGCTGGGACCCGGGTCCCCAGAGCGGGCTCAGCTCAGCACCGCCAGACCTGGGCGGAGACGGCGCCCGAGGAGCGGCGTGCACCCTGCTGCCCCTCGCCGGCGGGCTTCGGCGCTCGGCTCACGTGACCGTAGCCGGCCGGGGGCAGACCGGGAAGCGAGCAGAGATGTCACCGTTTTTAAGCGGGGCAGCGTGTCCGCTCTGCACTTGGCTCGGGAGCCGATGCAGCAAGGCTAGGCAGGGAAGGGCTGGGGTGAGGGGAGAGCCCCCGAAGCGTTGAGGGACGCCTTTTGCAGCGCGGGCGTTGGGCGCGGCGCTGCGCGCTCCAGGGTGCGCCTGGGGTGCATGGTGGTGCATGGTGGTGAGAGCACCCGAGGGGCTCGTGGAGCCCCTGGCCGGGTCTGTTTCTGCGGCCGGTTCGGGCGCTCGCCTGGCGGCGCGCTGGCTTGCAAGGGCCTCGGGGAGCACGGAGGCGGGAGTTGCCCAGACAAAGGCTTCCGGGACGCGGGCCTTCCCGGGAGACCACCCCGGGTCCGCTGTGCCGCCCGGAACGGGGACCGAGCCCTGCGCTCCCCAACTCTGCACCGGGGCGGGGGTGACCGTGTGACCTGCGGGGGACAGGGTCCCGGGACCCCTTCCGGGAAAGCTCCCCAACTTGGAGCCAGGATGACCAAATATGGAGTGTGTGCGCGCCGGCGAGGAAGCAGGAAGGAGCCGGGTCATCTTTGACTGGCTCCAGCTGCTGGTCAGGGACGCGGAGGCGAGCTGGGAAAGGTGGCCCCCATGGTAGGTAGAGCTCGCTGCTGCTCCCGGACGTCCCCGCTCCAGAGGCTTTGTTCTTTGAACATTAGAAAATCTCTATGTAATGCCTCCAAACTTTAACAAAAAAAACGATAGGGGTGTCCTTAAATAGGTTCTTCAGCGCATATTGATGGTGGAGCATTTCAGCATATGCCCCGACCCTCCGGCATTCGCTTTCCTCCTGATTCCAATGCGCCGTGCCTAATGAGATTGTCACAGGCAGAGGGCCCGGAGCGTCTGTCGGCGCCTTCCCCGGAGCCCCCTGTTGATGAGCTCTTTCTTCCCCTTAGACTTGCTCTGCTTATGGCCTCTCTTCATTGTTCTTGATGTTGCTGTCACTCTAGTCCCAGGCTTCTGTCCTTATAAAGTGTCCTGGGCCTTCCCATAACAATGAGTATTTTCCCCATTTTCCCACTAAATAATAAAATAAATAAATCATGCCAAATGATGTATGCTAGCAATCGTTTCTAAGCCTGTTATTTTCCTACTTGTTAGGGACTAGGCTGGGAGCCTTTTTGCTTTATAAGTATTCTGCCTTAGTAAACCAGCGTGTAAAATTTCATACAAAACAACTCACTATTACATTTAGTGCAGTTTGCATAATAGCCACCAAAAGAAAAAAGGAGAAGAAAAAGCCAGAATTATGTGGTAAAAACAGCATTTAATTGTGGGCGTCCCTCTGAGCCAGTTTCATCATCCATAGAATGGGGATAAAAAATAGTTTGCAAGATGCTTAGGATTACATTAATCAAAATAGCTAAGGAACCTCATGTGTAATTAATTATAAAGAAATGCTGGTTGCCTTCCCTTCGTAAAATTGGATGAACATACATCTGCTTAAAGTGGGGCAGGTAGTCCCATTCTGCATAACAGTGGAATTTCCTCTGAGTCTCTGTTAAAGGACAGCCGTGTCTCAAGTGTGCTACAGGTGGAAGGAGAGGAGAGCCATGTTCAAGAGAGATGTTTTCAGGGTGGGAGGAAATCAGAATCTGAGAACTGGAGAGGATGGAGTCCCTGAGACCTTTCATTCTCTCTCTGTCCAGTGTGGGCTGCTTCCTCATCAGCCTCACAGAATCGTACTACTTCCCCATGGATGTTTCCAGTCACAGGGTGCAAACTTTATTCATTGTTAGGCAGTTTTGGTAGAGAAATTTTTTATTATAAAGCTCCCAAATCTGCCTTTCTATTACATCTGCCCGTCCTGCCCAATCAAGCAACTCAAAAAGAGACTATTCACAGAAGTATGTAAAAAGAGTTTTAATTTTAAAAACATAGTGCCAGGTCTTCTCTAGGCTAACTTAATGGGTCGAGATTCTTTAGAGTGCAAGTGACAGAAACCCAGTCAATCCAGCACAAGCAGAACCAGGAAAGATAGATTGATTCTTGGAACTGGAAGCCCAGGGTCAGGGACAGGCTCAGTCGTTGTTATGTGGCTGGACTTTCCTTTGTGTTGGCTTTCTTCATGGCAGGCTCTTTCCACATGGTAGCCGTATTTACATCAGGGCTGTAAACGGCTCAGGACCCAGGAGGAGAGTCGTAGTTCCGGCACAATCCGGCACAATCCGTGGGCTGAACCCATTGTTCACCTACCTTATGCCCCAAACCAGTTTTTCTGGCTCTGAACCCCTCCTGGAGTCCAGGGTGAGGCTCTCCCCGAGTTACATGGGTCTAGAGTGAGGAAGGAAATGCTTTATTCAAACAAAAATTAGACTGCTGGTGCCAGGATGGGCAAGGGGTGCTAGGTGTGCAAAAGTGACAGCTGCCCCCCACTCTCCATTAACAGGTTTTTTCTACCGTTATTCTCATGGCGTGTTTTTCAGTTGTGTCCTCTGGGTATATTTTAGCTTTTTAGCGTCTCTCTTAAACGATATCTTGAATATAATGCTACAATTTCACCAACACAAAGTTTCCAATATTTGAACACTAAAAAGTTTTGATAGTGTGTTTGATAGTGTGTTTTATGTGGATGTATTAACGTAAGATATTGCATTTTATTGTAATACAAGCTTCTTAAATTATAATATTCACACAAATCATGTAGCAGATGGCAGTGGCGGTTTTGATTATTAGCTGATAGAAAATCTGGTGTCCCAATCAATGTCATTTAAACATAGATGTCAGTCTCGTTTTTAAAAGCTACCAGGAATTCGTTAATCATCTGGATGAAGTTGTCTCTTCCAAATCGTCACCCCAAAGTAAACCATCCATGTACACAACTTGACTGTTTTAGTCCCTCATGTGATTTGGAAAACTTATGATTTGAAAACAGATTAAACTGATGCATGTTCTGCCTAGTCGTTCCTATTTTCTGACCCCCTGTTGTTTTCACTGTGAATTACTGCCTTCTTACGGAAACGCTTCTTCCTTTACTTCTGTGACCCAGCATGGTTGGAGCTTTCTCATCCACCTCCACCTACTCTTTCCTGTTTCTGGCTGGTATTTCTCTCCTCTCGCTTCCAGTGGGTGTTTGCCAGGCTCCTTTGCCTTCCTGCTTCTGTCTCTGACTCCTCTCTCCTCTCCACCGGGATCAGCAGGTCTGTGGCGACAGCCCCGCAGCTGTGCTTCATGCTCTCTCATGCGTGTGCTTGTCTTTCAGTGAAGCCAATATTTATTGCACCTCTATTCCTGGTGCCAGATGTGAATCCAGCAGTGAGCATTCCAGTCAGATCCCTGCATCAAGGAGCTCACTGTCTCGTGGTAGAAGCTAAGAAATTGGTAATTCCAATCCAGGGAAATGAAGAAGGTTCACAGTGCTCTGGGAGCCCACAGTAGGGGCGCTCTCCCACTCCAGCATGTCAGGGAAGGCTTCCTGGAGGAAGTCATATCTAAGCTGGGACTTGATGTCTGGGAGTTAGTCTCAAGAAAGAGGAATAGTGATAGTCTGGGTCAAAGAAGCAGTATGTGTGAAGAAGGCTGGAGGTGAGAGAGCAAGGGGCATTGGAGGAATAAAATGAAGCCCCATGCAGTTGCAGCTGGGAGACGAAGGGGGTGGAGTGGAGAAGGCTGGAACTGTGCAGAACCCAGCCCTTGGGGCGTGTGGTAGCCAAGGTGGGTCTCCCAGCTCCCCTTAGTCCTGGACTCCTCATCTGAAGATGAATGGTCTTCACCATGAGTACTCCACTGCAGTCAGGTTGTACTGGACACTGCCCATGGATGGGCACAGTGCCCCTGCGTGTGACTCAGAAGTCATCAGTGCACTGACCTTGGTGTTAAAATTCCCTTCCTATGTCTCTGCCTTCCCCACTGGACTGCAGGCTGCTGGACGGGAGGGAGGGGTCGGTTTGTCTGGGTGCCCCACTCCTAGCTCAGCGCCCGCCCCAAGTGTGCTGCGCTGACTCCTTTGCTTCCGCGCTTCTGCGTCTGCTCCTCCCTGTGCGCAGAACACCATTTCCCAGCTGTCTGCCTGGTCCGCTCCTCCCCGGTGACCCCCACAAACCCTCCTGTGGCTTCCTCCTTTCTGCTCCCATAAAGCCTTGGACCCACCACTCACAGAGTGCTGTCACATAGCGATTCATTCCAGGCCTTTCTCTGCTTCTGGACTGAGAGTTCCCTGAGGGCATGTCCTGTGTCACTCACCAATGTGTTTTTATTGGTGAGCAGAGCACCAGGAAGAGGATGGGCTTAGGGTTAACGGTGGGTGCAAGGAAAATGGCTGCATTCTCCCCAGTCTGAAACTGAAGTCATTGGGTTTGCTTGTTGGTGAGTGCAGAGGTGAAAAGCACAACCAAGGCAGAAGCAGGTGAAGAAACAGGTTTATTGGATGCACAAGCCATGGAGAACACCTGGGCTATTTCCCAAAGCAGTGTCGCTCTGAGTTCAGTGCAAGTGGAGACTTTATACACAAGAGAGCAGAGGCTAACAGGTTTATTTGTAACAGCTGTGTAACACCTGTGCCTGTTCAGGGTACATACGTAGCAGGTCGCATGATCTGAGAACGGCTGCTTGGACCCTTCCAGAGGAGAATTTAAGATGCTGATGAGTTTAAGGTAACTTTCGGACACTTGGAGCTGGAACATTTTGCTGGGGTCTTGCTGCAGATGTGTGAGTTTCTCTGCACAACGGGGACAGCGATTTCTGCAAAACAGAACACAGTTTCTTCCTGTCTGGAAAACATTTGACAGATGGTGTTAGTTATTGATCAGATCCTCAGTAACCCTTTCTTTGCCTGGTTCCCTGGTCACAAATCAAGTGTGTAGAGTAAGAGTGGGATCAGCCCCAAGGGGAGGTTGTAAAGATAGAGGGAAAATGGAGGTACTCTAGTGCCATGTGCATCACACAAGTATTTTTAGGAAGTGGGTCGTGGTAAATTAAAAGTGCCAAATGCTACAGGAAAAAAAAGACAATAGTTTGGATTTGGTAAGATGTGGTTAATGGACTGTAGAAATGGTAATAATACAAGCTTACTTTTTTCTCCCTCAGGCAGCAATGAATGTGGATCATGAGGTTAACCTCTTAGTGGAGGAAATTCATCGTCTGGGTTCAAAAAGTAAGTATGATAACGTGGATACAGTATTTCCTCTGAGTTTACCTCACAGCAGATAGAATCAACTTTTTTGGGAAAGGCTTATGAAGGGCTTGCCCAGGGCTTCAGGACACAATATGGCATCTCTGCCCTCAGTCCCGTGATAACTGCCCTCAACCATGCAGCGATATTTGGGGACACAAAGCTGTTGGGATACTGTGATCTGACGCGGAGAATTGTTAAGATGCCCCCTTAGCCTTTGGATGGAAAGAAATTGCTGTTTCGTTAATCACCCTGCTTTGAGGTTTGGTAATTGAATTGTGTTCACATTTTTACTTGTCACACGATCAAAATTCATTTTTCTGCTTTATTCTGCCACCATTTTACAGACTTCTAAATGATTAGGGACTCAGATTGAAATTACACTAAATTGTCTTTATTTGCTCTAAATTCTTGAGTATTTGTGTACATATAATTAAAAGAAACCATCCTTTAGGTAGTTTTTTTAAGTCAGCTTTTTCTTCAGCAGCTACCATAAGATAAATGACATGTAAAATTGGTATAGTCCCCGTTTCTTGAGTTGTAATGAACGTAACTATTACACTTGTAGCTTTAGGTATTTGTACATCTCAGCAAGACATGCAAGAGTTTGGGGAGCATTCTGAAAATTGTAAGTGCAATAGACATATTCAGCAACAGCTAGGATAATGGAACACAAAGGTTAAAATTACATCATATAAATGAAAAACAGCTTTTAAAAGTACCTCATAAGAGTTGTTTTGTCATTGTAGCTTGATTCTTCTTACTTATAGCTCTGTCTGCTCATGAGTCACAAATCATTTGAAATACTGACATACTTTGAAAATCCCATTAAACCATTAGTATCAAAAATCCCCTGTATTAGTTTTCTATTGCTGCAGTAACGTTACCACTGACTTAGTGACGTAAAACAACACATTTAACATCTTAACAGTGATGTAGGTTAGGAGTCTGTCGTGGGCCATTTGGGGCTGTAACAAAATCCCACAGACTGTCTGGCTGATAAACAGCAGTAGTTTATCGCTGATAGTTCTGGAGGGTGGAAGTCTGAGAGCTGGGTGCCAGCACGGGCAGGTGACAGTCCTCGTCCAGATGACAGACTTCTTGTGTCCTCACATGGTGGAAGGCGCTTGGGAGCTCTTTGCAGCCTCTTTTATAAGGCGTTAATCCTTATGACTCATGACTTGATGTCCTTACACCCTCATGACTTAGCACCTCCAAGAGGCCATACCTAACCTTTGATGGTCAGGGTTTCAGTATTTGAATTCTGGGGGCATACAAACATTCAGACCCTGGCGGAGTCTGATAAGGGTCTCCCCAGGCTAAACTCAAGGTGTCTGCAAGGTGCATTCCTTCCTGTGGTCTCTAGAGAATCTGTTTCCTAGCCTTTTTCTAGCCTCTAGAGGCAACCACCTTCCTTGACTTGTGGCCCCTTTCTCCATCACAGCCGGCACGAGCTGGTCGAGTCTGCACAGCACGTCACCCTGACCTCCTTATGTGCCTCTTCCATTTCTAAGGACACTTGTGGTTACATTGGGTTCATCCAGATAGTCCAGGACAATCTCCCTATTTCACACCTGCAAAATCCCATTTGCCATGTAAGGTAACATACTCCTGGGTCCTGGGGATTAGGACATGAATATCTTTGGGGCCATTATTCTTCCTATCACCTCCCCTTTTTGGTCTTCTCTAGTCACTTTATTTCTGCATCAAACTTGAGTCATCATTACTGAAATATATCGAGGAAAGATAAACCAAGCGTATAAGAGTTGGTGTGGACTCAGGCACCACCTGAGTTTAATTGTATGGTCAGCTACTGTTTGTTGAGCATCTGTATATGCCAAGCACTGTGTAACGACAAGTGACATCAAATATGCTCCTGTTCCTCAAGGATCTTACTGCTTAGTTGAGAAAAATAGATTAAAAATTGATGAGGCAATTATCAGAAAAAACAGTATGCTAAACTGTGAAGTGCTGACGTTCAGTTCAGTATGGTCCCAGAGAAATAGATTAGTGGAAGCTGTAGTAGTTGGGGGCACTCAGTGAAGCCTTGAATATCAGGTAAAACTTTGAAGTGTGGGGCAGGTCAGTTTAGGACAAAGTGCATGAGCTGAATTTGGGATGTTTGTGGAGAATACTGAGGAGATAGTAGAGGATAATTTCTTTAGTGCCCCAGGCAAACAAATGGTCAATCTTTCCTAACCCCATTTTTTTCCCACCCACCTCACCACATCCACCTGATGGAAGTTTGGTGAGTCTTGTTTTCAATAGTGCTGTCCCTGCCTGTGTTCGTCGTTTCTACATTCCCAGTTTCTGCTGAGCACTGTGAGAGCCTATTACTCTTGGGAGTAGTACTCTTGTTTGGATTGTTGAAGGTATTAAAGATGTATTTCCCAAGATTTGTAGGATTTTCTTCTCTCTTGGATCTTTCTCCATGTCACCTTAGTGTTTCTCGGCCAGATTCAATTGCATTTAAAAATCTAACCCCTACATCCCTAGCAGTGTTATTATTCTGCTAGGGTAGGCTAAACCTGCACTTCAAAATTTGTAGCTTTACAAACTAGAAGACTACAAAGTAATGATCATACCTTCTCTAAGGATGAAACTATTTGGAGCACTGCAGCTTCCCCAGCCTCCCTGACTTACCTGTTCCTGGTAATAGATGCTGTATAGTTGAAAAGTGTCTCTGGAGATACATTTATCTACTGACATGTTATGGTTCATTGTTTATGTTGTGTCGGGAATAATTTTGACTAAATTATGATTTAGATTCATCATATTTAGACTAATCTAAATGTGATGTGTTAGCTGAAGTTGGAAATTGGTGAATTTAATCTGTTTTTTTAAAATAAAACTCTTTAAAGTCTCTCATTTTTCATCCAATGGAAAAAAATTAAGTGGATAAAAATTACTTGGAGACTTAAATTCTTTCATTCCACAAATATTTCTTGAGTGCTGCCTTTATGCTTAAATGCTGGAGACGTGAAAATAAACAAAATTCTATCTCAGCCCTTGTGGGTGTGTCTTTAGGTAGCAGGAACATAGACAAATAAACTGGAAGCAAGTCCTGAGAAGTGGTTAAGAGCATGGATCCCAGATCCTCCACATACTTGCTCTGTGACCTTGGGTCTGTCACTAAATTTTTCTGTACCTTGGTTTTCTTATTTTTGTAATAATAATACTCTATTTCAATGATTCAGAGGCACTTTTTTTCCCCACACTTTGAAATCTTTAAAATAAGGATGTCTCTCCTAATGGTGTGCTACAGTTAAATTGGCAGTTTAGTTGGTACGTAAAATAATGGTCCTTGCAATCAGTTGTATCTTATCTGTGATGAAATGAGAATTAAATGAGTTTTAATGACTATAAAATCCATTGAACCTTTTAGCAACATAGCCAGTACTCAATAAATGTTAACTATTATTATTATAATCGATGGTGAGTGCTTTGATAGCTATATATTCAGTTTTATAAGAAGAGCTATTAACTCAACTGAAGGAATCACAGAGGACTTCTCTGAGAAGGTGACATTTGAGTCCATTCTTGAAGAAAAAGAATTTAGCTAGGGAAGAGGGTGCTGGAAGCTGGGCAGCTGGCTCAACAGGGGCAAAGTTACTAAGGCAGGCTCTCTCATGGCACCTTGGGTGACAAGTTGTTCATCTTGACTGGATCAAAAGGTGTGTGGAGTGACATAGCAGGAGACAAGCAAGGGTGAGAGCGAGGGCCAGAGGCTGAAGAGTCTTGTCTCTGAGGCCACGGGCTCCAGTCTGTTTTGAAGATGACAGAACCATTGAAAGATTAAAGTAGAAGAATATCAATGAAGTTTGCATCTTACAAAGTCTCATCCACCTTTTTTATTCTGCACCAATATGGAGGAGGTATTGAGGGGCAAAAATGAAGAAAGGAAGGCTGGTAAGGAGTCTTGAGAATCAGCTCTGGCCTGGCCGAAGGACTGAATTGTCCATGGAGAGGAAAGGCCAGAGCCGCAGAAGATACAAAGAAGGCGGGCTCCCTCGCAAGCCTGAGGGTGAGTGGCGGAGCTCCAGGAGCACCCTGGTTCCTGCCTCTGAGGAGTTTCACCTGCACTGCTCCCCATTTACAGATGAGGAAACTGAGGCTTAGGGAGCTTAAGCACGTTCCCCAAAGCCAAACAACTAGTAGGAGGCAGAGATTTCAATGAGGGTCGTCGGATGTTTAACAAGCCCCACGTCACACTCTCCTCTAAAGTCCAGAGCAGGTGCCGCTCCTCCACCAAGTCTTCCCTCATCACCTGGCCAAGTCTGCGTGCCCCTCCAAACCGTAGGACAGGTTGTCCTTCTACTCAGTTGACATCCAGCCGCATGCTGCTTTGTGCTGTTGCTTTACTTGTTATGCATTTATTTCTTCCTCGTGGGAACTGAAGACATTTCTTTGAAAGCTAGAGAATGATTCTGTCCTCCTTGTCTGCCTCCATTGCTAGCACAGTGCTGCCCTCAAGGAGGGGTTCACTCAGCCTCAGGGTGGCAGTTCTGGCAGGGGAGCGTGGGAACTCAAGAACCCTTGGCCAAGGAGTGCTTCCCTCGCCACTGTGGCCGTCTTCTTGACAGTGGGTGCAGCTTCCAGAGGGAAGACTGCGGGGCCCTGCTGAGGAAGCGATCCAGGCTCAGCCAGGTGGATCAAAGGCCTCCGCCATCAATGCGGGGTTGTCCCAGATCACCCTTATCTCCCAGTTTCCAGTTGATTCGTTTGTTTTTTAAAAAACAGACTTTGCTTTTTTCAGAGCAGTTTTAGATTTACAATAAAATTGAAAGGAAGGTACAGACATTTCCCATAAACTCCCTGCCCCCACGCATGCACAGCCTCGCCCACTATCAGCATTCCCCACCAGAGTGGGACATTTGTTACAACTGATGAACTACACTGACACGTCATCGTCAACCAAGGTCCGCAGTTCACATTACGGTTCACTCTTGGTGTTGCACAAATGTATAATGACGTGTCCACCTTTATAGCATCATACAGAATATTTTCACTGCCCTAAAAATCTGTGCTCTGTCTGTTCATCTCTCTCCCCACCCCAACCACTGAAAACTACTGATCTTTTTCCATAATTTTGCCTTTTCCAGAATATTCTATGGTTATCATATATCATATAGCATGTAGCTTTTTCAGTTTGCCTTCTGTCACTTAGTAGTATGCATATAAGGTTCCTTCATGCATTTTCATGGCTTGATAGCTCATTTCTTTTTATTGTTTATCTCAGTTTTTAAGATCTATATTAAAAACTTGCCTCCAAACTAGATAACCTAGGGATCTTGGTAAATACAGATGTCTTCATTGTTAAGGTCACCACTCCCTCCCTGGGGCTTCTAAGTGCATGCAGAACACACGTAGAGAAACACTGCTCTTGACCCAGGCTTTCTCTTGTATTTGTTGTTTTTATTCAACAGCTAACATAACAATTAAAAAAATCAAAACTTAGAGAGGAATTGGTCCATAATAGTAGCACTGAAACACATTCACTTTTTGTAAATTTCTTGGTTCTCTTCCACTCTTCTTTCAGATTATATTAAGGCTAAGAGATACATGACACATTATATTTATTCCATCACTTTTTGGGTCTGGCAACAGGTTACATTGAATTTATGACTGTTCAATTGTAATCTTGGTTCACCTATAGTTAGATGTTTATTAAAGATGATGTAACTCTGCCATACCTGGGGGCAAGAAACAGACTTTGCATTGGCTAACATTATATTTTCTCAAATTAGATGCTGATGGGAAGTTAAGTGTGAAATTTGGGGTCCTCTTCCGAGATGACAAATGTGCCAACCTTTTTGAAGCATTGGTAGGAACTCTCAAAGCTGCGAAACGAAGGAAGATTGTTACGTACCCAGGAGAGCTGCTTTTGCAAGGTGTTCACGATGATGTTGACATTATATTGCTGCAAGATTGATGTGGTTTTCATATCTTTAATATTAATTTTTGTTTCTGGTAAACTGGAAATGTTAAGTCAAAGGGCAACATATCAACATACTTGATGTATTTTTATAGAACTTTGTAAACAAAAAGGAACTCATATTTTAGAAGTCTGTTCTTTTTTATATCTTGAAAGAAAATTTATGTATGACACTGTAAAATAAACATAACCTATTATTTTTCTCAGGAATCTGGTTGGAAAATATAGGCATTGAGGCTTTTTTTGGTGGGAGTGCAAGAGTGTTTGTTTCATAAATCATTCTTAGACAATTTCTACACATATTTGACATTCTGTGAAAGCAAGAAGCAAACTGAAGACCAGCTCCCACAAGGAATATTATAGAGTTTACATAATAAAACATGTAACTGCCTTAAAATTGCCTTATTCCCTTATTTTGTCATTTAAGATTTATGTGCCTCTCAGAATCCAGTGTTTGCACCAAGATTAGGTAAGTGCAGTAATTTGAAGAAAAATTCTCTTAAAAGTGCAGAATCAAAAAAGTCAGGACGGTTAGTGTTATAAAAAAACATAATGATTTGGATGCCTGTTCTGTGCTTTACACTGAGGGGACATGCAAAAAAAGTAACCTAAAGAATTCACTTTGTAGTTGAATTAATTACTCAGCTGAAACAATACAGAGTTGTTTCTAATTGCATGTTGCAGCCTGTAGTTCAGAATTGAAAATGGCACAGAATCTCATGGAGGGTAAAAACAGTGAAAGCCATGATGGTTGGCAAAGGTACCATAGAAGAGGCCGAATTTGCATGACTGGAGCTGATTATCCAGAGGGGAAAATCTGGGATGGGTGAAGGTGATGACAGATGATGGGACAGGTGATGGCAAGGCAGAGGGACATGGATTAGCAAGGCACGACCTTGTGAAAGGTAGGATGTCAGATCGACTGGAATATTAGGGAGAGCAGCGATTCAGATTGGGTAATTAAGGTAGAACCTGGGAAGCCAGAGATAGGAGTCTGAACAGAAATAGGAGCAGGGGAGTTCCATGATGACAGTCATGTGGAGTGAAGGTAGCTCTAGCCCTGGTAATGAGGGTGGATGATAGAGAGTAAGCTGTTGTGAGACAAGCCAGCTGGAGCATGGCTCCAGAATCTCATGGGGGTGGCGATAATAGAAAGGCAGGAGAAGGATGTGTTCCAAGCATATGTTTAAGGAAACAACCTCTGTCATCAGCACCCTTTCTATTGTGACAGGACCCCAATTCAAACTAGATCAAACAACAACAGAATTCGCTGGCACTTCATAGTCATTGTTAACACTTATTGAGCATTTACTATGCTAATCCTCATAGAACCCTGTGAGATAGGTATTATCTCCCATTTTATTGATGAGTTAAGAGAGGCACAGAAAAGCTAAGTAGTCTGTCAAAGTTCACCTAGTTAGAAAGTGAATGAGTCAGGATTTTGAAGTTTGATTAATCTAACTGGCAATTCCAGGGGTGGTGTGGACTTCAGGCATGGCTGGCTCCAGGGACTCAAACAATGTTGTCAAAACTCTGCCTTTCCATATGGGCTCAGAGGCCTTCTTGGGTTCAATCTCATTCTCTTTCTACTCTAAGTAGGTTTCCTATATATAGCTTGGAAGATCCCTACCAATAGTTGTAAATTCACCTACTCCTAGACTAGCAACCCTAGTGGAGAATTTATTATGTCTAATTATAAATTCTAAGAAAGGAACTCTGATTGGCTCCACTTGAGTGTAAACCTGCCCCTTTGACCATTAACACCTGCCAGAGGCTGAAATCCCCTTGACTTGACAGGCCTGGGTCCTGTGCTTGTTTCTGAGGGAGGATGGGGTCAGATACTGCACGTCACAGCCTCACCTCAGATAGAACAGGGATAGCTCCCCAAAGGAAAGGATGCTGGGTACATGGGAACGACACAGCATAGGTTGACTGTAAATACAAGAGACCTTGGGAAGGATGATCCATAGAACTACGTACGTGACAGAAATCAAAAGATAAATGAGAAGGCATGGTCAAAAGCCACCACCATATGTGGCTCTGACTGAGGATGAGGCATTAACAGAGACAGGGAAATGGAGAGCTAATCTTAGGGAGAGTCTCGTTTGGGCATGATGAACGTGAGGTGGGTAGAGTGGAAATGTGTAGTAAGCAGGTAAGGATTTGGTTCTGGAACTCAGGTGATGGCTCAGGACTATAGACAGAGTCTTGAGAATTACAGTTCAAGATTGATTTTCATCCCAATTTCAGTATGTATAGATGATCACCATTCTACCTCTACTATTATCTTTAAGCTGAAACTTTAATTATCAGGGACTGGAACAAACGACACACAATCTACAGGTTTTGTATAAGCCTGGGCTGAGAAAGGGAAGCAACTTTTAGAGGGAAGCAGTCGGGGAAACTCATAGATCGGATGGAATTTTTTTGAGACAACGCTAACCTTGTAATCAGGCTTCCTTAAAAAATCTGCAGAAGTAAGTTGAAGTATTTACTCAATTTGTCACTTTGTTTAGTGTCTTCTTGGTGAATATCAAATGAAATTTCAAAATTTCAAACCCATAATGATTCAGAATTTGAGAAATATCTTCTAGAAAAGATACATCCATGAGATTGTTTAGTTATTTTGAGAAAATTAACAGGATAGCATTCTCCTGTACCACTGACATCCATGATACAGTTTTAGATATTTTCTTTTAAATTCAAGATGGTCAGTCTCTTTGTGACAACTTCCAGTATGGATAATCTTTCTTATTGGATCATGATCTTAAAATTCAAAATCATAAATTTGACTTCCTTTGAGCCAGACGCACAGTGAAAATAACCTTTCTTGGCCATAAACTGCATTCCAGTTAGGCATCTCAGGAATGAGTGCCATCGGCTAGCGGTGGGTGGGAATTAGAAATTATGAACAGTTCTACACAAACATTTCTTCCTTCATGCCACGAAAACGTATAGCATCTAATTTGGTCAAGCCACCATGCTAGGCATTAGGGGCTATTAAAGTAAAGCAAAATAAGAAGAAATAAAATCTGACTCCAGTCCTCAAAGAGAAACAAACAATTTGCACAATATATATTAAATATAGAAAACGCTTTGGATAATGATGTTCCGGGGGAAGAACGGGGATGAAGTATGTCTTCAAGCAGCAGAACGATTGGGAAGACTTGACTGGTGGAGTCCTTGCTGCCAGCAAGGGAGAGAAAGGCAATTAACAGGCGTCTTCAGAGCTGGGGCTGAGAAAGGCCGGGACGTTGTTTGAACTCTTAAATAGAAGAAACAGTTCTAAGTGTAAGTCTTAATAATAGTGAATTACAAAGAACCGTGCAAAACTTTACGTGAAATAATTTAAGTACCACCAATTAGGAAGTAACTTTAGTTTGTAAGTTTTGAAACAGTGCTTATTAGGATGATATAAGACAAACTATAAGTATAGTTTATCATCTTCATAGTGAATGACTGTTAATTGAAAAATTGATTAAAGTTACCACTTTAGCACATTCAAATTTCCTTACGTTCCCATCACAGAAAATCCAAGCACTCCTTTGTGTCCTGAAGGCACAATTTAAAAGTACATTACACAAAAGTCGATTTGAGGAATTTATCTTAATTGAAACTAACACCCCACTTTCCCCGGTGTCTGAGTTGCTGCCTCCACTTCGAGACAGTTAGAGAAAACGGCCCACGGCTGATAGACACGAGGACGAGTGACAGCGCGGGGACCAGCGGCTCTTCCGTGTGGCACGCGGCGTCGGACTCGGGAGTTCACAGCCTCATACATCCGGAAAGGTCAAGAGAAAGGCAGGCCCTTTAATTTATAGTCAGATAATCGTGGCGATTCCTCTTCCTTAAACAAGATGTAAATAACTCCTCAAAGAAAACTCGCTCTGCAGGAGCCGTTTATGACGAGAAATCAGACAGAAGACTATTTTTCAGGAACACGATTTCGTCTGAAAACCCCTTTTTCTTAATCTCTAGCAGCCTCAGCAAAAAGTTTATTTAAAAAATATTTTTTCTCTAGTTCTTTTACTGAAGACACTTTCGACTAGAGGGAATGGAGCTTCTCTTAGCTGGGTGATGGGGATTAACGACCTGGAGGGATCCTGGGCGATGCGGAAGGAAAGAAAGCGAGATCCCCGAGACCCAAGCCGAGCCCGAGCTAGGGCGGGGCTCCCGGGGGCGGGGGCGGGGCCGTGGGGCGGGGAGGGGGGGCGGGGAGGGGGGCGGGGAGGGGGCGGGGCGGGGCCGTGGGGCGGGGGCGGGGCTCCCGGGGGCGGGGGCGGGGCCGTGGGGCGGGGAGGGGGGCGGGGAGGGGGCGGGGCGGGGCCGTGGGGCTCCCGGGGGCGGGGGCGGGGCTGTGGGGCGGGGAGGGGGCGGGGCGGGTCCGGGGGCGGGGCCGCGGGCGGGGGCGGGGCCGTGGGGCTCCCGGGGGCGGGGCTGGGCTCCCGGGGGCGGGGTGGGCTCCCGGGGGCGGGGTGGGGCGGGGCTCCTGGGGGCGGGGCGGGGGCGGGGCTGCGGGCCGCGGGGCGGGGCTCCCCGGGGAGGGGCTGCGGACCCGAGGCGGTGCAAGCTCAGTGGCCTCCGCTCAAACAGCCCGCGAGCTGCGGAGGGTCTGGCCGCGAGCCCGTGACCGGCGACCCAGGGGACGCGGTCCGAGTGGCTCTGAGGGCGGCCTGGATCGCCCTTGCTCCCGGGCACAGCCTCGCGCTCGCCCCGCCCCCTGCCGCAGGATTCCGAGTCTTCCATCGGGTCCTCCTGCTCTCCTCACCTCCGTCTGCTGTGTAATGTGCATTTGCTCCCTCGCTACTGTGGTTGTTAGTGTCGCTCTGCTGCTGCCTGTCTCAGGTGGTGTGTGTCTGCATGGCGACACTAACATGCTTGATATGAAGGGTCCGAGGAGCTCCCTTTGTCCTGAACTGACAATGTTTGCTGACAGGTCACCCCGAAGGTCACTCATCAGCTTGAGGATCGACTCCGTCAGCTGCCAGCCCGGTTCCACGGGCTCGGGCTGCACATGGGGCGGGGAAGGCGTGCGACCTGGCGGGCCTGTGGCCGCTGGCCCTGTGACCGGCGGGCCGGTGCGAGCTGGGCGCCCCCAGAGGTGCTCTGCGTTTGGGGAGCGGAGGAAGACAGGCGCGGTTCATGAAGGGATATGACCGCCTTTGTGGGGCATAAAAAAAGATTCCCTCCACAGGTGAGCCCTACGCTTAGTGTCCATGGTTAAGAAAATGTGGGTGATTTCAGCAGCGACTGTAAACGAGTTTGCCTCGTATTAACCCTAAGAGTAACGCAGGTTCATTATGTGCAACACTTGCCCACAGGAAATGCTTGCTGCACAAACGGTCTCCTGCACTCCTTGCCCGCAGGCTAGGAGTGGTGTGTGCTGCAGTAGGCACATATCCTCTATCAGGAAAGCCTGCAGTGAGCTTCCAGGTCTACTACTCACAAACTTCATCTCTGAGAGTCGGTGCTAGTTCAACATTTCTCCCACTTGAATCTGGGCAGGCTTGTGACTGCTTCAGCAAATAAAATACAATGAAAGTGATGCTAGTGATTTCTGAGGCTAGGTCATAAATGGCCAGAAAGCAACTACCTGGCACATACAATGCAATGTTGAGAGGGGTGAGGATTCAGGGATGGCTCGATCAAGCAACTCAATGTCACGAAGATCCTGCTTTTTTTTCTGTTTCTCCTTCTGCCTTCTGTGATGTCAGTTTCATTTATGTCATTCTGATCTGACTTTCTTCCTGGTCAAAAAATAGCTGCCAACAACTCCTGGGGTGACATGGCTCCTTAGAGAAGAGGATGAGAGAGAGAGAGAAAGAGAGGCACTCCAAGGTAGAAAAAGTGGCCTCAGTAGATTGTCAAATAGCTTCCACTTCTGCTGTTGAGAAGTCAGGTGACATTCTAATTCCTTATCACTTTTATGTGACTTTTTTTTTTATTGTGAAAACTTCTTTTAGGATCTTTTTATCTCTGATGCTCCAAAGTTTTGCCAAATTGTATCTTGGTATAGATAATTTTTTTTTTTTTACCTTTTATTTCAGGCATTGGACTGACTCTTTCAATCTGGCAACTTATGTTCTTTAGTTTTGTGACGTTTTCTTGTGTTACTTCTTTGATAATTGCTTTCCCAACATTTTCTCTGTGTGTTTTTTTTTCTTTCTGTAACTCTTGTTAGTTGGATGTTGGCACTTCTGAATTAATACTCTAATTTTCTAATTTTCCCCTTCTATCGTTTGCATCTTTTTGTTCTCCTTTATAAGAGATTTACTTTGCTTTATTGTTTAAAATTAAGGGTTAAAATTCTATTTTCATATTGAAATTTCTCATACTTTTACTAAAGGATAGCATACTGTTCCTGTTTCATGGGTATGATGTCTTGTCTTGTCCCTCTAAGGCTATTCATTATGGTTTCATGGATGTTTTCTTCTACTTTCTGTATGGTCTCTTTCAACTGAGGTCCTTTTTTCAAATTGTTTGTATCTCCATTTTTGTGTGTTTTGCTAGAGCATTTCCTCAAATTCCTAGAGATCTTTGACTCTCTATTAATATTGAATCGTGAATCACCAAAAACCGATAGGAGGCTCTGGCTTGGTAGAGAGTTTTTGCCAACTTGTGCTGGTGGGCTTTGCTGTATGGTAATCAGACCATAAGCAAGCTTTTTGTTGTGAAAATCCCCAACATCAACATTGTAGGTTTTATTTTATTTTTTTCTCTGAAGCCATTCATTTTCTCTCAAGAAGAATTCAGCCATTTTCTGCCTGGGTGTGTCTCCTGGGTGCTGGCACTCAGGAAGCAGAGTTGGGGAAGAGGCTGGGGTCCCACTCTCCACTCAGCTCTTCTGTTCTCAGCTCTCCTCGTCACCCTTGCCCTCTACCATACCTGGGAGTCTCTGTATGGACCACTTCCTCTCCGTTCTCCCGGAGACCTTGGTCTGTGTTGTGAGGAGGAGGGGTGGCTGTCTGGATTCACAGGAAGGGAGATGGGACCTGGGGAAGGTCATCAGGTCAGTGTACAGATGTCCAACCAGTCCCCAGTTTCAAGCACGTGCCTCATTCCTGCCTTAAGGGCCCTGGAAGTGCCCTGTGCTGAGCCCCTCTGGGGCTCCGAGGAGGGAGGGTTGGCTCAATTCCTGCTGGTGTCCTTAGCCACAGGTGCTGAGGTGGCAGCTTTCTCAAGTCTATTATCGTTCTTTCATCTGCTTTCTAACCTCTGAAGATTATTAACCTTGCTCATCAGCTATTGTCTCCTTCCACATTCTTTGTCCTTGTGAATTTGTGACTTTCTTCATATATTTGCTGCAGTTAAGAACAGGTTCAGGAATAAAAGAATATTAAAAAGCTGATCGATTTACCATACTATCTGGAAAATATCTCCTTTTTTCTTATTCCTAAACTGTTTTCTCTAATCTTTTTGCTCTGAAACTCCTAGATCTCAAATGCAGAAAATTCAGGGTTCATTTTTAGCTCTGCCTTGTTGTCAGCTGTGATGAGGTCCCTGTGTTGCCGGTCCCCAGCATGTGATGTATCTGCAGCCCTCTCAAAGCAAGCTTTGCCTGGTTATTGCTGTCTCTGAACCCTTCAGCCTCCAGGGCATCTGGGCAGAGATGAGGATCAGGAAAGTAGGTGTGGTATGCCCAGAGAGGCCCAGAAAGATGTCATCCCTAGGGAATGTGGCCTTTAAGCCACTGGGGAACACAATCTCAGCTTATCATATTTTGTTTCACGTGAGTGTGTTCTGAAGAAATGGAAGAAGTGAGAGAAGAAATAGCACATGATATCAGGAAATCGTAGATCTTGCAAAATTAAAAAATGGGAGTAGAAAGCATAAAATAATTATTTGGGTCTGATTACAGAATTTATTTGAACAACTTTATCTAATTACCACGCAATTCAATAACAATTACATGTCTCATTAAATAGGTCCAAATTAACTTCATGGATGCTCTATTTGATTAGAATAGTAAACAGTCTACACACATATTCAATATTTATTGTGTGCTGATGTTGTATTCGGCAGAGAAGGAGCCTGCTTGACAGCGAGCTGCAGAGAGAGGCAAAGGGTGTCAGCACCAAGAGCCCATGAGAAAGCTGAGGTATTTTGGGAGCTGGAGTCAGCCACAGAATTCAGGACTCTACCATTGCAGCCAGGAAGCATTCAGCCCATCAAAGACCTATGTTTTAGGATTAGTGTGAGAATTCAGTGTCTGGAATACAGTAATTGCTCAATAAATGTTAGTTGTTACTATTATTTGATTTGGCAGGGACATTGTCGTTGGGGTTGTTACTTGTTTCATGCAGTACTGAAAGTAACCAGAGCATCAAGGACAACGCAGCAGAGGAAGTGGTCACAGTGAGGTTTCATTGTGTCAGACGTCAAGGGGAGGAAACAAGGCTTACTGAAAGACAGAGGAAGAAAATCCAGAGACTCATTGACAAACAATAGTTTTATTTTGGTTTGAAGTCTAAATCTTCACCTCTCATAACTCACTATACCTTTGTATCATGACTATGTCTTTCTGTTCACTGATGAATCTCCAGTACCTAGAACAGTGCTGGCACATGATAGGTGCTTAATAAATAGTTGTTGAATGACTGGAAGAATGAAAGGATGGATGGATGGATGAAGTTAGCAGAAGAGCTCAGTTGTTCTGAGCATCAGGAGTATGCTCCTGTATCATGGTCACTTCCAGCTTAAAATAATAAGAAAGCATATGGGCTGGCAGTTACAGTTCTTTGATTTGGTGGTGTGCTATAGTTTTTTTTTTTTTTTAAATCAGGGTTTTAGCAACTTTTATTATATAGTGTTTGGTTGATAAATGAGTAGTTTCTTACAGAAAGGTAACACATGGCTCCTTATTTTATGAAATAACAAACCCTTCATTTCCTTGCCAGATTTCTAGAATACATTTCATAATTAAAGAATTAAAAATGAGCCTTTGCAAGGCTGTGCCAAAATTGAAAAGTTTCGGAATGAACCAAGAACAATCTAGTCTTAGGTGTGTGCATGTTGGGGAACTGGGGCCCTGCATACACAGGAGTTCGGGGTGCAGAGGCAGAGGACGGCAGCTGCTTCCCCAGAGTTGTGGCCAATAGGAGTGTCCGCTATCGCAAGTCCTGGCTGCGGAGGCTGTCGTTGACTAGAACATTCCCAAGGAAATTAAAGCACAAGAGGAGGGAATGCTAGGTTTTGATAAAGATTTAAGCAATCTTTATTTTGGAACGACAATAGATTTTGAAGTTTGAAGAGGCCTCAAAATTCTGGGTTGAGAGAGAGAATGACAAAGATCAGAGTAGAGAGTAGAATGAAGAAAGGGGAGCTTACGTAGTGGACAAGGGCAGAGATGCCAATAGAGGAGGAACAGGGCAGCAAATGGCCTAAAGCAACAATTGTTTGCACGTGCATATTTGCATAAGTTACTACCATGGTTTTCAAAGTGGGTTCCAGAGCAGAGTCCTCTTGAAGAGCCCCACCAATCTGAACACGCCAAGTCTTTCTTTGGTGCTTCGGGGCAAGTGACTTTCATTTTACCTAGGGCAAAGAGATGCTTACTAGTAACCTACTAAGAAAGCTAAGGGTTGTTAACTCAGCTATTTGTAAGCTAAAATCAGTGTTCTATCAGAGCCAACAAAGCACCTCATTCAGTAGCCTGCTAACAAGTCTGGTTGGTACTCGGAACTCCAGTTTTGTCAGACTCGTACCACATATGCACATACAGATGGTTGGAATTCCTAGGCTTTTCTCAAGGAGTGCTTTGTTAATGGTGTATCATCAGTGTTTTACTGAGTTGGTCATGATTTCCGATTGCTACCGTTCTGGCTGCTTAACGACTGAATTTAAGTTCATTATTATAAACTTGGTGGTTGTTTGATTACAACATTTGTAAATGGTGACACATATTCAAGGCAATGGTACTTTTGGCCTATATTTTTCCTAAAACTAGACTTTGAGATATGAATAATTCATACTCTTGCTAGAGAAAACGTGTACATAAAGCATACAATACGTGCTTATAGAGCAATAATTTGTTTTTATCACACTTCTTTCTCCTGCTGGAAAATCAGACTATTGGGTGGCACTTAGGGTCATTTTTCTTACACGGACTATAATCCAAAAAGTTTGAGACACGATGTTCAAACAAATAGCCTGATGAAACTTTTAACAAAGGGCAGCTACTTGTTGTGTGTTGGTGACATTAAGGAAAATGTCCTAAAAAGCTAAAATTCCCATGAAAATCATTGTGTTATGGTAACACCTTACATTCACTTCTATTATTAAATACTTGGAAATCAAGGTGTCATGATTCAGTAAGACTTGATTGCAAAGCATGTTGATAGATGAGCGTCAGGAAGAGGGGAAAAGGAGTAAGCCAGGAGCCAGCAAGCCTGGGGCTAAGGGAGCAAACACCTCTGTAATGCTGCTTCCTAAGAAGTGGTCACGGTATCTGGGAACGTGGGCAAGTCTGTGCTGACCCAGTTAGGTTGAAGGTATCAACTCCTGGAATTCAGAGATGCTGACATTGGGGGCTACTTGAACCTGGAATTCTAGTCCAGAATCCTACAGCTTCCACTAGGCAAAAACACAGATGCCTCTGGATTATTTATATCCCAGGCTTGACCCTCCCTGCCGTGTTAGAATGTCTACAGGGCTCAACTCAATTCAAATCTAAATGGGCAATATGAGAAGGGAGGGTCAAGAAGGCTGGGAAGGAAGCTCTGAGGCCCAGAACGACTTTCTGAATGGGTTCAGGCATTTTCAGTGGCTTTTTATGCAGTGACTCATGCAGTGGGAGAAACAGGAGAAAGGGAAAAAAATAGAAAAAGCCTCCCCAAAGCAACTTCCTAGCCTCTCTTTTAGGATCTGCAAACACCCAGAAGACTCTCCAATTTGGGCTAGATTATGTGTTTCTTTTAAGTACATTATGACAAAAACTGAAGAACACCAAGAGACAGAGAGCTGCAGAAAGATTTCTCCTGTTACTCCTCCTCAAATCGGATGTAAATGTTCCAGTTTAACCGGCATTGCTTTCAGCCCTCGGCCAAAAGTGGACGCTTTTCGAGGCCTGAGCCCCAGGACAGGCGTGCTTCGTTCAAAGAGGGTGGACACAGGGTAGTTCCGCCCACCCGGACAAGTGATCCAGCAACGAGGGGAGGATTACGGCCTCTGTTATCACCTGCCTGGAGCAGAAACACGGGCCAATGTGCTAGCTCATCATAACTCCTCTTTATTTGAGATATAAATAGAGACTTTCCTCCCAATTTAATTATAGCGGCAAAGGTATCAAGGGAACAAGAAGGATTTCTTTACAAAGAGGTTTTGAGCGGAGATTAGCAGGTGCCACCTCTTCTCTTTCCTGGTACGTTGCTGCGCTGTCTCCAGGGAAGGCGTGACAGACCTTGGTACACTTCGTTTACCAGTGGTCACAGCCCGTCTGGGAGGGAGAGCCTGTCCTCAGTGCTGCCAGATCCCCAGGACTCAGTTAGGAAACTTGCCCATCCTTCTCCTGAGGGTCTCTCAAACTTCTCAGGTGCCGCACAGCTACCACCCTTCACACCACAACAGAAACCCCAACGAGGCAGGGATTTCTAAATGTTTTGTTCACAGGTGTGTCCTCAGTGCTTAAAACAATACCCAGCATGCAGTAGGTGCTTACTAAACATTGGTTGACTAAATGAACAAGTGTCCTTCACGCATCACCATGGACCAAGGTGAGAGTGATAGCTAACGCTGATTAGTCTTTTACTGTGTATTTATCAGAGCACTAAGCACGTTACATTCATTATTTTATTGAACCTTTATAACACCCCATGTGGTAGGCATCAATAATAATGCTATTATTATCATTATCTCTGCTTTATACGTGTGGCTAAGGGAATCCAGTAACTTCCCAAAGCTGCTCAGCTAGGATATGGCATAACTGGAGTCAGCTCTCTGTCACTCTCACATTGTGCTCAAGAAGCTTATGATCTGGTGAGGAAGATGAAGTAGAAGCAGGTGAAACAATTAGCCTTGTCGTTGTCGCTCTCAATGCTTCCGTTTTCCATCGAGGGCCTATGAATTCCCTGGAGAAGGCAGAAGACCCTACCCGTCTGAGAAGCTCCAGGCGGCGCCAGACCACCAGCTTCAGACCTCACTCTGAGACGGGGAGGGTCCAGGTCCCGCTCCCTGTCCCCCAGCGCTGCCGCAGGGGGAGGCTGTGGCGTCCAGGGCAGTGTTTCTCCAGCACGTTTTATGAAGTGACTCTAATCTTCCTGGTTGTTAGAGTATTTGCAGAACGCTGGAATTGCTTTTAATTTAGTATTTTTGATCGAATAGATTCACTTTTTAAAAATGGAGATAGATTTTTTATTCTAAATTGTACTGATTTTTCTAGACTACATGATCAGGTGAAGGTCTTGTGTGTACAGCTCTATGAATTTTTACACGTACGCACACACAGATGGCTACCACTCATATCAACGTACAAAATGTGTCCAGGCTTCGACGCCTCTCTCATGCCCTTTCGTAGTGACTGTCACTCCCTCAAGTGACCACTCTTCTCGTGTCAGTCTCCGTAGATTCGTTTTGCCTGCTCTTCAACTTCATAAAAACGGACTTGTGGAGCACACACTGTTTTGTGTCTGTCATCTTTGCTCATCACAATGTCTGAGATTCATCCGTGCTGTTGTTTGCAGCATTAGTTCTTTTCTTATTAGTGTATAGCATTTCATTACATGAATATTCCACGAATTATTTATCGATTTTACTGCTGATGGGAATTCTGGCTGTTTACGGCGTGACTGTGAGGAATGCAGCCCGCGCTTGCTCTTGTGTTTGGTGGGCGTGTGCACAGCAGGAGGTACCGGCTCACAGAGCAGGCGCAGGTCTAGCTTTTGAACTGCGTCTATTTATAAAGAGGAACTTCTATTACGGGCTAGTTGTTGTTTCTTCATACGTAAAATAAAGCAGAGCTGTTAATATTCACCTGTGTGCCAGCTGCAGTTACACCACGTCTGCTGCTTTGGAAAACATGGGTCCCACAGAAACACGGCCTGGACTTTAGAACAAGACAGTTGTGTGCTGGACTTGCCCTGCTGCGTGCTATCGCTGTGTGATCTTGGTCACATAATTTGCATGATTTCAGTGGTGGCTTACAATCTCTGAGTCTCAGATTAATGAACCACAGCTTCATGTTAACAACATGGATGAATCTTACAAAGACAAAGGTTGAGGGAAAGAAGCGGGACTCCAGGATACATTGTATGATTCTGTTTATATAGAATACAAAACAAGGAAAGCGAATCTTTGCTGCTGGAAGTCAGGACAGGGTTCCCTTTGAGAGGCGGGAGTGATTGGAAGAGGGCTCAAGGGGAGCCTTCTGCAGTGCTGGAAATGTTTTCTATCTTGCTCCGGGTAGTGGTTACACACACGCACATATGCATATATACATTTACATACATATGTACTTATATATACATAGTACTTGGGGGTGCTTTTGGGGTGCTGGTCATGTTCTGTTTCTTGACCTAGGTGCTGGCTACACAAATGTGCTCAGACTGTGAAAATGCATCAAGCTGTACATATATGATATGCTCTCTAGAGATGCTTTCCTTCTCTATAAAAATGGGGATGCTAATAAAAATATTGCCGACTTCAGAAGTTTGTTGAATGAAGTATACAAAGTGTCTGCTCAATAAGTATCAGTTCCTTAGCTGTTTTCTCCCCATAGACTAAGAGGTTCAGCCTAAGGTTGAATTAGAACTTGTGATGCAAAATGAAATCCGCCAGATTACAAAGCGTTAACTTTATATGTTCACATTTTAAGCCTTACACTAAAGAAATAATGCTTCAAGGCAGAACTGAGGAACAGGTGAAAGAGACTGACTGGGGGAAGGCCGATTTCCAGACTCCTAGGTGGGCATCTCATCACTCAGGTGCTCTAGAGAGACAGAGCCAATAGTACACATGTACATGTGGATAGAGATTAATTTTAAGGAATGGGCTTATGTGATTTTGGAGGCTAGTGAGTCTGAAATATGGAGGGCAGGTGGGCAGGCTGGAAACTCAGGTGGAATTTCTATGTTACAGTCTTGAGACAGAATTTCTTCTTCTCTAGGAAAGATCAGTTTTTGCTCTTAGTGCCTTCAACTGATTGGATGAGGCCCACCCACATTATGGAGGATAATCTCTTTTATTTAAACTCAACTGATTGTAAATGTTAAGTACATCTAGAAAATACCTTAACAGCAACATCTAAAGAGTGTGTGGGCACCATAGCCTAGCCAACTGATATATAAAATTAACTATCCTAGCATCTATAAATCCTGTTTAAAGTCAAGATGCTCAGTTTTCTAATCAAATGGCTTGACTATATGTTAATCTTCTGATGGATATTTATATCTTGTTCCAAGTGATCTATGATCTTACCGTTTAATGTGGCATAGGCCACAGGTAATAGCACTAATTTTGGCTGAGGTATCTTAGATACAAAGAAGACTAGATGACTATGTTATATCAAGAACACCAACTACCTAGCTAAACCTTTAGGAATCCTCCAAAATCTCATCAGATAGCACCTCGTAGAAAACCCTCTCCCACTGAAATACTGGCTATATGGCATCCCACAACCAATGAAGAGGTGCAGTTCCAAAAACTTAACTTCTTTTTGTTGTTGTTGGAACTTGTTTTTCCCCAAAATAATGTTATAAATGGTGATTATTGTGTTCCCAAACACCCCCCCCCAAAACCTAGATAAATATTATCTCCATTTGTGTAATTTTAACAATTCCTTTAAGTAATTGGTTTCACAATGAATTTCCACATTTCTGACCTCCTTTCACGGACCTCCTGAAAACGGAAATGAATGATCAGCTGCTCTTGCCACAAAGTTACATAGAAATTTAAGGAGGAGAAAAAAAAAATTAACCAAGAACTGGACCTATGGATTACATCTGGCCCACAGAAGTATTTCATTTTGATCCTTCTGTTTGAAAACAATTAGAATTATTTGTTGACATTTAAAAATGAAGAGATTCCTCAAAAAACACAGATTCCTGGATTCTCTTCAAAAATGCAACAGGAGATTTGGTAATCTAGGCCAAGATTATGACGTGGTAAATATTGGCAGGAGTAAAGTTCTGGTGGCCCCTGGCTTGTGCGCCCAGGTCACCAGAGCCACTCCCTGGCTGGCTTCACTGTCGCGTTACCATGTGGCCCTGTGGGCACTGGAGCTGAGACCCCGTCAGAGAGACACTCTGTGACAGACAGGGTCCGTCAGCTGGCTCTACGGCCTCTACTCTCTTCCTCCGGCCAAGAAGATATAGCCCACACAGCATGGCCCTGCCACAAGGGGTACACGCTGCCAAGTCCTTCTTCACGGGCTGGAGGAAGATGGCCGACAACTTTAAACCCTGGGGACGTGTGGGGGGAGCGTCATCTGCCTGCTTCTCTTTCTTGTCTCCATTTCTTCCTTCTCCTTTTCTTCCTCTCTCCCACTCTCCCTCCTTCTTTCCTCCCTCCTTTTTCTTTCCTTGTTTCCTCTCTGTTCCTTTCCCCTCTCTCTCCTTACTGTCATCCTGGCAGCAAGTTTCCGCACCGGCCGCTCAGTGACGGAGGTCTTCTCCGCCCTCCGGCTCGGGGCTCACGCGCCCGGGACTGGGGGGCTCACGCGCCCGGGACTGGGGGGCTGTGCAGGCCGGGCAGGCTTGGCGGTCCGCGCGCAGGGCCCCGGGGTGCAGGCCTGTGGCCGCGGCGGCCCGGGGCAGTTCCCCTCCCTTTCTAGCCCCTTCTCTTTGGGTGTCTTCTCTTCATAAAGGACGTGAGTGGGGAAGAGGGTTTTATCAAGAAGACGACTCTCCCCTTGACCTCCTTCCTGGCCCCTCCTCCTGACTGCTCAATTTCTCCCTCCCATTTCACCCACTTTGAAACAATCCTACACATCTTGCCCCGGGGAAGGCACGTGATCCAAAAGCAGGAGACTGGGGGGGCCCGGCCAGTGGCTGAGTAGTTACAGTTCGCACGCTCTGCTGCTGCGGCCCAGTGTTTAGTTGGTTCGAATCCTGGGCACGGACATGGCACTGCTCATCAAGCCACGCTGAGGCGGCGTCCCACATACCACAACTAGAAGGATCCACAACTAAGAATATACAACTATGTACCGGGGGGCTTTGGGGAGAAAAAGGAAAAAAATTAAATCTTAGAAAAAAAAAGCAGGAGACTGTGTGCTTCCTGGGGAGAATGAGAAGTGGCAAAGAGACACACTGAGCTGTGACTGTCTTTGGAGGGGAGAAACTGGACAGGGATGTTCTGTGTGACACTGGAAGGGAGGTCACTTTCGGAAGCAGTCCACCAGACTTAGTTCCACAGGACGTATGCTGAGGGGCAAAGGCAGATCCCTTTACTTTATATATTTTACATCACATCCTGGAGCAGTGTGCCCTGTCATGTTGTGCAGGTGTGTTTCAATTAAGTGTATTATATAATCATTAAAAATAAATGCCCAACAAAGCTAAGGAAATAAGTTCTCAAGTCCAGTCTTCTTTATTGTGTATATCATTTCAGGGTTTCTAGCACTGTAGGAAGAGCCTTTAAAAATAGTTCCTAATCACTACATGTTATAGGGAAGCAAAGACTGGCCAGATGTTTCAAATACCATGTTTATTTTAATACAGTCAAACATAAATCTGGGCATTATTATCTCTTCTCAACTATGAGTATATAATCAACACTTACAGCATGATGGTGCCTGCATTATGATGAGTGAATGGACAATTCACATTGTTCCTATTCAATCATTGCCCCCAAATGTTCATAAAATGCTGACATGTTGATGGAGCTGCGATTCGTTCCTACTTAAAACAAACTGATCAGACAGGTAACCGCCAGGCACGGTTCAGTGTTCAGAATAAACAGCAATGCTAATAAGCCATACAAAATAATGGCCCTAGTCTAATACACATGATATTTTTCAAAATTACTGGGCTGATTCTATTTTATCACTAGCTTCTGTGGAAACAGTAACTTTGGCAAAGCTATGAAATCCACAAACAATTAATATCATCTATAACAGGATTAATTAGGGTACAGTTTGGGTTAAAATTCATATATATGAATTTCATATATGTGTAAATTTCTACATATATAATATGTACTATATATTAAAAGCAATTTTTCTATATTCATGTAGAGATTGTAGCACTTTAAATCTCCATTTCTCAGAAACGGATAAAATGATTATTAAATCAAGTCTTATTAATCCCCTAATTCTCTTTCTTTATAGGTTTCAGCAAGGGAAGGGGGGAATCAGGAAAGCCTTCAAGAGTGGTGTAAGTCGAGTGTTAAAAAAAAGAGTAGATGTCGAGGCTGGCCCGTGGCATAGTGGTTAAGTTCACGCGCTCCACTTCAGCGGCCCCGAGTTCACGGGTTCGGATACCGTGCTTGGACCTACAAACACTCCTCAAGCCATCCTGTGGGAGTGTCCCATATACAAAAATAGAGGAAGATTGCTACAGATGTTAGCTCAGGGCCAATCTTCCTCACCAAAAGAGAGAGAGAGAGAGTAGATGCCTACCATAATGACATGAGAGATGAAGTTTATTTTAGGGGAAAGAAGAGAGAAAAAAATGGTCTAAAAAGTGCAGACAACTCAGTATAGTTCAGTTTGTCTGGAGTGAAGGATGAGAGAAGCATGGTCAGAAGTTAGTGTAGCATGGAAAGCCAGAGTCGGCTCACAGTCTAGAACCTAGTGTTTCACTTAAAGAAGTTGGTGTTTCACAGGATTGAAACAAAAAAAACAACCCACTAACTGGGAAAAAATATTTGCAAGTCATATATCTGACAAAGGCTTAATATCCATAATATATAAAGAACTCTCACAACTCAACAACAAAAAAATCAAACAACCCAATCAAAAAATGGGCCAGAGACATGAACAGACATTTCTCCAAAGAAGATATACGGATGGCCAATAGGCAAATGAAAAGATGCTCATCATCGCTGATCATCAGGGAAATGCAAATCAAAACTACACTAAGACATCACCTTACACCCATTAGAATGACAAAAATATCTAAAACTAATAGTAACAAATGTTGGAGAGTTTGTGGAGAAAAAGGAACCCTCATACACTGCTGGTGGGAATGCAAACTGGTGCAGCCACTATGGAAAACAGTATGGAGATTCCCCAAAAAATTAAAAATAGAACTACCATACGATCCAGCCATCCCACTACTGGGTATCTATCCAAAGAGCTTGAAGTCAGCAATTCCAAAAGTCCTATGCACCCCAATGTTCATTGCAGCATTATTTACAATAGCCAAGACATGGAAGCAACCTAAGTGCCCATCAACAGATGAATGGAGAAAGAAGATGTGGTACATATATACAATGGAATACTACTCAGCTGCAAAACAGAACAAAATCATTCCATTTGCAATAACATGGATGGACCTTGAGGGAATTATGTTAAGTGAAATAAGCCAGCTAGAGAAGGATAATCTGTGTATGACTCCACTCATATGAGGAATTTAAAAATGTGGACTAAGAGAACAGATTAGTGGCTACCAGGGGAAAGGTGGGGTGGGGGTGGGCACAAAGGGTGAAGTGGTGCACCTACAACAAGAATGACAAACATTAATGTACAACTGAAATCTCACAAGATTGTAACCTATCATTAACTCAATAAAAAAAAAAAAGAAGTTGGTGTTTCATACTACAGCCAACAGAGTCTGTTTAAAGATGTGGGGGAAGCTGAGACTCTGATAAGAAAACATTGCCCTCAGTGAAATGGAAAAACCAAAGGCTCAACGTTAGGCGGTGGTTGTCGGGGCAGAGACAATGGGAAGGATGGAGACGTTGGGGAGAGAAGATCATCAGGCTTGGACACTAGGTGGGTGTGGTGAGTGAGGAAAATGAGCCTTGGAGAAGGATTCACGTGTCTGGGTTGGTCAGGAAGCCAGGACTGTTTGGTGAAAGAGCTGAAGGCACAGCTGCTGTTCTGCAGCCGGGTGCAGGGGGTCAGGCTCCTCGAGCTTCCTGCTCCGCCTGCTTTAGCGTGGGCCTTCATCCTCATGTTGTCATCTCATTGTTGCTCCATCCAGCATCACATCTGTGGTCCAGGCTGGATGAAGAAGAGGAGCGAAGGACAAAAGGCTGGGTCTGCCCCTTTGCAAAGAGCTTCCCTGGACGCCCATTCCTGTTGTCAGAATACGCGTTGGCAGAGCCAGTTGGTATAGCTGCCCTTGGTTGCACGGGAGTTTTCCAGCTGGGTATATTGCCTCTCTGAACTAAACAGCGGTTCTGTAAGTAGAGTGGACATTCGGTGGACAACAGAAGCGTTTCCACAGGTGACTAGGTGGATGTTGGTTTCATGCTCTGAGACGGGACACATAGGCTGAGTGGTAGGCCTCAGCAGGAAGGCATGAGCTCAGTTATGGGGGTGCTGTGTTTGAGACGACTGGGAGTCACCCAGCTGTGATATTCAGCTGGCATCTGAAAACTGCGCAGAAGCCCTACTGATGATAATTTTAAGAGTCTTCGGCCTATAAATGGCAGTTGGCCTTTCTCAACATAATAACAATTGTTACTGATTATATGCCTGGTTCCTGTAGGTGTCAAAGCAGATAGGTTATTTGGTCTTCAATCTGGGGTGCTCCTGGGTCAAGAAGACTTTCCAAGGGGCATGCGAGCATAGTTTTAAGGGAATCAGTTTCTAGGTTCTCAATTCCCACACATATTCTTTCTTGAAATTGATCCACCTGAGAACTGGCTGGAATGTTCATGAAGCTTCTTCATTCTGAAATCCCCTTCCCGGAAGTCCCTCTCCCACTTTAAAGAGAAAGACATGCTTCTTCAGCTAGAATTTCACATTTCAGCACTTAATTACAGATTGTTACAAGGAATAGCATTATTTTCTCGTTTTATAATCTATTGTAAAAATGAGAAAATTAATTCTATTACCTCTACATAATTTTAATCTCAATTTTACTACTTTCAACAATCTGTTGTATAAGATGTGCTTCATAATTTATGTATTCAGTTTTCACAATATTCCTTGAAATCTATATTAATTTATTTACTTGAATTGAAAACTGAAGTCAGAGTTTTTCTGAAGAAAGTAATTGTGATGTGACTGACTTTGCCAACGAGGTTAGATGGTGAACATTTTCCACAAACTTAGTGAGCTAAATTTGTTGTTTTAGCTTATCAAACTTTTGACAAAAACATATTTAAACTATATGATAAGATAAAAATAATTTTATTAAAAATTATGACTATGCAAAGATATGTTAAAATAAAGAATCTTTATTTTCCCAACCCTTTTGAATACATTTCATTTTAGAAAGCACCTCTAAGTCAAAAGTAGCATATATAATTGAGTCATTTGATAAATTTTGGCAAAGCCTTCTTGGTGAAAGGCCTAATAACTGGATAAAAATTCGTTTGCAAGCCAAGTGGTTTCCAACTCTTTTCTTCCAACAAAATTGAAGGCAAGCCTAATCAAGTTGTCATTTGATAAAACGTGAAAAATAATTTTATGACAAATCACTAGGTGATTTTTGACATAAAACTTAGAAGGGGTTCAAAGAATTGAGTGACTTGTTTCAGCAAAACCTTTTCTATCCCCATATACTTATTTATCTAAACAAGATTTTTTAGTCCTTACATATATAAAAATAAAAAATCGGGAAAAACCCCCAAATCTTTTTCATATTAGTAACAATAATATTCACGCATGGATCTATGAATGAATTTTTAAAATGCAGCCACATTCATCTCATTAAGAGATTCATTTCCAACAAAAAATTTCTTTTGTGTTTAATAATTCTCCATCAAAAGTGTCAGCATATTAATGTTATTTTGATCAACTGTGTACTAGCAATTATAATGATGGAAAATTTTAACATTTAAAGCATTATGGGCACATGAAATGAAAAGGTTCAACTTATATACACATTTGTGTTGCAGATAATATAATATGGTGATTTAGAAAAGACTTTCAAGCATAGAATGATATTACATTTGGATAAATTAATGTGGAGGAGGGAGAAAGGAGTTAGCAAGGAACAAACTAAAACTCCTGTCTGCTAAAAGGAACTTCTTGTTCAGATCTTTTAAAAACAGATTCTTGTGGGTATCAAATTGCTAGGATATTTAGATTCCACTGGCTACTTTTAAAAAAGTGATATAACAGTTGTAACAATGCATCAATATTTGATGCACACCAGAAATTATAGTCTTTGCAACTGTTAAACGTAATAAGTACTCTTGGAATCAGGTTTAAAATGTGTGAAGGAGTGTATGGTTTTACAAATTATTTTTGTCAATGCCTAAAATTTTTATGTTGTGGAACAAAATGTAGTTTGAAGACCACTACTATATCCCACTGTCATTCATGGAAGCTGGTCCTTCAGACCCACCAGGGCTCCTTCTGCTGGCCACACACCACACACATCTGTCTCCTGAGCCTGCCCTCCCCCAGAGCCAGGCTTGGTGCCTGGGTACCATACTTTCCCTAGGAGGGGATGTTATTGTGGAGAACTCTTTTGGGGCTCCTTGAGAGCTGCTCCTGAAGGTGTTCTGAAGCCATGAGGAATAAGCAGAGTGGCTTAAAAGAGGCTGGAGAAGAGAAACCAGGATCACACTGGACACTACCTCACAATGGGTACTAGAGATCTAAGTCTTCTTGTGAAATTGAAGACTGTGTGTGACATTCAAGAGCAAGAGAACAGGTAAGAAAGAGTTTGTACATCTGTCCATGGAAGGAAGGCAGGGACTCTGAAAACAGAAAATGGCAGCCACCCCTTAAGTCTTTGAGCTCTGAATAAGCACAATAACACTGTGTGGCACAACTGATTTCTTTAAAAAGAGAAAGAAAGAAATGCTTTTAATGTACAAGAAAATATGGAGAATATTACGAGAAGTGTTTGTGTTCAATTCACCAAAACTTAACATTATCATATTGCTATATTTGCTTCAGCTCCTTCCCAATTAATTTCTACATCTATCGGCAATATACTGGAATTTTTTAGCTTAGGAAAATTTGATACTTTGATGTGAAATAGATTTTAAAAAAGAAATACTTGGGTTGCTCATTGTATCCTTGAAACTTACTTTCTACAGTGAATTTCTAGTCCTTGGTTGTGTGGGTTTCATAACAATATACCATTGAAGCTTCTATTTTCATACTAAGACTGAGTTGATCCCTGAAGACCTTGAAGTATTATCGGTATGCTCAAGAAACTGCTTTCTAGGTTACTAGTTCAAATCCAGCGTAAGATCACTAGAGTGGCTGCAGAATAGTTACTTTTCATGATGTTTCTGACATACAGTAAAGATCATCATTAAAGTAATTTGGAACATTGTCTGATTCCAAAATTTTATGATGAGCTCCACTCACTGATCCAGACAACCGCAAATCTATTGTCAAATAAGAGAGAGCGGGTGTGACACTGAGTGTTTATTCTGGGCTCTGCATAGCTCAGTTCTCTTCTCTACTTCGCATCCTCTTAGGACTTATGTGTCAGTATGTGTTCGGTAGTTTGCAGTGTTGTGATAAGGGAATGCCAGGCCCCCTTCAACTAGAATCAGAGAATTTCATATCATGACCCACAGGGAGCAACACATTTTTTATTGACCCAGTACATGCACACATATACATGCACACACAAATAAATATATCTCTCCTACTGGGTTGAACAGTGTCCCTGCTAAATTCATGTTCACCTGGAATTTCAGAAAGTGACCTGGCTTGGAAATAGAGTTGTAGCAGATGTAATAAGTTAAGATGAGGTCATACTAGACTAGGCTGGGCTCTTAGTCTAATATGACTGGTGTCCTTATAAGAAGAGAAGAGACACAGATGGACACACACAGGGAAGAAGGCCATGTGAAGATGGGGACAGAGATTGGAGTTATACTGTTACAAGTCACAGAAGATCAAAGATTGCCAGTGACCACTAGAAACTGGAAGAGACAAGGAAGAATTCTTCCCTAGAGCTTTCAGAGAGAGCATGGCCACACCAATGCCACCCAGTTTGTGGTGCTTTGTTATGCTAGGAAACTAACTCTCTCTGTCTCTCTTCCTGCAGATAGATAGATAAATAGGTAGATAAATAAACATATACCAATACAACGTTCTCACAAATAATGCTTATTTATATTGTGTGCAGTGCATTCTGATATTTGATTTTTTGGTGTACTCTACTATATTTTGTTTAATTTTTTTGGTTAAGATTGGGCTATGATTATGTTGAGTTCCTTAGGATGCCATGCTCCTTTCAATAAATCTGCAGGATGGAAAGCATTGAACTAGATACTTCTAAAGGAGAGAAGATACAAAATGTATTGGAAAATACCTAAAATACTTAATAATTAATGCAGGAAAAAAAGCCACCATAGTCATTTGCATTATATTAACATCATTATTACATTAATTAAAAGCCCTCAAAGGAGTTAAAAGTGTTAATGTGCTTCCAGAACTGTGTAAACATTTCTGTGCCATGATTCAGTGGCTCCACACAGAACACATATAGGAAACCCACTTTTCTATCCAACTCAGAGACATCTGAAACTACACGAATAAATCCCTGTATGAGTGTACACTTTTAAGTTTTAAAGTGAGAGGAACTAATTTTCAGCCAGGTCCCACCAGTTACTAGATAAGCGACTTTAGGAGAAGTTAGCGAATGTCTCTGAACTACACCTTTTCATCTGAGAAATAACAATGATTCTACTGTCCACCTCCCCTCGTATATAGTGTTAGGCATAGAGAAAGTGCTCAGTATATGTGAGTTATCTTCTATTCATTTATACTAGTGTGTTCAGAGAGGGAGTCAATGAGAAGATCAGGAGGACACCAGAGTCTGAAAAGAGAGAGGAGGAGATGGAAATAAAGTTGCTTTAGGAATTACCACAGATGCCACAGAAATGCAAGGTCCCAGGAGGTGTAATGGTAACAACTGGTAATTATTATATGTGGTTCTAATGTTTATTTCTAGTTTGGCCAGCTTTTGCCACTGGCTTAGCTAGTTATGAACTTTTGTATCTGTTTCTGCATTAGTACAGTAAGCCACAAATATCAGAGTACAAGATGAGCTTTTGTAACAAAGCAACCCAAATATACAGCGGTCTGAACAAGACAACAGCATAATTCTGCCACGTAACAGTCCAGAACTAGTCAGGTCAGGGTGAGTGTGAGGCTCTGCCATCCTCAGTAAGTTCTCATTCTCAAAGGTCCTCATCTCCACACAGCAGAGAGGGGACAGGGCAGGAGGGGATGCACACCTTTCTTTGGGGGCAGGGGCCATTCTGAACAGACAGAAATGACTTGATTTCACATCCTATTGGCCAGAATTTAGTAATTTGATGACATCAAACGATAAGGGCTGCTGAGAGATGTATTTTATGCCTTGGCAGTCATATGGCCCCTAGAACATAAGAGTTCTGTCATTAAAGAGAAAAATGGATTTTGTGGACAGTTAGTCTCTGCCATAGGTCTCCTCTCTCGCCTTCTAAATATGCCTACGCTTCTTCCCACACACTGAACACATTCCCTCCTTCCCTAAAGGAGTCAAACTCCTTCCAGTTACTGCAACCAGCTCAAAGTCCAACATCTCTCAGTGTTTCCAGCAGAGCTGCAAGTGGATCATCTGGTTTGCTGGCCCATAAATAAATAGAAAAGTGTTCTGCCCTCCACCTATACCCAAAGTACAACAAAGTAGAAAGAGGATGACTTCAATACTCTCATTTGGAAAAGAGAAAGACAGGATGCAGCTGGTGGTCATTGGTCAATGGGAGTTATGAATTCCTGCTAAGTGGAAGTTGTGAAAAGTTGGATCTTGGCAATGAAATGAAGTCTTTGGTCTAGACCCTGCATCTGCTCCCTGGGAGGAGCACCCCTACCCCTTTGCCCTCCATGGCCCCCAGCTTTGTCCTCTTCATCCGTTAGCCTCACTGGCTGCATCTGAGGGCACAAGAGAGTGCGCCCTTCCTGCGGCAGACAGCTTTTAAAACTGTATCTGTTGGTGCAGGATTGAAGGCCTGGGTTGCTTTAAGGACCCAAGAATGATATGGATCAGGTGCCCAGAGGAGGTACTCCTCCTGAGACTTCCCTAGAGCCATGAGTTCAGGAATCCAGTTTTGCTGCCGTGTCCAGCGGCCAGGAAGCTGAAATAAAGACATCATCTTCGCTGCTTCAACTGCTCTTGACACTCAGGAAGCTGAGAATAGGCCCTGGAACAGTGCTATACAAAAAAACGGACCAAAACAAGGCAGGAATATAGCCTCTGCCTCCTACTTCTCACAAGATCACATGCACTCGACAGAATACAACTCAAATCCAGAACCCTAGCTGAAGGGAACTTTGGAAAGATCAGTTTTAAATTCCCAACCTTTCCACTAGAAGGAGCTGGGCTGCGTGTTGAGTCAGCCAACCCACAGAACCCATCACAAGAGTTATAAAAATGTATTCACTTTGATGAGGAAGTTCACTGTGAGTCTCAATGACATTACATGAGGAGATCTTGGTGCATAGTTAGATTCCTTAAGCCCTATAACTTGAGGGGGCTGTGTGTGTTTGGAAAATTCCAGAGCCCCTTTATGCACTGGAAGGGATTTTTTGTGAATGTCAGCCTGCAGCCGTAGTTGACCCCAAGACCTCTGGCAAAGGCAGGCAATACAGACTGAGCCAACGCAGTTCTCAAGAGTCAGCAGTGGATCAGCAAAATGGGAAAGGAACCAAAGAAGAAGAAGCCCTATCACTTTACCGTCCGTCTAGGGACAAATTAGGGCTTCCTGGACCCACTCTGCTACTGAACGGGAGTTACCTGCTTCTTTCCACATAAATGGGCAGAATGATGAGATGGATATGCCATGTTCTGACTTCGTAGCCTTAATAACACCATCTCCATGTAATAAATATAGTATCAAGATTGCTGTTGCTGCTGCTGCCACAATAACTCACTGCAATGCTATTATTCACACTACAGTTCTCTTTAAAACGAAATCGGGTAAAGTGGCCACCTATTCATCACTCTGAAGCGGCAGTACACCAAGGTGTAATTTCATAGACTGAAAGGTGGAAAAGCTTAATTCAACTTCCTGGGCCCCTTACCAGGAACACAGGATTTGGACCCAAGGGGTGATCTGGCTCATTTGTTGTTTGTTTCTCATGGACCACATTTAAATAATCAAAACAGATCTGATCATTAGGACTATATCTTAAGGAATTTTCTTGTAACCTTGTAAAACTATATAAACGATAGGTTATGTATAACAAAAATGCCAGCATATTTTTAAGCCCGCTATGTCACAACCAACACAATAGCACAGTAGAAAACCACACACACTTTTCGTACATTGAAGACTGTCTGTAAATTTGATTCTGACTACGTTTGTGGTCTGAAAACGTAGGTCAGAGGTAAAGGAAGCTTTGAGGAGACTATCCAGAGAGAACAAAAGACAAGTCGTCCCCCCCCCCCCCCCCACCCCACTGGTCAGAAAAGAGAAAAGAAATGTCTCTTCCATTGTCAAGTAAATGGAATGTTCTCAGTCTTAGCGAGAGTGACGTTGTTCACAGGAGAGGGTCTACAGAGGGGGATCTGATTGGGGTATGAGGGTACTGAGCTGAAGACAGTCATTTTACTCTCTCTGTTTCTCTATTTCTTCCTCTCTATCTGTCTCTCTCTCATACACACACACACACTTTCATCTTTACCTAGTTTGGGTGGCAATGTCACTTGATAGTTAAGGTTTGGACTTTGGAGTCAGGCTCCACCGTGGCTTCCTTCTAGGACTCTCATAAGGCTATTTGACTCCTCTGAGCTTCAGCTAGGTCATAGGAAATTATTATTATCATACCAGCCTCTTAGAGTTGTTGAGGGACTAAATGAGATAATATCTATAAAGTGCTCAGCACAGAGCATGGCACGTGGTAAGTTTTCGTTAAATATAAGCTATTTCTTTTATTCTCAGAGAATGATTACGAACCACATTGTGAAACTTTGATGGACTGGAATTGTGTTTCTATTTTTAAAGAGTTCATTTTTGGAGAAAATAGCGTTAAGAATAAGCATACACTGATATGTTATTATCAGAGCACTTATGATTATAACTTATGAATGTGTCATGATAAGATAACAAGAAAATGATGTTTACTACCAGCCCCAAAGTTCAAGTCTGTAATTTGCAGTTAACTTAGATGCTTCAAGAGTAGCATCAGCTCTTTAAATACACTGTAATTACCTATATTAAAAGAGACATTAAATAGTTTGTAAATTTGTGATAAAAATGTATAAGCCATATGCATGGGGACAGAGCAAGAAAAAGTAAAACGATTTTTTAAGTATCGGAAAGGGCTTTCTGTAGGAATAGCTGTTGGAAGGCTGGTTGTAAGGTCTGCATATTAAGTAAAGATCTTTTTGTCCCATGCCCTGAAGCTGTGGAAGAAGAGAGATCTTTTCAAAGGGGATCCAGGAAGCAACTATAAGAAAGGAGTCATTTATTCCTAAGGAACTTAATCCTCACCACCAAAAACTGGGGAGGGTAGAAATAGCTCTTCCCAGGATGGGGTAGCAGGGGACCCAAGATTCTGGAAGACACAGGACCTGTGAGAGCTGAGGAGCTGAGTGAGCCACAGTGATGATATCCAACCTGATGTGAGTTCCCTCACCCGTTATGCAGCAAGTCAATCTCTGACACTGAGTATAGTGGAAGAAAGTAGGAATTTATTGCAAAGCACTGAAAAAGGAGAATGGGCAGCTAATGCTGTAATCCCAAACTCCCTGAAAAATAACGAGCAGGAGTTTTCATTTGGGATTTTAGGTAGGGGAGGGGGGCCTGTGGCCTTGCTGGTTGGTGCTTTCTCACCAGCCTGTGTTTGGCCTCAAGAGGCTGCCTGCAGGGAGGGGGATGGGGAGACAAGGAGAAAACCATGTCCTTGGTTGTGTGTCTCCGTGATGGATTCTGGTGTCAGGGAGCTGAGGAGTAAGCAGGCAAAGTGCTTTGGTTTTACCCCATGTGTCCTGGGTTCAGTGTAGGGGAACTGATATCGGGGCTAGTATCAGTGACACCCACGGAAAGATCCGATGCCCACTGAGCTGGTGATAAGAATGGACTAGAAGGCGAAGACAGCCAGAAAGAGGTTAGTGATCTGTGGTACTGCAGCCAAGGTGTGTTCACTTGGGAGATTGTCTTGGGGCCTAATGAGCATAGAGAAATCATGGTTTTGAGAAACTAGAGCAAAGAAGAAAGAATCCCAGATCAAACCAAGAGTCCTACCTTTGGGACCTCTCGGAGAGGGCCTGCCCTGGTCATGGGTTTAGTATTGGGTACAAATGGACATGAATCTTCACAGTGATAGGACGTACAGATAAAAACATTGAGGTAACCATGGTTGCCTGAGGAAAGGCAAAAAGCCTGAGGAAGTTTGGGGAGAATCTTGCAAAGTCATGACCACTACAGAAGACAGAGTAATCTGGTCAAGCAGGCCCAGAATCGAGGAGGGAGAGGCTGAGGGCCGTGCCCAGGATGGAGGCCATGCCTCAGCTCTCCCATGTGGGAACACTCACCAGTCCTCTAAGGAGGAAGCATGTGGGCACTACGCAGAGACCACTCCTGTGTAGTACTCCTTATTGATAGCGGGATGCAAATATATGCCCAAGTAAAAAGCTTAACAAATCTATAGTGTAGCCAGGATTCATCCCAATTAATCTCTTTCTATTCTCAATTCCCAAGATAATGAATCCTCTTGAGATGTTTCAAAAACATTGGATATTTCAACAACATCAGTTTCATTCAGAGGAAACTAAATGAAGGTAAACAACTAAACCTCAGTGGAGCCAGATGACCATCTGCTTGGAGAAGTAGCGTGGTACAATTGTAAGCATAATAAGAGTGCGTGTTTTGGAGTCAGCTAGGTCCAGGTCTGAGAGCTATCTCTGTCACTAGTTAGAGCTGTGGCTACGCCTTAAGCCGTACTGGCCTTAATTCCTCATACATAAAGCAGGGACACTCATAGCAACCTTGCTGGGTTGTTCCTTTGCTTTTTTTTTTTTTTAAAAGTAAATGACCTTACACATGAAAAGTATTTGGAACAAGGTAGGTGTCTAGTAAGTGTTAATCCCTTTTCTCATGATTTTGACATTGCCAAAAAGCACAGACCCAAAAACACGTCTGACAGGCACCCTGACAGGTTGTGACCCCTGAGCCAAGTATTGCCAAGTTGTGCAGGCTTCCAGAGGGGCAGCTAAGGCTCCAGAGTCAGACAGCCCAGCCTCAGATCCACTCAGTGGTGTACGACCTTGGAGAAGTTACGGATTCTCTCAGTGACCTGGATTTCTTATCCATCAGGGAAGATGGAAACACCCACCTCACAGGTTTTTTCCAGTGCTAAGTGAAACAGTTCACATAAGGCACTTTTAATGATCTGAGAAAGACGGAACTGAGCTGAAGTCCAGGGAGACAGAGCCTCCAGAATGTCAAGATCTGACGTAGCAGTCTCCGGAGTTGCCTAGTTAGGCCTTGGTCAAAAGTAGCGCTGGGGGTTAGCATGTTGATTGCAAGGCCTCTGCTTGTCCCTGTGGGTGATTCTAAGAAGGCCATAGCAGCGAGCGCTCCATGGAGACATGGCGTGCGTACAGAAGCTGGGAGCAGCCTCTTCTGCTCGAGTGTAATACGATCCAACCTGGTAGAGCCAACCTCTGTGGCATTCCATTCCTCCAGGGCCCGTTTTGGATGGGTAGCCTTTACTGAAAATTCTACTCTATGTTTATTTTCTTACTGGATTATTTCCTCTTCTCCCCACTACAATGTAAGCCTTCTGAGAGCAGGGACATTGAATTATGCACTCTATGTCCCCAGAGCCCAGAACAGAACCAGGCACGGAGTAGATGGGTGAATGCGCCCCGGTGTTTGCTGAATGAATGTGTGGTCATTCCTCTGCAGCTCACACTTGGTTATTTCTGATCCTTGAATCCAAGGTGTGGTAATTACTCAAGTCTCTTTTGGTGAAAGTGACAGGAACCCAAAACTAACTAGTTGAAGCAAAAAAGGAAATTTATTGGCTCATGTAACCAAGGGGTCCAAGGGTTGGATCCACACCCTCAAACAAGGTAACCAGGATTCTGTAATACTGCTTTCCTCCACATTGGTATCGTAGGTTTGAGATAAAGATTTGTATGCAGGAAGTTTACTGGGGAGTGTACTTGGTATAACATGTGTGAGGAGAGTGAAGACAGTAGGATTGGGCAGAGGGAAGCAGCTGATTTCGCAGGTGACCCACGGCTGGAAAACCCTTTAGGGTTCTGCCTGAGGGAAGGGGGCTGGGCCTTTATAAGCCCTCATGTCCACATGAATCAGTCACTGGGCCAGGTGGCTCTGCTTAGCTGAGGGCAGTTCATGGGGAGCAACTAAGCTGGAGTCAATCAGTTGCCAAAATTCCAAGCAGCTGGGAAAATGAGTGCTCCAGTTCTGAAGGAGTGATCTGGGCAGCGTGCCACACAGCCAGTTGGTGGACTTCATCCTCAGGCACTATCTTTCCATGTGCCACCAAAGATGTCCATCAGAGCTGGGCTTGCACAAGCCTTAGCACCTGCCATCTTTTCCAGTCATTACAGTTATAGCAAGGATGTTGATTAGCTTGATCTGAGTTGTGTGCTCATCCGTAGACCAATCATAATGCCAGGGAGATGTGCTTTTCTGATTGTTGGAGTTTGGATTATGTGCCTCGTCCTGGAAGTAGTAGTGATCACTGAGAAGAGGATTTCAGTTCAAGAAGAAAGTGCAATGGATGCTGACCAGGCACAATGAACAGTTGCCTATTGTGGGTTGATTGTGTCCCCCACAACATTCATATGAAGTCCTAACCCCTGGTCTCTCAGAATGTGACCTTATTTTGAGGTAGGGATTTATAGAGGTAATTAAGTTTAAATGAGGGCACTGGGTGGGCCCTAATCCAACATGACTGGTGTCCTTATAAAGAGGAGAAATTTGGGCACAGGGAGAACCCCACGTGAACATGAAGACGGCTATCTACAAGCCAAGGAGAGAGGCCTGGAACAGCCCCTTCCCCCACAGCCCTCAGAGGGAATCAACCCTACCAAAATCTGATTTCATCCCCAAAATCCTGAGATAATAAATTTCTGTTGTTTAAATAGCCCAATTTGTGGTACTTTGTTATGTCAACTCTGGCAAACTAATACAAACCTGGACCATTAAAGTTTTTAGGCCACAAATTTCCTGAGGTCATAAGCCAGATGATAGAATAGGTTATTTGTCTTGTAATTTTGACTATCCAGTACTTAGTAGATTGAAATATCAAATTACTCAAAGAAAGTGGCCCGTTTTGCTTGGTATAAGCGTGGTCTATTTTAGCTATTGTCTCTAGCCCTTCTCGACTAACATTTCATGAAAGGATTAAGCTTTAAAGCATTCAATGAATATAATGAATTAACTTCTCTCCTCTGTGTCTGTAGTGGCACTAGTAATGTTATCATCTGAGGGATAGTTGAGAAAATAGTGATTCCAATCATTTTCTGGAGGGCTTCATTTTCTCACAGAACCCCTATTGAAAAAGGCCATGAGACTATAGTGGTCCAAGTGTTCTATTTTGTGCTCCTAAACTCATCTGAGTAATACATCTTTACTTTGATTGACACAAGTTCTTATTTATGCATATGGCAGTTGTCCTGGCCTGACAAGCCAAAGTCATTGAGAAGAGCAATGGGAAAGCTTGCCCCTGCCTCTGTCTTCTATGGCACTAAGGCCCTCTTCTTATGTTGGGAGCATCCTTTCTGAGGGTCAAGAGCTGCATCCAGTCAGAGAAAGCTGGAATCCAGTAGGGGCAAAGTGAGCAAAATAGTCAAAGCTTTGATGTCCTTCTACTTCTTGAATGGGTCATTTCAGTAAAGTTAAACCAGGAGTAGAAAATGCACAAGTTAAAACTATGACAACCCTGAATGGAGGTATTAACAGATTCAGTATTGACTTAGGAACCTGAATTTTAATGTGTACATAAGGCCAAGGAGATTATTGGCTCTTTATTTTGTGCATGGATCTGTCATTTTGTAAGGAATAATTTCTCACCCATTTCTTCTTCTAGATTAAAACCCCAACAAACCCCAAGAACTGCTGACATCCTTTATTGTCCTTAGAGGCTCTCCAAGTAGGATTTTGATGCAGTTTCTGGCATCACAAAATACTTACTTTTACTTCTCTGAGTTTATACAATTTTATATTTAGTTTTTCTTAGCTTAGTCTAAGAATTTTTTTCATTATTAACAATGCATTGTAAACATCATTTTAAATAGTTCAATAGCATACATTCTGTGACTATACCAATAGTTATTTAAAACAATGTCTCCATAATTGGACTTTTAAGTTATTTTCAATTTTTTACGCTTATAAATAAATAACATTATAATAACTTTTTGTGCATGTCTGTTGCATTTCAAATTATTCCTTAGGATAGATTTCTACAAGTAAAAATAACTGGATCATAGAAAAGGAACATTTTTGTCCTCACTATTTTTTAAAAATTGAAACTATAATAATTGCTTATTATAAAGTATTCATGAAGAAGATTTAGCCTATACTTTTTTATTAAGAAGTAATTAATATAGTACATAACCTCCCTCCTAAACAAATAAAACCATCACTTATTGCAATTATCTGGACTTTTATTTCCCGGTGATCATTATTATGCTTCTATCATCTTAGAAATTCTTTCTCAGTAATTACATTGAATCTTGAAGTCACATTATGGACAATCATTTCAACTGAACTCTAAGTTCTACAATTTTCCATGCACCCACTGTTTTAATTCTCCTTGCTTTCCTGGAAATGTCTCTCTCTTTTCTAATATAGCTGATTGCTATTTTACTTTTTTATTGAGGTCACGTTTATAAGAAGATACAAATTTCAGGTGTACATCATTATATTTCACCTTCTGTTTAGACTGCATCGTATTCACCACCAAAAGTCTAAGGTTTTCTTTGTTTTTTAAAGATTGGCTCCTGAGCTAACAACTGTTGCCAACCTTCTTCTTCTTTTTTTTCTTTCTGCTCTCTCTCCCCAAATCCCCCCAGAACATAGTTGTATATTGTACTTGTGGGTCCTTCTAGTTGTGGCATGTGGGACGCTGCCTCAGCATGGCCTGATGAGTGGTGCCATGTCCACGCCCAGTATCCAAACCAGCGAAACCCTGGGCCGCCGAAGTAGAGTGTGCGAATTTAACCACTCGGCCAAAAAGTCTAGTTTTTATCTGTCACCATACACATGCTCCCCTTTACCCCTTTCACCCTTCCCCTGACTCCCTTCCCCTCTGGTAACCACTAATCTGTTCTCCGTAGCCATGTGTTTGTTTATCTTCCACATATGAGTGAGATCATATGGTGTTTGTTTCTCCATCTGACTTGTTTCACTTAGCATAATACACTCAAGGTCCATCCATGTTGTCACAAATGGCAAGATTTCATCTTTTTTTTATCGCTGAGTAGTGGGAATGTCTCTTCTTTACTTGCTTAATCCACAAGGTCACAGTGGGAGCAGCTATGTTCCTATACATGGCTTTGTCTCTCAAGCTACAGCTGATTATGTCAGGAGTGGACCTCTGACCCAAATTAGGATATGAGCTCCACTCCCTGGGAAAGTTAGAATTGAATTAGGAGATCCAAGCCACAGTTTGGCTATTTGGCCTCTCTTGTGTGAAGGAGTTATAAATTCATTTCTCACCATGTAGAATGGATTCAGATAAATAAAATTTTTAATGCTTTCTTGTGTTCACAAGGAAGAATGAGAAATTCCTAAATGCCAAACACTGAGACTAGTAAAAGCAGCAGCAGAAATGATGAGAGTCCCAGACGGAGGTATTATCAGAATCAGGATCAGCTTAACAACTCGAATTTTCATATCCACATAATGGCCAGAGATGTTCTTGACAAACCACTTTGTACATTGACCTCTCATAATCTGTTTATTCTTGCACTAAGCCAAGTGTAATTAGATATATTTTAGTAGCTGGAAATCTAGTTTCTTTATATTACCATTGATTTTCATATTTAAAAGTTAATCTCACTCATTTTTTTCCCTAGCTAAAATCAGAATCATTTTAAGATCCTGCTCCACATTCCCTTACAGCGGGGTCTGGAATTGCTCCAAATCTATAACGTGAAATTATTGACATCTTTGTAATATTTGGACTTCCCCTATTTACATGATTTATCCCTTCTAGTTATTTATTTATTTGTTTGTTTCATTTTTTTGAAACTAAGGTTCAGAGGTGAGTGAAACATGCTCCTCGTCACCTTTGGTTTGTCAAGACCATTCTTTCACATGTTTTTAATCACCCTTCATTTCTGAGCAAGTCCATCTGGGGCCATAGAGAACAAAGCTGACCTACAGAGAGAAGCATGAAGAGAAATGGAACCAGGGACGGCTCTGCTTTGTGTGGGTCCCAGCCCTTGGTTTTAGTCTACAGCAGAGGCCCAGCCATGTCCCTGCTCCTGGACTCTGCATCAGACAACGTCTAAAGTGTGTTCGGATCCTTTTATCCACGCCCGTCTCCAGAGTCTTTGGTCAGTTGTTATTCCAACCAACGAGTGAGCAGCTCTGGGTGGGCTCTAACTTCCCAAAGGCACGCCAGGCAAGGCCTGCTGCATACCTACACTGCTTGACCCTCACTTCCCTCCACTCACCTTCTTCCTGAGGCTTCCGTTTTGCTCCTGCAGCATGAGAAATTTCAGGATCTGTGTGGTGCCCATTTATGATGGTAGAACTCAGAAGTACAGAGAAATCAGCTCCTTGTGGGAAAACCATTGTTCAATGGAGTCAGGAGCTGTTGCACAGACTGTCCTGATACCTGTCATTCGTACGGCCTCCTGGAGAACAGATGCTCCTGTCACGATTCCTCTTTGTCTACCAAGTGGCCACAGCCTGGTAACAGCTCTTGGTTGGCTCTCCTTCCTGCTCTTCCTGGCTTCCTATTCCCTCACCGACCCCAAGTCTTGCATGTTCTAATCAAATAGCAGCACAAAATCTTTTGCTTCAGGCTTTGGTTTCTGGGGGACTCAATCTAAGATAGATTTTGTAAAGTAGCCTTGCATCCTTATAATAACTCGCGATTTTGCCTAAGCCAGGTTACTTAGATTCTCGTTACTTGCAAACAAAATAGTTTTAAGTAATAACACTCTTCTATTATTACTTATTTAAAATTTTCTCTGGAGAGAAATCTTTAAGAATTTTTTTCAACAAGTGTATGTGGCAGGTAAGGTTTTTGATTTCATGTATGGGTATCATTTTTCCCTTTGAACCTTATAGTTTAAATGTAGAACTATGGTATAGCCACAAAATCTTATCCTTAAAAGTTTGGGGAAATTGGTTTACTACTTCAACACGCTGTCTAGCAACTAAATCTGATGCCAATGTGATTTTCATTCTTCTGTTTGCTAGTATGTTTTTAGAATTTAAAAAAATAAGTCACTGGGGCTGGCCTGATTGCATAGTGGTTAAGTTCGCACGCTCCACTTCAGCAGCCTGCGGTTTGCAGGTTTGGTTCCTGGGCGCCAAGCTAGCACTGCTCATCAAGCCATACTGTGAGGGCATCCCGCATAAAATAGAGGAAGATTGACACAGATGTTAGCTCAGCGACACTCCTCCTCAAGCAAAAAAAGAGGAAGATTGGAAACAGATGTTACCTCAGGGCCAACCTTCCTCACAAAAAATAGAAAATAAAAAAAAGTCAGAATCAGAAATTTCATGATCCTGTGTCTAGCCATGTCAGTGTGTCTTCTGAGAAGGTGTGTTGAGTGTGAGAAATTTATTAGGGTGTAATGCTTGGGGAAAACAAGATGAGGGGGAAGGAGGATTGGTCAGGGACAACATTTGAATCATGATACAGATCTGATACTGGGAAACGAAAGGGCTGAGGCTGTCATCTGACAGATCTAACCAAGTCTCGGTCAACCCAAGAGGAGCTCTGAAACAAAGTTGCTTGTTAGAGGAATCCTACATTGGGAGGAAGTGGCTAGTCCTTGTACCCGCCACACTCAGCTGTCGGCTGGAGACCACCAGGGAAGAGCAAGGGCTCTGCTCAAAGTGGGGGCAGAGCCTGAAGGCAGCAACAGCTGCAGGCTGCCAGCTAACTGCGCTCCATGCAGCTGACCAATAAGCTCCTCTCTGAGGAAGAACAGAGCAGCTGCTGCTTCTGTGTGTCTTTCACTTGTCTTGCCTGACACTTGGCAGGCCCTTTTCATAGGATGATTCAGTATTTCAGTTCAGGGAAATCATTTTGTATTATTTATTGTATTACACCTTTCTTTTTATTCTTGATGTTTATTACTTCTGAAACACCTCTTACTCTACTAGGTGTATTATCTATGTTTATCTGTTCTATGATTTGCATAAACTTTTAAAATGTATATTTAAAAAGATGTTCTCAACCTTATTTTTTTTCCTATATTACCTATGGTTCTTCTAGGATAAGATTTCTGTTTGTTCATTTTGACCTATGCTTTACATGCCTCGAATGTCTGGTGATCTTTGAGAATCTATTTATGTTTATAAGTAGGGAACACAGTGGATCACTCGGAGTGTCTGTTTGGGGTTGCCCAGCAATTGTGAATGTCTGTTTCCACAGCAGACTGTCCCCTGCATGGAAGGGCTGAGTGTAGGGCTCTCTGTGCCTATGCTGGCCTTCTCTTCCTGACTCACAGAGAGCCTTTGGGAGGGAGGGGGAGCAGGCAGTCAGGCTTAGAAGAACATCGGGGGTCAAATGAAGCACATTTAATTTAGGGGCCAAGGTAGGGTGGGAAGTGTTCAGAGAATTTCTCTTCTTGGTGTGAACATTTCCATGTGAGTCATATGAGTTCAAAGCAGGCCCATTCCACGTTTCTCTTTGGCCAATGAGAAAAACACTACTTAATTTTGATAGTTATTCTAGGGTAAGTATCTTAGGGAAGATCCCCACATGGATCATTCTAGGCGCCTCCCATTGCTTATCTGTAACCTTCCACTCCAGCAGTGAGAAATCAGACTCCCACCACCTGCCGTTCACTCACTTAATTTTTCAAATCCAGAACAGCAGTAGCAGAATTGTTAAATCAAACTCTGTGGGAAACAACTCTATCAACTAGAGTATGGTGCTTATGTACAGTTTATTTTGCTTTTAGTTTTATAGGCCCCACTCATCTCCAGAGTTTGAAGTCAGCACCTCCCCTTCCCCCAAACCCCTAGACTCCTTCAGTGAGGTTGTTTCATACATTTGTAATACAATTAGATTGTTTTGTCATGTTTTGCATTCCATCCCGGGATTCCCCTGACCTCCTAGAGAGTTTTATTCTAATTTGCATACATTGTTGCATTCTTTGTATTTCTAACACTACTTTTTAAAAAATAATTCTTTTCTTCACATGTAATTTGTAAGGCTTTATCACATATTAAATTATTTTATTTTTTTGGTGAGGAAGACTGGCCCTGAGCTAACACCTGTGCCCATCTTCCTCTATTTTGTGTGTGGGATGCTGCCACTGCATGGCTTGATGAACAGTGTGTAGGTCTATGCCCAGGATCCAAACCCACAATCCCCAGGCTGCTGAAGCAGAGTGCATGAACTTAACCACTATGCCACTGGGCCCCAGCACATATTAAATTCTTATGTCCACTATTATCTGCTTCTCTGCCCACTATCTGTGTTGTACATGAACCTCCTAATCCAGAAATTAACATAAAAATTGGTCTTGAGTCAGAGCAGACAAAAGCACGAAGCTTCCTTGGAGGCACTGTCCCACAACCCAAGTGGAATGGGGTTCTCACAGGATGACACGTATTAAAACAAGCTCCCTGACATAAATAGAAAGCTACAAAACAAATAGGGAGAAAAGTTTACCATGGCTGAGAGTTAGCAGATACAACAAACAAGAAGATTCATGCCCCTAGAAATTTGAAATGCAAGATGAAAAATGAAATATAAAAAATATATAAAATAAGTCTACAAAACAAATAGGAATGTCTATTGGGGAAGTTAAAAACAAGGTAAAACTAAATACTAGAAAATAATTACATGGGGTTTGCAGAGTATTGGTGTTCTAAGTCCTTGCACTGTCAAGTGTGAGGTCCAAGATACTAATTAATTTAGATTTGTTAAGTAACCAGGCAAAGTAGTTCCACAGAGGACTGATTCTAGGTCTTGATGAAAATGAGCACTCTGACATGAGTCAAAATGAGCACTGTGCACCAGTTACGTCTTACTGTGATAACCTCTAAGCACAACAGAGAACATGAGACAGGCAGACATACAGTGAGCTGGGCTTCTTGCGTCTCCCCACAGGCTTCAGGGTCGTGCTTGAATTGGGCATGAGTGCTCCTCCTGTCTAAGGTAAAGCAATGCTTACCCAGCCTCTTGGACCCGTTTCTCAAATTTCAACATAATTAGCTTGTATCCATTCTGTAGTTACGTCTTGAACGTCTGGTTCTGGGTACAGAAGTTGTATAATAACGTCTGGGCTATGGTAATATGCAATCAGTTGTCTCCTGGGTTTCAAAGTTGAAGAGCAATTAGGTTCAGCAACCTTGACTAGAAACTACCATAGCATGTTAAAATTGGAGAAAAAGTAAAGTAGTAGGAATATAAGGTAAGACTTCCAAACTAGTTGAAGAATAAAAGGAAATGTAAAAAACTAAATTACCCAAAAGAAGACAGGAAATAAGAAAGAGACAGACACACAGACACACACACACAGAGAATCAGTATTTTAAAAAAATCTGCCTATAAAACTAGACATCATAAGGCCAAAATGGTTGTATAAGCAAGTTCCACTGAATCTTCAAGCAACAAAACAGATAATTTGCATCTTAGGCACGTTATTCTAGAGAATAGTTAAGTAGGGACAGTATGTCAACCCGTGTTATGAGAATAGTATAACCTTGATTCTAAGAACTGAAAAAGAAAGGAAAATTATTGGCCAATTTTACCTGGAGACACAGGTACAGACGCAGTTGTGTGACAGCGGTTTAAATACGCCGTTGGCTCTTCCAGCAGAGGGAGCCCACTGACAGCATCTCTCCTCACGGCAGCCTCTCTCCAGGTGCTGAGTATGGGGCCTGCTGATCAGGTCCTGATCTGAGAACCTTTCTGATGCCCTTTAGTCTCTCACAGGATGGAGAGTCAGGTTGGTACTTTTTATGGGTTGAATTATGTCCCAGACAAAATATGGTGAAGTCCCAACCCCAGTATCTGTGAATATGCCCTTATTTGGAAATGGGGTCTTTGCAGATGATCATGTTAAGATGAAGTCATTAGGGTGGGCCCTAACCCCATATAACTGGTGTTCTTATTACATAGGGGACATTTGGACACAGACACTGTCACACAGGGAGAATGCCATGTGAAGAGAGGATTGGAGTGATGTACGTACAAGCTTCAGACTACCAGAAGGTAGGAGAGACTCATAGAACAGATTCTCCCTCAGAAAGAACCAACTTTGCCAACACCTTGATTTTGGACTTCTAGCCTTCTAGCACATGCGATGTGACATAATGCATTTCTGCTGTTTTAAACCACCTAATTTGTGGAATTTTGTTATGGCCACTCTAGGAATCTAACAGAGCACCTACAACTTTAGTTCCAAGGCAAGATGAAATTCCCCACCCCATGACATGCTGGGATTGGGCCAAAAGGTGTGAAGATCCTCCCGGTTCCCATTCCTCTATTAAGTTGTTGGTTTCCCAGATAGCCATGCCTAGGAGTGGGCATAATTGTCCAGCCTGCGTTGGCGTATTTCATGTACATCCTCAGGTAGAGGTTCCAGGGAGGGTACTGTATAGGATTACACTACCTCTCCCCAATATTGCATTGCGGACATCTCGTCTGAGGCTGGGAGGAGGGCTGACTGGCACCCAGGCCTTCGTTCGCTACTCCTGTATCGCTCAGAGAAGCTGGAGCAGTGATTCTCAGCTGTGCAGTGTGAAGGTGGACACCCTCTGACCATGAAGAATGTCACAATCTCCAGGAATGATTGGGCTATAATACATATTTTTTTTTTTAAGATTTTATTTTTTCCTTTTTCTCTCAAAGCCCCTCGGTACATAGTTGTATATTCTTTGTTGTGGGTCCTTCTAGTTGTGGCATGTGGGACGCTGCCTCAGCGTGGTTTGATGAGCAGTGCCATGTCCATGCCCAGGATCCAAACCAACAAAACACTGGGCTGCCTGCAGCGGAGCGCGTGAACTTAACCATTCGGCCACGGGGCCAGCCCCCATAAGACATATTTTTTAAAAGCATATTCAATATTTTATTGCTTTTAGTCATGATTTTCCATTTTTAGCTTTTGATTTTTAAATCATTAGAGATTCATAGTAATATTAAATAATTAGAGTAATTTTAAATAATTAGAGATTCATTTCCATTTATTTTGAAATTTCAAGTAGACTTGTAGGCGTGTCTGTAAGTTAGCTAGGGCTTCCATAACAAGTACCACAAACTGGGAGGCTTAAACAGCAGAAAGTCAGTGTCCTGCAGTTCTAGAGTCCAAGATCGAGGTGTCGCAGGTTTGGCTCCCAGTGAGGGAGAACCTGCTGCATCCCTTCCACCTGGCTTCTAATGGTTTGCTGGCAATCTTTGGCATTTCTGGACTTGCAGATGCATTACCCTGATTTCTGCTTCATCTTCATATGGCATTCTCCCTGTGTGACTGTGTCTGTGTCCAAATTTCCCCTTTTATAAGGATGCAGTCGTATTGGATTAGGGCTCACCATAATGACCTCATCTTAACTTGATCATCTGCAAAGACCCCATTTAGGTCACATTCACAGATACTGGGGGTTAGGACCTCAACATATTTTGTAGAGGAACATAATTCAACCCATAACAGAGTGTATGAGCTTTTTATGTTTGTCAAAAGCAGACAGTGGGTTTAAAAGATTGAGAACTTCAAAGCTAAAGGGTGTAGTCACCCCAGCTGACATTTTATAGGTTCCCCTGAGATGCTCCCTGACTGGCTGACATGCATCACGGCCTTTTAAGTTCTTGTGATAGAATTCCTATTCCTCACCCCACCCCCTCCCACTCCCAAAATTCAGCAAATCAGAGGATTCATAGGTTTTACTGGGGAAGCTTCCACACTATCAGTAAGTTTGGGCTTCCCAGACAAGCAATACTCAAGAGTAGCTGCCTGTGTAATTTTCTTGAAAAACGAAGTTCATAGCTGCAGGAGGGAAAAAATTAACTTTATTAAAAATACTTGAATTATGCCAGCAACACCCCATCCCCAACACACACACAACACAGACACACACACAGACATACACAGGAGCTGTGTGTCTATACACAGTGCACGGCTGGATCTGCTGCTGAAGAGTTTTCACGAAGGAGATAGTGAGGCCTGGGCTCGGTTTGGGTCCTGCAGAAGGTGTTCTTGGCTGGCCTGAACTCCAGGTCCCGGCAGCAGAGCGGATGCGGGCTGAAGAGCAAAGCAGCCCTGCACAAGCTAGCCGGGACCTCTCTCCTCCTCAGCCTCATCTAGAGCCTTCTCTAGGCCAGCGTGAAGTCCTTCTTCTGGACAGTCCCTCATGTAACCTGTTGTTTATCACCTTCACAGTTGTTTTTCAATTATTAGTCATAACTTTTTATGATTACCTATTTGTTGTTTACCTATTCATTGGCAGTTTTCCCCCAATAACTCTATGAGAGCAGAGAATAGCCTGTCCTGTTCAGTGTCTGGCACATGGTGCAGCCTCAGTAAGGGTTCGTTGAATGAACAAATGGGTGAATGAGTGAGTTTATGATTGAGGTATAGTGTATCAAAGATAAACTGTGACTGTTTCCACATTTTTCACGGTCAGATAGTCATTATTCCCATAGACCTTATTAATGCATCCAGCACATCTTATGCCGTGTCTCTGCCTGAAGATGATGGGGATGCTCTGTCTGAGTCTGCCGTGTCCTGCTGCCTGGGACTGATGGCTACTGGGAAGGTGTCTTTGCTGCCAGGGACTGATGGCTACTGGGAAAGGTGTACTTGCTGCCTGGGACTGATGGCTACTGGGAAAGGTGTACTTGCTGCCAGGGACTGATGGCTACTGGGAAAGGTGTCTTTGCTGCCAGGGCGACAGCTGCTGCCATTTAAGTGCTGACTGCATAGTCCCTAAGGAAAGATCTTACAGGAGGGTCACATTTGATTTTCAAGCAAGTATCACTAAAAGTTCACTCTCAATTAATTAGCTGGTGAATGGTTTCTTTATATATCTCACAAACTATGCATTTTGACTCTGTCCTCTCTTGGAAACAAAAGCAATTTTTTCTTTTTTTGACTGAGGAAGATTAGCCCTGAGCTAACATCTATTGCCAGTCTTCCTCTACTTTATATGTGGGTCACTGACATAGCATGGCTGATGAGTGGTATACATCCGCACCTGGGATCTGAACCCATGAACCTGGGCCACCAAAGTGGAATGTGCCAGACTTAATCACTATGCCATGGGACTGGCCCCACCCCCCAAAATTAATTTTTAAAACAGAATGAGAAATATTTTACAATTTTTTTAAAGGAACTAGGTATAATGCTTAAGGTACTTTTAGATTCTAAAGTTCAGTGGAAATTTTTCATTAAAATATAATATTTTTTCCCATGATCATGGGACCATCATCATAGGACCCTTAAGAGCTATCCACTACGTTTGTGGATATTGGGAAATTTTATAAGATCTCAAAGTTATCTTTTGTTGAATTTTGTCTGCTGGAAATACACAGTACGAGTTGCTAACGGTCTGCATTTCCATTCAATGTGCTGCTGCAAAGACAAGATGTAGTGGGAAGGAAGAGTGAACAGAATGATTCTTGGGTCTTAATATTTCTAAATCTTTGAGAGCAGACCCAGGATTAAATAGATACAGTGATAAGTACAAACTTAATCTGAGCCATTTAATGGTGTTCCATTAAGATCATTTCAATTCAATTACCATGAAATGTAATGACTATGTATTGAGTACCTAGAGGAAACAAAATTTTGATCATGGGTTTCTTGGTCTTCCTTAAGTGTCCTCAGTTTGAAGTTCTGTTCCAGCTCTGAACATAATTCACTCTAACTTTTCTAAGTCCCTGACCTCGTCTTGGCTTCTCCATTCTTATAATAAAATTATACTCTGTTCTCTGACAAAACTCTGCATAAGCTTCATCTCCTTTAAAAGCTGTCCTAGACTGATACCAATGGAAGCCTGCTGTATTTATTTCCAAACTCTCTTTAACTCACGCAGAGGCAGACTCACAGGAAGAGAAAGTTACTGAACTCTGCCCAGTTTCCATTCTCCAAACTCCCCACAGACATCCCCAGTACACCCCAAATTACTGACTCAGTCCTAGCTGCACTTTAGTTGGGGAACTTAAAAGAAGTTCTTTTTAAGAAGTTTAAGAAGTTTTAATTTGGGGGCTCTTTGCCAGACTAATTAAATCATAATCTCTGAGGGTAAGGCTATCACAGATTTTTTTTGTTTTTGTTTGAATTTCCAGGTCATTTTATGTTTGTCCAAGGGTGAGACTGTCTTACACAAAGCAGGACTCTCACATACCCTAATATGTCTATATTTAAGTATATGTTGGGCCAGCCTCGTGGCCAAGTGGTTAAGTTCGCACACTCTGCTTCGGCGGCCCAGGGTTTCGCTCGCTGGTTTGGATCCTGGGTGTGGACATGGCACCACTTGTCAGGCCACGTTGAGGCGGTGTCCCACATGCCACAACTAGAAGGACCCACAACTAAAGTATACAACTATGTACTGGGGGGATTGGGGGAGAAAAAGCAGAAAAAAAAAAAAGATTGGCAACAGATGTTAGCTCAGATGCCAATCTTTAAACAAAAATTTAAGTACATGTTTTTCTCTGCTTTTTTTAATATATGTAATTTCATAGAATCGTGAGATTTAGAGTTAAAACATGTCTTAGAGGTCATCTCATAATTTATTTGTGGAAATCTCCTGCAAAGGACCTGGCTTACTCGCCCAAAGACAGCAAATCGTTTGAAAAATTTCAAGACTTGCTAGGGTGAAGCTGTTTGGAAGATAACTATTTAGAAAGCAAATGCCAGACTGTCTTTTACTTGGAAGCTCGGAGGAAGCCTGTGGCAGGAGTGGCCGTGCCCCGGTGGCCCTGCCTGGGCTCTGGCGGCAGGGGACTCTTTCGAGTTTGGCTCCTGGGATGCTGGTGATGTCTCTCAGCTCTTCCTCTTTAAGCCAGTTTCCTTACTGGCAAAAATGCTGATTAACGCCTCCAGGGTTGTTTTGAGGATTAAATTGGAGAAATACTTATAAAAGTGGGTGATATATAGTTTCATTTTTTTAAATAGTTGCAAAATTATGAGAACCTTCTTTCACTGACCTTAAAAGGCAAAGAGAAAGTATTCGGCATTTGAATAGGTATTTCTTTATTCTATCAGTTCTAATGATTTTTAAATATCTCAAAGATTCCCAGCATAATCTGGCTTAATTTGGCCATTTGGATTCAAAAAATGTATCTGTAGGGCTTCCTAGATGTTATTCTGTTACAGTCTTTGAAGCATGTGAAATAAATATAAGTTCCATTGTTGTTCAAAAGGAATTTAGCCTATTAGTAACCTAAGAGAGAACTAATCTATAACGTTTAAAATGTGTCCCCTTCAAAATCTGTTTAGAGGAAGAAACAAGAAATAATTACTCGAAGTAAACAAACCTCTTTTATGAACTGATGGTTACGAAAACCCCACAGCACAGGGAGGACGTGGTGATTTATCATCACAGACAAGGCAGGAGGCTTAGAACGGCACGGCTGCGCGCCTCCAGGCCGCAGGCGAACGCTACTCCCGTGGCTCCTCCAGGAAAGCAGACTTGCTCAGGCGCTCTTCTCCTCTGCCCAGGAGAAGAAGTGCCAGGGCGGCCCGTCTGAGGGGGAAAACAAGGGAAGATAACATCGAACTAGAGTAACAGGGACGAGCACCTGCTTTTAACCTCAGGCCCAGGGAAAGTGGCAGAGTTTCACGTTGTCTGCAAAGTCTGAGGTTCTGCCCGAGGCTGGAGCAATGCGGACGGCTCCCAAGGCCTCTGATTGTTAGCCACCATTTCAGCATCGGGTTTATTGGGCTAAATATAGAACAGAATGAAATGTCATCCTCTAACATGTTCAGGGAAAAAATTCTTGAAAAAATTGTTTTCCTCTGTCTCCTACTCCGAAAGCCTTTGACCTGCTTGATCTTAGGCTGAGAGATTACAGAAGTTAGAACAGGAGGAATTGTAGGATGACAGTTGAGTCTAGTTAGAAAATGTCTCACGTTGTATTTAGGGTGACATACTTTTAAATCTTAACTATATATACTCTTTGATTATACCTTGAACATAAGTTAGAATAATAAGTTATGCTATTTACTTTGATCCAAAAAGTATTGTTGGCTATGAAAGTATGTCTTATTTCACCTATCTTAATTCCCTACTCTTTGGACCTAGGATATCTTAAACTGTCACTCTATCTACCTAAGGGCTTCACAAATTGTAACATAGCATCTTCTAGATAGCAAAACTATGGTCAGTGGGTAGAAATTGTAAAGATGAAAGATCCACCTCAACATACAAAGGAACTTTCTGGGAACCAAAAATGTCCAATAATGGAGTAGCCTGCCTTCCAGAGGGTAAGCTCACCGTCATGGGAGGAGTTCAGGCTAAGTCTAAATGGTCAAGCAAGTCTTGGGTCACTAAGACTAAATGATCATCTGCTCTAGGATGTTGTGGAAGGAATTCCAGGCTCAACAGGAGGTTGGATTGCAAGGTCTCCCCAACGCAACATGATATGGCTTAGGATAAAATAAATCTGATACAGAATACTTTGGTTTCTGCCACCTTTCTGCATTTAGATGATAGTTCCGTTCACTAAGTATTTATGAATAAGGTACTATCTTAAAAGGGAGAGCATGAAGAGTATGCCTATTTGTAAGCTGGAGCCCCTCACACTGTATTGGGGGGTTCCTTAGACAGCTTTGTACTTGTAAAAACGGAAACACCACCCAGCTTTGTGGTCTGGATTCCTTTCATATGTATTCCCTTGGCCCCTCTCACATCTTACCTGCAGTATGTTCTTCTGCTTCATGCTTTACCTATTCATTATGTCAATTACACCCAATTACAGGGTACTTCATGGCGGATTGGTTTCCATTGCAGACTCCAGCGAAATCACATCCATCATTTCACCAGTGACCTCTGCAGCCTGGAGTCCTGTGCTCTGTATATACCTCAGACATTAGGAATGCCCGGAAGGGTCTATTATTGGTGCTTTGGATGAAAAATATACTGTATAAAACATAATTGATTCTTTTAACTCATTAGAACCTATTTCAAAGCTGACAGCAAAGTTTATTCCCTGCCAAAAGGGGGGTGGGCTGCCAATAAATTGGAGTCCTCCTCTCCAGTGCTGGGCATTGCACATGTTGGGATAACAGCTGGTGTGGGGGATATTAATAGACAGCCATGTCCTTGTACCTGGCTGGGGATAACCAGTGCAGCTGCAGACATTCTTGTCAGATTCTTCTGAGCCACAAAAATGAGAAAAATAATCATTTTAGAAATATATAACATACTAGCCTTCATGAGTACCTCCAATACTCAGGAAGGACAAATGAAGTGCACAGTAAAATACAATTATTTTGAACAGTCTCCAAACTATTTAGTCTACTTTTGTATTATCTTAAGAATAAAGAACATTCATTGTAAAGAAAAACAAAAGAGAAGAGGTATTTGAGTAAGAGAAAAAATGTGAGGCTAAACCCTGGTATTGAATATGAATAAATGCTGTGTGATTCAAGTTCTTAGAAGGTACAACTAAGACACCCACTTCAAATAAAATAAGGATCTGGTCAGGGAAAAAAAGGAGCATGAAAAGCTTATTTTGAGAGGAAATAAACTTAGCCTGGTACTGAAGACCTGTTATACACCTACATGTGAAGGAGCCACAGAACTCCTTCCTCTCCTCCCTTCCTTTCCTGTCCATCGCTTTCTACTCTCATCTCCTTCCCCTTTCCTTCTCTCTGCTTTCACCAAGATTTCCCAAACTATTCGTGTGGAAGGCTCTGTCAAATCTACAAAGCAGAGAAGAGGCCCACATATGGCTGCTGCTGTCCTCGGGGATACAGTGTCTTTGTGAATAATTCAAATAAAAGGGTGGGCCCAACGGGGTGAGTGAAGTATGGGAAAGGGGGATGGGTATGGAGGGCTGGGAGAGATTGTGCTCTGCCAGAATTCAGGGAAGGTCACACAGGGGAAGCGGCAGGAGAAACAGAATGGAAGGCGTGGACCTGTGAGAGACTGTGGGGGCAGAGTCCACAGGATCTGGAAACTTGATGGGTAAGGTGGGCAAGAGCGCGGGGGAGGCAAGGGCCCTCCTCCCCGGGCTGAGGCTTTCAGGGACTTTTGCTGGTTCCTCACGGAGCTGGGACAGCATCACGGATGAACGTGCCGGTCCTCTCACGGCAGCCTCTGTTCTTGCTCCACTCCAGCCGTGAAGTAGATGGAACACTATGATTGATTCCCCCAAAGGAAACCCACCCATGAGCCAGCGTTGAGAGGCTGGTATTCTACCTGCAGTTTTGTATGTGGAGACGTGAGTGTGTGGACTGGGGCGGGTGCTAACAGGGCAAGACATTTCATTGTATGAGGCTGGTCTCCTCCCCCCATCTCTTTTTCCCCTAATCTCTTTTTCCCCCACTGCCCGTCCCCCCAGTTGATGAGTCTCTTACTCCCTGTCTTTCCTCCTTCCTCCTTTTCGTAAAACCTCCAGCTTCCTCCCCTTCTTGGTCCCCTCTGAACCTCCCTTTCCACTCTCTTATGCACAGAAGTGTCTCACCCCATCTTACCCATCACTTTCCAACTCCTCCTCATCCATCACTTAACACTGTTTTCAAGCGTCTGTAATTCTGAGGATGACTTTGTGCTCAGCAAATACAAGATTCTTAAGCTGAAAGATCCACCCTCTTTACAGAGTGGCAGATGGACTTTAAATACTCGGTTTTTATTTCTGTCACACACAAAAATATTGTGAACCTTAGTATCTAAGGCACTGCTGGGTGAAGATTTTAAATATTGTTTTGTAATCTCAGCAGTTAATCACGTGTGCTCCGAGACAGAGCAGGCAATGCGAACGCTCCCAGCACTCTTCGCCTGGCTGGCGGCCAGCAGATGGTTGCTGGTTTCTCATCTGTGCCGATCGTTCGCTTGTTGTGCATTTCCGTCTTGGCAGACTTAGCATTATCCTGCACTGTCTGGTCTTAGTTCCAATCATAGTGTTAGAGAGGCCCTTCTGCCACTCACTTGCATGGTTCCCCTGATGATGATGAAGCTAGTTATGGTAGAAAGAAACTGGAAAATGCTACTTCCCTTTCACACCTAGCTGAACACTGAAGAAAAATACTACCTTCACAAAACCAACCACGGAAGCATATTATATTCTTTCTGCTTTTCTTTCCCTTCAAGACAAATCTTGCGTAGGAGAACAAAGTCTGCCACCCCAAAATGTGCCTCTTTGGCATCAGGATTATTTGAAGCTGATTTTTTTTTTCGGTGAGCAAGATCGTCTCTCAGCTAACATCTGAGGCAGGAAGATAAAGACATGTCTGCAGCTTTCTCTCCCCAGACTATGAGCTCCTTGAGAATGGGCTGGGATTATTTCTTTATCACTTTGCACTTGGATCTGGCACAGACCTTCATTACATACTCAGCAAATATTTTTGAAAATAAACCAAATGAAGTTGCCATTATAAAATGGAAAGGAAGCATCTGGTAATTTGAGCAATGCGTTTTCTCATCTATGGTAAGACAAAGGGAAAAGACTAAATCAAATTGTCACTGACAAACAAGACAGAAGAAGATAATCGTTGTGTGAGTCAAGGATGAGTAGATGGACTAAAGTTCCTTTTCTTAACCTAGTGATGCTGTGGTCTTGTCATTTTCATGGCTTATAAGTCAAAGAAAATGAAAGGTGCGTGCTGTCCATTCCAGAGCTTTGCCCATCATCAGTACTAGACAAATACGTGCTGAATTAAGTCTACCGCTCTGGGTACTGGGTTGGGAACAGAGTCATCTAGACCATTTGGCAAGAAATGTCTGGCACTTCTTTTTATCTCAGATTGAAACCTAAAAATGTCTTGGGAAACAATTGAACTCAAGATTGTTGACTTAATTCAGAGTCAGAACAAAAGACATCTGGCTCACTGGATAATGTCTTTTTCATTTTTCTTCTGCTTTTTCTCCCCAAATCCCCCAGTACATAGTGGTATACTTTAGTTGTGGGTCCTTCTAGTTGTGGCATGTGGGACGCCACCTCAACGTGGCCTGACGAGCAGTGCCATGTCCGCACCCAAGATCCAAACCAGCAAAACCCCAGGCCACTGCAGCGGAGTGCTCAAACTTGACCACTCGGTCACGGGGCCGGCCCCTGGACAAGGTCTTTTAATGACAAAATGTCCAAATTTATCTAGACTTTCAAGTCTTGATTAATAGTAAATTAATTTTGTTCTTTAAAAGCAAACAAACTAACATAATAATATTGAGTTCTTTTTTATCCTATGGGCTTCCTAGAATGAAAGATGCTACCAATGTATTTGTGGGTATTGAAATTCATGGTATAGATCTAAACAAAATAAGACGTTGATGAGATTGCCTTTCTTTAAGATCAAAGACGTTTGCCTTTAAATCCTATAATTTCTTCCTTCAAAATGTCCATCATATACATCCTTTCCTCTGGGTCCCCTGTTAGCCTCCTACTCCCAAACTCTCATGACCTGCTCCCAGCAATGACACAATACATTTTCATCTGGCTTCCCTGTTACCACTTTTCTAGCAAATCAATCCTGAATGTTACCGTCAGACTGTTCTTCCAAAAGTACTATTTTAATCATATTGTTTTTTTTCTAGTAACTTGCAATAACTTCTTATATCCTTGCAAATCAACTTGAAACTCTTGGGCAAAGCATTGCTTCTCATAATCTCCTCCCATTGTGGCTTCCAGCTGTGCCACCAGAGTGCGCTCTGTTGCAATCGTAGCATCCTGCGTGGGCCCCTGCTTCTGACTGTTCCTTTAAGGCACCATATTTGCAAGCAACAGGAAGTAGGATGTGGTTTGTTCTTGGATGAGACTAAAGTTGTGTGCTGAAAACAGTTTATCCTTGACCTAGAACTAGCACTGCTTTGCAAAAAAATCTTGTTTACAGTTAAAAAGTAGAAAGTTGAATAGCAACAGTGAATATAAACTTTAAATGCTCCTGCTAATAATAATAATGGCCACCATTTATTGAGAGCTTACTATGCACTAGGCACTGCACAACACTATCTATCTTACCTTGGAAATAGATATCATTATTATTTCTATTTCACAAATATCTTGCCCAAAGTCACACAGCTAGTAAACTAAGGCTGGAATCCAGGAAGTTTGGTTCCGTGTGTTGTCTCCTAACCACAAAACTGTAATAACTCTTTTTTTTTTTTTTCTTGAGGAAGATTAGCCCTGAGCTAACATCTGCTGACAATCCTTCTCTTTTTGCTGAGGAGGACTGGCCCTGAGCTAACATCTGTGTCCATCTTCCTCTACTTTATATGTGGGACGCCTACCACAGCATGGCTTGCCAAGTGGTGCCACGTCTGCACCCGGGATCCAAACAAGTGAATCCTGGGCCACCGAAGCAGAACATTTGCACTTAACTGCTGTGCCACTGGGCCAGCCCCCTGTAATAACTCTTAATAGAACCTAAGTCCAGTGTCCGCCCTGAAACCTGAGAAATGGCTGCTGCGGGAAATAACAAAGAATGTTTTGGGCATAGTTGTTAGAAGAAATTCCCTCCATATTAAAGAAAAAAACTTTTCCTGAGCAAAACATGCTCCAGCACGGGCCCAACGCTGGCACGGGTGGTCCTCTCCCCACCCTGCTCTTACGTCTACCCAGCCCCTAAAGTTATCGCTGAGTTTCTGAAATGAAATCAAAGAAAACCCACAGTTTAGCTAGGGTGATGTTTTATCCCATACCAGCCCACTTGCTTCAGTGCTGCAGATTTGAGGATGCTGTGGGGTTACTTCAGAGTGGAGTCCGTGCCGTGATCCTCTGTGGAAGCCTCTTGACTAAACCCAGTTTGACCATTTTAATGGTGCAAACCAGAAAGCCTGCAGAATCTCTTGATAGAAATGTGACCACATAGACAAGTAGAGAGCCCTGACTGCATGGTCAACCAGACATTAGACGTGCCCGTGCCTGGAACTCAAACATAAAGAGACCCTGTGTATGAGATGTTGCCTCACTTGCCTGTTACAGAGTAACCAAGTCCTACTGGCTCACGGAGCTGGCTGGACACACTTTGTTCAAGTCTTGAGTTCAGTGGCTCACATTAGTAGCCTAAAATTGGCCATTGTAGGAGTATTTAATACCATGAGCAAATGCAAATGCTATGAATCAGGGCTCCCTCTTCTCTTTCCCCCTCCTGAATGGTTTAATAATACCACACCATTGAAACTACCTCAATAGTTGCTTAAAACAGCAGCTTGTATTATTCCTCACAATTATTTATATTGACGGGGCCCGTCCAGGCAGTCTGCTCCATGTGGTGAAGCCATGCTGACACATACAGCTGCATTCAGCCAGGATAGGATTTCTTAACCTTGGTGCTACATTTGGGGCTGGATAATGCTTTGTTGTAGGGGCTGTCCTGTACATTGTAGGATGTTTAGCAGCACCTTTGGCCTCTGCCTACTAGATGCTAGAAGTGACAATCAAAAATGTCCTGTGGGGGCAGAATTGCCCTGTTGAGAACCATTGAGCTAGAAGCTTGACTGAGGCTGAAACATCACTGATGGCTTCTTATCTTCCAGGTACCCAGGATGCTTTGCTAGAGAAAAATCTATTCATGACACTTGTTAAACATGGTAAGGCAGCAGAGGTGCCCTGACCCAATGTTTTAAAAAGTACACTAGCACACACCAGCCCCCAGAGGCTGCATGAGCAGCAATGACACTCAGGGCTCAGCCCCTGCCCCTGTTCCCACTGGTGAAGGGGGGCACACATCTCCTGAGGCTTCAGGACACAGAGAGGTGCTGGCAATCCAACCCCCTCCACCTCCCTCAGAAGTGCCACTGGTCTTTACAGCAGCAAGGACTGTGTCCAAAACATGGACACCACTGGCAGGGGCAGTGGTGCCTGACCTGGGGTTTCAAAAAGAACACCAGTGTGTACCAGTGACCAGAGACTCCAGGTGCAGCAACAGCAATCGCAGCTTAGCCCTTGCCCCTCAGCCAGCAGAGGCAGGTGGCACATGTGATCTGAGGCTTCGGGAGCCAGAGCAGAACCTGTGAACCAGCCCCTGGTGGCAGCACCCCAACTACTGGCTCTACCAGCAATGAGGGCTGGATACAAGACCCCAGGCCCACAGCAGTGACAGCAAGACCCATGAACCAAGTGCCCCTGGCAGCAGTGCAACCAGCACCCCAGATAACCAGGGAGCAGCAGCATAGGTGGTGCATGGGGCTGCAGCACCTGAGCCCATAGAGAGCCTACAGAGAGCCAGTGGGAGAACACAAGACTCAGACAATCCTGGAAGAAGCAGGAGTGCTCACAGCCTGGTGAGCCTGGTGGTGTCACCTGAGACTGCAGTGACACTGTAAGCAGCAAGGCACCAGCAACCTCAGAGGCAGAAGCCAAACAAGGAGGGCACTGACGATCCTTCTGGCAGAGGCAGTGGAGGGTGGAAAGTGCAGGCTCTCAAATACAATCAGAAGCAGCTCAGAACCAAAGTAACCAAAGCCTTATCCAAATAAGAAAGGCATTTATTACCACAAATGCACCAGTAGACGAGCAACTCAGCAAGCACTGTGAAACTACAGTAACACGGCAGAACAGAAAGAAAATGACAACTCTCCAGAAATCAAACTTGAAGTCATAAAAGATTACAATTTAACAGACAGAGAATTCAAAATAGCTGTTATGAAGAAACTCAATGAGTTACAAGAAGACTCAAAAAGACAGTTTAATGAGCTTGAACAGAAAGAGTACTTCACCAAAGACATCAAAACCCTAAAAAAACAAACAGAAGTTTTGGAGATGAAGAACACAATTAATGAGATAAAAAGTAAAGTAGAAAGCATTGGAAATAGAGCAGACTATATGGAAGAGAGAATTAGCCAACTTGAAGACAGAAGTCTAGAAATGATTCAGGTGGAGGAGGAGAGAGAACTAAGATGTTTTAAAAGTGAAGAAATTCTACAAGAAGTATCTGACTCAATTAGGAGAAGTAACATAAGGATTATAGGTATCCAAGAGGGAGAAAGGAGCAGAGAGCTTATTTAAAGAAATAATAGCTGAGAACTTCTCAAACCTGGGGAAAGAACTGGACTTACAAGCACATGAAACTAATAGAACTCCTAATTATCTCAATGCAAAGAGACCTCCAAGGCATATATATTAAAACTATCAAAAGTCAATGACAAAAAACGATTATTAAGGGCAGCCAGAGAGAAGAAAATAACTTACAAAGGAACTCCCATCAAGTTATCAATGGATTTCTCAGCAGAACCTCCACAGGCTAGAAGAGAGTAGAATGATATATTCAAAATATTGAAAGACAAGAACTATCAGTCAAGAATACTCTATCCAGTGAAACTATCCTTCAGCTATGACAGAGAAATAAAGGCTTTCCCAGACAAACAAAAACTGAGGGAGTTCATTGCACTAGACCTGCCTTACAAGAAATGTTGAAAGAGGCCCTCCTACCTGAAACAAAAAGGCAAAAGTTTACAAAACTTTGAGCAAAGAGACAGACAGAGTCAGAAAACTGCAACTCTAGATCAGACTAGGTTTGTAAACACTTAATTATAACATAAAGGATAAAGGGAAAGAAAGCATCAAAAATAACTATAACCACTTCAATTTGGTAACAAACTCACAACACTAAAAAGGATAATTTGTCACAACAAAAACTTAGAAGGGGAAGAGGAAAAGGACGGAACCTCCGTAGGCTAATGGAGATAAGATGGTATGTGCAGAGAAAGGGCTATCTCATCTACAAGATCTTTTATACGAACCTCATGGTAACCACAAAACAAAAAACTGGAGCAGAGTCACAAATCATAAATGAAGAAGAAATTGAGAAAACCCTCACAGAAAACCACCAAATTGAAATGGCAGACAGAAATACAAGGAAAAAGAAACAGTGGACGTGTAGAACAACCTGAAAACAAAAGATAAAATGGCAGTATTAGGCCTCATATGTCCATAATCACTCCAAATGTAAATGGATTGAATTCATCAATCAAAAGACAGAGTGACTGGATGCATCAAACAACAAGACCCAACAATATGCTGCCTCCAGGAAACATATCTCAGCCCTAAAGAAAAACATAGGCTCAGAGTGAAGGGAGGGAAGATGATAGTCCAAGCAAACAGCAAACAAAAGAAAGCATGTGGAGCCATACTTATATCAGACAAAGTAGATTTCAAGTCAAAATAAGACAACAAGAGACAAAGATGATATAATGAGATAATGATAAACTGATATAATGATAAAAGGGACATTCCACCAAGAAGACATAACACTTATTAATATATATGAACCTAACATAGGAGCACCAAAGTATATAAAGGAACCATTACCAGACCTAAAGGGAGAAATTAACAGCAACACAATAACAGTAGGGGACTTTAACACCTCACTTACATCAATGGATAGATCATGCAGACAGAATATCAACAAGGAAACATTGGGCTTTAATGAAACACTAGGCCTGATGGACTTAATAAATATAGAGAGAACAGTCCATCCAAAAGTAGCAGGATATACATTCTTCTCAAGTACACATGGAATATTCTCAAAGGTAGACCATATATTAGGAAACAAAACAAGCCTCAATAAATTTAAGAAGATTTAAATCATATCAAGCATCTTTTATAATCACAATAGTATGAAAATAGAAATCAACTACAGGAAGAAAGCTGGAAAAGGCATAAATATGTGGAGACTAAACAACATGCTACTGAACAATTATTGAATCAATGAAGAAATCAAAGGAGAAATCAGAAATTACCTGGATACAAATAAAAATGAAAACACAACATACCAAAACTTATGGGATGCAGCAAAAACAGTACTAAGAGGAAAGTATATAGCAATACAGACCTACCTGAAAAAGCAAGAAAACTTTGAAATAAACAATCTAACACTATACCTAAAGGAACCAGAAAAAGAAAAAAGAAAGCCCAAGAACAGCATAAGGAAGGAAATAATAAAAATCAGGGGGCCAGCCTGGTGGTGCAGCAGTTAACTTCACACATTCTGCTTCTTGGTGGCCCGGGTTTCATTGGTTCGGATCCCGGGAGTGGACATGCCACTGCTTGGCAAAAGCCATGCTGTGGTAGGCATCCCACGTATAAAGTAGAGGAAGATGGGCACTAGCTCAGGGCTAGTCTTCCTCAGCAAAAAGAGGAGGATTGGCAGTAGTTAGCTCAAGGCTAGTCTTCCTAAAAAAAACAATCAGAGCAGAAACAAATTAAATAGAGACTAAAAAGACAATAAAAAAGATGAATGAAACTAAGAGCTGGTTCTTTGAAAGGGTAAATAAAATTGACAAACCTTCAGCTAGACTCACCAAGAAAAAAGAGAAGAGGCTCAAAGAAATAGAATCAGAAATGAAAGAGGAGAAATTACAACAGAAACCACAGAAACACAGAAAATTATAAAAGAATACTATGAAAAGCTATACATCAACAAGCTGGATAACCTAGAAGAAATAGACAAATTCTTAGAATCATACAAACTGAATCAAGAAGAAATAGAGAATCTGAATAGAACAATCACAAGAGATTGAAAGAGTAATGAAAACTTCCCAAATAGAAGACGTCCAGAACCAGACGGCTTCTCTGTTGAATTCTACCAAAAATTAAAACAGGTTTAATACCTATCCTTCTCAAATTATTCCAAAAAATTGAAGAGAATAGGATGCTTCCTAAATCATTTTACAAGGCGAAATTACCGTGATACCAAAACCAGGCAGGGACAACACAAAGAAAGAAAACTACAGGCCGCTATCACTGACAAACATACATGCAAAAATCCTCATCAAAATATTGGCAAACCGAATGTAGCAATACTTTAAAAGGATCATACAACATGATCAAATGGGATTTATACCAGGGAAGAAGGGATGGTTCAACATATGCAAATCAATCAACATGATACACCGCATTAACAAAATAAGGAGTAAAAATCACATGATCATCTCAATAGATGCAGAGAAAGCATTCAACAAGATCCAACATTCATTGATGATGAAAACTCTCAATAAAATGGGTGTAGAAGGAAAGTACCTCAACATAATAAAGCTCATATATGACAAATCCACACCCAATATCATACTCAACAGTGAAAAACTGAAAGTTATACCTCCGAGAACAGGCACAAAACAAGGATGTCCACTCTTGCCAGTCTAGCCAGAGCAATTAGGCAAGAAAAAGGACTGAAAGGGCTCCAAATTGGAAAGGAAGAGGTAAAACTGTCACTATTTGAAGATGATATGATTTTATATATAGAAAACCCTAAAGAATACACCAAAAAAACTACTAGAAATAACTAACTAATACAGTAAAGTTTCAGGATACAAAATCAACATACAAAAGTCAGTTGCTCTTCTATACACTGACAACTAACTAGCAGAAGAGAAATCAAGAATACAATCCCATTTACAATCACAACGAAAAGAATAAAATATCTAGGAATAAATTTAAACAAGGACATGAAAGACCTATACAATGAAAACTATAAAGACAGTATTCAAAGAAATCAAAGAAGATATACGGAAATGGAAAGATATACCATGCTCATGGATTGGAAGAATAAACATAGTTAAAATGTCCATATTACCTAAAGCAATCTACAGATTCAATGCAATCCCACTCAGAATCCCAATGACATTTTTCATGGAAACAGAACAAATAATCCTAAAATTTATATGGCACAACAAAAGACCCCAACTGGCCAAAGCAATCTTGAGAAAAAAGAACAAAGCTGGAGGCATCACAATCCCTGACTTCAAAATATACTACAAAGCTACAGTCATCAAAATGGCATGGTACTGGCAGACAAATAAACACATAGCTTTATGGAACAGAACTGATAGCCCAGAAACAAACCCACACGTCTATGGACAGCTAATTTTCAACAAAGGGCCAAGAACAAACAATGTTTTGAAAAAGCAAAGTCTCTTCCATAAATGGTGTTGGGAAAACTGAACAGGCACACGCAAAGGAATGAAAGTAGAACACTATCTTACACCATACACAAAAATTAACTCAAAATGAATTAAGGACTTGAACATAAGACCTAAAACCATAAAATCCTAGAAGAAAACATAGGCAGAACACTCTACGGCATCAGTCTTAGCAGCATCTTTTTGAATACCATGTCTCCTCAGGCAAGGGAAACAAAAGAAAAACAAACAAGTGGGACTACATCAAACTAAAAAGTTTCTGCACAGCAAAGGAAACCATGAACAAAGCAAAAAGACAATCCACCAACTGGGAGAAGATATTTGCAAGTCATGTATCTGATAAGAGATTAATTTCAAAAATATTTAAAGAACTCATACGATTCAAAGAAAAAAATTAACAACCTGATCAAAAATGGGCAGAAGATTGGAACAGACATTTTTCCAAAGATATACAGATGGTCAATAGGCACATGAAAAGATGTTCAATGTCACTAATTATTAGGGAAATGCAAATCAAATCTACAAAGAGAGATCATCTCATGCCTGTCAGAATGGCTATTATTAAAAAGACAAGAAATAACGAGTGTTGGAGAGGATGTGGAGAAAAGGGAACCTTTATACACTGCTGGTGAGAATGCAAACTTCTGCAGCCACTATGGAAAACAGTATAGAGATTTCTCAAAAAATCAAAAATAGAAATACCGTATGATCCAGCTATTCTACTTCTGCATATTTATTCAAAGAAAATGAAAACATTAATTCAAAAAGATAGATGCACCCTTATGTTCACTGCAACATTATTCACAATTTCACAATAGCCAAGACTTGGAAACAACTTAAGTGCCTATCAATGGATGATTGGATAAAGAAAATGTGGTGTGTATACATTTATACAATGGAATATTAGTCAGCCTTAAAAAGATGAAATTGTGCCATTTGCAACAATGTGGATGGACCTTGAGGATATTATGCTAAGTGGAATAAGCCAGACAGAGACAGACAAATACTGTATGATTTCACTCATATGTGGAAGATAAATAAACAAACAAGCACATAGATGTGGAGAACAGACTGTGGTTACCAGAGGAGAAAGGGGCCAGGGGAGGGCGAAAGGAGTAAAGGGGCACATATACATGGTGATGGATGGAAACTGGACTTTTGGTGGTGAACATGATGCAGTCTACACTGAAACTGAAATATAATAACGTACACCTGAACTTACTGTATTATAAGCCAATATGACCTCAATAAAGTAAAATAAATAAATAAATAAAATAAAATGAGAGAGGGCTGGACTGGGGGGAAAAAAGGTGTTAAGGCAGACTTTACTTAGTTGGATTACTCCAGCAGGGTTTTGTAGTAGAGAAGAGAGATCAGGCTTAACTCCAAATACAAGGAAAAGTGGGAATTTATAGCCAAGGAGCTGGTTGGGGGGGGGTCAGTGGATAGAAGATTACTAAGAGGACACATCAGGAGTAGGGAGATTCTGGCTAATGCAACTTACAGGATTCTTGCTGAAGGCAGGCCATGGGGATAAGACATGAGGGTGATCAGATCCCAAGAGTGAGGGATTTTCAATAAACTGAGTCAGCAGAACTGACAGCAGAGTTCTTTCTAAAACTGGACTCGGCAGGCCAAGGACAGAGTCCAAGGTCAGGGTCCAGTCAAAAAGAGGACTCAGAGGAGCCCAAATCAAGTTTGGTCAAGGAGAGAGGCTTTGTCACCTCTCATCACATAAGTTATGGCCTCTCCTCATTCCACAGTCAAGCTCAAGTCCCTTTAAGGTACAGTGGTGGCTCTGAAGAGAGTACAAACAGAAGCTGGGATCCAAACTAGATCAACATCACTTTTGCTGCATCTCTAGTTGGTCAAAGCACGTCCACGGCCAGATCAGATTCGAGGGGAGAGGAGGCAGACTATCTGTTGAAGACAAGTGGCCAGTTTGTGGCCATCTTTAATCCATGCGGCACCATGTTTGCATTTGAGGGCTCAGAATGAATACTCCACAGGAGCAAGGGAAATCTGGAGAGAGAATTCTATTCAAGATAAACCAAAATTAGCTCCAGAAACAGACATCACAGCTGTTATTACTGGACTAAAGGTGAAACTGATTATTCATGGGGCTGTAAAGAAAAGAACCGTTATCATATTCAGAGGGTATAAGGCAGCATATTTCTAGATTCTATAGTACTTACTATATTAAGGGTTCTGAACAAAAGTTGGAAGTTGCTTCTGGTTCTAACACTGGTAAAGATGTCTTCCCATTTTATAAAAAGTAGTCCTTACTAGGTTGTCGACACTTCTTTTTTGTTCAACAGAACGACGCTGGCATAATTGATGTTTCTGAAAATGGAAGTAGTATCATATATATTCAGCTGCCTAACATCATTTATAATTAGTACTTAATGCATTTATATCATTATAACAGTTGGAGTTTATGGAGTTTTAAAGGTTTTCCCAAGATGTTTTCAAAAGAACTGGTAATGTTTACAAGACGGATCCAATTTCTACCTTTTCAAGTGAATTTTCACTATTGCATCAACTGACTTGAATGCTAATGCTAGAAGTAGGTACTTTTTGCTCTAAGGCACTATTTCCCAAAACTAGGGAAACCCAGTTTCCTAGTTTAGCAGAACTAATTAATCACAGGATACTAATGGGCATTATGTGCAAAGGGATTTATAGGTTGCACAGACTTAGGAAATTCCAAGTTGAGAGTAAGCAGGTTTCTTTACTGCTAAACTTCTTAGGATCGTTACTATGCTAATTTATATTATGACTCATAAAATATACAGCGTTTCCTAGATATTTAACCACAGAAATAGAGGCACATCTTATATAACTGTTCCTCAGGATACTCTTGGTAGAAATCGTTCTAAGTGGAAATAAAGGAGAAGGAGGGATCTTGAGAGAGAAATATATTCAACATCAATCAAAATTAACTCCAGAAACAGGCATAGAAGTAGCTTTAGTACTTAAAAAAATAGGTATCCTTGAAGCAGGCCTTCAGGTCTGATAACATACTACCCTGATTATGCTTGTTCTAAAAATCAATGGTGTTTTGAACACAGAAGATTGAACAGTTTAAATAAAGATCATTTTGCAAGTTATTTTAAATTTATGAAATTTAATCATCCAAGATCATCCAAGATTGATTAGTTAAAACAGTAATTTACAAAGAAAGAACTAAAATAAGTTTATACCTTTTCTCATTCTTCTTGTCTTATTTTTTCCCCACAGTTTTATTGAGGTATAATTGACAAATAAAAACTGTATATATTTATGAGGTACAAAGACAGATGTTTTGATATACATTCTGAATGTATGTATATCATACATTGTATATGTTCTGAAATGATTACCACAATCCACTTTCTTGTCTTATAAACTACACCCGAAGCCCTTAGGAATTAGAATGTGGATTGCAAGCCATATGTTAACACACTTGTGGTAGGTAGCATCTGAGATAGTTTTCAATGATCCCATCCCCTGATATTCACGCCCATGCATAATCTTCTCCCCTTGAGCGTGGACTGAACCTGGTGGCTTGCTTCTAAGGAGTAGAGTGCAGCAAATGTGATGAATGTCACTTCTGAGATGAGGTTACAGGAAGACTGGCTTGCTTACCCTGTCCTGCTCTTGGGCTGACTCACTCAGCTGAAGCCAGCTGACCTTGCAGAGCCTTGCCTGGTAGGGAAGAGAGGGAGGCCTCTGGCCAGCAGTCCTGAGGAACGGAATCCTGAGTTTGGAAGTGGCTCTGCCCCTGGGTGATGCCTTGACTGTGGCCTTGTGTGAGGTCTTAAGCTTGAGGATCCAGCTAAGCCTTGCTTAGATTCCTGATTCACAAAAACTGTGAGATAAACGTTTGTTGTTCTCAACCACTCAACTGTGGGGTAATTTGTTAGGCAGCAATAGATAACTAGTGCAGCGTCAAAACAGGAATTCAGAGAAGGCCAATGCTGTATTGTTTCAGTGAAATCTTGCAGACAGGGGAAGGAAGGACCAATGCACTGTGGTTAACTTGTGCTTTAGAATGGCAGCATAGAAAAATTGGGAAGAAACACCGGAGATCTTGAAGATGAAATCTAGGTGATAAGTCTGAACTTTTGGTGCCGCTTCCAGAGGAGATATCAGAAACACAAGGTGTAGAAGTTGATAATTGCATGGCCACTGAAATTGCTCAAGAAGCTATTGCTGTCTTATGGCCCCTTGTTACACAAAGCTGATCTCGAATAGAGCCACACTTTTTGGTTTAAATACCATGCTAACTATAGGGGAAGGATGTGAGATCTACCAAAAACATAGTAATGTGCTTTTAGAGGCTCCTTTCTTTGTCTTCAGGTCTGGTTTTAGGTGTCCTCTATATGTTCTTTTCTTCCACAAATACGTATTGAACACAATGTATGCTTGGCGCTATTTTAGGCACTGAGGATTCAACAGAGAAATTCTCACCCTCTTGAAACTTACATTCTAATGGGGAAAGATAGTAAACAAAGTAAATAGACAAAAATAAAATACATCTTATAATAATAAACATAAAAAGTATACGGCTTAGTAATTAAGTACTACGTAATTAAGTACTTTTTTCAAGGAAAAAGGCAAGGAAGACAGATGGGGAAGGTGTGGTGAGTTCTGGCTTCCTCGCCTGTCCTCACCATCTGCCTGTAACCTGCTGTGTGTCTCCTGCTGCACTGTGTCCATCCTGATCTGATTCCAGCTCTACCAGACAAACACCAGTGTCTCTGTGGTCCCTTCTCCCTCTGTATGCTCCGTCTTCGTTCTGGCTTTCATGCCTTTTCAAAAGGCTGGTCTTCAAGGCTTTCCCATGAAGCCTTCTCTGACAGCTCCAGCCTCTACCAATTCCTCCATCTTCTGGGGATCTGAGGGGAGCCTTCCAGCCACCCCCAAAGGAAACAAAACAAAACAAAATACAACCCGTCATCTTTTTGTTTCTTTTATTTTCAGGTTAATAGTTGATTAATTTTTGTTTCAGACGAGTTTGTTGTTACCCTCCCTCATTAGAATTCCAGGTCTTGAAGTTTGGCTTGTTTGTTTTCACATATACATGAAAGCTGCAAGCAAAGCACTCTTGACAGTAGGTTCCTAGAATGAAATATAAAAGATGAAAGATATGCTCCCTGTCTTCGGAGAATTTAAAATATACTTGGGGAGATAAAATGCTCTCCCTGAGGTGAGAAGACAGTGGGAAGACAGCCTATATACATCAAACACTTCATGACATGGTATAGCCAGTGGCTCTTGGATCTTTTTTGGCTTGCACCCACAATGAGAGATGGACTTTACATTATGACTTAGTATAAATGTGCGCGCGTTGTGTGTGCACTAAATTTTACAAAATAATGTGTTTTACATTCAATACTTAATTTCTGTATGTAATGAATTCTGATATTTTGTATTGTTTGAGTTTTCAAAAATTGCTAATAGAAACCCTCTGAACTGATTTTACAACCTGCCAAGGGAGTATGTCCCATAGTGTGGAAAACATCAGTGTAGCCGGGTGGTGAGCACAAGGAGGTGGGAAGTAAGAGAGAATAGAGTAGTTGAGCATAGGGAAGCCTGTCTTGAAAAAGACTATACTCTGTCTCTCTCTTGAAAGGAGCTCCCTGTTTAGATCACTGGGACCCAGGACAGCGTTGACACTGAGTTGGGACAACAGTACAAGCAAAGAAGGCATGGAGGTTGGAGTAAGCAGCCAGTTCAGCGTCACTGAGATCCGAATTCTCATCATTTATGAGACTGCTTCTATAGATTATGAAAATAATGTAATTGAAGGCCTGGAAAGAGATTTTGAGGGTACATATTTGAGAAAAATATTAATATGCATAACTGAGAATAGCCTAATGGGAGAGCAGATCTATGGCATTTAGTAATCTATATTATTTGAATTAGTATTCCATAATGCTCAAAGGAAACCTGTGGGCACAGGAGAGGCTATTTCTAGAAGATGAAACTGACGCATGGAGCTAACACACACTGTTCAGGTATTCCCACTCGCAGGGACTTTAGCAGATCAGGCTAATTCTAGCCCAGATGACTTAGTTGACTCCAAGAGTTCAGAAAACAGGCACAAATGTCAAGCAAAAAAACAAATAAAACTAGAGCACTGAGACAATGATCACTTGTTCCACTGCAGCCCTGAAGGTTAGCTTGCCCTTTTCTCAAGGGTGTGAATTGTTTACCTTTGATGATCTTGATCTGTTGCTGTGTTTTATTAATTTTGCAAAGACCTAGGTGATGGAGACCTTGGGCAGAGCTCTAATTTTTCTGAAGTTTATTTCAGAGCACATGAGTTCATCAGAGAAACTGAAGGAAGAGAAGCCAGGTGTGGATTACAGAGCACAGTGGCATCCTCCATTTCCCAGAACTCTTCACAGTCCCTTCTGGAAGCATCTGTGGGGAGGGCTTTGGGTCATCATCCATCTTTTGCTCTTTAGGTAGGTTCTCTCTCTGGCTCCTTCAGAAACGGTGCGGGAAAGGGAAAGATAAAAGGGCCAGGATTCCTGTGAAATTCCACGTCGTACGGAAGTAGGAAATGGAGTCTTTTAACCTCACCTGAATTTTCTTTCTAACATCTTGTTTTTAGCACATCTTTTTTTGGTAGCAATAAAATTGGAACTATAACTTCTGCATCGGATTTGACTAAGGATGAAAACAGATGATCAAGGTTGAGCATGGAAGAAGTGGCCCAACTTCTCCTTCCTCCTTTTCATTTTGTTTCACTTTGAATGAGGAGGTGGCTCACACAATTAACAAGAACAGCAGCGGCTGGACGTGTGTGTGCTTTGAGCCAATTAGGATATTTTTGTGGGAAAGCTTCCAATTCCTAAGTCTCAGTTATGTGGAGGTAGAGCGCAGCCAGTGTAAAGGTCTGTCGGCAGGGCACACGCACGATTATTCTGATCCAATATGGCATGGCAACAAATTGCTTATTCAAGAAAATAATCACCTCAATTTTCTTGTACTCTAACACAAAGCTTCTTCATTCTCACCACTTTCAAAAAAAAAACAAGAAGAAAAAAGAAAAGCCAAAGCCCAGGTCACCAAAATATTTTGAGATCTCTCAGTCGGCTCTAGTGAGCGATATCAGTAATGAAATTAAGCGCTGTCAGAAAGGGCCGAGTTAACCCATCTTCCTCCGCAGCTGCACGGTCCTCCCTCCGAAGTTCCCATTTAATTAACTACCATCATCATTTCCTCCAGTTTCCAAAATTTCTTGATTTCTCTCTCCCCTTCACCTCACATCCAAGTGGCCATGAAATCCTGCTGCACCTGCCTTCAAAACATTTATTTATTTATTCAGGTATTTGTCATGCACTTATTAAACACCTACTGTGTACCATGCACTCTGCTAAGCACCAAGGATACAATGAGGACTGTGACCGACACAGTTTCTGCCATCACAGAGCTGATGGTCTACTGGGGACTGGACAAGAGACAAGTAAACAGGCAATTTCAATACCGTGTGAGCAAGCTGTTGTGGTAGGGAAGGTACAGGGAGCATGTGAGGACGACGAGTCTAGCTCTGGGCTGTCAGAGACGACTTCCTAGAGAACTGATGACTTAGCTGAGACTTTAAGGTTCAGAAACATGTAGCCAGAAGAAGAGCGTTAGGCATCCTCCATGCAACACATGGTTACTGAACACCTACTGTGGCTCGGGCCTTCGGCGCGGCTCTGCAGCTGGCCGGAAAGATAGTGTCAGTCCTTGCTCTCCCAGTGCTTAGAGGGTGTCGGGGTGGGGGAGAAACAAATGACATGCAGGGACAAAATGTCTATCTATCTGTCCATCCATCCAATATAACAAATAGGAGAGAACTAAAAGGTTCACCACTTTCCTACCGAAAAGTCCAACCAGCACTCGCTCCGGAACATCCAGGCTCCCCCGTGGCTGGGCCCTCCGCTACGAACGCGGAGCTCCCGATCAGAAGCCCCCACTAGGTGGGCACGCGAAGGGCGCCCTTCTCTGCTGTTCCGTCTGTTTCTGCTTCACGACGCAGCCACAGAGCCTCTACTGAACAGCTGCGTTAGTTAGGAAGACCGTAAAGTGTCAGCTAACAGATTTCCTCCGTAGTTCATGGGAAAAGAAGCTAATTTCAACATGCAGCAGTAGTAAGCTAGCTGTTCCCTGAGGCGCCCAGGGCAGGTACGATCTCCCGCAGCCGCGGGGGACCACGCGCGCCGGCACCACGAGGTGACGGGCGGGCGGCGCTGGCGACAGCTGCTCCGGGGCGCGTCGCGCGGCGGCCTCCTGAGGAAGAGCGCGTCCGAGCCGGCCGGGCGGCGGGAGGAGCGGGTTAGCAAAGAGGCAGAAGACATGGGCTCCACAAAGCAACGCTGCTGACACTGAAATCGAGAGAGGCAGAACGGCGCTGCAGGAAAGAGAGCGCACAACACGCCCTGCGGCGCGGCCGCCCTCAGCCGCCAACCCGGCCGCCGTCCCGGCCGCCACTGCCGCGGCGCCGCCCATACATGGGACCAGGAGCCGCGAGGGCCGCTTCCGGTGGGGACGCCGCTTCCGGCGAGGCGCCGCGGCGTCACTCGAGGCGCCGCGTGACGTCACGCGCGGGCCGGCGGCCGCGAGGGCAGCGGTGGGCGCGGCCAGGCCGGGCGCCCGCGCCGCCGGGCGGGGCCGAGCGAGTCTGCGGAGCCGAATCAAAACAAGCCGCGCCCGCCGCCCGCGGCGGCCCGCCCGCCCGCCCGCCCGCGAGCCTCGGGCCGCGGCCGCACGGCGGGGCGCCGCGCCATGCCCAACCCCCGGAGCGGCAAGGGCGGCCGCAAGAACAAGCGCGCCAACAGCAGCGGGGACGAGCAGGAGAATGGGGCCGCGGCCCTTGCGGCGGGCGGCGTGGCGGCGGGTGGCGCGGCGGCGGCGGGAGCGCCGGGCCCCGGGGGAGCCGGCGGCCCAGGGGCCGCGAGCTCGGGCGCCGCCCACCCCGCCCACGCCGCGGGGGCCGCGGCAGCGGGCGACGCCAGGAACGGTGAGGCGGGCTGCGCGGCGGGGCGGGGGCGGCCGAGGGGGACGGGCCGGGGCCCTGCTCCTGCGCTCCTCTCGCGCCGGCCTTCCTTCCCCGGCGGGGAGGGCTCTCCGGTCCGATGCCACAGGTGGCGTGCTTCCTGTGGGGCGCGCGCGCGTGTCTGTAGGGGGAGTGAGACTGTGTGTGTGGAGGGAGTGTGTGTGTGTTGTGGGGGAAGAATGTGTGTTGTACGGGGAGCGTGTGTGTATAGGTGGAGTGTGTGTTGTAGGGGGAGCGTGTGTGTATAGGTGGAGTGTGTGTTGTAGGGGGAGTGTGTGTGTGTGTAGGCGGAGTGTGTGTTGTAGAGGGAGTGTGTGTGTAGAGGGAGTGAGTGTTGTAGAGGCAGTGTATGTGTAGGGGGAGTGTGTGTAGGCGGAGTGTGTATACGTAGAGGGAGCGTGTGTGTGTAGAGGGAGTGAGTGTTGTAGGGGGAGTGTGTGTGTGGGGGACTGTGTGTGTTGTAGGGGGAGTGTGTGTGTGTGTAGGGGGAATGAGTGTACGGGGAGAATGTGTGTATGTAGGGGGAGTGTGTGTGTGTTTAGGGGGAGAATATGTGGTGTAGGGGGAGTGAGTGTGTGTAGGTGGAGTGTGTGTTTGGGGGGGAGTGTGTGTGTAGACGGGGTGTGTGTGTAGGGTGTAGGGGGAGAATGTGTGGTAGCGGGAGTGTGTGTGTGTAGGGGGAGTGCTCTTGAATTCTCTTGCTTGCTGGAGGAAGGAAGAGAATCTGAACTTGACTTCCGTTCTCAGCCTGGAGGGAAAAAAAATCGTGCCCTATACAATTCTGCCTCATGTCTTCAGAAGGAAGCCCAGTAATCTTAGGCGGTGCGTGGATGCACCTTTGGAGGGGGCACTCAGGGAACAGTGACCATGTGACAGATGGCCAGTGTCATTGCAGAGACATGTTTTCACTCTAGGGTGCTGGGCAAACACTTTTTGCTTCCTTGGGCAGTTTTTCAGGGAAGTGAATATAGGTATATTTTAATGAAGGGAGTTTAGGATCTTATATCTGGCTTTTAACTTATAGCTTTCATCTTTTTTTTGAGGAAGATTGGCCCTGAGCTAACATCTGCCACCAATCCTCCTCTTTTTGCTGAGCAAGACTGGCCCTGAGCTAGCATCGGTGCCCATCTTTCTCTACTTTATATGTGGGACGCCTGCCACAGCATGGCTTGTCAAGCGGTGTGTAGGTCCGACCTGGGATCCAAATCGGTGAACCCCGGGCCACCGAAGCAAAACGTGTGAACTTAACTCCTGGGCCACAGGGCTGGCCCCAGCTTTCAGCTTTTGAAGCGCCCCTCCCCCCCATTTTTTTTTGAAAGATTGGTACCTGAGCTAACAACTGTTGCCAATGTTTTTTTTCCCTGCTTTTTCTCCCCAAGTTTCTCCAGTACATAGTTGTATATTTTAATTGTGGGTCCTTCTAGTTGTGCTATGTGGGACCCCGCCTCACTGTGGCCTGATGAGTGGTGCCATGTCCGTGCCCAGGCCCTGGACTGGTGAAACCCTGGGCCGTTGAAGTGGAGCGTGTGAACCCAACCACTTGGCCAAGGGCCCAGCCCCCAAAGCCCATTTTTTATTGTATACCAGTCAGTTCCTAAACAGGGCACCTGTGCTGGGAAGAACCCCACAGTGCTCTGGGCGCAGGAGACTGAAGTGTAGCCTGTTACAACCGTGGGTCCCTTTGGCTGTCTCTCTGCAATACTGAAATCAAAGATTTTTTTTTTCCAGGAACAAATTTATCCCATTTGCGAATGATAGTACAGCTTTTGGCCAGACTGTCTTCTCCAAGTTCTTCTGTTTTCCCAGCTCTAAACTTCGTTTTGGTTTTGATGTGGCAGAGGGAAAGGAAGACAGACTTGTGGGGGCCAGCCCCGTGGCCAAGTGGTTAAGTTTGTGCGCTCTGCTTAGGTGGCCCAGGGTTTCCCCAGTTCGAATCCTGGGCGCAGACATGGCACTGCTCATTAGGCCATGCTGAGGCGGCGTCCCATATGCTACAGTTGGAAGGACCCACAACTAAAAAATACACAGCTGTGTACCAGGGGGCTTTGGGAGAAAAAGGAAAAAAGTAAAATCTAAAAAAAAAAAAAAAAAAAGACTCCTGGCTCAGCCATTTAGAGCTTTGTCATCTTGGGAAGGTCAGTCTTTCTGAGCCTCAATTTCCTTGCCTATGAAATTGAAAAAAAGAATTGTGCTGATTTTTATTAGCCCCCCAATAGGGTTATTGTGAGGCTCAGTGTGTCCTTTCCCTGCCTAGTGCCCAGTTGTTGTTTTAAAGGCTTAGTACATTTGTAATAAGCTTAGTAAAGTTCCTCAAGAAAAGTAAGTGATCAGTGAATCATTCATTCACTCTAAAAATACTAAGCACTTAACAGTGTTGCAGGGACTGTATTGAGTTTTAAAGGATGCTGCGTAGTCAGGAGAGCACATCATGGTCCTCAGGAAGCTTGAATTCTTGTTCTGGTGGTGGTTTTGGCTTACCCTGCTGTCTTTTGTGTGTCTGGAAGCTTCAAGTTGTCTGTCTGATTTTCTTCTTTCTCCAAAGGATTAGACCACTTTAAGGTGGCATGAGGAAATTTTTTCTTAGGCTGGTGGTATCCCTTTGTTCGTAAACATCAACCTGGTTATGATGTCCCTACTATTCCTCTCCTCTGAAGTGGCAATCAGGTATATTTAGCAGTTCTGTATGTATCTGTGTGAAACTATGTATTTCTGATTTGAAGCTTGTTTTGTTAAATGAATGGGAGGCGGGGGAGGAAGAATTGGCCAAACATTGCTGTGATCAGGGTTCGAGGAGGTACAAACTTCTGTTAGAGCAGTGAGCTGAATTTGATGATACAAAGTCTTGGTTCTGACATAGTGTGAAGTTTCAGTGAATGATCCACCTCAATATCAAGAACCTGTCACTGCAGTTGATAACTGAACATGGATGCTGAAGCCTCCTGTGTGCAATATTGGTAAATAAGGAAGTAACACATGCTTTTACCCCCCCTGCCCTTTAAAGCTGTGCTTTATACTGTCAGGGTGGGAGAGGTGGCATTGGTAACTTTGTAAAAGAAGAGGCAATAGATATGTGCAAACTCTTAGAATCAACTGATAACCAATTACTTTGAAATTTTAAAATGACATTAATTGGACCATTATAGTATTTTTAAGTATATTTCAATTTTTTACTTAGCTGTGACATTAGATTTTGCGATTATAAATATTACAAGTCAAACATCATTCCAAGGATGTAGTAAATCTACATTCTACTAAACTTTTAAATGGTTGGTTCTCACTGTTCAAGTCAGTTGTGATCTCCATCTGCAGGCATGCACACTTAATCACTTCACTTAAAGTTAGTAGTATTTGTGGTTGTTTGGAATTTGTAGAATGGTTTTAGAACTACAATGGTCTTATAGTTCTTGGGCAGTGTGGCCACGAGGGCAGGGTACTGTTAGTTCTTAGTTGCTTGCTGTTTGTCAATAGGTGTCAATAACTACTCATTCTATAACAGAAGATTGCCGCTAGGGAGAACTTGGGGAAGCTATGGTATGGTTGTAGTTGAAGAAATTGAACTAGTTGTAGTTGTGCATCTTGGGTAGGTTAAATATTAATTCTAAGGACTTTGTACTCCTAGTAAGAAATTTATTAGTACTTTTTTAGATACTAGTTTATGAAGTTTTCTGCAGGGATTGGAGTGAAAGATGGGGAAGCACCATCCTCCTCCTACATAGTAAACATCTGTCTGCACACGTTGTAGCATTTTGTTTGCAGGTGGACAGGATTTGCTAACCAGTATTGTTAGGGTCTAGTAATGCAGTATATTATAACTGTGTAGTCTCATTCTGGAATTCTGGTTCCATTAGGCCACTGCTTTTTTTGCTTAAGGCTTAAAAATATCTGAACCTTTCTTCATAGTGTCTAGTTTTTAATGGGCCTAAATCCCAAGTCCTTTCAGAAATTCCTGTTTTATGGGTGACTATGTTTCACCACTCTGCTCCTTCTTCATTGCCACCGGAATCCCTGGCCCCGAGTCTCCTTTAGTTTATTCAACAACTCTTTGTCGTAGGCAGAGTTAGTTTACAGAATGATTGGCTTTGCGTTTGGTAGACCTAGATTCACGTGCTGGCTCTTCAAATTACTTGCCATATGACCTTGGGCAAGTCGCTTGACTTCTCTGAGCTTCAGTTGCTGCATATTTAGAATGGGATTGTAGTACCTACCCATATATATGTCGTAAGATACCTGTCTGTAGCCTGACTTGTAATATGAACTTACTAAGTGTTAGCTATTTGTCTTAGATTCTGGAAATAGGCTTTGAGACAGACGTTGATGTACAGGAGGTGTCCTGGCATCAGTACTAGTGGGGGTGAGGGAAGCAGGATTGGGCAGAGGGAGGAACTGGCTGTGATGCAGTTGTAGCTGAGAGTGCTACAGCTGAGACGGCCCTGAAGAGTTATCTCACCTGGAGGCAGGGTCTTTAACCTGCCCCCCCCCACCCCCGCCCCCCGACTGTTCATATGAACATGGGCTGGACATACCAGGAAAACGGTGTGACCCAGGGGGTGGCATCTCTTAGCTGGAGAAGCTCTGTGGAGAGGGACTCGGCTGAAAGCCTTCGCCTCCGCGTGGAGGGGAGCTGTTCCTCTGGCATTGTGGTTTCTTCATTAGACTCCTGCTACGTTCATCGAACTGCAGGTGTGGGCTCAGTGGTTTTCTCTAACGACTCAGTAGGCTTCGTGGACCAGGCTGGCAGCTAACCACCATTGTAGCTTTGTCTTGATGGGAAAATGTGTTCTGAGTTCCATACATCTGTTTACAAATAGATTTTTGGAGTGTCACCTATTCCCTATAAACAAGATTCGTATTTTTCAACATGCTTGGGCCACCGAACACACTTTCTATAACCCCAGGTTTATAGTATACTTTAAGTAGTTTCTCTTTTTAGGTGTTTACTTAAATTCTTACTACATTTAAATTACCTGTATTCATTGGAAGGAATATGAAGTGTGTTTATCTGCTGTTTATTTTCAAATCAAGGAATATTTATTGGGGATTTAAGGTATGTAGAGCCCTGTTGTCATCATGGAAGACATTTTCTTGCCTTATCTAGAAGTTACTTTTGTCAGGCCTTAAAAATATCTGCTACTTGTGGACCTTGTCTTTTGAAATCAGCCTTTGTGATGGGGATTGATAGAGTTGTTGCCAATTCCCTCAGAGATTCCCCGTGTGCACTTTGTATATTACAGTCAAACTACGCTCTGCTCACGCTGTTTCATGCACAGTCCTTACGCTTTCTTCACTTGTTAGAGGACCTGAGCTAAAATTCTGGAAACTAAACCTTCAATGTCAGCTCTTCTGTAAGTCTGAAAATGTATGTCATTTTGTACCAAATTGAAAACAGGAGCTAAAACTGGGAAAACTCTTGGCAGCTTAACCCTCCTATGACTTTACTTCAGGCTTTTAGCTGTGAGCAATTTAAAGAACTAGAAGGTATTGGAAGGAAGACTTTAGGAAAAAGAAATCTGTCCTGATTTTGATCACCAGCTCTTTGGCATTTTTAAGGGATATATTTAATTAAAAATATTTTTTCTTTATCAGTAATAAAATAGGCATTGTGGGAAAAAAATCTTTTTAAAATCAAGAAAATAGGCAAAGTTCTCTTTGCCTTTCTAGTCAAACACATAATCCCATCACTTAGGTCACCATTGTTAGCATTTTGAAATACAGTATATTCTTGGAGCCTTTTAAGGTGTTTTCTTACAAACTTTTAAAAGTATGTATACAGTTTTTGGAAAAAGAGGATCGTGTATTTTATAATCTGCTTTTCACATGTGCATTGTTTTATGGACATTTTACCAGAGCAGTAAATATGCAGATGCATTACCATTTTTAATGATTGCATAGCCTGCCATCATATGTCTGCATCTTGCATAATTTGATCATTCTGCAAAAAGATCTGTTTGGTCCTTAGGTTCTTATTAATGCATCTCTGGGCATTATCCAGTTACTTCCTTAGGATAAATTCTTACCTGTGGACTTGCTGTGTCAAGGGATATGTGTATTTTTGGCTTTTGAGACATGCTGACAGACTGCCCTATAGGAAAGGAGGTGTGCCAGTGAGACCCTGCTGTGATTGGAGGGCTCTTCACAGTGGCCTTGCCAGTCCCTAGTGATGTTGTTTGAAAAGTGTGCTTGAGAATCGCTGGTACCCCATGTCTCATCAGTAGGAGGGCCCTGTTTGGATTGAGAGCCTGGAGCAGACGCTGCCACACTTAAGGGAACTTTGCATTCCTGCACTTATTTCTACTGGGGACCTCTGTGATCTTTAGTGATTTGGTGGCTAACAAGGATTCAACAAAGTACCTGATAATGGTGAATGGTATTTTAGCAACCGGTGATAGTGAAGATGAAAGCATTGGCCTTTGAAATTCTGTCTGCACCATTATTCTACTCTTAAGAATTAAGGCCTAGAATTTTTAGAGTTTTAGTCAAAAAGCTTGAGGTTTGAACAGAACTGGGTATAAACCTGGGCACCATAACTTACTAGCAAAGTGACTTTGGGGGCAAGTTATTTAACCTTTCTCAGCCTCCTGTTTTCTAGATGCAGCCCTTTGGAGTGTGTTCAAAGATTAAGAAAAACATATGTGAAAGATCTTGGCACAGTGCCTGGCAGATATGGGTACCATCCACAGTAGCTTTGTGATTTGTTCCACCTTATCCAATTACAAAACTTGTTACACCATTATGCTGTTGAGAACAGACACTGAGACAATAAGATGGTGGGCAAGGGTCTGTGAGTATTAATATGGAAAAAGATCACTGTCATACAGCTTTTTATTCAAGCACTGATTTGTTACAATGATCTTTCCTCATTGTCTCTCTCTGACTATAGTTTAAATCACATGATTTAGCAAAAAATGAGAAAAAGAGAAAGTAAAAAGTAAAGTGTGACAACTGTTACATCTTCCTGCCTTCATTCATTTCTCCATCTCCTATGTGTTGAGTGCCTGCTGTTTGTCAGGCACTCTGTTAGGTTCTGGAATTACACAGACAAAAGAATTGGGCCCAAGGGGCTTATGGTCTAGTTGGGAGCCTTTCTAGAAACAAGTGCAAGTAGGTTATTACCTGTTGTACACGAGGGCAGCTATGAAAGAAAGAGCAGGAGATGTGAGGTGGTAAAAGGTTGGATTAAATTTGGGGATTGGATTTGAAGATCTGGGGAAGTCAAATAAGCATGGGGGGATGAAGAGTAGCTGAAAGGAGGTGAGGAGCTCAGGGTGTTCTCTGGGGAGCAGCCAGGGCTTCATATTACTGAAAATTGAACAAAGACCCTCCGTTGCCCAGGCAGCAGCTAGAAGGGTTGTACTAGCTCATTCGTTCATTTGTTTGCTTATTTGTTATTTTGTACATCTATGCACTCATCCATCTACTCAGTGTTTATTATGTGCTTACTGCCTTCTATGGCTGGAAGTAGTGTTGGACTCTACGTAGAGGCATCGGAATCTACACCCTCACAGGCTCGTGGTGAAGCTCTCAGACAGAGACATGGAAACACCAGGAGCAATGATCATGTGCTGTGGATGCCTGGTGGGAAAAGTGATTTGTTTCCTGGAGGAGGGGACTTTTGAGCTGAGTCCTGCAGGAAGAGAAGCAGTTAGCTCTGAAAGCAGAGGAAGGCTGTTTCAAGCAGTGGGAGGTGGGAAACAGCCTTGAGTTCTGGTGGCTGCCAGGAGTTTGTGGCTGGTTTGAGATACAGTGCAAGGACTCAAGGCTGGAAAGGGAGTGGAGCCAGACAGTCAAATCTAGATGTTTTGTAGCCAATGCAGAACCATCCCTGAGGTTTGTAAGCTGGGACCTGCTCAGCCAAACCTGCAAAAGGGGATAATCACAGGTTATTGACAAGCTTGTGAAATTATCGTATATTTTCACAGAATCAGTATCTTTTGGCAGTTTTTCTATAGATACAGCTAGTCAACATCCAGCCTGCCATGGACCCTCAGTTGTGATTTTTCGATAGGGCATTGGGCACACTGCACATGCTGCTTTCCTGTGCATCAGGATGTTAGTGTCGCGGTGCCCAAGCCTGCTGTGTGGAGAGTCTGTCTTAATTGTGGGCACAGCATCCCTGTGCTTCCGAGCCATGGGAGGTGAGCTAATTGAGGTTAACAGAGAACCAAACGCCAAGGGAGGGGCCATCCGAGCAGAAGGGTTTTCTCTGAGGGAGGGGCCGTCCCTGTGGTTTGCTTTCATACGTTGGTACAAAGTATGTATCTCTCTGCCAGGTTGAACTAATTATCTTGGTTTGTCATTTTATTTTTATCATCCTCAAATCAGTTTTTAAAACAGTAAACTCTGGTGAGGGGTGTGTCATTGTTTTGTACAAAGTGACTGTGTGTGTTTTAATTCTGTCTATTTCAGAAAGCTGCCAGTTCTCAGTGGTTGGTGAAATAGCAACTTGCTTTATTTAATCAACATGGTGTTTTATCTTGATTGTACTTGAGAGGTTTTTATAAACTGGCAAAAAGTGAGTAGCATTTCTAATACTTAAAAATTATTCTGATTTATCAAAAGTATAAAAGGAAAACAAATTATTTCTGCTAAATTAGGAGGATTATGCTTGAAAACAGTGTAAGAGAAGCAAGAAGGATATTTAGAAGTTTAAAGGAAAATGAGAAAAGTGGAAGACTTGAAGAGGAAGTGTGAAGTGTTGATCAGATAATTCCTTAGACTGGAGTTAATAAGAATGTCAGTGTGGTTCTCATATGCACTTATAATACAGTGTATTTCATAGATTTAAATTGTCAGGGAGGGAAGCTTTTCCTCTACACTCGTAACTTCAGTATTAGGGGCCTGCAAATTAAACTGATAAAAGATAAGCAAGAGAAAAGACAGATTTAATCACAGAAAAAATGTGACTCAAAGGGGAGGTTAGAATTTGTGGCATAGATACCATTTTACTAGAGGAGGAAGGGAGAAAGGTACTTAAAGGAAAACAACTTTTTTGGAAGATAAATGAGCCCTTAGAGAATAGATGGGAGAAACGATAGTTTAGTGACAATACCTGTTTAGGTGTGGTGTGGAGACTTATCTTTGCTGGTGAGAGTCGGTCTTCCCTGGTTCCTCCTGGGGAGGGGATTTGTGACAATTGAGTTCTTTTGAGAGGCTCTGCTTTTAGGCAGATAAGAGATTTCATGAACTCAGATGCCTTCAGCTCAAAATAATTTTAAGGCCACAGTGGCATATCCTGGACCCCTTCAAAATATGTTGCAGATCAAATCACATCACCCCATAATAGCAATTACAGATAGTCAGTTGGCAAAAGACAGTGTCATAATTCAGGTTTTCTGTTTTTCATTTTATTGGTAATTTATTAGAAATAGATGGCCTTAAGGCATATATCTTTACAAAACTGATAAAGTGGATGAATTTAGGCAAAAGTTAGCAGGGGATCAAATTGATCGTATAAGTAAGGGAGATATTTGCCAAATTTAAAATGTATATTTTTCCCTGGAGGTAAGCGTAAGTTTGGTGATACTTTAGATCATGTCTCTTCAAGTTATAAAAGCATCTCAGGAGAGTCTTTGGACACTAGTGTTGAAACTGAATCACAAACTCTATTTTGGGTTTCTAAATGAGCACTCCTGAATGTAAGGATTATCTCAGTATAACATTTAGTAGAATTCTATTCAAACAAAACATTATTAAAGTGACACACTATTTGTTACACCTGGCAAAGCTCACTGTCTGGGCAGAAGTGGAAACTGGAGAGTGTACAGAGTCAAGTTGTGGCTGTTTTTGATTGGCAGCAGGTGAGTCTGTAATCTGAGAGTCTGGGCCTGGGGTGGTTTGTGACCCTTGTTAATGGACAGACACTGTGCTGCCAGAAGCCATGGAGGGAGCCTGGCGTTGAGAAACAGAAAGCGCCCTTCAGTGGTGGAGGGAGAAACCTGCATGTCTGACCCATGGGGCAGCTCCAAGAATTCTTCCAGACGGTTTCCCCCTCCTCAGACTTGCTCCTGCTGGGCATACTTACGTGTTGCACAAAGGTTAGCCTTGGGATGATGCAGCTCAACTGCATCAGGCATTTAGTTTTAGAAGTGCAAGTGATGCCTTGCAGCAAAAGTAAATTAGGTAAGGCTCCTGGTAGGTGTGTTGGGACTGCAGAACTCATAGAATCCACAGAAAGGAGAAGCATCCCTTCCCAGAGACGGGAGCCAGTGATAGCGCAGCTGCCCTTTATTGAGTGCTCACCAGGAGCCAGGTGTGACACCCAGCAGTCCACAGTCTGCATTTGAGGATGAGGACAGTGAGCTCCAGAGATGGCCTCCTTCCCTTTTTGCAGAAAAGGCACTCTTGGGTTAGGGAGATGCCACAGTTAAGTCCTGCTTGCTGTTGGGTCCATCTTGACCAACACACACACGTACGTAATGAACAAGTTTTTAAGTAGAGGACTTAAATTCAGTATAAAAACATCAAGGAAGCAATAGAGCCATTTAAATTACTTCTCAACGGCCTCATGCTTATCATTGTGGTACTTGAACTGGAATTAAGTTTGTCAGACAGGAAAACATTTGACCAAGGAGCACTTCGCTCACGCGTTGTAAACTCAGTTGATCTGACTCCTCCTCATGACAGGACTTCCTGGTCTTGGAGCTGTGGAGACTACACATCTGAAGTGGCGCTGCCTATTCTGGGGGGACCACAGTTCGTGACTGAGCTGTGATCATCTTTAGCTGAAGTCCTAGAAATGGAGTTGCGGCCACAGGCACTTGGTTCTGAGGCTCTGATGTGTGTCCAGACTGCTCTCCAGGGGGGTTCCCGGCTCCCGCTTGCAGCGCCACCCTGCCCGCAGCATGCTCAGTCCTGTCACTCCTCAGTGTGCTTGAGAGCCGCTTTCAGTTCTGCCAATCAGATAGATGAGAAATCACAGCTCATTGTTATTTTTGTTTGCATTTGTTGGATTGTCAGTGAGTGAATGTCTTTTCATGTGTATTCATGTGTGTATTGGTCATTTTATATTTTTTTTCCTATTTGTGCTTTTTGTCCATTTTACTAATAGGATATTTGTGTTCTTATTGATTTACACAAAGTCTTTGTATATTCAGGATACTTTTTTTTTTTTGAGGAAGATTGTTGCTGAGCTAACATCTGTGCCAATCTTCCTCTATTTTGTGTGTGGGATGCAGCCTCAGCATGGCCTGATGAGCAGTGTATAGATCCGCGCCCAGGATCTGAACCCACAAACCCCGGGCCAGGGCTGCCAAAGTGGAGCACATGAACTTAACTGCTACACCACTGGGCCAGCCCCTATTCAGGATACGTTTTGATCTACGTTTTCCCTGGTTTATTGTTTGTCTTTTCGCTCTGTGTAGGATGTTCTGTTGGTTAGAAATGTTAGTTTTGTGTGGTCACAGAACATCCGCGTAGAGACAGAACCTCAGGAGGAAGAGAGGCGAGAGTGGGGAAAGTCTTCTGTGGAACTGCCTGTAGGAGGAGCAGCTTGGACAGAAGGCTGGTGACTGAGTTTCTGTGCATGCCAGTGCACAGCGATGCTGGCATCTTGTGAGCTTCTGTTTTGTTTTTGTTCTAAATTTGCGAGGCTCTGTTTTACAGGCTTGGTTGCAACTCCTGCTGTGCTCCCTGACCCTGGGCTTCCCTGACCACTGCTTTCCAGTTGACAGCTGAGCTGCATGTCCAGCACCTGCCGCTTCTTGCACATTTCTAAAATCCCCTGCAGTTTTTAGTCCAGCTGCATAGGACTTGGAAACTTGTAGATAAAGGCCCGTTATTTATTGCTTCCTCTCGAGAACCAAGCTGCAACATGAGGTCTCTTAAGGCTAAATCGTGCATAACTTCCTTGTAATAACAAACTTAAATGCCGAGTCATAAGAAAGTTCTCATTTTTCTCATTCTGGCACTTGGATTGAAATTACATTTGTATATTAATAAAACGAAGACACAGCACTCACTTGAAACAAGAGTTTATTTGCACCCCGTGCATCATGCTGATCCAGTCAGCCCTTGTGCCTTCTCAAGTGTCTGTGATGGCGAAGAGGTTTCCAGACTCGTTGCTTCTGCTAAAGGGCCTTGAGATGTGAGAGACGCAGGTCGTAGCCTGACATCTACCACTTTCCAAGGTCAGTGAAGTTTTCTAAGCCCGGATGTTCTTACCTGCAGAAAGTGAGGATAACATGATATTGTTTGTGACTAACTCTGCAAACAAACTGTACAACTGTTTGAAAAAGCCAACAGTTGTGTCATGATTTGGGATTTTTGGTGTTTTCTGGTTCAGGTTTTGGTTCCTAGTTTTTCGTGTGGTCGTGTGGCTGCTTCCCAACTCCTGATGAGTGCGTGTTCCACTTTGGAGAACCCAGGGCAGACCTTGGCTTTCCCTCACAAAGCTGGCCGTGAACGGTACTCTTCCAGAATTGTTCCACTTCCCTGGAGGAGTGGGGAGCCTTTAGTTTCTCTGCAAGTTCAGATCTGGCGTCTCTTGCTGTGGGGATTTTGCCAGAGAATCTGCAGTGCTTGCTTGCTGGTCTCAGGGCGAGCCCGGCTCCTGGAGGGAGCTCCTCTGGAGTGTCTGCAGAAGGCCTTTCTGACCCCACTGTGGGGAGGCTCTGTGGAGCTGAAGCCTTGGGGAGGGTGCTTTCACCAGGGTGAGGAGAGAGATTGGAGATGGTTTTGTTGTGATCTGTGAATCACCCTGTCCCCAGGTTTCATTGTCACAGCAGATCCCACTGTGATTTTAGCCCAGAGTGAGCAGAGCCTTGCGCATGGCCTGCTGTACTGCAGGATTTATGGGTGCCTCTGCTTGTCATCACGACTCACAGCGTGTGTATCTTGATTCGCGCTTTAGGCCTTCCCGCCCTTTACCTGCCTCCGGGGTCCTGTGCAGGGAGTGTGAGTGTGGTAGAAGCACTTGAAATGCTTGCATATGACTTTCTTTTGTTTCCTTACCTCCCTTTTAGATTTCACATTTTAAAATAGCTTAGAGAATTATGAATATTTCAAACTGTATTATGAATTTTATCAAAATAACTTGTATAGGCATATGATAGTATGTATATGTATTAGTGTATATCTATAAATGTTTTAATGTGTTTATATCGCATCATTGTTTTTCTTGAGATTCGGTTAATTAAAAACAGTTTGTAAGCTTCATCTTTGAGAGATTCGAATTTGAAATTTGACTTTGGAATAAATCAGTTTTACCTCATAACTTATTTTTTAATGTTCCATGAAATATGTGATCTAAAGATGACTTCTAAGAATTTTTAATGAATTAATTTGAAATGTTTTTCTCTTGACAGATTTGGAAATACAATTTAGAATTCATTTGGAGTATAGTCATATATACATATGTATATATGTATATATTTTAATTATAGTTATTACGACAAATTCTCTTATGGCAAAAAGAAATTTCTAGATATTTTTGGTAACGTTTTTAAATGGTATATTATTTTTTCCATCTAGTTTAGAAATGAACAGTTTTGAGTCTTTGAGAATGGCCATATCTATGTTCCATAGAAGTTAGTAATTGGAAAAGGAATCATTGTCTAGTTATAATGACATCACTGGCTTACTATCACTGGGGTGTAAACTTTGAGTTTCCTTTGCGGCAGGAAATTTTATGAAATACTCTCTTGAAAACAAGTCATCATAATAGTAAGCTGTGTTGAGTGTGTGTGTGGGGTGAACTGCTGGGCCATGATGTGACTGGTTCTTGAGTCTAGTTTTCATTTCCACTGAGGTATGTGTAAGACTTACACCCTCTCCTTTGACAAGTCTTTCCTTGTTGCAACAGATTTTGTAACCTGCTTTTTGGTTGCTGATGCGGTGTTTCAGAAATAGGCTGAGCAGTGTGGCCCCCGGGCAAAAGCTTTGTCTTTTCTCCCCAGATCCCAGCAGAGTGTCTGCCAGGGTGGAAGGGTTGCTCATAAAGCGTTTCCCAGGTTTCTGTTAAAGGGAAGGCAAGGCAGCAGAAAGTGTTTTTTTCAGGGAGTTCAGCATAGCAGAAGAGTCACATGGAAAACAAAGGAAGTATAAGGATTTAGTGCAGTCTGGGTTATGGAGAGGGTGGGGAGATGAATTTAGCTACATCGTGCTGAGGTTTTATTCGTTTAAATACAGTAATCTTAAAATGGTCTTGGGAGTTGGTTATGTTGACCCAGTGTGTCGACCCACACAGGGTGAGGCGAGGCAGGCTGAGCTGTTTCTCACTGTCAGGGCTCTTTTTGCTGCCTGAGTCGGTAGTCTCCATACTGATAGAATGGTGTTTCTTCACATTCTTTCCAAGGAAAATTGCTTTATTCTCATTGAATGACAAGTAAGCCTTTGCTAATTTTTTTTTCTTTTTTTTTGAGTTTAGCGATTCTGTTAACTAGAGTAGCTTTACCTTCTTGTCTGTCTGTCTGTGTTTTTGAGGAGTGCAAAGATTGGGGTCAGGAAACCTTTATATTGTAATCAGGCTTGAGCACTTGCTTCTTTAACTTGGTTTTCCTTGTGCCTAGTTTTTAAGTAATTCTGAGGATTATTGTGGGTATTGAATGTTTTGAAATAGGCTTTTGTGTAACCAGATCGTATTAAGTGGTTCTATAATTTTGAGTAAGATACTATTCCAAATTGTAGACCTACTTACTATGATCTTGTTACATAAAGCTGTTGGTCACTGCCTCTCTGTGTAGACTGGCCCTGTGCTCTTTATTTGTGTGCATATGGGTGGGAATGGAAGAGGGAAGCCGCTTACCAGCTGGCTGACCCGGGGCAGGTCGCTGCAGGACCCTTTGTGGGCTCAGGGAGCATTTGTAGACTCTGAACCAAGGAATTGCCTTATTTCTGTTGTCTGGAACTTTGGTATTTTTAGGAAACACTCAGAAAAACTATGAAACCACCATCTTCATCCTGACATTCAGCCTAAACCAGGCATATTTTGGGTCCATGTCCTTTTGGGTCTTGACATGGGCTCTGTTAGACAAAGAAAATAAGAATTTTCTACGTTACAGTCATTATTGATATAAATTTCTTACCAATATTAGAGTTTTGGAACCAGAATGGAAATCAAAAATAGATAAAATAGAAGCCTGTAGCTTTGTTTAGTTTGACCTCAAGGCTGGGTAGGCTTGTGGGTTTTAATTGAAAGTAAGAAAAGAGTGGACTAGGAGAAGAAACTGAACATATTGAGAATATTAAAAGCCCAGGTTGTTAAATGTAGTTGAAGAGCTCGTGTTTTTGAGGAGGGGGGTATGTGAAGCACCCACGTTTATTTGGATAGAGTGGTTTGAGAGAAAGCCTTGTGTTTAAACTCTGAGAGTAAAAACATGTTTGACTGAATGTAATCACCATGTGCTCGACGTGCTGCCCACTTTGGAGCAGGCTCACATGCTGAAATAACATGAGCGAGGATAGACTCAATCAGAAGGTCAGTCAGACATGCTGAGTGAGCTCACTATAGCTCCTGGACTAATTAAAACAAGTTGACAAAATATTTTTGTAAGTATTAGCTTCCCTTTTTGTATAGGACTTAGTGTCGTTTGAAATTTTGTAGTAGAGAAAGGGTTTCAAAATATTTGAGAAAATTTCTTTAAAGACCTTTTGAGTTTTCACTCAAACACATACCCACCAGTTAATCAAGAAGTGATTTTAAACACTCGGAGAACTTGAGGCATTGTGTGGGCACCAGGGGGCTGCAGTTAGCCTTCTGATCACCTGTGTCCCCCCCTCCCTGTAATCCACACTCCGTGCTGCAGCCATGGGGAGGGAGCACGAACCTGATGCAGAGGCTCTGCATGTCGGCTGGTGGGCAGTCAGGGGGAAAGGCCTAATTGTGGAGCTCCTTGAACATATCTAAAGGACTTGGGACCTCAGTCTGGGAGCTTCTGAGGTTCCTGAATGTATGTATGATGTAATCATAGTGCAATTTTCAGGAGGCTGATTGGAAAGTGGTTATCAAACATTTTTGCTTGTGTATCCCCTAAAAGAATTTACAAAAACAGAGTCCTTGCACATTTAACATTGTCACACCCAGTTTTTTAAAGGTATAAATAAATGCAGAGGAATACAGTTTACAGTTTATTGTAAACAGTGTCATTTAAATGTATTTAAACAGAATCCAGATATGGTAACTTATTAACCATTATCAGCCATTTAAAAAAAACAGAAATTTTTACATTTTTCTTTATTTCTATTCATTTTTACCCAGAATTTGATCCTAAGAGTATTGTCCTGCTTGAAATTCTTTTATGATCATCCTATCATGTTTTGCTATAACAAAATATGTATATAAACTTAAATTTATGTTAAGCACTTCCAGAATGGCAGAATAAGGACTCAAGAAATTTCCTTCTCCATAAAAGGGATGAGAACACTGGCAAAAATGATGAAAATCAACTTTTTCAGAACTCTAGAAATTAACCAAAGGCTTGCAATAATCCTAGGAGAGTTTATTCAGGGGAAATGACTGAATCGTAGTAAGAATGGTGAATTTTGTCGTTTGCACTTGTCTTCAGTTTCCCACTTCCTCTCCCTAGCTCTGTGGTAGCTTTAAAACAAACAGCCTAGTCAACACTGGAGGGGGAGAACAGATCTGGAGCTCCCCCAAAAGCCCTGGCCCCAGAGAAGTGTCACTGTCTGACTTGTGTGGAAGCCCCTGGTAGAGCCTTATTCACAGGGCTTGTTCTTACTTGGCCTGGTTCACAGATGGCCTAGTGGTGAAAGCCGTGTTCTAGGGCATCTCTTGAAAACAGTCAGCAGCAGTTGTTTAAGATTTCAGTTCCCCTGTAGCAGTGATACCAGTTGGGGCAAATAAGAAGTGGGCCAAAAAACTTAAAAAGAATATCTTGGGAATGAGGTTGCCACAGAGGGCTTTGAAAAGCTCTGATATATTCCTGGTGCTCTAGGAGACCATGTGTGCTCAGGGAAGACCTGAGGAGGCCGTCATTCTCACCTCTGACTGACCTTGAGGCTCTGCACAAGCAGAAAGTAAAGGCTGAAACAGGGTTGTAAACTGGTAAAACATTGAAGGCATGCCCAAACACACACAGAGGCCCTTGGCAAAGGCTGGGAGACCTGTGAGTTCAAAGCATTTAAGGACGTCTCTGTCTAGTCATTAATTGACCACTAAGCTAATTCGGCAAAGACTTCATTGCCTGCACATGACAAAAAAATACAGACTTTGCAGTATTAGTGCAGGAAAGACACTAAACAAACAAACAAATAGCAGCAGCAACACTGTATCCTGCAAGGAGAGGGAATCTGATTTTCAGAGTTGCCACCTTATGTTATTTAAAAGATCCAGTTTTCAACAAAAAAGTATAAGATACTCAAAGAAGTAGGAAAGTATGGCTTATGATGTTATTTATTGTTTGCATCCCCTGTGTTGCACTCTGCACCAGGCACCTAACAGGTGTTCAGAAACATTATTTGAAGTGACTTGCATTGAATAGCAGCTGGTCATAATTAGCTGATTTTCAGAGACTCCATGTATTTTCTTCTGTAGGAAGTGTTTAATCCTGAGGCAAACCTGGTGTTTTTATTATGCCTCCTAGAACACTGTCCTTAGTAAACCATAGCTACTAAAAAGAAAGCTGTAGGTTTGCTCAAATGAGTGTTTATTAGTGTCCTGGAAAATTTGAAGGCTTGTTCTTTAGGCAGTTACATACAATAAACTTACTAAGAAAACTGACCTATTCAGAGACCAGATCACTTTGAAGTGTTTCCTGTAGGAAGTTTATCTTTATAGCTTGAGATTTTAAAGCATTTTCAGAATACAACTATTACACATTTTTGCAGATGTCCAGATCTCTAGTGACCTACAGTCAAGTACTCACAATCTCCTGTATTTGACTTCTTTGTTGTAACAACTCAGAGGAGTTTGGTGTGTCAGACTTAATTAGTTGGTGTAAAGTCTGCTCATCAGCGCATGTTGATTAAAAAAGTCTGGCCTCAAGTCCATCCTGTTTGCAGATGACAGACTTTCACCATTTTCATCATCCATCATCATGATGGAAGAAGTTCAGGGTTGTCATGTTCTGTTTTGATGTTCCCTGATTTATTCCAGGAGCCGAAAAGAGGAAACTGGAAATGCTGACGTCATCACACCTGTGCACAGTGTGTTATCAATATTTCCTATTTCTACATACTCATTTGTGTATATTTTTCTGTATTCCCCATCATTCTCTTTTACTGCAGTGTCTGAAGAAAGATGAAGTAACCCTGCCACGCTGGTGGCTTCACAGTCATGTTGCTGCAGGAGAAGAGGTTCGCTGGGTCCACGCTGATGCCATGCAGGGAGGCAGGGGCTGATGAGGATCGTAGGGAGCGTGGTCAGAATCCCCATGGTGAGGTTCCTGCAGTAGCCTGCGCTGAGCAAGCCAGCACTCAAGAGTGACACGAGAAAGGGCAACCCATAAAGTAAACAGTGTGTGCTGGGTGTTGTGAACAAGGCCAGAAACTGACTGGGTTCACATGGGTCGTGAGGTTAAAATTTAACTGTGAAAGGACTTGGTTAGCAAAACCATAACTCCCTTTTAAGGCCTAGTTTGGGTTTATAAGAAATCAGAGCCCCTTGTCTTTTCTACTTTGTGTTTCATCGATTTCTGTTTGCAAATGTATAAGAACATAATAAGCAATTTCCTTTGAAAGAGCATTTTGGGTTTTCTGTAGAGTACGTGAAAGTAAAATGCAGGTTTTTCTTGTTCACTGTGGAAATAATACTGTTGCTTCTGGAGTAGATGTGTTTGCATGTGTATAAAATTACATGGGTAAGGCGTGTATCTGGTTACTCATAGATAAGCTCTTGTACGTACATGAGTGTGTGTCTCATTTCACTTGGCACCTGTTATAAACATTTTTTCTTATAATTCTTATATATGAAGTTCGTGTATCTGATTACCCATGAACATGACTTTTTCTTATTAAAACAAGTTACCATTATAGTTGTTAATGCCATTAATAAAGGCTAGATAACTACAATAATCTGTTATTGTTGCTATTAAGTTGTTACACTGACGTTTCTTTCTTTCTTTTTTTTGCTGAAGATTATTAGTCCTGAATAACGTCTGTTGCCAGTCTTCCTCCTTTTGTGCTTGAGGAAGATTAGCCCTGAGCTAACATCTGTGCCAGTCTTTCTCTATATGTGGGTTGCCACCACAGCATGGCTGACGAGTGGTGTAGGTCCACGCCTTGGATCTGAACCTGGGAACTTCGGCCGTTGAAACAGAGCGTGTCAAACTAAACCACTAGACCATGGGGCTGTTCCCCACATTGACGTTTCTTAAGGAGCCATCCCAAGAAGATGGAATCACTTGGACTCTTGTAGTTGTCCGTGGTGATGTGATCCAGCAGCAGGTTCAGATTATGTGACTGCATCTTTGTCACTTGTTGTTTCTTAGTTCATTGCTCTTTTCTCTGCCTCTCCGCATACATCTAGTCTCTGAGGTAAATATGGGACTCTCATTTTTGTATTTGCCAGAAATGAATTCCCAAGTTTGATAGGTGAGGAAGGAGATTTGCTGTTGAGAAGAGCTACAGAGAGACAAAGCTGGGCCCACATGAGGGTGACAGTGCCCGGAGGAATCTAGGCTTTGTAGGTTAGAGCCAAGCAGAAAGGACCCCTTAGGAGAAGACAAGGCAGGAAGAGTTGGGAGGAATCCCAGCCCAGCTCACTGTGTCACTGTTTCACAGTGAGCTGGGGACGGGGGGATGCAGGGGAGGCACCTGCGTGGACCAGAGGGGCAAGGCGGACTGAGGACTGGGTTGGCTGGCAGAGCACTGAGCAACAGGAGCCGGCCTGAGATGTCTGAGAGGAGCTGAGTGAGAAACCAGTGAGATGGGAACAGGTAGAGGCTGTGGTGCTGTGAATAGCCAAATCTGAAGCTGAGGGAGGAGCCACGGGGAGGTGGATGAGAAGTGTGGAATGGGTGAGGCGAGCGGCTCCAGGACCGAGCGCTCCTGTGCTTGTGCCACAGGTGCCTCTCAGAAGCAGAGCAGGGGTGTGGCAGAGAGAGGAGCCCTTCCTGAAAGGAGCCATGTTTGTAGGGCCCCTGGGGGCAGTAGGTCAGCACCGGCATCCCTCTCACTTCACTCCCCTCTCTGGCTGACTTTGAAAGTCACGAGGAAGGGGCATGTTGGCACCTGTCAGGTGTAGACTTTAATATGTACTGGGTAAAACTGACTTGCAAGTTATGCGAAGAGGTAGTGGATGGGTTATGTTTTCATCATTTATACGCTCCTTGTTCCAAAAATAAAGTGGCTTTCCAAAATACATATAATAGTATAAGATAAATAGTAAATAAGTGACGATATTATTAGTAGGGACAATACTGCTAGGAAAAATAATGGACGTCCTGCATCATTACAAGAGGTAACTCACAAATTTGGCTTTCAGATTTGTTGCACACAGAGGCAGACAGAAGTAGTGGTGTGCTCGACAGTCTCCATCAGATTAAAAAAAAAAAACCCCAAACCAGTCACTTAGCCATTTGTAAGACATTGTAAAATACTGAGCAATGTCCATGGCAATATCCTTTCATAAATAAGACAGATTTATTAGGTCTGCTCATGTCATTAAAAGCAGTCTGTCCAGGGAATGAAACAGTGGTGCAGGTGACCGGCTCTGTGATGCCTGGCGTAACTGAGGGGTAGATTTTATCTAGCACCAGAGTCACACACCCAGACTCCTCCAGGGTCCTGGCCCATAGTAAGTATCTGGGTGGGGCTGGGGCGGAGCCCTGGCTGACCGGAGAATGCATGATGTACCTAAAAGGCATTTGGGTTTACATTTTGTAACGGAAAAACCCTGTACTGGTTTAATAAGACGCTGCAGGCCACACAGCCCCACTGGAACTCTGATCTAGAGGAATGTGTGCACACCATCCGTGAAGTCTCTTAAAAATTGTTTCAGTTGAACTTTTGGAAGATGTTGAAGAACAGTGAGTCACGGGTTATGTTCTCTGACAGGTACCTGGTCTGCAGGTGACCCATGCTGCCAGTTAACACGCAGCCATATGCTTTACCTGTTGGACAGACTAGGGAGGAGGTAAAGTCACTCGTCTTTTCAGCCGTTGGGAATCCAGAGGGGAGGGGAGAGGCCAGCTGTGCTCTGGCCTTGGGTCTCCAGGTACCATTTTGGGCTCACGAAGAGGGAAGCAGGCCAACATTTTGGGGACACTGTGCTAGAACTTAGATGATAAATGTGAATCACATGTAAAGAATATGATTTGGGAGTTTTGATTATGGCCACATTTTGAATATTTGTGCTGGCGAGGGAGGATATTGACAAGGATGATCGAAATCAAGTTCTGTAGTGTTTCAGAAGCAGCAAGGAGAAGGGTTTAAAGCTGAGGTGTGGCACCAGAGGGCGAGCTCGCATCTTCTTCCGGGGCTTTCACACGGCATGGCTGAACAGCTGTCCAGGCAGTTCCTCTGCAGTTATGTACATGCACTTGCACATATGCACACACACACCCCTGGTCTGGAGTTCTGTTCGTACCTTCAAGTATTGTGACTTGGTTCTGAGAGCTCCTGGACCTCCCTTGCCTTCAGGGTGAGTGGTTGCAGTGCCTGTGATGCGAGGGTGTTGTGTAGCTCTCAGTGACCCAGCACCCTTAAAATCTAAATCTCTAAGCAAGAAAAAAGACAGCCCTTCAGTTTATTTCCTAGTACAGTATGATCCCATTATATGCAAGTTGTATTATGCAGGTTTCAACTAATGACATAATATTAATGAAAGCTTCACAGTACGTGCAAAATTTCCCTGGACACCTTCCCCCAAATTATGCATCAAGCCATCTCATATTTTTAAAGCTAGTACGTCAGCTGAATTATAGAAATGCTTTGTTACCCAGTGGCATCACCTTTTCTTAGAAATGCCTACTAACCCTTGGCAATACTATGTGAGCTCCTGTTCTTTATAGAACTTCTTCAAGGATTTTGGTGACATTTGTGTTATTATTTTAACATTATCTGTTATAACTTAAATCCATATTATGGCTTTCAAAATAACATCCAAGTGTGCTAATACTGATGCTGAAAAACATGCTGAAAATCAGTAACTTTGAAACAGAAATGTGATAAAACACTGTGATATGCCACACTGTCAATTTATGAGATGCAACTGAGAAATGTTAGACATAATGCTGGTATTAGAAAGCACCAGTAAAACAAAAATACAGCACTATACTTCAGACTTAGGTGTTCTCAGGATGCGTTCCCGCATCCTGCCCCAGCCGGGGGATAGCTGGTCTTGAGTTAGGTAAGGTCTGCAGGAACACATCTGTGAATCACGTGCAGCCGTGCTTCGTGAATCCCTGTCACGTGCCTCGGAAAAGATTGCTTAGGTTGAGAAAGACACAACAAGGTTCTTATTTGTCTGACATTGAGGAGAACATCTGTAAGGGCTTCGAAGAAGAGAATTTTGAAGGTCACTCCTTCTACTTCTTTAGAACTTGTCAGTAAATATTTGGTGGATTATTTTTTTTTTTAAAGATTTTATTTTTAACTTTTTCTCCCCAAAGCTCCCCAGTACATAGTTGTATATTCTTCCTTGTGGGTCCTTCTAGTTGTGGCATGTGGGACGCTGCCTCAGCGTGGTTTGATGAGCAGTGCCATGTCTGCGCCCAGGATTCGAACCAACGAAACGCTGGGCCGCCTGCATCGGAGCGCGCGAACTTAACCACTCGGCCCCGGGGCCAGCCCCTGGGGGATTATTTTATGCATGCCCCTTGCTTTGTTTGTTGTGGGGAGAAATACACTTCTTCCACCTGCTTAGGTTTGGAGAAGTGAGAATGGTCACCTCATTGTAGCTTTGCTCTGAACGCATTCAAAGTCCTTTGTTTTTTACATCATGACAGAAAGTGATAGGACTTTTAATAACAATTGCTTGTATTTAAATGGTGCTTATTATGTGACAAGCACTGTTCAAACTGCCTTAATAACTCCTTGTACCCTCATGGCAAGCCTTTGAGGTAGGTCGTATTACTCCTGGCATTTCACAGGTAAGAAAACAGAAGCACAGGGAGGTTAGGTGACTTGCCAGAGGTCTTAAAATTGGTAAGCTGCAGAACTGAGAGATCTGCATTCTCAGTCACCATGCTCTGGGGCCTCTTAGGAGGCTGGAGATGAGGATCTTATGTCAGAAACTTCATGCCCTGAGGGGAACTTGCTCTGCAAGCAAGGGGATGTGTTCCCCTGTAAGAGGAGTTATTGCATGTAAGAGATCTGTGTGGTAAAATCGTTGTTCAGAACCCTCATCTTTGCTTTTGGTAACAGATGCTGAAGGAGGGTAGAGTAGGCTGTGGTAAGTTTGAGGATGTGAGGATGGGGCTGGGCCCTGCCCTGAGAACAAGGTCCTGGGCTGAGTCTGAAAGACTATGGAGAGCTCCCCAGAGCTGGGCAGTGGGCCTCTGCCCCCAGGGGTCACCCCTTCTCCATCGTCCAGCGCTCAGTCTGCACCCAGTACTGAGTGATCGAGCCATCCTTCAACAGGACATTGTTGAACACCCACTACGATTTGCACAGTAGTAGGTTTAAAAGGATGAAGATGGCCAGGCCCCATGAAAAGATGTTCATCATCGCTGATCATCAGGGAAATGCAAATCAAAACTACACTAAGACATCACCTTACACCCATTAGAATGACAAAAATATCTAAAACTAATAGTAACAAATGTTGGAGAGGTTGTGGAGAAAAAGGAACCCTCATACACTGCTGGTGGGAATGCAAACTGGTGCAGCCACTATGGAAAACAGTATGGAGATTCCTCAAAAAATTAAAAATAGAACTACTATACGACCCAGCTATTCCACTACTGGGTATCTATCCAAAGAGCTTGAAGTCAGCAATTCCAAAAGTCCTATGCACCCCAATGTTTATTGCAGCATTATTTACGATAGCCAAGACATGGAAGAAACCTAAGTGCCCATCAACAGATGAATGGAGAAAGAAGATGTGGTATATATATACAATGGAATACTACTCAGCTGTAAAACAGAACAAAATCATTCCATTTGCAGTAACATGGATGGACCTTGAGGGAATTATGTTAAGTGAAATAAGCCAGTTAGAGAAGGATAATCTCTGTATGACTCCACTCATATGAGGAATTTAAAAATGTGGACAAAGAGAACAGATTAGTGGCTACCAGGGGAAAAGTGGGGTGGGGGGTGGGCACAAAGGGTGAAGTGGTGCACCTACAGCACGACTGACAAACATTAATGTACAACTGAAATTTCACAAGATTGTAACCTATCATTAACTCAAAAAAAAAAAGAAAAAAAGATGACCAGGCCCTGCCTGAGGCTTTGCCTAGAAAGCCTGGGATGACTTCTAGACTCCCTAACTCCCTATCTGCTGGGGAGTTTTTTAAGAGGGATGAAAACATTTTATTTCACAGTTAAAAAGCAGGTGCTTTCACAGTTAAAGTGACAGTGCCTGATTTACAGGGCTCCTGTGAGTGTGAATGGATTTTTCGAGGGGTTTGGGTTTGTTGGGCAGCCCTTGTAAATGACTCCTGTGAGATCCTTCCCTTTAATAGTTCGGCAGCGTGGAGACCTCAGTGGGAGGAGGGACACAGGATGAGAAGCTGGGTAGAGTGACAGACTGCTGAAGTCAGCTTAGCCTGGTTATCCTGCTATCCAGACTTGATAACTGCTTGAGATTGTTGCCCAGAACGAGAGGAGCCCTGACTCTTCTCACTTGGGCAGGGAGAACTAGAAACTGAGTGTTGAATGTTCCATGATGATGCTGTAAAACAGGCAGCGGAGGGCTTGTATATATTTTTCAAAACAATGCTGACTCTACATAAAGGAAGGTTTCCCATGTTGCTTGTTAGTCAAGCTATCACGGCCCAGACTAAGATCCTGAAGGACACAAGCCCCCAGTGACTGGACTCCGATTCCCCCTGCGCCCCTTAAAGGTTGAGTTGCATCAGTCTGTATTCTGTGTGTGCCTTCGTGGGACTGCTGTTCTCAGGAGCTGGGGATTTTGTATATTGAGGGACAGCTTTCAGAAGCAAATACGTTTCTGTGATACTGGATTGCTCATTTGTTATAGGTGTGACTTTGAACGCCACCAGTGCTGTCTTTTTGGATTATAAAATCTCTTCCTACGTGTTTTGGTTTATTGTTAGACTTAGGAAATTGAAAAAGAGGCATGGCATTATCCATTTGTTTACTTTCTAAATACCTATTGTGTGTCCAAAACATTAGATAGAAAATGTAGGAAATATATTGGAGCAGCTTGCATTTAGTTGGGGAGCTAAGCACACAGATAGAAAGTTATGGTAGAGCTGGTCCTGGAGAGTTTTATGGAACTTTACAAAGTGCTTCCGCATATATTTGAGGTATGTGAAGGCAAGCCTTTTTAGCCTCTCTTTGCAGATGAGGAAACTGCTCCGTCTCAAATAACTGGTCACTAGCAGAACTGGCCCCCAGACCCCTCGCTCCTTATTCCCAGCTGCCTTTCTAGTGTGGACAGCAGGAGGGAGGGGGTGAGCAGAGAGAGAGATGAGTTTGAGCAGGCCTTGAAGGACATCATGTCTTTGAGTGTAGAGGCCAGCCTGCCAGCTGCTCCAAAGGCTACGTGAGATGTAAAAGCCTTGTCAGAAGTCCTCCCTGTTCCCACAGCTCGCCTTGTTACCCTGTTTCTGAGTGGCCGACTCCCTCAAGCCTCGCCCTCCAGCTGGAGGTGTGTAATAGTGTGAGGTGTCTGTTGCCCATATTACTTGGTATTAAACAAGCCCTTGGCTTTGTACTTGTTTTTGAGGCCCAACCACAAGGCCACATCAAAGTGGCTGGAAATGTAAACTAGCAGGACTGGCAAGGTGGAGTGGGACCTCTTCATTGTAGAGTCTTGAGGGGAGAGAGCAGGTGAGAATGGCTGTGCCCATTATGGGTGATGTCAGAGGCCAGGAATGTGGAGTTGTGCGCCCTGCTCTGTGATCCAGGCACGCATTTCTTTCTATCAGAGCTCTTAGCACGATTTGCCAATCTTTCCAGCTCCAACGACTGGGTACGTAGGAAGTGCTCAGAATTGGTTAAATGATGCATTTACAGCTTTCTTGTAAAGATATAAATAGGATTTTTTCCTTGTTAGCCTGCTTTTCTTTAATATGAACGTACTTTTAAAAGAAATACCAAATCAATCTCAGCATTTAAAGTTTTAAACTTTGGATATTGTGACTGCAAAGATATAGTTAGACCATTCTTTAATTTGGTTTCATTAGTCCTGAGTTAATATGATTTTGGTTATTGCCGTTACATTTCAGAGACTTTCCTTTCAAGGCCATTCCTCTGAAGGACTGAAGATAAAAGTAGCTGAGCTTTGTTTAATTGACTAATTAACATTTTAAGGAACACTGAATGTCACAGCCCAGGTGACTACGTTAATTTACTCAGCGTTTACATATCACTCTCCTTTTCTGCTTCTCTGCCGTGTGCCTCAGTACCTTAGGTCCTTTTGTCTTCGAGTACAACGCTTTCTCCCTTCTGCTCCGCTTGTTGTTTGTGGGTTTCATGTGCCAGTGTCTTTCTAATGCAACTTTATTCAGCACCGGAGGTGGGCCCAGTGGTGTCAGCAACAAAGATGTGAGTTAGAGGCGTCTTCTCCTGGGTCATCACTGGTGGGGACCCGATGGGGACTCAAGTAAGGTTCAGACCAGACCATGCTGCAGGGCGTCCTGGTGAAATTGGTGTCTGGAGGTGGGCTTTGAAGGAGTGGGAGGAAGGGGAGCATGCTTTCTATGTACCAGGCCCTGCTGTGTTTCATCCTTATAGCAACCATATTAGGTACAGTCAGTTAGTTATCTACATGTTATACAGAAGAAATTGACACAAAGAGAAACTGAGTAACTTGTCTAAGAATACACAGCTTATCAGTGGGGCTGCTGGGAGTCCAACTCAGGCAATGTGGTTGCAGAGTCCATGCTGTGAATTTCTCCACTAGGTGAGTGGAGTTTGGATAAGTGAAGCTTAAGGATTGTGGACTCCCAGGAGGTAATGGGGAAGCCACAGGGATCAAAGGCATGGAGGGGGACAGGCCGGTTAAGGCCATTTTGCTGAGGCCGTGGAATCCCACCCTAAAAGGGATGATTGTGACATACAAAAGTCATCACTCATAGTTGCAAAGACTCTGAGGGTCCCATCACCTGTGCTGTTCCATTTGGTGGAATGTAGTATTTGTGATTCTGTGGGCAGTGGTGGGGTTGTGCAGGTTTTTGAGTTGGGGAATTGCATTGCATGTTCTCTCTCCTACGTCTTCAAGCTGCCCTGAGTTTTGGCATGCATTCTTCAGTCGAGGACTATGCTCAGGTCTCAGCCCTTGTACTCTGCCCGTTCTTTTTCCTTCCCTCTGCAGTTGTACTTCTGGAAAGAGTTTTCTGGAGGGTCATCTGTACTGCATCTACCTTCTTAACACCACCCATTCCTCCCCGTCTGCCTCTGACTGTCCCTGTCATCCCGTGGGGACGGTCCTCGCTGAGGTGTCCATGACTGGACACTGCTCCCTCTAGGGAGGACCTTTCAGTCTTTATCTTACCCAGCGGTGCCCAACCAGGAGTTCTGTCCCCCAAGGGGTATCTGTCAATGTATGGAGACATTTTTGGGTTTCACTATCGAGGGGGTTGGTGTTACTGGCATTTTAAACATCTTACAGTGCACAAGACAGCTCCCACAACAGAATTTTCTAGCCCAAAAAGTCAGCAGTGCAGGGGCCGAGAAATGCTGATCTTACCTGGCACTTGGGGACATTTCACAGTCCTCTGTTCTACAGCTTTCTCCTGACCGTCTTGATACAGTTCTCTCCTGACTTGTCTCCCGGTGAATTCTCAGTTCACTCCTTACTGATTTCTGTGGAGGACTCCTCTCCTCCAGCCCTTTAACGTTGCTTCCTGGGATTCTTTTCTGCTCCTCACATTCCTCTTCAGCTAGCTCATCAGTCTAGGGGTTTAACCTCTGTCTCTGGCTTTATGGCTCTACATTTGTATTTGTGGCTCCCTTGAGCTCCAGTCTTGTCTTTCTCCACCTCAGTGGTGCACAGGCACTTCTAACTCAGCAGGTCCAAAATAGAGTCTGTCCAAAGTCGTCTTCTGTCCAAACCTGCCCCTCCCATGTTCACTGTCCCTCAGCATCACCCACCCCCGGCACTGAGAGTCATTTTACACTGCCACTGGAGCTCAGCCACTGGTCATTTCTCTCCCGGATTTCTGCAGGCCTCCCTGCCTGCAGCCTCATGTCCCACGCTGCTACCAGGGTGAACTTTCTAAAGCAGAACTCTGAGGGCCTCTATGGCTTACAGGCCTCATTTAGCTTCTCAGCTACAACAGATAAAGTCTAAACTGAGCATGGCGTATGGAACCTTTGTGATCAAGCCCAGTGGTTCCCAAATGGCAGCTGTATCACCCTCCAAGGAGCGTTTTGAAAATGTTATGGACGTTGAAGCAACAGGAATCCAGTGGAATCCCAGCCTCCATAAATCCTATTTACTTCTTAAGAAATGGGTTCTACTTTGTGTCGACAAGTTTTCCTTCCTTTCTGGGAACCTGCTTGGCCTTTTGGATGCCCTGTGGGCACATCATTAAATAGGGTAGAAATGTCTCGGTGTTCCTGCATTCTAGCCTCACAGCTTTAGGAGAGTTCTGATTTTTTCCTTCACGACCTGGCAGTGTGATTCTGTGTAGACTGACAAGTAGTTTGACCAAAGATCCCTGCCATTAGGTATCAGACCATTCTAGAAGAAAATTTGGGATAAACCAGCTTCTCTCTGGTATTCGGGATCACCTAAACCCCATGATAAAGGGCTCTGAGGGCCCTTTGGAGCTACCACTGAACTGGTTGGTTAAGTTCCTTCCTGCTCTTCCTAGTTCACTGGGGTGATTCATTTTTAAAGGAGCCTGGACCTGCCTGTCCTGCGCCCACGGCTTAGGAAAGCCCCTGCTACCCCGTTCAAGCACTGCCGTACAGCTGATTGCACTGTGAGGGATTTGAACTTTTCAGAGCTCATGGTGTGTTTCTCAGCAGATAACAAATATCAGAAAATAGATTCTCTTGGCACAACATCATACCTGAAAAAATAGTAAATATTGTCTAATCCTGTCTGGTGTTTTTCCAGTGGCACAAATCTTGACACCAGAAAAATTGTACCTTTGGCATGAATGAGTTAATGCAAGATCATGGCTTTGATCTCTGACTTAGTGTCAGCTGGAATCCCATAGCCTGTGTGCTGAATCTCTCTTTTTATGTTCCTCTCCAGAAGCGCCTTGTGCCACGCCCCTGATCTGCAGCTTTGGGAGGCCGGTCGACTTGGAGAAGGATGACTCCCAGAAGGTGGTGTGCAATAATGAGCAGTGCCCATACAGTACCTGGATGCACTTGCAGTGTTTCTACGAGTGGGAGAGCAGCATCTTGGTCCAGTTCAACTGCATCGGCCGGGCTCGCAGCTGGAATGAGAAGCAGTGCCGCCAGAACATGTGGACAAAGAAGGGCTATGACCTGGCCTTCCGCTTCTGTTCCTGCCGCTGTGGACAGGGCCACTTGAAGAAGGACACAGACTGGTACCAGGTGAAGCGGATGCAAGATGAGAAAAAGAAGAAGTCTGGGGCAGAGAAGAACACGGGGAGGCCTCCCGGCGAGGCAGTGGAGGAGGCAAAAAAGTGCAGGCCACTGAACAAGCCCCAGAAAGGCCTGAACCACGACCTCCCCCGCCGGCATTCCGTGGACCGGCAGAACTCCCAAGAGAAGGTGGTGGGTACCACCGCGGCCTATGGGGCCCGCTCCCCTTGTGCCTCCCCAGGCCAGTCGCCACCCACTGGCTACTCCATCCTCTCCCCTGCCCACTTCAGCGGCCCCCGTGCTTCCAGGTACCTTGGGGAATTCTTAAAGAATGCTATCCACCTGGAGCCACACAAGAAGGCGGTGGCAGGGGGCCACGTGTTCAGGAATGCCCACTTTGATTACAATCCGCCTGGGTTGTCGGTTCACAGGGGGGCCCACTTTGACGCACCTGTGCAGTTTCTACGGCGCCTGGACCTCTCTGAGCTGCTCGCTCACATCCCTAGGCACAAGCTGAACACGTTCCACGTGCGCATGGAGGACGACGCCCAGATGGGCCAGGGCGAGGACCTGCGGAAGTTCATCCTGGCGGCCCTCAGTGCCAGCCACAGGAACGTCGTGAACTGTGCACTGTGCCACCGGGCCCTCCCTGTATTCGAACAGTTCCCACTGGTGGATGGAACTCTGTTCTTAAGCCCATCGAGACACGATGAGATTGAATACGATGTTCCTTGTCACCTTCAAGGTACAGGTGTTAATTCACCTTGCCAGCTTTCTGTTTGCTAAAAACCGAATAGCGAACAAAACGTCATGGCCCTGCTTTGGCTGAATTTTAACCGCCAGCACTTTTTGTTCTAGTCAGGTGCTGGGTGACACTTGAATATTTCAGCTTGGCCCAGTGCAGTTGTGCAGGTGGTGGTGGGGTTTTTAACTGAGGTCGCTGTACCAAATACATTTGTCATGGTGGGTAATTTCACGTTTTTGTTCTGCTGTAATTTGAAGAGAGGATTCCTGGTGTATAGTTTTCCATAATTGGGAGGAAATATAGAGAAGGAGTTGCATAAATCTGTCACTTGCTGTAAAATAGTTGTCTTTGAAACCTGTGTCAGTATGCCCAGCAAGCTGTGTATTCCCTTTGATCCTTGTAAACATAACAGAGTGAGAGAAAGTAGGGGTCAGAGAGGGCCAAGCTGTTAATCTTGAAATTTATGAAAGACGAGACTTTCTTGATAAGCAGCAAAAGGGAAATGCAGGATTATTGAAAGCTCAGACATTGCCCTGGTGCTGAAGTGTGGGGAGCTGATGCATGCTGTGGGGAACATTCAAGGACTTGGGGATGTTTCAGCCGTAAGTTGAATTACAGGGGGTTGGTCAGAATAAGTGAGAAATCTGTCAATTCTTATAAAACTATTGAATTTTTATAAAGATGGGATACATGATATATAGCATGTTTATAACTTTAAAAGTGTGGTAAAAAAGCCTGTAGTAAAAATGATACATCCCCACCTGTCTTCTTACCACCAACCCTGCTGTGTTGGTTCCCAGAGATAAGCACTTTCAAATCTTCACTGATTCTTCAAGTTTCTACTTGAAATTACAGTCATTTCAAAACTGCTCTCTTCATCTCTAATGTTAGATATTACCTATTAACTGACTTTTAAGGTGGATGGCTATTTATGCTTTCTTGCATCTTCCCCTTTCTCTCAGGATAATATATCACACTTCTTGGTTAAATCCTTAATGTTTTTACTATTCTGACTATGGAAATATTTAGTGTTGAGCCAAGAAGTATGAATGTATTTCCTACATAGACTACAGTATATTCTGGGACGTCTTTTGATTTCATTAAAGTTAATTGCTTCGCATTTTCATTTGCTTAGCCTTTTTCAAAACTTTGGTGGTTCTCACTCTCCAGCATCTCTACAAACCACCTTTCAGAAACATTCCCACATACCTGTCAGACGTTTTATGAATTTTTTCCCTAGAAATTTCCTTCATGGAGCCTTTCATCTTTGTGCTGCTGTCTGTCCTGTGTACTCAGTACCTGCTGCTCCATAGCTGCCCTTCTAGAAATTCTGGAATTGCTTTCCTGATTTTTATCTTCTGTTTCCTAGATCCCATATTTTGTTTTTTTCTTGGTTTATTTCCTCAGTTTGTTAAGAAACATCCCCAGGAGCTTTCTGAGAAAAGGAGCATGGGAGTAGATGTTTGGAGGCTTTGAAAGTCTGATAATGTCTTCACTCTGTCTTTACACTTGGTTGCTACTTGGCTGGGTCTAGTGTTCCAAGTTGTAAATAATTTCCTCTTAGAATCTTGAAGGCATTTCCTCAGTGCCTCCTGTGTCACCGCTGCAGAGTCTAATGTTACTCTTTTTCCTGTCCCCTGCTCTGCTCCCATCCCCTGTGGGTTGGGAGACTGTCTCTCTCCCCCAGCCCTCCAAAGTTCCACCATGATGGGGGTCTTTTCCTTGATTCTTTGTGCAGGGCACCTGCTTGGCTATATGACTGTATACTTAGGGTCTTCTGTTTGGGGAAATTTTCTTCTGATTTATTTCTTTGATGATTTCCTCCCATTTTTATTTTCATACTCTGTGAAACTGTTAGATATTGGACCTCTTAGATTAATACTTTTTTTGAGGTGGGGGGGATCCTTTACTTTACATATACATTGTATATTATATATATATTGTATAGTATACATATACTGTACTATTCATTGGCCCTATTGTTCATCTCTTAATCTTTATTCTGCTTTCTGGAAGATTTCCTTGAGTTTACAGTTTAGTATTTTTACTGAGTTTAAGATTTTCTGCTCGTATATTTATTATTTCCAAGAGCTCCTTTTCATAGTGTCCTGTTCTTGTTTCAGGGCTGCACTCTCTTGTCTTACCTTTCTCAGCAGGGAAAGGGAGCTATAAAGGTGCAGGGAGTGGTCTCATTCATTGTCTGGAGTTTCACCTAGTCCTTTATATCTTAGCCTTTGTTATAAGATAAACCACCCAAAACTTAGTGGTTTCAAACAGTGGTGATTTATAATTTCTCACAGTTCTGTGGGATGGCCTCTCACATGTGTCTAACAGTCGGTCGACTGGTTGGCCTTGGGAGCCTCAGCTGGAATGGCTCATTCCTGTTCTTCATAGTCTTTCATTTTCCTAGAGGCCAGCTGGGCTTTTTCACATGGCATTCTCAGGACACTGTGCAAGAGGCTGAGAGTGGGAGCTGCATGCTCTCTCTCTAGAGGTGTAAGTTTGGAACTGTGGAGCATCACTTCTCTCACATTCTCTTCTTCAGAATAAGTTGTAAAGCTAGCCCAGGTTCAGGGGACGATTGATAGACTGTGCTTCTTGATGGAAAAGTTGCATAGAATATAGGGTTACTTGTACTGCCTCCATCTCACTTTCAGCACCTCATCTCACTCTCCCCTTGTGTCCAGTGCTTGTGTCCAGTCTCAGAGCTAAACCGTTTACCATTCCTCCATCTGATGTCTGACCTCGTATTTTGGTTCAGGGTTGCAGGTACCTCATAGTTTCATGAAAGATGGAGTTGTGTGTTTTTTGTTCTTTATACTGTTTGGGGACATTTTAAAGGGAAGTAGGTGGAAACACCTTTACTTCACCATTGTAAGACTGGAAATATTCTTTGTGAAGATGAATGAGTGTACAAGGGTATCGGCTACATAAGAGTGGTGCTGTTCTTTTTCTATTCATGATGGACAAATTCTTTTCATTCAATCTATTCATCAACCAGTCAAACTTATGAATTTCGTACATGTGCAGGGTACTATCACTCCTTGCCTATCATCAGTTTATAATTTTAGGATGTAAGATGCTTTTATACAAATGTAACTGTCAGGCCAAAGTACTAGTACCACCTATAGAATTAGTAACTCCTGGATATTATTATGTACATTAATTGTATCCTACAATTTCCAAAGAGGAAAGGGCCGCTTTGGCCTGGGTGGTCAAAGGAGGCAACGTGAAGGCAGATGTCCAAAGGTGGGCTAGATTTTGATAAGCAGAGGTCGAGCCACATCAGGTCTTTATTGATGAGGGGAGGGAGCTATGTGAGCAAAGGAATGGTGGCTCAAACAAGCCAGGAGACAGTGAGAGAACCGTGTGGTGGAGCAGAGCTCTAGGGTGGAAGAGAAGTAGGGTAGGTGAGAACAGGCTGTGGGTGTCTTCTCAAGCCATAATAAGGAGCTTTGCCATGTTTTTTATGAATTGGAGGGTTTTAAAAACATTTTAAAGCAGATGATTACTTGGGAGAAAAGTTGTTTGAAAGGGGTGGAACCTACGTACAGAGAGTTGGGACTTACATCCCTAATGTAGACAGAAGGAGGTGAGAGACTGCTGTGTGATAATAGTGGGAACTGAGAGATGGGAATATCTGCAAGAGATTATTTTAAAGGAAAGATTACGGCCTTGGGGACCGCTTGACTGTACAGGATGGAGATGTGTCCTTGTTGACTCACTTGCTTCTAGACCAGATAGATAAATGATGCTGTCACAAACTGGAGTAGAGAAAGTTGGGAAAGGGACCTAATCTCAGGGCACAAAAGATGAGGGCATTGATGTGTGTTGGGTTTGAAGGATGTTGAGACTTTTGTGTGGAGGTGTCTTGCAAGCTGTTGGAGATGAGCATTTGGGATGAACATTGAAAGCATGTTTTATAGCAGTGATGGTTAAAATCTTGAGAGTGGGAGAGCTCCTGAATGGGGGGAGAGGAGAAGGAAAAGGAAGTGTGTGGCGGAGCCCAAGACCACATCTTGAAGGGATGGCTGGAGAAGGTGGAGAGAGATGAAAGTTGGAAGGGCCTGAGAACTGTGTGTGTACACAAGTGCATATGCATCCCTGAAGAGATAGTGGATGTGTTAGGCATGCACTGCGGAGGTCTCGAGAAGTTTAGCTGTTGATGATAAAATCTGAAGATCAGAGTGTTTTATCGAGTGTCAGACAAGTGCGTGCCACAGGCAGGGCCTTGACGTGCATCAGTGTTTATATTGCCACAGCTCAGAGAAGTCCATGCAATCTTTTTTCTAGCAAGCCAGTATAAATCATTTCTTTCATCACAGTGTCCCAGCCAGGTTTTCTGTAAAGCATTTTCAGCTCCAGTAGAAAGGCCGTGTTCCAGGCCAGCATCCCAGCTGAAGCTGCTCACATTGCTGCTGGAACAGCCAGTGACTTCCAGTGGTGGACTGTGGGGATGGTTACGCCCAGCCCTGCCGTCCACCCCTCACAGCCTCCCCGGCCTCCACTTCCAGCCTCTGCTCTCTGACTCCTCCTCAGAGAAGATGTTTTTGTTTGGTTTTAATAATTTGTTAAGATTGATCTAATTGGGAAGTTCTTATTAGGCTTCTTTACCACTTAGAACCACAGGTGACCATTCTCTTGGGAATCTACTTTTTGTTTGAACTCACAACCCTAGAGTTTATAAATTTAAAAATCTCTGTGTTTAGGACCTTGTGTAATAGTAATGAAACCAGTCTAGAGACTCAGTCCAGGCCAGGAGTTCCCATGAGTGTGCCTGGTGGTGAAGAGTCAGACAGACATGAAGTTACGTCTGCATTTTGTACTTGCTGTCTTTTTCAACTTGGGCAAGCGACTCCAGCTCCCTCAGCCTCAGTTCCTCCTAGCTGCAATGGGAATAACAAGAATGCCTCCTGCATAGTGTTACTGTGAGGGTTCCTGAAGGGATTCACGTAGCCTCATAGCACAGTGCCAGACCCTTGGCAAGCACACAGTTAGAGTTCCCTGTCAACTTCGTCGTCGTGGTCATTGCTGCCAACACCTGACACTCTGTGTCTGTGTCTGCCCCTGCCGTTCCTAGCCGGCGCACAGATGTCTTTGAATGTTTGAGATTTGCAGCAAGTCAGTCTAGGAAATGAAGCCCCTGGAAATCCCGTGGCTCCTGGATGCTTGGGCTGACATCCTGAAACACACCCGGCCACTCTGAGTGGGCCTGGCATGTGAGACCTTTTTATTTCAGTGCCCTAGAGCAGAGGTGGGCAGTACCACAAGAAGCTCTTGTCACCTATCCCATTTTTGACATAGAGGCCCCCAGTGTCTTTGGCTGTTAACATGCCCCATCCATTCATCCAACATACAGTATGGAGTGCTTTCCATGTGGCAGCCATTGTGCTAGACACTCAGCCTACGAGGATGAATAAGACATGGTTCCTGCCCTCAGGGATGGGGAGAGAGTCTTGTGAGCAAATGCAATAAAAGATTTCCCTCTAAGTACTGTGTACCGCTTTTCACTGTACGGAGCAGGCTGGTCCTTACCACTGAAAGGTAAAGAGCCATGGCCTGGCGAATGGCAGCGGACAGCACCTTCTGAGTAAGAAGCCCCTGAGGAGTGTGTGTTCTGACGACGGTGTTAGCACAGTGGAGGTCCCTGATCTCCGCACAGAGGGCATTGTTGCTGTTACGCATTGCCCAGGCTGATCCTGTACATTCCCACTCTTTCCCGATTGTTTGAACCCTAACCCTTCCATATAAAGTAGGGACACATCTTTCCTTGACAAGCATTAGATCTTGATAAATAATGGAGGAATGCGTTATGACTTTTAGGAGCGCAGTAAATAACAAGACATTGAACTCCTTTTAAAAAACCACTTACAAGTAAGTTATAATTCTGGCTCCTAAATTAGATGTGGTAATGGCTGAGCAATTTTAGAGACCAGGACAGTTAACCTAGTAGTTTTGGCTGTGGTATAATTCTGGGCCACCAATACCAAGACAGACTTTTGACTTCTTTTTGATGGGACTTGTCGGTGGCTGAGAGCCGGTGACTGCGGACCAGCATTGCTGTTTCAGTCTCACTGTACCACACAGAGACTTCTGAGCAGAAGTCCGGCATCTCACAGGCTGGTTTTGAGCTCCTGTGGCTTGGCCACTTGGACGCCCACTATAAACCTGGCTGCTCATGTTAGAGAAGTGAACTGAGGGAATTGTTTAGTAAGACTGAACTTAGAGTACACGTCCTGTTAACAATAGTTAGTAATTCATCATTATTCTAAAAGGATAGGTGGGGGATATGTGATAAATATCATCTATTTTGCTTTTTGTATTTATCCAAATGATAAAATGTTTTCTTAGAATTGATAGATGAGCCATTTCTGTATTGCCTTTGGAGACGAAAGGTGATTTCCTTGATGAGCACTCTCAGCGTGTGTCTTCTGTGCACAGGGAGACTCATGCACCTGTACGCGGTGTGCGTGGACTGCCTGGAAGGGGTTCACAAGATCATCTGCATCAAGTGTAAGTCACGGTGGGACGGCAGCTGGCACCAGCTGGGCACCATGTACACCTATGACATCCTGGCTGCCTCTCCATGCTGTCAGGTTGGTATTGACCCCCTGGAATGAGCAGTGGGTGATCCCTGGCTTCTGTCCCCAAGTGAGTGTGGAAGAGCTAGAGGCAGAACTGTGGTCCTGCTGTGGGGAGGATGAGGGCACAGAGAAGATGCTGCAGTAAGGATCAGTCGTAAAACTCCCCCAGGGTCTAGCAATGATGGTGCAGCTGTTATGGGAATACTATGCAGTCCTTAAAAAGAAGTAGTGTAGAATAATGAATGTATAACTATTTTGGAACTATTTTCAGCATTTTAAGTCAAAAAACTAGGTTATAAATGGCGTAATAGTATGCTTCCGCTTGTAAAAAGTGGACATGAAAGGGACCTGCCAGGCTGTTCCCAGAGCTGGTTTCTGGATGGAGGGATGCTGAGTGGCTCCTTTAGTTTTCTTTTTGCTTGCTTATATTTTCTAATGTTTTATATGGTTAATATATACTAAGTTGTTAGTAAGAAAAAGTTATTATTTAAAGGGAAGAATAAGGTTTTACTTTCTTTAATAGCCAGGATTTTCTTTTTGCTTCCTTTCTGAGGGACAGTGCAATTGCCCAGCACGGCCTGCCGTGTGAGGTGCTTGTGATTGACGCGAGAGAGGTGCAGTCCCCAAATCCCTGTGACAGGAGGCGTTCTCCGATGCTAGGAGAGCCTCTGAATGCTAGCTGCCCTCAGGAGGCAAGGGAAGCGTGACGCGAGAAGGCATGTCACATAAGTCCACAGAAACACAGGAGAAAAACCAAAATCCTTGGAAATGTCTCGGTTTATTTCCACGGCTTGGGGAAAGGAAATCACTTGTTCTGTAATTCCCTGATTTTCATGGGTAAGAGAGAGATTTCCCTTCACTCTTTAGTGACCAAGCCCGGCTTTTAATATAAGTAACTGACAAACACTTCATTAGTTACTCCAGTTTTGTATCTTTAGCATTATGGTTTGACTTTTATAAAGAGAATATCCTTCTATTAGCAGTTTATTCAGAAGATAACTGTCGGTTGAATTAAAAGGTGGGCAGAGTCAGTATTTCAGCTCTATTTCGTCTATATTAATGATCTCAGAAGAGGATTATGGCCCCGAGACCCTGCAGTGGTCCTTCGTAGCCTGCCGTTTAATGCTATAGGATTGACAACTTTTATGCTGTTCTAATATATGGACCACATTCCCTTTTTTAAACTTAGCCCTGGAAATGAGATATCATAGTCTTTTAGTTACTCACTGTAGCATTTTTCTTTTTCTTTAGATTGGCACTTGAGCTAACATCTGTTGCCAGTCTTCCTTTTTTTCTTTTCCTCCTCCTTCTCCCCAAAGCCCCCCCAGTATGTAGTTGTATATTCTAGTTGTAGGTCCTTCTGGTTGTGCTGTGTGGGACACTGCCTCAGCATGGCCTGATGAGTGGTGCCGTGTCCACGCCCAGGATCCAAACCGATGAAACCCTGGGCTGCTGAAGCGAAGCATGCAAACTTAACCACTCGGCCATGGGGCCAGCCCCCTCACTGGAGCATTTTATAATATGCACTGTCCCTTAATGCCAGCTCTTGAGATGAGAGAAATGAAACGAAATGGTTCCCTCCCTTTGCACACACACCACAAACAGTTATCTTTTAGAGAAATGAGGAAGTAGGAGAATGTTTGGGTCTGTCCCTCATAGACTGTGAGCACCAGAAAGGCCCTGGAGATCTAGTCCAGCTCCTTATTTCCCACGTACAACAGAGGCCTAAATCATTGCAGTGTTTACCATGTCCACACAGATGTGTCACAGCCATGAGTAAAGCCTGTTGCCTCCCAGTCTGGTGTTCTTTCTGCTACGGCACTGACAGATGGTGGGATTATTTGCTGTCTTTAGGTAGGAAAGCAGAATGTCGTCCTGCCACACTCAGCCTATTGCCATACTGTATATTTCTTCCTTAAAACAGTTGAAGCCCAGACCTTTATTTTCTGATCCTCTACTGAAATGGAAAACATATTTGATTACTGTTTAGTTTTAAAAAAAAAGTCATTTAACTATATTCACTGTGTAGGGTTAGGGTTAGACACCACCAAGGAATAAGAAGAGTCTACAATAACCAGTCGTTAGTTAGGAGAAACGAATAACAGGATAAAGAGAGAGCTTTGCTCAGAAAGATCAGTCTGTTAAAGGATGTTTCTTTCCAGTTACAGAAAGGTTGTCCATGCAATAACTGAGTTTGGCCCTGGGGAAGCTCCTTTGGTCCAAATTGCAGCCTTTCTGCTTCCTGACCTGTGGTCTTGGGCATGCTCCTTTCTCACCAGGTGCCTCAGTTTCATCATCTAAAAGTCACATGCTACTGCCTACCTCAGAGGAGTGTTTTGAGGACGAAATGGGATTATACTTCCCAATACATTTTTAGAATGAATCTAAATTGAGAGTCTGCTGTATTTATAATTTCTGGTTATTTACTTCAGTCTTGGGGCTTATTGCTCCAAGCTTAATATTGTGCTGTGAGAGAAAGGCCAGGCATGAATGAAGATAGAATCTGCTAGTGGGTCCAGAAGCCTCAGGGTAAACATAGCACTTCTTCCTGGATTATTAATTTTACTAGAATATTTTAGGCAAATTTTATTTTTACATCAAAGAAAACACAAGTGTAGTAAGGAGTAGAGTGAAAAATGAATTTTTAAAATAACCTCAGAATCTTCAAAAAAGTTTCCTGCAGGTTTGGGTGAGGGACATCAGCTTCAGCCACTCTTTAAAATCCAGGGGGAAGGGGTTTCCAATTGTTAGGGGGACTTTAGTGGAGAAGTTTACAAGTTTAGAATTTTCTTCTTACCAGTAGATGAAACTACTAGTGGAGCTACGTATCAGAAGAGAAATTAGGAGTTGTCAGTCTTGCAGACTCATCCTGCATCCTGGAATGTACATCTTGTGCCTTGCATACCCTGTTTTTGGTAATAAAGGGGACTCTTCGCTAAACTCTTATCAGTTCTCCAGAAGTGACAGACTGGCATTTTGGTTGGGGTGACTTTGATAGTGTTGTGGGGCAGAAGGGTGGTGGCTGACGGTGTCCGTGTTCCCCCAGGCCCGCCTGAACTGCAAGCACTGCGGGAAGCCCGTGATCGACGTGCGGATCGGGATGCAGTACTTCTCCGAGTACAGCAACGTCCAGCAGTGTCCACACTGTGGGAACCTGGACTACCATTTCGTGAAGCCATTTTCTTCCTTCAAAGTTCTTGAAGCTTATTGATGAAAGCTTTGCTTTAGTAATAGCTATTTTATTGATATTATTACTTTATTACATATCTTTTATAGGGAAACATTCTGTGACATTAATTTCTTTTCTAATTTAACAGAGAGTTCCTTTGTGTGTGTGCCACTAAAATGGGGCTGCCCCTTGCCCTCTCTTGACTCCTGAGTGTCAGTCCGTGGTCCTGACCAGAGCCCAAATGGGTCCCCTGTGAGTCTGGGGTAGCAGTTCGGTATCCCTGAGAGTCAGTCTCTCAGGCAGCTTTGAAGGTGATGGGGGGATGGGGTGAGTTGAGGAAGGGATTACGTGGCTATAAACTAAGAGCATGGTAGGAGTGCGAGGAAGCTTTTACTGAAGTGCTAACCGTCTGAAGACCCACTTCTAGATCTTCTCTGGGCCTTGGAAAACCATGTGACACATGAATGTAAGCCTGTGCCTGGAGAGCTGACGGTGTTAGTCTGGCCTGTTGTGGCGTTCGGCCGCACGCACTGTCCTGCAGTTTACCCTCACAGACAGGTTATTTGAGTGGACACGAGTGCTGTTTCTGTCACTGTTGTAGTTTGTCTGTTTTCATACTGAAAATAATATCCAAATTATAAGATATACGAAAGCTATTGGTGTTGCAAATATCTGTAGCTAAGCCACCCTAGAACAGAGAGAATATACTAAATGAATGTGGAAATGGTGACACTGACTCAAGAGGGCAAAAGCGCAGACCCCCGTCATTTGAATTGAGTCTGAAGTTGGTCTCCTTAGCTCTTAAGGAAGATCGGGAATGACTCGATTTGGGCGGTACTGATTTATATAGATTGCACTGTTGAAGTGCCCTGTGAACTCCTCCCGGGCAGTACTCACAGCACAGACCCTAACTGGGGAGTTTCAGAACAGTCATTGCCATCGTTATCTTCCCCAAAATTGCTCACAGCCACATTTTACCCATTTAATATTGAGTTTCCAAAATCTTATGATTTGACCCTGGGAAGGAAAGGAAAATATTGTTTGTGAGGATATGAAGAAAAGAATAATTTTAATATTTTCTTTTTAAGTGTATTCATTTTGGAAAATCACTGATTGCAATGTATAACAATATGTTTGAAAATAGATCATTTTAAAGATCCCCATGGTACGTTACCATTGGTGAAACAAGATGATAATTTATGTAACTGTATTAGCCAGAGCATTGGGCTTCCAAAATACAGCCTTCTGTTCATTAGATCTTGAGGATTTTAATAGATTGACACCCCATACCTTATAGAATTGGAGTTGGAATATGATTTCTCAAAAATGAATTTGATAATTTCAAGTATAATATGCATATGTGCCAAAAGAATGCTGCAAATATAATTATGGGTAGCCAAATTTGGGGTTATGTGAACATTTTATATTGCTCATTTTGTTTATGTAATTTTTTTTCTGGGAAAAACAGTTGTTTTTCCTCTCAGAAGTGTTTAGGCATTATTGCACGTGAGTTTCAGTTCTGCTACATGAACTGTTAGCTGTTTTGTTTGAAGCAACACAGCACTAAAGAACCAGTATTGTTGACTAATATGCTTCATCTTTCAGTTTGGATGGTTGTAATTCAGTTTACCACATCTAGTTTGGTGTTTGATGATCTGAAAAATATTTCACAGTGAGGGCAATGCTCAGTGCCTGGAAGAAGCAGACAGTCATTATTGGTCTGACAATATTTGATGCAACTGAAAGAGCTCCATGGACATGACCCTTGCACATTTGTCTGTAATACACAATGCTGTAATTGAATTGTTTCCCTGTTGATTCTCTCATGTACCCAAGTATAAAAATTGGTAAGTTTCTCTTGTCTTCAGAGTACCATTAGGATTTTATTTCTGAATTTAAAATGAATATTAAAATATTTGTAATGCTGTTCTTTAACCTGCCTAAATTTTTATAGAGAAGCCTGCTAATATTGTTGTCCTCATACTTAAAGTTTCCACAAAGATCTCATTCAGCAAGCTCCTCAGTCTAAAACCGCTGTGAGTGTTGTGTATGATGCGTTTAGTATTTTCTACTTGTATTGTTTGCTATTCCCTGAAAAGTAAATATGATGAGATTTCACTGTAATTGGGTGAAATTTGCTTTTGGCCTTTATTTTAATGATAAAATTAGGATTCTCTGGATGCTGCAGTTATGTAAAAGGAGAGACCTGGGTATCATATCTGAGGATATCTTTTGCCTTTAAGGCACTGCATTCTCATCTAAAAGGGATAATTTGGCTGATCTTAGAATAAAATATAGTTGAGTGTGCAACAATGTGAAGAATAAATCTTATTTTGGAAATCTGATGACCTTAATATTTTCCTCATGGTTTTCTCAAAGTACTTAGCTCTGAGTACCTTAATGGGAATTGGAATATGTCAAAAAAGAAAATTATTTGTGATGTGGTTTGGATATTAGTCACCCAAGAGATCTATTTTCTGATGAGCAGTGTTCAATAATATGAACCACTCATAAGTGACTAGTAATGTCAATGTGATTTTTCATCTCTAACTTTTTTTATCATTTATTTTAAGGAGTTACATAACTTGAACAAACAAAACTATATGCTTTAGTTTAGTGAGAAGACTTTCTGACAGTCTTGTCATTTTCTCTTTAGACCAGCTCAGCTCTCCACTCTTCTGGTTGCATCTGAAGCAGTTGATAGACTGGATTTAGCCCTTAAGAGAGAGACATTGGCCATGACAGTGGGGAGTGGGGTGAATTATCCCATTCTAATTAAGAAAGAGCTTTCCCAAAATAGTCTCTAATTTCCAGTTTTTGTAAAAGAAGTTCGTTTTTGGAGTAAAAAGTATTTTCATATCTGTTTGGGGGAAGTTAACGCATCAGGAAAGAATATTATTAGGTGTTTAAACCCTGAAACAAACATATACTGATGCATAACTTAGTAGATCACCGAAACTAACTTGCTGAAATCTTTGGTTTTGTCCTGTGAGACCAGTGCTTGACATCGTCTGTTCTCCTGAGCCCAGTTGGTGGCTCCAGTTTGCTTTTCTCTTCGGTCTCGTGGTAGCAGCCTTGGTCGTTTTCGTTGGAGGTTGGAGAGGAGCTGAGGAGAAAGTGCTCTTCGGGGTTTTGATTCCTCTGCTAGGACGCTGCCTAAACCAGCTCATCTCAATGTCCTGTTGACTTTATTATTATTCCGGGTAGTTGAAAGAAAAGAAAATGGATGGACGTCATTAAAACCAGCTCAAAAATATATTCTTGTCAGTAAAGATTTCTTGTTGAGATGTCTTGGATTGCACTTTCGTGGAGGGAAAACAGTGTAAATAGTTAAAGAATGTTGATAAAATTGAAACATTTGGTTATGGAATTGTGTGTGGTGTTAGAAGGTTTCTGTTTGTGAAATGTCTGTATTAAAATAATAAAATTTCAGAAACTAACATTGTACTCTCTTTATTGTGTCACTTTATTTTTTGTTGGGATTCAAGGTTTTTGAGCTTGGGCTTGTTTGATCAAAAAGATAGTAGAGCAGAGTTTCTGAGGCTTTGATCACCATTCAGGCAGCTGTTCCAAAGTCACTGCAGCAGCTAATGAAAGCTGAGCTTTTGTGCTGCTGGAGGGGGACGTACCCCTGCAAACCCCCTGCAGCCAGACGAGCCAGAGGAGCATTCTGTGGAACCAGGCTGCTTCCCTGTGGGGAGTCCAGAGTTACCGTGCTGGTTATAGGGGAATCTGTTGAAAAGATAGATAATGCTGTTCTACGAGTGTTTTCTTTGGTTCCTAGACCTATAACAATTTTCATAATGATGAGACTTGATTATATGCTGCTTCATTATACCAAAATGAAAACTGAGTTGTAATTAAGCTTCTTGCTGACTTTAGGCACTGTGATCAAGTACAGTTTATCTTTCAAATCTGTGTGTCGCCTTTATTTCAGGTAGTCTCAGCCAATGGATTGAAATCGACAAAACATTAGACACGGGGTAAGATGTGGAGATGTGTGTCCAGTCTGCCAGTAGATTCAAAGCCACTTATTTACTACAGGCTCTGACACATACATTTTATTTTATTTAAAGGCTTAAGGGCTCAGGACATTGTGATTTCTGTCAACTGTAATTTATATCAACAAAACTCCTTTGTAATTATAAGGAAAGTAAAGTTCCTACTTTAGTAGAAAGAGAAAAACCAAAGTTAAACAGTGATTGATAGGAATTAAGTTTATTGAAAGAAAAATCTTATTTGTTCTTAGTGGTTTCCATGTCTTTAAATCTTATTATTGTTTTGACTTAAATTTAGCAGCAATTGCTAATTGTGTAGGCTGTTTTCTCTAGTAAAGAGTTAAATTTTGGAATTAAAATGCTAGTCTTGAGCTTTTGTTCTTGTGTTCTCTCAGCTCACCACACCTGGGATAAACCTTATCTAATGTTTGTGAAATATCTGTGAAGATAGTAAAGCGCTTTCCAGACGTACTGTTTGAAATAACAGTTTTACAGAATATTTTTCATCTAATGGCAACCTTTAGCATTGTGGTGGTGACTTTATAAGCCTCATCTGGTATTGCTAAGCCTCAGGGACAGCAAAAATAAAAATAAACACAGCACTTTGTCTTACGGAGTTCAGTAGAACAACACTGAGTACATTTGTCAGTGTTCAAATGAAATCGGCCACCATGGCACCGTTTCCTGGTGATGGATGGACACCGTGCCAAGTGCTTCTGAGGTACTGATTGGAAATGTAGATCATACCTTCAAATCAGGTTTAGAACTCTCTAATTACATTCCTCAGAAACCTGAAAGTGGGAAAGTCATAGCCATAACAATCAGAATTTAGGAATGCCAGAATTTAGAGGAAGGACCACATTTTTCGTTGTATTCACATAGTATGTTTGTTAAATTGCGTTGATTGCTGTACTCATTTTAGAAACAAACTGAGGCTCAGGGAACTTAAATCTGCGTAGTAAGTTCACATAGTTAATGGCTAACTGGGAGTTAGATGGACTCGCTCTCCTAGTGCTCAGAATGAGGTCCGTGGATGGGCACTTTGTTTTCAGCCGAGAGGAAGCTGTGGGTTGGTTTTGACAGGACGGTAGGGTTAAAAGGTAGAGTGACCCTCGCTGCAGCAGCACAGGCGCTAAAATGGAAGTCCTTCTGAGAGGCTCTGCTGGGACCCGTGTGTAGGGTTGACGAGCAGATTTTAAAGGATCCCCTAGTTTTAGACAGGAAAAAAACAGCACTTTTCTAAAAGGGGAAAATAATATTTGAAACCAATAATTTTGTATTTTATTTCATTTTTCATGCATTAATTTTTTGACATCTGTTCCCTTTTAAGTGAGATCATTGCTTGAAGAGACCTAAGTGTAAGGCGACATTTTTAACAGTCTATGCTAAGAATCCATCATTTTATTCACTTTGCGATCTAACTTGGAGATGTTTGTGGTTTCAGACACGTCAAGCTGTCAGATTTGATGGTATCAGTCCATCTAATTTGGACAGGGTTTTCCTTTTTGGCTAACTTCAAACAGTTTCTCTTGGAGTGTTTCATTTTCAGTTTCTCACTATTTTGACTAAAGCTCTGGTATATCAGACTTTTTGAGTTGCTAAACCCTATCACTGGTTATGTGAATTCCACACAGCCTTAGGGGGAAAAGGTGCTAGTTATGTGTTTCTTTCAGAGAATTAAGATTTTTCATGGTTTAGGGGCTATCTCTTGAGCTAATAATTAGTGATAATCCAAGTTAATGCAAAACCAGGCACTGGCAATCAATGCCTTACACTTTATTTTCATCACATTAACAAATCACGTATTTTTTGAAGCTCTGATGACACAGCAGGTGGTTGATAAGTAAAGGTTGGGCTGGCCCGTGGCTGAGTGGTTAAGTTCGAGGGCTCCTCTTCAGCAGCCCAGGGTTTCACTGGTTTGGATCCTGGGCAGGGACATGGCACCACTCGTCAGGCCATGCTGAGGCGGCGTCCCACATGCCACAACTAGAAGGACGCACAACTAAAGCATATACAACTATGTACTGGGAGGATTTGGGCAGAAAAGGCAGAAAAAAAAAAAAAAGATCGGCAACAGTCATTAGCTCAGGTGCCAATCTTTAAAAAAAAAAAACAAAAAAAAAGGGCAAGTGAGCCCCCAGGCTAGGGTTTGAGGATTCAGGACCCCATGGCTCTAAAAATAGAGAGGCTTTGGGCAGAGAGGCGGATGGTGGCAGTGCTGGGAGCTATTGTGACTGCGTCAGAAAGCTTAATGGAGACCATAACATTGCCCAGGACACTTAAAAGGTCAGTTTACTTTGGGCAGGAGTTAGAGCAACCTTGGTTATCTCACACTGCTCAGAAACACTGGCAGTAGCATATGCCTTTGATGAATAGTATATGAGAACACGAATTATTACCTAATAAATGCTGTTTATCTTATAGACAGCCTTTCAAAAAACAGCCTAAGTCATATTAGGTGGGGGTGGTCTTTGGTGATGGCAGAGTTGAGAAAGGCCATTTTTCAGAAGTGTCTGCTTTTTCTAATCCTTTTCTTACCTCTTGTGCCTGTCTCTCTCCTACCTTGTCCTTTCTCCTGCTTTCCTGTTGTGTCAAGTTCCTGAACCATTGGAATACGGTAAAAGCCCTCTGACAAACCCAGACATGAGCTGGTCAGTAAATCGAAAAAATTAGTTTAAAAAACAGCTTCCTACAATTGGCATAGAGATAGGGAACTTGATCAATGGAAGGATGGAGTCCAGAAATAGACCCACGCTTACATATATGGTTAGTTGATTTCTGATAAAGGTGTAAAGAGAATTCAGGGTAGAAAGGATAATGTAATGTGGAGCTGGAACATCCATATGACGTCCATATACAAAAGCCAACCAACCAAACCTGGGTCCAGACTCACACCGTATTAAAAACAGTGGATCATAGATCTAAATGTAAAGTCTAAAAATGGATACAATTGGATTTTATTAAAATTAAGAACTTCTTAAAAGACATTGTTAGAATACAAAGACAAACCACAGACTGGAAGAAGAGGATTTGTATCCAGACATATGAAGAACTCCCAAAATGTATCAATACGAAGACTAGATGACCCACTTAAAAGGGCAAAATATTTGAACGCACTGCCAAAAAAACCCAAAAACTGACAAATACATGATAAGATACTCAATATAATCATTAGGGAAAGCAAATTAAAACCACAACAAAATACTGCTAAACACCCATTGGATGACTGAAAATGACAACACCGATTACTGGCAAAGGTGTGGGGTAACAAACCCTTGTACACTGCTGATGGGAAATGGTTTGGCAGGTTTTGAGAAGTTAAACATCGTATCCTCTGTCCCAGTCACTCCACTTCTCTGTATTCACCCAAGAGAAGTGAAAGCATGTCCACACAGACGTGTTCATGAATGTTGATAGCAGCTTTATTTGTAAGAGCCCCAAATGGAAACAACGCAGATGTCCATCAACAGGAGAATGTATGAACAAAATGTGGAATATCTGTACAGTAAAATACTACTCAGCAATAAACAGGAGCAAACCATTGATACATGCAACGACATGGGTGAATCTGAAAATACACTGACGTGAGAAGCTAGAGGACAAAAGAGTACCTACTGTGTGATTCCATTTACGTAAAACTTTAGAAAATGCAAATGCGGAGGGCGCTGGCCCAGGGGCACAACGGTTAAGTTTGCACATTCCGCTTCTTGGCAGCCCGGGGTTCGCTGGTTTGGATCCCAGGTGTGGACATGGCACCGCTTGGCATGCCTTGCTGTGGTAGGCGTCCCATGTATAAAGTAGAGGAAGACGGGCACGGATGTTAGCTCAGGGTCAGGCTTCCTCAGCAAAAAGAGGAGGACTGATAGTAGTTAGCTCAGGGCTAATCTTCCTCAAAAAAAAAAGAAAGGAAATGCAAATGCATCTATAGCGATCTATCAGTGGTTGCCTGGGGTGGGCGGAGGGATAGTAACGGAGAGGGGAGAGGAAGACTGCCAAGGGGAGGGAGGAAACTTGTGGGGGTGACTTGTGTACATAATCTTGATTGTGGTGATGGTTTCATAGGTACATACAGTTGTCAAAATTTCCTCTTTACTTTGGGTATGTGTAGTTTATTGTATCTTAATTATACCTCCATAAAGCAGAAAAAATACCCCCACTAGAGATGACTTGTATACCATAAACATTTTATTTAAATTGAAACCAGGAACACACATTCATTTGACAGCTTTGGCTCTTCCCTTTGTTTTAGTGTGTGATCCCTGCAGCTGTAGGACTGTGCTGCCTTTCTTGCACAACTCACCTTTTGTGATGCATCCTTTAAGCATACTTCCTCTTTGATTCTCTTTAAAATGGAGTGAGAACTTAAGGACACATGAGAAACGGTATCAATATAACAACTCCCCAGAGTTTTGGGATTTCTGTCCCATCATCTTTTACTGTTTTATCTCTGGTTGATTCAACAATGTTTATGTGTATATGATTTGCCTTATCTTTCCAAAGCATCATACTGAGTTATTGAAACAGTATTTTCTTTTAATAATTATGTCATTGGTTTATATACTATTTTTATTAAATTACGTTATTACAGTGACATATATGACTGGCATAAACAAGTTGGGGAACAGAGAGACTACTTTTTGGTAAGCACACTACTTTGCTGGGGGAAACTGTACACAGACCCTACCTAATAAAGAGAGGCTACCGGCCACCAGCATTCATGGGCCTGAGGGCGTTCATCCCCGTGCACTTATGAATTAGAGTGAATTAGAATCAGTGCTTTTGCTGGACTGGCTCAGTAAAGGTCAGTTGAGAGAGATTCTATTGCTCAAACTATTGCACACTGTCCTCCTCTGTAAATATGAAGAGTCTCTACCTGGAGGGAGGGGTATTATGAAGGGTTAAGTGAAATAATGTAAATAGTGTAATGCAATCCCTGGCATGGAGCACACGCTGAGCATGTGCCTTATTATGATCGTGTATGTTATTCCAGAAAGCATTCTTCTAATGTTAGGGCAGGAAGGACCTTAGAGATTGTCTGACTCACCTGTTTATTTTCCCGATGAGGACAATGTCTCAACAGCACGCGCATCAGCCTGCAGGGATGAAGGTCTTGCCCCTCACCAGCGAGATGGTAGCCCTGCAGACACTCCCCAGGAGGCTTCTTGCAAGGGGCTCCGGAGAACTGGAGAGTTCTCCAATACCGGAAGGAGTTGCAGACCGTACGTCAGACTCACAACAGAGCTGCTACCTTGTTCAGAAGGCTGCTCCTCTTCAGTAGCTGTGAACATCTTTTAAGAACATTTGCTGAGTTCTGCTATTCAAGCGTCGGTGTTCCTTCACACGGCTCCTCAGTGAGTGTGTGAAGTGAGATAAAACTGCGCCACCATGAGGCAGTGAGAGATGAAGCGGGTGAGATGGTTGTGAACTAATAAACAGATGAGATCTGACTTAGGTGGGTTAGAAATTTTGTGAAAGCCGTATTTGTTTTTTTCCACTTGGGTTTAGCTTCAAACTGAGACCTAAACTCAAAAAACTCCATTTCTTTCCCTTGGTGAAAGCAAACGGCTACTGGTCAGTTATAGTGATTGCTTTTTCATCTGAAGGATGGCATCCACACTCCTGACTGAGTGCAGTGAACGTCACTGGGAAACAAGAACACTGGAATGGGCTGGAAACAGACCATGGTCACTCTGAGCTGGCCAGGATAATGCCCTTGAGTTTTGGTGTTTGATTCTTCTGGCTCCATCCAGTGTGGGGAATCTAGGTTGTAGGATGCACCTGCTGAAATGCTGTAGGGCTGTTAACCCCTGAGAGGCATCTGACTCGCTCAGCCAACCACGCTCAGTGCCGGTCTCAGAGGCTGGAGGCCCAACTATACACTCAAGCAAATCACTTAAATTTTCAGATCATGCTTTCTGTTATAGCATGAAAACATAAATACCAACTTTCTAACATTCTTAGTGTGAGATTCAATGAATAGGCTAAATGAATGTATAAATTCTTCAGTGAAAAATAGACACAAGAGCTTATTAAAGTGAGCAAGTCAGTGATGACTCCATTTGTTTCTACTTTTACAAAATGGTATCTGTCTCAGATGCCTGTGATCTTTGGTATTAAACAGCTGTGACTTCTCAATAAAACTAGTCTTTCACATGTGCTTCTCGACATACTAAATGCTAGTCAGTTCAGCATTTCTTGTGCACATGCTATGTACAGGGGTAGGAGCTAAAAGGAGCTATGATTGTTTTTTCAGAAAGCTGATCATCTTCAATAGCTGGGAACATCTTTTAAAAACTTTGCTGAATTCTGCTTTTGAAGTGTCGGCCTTCTGTGAGAGGTGACAAGACTTCTCGAGGTATAGACACCTAAAATATTCCTTGCTGAGAATTGCTGTGTTTGTCTATGATCTTCTACTCCAAGACTGAAGTGAAATTTTAAATGTAAGTCCTTTTAAAAAGAATTAATTGAAATTCCAACAAAGCATTTTGTCTCATAAGGTTTGCGTTTTTAGATTAAGAAGAATGTTATTAGACTGGAAAAATTATGAAAGAGAAATTTCACGTGTGGTGCACCTGTCACGTTTCTGTCAGGTTTGTTGATGCGTATGTGGTACTCTGTGTGCAGGGATGCAAGTGCTTTCCAAAGAGCTATGTTGGAATCTCAGTCACTTTCCAGCTTTAATCTGGTGTCTGTCTAGGCGGGGTGTGGGCTGTGGTGGTTCTTCTTTTGAAATTGGGATTTTCACATTAAGCATTTATGTGATGTTTACTGTAAAAAGTACTAATGTTTTATTATAGCTTTGGGGGTAGAAACACTGCAATGGAGGTGACAGGCATATTCTGCTTCTGTTGCTAAAAACTTTGTGATTTCTCTTAAAGCTGATGTGCATGTTTGGATTTGCATTAGTTGAAAGTTTTAAGAAAATATCTCTAACAAATCAGCTAAGCTATGTGAGGAAGTGTATTCAAAATTGCTAAGTTTTAAAGTTCAAAAGAGATGATTTTATCTACGAAGAATAATGTTTAAGATAGTTGAGTCGAAGTTTTTTCTGTTAGAACTGCCTCTATTTTGAGGTGGGACAAGGACTTTGGCACTTTTAGTTTTCTTGGCTTACATATAATTTTAATTAACAAGATACTAATTATGAACCTGAAGATTTCAAAATTTGTTATTAAACTCAAAAGAAAGGAAATCAGAAAGGTCTTGAAGTAAATGGAGTTCTCTGCTTATGGAGATGTGCTCATTCTGAAAGTATACATTTCTTGGTTGGATTTCTAATATGCGCCAAGGAAGCAAGCTTTTGAGTCTTCAAAGACAATACTGTCCTTGCAGCTGTGAGGGGTGTACGTGGAGGAGGGCAGAGCTGGATGAAAACAGAGCTGCAGAGGATTGCAGCGTCAGCACTTCGTGAGGATGACCATGTTGGCATGAAGCTGCTCAGATGTGGGGTCCAGAAGCCGCTGGGCTGTGGTGCTCTGGACCCCGGGTGAGGGGATTCCACGTAGATGCCACTCTGACTGTGCGCTCCTCAAGGCAGGATCTACGTTCTAACATCTTGTGTTCATAATGCCTTAGATGGGGCCTTCCCTGCTAGCTATCTGTTAAATGAACAGCTGAATGCATTGGCAGCTTTGCATACCAGAGACAAAAATGAGCCAGTTGTGGGAGAATCAGCCAACTTTTCTTTTCACCTGTTGTACTATAGTAGACATTATACTACATTTCCTAGGTTTTTGTTTATAAGGGTTTTTTTGGGGGTGGTGCGGATTAGCCCTGAGCTAACATCTGCTGCCAATCCTCCTCTTTTTGCTGAGGAAGACGGGCCCTGAGCTAACATCCATGCCCATCTTCCTCCATTTTATATGTGGCATGCCTGCCACAGCATGGCTTCACAAGTGGTGCGTAGGTCTGCACCCAGGCCACCAAAGTGGAGCATGCTGACTTAACCGCTGTACCACCGGGCCAAACCCCTCCTGGCTTTTGTTTTTAATGCCTGCTCCTTTGGGGGATTCCTTTCAGAAAATTAAATATCAAAATATTAAAAGTAAAGAAGATACTTGGATCACAAAAACTGACCTGTATTCTGAGCCATTGGTAAAAATCGCTTTCTCTCTCACATATTTAGAATAAAGGTGATTGTGTTCAAGATTATTCAGAAGTTAACATTAAAAATTAGAGTTAGAGAATGTCAGAAATAGAAGGCACTTTAACAGTCATCTTTCTCAATCTCCTTACTGCATAGAAAGGGAAACAAAGATTGCTTAGCATCGAGTGGCAGAGTAGCCACTAGCCACATGTGGTCATTCAAGTTAAATTTTAAAAGTTTACATTAAAAATCCACTTCCTAAGTAGAACTAGCCATATTTCAAGTCCTCAGTAGCCACATGTGGCTAGTTGCCATCGTATTGGACAGTGCCAGTTGTAAAACATTTCCAGCAGTGGAGGAAGTTCTACTGGACTGTGCTGAACTAGATTTTTTCACTGAAGCTCTTTCTTCTCCATTGTGAAAACCTTAAGGAATGGATGCTTGATGATCGGCCCCAACACTGTATCATAAATTTCAATAAAGAATTTAAAATTGGAAACAAGGTGTGAAATGATTTTTTCACTGATTATTCATTTTTGGTTATCCTAGGATGAAGGTGTACCCAGGAGACTCCTGGAGTGCGTGTGGTTCATTCAGGCATCAACAGCCTTAAGTGAGCAATCGCAGAGCCACGTCTGTGAGACGAATGGAAAGGGCTTATGTAGCACTTGTCTGCCTCACGTGAAACGCCAAGATTAATTTCAGGTCTGTGTTAAGTGAGAGGAACTTCCTAAGGCTGGCGTTCTGACAGCCCTGCTCCCCTGCTCTTCTATGAGCGGCTAAACATACACTTAACTCAGTTTTTAATAATTTAATATTAATGGCTTTTTTACATTGATAATGCCTTATGAACCTTCATCAGACTTAATCCAAGATGATTTTTCTTTGTTGAGTGGTTCTGATAGATCGCAGTACTAATTGGATTATTCTAGGTAACAGCAAAATAAGTAGGGGCTGAATCTTGGTTTTTACTCTTGTTTTATTTGTTCACTTAATTAACATTTCGAGAAGCCTCTAGAGTCCCAGGTCTTGTAGATTTACCATGCTTGATTGCTAATGCCAGCTGAGGGCTATAAACTGAGGGTATTGAGGAAAATAAAATCCTGCAGCACAGTCTTAGATCAGAGTCAGTCCTATAAAGCTATTAAGAAAATATCATCTTCTTTATGAAGCCCACCCTGACTGCCCTATTTATATAGCAACCCTTCTGGCTTTCCTGATTTCTCTTTTCATGCACTATTTTTCAATAGTATTTATCATCTTCTGAATCATTTATTATGCTTATTTTTTATTGTGTGTCTCTCCCCACTAAAATCTAAGCCCCTTAAGGGTGTCAATTTTTTGGGGGGGTTGTCTATTTCACTGGTATATATCAAGTGTCTGGAATAGTTCTTGGTGTGTAGAATATGAGAATAAATAAACAGTTATTGAATAAATGAGGGAAATATAAAGAGTTGAGAGAAATAGTTATTGAATGAATGAATGGGTGAATATGATCACAAAGAGTGATGGTTTCATTTGATTACTGCATTAAGACTATTGTGAAGTTCACCAGTGACCTCCATGTGTTAAAACCAGTGGTCATTTCTCAGACCTCATTGTACTTAAACTATTAATAGCATTTAACACAGTGATCTCTCCATCTTCAAGGACACCACATGGTCCAATTTTCCCTCCTACCTTACTGGCCAGCTCCTTCTCCATCCCTCGTTAACTGCTTCTTCTTCATCTCCCCAATCTCTTAACAGTGGAGTACCTCGGTTCTCAGTCTTTGACCCTCTCTTCTGTTCTATCTGTGCTCATTGTCTTGATGATCTCATCCTGTCTTGTGGTTTTAAATGCTAACCATATAGTGAGGACTCCTAACTGTATGTATCTAGCCCAGACTTCTCCCCTAAACTCCCCAAAACAAATTACCCCCAAATTTCAATGGCTTACAGTGCCAAACATTTATTTCTTGTTCATCGGTTTGCAGTTCAGCTGCATCTCAGCTCTAGGCTATGGGTTGGGTTTAAATTTTCTCCTCGTTCCATGGGCAGATCTTCTCTGCCTGTCTTCTCATTCTCAGACCCCAGGATGAAGGTACAAGCTCTATCTGATTTGAGCTATTCTCAGAGCAGAGAAGAGGAGCAAGAGGACAGGGGGAAATTTTTGATGCCTCTAGACATGGCATATGGCACATCTGCTCACATTCGATTGGCCAAAGCAAGTCACATGGCCACGACCAAAGTCAATGCAACAGGGAAGTATCCTCCAGTAAATGGAAAGGGAGGGAATGGTTCTGAACAACAATATAGTCTGGCAGAATGTCTATTAGACGTTTTAGGCTTGACATACGCAACACTGAGTTCCTGATCTTTCCTTTTAAACCTGCTTCTCCTGCACTCCTCCCCATTTCAATTACTGGCTACTCCAATTGCTTAGACTAAAATACTTGAAATCATCCTGAACTCTTCTTTTTCGTGCTCTATATCCGATGTTTTAGAAAATCTTCTCAACTCGGCCATAAAAATATGTTTAGAGTCCCCCAGCTTCACACAATGCAGTGCTACTACTTGGTCCAAGTCGTCGTCTCTTGCTCAGCTCATTACAGTAGCGTACCAGTCTGTCTTCTTTCTTCTGTCTGTTCTCTTAGTGTATTTTCAATGTAACAGCCCTGCTCAAAACTGTGTAATGTTTCTCTTTTCCTCTCAGAGTAAAAGTCAAAATCCTTAAAATGGCCAAAAAGGAACTACCTGATCTGGCTCCCCATTCCTTCTCTGTGTGGGTCTGTCACCACTGCTTCCCTTGCTCACTGTCTCAATGATGTCTCCTTGCTATTCCTCCATCATACCAATGTGTTTCCACTTGGAGTAGTTTTATATCGCCATGATAACAAATCACCACAGATAGAGGCTTCAAACAAGACAAATTGTTATCTTATAGTTTTATAGGTCTGAAGTCTGACACAGCTCTTGGTGGGCTAAAATCAAGATGTTGGCTGGGCTGCAAGCCTTTCTGGAGGCTTGAGAGGAGAATCTGTTTCCTTGCTCTTCCAGCTTCTAGGGGTTGCCTACATTCTGCAGCTCATGGCCCCTTCCTCCATTTTCAAATCCAATGCTGGTGGGTTGAGTCCTTCTCACATTGCATCACTCTGACATCATTTTCCACCTGCCTCTTCCACTTCTGAGGACCTTTGTGAGTATATTGGGCCTAGCCAATAATCCAGAATAATCTCCTTATTTTAAGGTCAAATGTTTAGCACCCTTGATTCCATTTGCAACCTTAATTCTTCCTTCGTCATATGACATATTTACCGGTTCAGGGGACTAGGACATGGACATCCTTCGGGGGGGAGCTATTATTCTGTCTACCACACCCCTGTAGGCAGGCTACTTCTTCTACCTGTTGCTGTTCTCTTTGCCTGAACTACTCTCCCCTCAGTTACCTGCAGACCATGCCCTCTAGTAGGGTTTTACTCACGTTTTCTTCTCAGTTAGTTCTTTTCTGACTATTGAAAATTGCACTTCCTGCCTAATACTTCCTGTCCCCTTTCCAGCTTCATTTTTCTCCAAGCCATTTATGGCTAACTAATATACCACATATTATATTTATATATCACATTTAGTGCCTGTTTTCCCCAATAGAGTGTAAGCTCCATGAAGACAGATTTTTTCCTATTTTGTTCACTGCTATATCTCAACAGCTAGAATGGTACCTGGCACATAGTAAGCACTCAAATAATATTTATTGAGTGAATGAATGAAGAGTTTTTATCTTTCATCAGTTGGAAGTATGATTCATTACAACCAGCTAAGGAAATCAACCAATCATTAACTGACAAATTGAAGTTTATGAATCACAGGAACCTGTGGAACCTAAACAGATGTTAGGTTATAAAGTCAGTATATGATGCAAGAAAATTTTCCCTCGGAAAACTCATACCATGTCTCAGTAAGTCCATCTCTGGCATTGTTTCTTCAATCATTGTTTCAGGAGGGCCTACTTAATATTCATTCTACTCTTTCTTTACTAAAAACCCATGATTTTATTCTGGGAGGCAACATGCCCAGCCAAAATACTGCATACGTTTTCCAGTCTCCTTTGCAGCTATGGGTGGCTAATGAGATATATGTGGAAGTCCTGGGTGGGACTTTAGGGAACTCCTTACAGGGCCTACTCAACTGGAAAGTGCCCTTTTGGGCTTCTTCCCTTTCACCTTCTTCCTGGAATAAGAAAGATGTCAGGAGCTCCAGGGGCATCTTGGACCATGACGTGACTGTAAAGAAGGAAGTCACGTATTAAAGATGGTAGATTAGAAAGAGAGAAGGAGCCTGGGGCTTCCTCAGGACCATGGTGCCGGCATCTCAGCCCTGTATCAGGACTTGCTATAATGTGAGATAAACAAGCCGCTGTGTTGATTATTTTCCTTTTGCAGCCCTCTCCCCAAAATCCATTCTCTAGTTTCTCTTCCATGACCTGCACCCTAAGAGGCTCCCTTGCCCTTTGGCTTCCAGTTGGGTTTGGCCACTGGAAGCACTTGGCAGGAGATCAGTGTGGGAGAAGAGAACGATGATTTTCTCTGTTTTCTCCCTGCTTGCATTGTCTCAGTTCTACAAGAGGTGCATTCCTCTGTGGCTGTAGCTCCTGCCCAGCAGCTCTTGTTCTTGGTGGGCTCCAATGACACCATCCCTCCACTGTCCCTTCAGCCTAAGGGTGGTAATGGCTTCCCACTCCTGCTGATCCCAGGGAGCATCACCACCCCTTATAGGTTTCCTTAACCTTGTCCATACCCCTATAATATGTCTTCCTTAACCTTTGTTTCAGTTAAACCCTTTTGAATGTACCATCTGTTTCATACTTGGATCCCTCACTGATAGAGCTTGATAGTTAGTTTCCCTGCTCTGTGCAGCTAAATTTGGTCCTGACTGATACAGCCTAAGGGGCCATGTTGTTTGAAAAATGTCTATATTTAGACCCTAGGTTCACAGTCAGTTCAGCAAAATGATCACATTATTAGTGTGATCTTTGCCTTAATTTTTCTTTGCAAAATAAATTATTTTATTTGACTGTCCATTCTAATGATGTTGTTTTAGGTTGCTTACTAAATTTTTTCTCCTAAACCTCAACCTTAGCCAGCACTCCAGGCCTGTGACTGCCCTGATCTTTTGCTAGCAGCTGCCTTCTACCTGATCTCCTTTTACTGGTCCGTCAGTCCAGTTGGCTTATTGAACATCTCTTGCACACTGGCCCTGTGTTAGGCGCTGGGGTCCAGTGGTGTGCAAGACAGATGGGCCCAGCTGTCGTGGAGCTGCTTCGTCTGGCAGCAAAGTCAGACACCAGACGGTGCCTCCTCGTCTGACCCATTCTGCTTGGAGAAGAGCTGACCCTACAGGAGCATGTAAGGGGAGATATAACCCAGTGTGAAGGATATCAACAGGGCAGTTGAGGAGAAGGCATTCAAGTGAAGCCATGAGTAAAGCCTGAGTGAAAAAGTAGCTAGGCAAAGGTGGGGATGGGATCAGGACGAGCTTTCCTGGTATGCGATGTAGAAGGTATAAAGGCCTCGATGAGGAAGAGTGAGTGTGGAGTGTTCCTGGAATTGGGAGAAATCTGATAAGGCTGGAGCAGAGAAAAAAAGGGAGAGGGTAAGTCTGGAGTGGTGGGTGAAGGTCAGAATTTGTAGGGTCTGTGAAGCTTTATTAAGGATTTGAGACTTTAGCTAAAGGGTAGTGGGAAGCCATTTATGGTGGCCATAAGAATGCATCTCACAGTCCTCTCAGGACTGGGAAAGAAGTCATTCAGGGGTCCAGCTGCTGTGTGCTCAAAGCCATCACCGTGTTTGCTCCAAGGCCAAGCTGCACAGGCCGCTCCCAGCAAATGGCTGACCACAGCACGGTTATTGAGGCAGGCCTATTGCTGGGGACACAGGCCTCCTGGAAGGCTGTCTGTAGCTCCAGGACTCTCCTGTGGCCTGCCATCCTTTCCTTAGAAGGCACGGCAGTCCAGGCCCTTCTGTGTACCTTGCCCCCACGACCCTCCAGTCACACTACCTCCTGGTCTCATGGCTCTCCAGTCTCCTCCGTCTCCTCTTTTCTCTCACAGGTGTTTCCCCTCATAACATCCTCACCTGTTAATCCTGTCTTGGTGTCTAGGATCGGGGCAATACATTTGAAGAAGGACTTTACTAACTGGAGCATGTCAGATTACAGGGCCTGTAGGGTGAGAGAAATGGAAACCACGTCACAGGCAGCTTGGGTGAAGTGCCTTTATGTTTAGCTGAGCTCCTGACACACCACTGAAGGATTTGGAGAAGAAAAGCAAGTTTAGTTTTTGGGTTTTTTCTTTTTACAGTCCAGGACTCTTTAATTTTTTTACACTATTATGCCATGAATTCATGGGGAATAGGTTCCAGCAGCTCAGGCTCCTTCCCACGGGTTCTCACGAAGTGTGCTTCTCAGGTGGGGCAAGCTGGTGCTTCAGTTGGACCTAAGTTCCTTTCTCTGTGGCTTCCATCTGTTTCTAATCATTTCCCTTGACATGTGTCAGGAAGCTACCTGGGCTCTTCGAGTGCTTAATATGCTCAATACAGACATTAATTCTCTTGGCAAGAATCTTGCCCTTGTTTGTTTACAATGCCAACAGCATGCTGGGTGACACTGTGGACTCTTCCGGTTTTGCACGGTCACATCTGTGGCTCATTCCCTTAGTGTCCACAACATCACCTCCTTGTAGATTCACACGTATGTGGCCAGGGGAACAACTCTGTGTTTTCCAAAATGCCTAGAAAACGTAAAATGGTGCCTCTGCTCTTCCTCTTTGTGTTGGTTATTTTGGTGAATTACTGGAAGAGGCGGTTCTGGCCCACAGGCAAGTTTAGGTATTTAAGAAAAGATTTCTGACTGCTGTGGTCAATAGTGGAAGTGAGAGACGAGTTAGGAGGTAAGGAATGCTGGTGACCGTGTGGTGAGAGAGCGGAAGTGGAGAGAATGGAGGAAGATCGACTATGCAAAGTCAATAGGGCAGGCGATTAGATTTGGTGGGAAGAGGGATAACTAAAAGGTTTCTAGTTTTCTTTGTTTCACTGTTTACAAGAATTGATTAAGTGACGAGTACTCCAATCCACCCTAACGTGTAGCCTAGCTCTTCAATTTGCGCCTTGCCGATATTCTCCATGTTAGTCCCTGTAAGCTGGCTGGCAAAATGCCAACCTGAGACCACCTTCTGGAGAACCCCCCATACCATGCATCTGGGGACGTTTCACCTTCCTGGTCTCCGTCCAGTCTCCACCAGTCTTCTCTGAGCTACACATGGTCTGGACTTCTGGAGAACCCCCCATACCACACATCTGAGGACGTTTCACCTTCCTGGTCTCCGTCCAGTCTCCACCAGTCCACAGTCTACAGTCTACAGTCTACAGTCCACAGTCCACAGTCCACAGTCCACAGTCTACAGTCTACAGTCCACAGTCCACAGTCCACAGTCCACAGTCTACAGTCTACAGTCGACAGTCCACAGTCTACAGTCTACAGTCTACAGTCCACAGTCTACAGTCCGCAGTCTACAGTCCGCAGTCTACAGTCCGCAGTCTACAGTCCACAGTCTACAGTCCACAGTCTACAGCCTACAGTCTACAGTCCACAGTCTACAGTCCACAGTCCACAGTCCGCAGTCTACAGTCCACAGTCTACAGTCCACAGTCTACAGTCCACAGTCCACAGTCTACAGTCTACAGTCCGCAGTCTGCAGTCCGCAGTCCACAGTCCACAGTCCACAGTCCACAGTCGACAGTCGACAGTCGACAGTCTACAGTCGACAGTCTACAGTCTACAGTCTACAGTCCGCAGTCTGCAGTCTACAGTCCGCAGTCCACAGTCTACAGTCCACAGTCTACAGTCTACAGTCTACAGTCCACAGTCTACAGTCTACAGTCTACAGTCTACAGTCTCCACAGTCTACAGTCTACAGTCTACAGTCTCCACCAGTCTACAGTCTACAGTCCACAGTCTACAGTCTACAGTCTACAGTCTACAGTCTCCACAGTCCACAGTCTACAGTCTACAGTCTACAGTCTCCACCAGTCTACAGTCTACAGTCCACAGTCTACAGTCTACAGTCTACAGTCCGCAGTCCACAGTCCACAGTCCACAGTCCACAGTCTACAGTCTACAGTCTACAGTCCACAGTCTACAGTCCGCAGTCTACAGTCTCCAGTCTCCACAGTCTACAGTCTACAGTCTCCACAGTCTACAGTCTACAGTCTCCACAGTCTACAGTCTACAGTCTACAGTCCACAGTCTACAGTCCGCAGTCCGCAGTCCACAGTCCACAGTCTACAGTCCACAGTCCACAGTCCACAGTCTACAGTCCACAGTCCACAGCCTACAGTCTACAGTCCACAGTCCGCAGTCCGCAGTCCGCAGTCCACAGTCTACAGTCCACAGTCCACAGTCCACAGTCTACAGTCTACAGTCGACAGTCTACAGTCCACAGTCCACAGTCCACAGTCCACAGTCTACAGTCGACAGTCTGCAGTCCGCAGTCCACAGTCCACAGTCTACAGTCTACAGTCTACAGTCCACAGTCCACAGTCCACAGTCCACAGTCCACAGTCTACAGTCGACAGTCTACAGTCTACAGTCCACAGTCCACAGTCCGCAGTCCGCAGTCGACAGTCGACAGTCTACAGTCCACAGTCCACAGTCTACAGTCCACAGTCCACAGTCCACAGTCCACAGTCTACAGTCCACAGTCTACAGTCCACAGTCCACAGTCCACAGTCTCCACCAGTCTACAGTCTACAGTCGACAGTCTACAGTCTACAGTCCACAGTCCACAGTCTACAGTCCGCAGTCCACAGTCCACAGTCCACAGTCTACAGTCTCCACCAGTCTACAGTCGACAGTCTACAGTCCACAGTCCACAGTCCACAGTCTACAGTCCACAGTCCACAGTCCACAGTCCACAGTCCACAGTCTACAGTCCACAGTCTACAGTCCACAGTCCACAGTCTACAGTCTACAGTCTACAGTCCACAGTCCACAGTCTCCACCAGTCTACAGTCTACAGTCTACAGTCCACAGTCCACAGTCCACAGTCTACAGTCCACAGTCCACAGTCCACAGTCCACAGTCCACAGTCTACAGTCCACAGTCCACAGTCTACAGTCTACAGTCTACAGTCCACAGTCCACAGTCTCCACCAGTCTACAGTCTACAGTCTACAGTCCACAGTCCACAGTCCACAGTCCACAGTCTACAGTCTACAGTCCACAGTCTCCACCAGTCTACAGTCTACAGTCCACAGTCCACAGTCCGCAGTCCGCAGTCCGCAGTCCGCAGTCCACAGTCGACAGTCCACAGTCCACAGTCCACAGTCCACAGTCTACAGTCTACAGTCTACAGTCCACAGTCCACAGTCTCCACCAGTCTACAGTCTACAGTCCACAGTCCACAGTCCACAGTCCACAGTCCACAGTCTACAGTCTACAGTCCACAGTCTCCACCAGTCTACAGTCCACAGTCCACAGTCCACAGTCCACAGTCTACAGTCTACAGTCTACAGTCCACAGTCCACAGTCCACAGTCTACAGTCTACAGTCCACAGTCCACAGTCTACAGTCTACAGTCCACAGTCTACAGTCTACAGTCCACAGTCTACAGTCTACAGTCTACAGTCTACAGTCTTGTGCTCTTTTCAACCAGTTTCCCTCCCCTATTCTTCATGGCAGGGTTTTTAAAATTATTTTCGTATTGAGGTAACATTGCTTTATAGTATTCTATAATTTCAGGTGTCCATCATTATATTTTGATTTCTGTGAAGACTACATCATGTTCACCACCCAAAGTCTAATTGCCATCCATCACCTTTCACCCCTTTTACACCATGCACCCTTTTACCTCTTTTGCCCTCCCCCATCCCTGCTTCCGCTCTGGTAACCACCAATCTATGTGTTTGTTGTTGCTGTTGTTTTTATCTTCTACTTATGAGTGAAATTGTACAGTATTTGACTTTCTCCATCTGGCTTATTCCACGTAATATCCTCAAGGTCCATCCATGTTGTCACAAATGGCAAGATTTCATCTTTTTTATAGTTGAGTAGTATTCTACTGTATATACATGCCACATCTTCTTTATTCGTTCATCTCTTGGTAGGCAATAAGGTTGTTTCCATATCTTGGCTATTGTGAACAAGGTTATAGTGAACATAAGGGTGCATATATCTTTTCAAAGTAGTGTTTTTGTGTTCTTTGGATAAATACCCAGAAGCGAAATAGCTGGATCATGTGGTAGTTCTTAATTTTTTGAGGAATCTCCATACTGTTTTCCATACTAGCTGTACCAGTTTGTGTTCCCACCAGTAGTGTGTGAGGGTTCCTTTTCTCCACATCCTCTCCAACACTTGTTATTTCTTGTCTTGTTAATTATAGTCATTCTGATGGGTGTAAAGTGATAGCTCTTTGTAGTTTTGATTTGCATTTCCCTAATATTTAGTGATGTTGAACATATTTTCACGTGCTTGTTGGCCATCTGTATATCTTCTTTGGAAAAATGTGTGTCCAGGTCCTCTGTTCATTTTTTAATTGGGTTGTTTGTTTTTTTATTGTTGAGTTGTGTGAGTTCTTTGTATATTTTGAATATTAGCCCCTTATCTTCTGCCAATTGTTAGGTTGTCTTTTCGTTTTGTTCATGGTTTCCTTTGCTGTTCAGAAGCCTTTTAGTTTGATGTAGTCCCATTTATTTTTTCTTTTGTTTCCCTTTGCCTGAGGAGACCATGATATTCAAAAAGATACTGCTAAGACCGATGTCAAAGAGTGTACTGCCTATATTTTCTTCTAGGAATTTTATGGTTTCAGGTCTTACATTCAAGTCTTTAATCCATTTTGAGTTTATTTTTGTGTATGGTGTAAGATAATGGTCTACTTTTGTTCTTTTGCCTGTAGCTGTCCAGTTTTCCCAGCACCATTTATTGAAGAGACTTTCCTTTCTCCATTGTATATTCTTGGCTCTTTTGTCAAAGATTAACTCCCCATAGATGTGTGGGTTTATTTCTAGGCTATCAATTCTATTCCATTGATCTGTGCGTCTGGGTTTGTGCTGATACTATGTTTTGGTTACTATAGCTTTGTAGCCTATTTTTAAATCAGGGAGTGTGATACCTCCAGCTTTCCTCTTTTTTTCTCAGGATTGCTTTGGCTATTCAGGGTCTTTTGTTGTTCTATATAAATTTTAGGATTCTTTGTTCTATTTCCATGAAAAATGTTGTTGAAACTTTGATAGGGATTACATTGAATCTGTCCGTTGCTTTAGGAAGTATGGACATTTTAACCATGTTAATTCTTCCAATCCATGAGCACAGAATATCTTTCCATTTCTTTGTGTCTTCGATTTCTTTCAACAATCTTTTATAGTTTTCAGTGTACAGGTCTTTTACCTCTTTGGGTAAATTTATTCCTAGGTATTTTATTCTTTCTCTTGCAATTGTAAATGGGATTGTATTCTTGATTTTTGTTTCTGCTATTTTGTTGTTCATGTATAGAAATGTAACTGATTTTTGTACGTTGACTTTATAGTGTGCAACTTTATTGTATTTATTTATTTCTAGTAGCTTTTTTGGTGGATTCTTTAGGGTTTTCCATACATAAAATCACATCATCTGCAAATAGTGACAGTTTCACTTCTTCCTTTCCTATTTGGATCCCTTTTATTTCTTTTTCCTGCCTCATTGCTCTGGCTAGGACTTCCAATACTATGTTAAATAAGAGTGGTGACAGTGGGCATCCTTGTCTGGTTCCTGTTCTTAGAGGGATAGCTTTCAGTTTTTCTCCATTGAGAATATTAGCTGTGAGTTTGTCATATTTGGCCTTTATTATGTTGAGGTATTTTCCTTCTATACCCATTTTATTGGGAGTTTTTTTTATCATACATGGATTCTGTATCTTGTTGAATGCTTTCTCTGCATCTGTTGAGATGATCATGTGATTTTTATTCCTTATTTTGTTAATGTGGTGTATCACATTGAATGATTTGTGAATGTTGAACCACCCCTGCATCCCTGCAATAAATCCCACTTGATCATGATGTATGATCTTTTTTTTAAAAGATTTTACTTTTTTCCTTTTTCTCCCCAAAGCCCCCCGGTACATGGTTGTATATTCTTTGTTGTGGGTCCTTCTAGTTATGGCATGTGGGACGCTGCCTCAGCGTGGTTTGATGAGCAGTGCCATGTCCACGCCCAGGATTCAAACCAACGAAACACTGGGCCGCCTGCATCGGAGCACGCGAACTTAACCACTCGGCCACGGGGCCAGCCTTGATGTATGATCTTTTTAATGTACTGTTGTATTTGCTTTGCTAGTATTTTGTTGAGGATTTTTGCATCGATGTTCATCAATGACATTGGCCTGTAAGTTTCCTTTTTTGTGTTGTCATTGTCTGGTTTTGGCATCAGGGTAATGTTGGTATCATAAAATGAGTTAAGAAGCATCTCCTCCTTTTCAGTTTTTTGGAATAATTTGAGAAGGATAGGTGTTAAATCTTCTTTGAACATTTGGTAGAATTTACCAAGGAAGTCATCTGGTCCTGGACTTTTGTTTTTTGGGAGGTTTTTGATTACTGTTTTGATCTCCTTGCTAGTGATAGGTATATTGAGATTCTCTATTCCTTCTTGATTCAGTTTTGGAAGGTTAGATGATTCTAAGAGTTTATCTGTTTCTTCTAGATTATCCAATTTGTTGGCATATAGCTTTTCACTGTATTCTCTTATAATCCTCTGTATTTCTGTGGTATCCATTGTAATTTCTCCTCTTTTGTTTCTTATTTTATTTATTTGAGCCTTTTCTCTTTTTTTTTCTCAGTGAGCCTAGCTAAAGGTTTGTCAATTTTATTTCTCTTTTCAAAGAATCAGCTCTTAATTTCATTGATCTTTTCTGTTATCTTTTTTGTCTCCATTTCATTTATTTCCACTCTGATTTTTATTATATCCTTCCTTCTACTGGTTTGGGCTTTGTTTGTTCTTCTTTTTCTAGTTCTTTTAGGTGTATTGTTAGATTGTGTATTTGAGATTTTTCTTGTTTCTTGAGGTAGGCCTTAGTACTATAAACTTCCCTCTTAGTACTGCTTTTGCTGTATCCTATAGATTTTTGTATGTTATATTTTCATTTTCATTTGTCCAGGTATTTTTTTATTTCTCCTTTGATTTCTTTGTTGATCCAATAATTGTTCAGTAGCATTTTGTTTAGTTGCCATGTATTTGTGACTTTTCCAGTTTTCTTCATGTAATTGATTTCTAATTTCATACCATTGTGACCAGAAAAGACGCTGCATATGATTTCAATCTTCTTAAATTTATTGAGACTAGTTTTGTGGCCTAATATATAATCTATCCTGGAGAATGTTCCATGTGCACTTGAAAATAATTTTTATTCTCCAGTTTTGATATGGAATGTTCTGTATATTTTCTGTTAAGTCCATCTGGTTTAATGTGTCATTTAAGTCCAATGTTTCCTTATTGATCTTCTGTCTGGATGATCCATCCACTGGTGTAAGTGGCGTGTTAAAGTCCCCTACTATTATTGTGTTGCTGTCTATATCTCTTTTTATGTGTGTTAATAATTGCTTTATATATTTAGGTGCTCCTATGTTGGGTGTGTAGATATTTACAAGTGTTATATTTTCTTGTTGGATTGATACCTTTATCATTATGTAGTGCCCTTCTTTGTCTCTTGTTACAGTTTTTGTTTTAAAGTCTATTCTGTCTGATGTAAGTATTGCTACCCCAGCTTTCTTTTTATTTCCATTTGCATGGAATATCTTTTTCCATCCCTTCACTTTCAGTTTGTGAGTGTCTTTAGGTCTGAAGTGGGTTTCTTGTATGTGGCATATGTATGGACTTGTTTTTCTTATGCATTCAGCCACCCTATGTCTTTTGATTGGAGAATTTAGTCCATTTATATTTAAGGTAAATATTGATAAGTATATACTTATTTCCATTTTGTTACTTTTTTTCTGCAATTTTTTGTAGTTCTTCTCTGTTCCTTTTTTCTTCTCTTGCTCTCTTCCTTTGTGTTTTGACTGCTTTCTTTAGTGTTATGTTTGAGTTTCTTTCTCTTTATTTTTTTGTTGATTATAGGTTTTTGCTTTGTGGCTACCATGAGGTTCATATATAATAACCTCTATAAATAGCAGTCAATATCAAGTTGATGGTCTCTTAAGTTTGACTGCTTACAAAAACTTTACACTTTTACTTTCCCTTCCACATTTTATGTTTTTGATATTATATTTTACCTGTTTTATTTATTTTTGTGTATCCCTTAAACTCTTATCATAAATATAGACAATTTTAGTACTTTTGTCTTTTGACCTACTAGCTTTGTCTTTTGACCTACTAGCTCTCTGAGATGTGCTCTGAGCTTAGTAAGTGGGTTTCTTTTTCCAACAGACTATGAACATTTCTTTCTGGTGTTTTTGTGCTGGTTTCCGGAACAGGTGAATCTGTACGTGGGCCCTTTAAGAGCAGGTTTTTGTTTCTCTGAAGTTCCATAGTTTTCCTGGGCGCATTCTCTGTTTGTTTTCAAAGCCAGCAAAGCGAGGTATCATGGGATCTCGTCTCTCCTGTGCTGGATCTACGGGCTGGGCTGCCTGCTGTGGAGGTCAGATCCCTGCCCCTCTGGGAACAGCTCCATGCCTTTGAGCTCACTCTGCTGTGGAGTAACAGCTCGGGAGCGGGTTTCCTCAGCCGGGCTGTGTCTCTGCCTCTTCCACCCCGTCTGTGTGGGCCCTGGATGTGGAGGTTCTTTTTATCCAGTGTCCTGATCTGTAGGTTTATTGTGTCTGTGGGAGGAGGCAAGTTCAGGGTCCTCATACCTTACCATCTTCCAAACTGCCCCCCAGGATTTGTTTTTTTGAAAAATCATCTCTCTATTCTCTTTAAATTTACCCCCGACCCCCACCCCATTCACAGGTGACAACCTTGCCTTTTAATTCATATTGAAATTAAAGTTGACAAATGAAAAATCCTTCAACTTCTTGGCACCAAATTACCAAACTTTGCAGTATCTGTAACTTTATTCCTTCCTTACATCTTTAAACACTTGTCTCCTTTCATCTCTAATGTTAATGTCTTTTACCTATTTCCTTCTGCTGTGTCAGAGAGTCTCAGGCCTATTCTTTCGCATTCCCCTCTCCATTGACTCATGGCCTGGCTTATTTATTTTTTTGGCCATGTGAAAGAATAAATAGAAGACAGAAAGCATGATCCCCTTCTCAAACTGGCTAACTCAGAAACTTTAGGATAAATCTTGGGCAGCCCGTGGAGAGAGGCCTTAGCCCCAGAGCTAAAGCAGCAGAGAAAATCAAATGATTCCTACTCAGAGCAACTAACCCTTCTAGCATGCGATGCCCACCACCTCCCGTGGTACCCATACCATCACCACTGCTTCCTCTTCCAACAGTGATATGTACTCTTAGTTTAATTATTTTCCTCTGATGGAAATGACACTATATAAAATTTCCACTTGAAAGTTTCTCGGTTGTATCTACTTACATAGCACAGTTTAGAAACCTGTCTGAGACTGACTTTATCGGTAATCTAACTGACAAAGATTTGATCCATGTGTATGTAGTTATACATTGTGTTTCATTGGACTAATCTGGGACCATTTCCAGCAACGCAAATTGTGTGCCCTCTGCTTCAGCTGAGACAGTCCTGGACTCTCAGGAACCTTGACGAACTCTTCTACAGTTGCATATATTGGGCATTTTAGGAATTTCAAACTTTAAATGATCATTTGGTTCCTTTCTATTTTATTTTTATTTTGGTTAATGAAGCAGGACTTAATCTTGGATCTTTGTTTTAAAGGTGATTAAAGATGTTATGTGTGTACACATATACTTCTTCAAGACCCATAGTTTTCACTGCCCTCTGGGATGTGATCTCCGGGTAGTACGTGTAAAACTGTGGGTGGATTTTCCTCGAGTGCTTTATACTGTTGATTTAGAGTCTTCACTGCTCTCCCCTGGAATGTACATTTACCTTCTGTTACAGGCCCGCCTCCCCTTTCACAGCCTGAATCAAAGACCTGTCTGGATTTCCTGTCATGAGCAGTTCGCCTGCCACAATCTCACTTCCACCCTGGCCACTCCGAGGAAACTCCTCTAATCAAGGAAGCCAGTGTGCAGTCCTTGCTAATACAATAAATGCTTTCATTCCTTACCTTAACCTTTCAGCAGCACTTGAGGGAGCTGTCCACTCCTTTTCTTGAAACACTTTCTTCCCTTGGTTTCCATGATAATGCACTCTCCTCATTTTCTTTCTGTGTCTCTGGATGCTTTGCAATCATTCTTTAGCCACCTCTTAAGTCTTCTCCTGCTCCGCACTCAGGAGAGAGAAATCACGCGGCAGTCTGACAAGCCTCCAGAAGACGTCCTCACCGCCAATGTTTCCTTTCTTTATCATTCTAATTTTCTCAAATGTAGGCTACTGGGAGTTGACACACAACCGAGGGTGGTTGGAGGCCATCTCCTAAGAAAGTTCTGCAGACAGTGCTGCTTCACGCTGTGGACTGTGGGGCTCTTTATCACTTAGACTCCATCTTGCGACTTTAGGTGAAATTGGGGGAACAAGCGAAAAATTTCATTTAAGGTCCTGTTAGACATATATTTTTTTAATGTTCTTATTTGAAGTCTTGCTTTTTATTCCACATTATTCTTTGCTCTAAACTTTAAAGGCATCTCTGTACCCTGTTTGACAAGCTAGACAGTTCACTAAAACAAAATTTTAATAATGTCTTAGTTTTACATTCTTCTTGATAGACATAGGAACGTGCCCTTGACCAAGTGAATTACTAAGTGAGGAATGAGTATTAAATATTTCCAAAAGTCAGGAAGAGTTCAGGAACAAATCAGGGTAGACCACTCTCAGTGTATTTCTGAAAAGATTGTTAGATGGCTCGTTCATGACAGCGTTTACAGACATTGTGAATCTGCGCTTCAACAAGAGATTTGACAAGGACTCATGAAATTCTTGTGAACATGATAAAAACATTATCTTGTATGCAGAGACAACTTTGACTGAATGATGATGTGCAGGATGTAAATTAGTAACTGGCATCTACGTGGAAGAAAATTTCTAGTGTTGTTCTATGTGTGTGTGTGCACGTGCCTGTGTACACATGTATGTATGTGTGTTTCCTCAGTGTGGAAGGCAGTCTAGTCAGCAGGTGAGTGTGGGTGGTGGAGCCAGACAGCCCTGGGTCTGGATGAAGAGATGTGTATAGAGGACTGGGGAGCATAGCACAGCTCCTTACTCTGAGTAGGCCCTACACTTATTACTGTTACATCATTACCTGTATTCTGTAGAGACGTAGTGAGTATGCTTAGCCAACGTGCAGGTGAGACAAAGCATGAGAGATCTTAAATATTTTGAAAGGCAAAATCAGATTGGGAATGAGCTTAATAGACTGGAATGAACATAAGCTGATATTTGTCAAAGACAAATGTAAAATATGCTCAGAGGTCCCAAAAGCCAACTGCATATTATAGGATGGGGATGACATACTTATTGAGAACATTAAATTCAACACGGATCAGGATGTGATGTAGAAACACAGAGTCTAGAACTACGCTCTCTACTATGTATCCCCTTAACATATGTGGCTATGTAAAATAAAATCAGTTAAATAAAACAAAATAGAAATTTAGTCGTCCTCAGTTTCAGTGACCCAAAGTGGCTCATTGTCCTGAGTAGGGCAGCACAGATGTAGAACATCTCCATCGTCTCAGGAAGTTGTGTTGGATAGTGCTGGCCTAGAAGGCAGATGGCGGTCGTGTCTTTCGACACCACACTGGTCAAACCACATCAGCGATATCGTTATGCTAGGATCTGGACAGCAGATTTCAGAGGAACATAGGCCAAACGGAGCATGTCAGATCAGATGGCCCGGAGAGTGAGAGAAATAAAACTATGTCATACGAGGCATATGGGCCTGGGTGGAAGGACCTGGGCGATTAGCTACAAGAAGAAACAGCACCCCTCCTATGCTGAACGCTTGGCTCTCATGTGGCGGAGGCACTAGATGTCCTTATGGCCCCAGGGACAGACCAAGAGCCAGTTAGTGGAAGTTAGAGGAAGTGAGAATCATTGTTCTATGCAGGCCCAATAATTTAGAGGGGTCTGGAGTCAGATAGCCCGTGTTCAGATCCCACACTGTCTCCTGTTGGATGACCCGGCAAGTTACTTGATTCTCTAAGCCCCAGTTCCCTCATCTGTAGAACAGGATAATAATAGTATCTTCCTCACAGCATTATTGAGAAGAATAAACTGTTATCTACACAAAATGGAATATCTTTACCAAATGTTAGCTACTGTTATTGTGTCATATTCTGGCTGATACAAGCAAGGATCCTCAGAACATCGAACGAGCTGCTCCGGTGTTGGTGAGGCCGTCACCAGAGGTGCTGCCTGTGTGGCTGACTGTTCGGCGGGGATTGTAGAGGGCACTGAAGCTCTGAGTAGGAGGTTGAACTGGAGCTTTAAGCATCTATGGTTATTTTATTTTACTATGTTTCATTTCATGTTTATTTTCACCAAAGCTATCTTCAAGCCTTGACCATTTTTGGCTTGGTCAGGTGACAGTTAACAGTTACTTGCTGACCTTGAGGGATGAAAGGAATGGAGGGAAGGATTGGTGAAAGAGTGTTGAGACTCAGCCTCTGTGTCCCGCCTGGTACTTACCAGTTTGTAGACCTGAAAAAGAGACCAGACAAGCTGCAGAGCCTATTGTCAGAGCAGTGCAGATGTTTCGGAGGGGACGGAGGGCTGGAGTGTCCTCAGAGTTTTACAGAAGTTCTGAGAGATGTCCAGGTGGCGCGTGCCTGTTCTCTCAGCAGCTCGCCTAATGGCTCAGTGTGGATTGTGGCAGCCGACAGCAGCTCTAAGAGTCCCCCTACCTGAATTGTGGGAATTAAGAATAAGGCATAGACGAAAAGTTTATCACGTAGAAGCTGAATGATTGGATGGAAACATGTTTTGAGAAGTACTTTGTGCAGAACCTTGCAAAAAGAAGGAGGATAGGGATGGGTGGGAAACATGATGATTGAATATTTATGGGTGAAAATGTGAGCTAACAAAAATACACTACTTAAGTTATTGTTACCTTGACTGTATTCAAAGATAAATTCTCACAGTAGTAGTTTAAGAACTTTTAGCTTAGTTTGTGAATAATTGCATTCTACCTTAGATGTATCTTGCATGCAACATGACACTTCTTTGCCTATTTCCTATCATTTGTTTTTGTATTTAGAGGAGGAGGCCACCTTATAGCTCATTGGAATATGCTTGGCAGGTGGCCATGCACATTGGCTGAAGCACCAGGGGCTCTCAGTGAGGGAGGGGCCCCCTTGGGGGCTCAGGTCTGCTGCCCAGATGGAAATGTGTGACGAAACCACTGTCTGTGGGGTCTCAACTTAATAGGGTGTTTACTTACGAACTTATGTAAGTATGCATATATGTATGTATGTGTGTATTTTAAGATTTTCTGATGTCATCAGGCACTAAAAATATTTAAAAATTTATTTTATTGATCATTGTCAGCAATATGCTATTAGCAACGTAGAGAAGTTTGTTAATACAGAGAAAAGATTTAGCACTTTGAGAGTTGTCCTGGCAAGATTTTCTGAGAGGCATCTGCAAAGCAACTATTTTGAGAACAAAGTTCCAAATACATTATTTGCTAATTGACGACTCAAATAAAATATTTAAGAAATCATCATGACTTCCTAATTTAAGCTTAGTGAGGGTGGTAATAGAACCCAGGAAAAATGGAAAATCCAGATCCCCCAAATTCCATGCTTTGAGACACGTTCCCTGTGGAAGAAATTATGGCTGGGTTCCTGGAGCGTATTTGGTCAGTTGTGGGATACAGACATAGATTTGCCGTCTTCCTGTTCTTTCTCTAGAATAGATCATTCATACTTTTCTCCCTCGTGTCTCACCGTGTCTGGTGCAGGGTAAGGACGTAATCACTGTGTTCTGCGATGCGCTTTGGGTCTGCTGGCTTGCCCACTTCTCACTTAAGTGGAATACAGCCTGGGGCCCAACTGCAATTTGGTTTCATTTGTCCAGAGCAGAATAAAGTTCCTTGAGACTCTTTCAGCGTGACCGTGGTAAACAATCACTAGGGTTGGCAGGAGATGAGGCCTGCTTCACTGCTGTACAAAGGTGGTTTTCAGTCCCGTTGCTGAGTGACGAGCAGGCGTGGGCTGGCCGAGACGCTGGCTCCACCTCCAGTGCTTCAGTAGGTGGCACTCCTGTTCTCTCTGTGCAGAAGCCGGGTGACGCTGTGGGTTTGGGCAGGCAGGAATGCAAACTGTCAACTTAAAGCAGCTTTTCTGGGCAAGCAGCAGCACAAACCCGCGGCGTTATCAGTGTGGTGGCAGCTGCTGCTGTCTGTCACTGCTTGCAGGCAGTTTCAGAGTAAAGGCCTTCGGAGTCTGACTGTGAGACTGGAGATGTCACGAAGCAAAGCCAGTGGTCTAAAATAAGCAGGTTAGGAGTCAGTCATCTGGCTCCCTGCAGACACACCTGGCAGCAGCTTGGGGGCTGAGGCCAGAGCACAGGCAGGCCCTTCCCTCCTGTAACTCTAGTCCGGAAAATCTCATCAAAATGGCCAACTCTCTAAAGCTTCATTTTGGAACCAAGTTAGTGAAAATCTAGAATGTCTTGAACCAGTGACAGAGTTGTGTTTTTTATACCTGTATGATGGCTTCTCCCGGTCAGTCTTGACTTCCAGTAGGTTCTGTTTTACTGCTGGTGTAAGGGCATTAGCCTTGGTCGGACGGTGCCTCTACTTGAGGTTCTTGATCAGAAAATACACTCGCCTTAACTAGCCTCCATTTCCTAATAGCTGAGGCTCAGCCACTGTTATGGACTGAATGTTTGTGTCCCCCTAAAACTCACATGTCAAAATCCTACCTCCCATGTGGTGGTATTTGGAGGTGGGGCTTCTGGAGGTCATTGGGTCCTGAGGGTGGAGCCCTCATGAATGGGATTTATGCTCTTATAAAAGAGGCCCCAGAGAGCTTTCTTGCTCCTTCTGATGTGTGGACACAGAAAGAAGATGGCCATCTGTGAACCAGGAAGTGGGTTCTCACCAGACACTAAATCTTAAGGTACCTCAATCTTGGACTTCCCAGCCTCCAGGACTGTGAGAAATAAATTTATGTTGCTTATAAGTCATCCAGTCTAGGATATTTTATTATAGCATCCCAAATGAACTAAGACAACCAACAGTGTGCGTCCCCTTTTCTATCTAATTCAAATTTATAAACATTTGTAAAAGTGATAGGAAACCATGAGCCACTGGGATTTGATTTTTGCTAGTCTTTTAGTTTTGTGATGACTATCTGCCATGTTGGCAAATCCTTGTCTACCTTCAAGAAAGAAGCAGTAGCGGTGTCTTTTAAGGTATAAGTAAATACAAAGTAATCAGAGAGATTACAGAGAGGTGAGTTCACATGTGGGTCATCTCGTGTGTCTGAGCAGTGCTGGCATATTTCCTGATCCATGCCTTGCTCCAGGGTAGGCGTTATCAACTTATCATGGCACACTTTCCTGCTGGGCCAGGTGTGGCCTCAGACTCTTTGGCACATGGGATAAAACTCACTTTTCTGGTTTCATCCATGGATGATCGTTAATATTTTCGTTATATTAGATAACATTAAAGGTCAAAATATTAGCTAAAAGACCAAAACATATCCCTCATAGTTGGTTCTTAAAGGAAACAGAAACTCAAAGGAGCTAAAGTCATAGGGAATCATTTAATTTTTGAGCTGAAAAGAAATATGATGGATCTCCAGAATCTCCAGATAATGAGATGAGCAGGGTGGCAACTCTGCTTCTGGCAAGGGTGGAACCACTTGTTGCAAGGCAATCTCCCCTCCAAGAACAGTTAGAAAAGCTGAGCAAAGACAGAATCTCTCTTTGAAAGCACCGGAGAGCTACAGCAAAATCTCAAAGGGCCAAGTTCCTCAAAGGAAGAAAACAGAAATGAAGCGACATTCCAACTGCTTTCCCTCCAGGCACTTGCAGCCATCAGGCTGTGGCTGAGAGCTGAGCAGGTAAGCAAAGCTTCCTGCAGTGTCATGGGGCATCAGGAACAAATGCTGGAGTCTGGACACAGCCAACGATTCAGGGCCTGGCAAACAGTCCAGGCTTTTGGTTGGGACCCTCCAGTGACTGCACCATAGGAAACAGACCACTCTGTAAGAGGCAGAACCCAACTTTAAATCACCGCAGTTGATGATGGGGTGATGTAAGCTTCCCCAAAGTAACTGCCTTTTGGAAGCAAAAATAAACTCCCTTCAGGAAGATAATACTGTCCAGAGCTTTACATTATCTCAAAAATTTTATAGATAATGCCCTACATTCAAACAAAAATTATCTAGCATACTTCAAGGCAAAATTACTGAAAATCAAGGGGTAAAAAAACCCCTCCAGAGATCCAGATATTGTAATTATCAGCTTGAATATTAAAATAATTGTGATTAGTGTTTTTGAGAATTTAAATGATAGAGAATTGCACTGAAAACTATAAAAAAGCAAATAGAAAATCTAAACTTGAAAATAAGTAAAATTAAAAACTCAATGGATTGGTTTAACAATGGCTTAGATATAGTTGAAGAGAGAGATTATAAACTGGAAGATGAATCAGAGGAAGGTAGAAAAGCATTAGATGCAGTTAAAATGCTTTAAAGCCTTGTTTTGGTCAGGGAATGATAAAAGTACTATTACTCATTAGACTTTAATAAGACAAAGATGAATGTTGAAATCTCTATGGTAACTACTAAAAGCATAATGAAAGATTATGTAACTAAAAATAGCTATTAGAGGGAGAAATGGGATCATACAAATGATAAAAATTCCTAGTCCAAAAGTAGATAACAAAAAAGGGAAAAAAAGAAACAAAATATATAGGACAAATAAATAAAATAAATAAAACAAATAACAAGGTGGTGAGTTTAATTTTAAATATACTAGTTATAACATTATCTGGAAGTGAAGCAAAAGTTCCAAAAAAAAGACAAATATTATGAGATTGGATAAAACAAAATAAACAAAAAAGAAAAATAAAACAAAACCCAATTCTATGTTGTATACAAATACATGTTGTAAATTATAAGAATTCAGAACAGTTGAAAGTAAAAGGATGAAAAAAGATATAGCATGCAAATATTAACCAAAAGAAAGCCCATTTACCTATATTTATGTCTGACAAAGTAGATTTTAAGGCAACAAGCATTATTAAAGATAAAAAGTGATATTTAATAACAATAAAATGGTCATTCTGGGGCTGGCCCCGTGGCCGAGTGGTTAAGTTCGCGCACTCCGCTGCAGGCGGCCCAGTGTTTCGTCGGTTCGAATCCTGGGCACGGACATGGCACTGCTCGTCAGACCATGCTGAGGCAGCGTCCCACATGCCACAACTAGAGGAACCCACAACGAAGAATACACAACTATGTACCGGGGGGCTTTGGGGAGAAAAAGGAAAAAATAAAATCTTAAAAAAAAAAAAAAAAAAAATGGTCATTCCAACATAAGGATATCACAATTATAAATTTGTGTACACCTAATAATACAAAAGGCAATATTTGATAAAACAAAATGGAGAAATGTAAAAATCCACAATTATAAAAGATTTTAACACACCTCTCTCAGTAACTTTTAGACTCAGTGACAAAAAATAAATCAGTCAGTCAATCAGTAAGGATAAAAAGGATTTGAACAACATAAGTAATAAATCTGACCTAACTGATGTGTATGGAACACTGCACTCATTAACTGCACGTGGAACATTTGCCAGAATTGATCACATGCTGAACTGGAAAGAAGTTCCAACAAATCTCAAATGAATTAAATCATACAGAATACGGTCTGTGACTGTAGCAGAATTGAGTTATTAATTAAAAACTAAAACATAAATGGAAAATTTCCTGATATTTATAAATTAATCAATATACTTTTAAATATATGTCAAAGAAGAAATAGTGAAAGTTAGAAAATATTTTGAATTGAATGTTAACAAAATAATAGATTAAAACTTGAGGGATACAGTTAAAGCCATTTTTAGGTAGTTTTAAATTCAAATGTTAGAAAAGAAGAAAGGAAGAAAATCAACGATCTAAGCATCTATCCCAAGAACTTAGAAAAAGAACAGCAAATGAAACAAGAAATTAACACAAATTAATGAAACAGAAAAAAAATACAATGGAGAAAATAAAAGAGAAAACCAAAAGCTAATCGTTGGTTCTGTGAACAATATAATTGATAATCCTGAAATAAGTCTAATAAAAGACATGGGAAGAAGGCATAAATTACCACTATCAGAAGTGAAAAGTATGGACCAGCCTGGTGGTGTAGCAGTTAAGTTTGCACGTTCTGCTTTGGCGGCCTGGGGTTCACTGGTTTGGGTCCCAGGTGCGGACACGGCACCACTTGGCACGCCATGCTGTGGCAGGCGTCTCACATATAAAGTAGAGGAAGATGGGCATGGATGTTAGCTCAGGGCTAGTCTTCCTCAGCAAAAAGAGGAGGATTGGCAGCAGACGTTAGCTCAGGGCTAATCTTCCTCAAAAAAAAAAAAAAAAGGGAAAAAGAAATAGGAATGAAAAATACTACAAATATACACAATTTAAAAAATTTTGGAGAATATCAGGAACAATTTGTGCCAAGAAATTTGAAAATTTAGATGCAATGGGTTAATTTTTTTGAAAAACATGGCACCCAATAACTGATCTCCAAAAAAGGAAAGTTTATTAAAGAAAATTAAATCCATGACTTAAATTCTTTCCACAAAATCTCCAGACTCAGATAGCTTAACCAAAGAATTCTCCTAAACATTTAAGGGGAGAAGAACACATAACATACACAAACTCTCCCAAAGAATAGAAAAATAAGAAACACTTTCCAACTCATAATGACAAGGATATTATAAGAAAAGAAAATTACAGGCAATCTCCCTCATGAGCATAGACGTAAAAATCCTAAACAAAATATTAGCAAACCAAATCTAGTAATGTACAAAGGATATTACTTCATGACTAAGTTGATTTTATTCCAAAAGTTAAAGTTAGTCTAACATTCGACAATCACTGTAATCTACCACATTAAAAAAGAAAAAAATCATGATTGTCGGAATAGATACAGAAAACGCATTTGACAAAATTCACATCTATTCATGATAAACACTGATAGTAAAACTAGGAATGGCAAGGATGGTCCTTAAACTGATAGAAAATGTCTACAAAAGTCATACAACAAACATCCTATTTAATAGTGAAATATTGTAAGCATTCCCTTGAGATCATGAACTAAGCAAAGAAGACCACCGTATACATTCAGACTCTCCCAGAGGTCCTTCCCAGTGCAATAACTCAAGAAAAATGAATAAAAGTTATAATTAATGGAAAGAGAGAAATAAATATCACTATTTGTAGATGACATTATTGTGTACTTAGAAAATCTAAAAGCACTTACAAATAGTCTATTAGAATTAACTATTGAATTTGATAAAGTTGCTAGCTACAAAGCCAATATGTAAAAAATTCAATTATATTTCTATCATCAACAAATAATTAGAAAGTAAAATTTAAACAACTATGTCATTTTCACTAGCATCACAAAACACCAAATACCTAGAGGTAAACCTAATGAAAAATGAGCAGACACCCAGAAAACTACAAAATGTAATTGAAAAATAATCAAAGAAGACCTAAATAAATGGAGATATTCACACATTCATGGATTGGAAAACTCAATATTGTAAAGATATCAATTCTCCTCAAACTGATTTTTAGATTAAATCTAGTCCCCATGAAAATCCCAGCATATGTATGTGTGTGTGTAAATTGATAAGCTGACTCTAAATTACACATGGAAATAAAAAGGCTGAAAAGAGCCAATACGATCTTGAAGAACAGCAAAGCAGGAGGACCTGGACGATCAGCCATGAAGACCTATTACGAAACTACAGTAATTAAAACAGTGTGGCGTTTGGGCAAAGACACACAAATCAGTGGGTCAGAATAGAGAGTCTAGAAAAAGACCCACCCACATAAGGACATTCAATTTATGACTAAGATAGTACTAAAAATAAATGGAGGAAATCTTTTGCTTAAATTAGTGGTGCTTGATGAATGGCCTATCCATACAGAAAAAAATTAATCTGACTCCCTATGTCACTTTCTCCTCAAAAGTTAATTCTGGGTAGATTGTAGATCTAAATATAGGAGATAAAACAATAGAGCTTCTAGAAGATAACATGAGAGAATATCTTCCTAATTTTGGGATTGACAAAGATTTCTCAATAGGACACATTTATTTCTCAAAAAGATAAAAGATTGATAAATTGGACATCATTAAAATTGAGGAGTCTCTTTATCAAAATACATCATTAAGAGAATAAGAAGGCCACAGAGCCACAGAGGAGAACTGATTCACAATTACATTAATTAATAAAGTACTTTTTTCAGAAATCTAAAGAACTCTACAAATGAACAGGAAAAAGACAGACAACACAAGAGGAAACAAAAGGGAAGAAAATCATGAATGTACATGTCACGAAAGAGGATATCCACTAGGCCAATAACTGTAAGAAAAGATGCTCAGCCTCATTAGCCATCTAGGAAAGGTAAATTAAAACTACAATGAGATCCTACCACACACACCCAAATGGTTAAAATTAAAATGACTGATGATAGCGAGGGTTGGGGAGGACATGCGGCAGCTGAAACTCTCATCCCCAGTAGCTGAAATAATTTATACAATCTCTTTGGACAACTATTTGGTAGCAGCTCCTATAGCTGAGTGGATGTATTCCATATAACCCAACAAGTCGTCTCCTAACTATATACTTCGGAAATGTCATAGCAACATTATTTGTAGAAGCCAATAAGTGAAAACAATTTAAATGTCAGTCAACATTAGAATGGATAAATAAATTGTGGTATAGATTGTGGTATAAATTGTGGTATAGATTGGTATAGATTGTGGTATAGATTACTATATGACAATGAAAATGAATAACTACTCCTATAAGCCATAACATGGATGAATTTCACATACATAGTTTTGAGCAAAAGAAGCCAGACACAAAAGAATACTTTTATAGAGTAAAAATACCAAAACAACATGAGTGCACATGTGTTCACACAGGCAAACATACACACAGAGAAAGTAAATCCTTGCTGTCGTCCATCAGGAAAGTGGTTCCCTCTGGAGAGGAGGGGTGCTGACTGAGAAAGGGGTGCAGGAGCTTCTAGGGTGCTTGGCTGTGTTCTATTTCTCAACCTGGGTGGGGAGTTACTTGAAAGAATTCACCTGGTAGTAATTTATCATTTTTACATTTCAACATTTTAGAAAAAAGTTTCTAAAGATAAGTTGGGACATTAAAGTGAGAAATGAGATTTTAAAAACATTTTGGTATAAGTTAATTATTATAATTTTAAACTCTTTTGGGTGCACCACACTTTAACTGTTTGAGCTTCTTGTTTCTGTTACTCAGAGTTCTTTGGATGCAAATGACAGAAACCAGACTCACACCCTCATAAACAAAAAGGGAAACCATTGATCTGAAAAGACCAACTGGATCCAGGGGTTCAAATACAGTTGTTACCTTTCCCCTCTTGTCTTTCGATTCCCCTCCTTCCTCTTGATGCCATCCTGTGTGCAGGCTGGCTCCACGTGGTAGGCAGAATCTCAGCAGAAAGAAGCAACAACCAGATCAGGCTGGAACCTTGTTGGTCAGTTTAGGCTCCTGGTTTAGAGGGGCTCCAGTGCCTGTAAACACAGAGATCCCATCTGAATAACAATAGTGTGGTTGCCATGAAGCAAATGCAACTTGATGACAAGTCGTTGGATAGTATGTACCCTCCTGGCCCTCTCTGAAGCAGATTGCAGTCTGGAAGCCCCAGCTCCAGGGAAATCTTGTCACCGCCACTGTCTTTGAACTAAAGCTTGTTTCAGGCCCGCCCCTGAGGCCGGGACTGGGAGGAGGGCTCGGCTCTGTGATCCACATCCAGACTACATATTTTGGGCACAGTACTTCCCTTAAGGAAAGGGTGCAGGCAGAAAAAAAGCCACATCTCCACTCTTTGCTAAATAATTTTTATTTTTACACATTAGAAAGATGTAATAAATACTGCTAATTGCTCAAGAGAATTCCTGCAAATGAACAAGAAAAAGACAGACGGCCCAGTACTGTACCAACAGTTTATGAGTGTACCCATTTGCCCTCATCCTTGCTAATATGGGATATGATTGATATTTAAATTTTTGTCAGTCTAATGGGCAAAAGTGGTATCGTCGCATTGTTTTACTTTTTATTTTCCCGATGTGTTTTGGTCACTTGCATTTCGTCTTCTATGAACTGCCCACCACGTCCCCTGCCAATGGGGCACACATCGGGGGAGGGGCACACAGGGGGAGTGGCCATCTCGGGCTGGGAGGACAACTTTACAACCCACGTTATTCAAGACTGCTGTGCATGATAATAATATAAAGTAGACTGGCTTGTAGTCAGTTTTATTACTGTTTTTAATTCTCTGTAGACAATACTCCTGCCCCTCACCCCTGGTGGGCTGCTCCACTGCCTCTCCCCACTTTCTTCTGAGTCGTCTTGTCTTATCGCTTTGAACGATTTCTGTTTGTCTTCTGGACGTTAATGCTCTGTTGTATTTATTGTGACCATCTTCTCACATTCTGTTCTTGTCTTTTAATTTTATTTATATTTAGTTGTTTTGATCTCTTTAACTTTTGAAAATCATCTGTTAACTTGTATGGCAGGCAATTAATTTGTTATAAAAAGTCCTTACTCTCCTTCCTTTGGGTATTGCTTTAAATTACTCCCAGACTGCATTGGAAGACTTCTGGATCAGTTTTCTAATAATGGGCAAGGGAGTAACCAGATGGTCCAGCTATGACAGCACAGCTAGTCAATAGGAGATATTTTTGGGAGATGAATTGGATCATGGCAAAAATCCCTCTCTGCAGAAGATGAGTCATGGGCATGCCCAACTGACTGGCAGCATCTGCAGCCCATGCTGGTTTGCTGTCTTCTGACTCACTGGTTAAAGCATAAATGGATTGGGCAGCTCCTCTTTGGCTTTTAGTTAAGGGAAACATTCTTAATATTCAGGGACTTGGTTTCAGCTGGATGATAGTTTAGGAGAGGGAAAGCAGACTATAACTCTGCGTCCCAGGATGCCATCTTTGTTAGAAATAGTGGCCATGTCAGGAGCTCATCTCTCACTTAGCAAGACCAGAATCAAGTTATCCTGTTTGGTACCACTTCTTGTGTTCCCTGCTCAAGCTGTGGCTGGTCTATGAGAAGAATAACAATGAGACTTTATCAGGACATTCCCTTACACATGAGGACTCATCACACACATACATTCACATGCAAATAACTGCACATATGTTCCACAAAACCCTCATTCTCTACCAGGAACACAAACTTTTCCACTCAGAGATCTGGGTACTTTTGTATGAGATGGTTCTAGAGGTCTCCTTCCAGTGTTCTGGTTGCCAGACACTGTGTGGGGGTGTGTGGGACCTCTCAACGTGGCTTGCAGCCCCTTCCCTTGATACTGAGTCTCCAGAGCAGGTGGCGGGAGGAATCCTCAGGCCTGAGTCAGAGGAGCAGGCTCTCGAATCCTGAGCAGGTAGAGTCAGGTATGAGCGGTCCTGAAATCCTTTGCTTTGTCACCACTGCCTTCCCAGGAGCTAGCACAGAACCTCACACAGAGAAGCCCTTCAATATTTGTTGAATAAATCCAAAAATTTGTGATTTTTTAAATTTTTTAATTTGAGTAATTTCTTACCTCCTTCCCCTTGCTTGACTTTTAATAGCAGTGCCCACGGTGATGTGCAGATCTCTTGGAAGAAAATCTTCCCTGAGAGTGGGAAGCTTTACAGCACTTCTTAAGTTTCTTGAGGATTTAATCAGAGATGTCAAAACCCTCAGACATCATCTGATCAAAGGCTCTCATTTTACAGATGGATGAACTGAGGCCCAGAGATGTTAAGTAATTTCTGCAAAGTCACCCAGCTAGTTGGCAGCAGAACAGGGCAAAGGTTAACAGCCTGACTCCTGGACTAGTGCCATCCTACACTTTGCACCTTGATTAGACTTGAGTGAGTTATTCCAGGGACTGACTCCTTGATAAGAATGTTAAGAAAGCAAGTGAACACAACATGACTTTCTTTACCGAGAGTATCACAGTAGTCTATGAGGAACTGCGCTGGTTCAGGTAGAGCATCCGCTATGTTCTAGCAAATCTAGCCTATGATGTCACACTGACATATGTTTAACCTAATTACTTTAGATGTGATGGAAGGCATCCCTGTTGTACTATTTCTAGAAATTTGACCTCCGACTTTCAAACTTTCTGAGTCTATGGGATCTCTGAACACTGCGGCTGGTTGCACCTGCTGGGAGCTGTCAGCATCATTGCAGGTCCCCAGTGGGCTTTAACCCTGCCCTGCTTGATGGACGTGATACAGCTAATGCTGGCGACCACTATCTCACTAGAGCCGCGAACCACAAAACCACTAATGGTCTCAGGAATTTTGAACAGTTCAGATTTGTTTTAGAACATAGACCTTTATTCAACCAATGCTATGATTTATGGTATCCTCATATTTCTTGTCACTTCATAAACTTTTCCTCTTATTTTGTTAGTTACTGCATTTATATTTCTCCGGAGTTGGTTTTGATTTTTTTTTTGCACTGTGTTAAGTTCAGACATCTCCCCCAAGCTGTGACCAGTAGGTTTACTTGGAAACCCGCATGTGGGGTGGAACATTTCAGTGCCACGCTTGGCATAACCTTTCACAGCGTATAAGGATGCTGCGTGCTTGTATTTGCAGAGTCATGTTTATTCTATAAATAATAGAACAGGCTTCCATGTTTGCATGGTAGGGTGTATACTTGAATACACAAGTATCAGTGCTCAGATCTGGCAGCTATTAATAGCTATTACTCTCACCAGAACTACTGTCCCTCCCCCCAGAGACAAACTAACATAAAGTTAAATGAAAAAGACAGATAGTTAAAAATATTCTATGATATAGTGAATGCTGAAGTGGTTAAGTCAGCATGATGGAGTTATGGGTAATTTTTCTCTTTTCTCTATTATCTAAATGCTCGATAGTGTAATTTTATTATTTTTATGCTAAAAAGAATGCATTTAATATTTTAAAAGAAAAGCAAACAAGAATAAAGTCAATAAAGCAATAACAGCAAGAAACATGTAAAAATTCCCTAGGCTGATGCGGTGGTGTGGAAGAGCACCAGCGTCATTGCGGCTCTTGCCTTCTGCTGCCGTCCTGCTTTCACAAAGGCCTCCACCTGCTTGTGTGCCTCTTCCTGTCATTGCTCTTAATATCTTAAAGTTTTACCTTTTCATTTTTCCTTTTATACAATAGCTATGAGATTGAAAGTCTTTTTTTTCTCTCTTCATTTCTCTCAACATAATGTCTTCTTGCTTGGCTTCTATGGTGGTTTTGTGTTATCCGACAAAATGTCATCAATGACTGTCAGTTCTGAAATAATGAGTTTTACAACGAGGTACATTTTAATTATGACATGAGGTAATTGGATGTTACAATATATCATTTGAAAAAATTCAAAGTTGATGATGGTTCACAGAAAGCTGAGACTCTGAAATCCAGCAACAAGAAGAACTTGGACTCAGCCAAGCTCGATGGTGCTGCTGCCGTGATTGGTTTCTTTTCTCATCTCCTGATAGGACGAAAGAGCTACTGTGAATAATTTTTGTGCTATGATGCATGAATTTGTAGGTTTACTTTGCTAGTTACATGTTTCTATGAAATATCCCTATTTATACAGGAAATTACTCCTTTTTATGTTTTGTCTTGTCAGGAAAGACAATAGTAAGTATCCTTTGAAAATACAGGTGTAAAGACTCACCTACAGGAACAGAAGTAAATCTGTCACAGTTTTATGTGTGTGTTTACGTGTGTGCACATTCGCACACACGCAGCACCAGCATTTGCAGAACTTGGGTCAGGGGCTATCGCCAAGGAGACTTCACTTTGGGTATTGAAGACACAACAGGGTTGAGAAAAATCTTCATACTATCATTTATGGATGCTTCTATTCTAATGGAATGCTCTCATGGTTGACGTAACGATAACTTTAATTTGCAGGTTCTAAACTATGAGAATGGAAAGAATTTAAACTTCGTGAAAATGTAACCCTATAGTCACTTGCCTCCTGAATCCTACTTGCCAGTTTATGATGGGAACAAATTTTAAAGACCAGAGTCATCATCTTTGTTTCATATCTTCTTTTAAATGAATTCTTTACATTTTAAATTACTTTTATTTTTCCTAAATATTGGATTTAACTCCTGGTTAGAGGAGAAGGGCCTGAGCAGATATTCCTGAAATGATCCTCTCCTAATGAGCTCTTAGTGTTACTGCAAAGCAGGCTCAGTTTTCAATGAACACATAATGCTTTTATTATCTCAAAAAGAAGCGCTATTTAACATGTGTATCTACACCGTGCAAAAGGAGCAAAACAGTATTCCTAAAGCCTTCAGGGCAGTATTTAACTTTTTTTGCATTCTAGCTGGGCAGTCCTCTTCTCCAAGCACACTAGGAGATGCTGTGATCCAGAAGCACTTCTGGATCACGATGGCTCAGGAGGAGCAGCCAGCACAGGGAGAACAGCGGGGCCTCCTTGGGTCTCGTTAGAGAAGATTCTCGGAGCAGTTAGAAGAACTGGGTAGAGGAAGAAAAACGAGCTGCCACCTTCTACACCCCCTCCTTACTCCTCAGAGTTTTTCTGAGAGGACACATGGCAGAGAAACCTGTGGAAACAGTCTCATGGGAGCCTGGTCCTGAAGAGAAACATGAGCCCTGTGAACTGTCTGACGGCTCTGGCTCCGCGGAAGAGTCTGGTTTTGCTCTCTCATTAGCTCTGGGCAGTCACCTTCTCTCTCTCTCCCTTACTCCTTCTTTCTCTTTCCCCTACCACACAAACACACCAAGATTTTCAAAGTGTTCACTCCATGTATATTCTACTCAGAGACCAAAAATTCAACCAACAATAAAATCATAGTCTTTGATCGGTATGGTTGAAACAAAGAAGTTAACAGAAGTAAAAAGAAATATAAATGAAAGTTTAAAACCTGAAACCACTGCTAGAGCATTGGAGAAGAGAAGTAACTTTTAATAGATACATAAATTATAGTTATTTAATTTTGAAAATGCCACCCACTCTAGCGTTTCTGGAAAGCAGCCTTGGCATCACTAGAAATAGTTACATGAACTTGATAAAGAACAGAAATGCTTTATTCTTCCAGGTCTTAGGAGTTATTGTTATAATTAGTAAGGCCAAATTCTAACACAAAGAACTATAATAAAACATTCTTTGAATATTAAAATAATTCTTCTAAAGCCTATATTAAGCTTTGCAAATTTCAGGCAAGTTATTGTATCTGAAACTCTGCCTAAGACATACACAGTAGTGAGTAATGTGTTGCTACAAAGCTTTTTGGATGGAAAAAAATGAACTTTGGGTATTAGAATATTTGATTTACTGGATTCCGACTCCTCTCCTGCCTGTTTCTCTTGCTAAACACTCAGACTGAGGCTTCCCTGTGATTATCTAATCTTACTCCATTCTCGGAAGTGTTGCCTCTGTAAACAGTGGAAAGCAGAACTTCCTGGATTGTTATGGTGAATATTTGGCTCTGAATTAAATGAATGTTTAAATCTCGAAGATTTCCAGTAATGTTGAATTTGGCTGGATACCCTGTGATTATAATATTTTAAGCCTTTAAAAACACGCAGGTTCTCAAATAGTGATAAGCCTTTTTCCTGCCTAGCATTTTGTTACTACGTCACTGTCTACTTCAAACAACTGGTGTGCAGTTTTGAGTTGCTGCCCCCAAGCTCTTCGTGCACCTCGGCAGACAGCCACAGGCGATACTGGAGAATGCTTTCCCGGATGAGCAGCAGAGAATCTTGCTTTTACCCATTTTTCTACTTGAGTTCCACTTTCAAGGTGGGCCTGGATTAGATCTGTTTTTCTTTCTTCCCTCCTCCTTCCCTTCTTCTCTCCCTTTCCCTCCCTCCCTCCCTCCCTTCCTTCCTGTTTCCTGGTTGCAATCTCCCCTTAGAGTAATTGATGCTGTCAGGACTCCTAGAGGTTCTTGTCAAGACCTGATAATGTAACACTCCTGCAGACAGCCCCAGGTGTTCCTAGCTTTTGCCTTCTCCTGAATTCTCACCTGTTTTTCAAGTCATTTTGAGTAGGGACCCATTTGTCCTTTGCTTTGTACTTCTGGCTGTAGAGAATTCCTCAAAGCAGAAAATGTGTTGGTGTATAAGTCTCATCATTCATATTGAGACCATGTGTAAATTTCTGTTTTGGAAAAATAATAGCTTTTACTTAGAAGTAATTGAGATGAGGGCTGGGTGTAATTTCCTGCTGCAAAGGAGGGGGCTGGGGAAAAGGAGCAGATGCTTTGAGAATATAGACTGAGGCAGTGACAGCAAGAGGTGGTAGGGACCCTCTGGAGAAAGTGGTGGATGACAGACAAGGAGGGAACTGAAGAGTCTCTGGGCCAAGGAAAGTGCTGTCTCAAGACCTCTGTAGCACAAGAGGCAGGGGGCAAGAGCATAGCCTCTTTCCAGTCTGAGGCCTCTCAGTCCTTGCATGCCCCAGCTCCCTTTTCCACTTCCCACCCTTCCCTTGCAGGAAGCCGCAAGGGGCTCGGTTGCAAGGCAACGGGCTGAGTTGTGTAGGAGAAGCAGCTGGAAGAGGTGAGCTGTCTACAGCTGAGATTGTCCCCTTTCTGTTTAGGGCTTCTGTGGCCATCTTCGTGTCTATGTGCTCAGCACAGACTGCAGTCTAACCCAACCGCTGTTCCGTCATTTGATCAATTGGTTGAAGTTATTGACCTACCATTGGGTTACTTATTTTTGCCTAACATTACATGGCCTAAATACTTGTGTTCTGAACCTATGCTGATTCACTGAGCATTAGCCTACTGTAGTACCAGGGGCAAGTAAGAGATCATTTTTTTGATTAGCATCTAAATATTTTGCATGAGAGAAATCCAAAAAGGGATGAGAGAAATGTATGCATAATGAATATATGTTTGTGTATAAAATATACACATGGGTATATATGTATATATTTACACACATATATTCACGCATATATATATATATATATATATACACATACACATATATGTATATATTATGTATATAATGTTTAAGTGGAACCTTGAAATCCATTACTTATTATGGTACTTATTAAATTATATATGAAAATGAATAGAACACCACATTTTCACTAGTCATATATTGTAGTGGAAGTCTTAAAACACCAAATCTTACTGTTGATTAAGAAATTGAATTAAGTACCATCTTACTGGCAAATTAATATAAATTTGCTACTCATATGCTTTGTTACCATTTGGGAAAATTATGCTATCAACCAGTATTAAATAGAAAAGCTCCAAATCAATTATATACTGAGAACAAATAGCAAAGGCTGAATGTGCTCTGCATAACATTTAAAAATGTCTTGATTCTAATTGAGTCTCTTCGATTAGACATCCCTAGCCCTTAATGCCTCTTTCAGAAGACAACCTGTTAGGAAGGATGTGAAGTCAGGGAGAACAGCCCCTGAGGGCGCGATGAGGCTTAGTCCACTCCTTCCAGGTGGCTGTCTGCCCCTGCGGGTAGCTGGGGCCCAGCTGACAGTCCCTCTGCTGCTCCTGCTGCTGCTGGGGGCTGCCTGCTGGCCTCATGATCGCGCACCCCCGCTGGAATTTGCTCACCTGCCCGGGGGGTTGGAGCAGGACCCTGTGCCTCCATGACTTTTAGGGAAGCCTCGACTGGGGACTGGGGTGCCTGACTGGAAGTTCCTGCCTGTAGCTGCTGATCAGCCTGTGCTCCAGCTGGGACATCCTCGCCTTGGGCCTCTGATCCTGACTCTGCAGGGCGATTACTGGCCCTGGAGGGAGATTCTGCCTCACTGCCTCCTTTGGCCTCAGCCTGAGGACTCACCGGAGCCAGGGGACTCTCTGAATGGCATAAAGGGCTCAGAGGAGGCTGTCCCAGCTCCTCGAGGGCCATGTTGCCATTCCCTTGAGGACAGCCAAATTCTGGCTGAAGTTCTTGGGGCTGGTTGAGGGTCGTCTCTGGATGATGAATTATCCTGAAGGCTGCGGCTAGACTTTTCACAGCATCGTGAACTCTGTTGGCTTCCTCGGCATCAGCCTCTTCCCCCATAGAAACAGCAGACTCAGGCTCTTCGTCGGAGCTGTGCTGGCCTTGGTCATCCTTCTCAGGTGTTTTTGCTTCTCGAATTTTTTTGTAGAGTTCATTTCTCTCTTCTTGTAAAGCCCGACAGAGATTCTCTAGCCTCCCGATTTTCATCACGAAACACTCATATTCTTTAGCTCTCAGTGCTTTCTGTGGTTTGAAAATATACACACACAGAAAATGACATGAAAAGCAAAGTCGTCAGGATGCCCTCTGGAGACAAGCAAAACCATTTGTCTGGGAATTTGTCTACCGGGCCCTGGGGCCTGGCCGCAGAGCGGCAGCTGCACAGACACTTGGTCAGGGACTTTACTTCTTTTTTTGTGTTGTGTGTGAGACTCTGGTAGAATTTTAATCACGGTATTCTTTTCTTTAGAAAAGAAAGATGGCAAAGCTTCTCTTTGCTTCAGTCCAGGGTTTCTGAAATCTTAAAGTAGATGAATTTTCTGCTTCTAAGGCTTAGAAAGCGTAAGCAAAAGCTTGTGGCAAAATGAATGAGATGGACTGAGACCTGGCTGCCAACAATGCCTTATCCATTCTTTGGATAAACTGCCATATGCTAATCTAGCAACTGTTTGATTTATGTTGATGAATCATCAGCACATCTCTTTGAAATTGGTTGCAATTTGGGATGAATTGTTAGAACAGTAATTATAACCAGAGAAACTCACCACACACTAATTCATGATGCTGGCTGCTCCAAGTGTTCCGTTCTCCTTTTCTCTAGAAATGTCAGTTTGTGCATGAAATCGTTCCTACTCATCTTACTCCTTCACCCCCACCTTTATGCTGCTCGGTGCCCTTTAAGATTTTTTTTCACTTGTTTACCTGGAAAGACCTCCACCTGTAAGCCTTCTCAGGTCAAGGGCCGTGTATCTTTGCCTTTATGGTCTCAAACCTACTCAGAACCTGTCAGAATATCAGTATTTAAATACCTGTTGGAGGAATTAAACGATGTATCTCCATAACTGTCTATAAAATAGCACAGACCCTGGGTGCTTGGGCCAGTACCTTCTCTCAGGATGTTCAAATCAACTAACGCATTCATTCTGCACCCGTTACAGGCCAGGCCCTGGGAAGTTCAAAGACAAGTCAGAGGCTTATTAGCCTCTCAGGACCTCACAGTCCAGCGGGCATGCTGCTGCTTTGGGGACAGCTTTGGAATTGACAAGGAGGCATGTGGTTTATGGTCACAAAGCTCTTTAAGAGTCTGGACCCACTTTGCAATTACTTTTCTTCAATTATTTTTATTACAATTTCATACATCAGATCCCAGAAAAATTCAGCTCTTTCTCGAAGGTCATCATTTGTGCTATTAGGTTATGGTTATTTTCTAAGGATGAGCACTTTGACTAGACAGGTCAGGCAAGCTGAGGGGCGAGGCTGCTCACCTCTTCAATCATGTCCAGCAGAGCTTTGTTACAGTTCTCGAACCGGGCTTTCCACGTGGCTGTGTCCTTTTCCAGCTTCTTCATTTTCTTAGTCGTCTACAGAAATCAGAGTGTTTTAATATTAATCCTGAGGAGTTAATCTATCAAAGAAGCGATTAGTTCCATATGTGATGTCAAGAAAAGCCCTTTTGTTACCAGCTGCTGAAGCAAACTCAAGTTGGATGTCAAGGACTGAAGACTAGTGAGAGGGTCGCGATTTACTTCTGAATCATCTGGGTCAGTGGCGAACAGACTTATTTGTACTGGAGCCAATTCAGGAAAAAAGAACCACTTAGGGCCATGCTGTTTTGTTGTTGCTATTTTTTTCATTTAAAATAAAAATAGCTTCATTGGGTCCCAAGAATAAGCTTGCAATTTAGATAATGTACTTTATTGAACAGAAAGGTGTCAGTGAGAAAGGTGGCCTGGCTTTTTAGCCATTCAGGTGCTGGTGATTTCGGGCGCATCTGAGGAGGAGCCCCACGAAGCAGCTTGCTATCGCTGTCCTTACGTTTGTAGAGCGCGGTGGGGCTCACGGAATGTGATGACGCGCGTTATTCACTTCGTCCTCGAGAGAGCCCACAAGGGGCTCTGGTTCTGCTTCCACGTCCGCTGAACAAGCGGGACTGAGGCTCAGAGAAGCTCAGGGAAGCGGCAGGGTGGGCCTGGAGTCGCCGCTCGCCACTGAGCGCACCGTGTGCGGCGGCCGCGGGTCCCGGCTGGGGTCGGGTGGGGTGGGGTGGGGTGGGGGGCGTGGGGCGGACACTAGTGGGCGAAGTGCAGCCTGTCTTTCTCGAACTGGAGCCTGCCCACGTTCCTGGCGGCGGGCTCTCCTCTCGGCTCAGACGGCGAGCAGCACAGGGCGCGTGATCAGGCAGCAGCCCTGCGGCCCCTGCCGCTTTGTGCCAAGCTGCCTGCCCGAGGCTGGCGCCCTCGGAGGCCGAAGGCTGGCGCTCTGAGGAAGCTAGGTGAGCCTCGAGCAGTTTTTCAATTTGGATCATTTCTTAACCACGGTAGTAGTTTATAAATTTTTTAGGCTCATCAACCCCTTTAAGAATTTGATGAAATCGATGGGACCTCTCTCAGAGAAATGCAAATATGCGTATCAAAGTTTTTTGCTAATTCTCGGATCTACCACTAAAAGTCTGTAAATGAACCCCAGATTAAGAACTCCTGATCTTAATCTTTAAGGTTGATTTCTCTTTAAGATTTGTGGAGAACAGATTGGTGCTCACCCGAGAGGAATGGGTGGGTGAAGGGCGAAAGGGGTAAAGAGGCACGTGGGTATGTGACAGAAAGGGGTAAAGAGGCACGTGGGTATGTGACAGAAAGGGGTAAAGAGGCACGTGGGTATGTGACAGAAAGGGGTAAAGAGGCACGTGGGTATGTGACAGAAAGGGGTAAAGAGGCACGTAGACTTTTGGTGGTGAACACGAAGTAGTCTGAGCAGAAGTCAAATATAATGATGTACACTTGACATTTATATGTTATAAACCAATGTGACCTCAATAAAAATAAATAAATAAAATAAAAAATAGCAAAAAAAGGATTTATTCTATCTTAAAACTATGTAATTTTGAAATAAACACATTTTCCTTCTCTAATATTTATTCCAATCTTAAAACTCTATAATTTAAAAAATTTTAAAAGGTGGATGTAACAAGTGTTGGCCTACTTAAGTTTGCTCACTAGTTGTGAAATTTATCACATTTTTTATGAAAATGTTTTGAAAAAGATGTTTTCTACACTTAAAAATGGTTAATGCCAATGCTTGTTCAGAAACATAATTCTAATGGTGATTTTGTTTTGGGAAAACACTGAATTGAATAAGATTTAAACAATACATCCCACAATGACATTAGCACCTTATATTTATAAAAGAATTTTAAGTTTAAAACTCATTTAAAATATATTAATTATTTGAACTTCACACTCTTGTGAAGTCAGCAAGGGAAACAGCGTCTTGATTTATAGATAAGAAAAATGAAATTGAAGGAAGTTAGGAGAATTGTCCAATGTGACTTGATGATTATGAGCACACCCAGAATTTGAATTTAGGCTTCCATGTTCTCATTCAAGGCTCTGTCAGTTCTGTTATACTACATATCTTCTCATCGAGGAAGAATGCTTTGAAATGGTATTTTCTACTCTAATATTCTACTCTTGCATATTTATATGAAAGCTTTTTTTAATCTTTACAAGATTAGACATTTTTTGATTTTGGTATAAACAACATAATGTTAGAGTGTTTGCTTTTGTCTTTTTTTTTTTTAAAAAAAAAGCTATCCATGGAGTAGAAAAAGAAAACATTCTTCCTCAGAGTGAAAATGTATCCTGGTGTTTTTGGGCTTTTCTTAAGATTAATTCCCCAGATACTTACCAATAAAAAAATACAGCCCAAATCTCATTTGCACCTGTAAATGTTTCACTACTTCGTGAAATGCACTGGAACATCTTAGTGAGAGAAAAGTGAACCCAAAGGAGGATCGCCTGTCAAAATAGAAAATGTCAGCATTCCGTGGGGGAGGAGCAACACTCACTTTATCCATTTCCTGTTTGAAAGCGGCAAACACCTCGTTGCTCTTTGTCAGCGTGCTCTGGAACTCCTCAAACCTTCCGGAGTAGAGAGTGAGCTGCAAACATGGGAAAGAGTAGGTCTATGTTTCGGCTGCTTCCAGAACGAAACAACTGGCCATTGTTCATTATTTGAGAAGAAAAATGATTTAGGGAAATTCTCAATACAGTATTAGTAATATGTTAAGTTCTTTTATTTCTCGAGATCACCCTAGGCCAGTGATCAACCTAGTGAGTATGACGGAAGTACTTCTTTAAAGAAAAATGAAATAAGATATGTCATCATCATTTCATTATAACACAACTTTCACCAACAAACATTCACTGAGCTCTGAACATATGCAGGGACTCGATACACAAAAGTGTTCCACATGCAGTGCCTGCTTTTGAGGGCCCTGCACTCCTGATGGGCAGACCATCCCAAAGATGAGCGGGCTACAGGACAGTGCAAACAGTGACAACGTGCCAAGGCAGGTGCCTGATCAGGGAAGCAGGCCAGTGTGAAGGGTGATCACATGATCCATGTTTTTGTGGAGAAGGTGAGCCTTGAACTTGGTCTGGAAGGAAGTGAGAAAGTAGACAAATGAAAAGACGTGATGATAGAAATGTGGGCCAGACATGGGCTAGGGCCACGGCCATCATGCAGCTTGTGCCACTCTGGGCAACTGTCTTCCATTTTAGATATTGTGGTCTTGTATATTTATGAATACAATGTTCTAGTCAATAGCAGTGAAATGTCCCTTTTCATCAGAATAGCTTATTATAGTAATTTTCTACAGATAGAAATAACGAGTCCTGAGGAAGGAATGCCTTTTTCTAATGTGCACAAAGAAGCATCAAATGGGTGAGCAGTGGCAAATGCGTGGCTCACTACAGGCGTCTGCAGAAGAGACTTTGTGCCTCCACACTCGAGGCTCACACGTGGGGCGGGAAGAGGGTGAGACAGGGAAGGAAAGTAAGTGCTTGATTGTTAGTGACAGTAATACAATAATAAAATCTTGCTTTTAAAAATAATTCTAGGATTGTGTGATCTGAGTGAGATTTAATATGGATGGTCCAAGTTAGGAAAGCCTCCATTTTAAAATGAGTCTTTGGTACCTTGACAGTCAGGAGGAGCCCAGGTCCTCCAACGGACACAAGAACTCCTTCGAGCAAAGTTGCAGAATCCAGCAGCAAAGAACCTGACACTGCCCTTGGTGGACGGGGACGGTTGGGTTACAGGCCAGAGGGAAGGCAGCAAGAGGCCAGCAGGGGTACCCGTGGAACTGTGGCCTCAAAAGCAGAGAAGAGGGTGCTGGGCAGAAAGCCAGCAGACTGGAGTGCTCCCGGTCTCCGGCAGGAGGCAGAGGGAGTGTGTGCGAGTCAAACTGAGAAAATTTGCTTCTCTAGAGCGGCTCATTCTCAAATAAGTCAGAACAGCAGAGATAACAGAATGATAACATAAAACTCGTCCATAGGATATAGGCTTTCCAAAGAAGAGTCAAACAACAGCTGGCCATCACTCTGAAATCACTTAGTGCCGCGAGTATGTGACAGAGCTTGGGGCACTCTGGTGGCCTAACATTTGTTTCTCATGATTCCTTGGCATCCAGATTAAAGGAGATTGGGTAAAGAGCTGAGGGAATTTATGGCCAGGAAGGTACCCAGGGTTTTACACACACACAAACAGTGCATAAGACAATACTTACTCTTGTTATGTGCAATGCACTCTTGACATATTCTATTTGTTTCATTTTTTTCAAAGTACTGACTGGGAGCCGCTGAACTGATTTCAGGGCCCATGAATAGTTCCAGCCTCAATTTGGGAGGCTCTACCCTAGGTGCGCTCCCGTGGGCCCAGCTGCCTAGACTGCACATGGGCTAGCTCTAGGGTGGGAGCAACTCCAGGCAGCTCACCCTCTCTACCTTCCATCCCTAAATCTGTTCATTTGCATCCGTGGCCAAGTGCTCTTGTTAATTTCTTTTTCTTACTTCCTCCCTTTGTTTTTCCAACTTCCAAGTGATTCCAGCAGAGTTATGTGGGGGTCGCACACTGTGTTTCCCCCGAGCTGGGCCTGCCCAGTGCCTCTGCAGCCCTCTAGCTGCAGACAGGTGGGGTGGGAGTACCCGGCCTTGCTGCGTCCCGAGAGTAAGCAGCCCTACCGCTGCCCTCTGCCCCTTCTCTGGGCAAAACGCTCTTTCTGGGGTATCAGTTGGGCAGACTTTGCTTCCCTTCCCCACTTTTCTCATGGCGTGGAGAAGGCAGACCCTGAGAGCGCCTGCAGTCTCGCTCCTCACCACCTCTTCTGGCCTTTGCCAGTGACAATTTTTTTCCCCTCAACTTTTTTCTTTTCTTAAATTTTTAATTGTGGTAAAATGTACATAACATAAAATTTACATCTTAAGCATTTAAATGTATGGCTCAATAGTGTTAAGTATGTTCACATTGTTGTACAGCCAATCTCCAGAACTTTCTCATGTTGCAAAACTGAAACTCTGTTCCCATTAAACAACTCCCCATTTCCATTTTTAGTGACTGTTTTTAATATTCTGCTTTTCTTCCTATTTGACCTCTTTGTCATGGGTGGCAAGCCTGTGTGGATTACCCTTTTCTCAGGCAACCAGCTTTAACCCTCTCTGCGTACCCTCACTAAAGTGTGTGCTTCCTGTTTACTGCATGGCTGTTTGCTGGCGGGATGTTCCCTCACTCTTATGCTGACGTGATGCATGTTTGGTTTGATGTGTCATATTCTGGCTCTCGCTTTGCTAGTTCAGAGAAGCATGGGACATCCAAACTTGTCCAAAGCATCCCTGCCAGAGGCAGAAACAGGAGCAGACTATTCGAGGGTTAGTACTAACAATTGCCACAACTTTTCACTTTTAAATGGACTGAGTGACATACATATTCTTTTAACAGATCACTGAATTTTAGTCACAAACATTCATCTCACATAGGAAACAGAACTGTGTTTAAGAATTGTCTTAGCAAACTTATGAGATTTGGTTTGAGAAGAAGTCCGATCACAAGAGGAGTCGCCGAGGAATCTCCTCTCATCCTGGGTAGATAAGGTGAGGACTTGGAAGTTTAAAGACTGATGACCCGTTCTCACAATTTACTCACTGATCTTTCCCCTTGGGGAGTCTTTGTGTCTGTGTTGCTGAGTTGTGTTTGTATTGCTGACTTTTCACATCTACCGCCATCTTCATCCTTATCAATCCAATGAACACTCTATTTGTAGTGACAACTGTATCCCATTGATCATCTCTGACATTTACTCTGTTGCCTTGGTTTGTGTAATTGAAAGCCAGACATCTCTTCCCTAAGTGAGAATCATGCCCCATACTGGCAGGCTGTTGTCTTATGAGTGAAAAGTGACTTCCATCTAGGAAAGCACGATCTGCCCTTCATATTTCTTTTGCTCAGATCATGGAAATGGGGACTAGGCTGCCCCTTCCTGTCACCTCACCCCTTCAGCACTATGCAAAATAATCTGTGATAGATTGTTTTTCAGGGTTTAAAAGTTTTAAAAATATAATTTTGATACTTTTCAAGAGGAACTTGTTTAAACGTTATTATACATAGGGATTTTGGGCCTCTATGTTCTTTTGATGGTTAAGTAATTATTGGAATTTTGAAAGCATCTTGAAGACAAAAGAGACAGACCAAGGAGAATCTTTGCCGAGGGAGCTGCATGCCGCAGAAGAGGAGGCAGGGGGAGGAGAGGGCCAGTGCGCTCGGCTCAGGCTTCATCAGCTCTGGAAGTTCTCCACGTCCACGAACTAGAGCTGAACAGGGTCTTAAGATCATCTTTTACATCAGTTGTTAAACTTTTTTGTAACTAAAGCCTCTTTTTGTGTCATAAATCTCTATATGGACCCTCACCTATGAAATATTAATATTAGCTCATACGCTAATTGTTAGTTTTTCTATTAGTATTATTATCACTAGATTGAGTTTAATTAGGCAATGTTTTTGACTCTCTCATTGATTGCTGTATCTCCAACATCTAGAACCATGCCTAGCACCTAGAGGTGCTTAATCAGTATTGGTTGAGTTATTTATGCTTATGATGGACCAGGCACAGACATAAGTGCTTTGCATACATAGCTTGAACATGAGCTGCATATATTACATATTCATTAGCTCATTTTCCTTTTATAGACATAATCAAACATGTGAATAATTGCCATTCATAGCTGCTGAGCGAGAGCTGATACAATGCCAAAAACAGCTACATTTTAGATGGTAGCTGCTGCCTCACGTGCTGTCACGTTTCGGAAATCCTGAAAAGTAATGGGCCTCCCAAAGGTCGGAGGACTCCAGGTTGGCTCACTGATCATTACAGCATCCATATTTTACAGACAACGACATTTAGGTCCGGGAGGTTTAGGTGAGTTGCACAGTCAGACAACTTCTCAGCAAAAGAGCCAGGAATCTGATCCTTGTCCCTGGACTCAGTCCAGGATTGAGAGATGGATGAGGAACACTGGCAAGTCCAGAACCCCTGCTAGGTGCTTTTTCAAATTTGAGAGGCATAGGCAGGAATTGGATCACCCTTTTATGTTTTATTTCATGGGTCATTAGAAGCCTAGATTCTGATGCCAGCTGAATGACTCACTCTCAGCCCAGAGTCTAATGGTATTAATGTAATCTCCTCAAGCCCTTTATCTTCATGGAGTGTAGAGGAGTAGGGATTGCTTGTAACAGATGATGCGCATGATGAGAATAGCTTCAAGCGTTGTCTTTTGTGCCCCTCAAGGCTCTGTCCTGTGATGGGGCAGAGACAGAGCTGGAAGCCCTGACTTGATTCTCTGGACTCCCCGCGGAGAGGCTGCACCTCCTTTCTCCTGCCTGCTCCTGGTTGGGGAGCCCCTACTGCTGACATCAGCCCCACACCATGATGTGGTGGGGTCCCTGACAGCCTAAAGGAAGACCTTGAGTTTGTAACTCGAGCCTAGTCTTTCAACTCTGGTTCCTTTGATTCTATTAATGGTAAAATATATTTTGGTTCTAATTTCTATGTAGTTAGTATTTTAAATCTATTTTGTATATTATCTCACCAGGAAAAACAATTCGTGGTTGCATTTGGTGCACACAAGGAAAAGGATGCTTTAGGAAAGTTGGATATCAAAATGTTATCTGTGTTTTTATCTATGCAGTGGTAGAATTTGTGATTTTAAGTTTCTTATTTTCCTTATTTGCTTTTTTATGAACAAGTATTCATTGAACTTGTTCATTCATACAATGAACAAGTAGTTTTTTTTTATAATGAGCAAGTATTCAGCAGTCAGCACATAAACATTTACACGTGAATTATGCAGATCTTAGTTAGTGTAGCTGCGCAGCTCTGAAGGCTTCCAGTTGCCTCACCTTCTGTGGATTTGCTCTCACTTTACGGTCCCTTTAGCCTCGGGCAGCAGGGGAGCTATAGCTCCTCAGTGGCCCTCCAGTGGCAGAACGACTGTCCTGAAATCTGACCGGGCAGTTTGCCAGGAGGGCAGAGCCCCAGGGGCACGGGAAAGACCCATAGGCCTGGCTTTCCTCCAGAGTCAGCTGTTGCTATTTTTGAGTCTGAATTGTTGTTATTTTTGAGTCTAAAATATGAATTTGTAGTCCAGTCAAAACACACACATGACGTCACAAGGCCAAATCAAAATGGCTCCTGATTTGTCTGCCATTTCCAGTCATTCGCCACTGACAAGGCCCACCTCTGCTAGCACAAAAACTTGGGCACTGACTCTATTTTTCTAATTTCCTTTTATTATGAATAGTATCAGACTTGTAAGGGCATTTTCAATGTTGACAGTTGTAGATAGTGCGTCTGAAAAGATTACCTTTTATTCTTATCTTACTAGGGTGATGGGGGAGGAGAGAGAGAGGATGTACGACCTGATAGGCGGGAACCTGGACACCAGCTTATGCTGGTTGACCGTCTTGGCGCCCTCACTTGTATGTCAACAAACCTTTTTACTGGAGGTTATTGGTGCAGAGCATTTATTTTTCTTAGATATAATATTATGTTTTCATTTTTACTTAAAAATAATAAATATGGAGTTATTCTTCATTTCCAGCTCCTGTTCCCCCTCCCCTGCCACGTGTAAGGCCTTGTGCAGGCTCCCTTTGGCTCACAGCCTCTTACTTGGGAACAGCAAGGCAAGCCCCCCGTGCACTGTGGCCCCGCTTCACCTGAGCCTGCAGGACTGTCTCCTGTTCCTTCAGCACTTTGGCCTGAAGCTTCCACTCTGCCGCCTGGTTCAGCAGCTGTGAGAGAGACAATGCGTGGAAAGACAGTCAGATTGCCTTGTAAATTGCCATTTGGTTGTAACTTATATATAAACTTAATAACTTGCTAGTTAACCCCCTTAAGTAATTTTTTGGGAACTTTGTAAAGAATCTAAGAAAGCTAAGAAAATGACTAGTCTTAAAAGTTGGATTCTCAACTAAATATTAGGGTTCTAATGGAAAAAAAAAGGGAAAAATAGTCTCCAACTCAAGCATAAAATCACACAAAATTCAACCTCCCACCAAATTCTGGAATCTTCTCTAGCAATCCTGACCAACATCATTTGGCTTCTGCTTGAACAGTTCCACAACATCCCCACCTGGGACATTGTTGTGAGCAGCTGTTCCTTTATGGCAAACCCAAAGTTTTTCTCCTCGACCACTGTGCTCCACCCTTAGCATGCATCAGAATCTCCTAAGGATCATGTAAAAATGCAGATCCCTCTCAGAGACTATGAGCTGGAAAGTACAGGTTGTGTGGACTCTGTACTTATAGCAAATACCAAGAATGGTTTGGATATTGGTGGCCGTGGTTTACATTTTGAGAAACACTGGCTTAGAAATTTGACCTATTGTTCTGAATCTTGTGTAAGGTTTACAAGATGAGCCTCATCCCTCTTCCAGAAGGCAGCCCTTCAAGTACAACCAAGGCCTTCATATCAAACATGAGCAGAACTCGGAGCTGATGGGTTAAATTGAAAACGTTGTTTTAGGCATAAAAATGACACACACATTCGTAAAACACACCATTTTAACTTAAAAATGTATGTTCATTTATTTATCAATTTTGATGTAGGGCTGTGGTCTCTGTTTGGGTATGTATGGATCTTTTGATTGGAATTCAGAGGTTTGTTTTGTTTTGTTTTGTTTTTTTGGTGAGCAAGATTGTCCCTGAGCTAACATCTGTGCCCATCTTCCTCTATTTTGTATGTGGGACGCCTCCACAGTGTGGCTTGATAAGCAATGCATAGGTCTGTGTCAGGAATCTGAACTTGTGAACCCCGGGACACTGAAGCAGAGCATGTGAACTTAACCACTATGCCACCTGGCTGGACCCCAGAGCTTTATTTTGTTTTTACAAAAATCATATCCATAATGTGCCATACAAGGATTTATAATATTTTTTCTTTTTTAAACAATTGTGCTAGAACCTAAAGATATTTCTGAAGTTGCCTGATTGGATAATTCTCTAGAGTTTTACAACTGTCTCAGTCTTCTACAGCTACTCACATGGAGTTTGAAAATTGCTTTTTGCTATTTGCTTGCATTTAGTCTTTCAAAGCATTAAGCGTAGTTTTCCTAGAAACATCTTTCTTTCCACACTGACTTCATCAGTTTATGTGTAATTCTGTTGATGTACATGATACAAAAACCAGGACAACTGCAGAGAAGAGGCTTTCGGGCCGAGGGCTGATTCTTGGTCTGCTCCATCTGACTTAGCTGGGCCACCCTGTGTAGACATTCCTGAGGGGCTGACTGACACAGTAGTCAGAGTGCTGGGCGTCAGTGCGTCTACAGAGAGAAAGGCTGACAGCCTTGGGTAATGTGGCTGGTCAGTCAGGTGGCTGTCAGTTAAGAAGTTTCTGTTGTATTCGAAGATAGGCTGATTTAAATTTCTTTTCTTTTTGTTTATCCCCTTTGTAAAAAAACGTCCATGAGGTCCATGCAGTACTTTTGTAATCAGAACAAAAAAACAATAAAATCATTCTTTTTAAAAACTTGAAGGCATCTTTTTTTCTTATCCAAGTTTATATTTTTCCCGTGGCTTGATCCCTCCATTTGTAAAATGGGTTCTCTCTGTTCTTTGATGCCTCCCAGTGAGAGGGAAGATCAATTCTTATGGAAGTGCAGTTGACTCAGAGTATGAGGGGTCTGGGGCAGCTACGAGCAGAAGACGGGCAGCGCCCCCCTGGCCGTCTGAGCAGTGTGCGGGCAGTGTCCCTGGCCCTTGCTTCCCCTCGCAGGCTGAGGAGCCCTGCCTGATGGGTGGTCCCCAATCAACAGGGAGGCATGTGGCTGCCTCTTCTGTTTGGGTGAAGAAGCCCCCCAGCTCTAACTTGATATTTCATCACTTTCAAAAAGAAGCATCAAACCAACAGCAGAATATCTATTTTCTAGGATTCTGAATAATTAAATGCTTCTTTTCTTCCTCTGAGAGCTAGGTTGTAGATGGATTTAAAAATTAATCTTTTTATTAAGAGCACATGGACTTCTGACTTGAAATTATCCAATGTCCATCAGGTTATGTTCTCTAAAATTCATGCTTTTGTTGCTACTTTTGAAAATGGAAGTTATTTTTAAATCACTATTCTAACAAATTAAAGTAATTGTAGTCTGATTTTGGGTAAATGCAAAGCTTGTGATCAAATGTTAAATGGCCAAATTTGAATAATCCATCCATTGACTGTGTCTTAAATCTCTCTCCCCAGCAACAGACACACACTTGCACCGTGGCCCTGAAACTGGCCTCTGAGTGCGCTGTCCTCTCACAGGGCCGGGCGCAGGGTCCAGGCCCACAGGGATGTGGAGTTGTGTTGGAAGTGTGACCAGCACATCCTGGTCACTCAGCAGCATACGACCTTATACAAGGTGCATGTCCTCTTTGAGCCTCAATTCTCTCCTCTGGACAATGACCCCACAGCTGTTTTGCAGCGTTTGGGGTTGACGTACGAGATGTCAGTAAAAGCCACCACTCAGCTTCTTAAACTAAAGACTCAGGAGTTGTGCTGACTCCTCCCTGTCCTCACTGTTGCCATCTTCAGTTCAGAGCCGTGCCTGTTGGTTTCACATCAAAAACATAATTTTTTGTCCATGTCCAGCTCTCCTTCTCCACTGCCACCTCCCTCAGCCAAGCCGTCCCCACACCCACTGAGACTGCTTCAGGGGCCTCCCCACCACTCTCTCCTCGCTCCCTTGCCCTTCTTGAGCTCATTTTCCACCCAGGGGCCAAATCCATCTGTTACAGATACAAAGCACATCGTGTCACTTCCTTTGCTAAAACTACCCAGTACTTTCCCATTGTATTTAAAGTCCAAACTACTTTCCAAGCCTGCAGAGTTACACAGTTTGGCCGTCTCAGCCTCTCCAACTTCATTTTGACCCTTCCTCCCACTGGGTCAATGTGTTCTTGCTTCCTCGACCTTTTCCTATTTCTGGAGGATGCCAAGCTGGTGCCAGCATTGGGCCTTTGTCACTGCTGCAGACACTGCTGCTGGAGACCGCTTCCCTGGGTCCTTCTGTCAGGCAGGGCTAGGCTCCAGCATCCTCCTCCAGGAGGCCATCCTGTGATCCAGTCTAAAGTAGGGCCCCTCCTGCTGCCTCTTCTCAGTTCCTCCTCATTTCCCCAGGAGCACTAATCATTATCTGAAGTTATCGTCCCTCATTTGTTTGCTATTTATAGCCTATCGCTGCCCAGTTAGATTCTAGTCTGCACGCTGAGACGTGGCCTTCTGGGTCTTGTCCACATCTGTCCCTCAGCATCTAAGATGGTGTTTAGCATATGACAGGTGCTTGAAAAAGATTTGTTGAATGGATGCGTGACCATTTTATGTACAAGATAGTGTAGGTACAGTGCCTCCTACTGGGCTGGCCAACTTAGTTCTCCAGGGAAGCTCAGGCTCCCTCTCCATCGGTCTAGTGCTCTAGGACCATTATCAAAAATAACTTTCTCAGTGGCTCTCAGACCCCAAGGCAGACCAGACAAATACACAGATTCAAACGATAAATACATATTCCTTTTCTTGTTTGTGTCGCTCCTCTGCTTCCTGCATCATTTCTTGCGCCTGCTCCAGCTTCGCGTCCACCAGCTTCTGCTGTAGTTCTCTGTGTTTAAATATTTTGTCCAGATGCTGAGGAAAAAATAAAGGGCACACATCAGGCTTGACTTATCGGTGCTGAAAATGTAAAATCAAGAAGTGATATTCACACAACCACGAATTCTTCAGGTTTTAAGAAGGAAAAAAAGAGGGGAATTAATGCATTGACATTATTTATAGTTTTACGCAAAAGCCATAAACTGGCGAAGGCCCTGGCAGGTTGCCCCACACAAAGATGGCTGCCGTGGGTGGCGCTGCCCCCGCTCAGCAGTGTGCACTCCAGAGGAGCGGCGCTCTCTCTAAATCTGGTGACTGTGAGGCACGCTACAGAGATGGGCGGCACAGCGGTACTCACACTTGCTTTTTGGCTCTTTCTATGAGTAAAAAACCGCTTTTAATCGCAACATTAATACGATTTATTGTGAATTCTCCTCTACATTCTTGCCTCAAGGGTTGTGAGGAAGTTCTGGGCACCAGCATGTGGCTCCGGGTCTGGGACTGGGTGGGGAGCCCCCTGCTTTCAACTCTGTTGCTCTAGGGGGCAAGATGAGGCCAAAGGTCGTGTCACAGATGAACTGATACACACACGTGCTACTGCTGCCCGCAGGACTTTTGACCTCTCTGCTGCTTGGTGAAGAGAAGCTTCTAACTCTGCCTCGCGTGGAGAATTTCTTGGTCATCAGAAGTCTCATTGGCAAGAGGACACATGGGACTCTCTCCCTGGGCCTCACCTACAGCTGATCCCAGGAGCGGCCAGCTGATCTAAGCTGTCTGAGGTCTCTCTGGAGAGTGTGTGTATTTCCTTTCAGCTCCTTCCCCTTTGCTTTCACTCGAGCCTCTACTCTGGGGCAGAGCTGATCCCATAGGAGATGGACGCAGCATGGCTTCTGTTTGCTGTGAGGAGTCTCCTGATTCGCCTAACGGCTGCTGCCATGGTGCTGGCTCAGTTTTTTCTCGATAAAACGTCAGCATGTGGCCAACAGAGTCACTTTGACTATATTATGGTACATTTTAAGGCAGAGGTTTAAAATGTGGGTGGGATGGGGAAAGGAATATGATATATTAAAATCCTGAGGGGGCATCTGGAGTCTTAAAAACATATTAAATATTAAAAGATAATTTTGGAATAATAAACGATTCTTATAGTCCCTCTAAAGTAAACTATTGAAAGCAAAACCCTTTTGGCTTTCATGCCTGTGGATAAGAGATTTAATTTTGTGGCCTCTGCTTCCCATCTATAAAATGTGGATAATGTTGTTTTCTAGTGCATAAGATTTTTGAGACTCTTGAACGACGTATTGTATATAAAGTATAGTCTTAGCACATTGTCTGGCACAAACCAAGCACTGAATAAACAATGCCATTACTGTTACAATTATTACACTATTAATACCGTTATTAAATTGTGGGGTATATAGAATACAGACCCATAATTTAGATGACGTGGTGCTTCTCAAGAGGAAGTGTGTGAGATACTTTTTGGCTCTAAAGCGAGAGTTTTATAAGGGCTGAGAAAGACTGTTTTCAAGGATAACTGTGCTCTTGCCTACCACTTTCTTTTTTTATTATAGTTTTCTTTTTATTGAGGTCATGTTGGTTTATAACATTGTGTAAATTTCAGTCTATATTGTTATATTTCAGCTTCTGTATAGAGTACATTGTGTTCACCACCAACAGTCTAGTTTTTCCATCTGTCACCATACACATGTGCCCCTTTCCCCCTTTGCCCTCCCTCCACCCCCTCCCCTCAGGTAACTATCAATCTGTTCTCCTTACCTATGTGTTTGTTTGTTTGTCTTCAACATGTAAGTGAAATCATACAGTAACTATCTTTTTCTGTCTGAATTATTTCACTTAGCACAATACCCTCAAGGTCCATCCATGTTGTGGCAAATGGTACAGTTTTGTCTTTTTATGGCTGAGTAGTGTTCCATTGTGTATATATACCACATCTTCTTTATCCTTTCATCCGTTGAGGTGCACTTTCTATTTATTGCCTTTGTTTTGCAGTGATTCCAGTTTGAAGAAATCTCATATGACTTCCAGCCAGGTATTTTCTAATACGTGTGTTTTTATTTTGGTTAGTAAAAGAAATCCAATCCTAAATATGAAGCGTGTGAGAGGGCTCGCCACATCTTCCTTATTAGCCAAGTCCCCACCTTCACAGCCCAGATCTGGACCTACTTACAGCGCCTCTACGTGGTTTGGTCTGGTTCTCACCTCCTCTCTGAGCTCGTACTGATCAATGATGCTTTTCAGTTTCTCTGCAAGCTCTGTGTTCTCCTGACACAGCTTCATATTTCGCTCACTCTGCTGCTCAATCTGGGCCTGGATATCCGTCAGGGTGCTCTGGAAATGATTTGTGATCTCCTTCCTTTTCTCCTCCTCCTCACGTGCCCGCTGAAGGGTTTCCTCCTGTGGATGAAAAGCAAAATATTTTGTGATGCCGGTTTGCGTGCACTCTTGGTTTATAGAACGCAGGGTTAGGTCGGTGAGAGGTGAGGAGTGTACAGGGTAAGGAAGATGTTCTCCTCAATTGTCCAGAGTTAACGTTGCTGAGCCCCCAAATAAATGTATGAGCAAAGGTTTCAGCTGTGAATACACAGCCACTCTGAGCAGGTGCAGTGAGGACCTTGAATTTGATAGTTGGTGACGAATAGGCTTGTTTTAAAGATGACGGGACTCCTGCTTAGTGAATGAACTGCAGTGATCTCTAACAAACGTGCTATGGCACAATTCTGATCTTTGGCTGTGGCCTGGAGAAAAGGCCGCGCGGTTTACTGATTGATGAGACAGAGCATGTGTTCCCTTGGTTTGGTAAAGAAAGAAGAACTATAGATCTTTATTCCTCTATCAAAATTATGGCATATTAACCACACAATTGTATTATCTAAGTTTAGTAAATATAAGTGATCACAATATAAACTTTTTCTTAATAAGAAAAAACTTTCATCCAAGAGCTTAAAAAGGAAACTAGTTGTAGATTAATTACAGTAATTAAAGAATGTGACAGGAAACCTTTGAAAATAAGGGGGATATTTTATTTCTGAAAGAACGGTCATCCCACATGTCACATAGGGTTATGGAAATGTTAAATGCAAATTCTGAATCTGAAAGCAGTAGTGAGTTTCTAATCTTCTTTAACTCTAAAATGAAATGTCTAATGTTTCTCTCTTCCACTTTGTTAATATTCAGAGTTGGAAATTAACTTTCATGCCATTTCTGTTCTATTTTCTCCTAAATCAGAACTCTCCATTCACTGCTAGCTACTAACAATGTATCTAAATTTTCCCCATATCCTGATTGATGGTTGTTGGCTTTGTGATTATTCCTTTCATTCTTTTGGAATAAAAGGGTTTAATATTGCTACATCATACCAAAGATAGAAACACTGCTGACAAGTGATACAGACATTTTAGGATTCCTTTCAGTTCTGGCTAATTGTTATTATGAAAGCTTGCTTCATTGTTGGCAAGTAAAATTATATGGCATTTAGTTGCCTACCATGATCAAATTATGTAACAGGATTTTTAAAAAGACATAATGATTTAAACAGAAGAAATTGTGCAAATCTTTATTATGATGGTAGAATAATGTGATCAAAATAAAAACTGATGCTGAAAATATATGCTGTGGAAATATTTTAATTTATCAATAGATGTCCTCTTTCCTCTACAATATTAACATATTTTCTAACTTCCGATATCAGAATCATAATTTATTCATGGTATAAACATTCATTGAGTGACAATTTCTTAGGGATGTTATAGAAGTTATTTGCACTTCCTAATCCGAGGAAATTAACTGAGAGGTCATTTCCCTGAACTTTGTCTGCTAACACTTTTATATGTATTTTACTAAAAATGATTATGACCATCTACGTGCCACTGAATATACACGTGATGGTGACCGTGTCCTTACTGCTCCTGATTCGCTCAGAAGTCAGCAGCTTCCTAGGTGTAGAACCACAGATCACGGCCCGAATGCCGTTTGCATTTAGACTGTTCCCCCTGTCAGTGAGCTTCCTGCTGGCAACTGGCTACAGAAAGAAGTCCCGGATGTATTAAACGCATGTGAAACCATCACAGCACCCAATCCTGGCCCACAAAATGGCATCTTGCATTTTACGTTACGTTGTTTCTCAATGAAAGAAAGATAAATCCAGCAAAATCTTATAAAACTTGTGTCTATTGATAAAGAATTTAGAATGATTTGGATGGTGTCTGAGATAAAATTTTCTTTATCAAGTGTATTATTCAAAGTGAAAATTAATAATGCCAATAATTGAAGGACTAAGTCTGAAATAACTAAGAAAACAAACTTTGTAAGCATCATTGTGCATATTAGAACTGGTGCCTGGCACATAACCCATAGGTGCCTGGTAAGTGTGTATTTAGTGAATCAATGGCTTGTTAACTTACATAGAAACATATAAGTAACTTGGACTGCGTAATTCCTATAGTCCCTTCCACATCAAAATTCTGTGATATTCTGATAACAGATCATACTCACCCCTTTATTAAAATCATGTTTCCTGAGACACTTACCCATTTCTTACTGGGCAGTTGTTTTTCAGTATAATTTGAAGCTCAGATTTATTGCTTCAAATATATGTAGTATTTTGTTGAAATAAGCCCATGTCTCAGACTTTCACTGGTCTTTTTCTAAATTATCCTAAATTGTGAGGTTTTGTGGGATTTTTTTGACTTATTGATGAATAAATTTTAATAAAGAATAGTAAAGGTTAAAATTTATGGTAGTGGAAAGGGTCTGGGTATGCATTCTCTTCCTCTATCTTCCCCAGCTCCTGGCACGTGGATTTTTGAATCAGATTCACTTATGCTGTTTCACTAGCGTGGCCAAGGAAGCTCATGCCACAGCGACCCTTCTATAGATAACAGCTGTAAACTCGGACAAAATGCAAGAAACAGCTAATTAAAGGCATTAGAGAGTCAACAAAATCAGGCAGATTTTGGAGGGAAGTTGACACCTGTAAAAAGGAATAGTATGTTGTAAGTTTCCCATTTTGTATAGCTTTTAGCTTGAGGGGAGGCTGCAATTGGCAGCTGCACAGGATGGTTAAAACTCTCATAGAAAACCTACCATCTTTCTGATCCAAAGAATAAAAGTACAGAGTTCTGGGCAACTATAGTTACTGGAAGGTGAGGGGAGATTCCCGGGAAAGAGAATCGAAGCGAGAGAGAGCCCTAAATTCTGTGAATAAACTGCCCAAATCTTTGGCTGACCCTGAACCACACATGTGCAAGGCAGACTCAAAGCAACTTAGCTAAGGAAAAAAGAAAGAAACTGAGATTTGAGCTGCTGCCCAAAAGAGATTTGGTAGTTTGGTTCTAACCAAGTTAACTGCCTTCCAAAGAAAAAAAGAATCAACATTTTTCAAGGAGTATCTTACAATCCATGTTCTCCACAACACAACATCCAGGATACAACCTGCAATGACTTGACACGAACAAGAAAATGTGACCCATTCTCAAAAGAAAAGACTATCAGAGAAGGCCTATTCCATAATGACCCAGGAGTGCAGTTATCAGAAAAGAATTTTAAAACTGGTATTATAACTATGCTCATTGATATAGAGGAAAATACTATCTCAATGAATGAAAAGATAGGGAAATCTCAGGAGAGAAAAACAGTCTGTAAATAAGAATCAAATGGAAATTCTGGAGTTAAAAGTTACAAAATATGAAATTTAAAAATCACTGGATGGACTTAGAATAGAGATGACAGAGGAAAGAGTCAGTGAATGTGATAACAAACTAATAAAATTATCTAATCTGAAGATAGAAGAGAGAAAGGATTGGTGAAGAACATGGAGAGAGACTCAGGACCTGTGAGACAACATCAAAGGTCTAACACAAATAGAGTTAGAATCTCAGAAGGAAAGGAGAGAGAGAGACTGGGACAGAAAAAATATTTGAAGAAATAATGGCGGAAACTCCCCCAAATTTGGTGAAAGACATAAATTACAGATAAGGGAAACTCAGCAAATGCCCAAGAAGAATAAATAGGAAGAAAACCGCATCTGGGCATAAAGCAGTCAAAGTTCTAAAAACCAAAGACCAATAGATAAATGACATATCACATATAAGGGGACAACAATTCAAATTATTCTTGATTTTCGTCAGAAATTATAGAGGCCAGAATATAGAATCTATAAAAGACTGAGAGAAAGAAAGAAAAGAAAAAAACCCCTTGTTAACCCAGAATTCTATATCCAGTGAATATAGTCTTCAATAATAAAAGCAAAAGAAAGACATTTTTTTTTAAAGATTGGCACCTGAGCTAACAACTGTTGCCAATCTTCTTCTTCTTTTCTTTTTTTTGAGGAAGATTAGCCCTGAGCTAACATCTGCTGCCAATCCTCCTCTTTTTGCTGAGCAAGACTGGCCCTGAGCTAGCATCCATGCCCATCTTCCTCTACTCTATATGTGGGACGCCTGCCACAGCATGGCTTGTCAAGTGGTGCCATGTCCGCACCCAGGATCCGAAGCAGCAAAGCCCAGGTCCCTGAAGTGGAACGTGGGAACTTAACTGCTGCACCGCCAGGCTGGCCCCAAGAAAGACATTTTAAAGATGAAAAGAAAATAAGATAATTGATTTCCAGCAGACTTGTAGTATAAGAAATGCTGAAGGAAGTTCTTCAGGCTGAAGGGAATGAGACAAAACAGAAAAACTTGAAGCTTCTGAAGGAATAAAATACATCAGAAACGGTAAATATCTGGGTAAATAAAAACAGTTTTTGCATTTAATTTTTAAAGAAACAGATGATTGTTTAAAGTAAAAATTATAACAAAATTATATATATATAATATATATTATATAATTATATATATTATATAAAATATATAAAATTATATATAAAAAATTATAACGTTGTCTCACGGGCCTTATAAATGTACATAAAGGTAATACTCATCACAGTTACAGGTTAGAGGAGGGGGAAGTAAATGGACCTATTTAGTTGCAATGCTTCAATATATTATGTGAAATTACGTGAAAGTATTAACTCCAGGTGGACTATGAAAAGTTAAGAATGTATGCAGTAATCACAGAGCAACCACTATAAAGGCAAAGAGGTACAGTTAAAAATCCAACAGAGAAATTAAAATAGAATTTTAAAGGCATTCAAATAATCCAAAGGAAGTCAGAAAAAGAACAAAGGAACAGAAAACAGAGTGACAAATAGTAAATAAACAATAAAATGGTAGACATATATCCAACCACACTAATAATTACATGATATGTTAATAGACTCGTGCTCTAATTGAGAGGCAGATACAGTGAGAGAAAGTAAGCAAGGTCCAACTCTACACTGTCTCTAAGAGATGCACTTTAATATAAAGACCCAGGTTGAAAATAAGTGGATGGAAAGAGATGTACCATGCAAACAATGAGAGTAAGAAAACGGGAGTGGCTATATTGACTTCATATAATGTAGACATCATGATAAAGATTATTACTGAAGAACCTTTCATAGTGATAAAAAAGTCTTCATCAAGGAGACATAACAATCATAAATGTGTATATACCTAATACCATTGCTTCAAAGTACATGAAGCAAAAATTGACATGATTAAAAGGAGAAGTAGACAATTCCATAATTATACTAGGAGGTTTTTAACACCCATTCCTCAGCAATTGATAGAGCAATCAGACAGAAATTTAGTAAAGACATAAATGCTCTAGAGCTAATTGTTACTTGCACGACATTACATCTATCATCTGAAGAACACACATTTTTTCCAAGTACCATGTATGTTCATTAAGATAGACCATATATGATGGGCTATAAAAATTAAACAAAACTTCTTGAGGCCAGCCTGGTGGCATAGCGGGTGGCACAGCGGTTAAGTTCGCGTGCTCCACTTTGGTGGACTGGTACAGACCTAGTACCACTTATCAAGCCACGCTGTGGCAGGGGTCCCACATATAAAATAGAGGAAGATGGGCGCAGATGTTAGCTCAGCAGGAGGAGGAAGATTGTCCACGGATGTTAGCTCAGGGCTAATCTTCCTCAAAAAAAAAAAAAAAATTAAACAAAACTTCCAAACAATCCACAAGTCAAAGAAAAAATCAGAAGGAAAATTAGAAAATATTTTGAATGTAAATCCTGATTTTGATACTTAAAATATGCATGACCTTGGACAACAGATTTTGGATTGCTGAGTCTCAGTTTCTTCACCAATAAAATGGAGATATTGATCCTCACAGGGTTGTTGTGAAGATTAAATAAGATAACGTGTAAAGCAGGTAGCACAACTCCTGGAATAATAAGGATTCTTAATTCCAATGTTCCTAACTGTAAACCAGGACTGAGGGTGTGTGGCTCTATCTACAGGGTCTCCTGCCACTGCCATCATTCGGTCCCTGAATGAGACCCAAAGAGGCCCAGACACACCCTCCCACTCCTTAAATCTCTTTGTTGATATATCTGTTGACTTAATTTCTAGCTCTTTACTATACACACTCCTGAAAGCCAGCAGATTTATAGAAACATAGAACCTATTATTGAATATGTACCTTGAGCTGAGGAGGACGCTTCCATCCCAGACCCCATCTGACCTGGGTTTTCATTGTCCCTAGTGCAAAGGCTGAAGAGATGCCAGAAGCTCATCTCCTACAACTCACAGTTTGAGAGTTGGGGTTCACCACACTGGCCTCCCACTCCCAGACATCAAAACCAATTCTGGAATGTGAGGAGCCACTGTCCTCTTGTATTTTTCTTCTTAACTCCATTGTACAAGCTCAGCAATGATCAAAATCTCTCTATTATTTCTTAAAGTATCTCCTTTTAAACAGATGTAATAACTATCTCGCAGGAATATTGGTGTCTAATTAATTCTTATTTGTTGAAAGCTTTAAGATCTCCAACTGGAAAAGGGATTGTAGACACATGCAGAATTATCTCGGAGAACTCGGCATCTTGCTTCCTTGAATGGAGCTAATGTCTGCGTGTAGTTGAATTAGCCACACTGCTAGAGGCTCATGCTGTGATTGATGAAGCCCACGCAGACTGCGTGAAGAGATCAGTCTATTATTTTTAGATTGAATAATTACATCTGAGGAGCCTCAGTGTTTTTCCAGTAGTTTCTTTTTTCAGCTGACTATTGACATTTTGGCTCTTAATCTTGCTTTATTATGTCAATTAGTTTTGTGTCATTTTATTTCATGTCATGCAGATTTCATTTTCATACAAAAAATCTTGAACTTTTCCAAGTTTGTAATTTAAAGAATAGAACAAAGGCTTACCTTAAAAACAAAACAAGACAAACTCAACGTAAGAAAAAGTGGGAGGAGAGGGGGCGGCACACATTTTCCCGAGGGCCTACTCTGTGCCAGGTACTACTATCTCGCACCTTACATATGTGACCTCATTTAATTTTTCCCAGACCACCCAGTGAAGTCGCAACAGTCTCCATTTTACGGAGGAAACAGGCTTGGGAGGTAAAACAATTTACTGATGGTCACAAGTGAGCACACGGCAGGGCTAGTATTTGAACCCAAGTCTCTGTGATTCTAAAATTCATGTTCTTCCCATGGTTAGCAGAAGCTTGTGTCTATGCAGCATGCAAGAAAGTGTGTTCTGCGGACACCTGTGCTGACACATACCTTCAGAGTCTTGTTGTGTCTCTGCAGCTCCCGGCACAGACTCTCCAGCTTGCTTCGGGCGAGGACAGCTCTGCTGTGTTCGCCTTGTAACTGGTCCTTTTCTTTCTGGATTTGTGCCTGTTTCTTTTGTAAGAGTTTTAGCTTCTTTTGCTCAGTGCGATGTTCATCCAGCTAGAGGTGAGGGTGCAAAGAGGAAGGAAATGGCAGGACTCCCTTTTGAGTTGACAGAAAAGGAGCAAAAGAGGAAATGCCTCAAGTTGCTCTCGGTTGTTTGGAAAAGTTCTGCTCTTATGACTGTCCCTCTGGAATCAAATGAACCCACAAATGTCACCTTTGGAGTAGTTGTAGATACGGTTTTTCAGGCGTAACTTTCATAGGTTTTTCCTCATCATCACTATCGTTGTTGCTCTCTTCCTACGTTGGGCTTCTTTTCAGTGGCCTAGAAATAGTTTTATCTTTCTTGAGTCTATTCAGCGATGCCAGTCAATATAGAAAGGCGTGTCTCAGAATGTGTAAACTGCCAGAGTTCCCCATAATGCCTTGCCTTGGGGCAAAGGTCAACAGTGTGTCTGCAGGTTCACAGTTAGTTCTCACAATTTTTACTCAAAACAAGCTTATAGCAACTATTTGTAAAAATAGAAAAGAGAAAGGCAGGCTCCTGGTAAACAGAAGATGAAATCCTCTTTATAATTTTGGGCTTTGGGTGTGGGTTGTGAGAAAGGGAGAGGAGAGAAAGTACTATCTAGCATTGATGATTTTTCACCAAAGCTTCAGAATGGCCACTGCACAACTCAGCAGCATGAATGGCAAGTATCTGTAACATGCCTTACGGCCCCCCACCCCGCAACCTCAGTGCTTTTGGTAAATAAATCATGACACTTGTTTCTGCCAAGCCCAGGTGGGGCCTCTTCTCACCCTCCTCCAGCAGCCACAACTGAAGGATCAGAGACAGCATGGAAAATGAAACCAGTGCACCACTGGACTTTCCATTGTGGGATGCTAAAGTTCTGGGGTAGGGTTGTGCAATAAAACGTATGACACTCAGTTACATTTGAATTTCAAGTAAATAGGGAATGATTTTTTACCAAAGTATATCCAAAATATTGCATGGGACATACTTTTGCCGAAAAAATTTGTTTACTTCAAATGCAAAGTTAATTGGCATTCTGTATTTTTGGTTGCTAAATTTGGCAACATTTTTATGGAATTCTCATCGGGGTGGGAGAGTTTGGGGATCAACCTCCAGAAGCCACCAGAGATGAGCATACACTCGGGCGATGGTCTCAGCCTGTCAATCAGTGTAGCCATGTGCAGCTGGTAGCCCTCTGTCCAGAGCCATTTCCTCACTGGACCCAGTTCCCTGAGTGCCTTCATGGGGTCTAAGTGGGTAGGTACTTGTCCTAATCATGGCCTTATTGGTTCCTGGAGAGGAAGAGCCCTGGGGAGCCCCTGGGTGCTTCTGGACCCCAGGTGTTCCTCGTGCCTCACAGAGCCTGATGCCAGTGGAGACACACACGACAGGGGCCCTGATAAGTGTCTCAGTTTCCCTGTCTTGAAAAAGCATTTATTCTTTCTGAACTAGATGAACAGGACTGTCACACTGTCTTCAGTTCATATCTTATTTTACTCCCTTCCTTTCTCCCTCCTGCCACATTGATATGTCCATTTTATAACGGACACATTATAATATCCTTGCCATATTAAGCTGGGATATTCATACACGATATTCTACTCCTCATACTTATGGGACAATTTTTACTTATTAGTGAGAATTAGCATCAGGAAAAACTAGGCCAATATTACTATAAATATTGATTGAAATTGACATCCTTCTTGAGGTTCAATTGGAAAATCAATATTTTATTATATATTTCTCGTGCTAATCTGCTCGTAGAATAGATGAGGTCCTTTCATTTTGTACCATAGTTAGTAGTTAGTGGTGAAAGTTCTTTGCTTATGTTTGTACTTTAAATGACCTATTGTATTCCCGGATATTTATATACTGTCATTATTGTTACTGCCATTACAGTTTAGACTTTACCTTTTGAAGATTAAATCATGTGTCAGGGTTCCTCAGTCTGAGCACTATTGACGTAATGGGTCAGAGAATTCTATGTCATGGGGGCCTGTCCTGTGCAATCTAGACTGTTTAGCAGCATCCTTGGCCCCTACCCTCTACATGCCAGCAGCACTCCCCAGTTCTGACATCCAAAATATCTCCAGACAGACATTGCCTATGGTCCCATGGTAGGCAAAACTGCCTCTGTTTGGGGAACACTGCCCTCTGTGAGTTTATCTGATCGTCAGGAGGAGGAGATCTAACTTGTGTTTCCCACGTTGGAAGAGATGATTTCTGCTTGCTCATCAACCATTTAAGTCCTAGTTTTACTGCAAGATCATACACGTTTGAAATTTAGCTATGTCTATCTTGCTTTGCTCTAAATAAAAACTCTTAACTCTCTGATAATTTTTTTTTAGAGCGTGGCTCATTTTCTTCCAGTACTTCAGATGTATGTGAATGCATATGGAGTTTCTTAATGAATGAGAGCAAGCATATTGCCACTGAATCAACTTCAGTAAAATGCTGGCTTTGTGATTTAGTAATGCACTTAGACATGGTTCTTCTGTACAATTGTAACAGGCATATAGGATTTTCATCTGCAATTTCTGTTGTTCTCGCTTTTTTTTTTGTTATTAAGTTAAAAGAGCAAAACTAATGCCAAGTACAAAGTTAGAATAGTATTAGTGATGTAACTACATAAAAATTGAGTAAATCTGCAAAAACATTTCTTCCAGGTCATTTCTTAGTTTAGTCATGAAGTGTCCTTATTTATTAATGAATACCATAGTAGGCAATCCTACAGGATTCAGAATCTATGAGGATGAGTGAGCACGAGTGGCAGTGACTCACAGCTTTGAATTTGGTGACTTACTCTGTGTTAACACTTTTATTTCAGGCACTTTCTATATTAATATCCAAATCAGTGAGCAGGGAAATAGGTTTTAGTCTCCAAGTAAAAGTTTGAAATTCTTCATAATTTTTCCTTTCTGAAGAGGAAATGTAGTGGGGTTTTTTTGGTCAGTTTTCTCCAATTCATTTTTTCTAGAATGATCTTTTGGGCTTTGAAGTTTATTATAGGGCATGATACAAATGCCAAAGTACAGCAAGCAAGGCTTGAATGGAGTAGAATCTTTGGAAAAACACCCTCTGTGGGGCGATTGCTTGGCTGGGAGGTGGAGTAGGTGCAGAGAGTTTCCAGACACCATGGTGAACAGCCCTGGCTCCCAGCAAGACTGGAGAAGGGATCCTGCTCTGATGTACTGCTATGGGGCTGCAGCACCGTGAGTGGCTTCCTTTGCTAGTCTAGAATGCTCCCCAGTCTAGCCAATACAGAATACGGCACGAGAAACTGAACATGAATGGCCTAGGTATGAGTAGATAAGTTGAAGGGGCAAAGAGAAAATGATGTGGAAAATATCAAAAAGAGCAAGAATGGACAGGTGAAAACGGGGGCCATATTTTTGGGAAAAATATTACTTTGACACCTAACATTTTATGGCGTTGAAATTTTCTTACGTGGTTAATAGCCAATATTAAACAAGTTGCAATAAAATTGGTCCACTGATACTTCTTTATAAATTTCTATCATTCTTTGGAAAGCAACATGGTCATTAAAAAAAAAAGCCTTCATTCTGTTTGATTTAGTAATCTTATTTCTGGAACTTTTTCCTAAAATCATAAAAAAGGAGAAGGAACAAATCTAATGTAAGATAATGTTCACTGTAGCAATATTTGGTAAAGCAAACATTGGAAGGAATCTAGATGTCCCCAAATTAGAGAACCAGGAGATACGGCCACTTAATGGAAAATGAAATCACTTTTAGAAAATATAATCATGAAGACTATAAACTGCATGGGAAGATGTCTGCCACACGAGCCAGAAAATCAGACACCGAATTACATGGACCTCACAATGGTAATTCCAACGAAAGGCATCTGTACACATAGCAGAAACTGGAAAGTTGTGTTTTAGACTATGGGACTAGAGACATTTTTACCTGTGTTGTGCATTCAGCATTTTTCTTATACTATCGTGATGTGTTTTATGTGATTAAAAAACAATTTAGAAGTATTGTCAGCAGAGTTAAGCAATCAGCCAGTCACTCAAGGTTTCAGAATTTCTCTGGGTCTGTTGTATGACAATTCAGCATAACAGGAGGCATCAAGATAAAAGAAGAAAGGAAAGAACCAACAGGGATTACAGGATAAAGTCAGAGTGAAAACTACTCCATCAGCAGGGATAAGATGCAACCGGGGACCTGAGGGCTCCTGGGGCCTGAAGCTCATTCAGTTTTGGAGAACTTCTTTTAAAAAACACTAAACAAAAAACAAAATTAAGAAAAGAGAATTATGTCCTGAGCCTCAGAGGGGCCCATGCGAGTGGAAGACCCTGACTCCTAAGTTCCTTTAGCTGCAGGTGACCCTGCCTTCAGGAGCAGGCTGACGACTGCCAGGAGGAGTTGTTGTGCTGTGTGTGTGGACTTAAGCTGCATTCTTCTGTCACTGCTTCTCCAAAAGAAAGAAGTGAAAAAATTTTTTTAAAGAAAGGAAGCAAAAATGTGAGAGAAGTACATTGCCCAGCTCCACTTAGAGGATGCCATGTCTCAGCTGTGGGTCTCATACACCCCGGGGTGGTGCACGGACCTCAGGCCTAGCTCCTTTAGTGAGTTTTCATGAGGTTCATGAAACCAGATATGCTGGCTTCCCTGAACCCTTCTGTTTTTTCCAAGTGGCCCACGGATTCTCTCGTGCCTGGGAGGGCTTCCCTCCGTCCCAGGGGCCCTAAGTGATTGAGAGAGAGACTGTGTGGGGAGGACCTAGCACTGGGCACGAAACAACCGCATCAAAGGCCTTGCCATTTTGGGGGAGGGGAGAAGAATGTAGCTCAAAAAGAAGAGGGAAGGAAGGAAGGAAAGAGAGAAGGAAGGGAGGGAGGAAGGAAGGGAGGGAGGGAGGAAGGGACGGAGGGAGGGAGGAAGGAAGGGAGGAAGGAAGGAAAGAAAGAAGGGAGGGAGGAAGGAAGGGAGGGTGGAAAGGAGGAAAGGAGTGAAGGAGGAAGGAAGGGAGGAAGGTTGGGAGGGAGGGAGGAAGTTGTCAAGATCAAATGAGATTGTGTCACAAGTTGAGGGCTGGGATTAACTCAACGCTCGGCCTTCCTGAGGGGACCCCCTTCAAAACACCTGGGCACAAGAACTGAATGAAAGTTTGCTTTCACATCAAGCGTATTTATCTTTTATTGCAAAGCCAAAAAGAACTTCTAAATATCCACAATTTTTAATTACCTATACTTCTCTTTCGTCCCCAAAATTATACACGTAATCGAAGGTGGAGTAGACTCCAACTCTGTCCTCTTTCTTCCTTTTGCTGTTATTCCTCAGTTTTCTGTCTCATTTTTCCTTTAAAAAAATTCTGCTTTTCTGATTCCAGCTTTGGTTTGTCTGAACTAACCAGCCATGGCCTATAATGATGGACCTGAAAACTAACAGCCTCCTTTCTTGGCTCTAATCAGAACCTGAATATTTCTGACAAAAAGAGCTCTTCAGGGGCCAGCCTGGTGGTGCAGCGGTTAAGTTTGCATGTTCTGCTTTGGCAGCTGGGGTTACGCTGGTGTGGACCTACGCACCACTTGTCAAGCCATGCTGTGGCAGTGTCCCACACATAAAGTAGAGGAAGATGGCTACAGATGTTACCTCAGGGCTAATCTTCCTCAAAAAATAAAAATTAAAAAAAATAGCTAATCAAGGATCTTACCAGTTCAGCATACTTCTTGAATAAAAAATCAAGCTTTTCTTCAGGGGTTTGCAACTTGTTCAGATTTTGCATTAGTAGGTTGGCTTCTTTGCCTTAAAAGAAAACAAAAATCATAAAGATATTTTTGAAAGTAAGTGTTGAACTTGAAGTCAGATTATACGGGCTGGAATCTCAAATTGTCTGCTTGCTAATTACCATCTAACTTTAGCCAAGCCACTTAATCTCTCAGAGCCTCAGATATAATTTTCCTCTCCTCTGAGAAAAGATGACACTTCTCTTACAGAGGAAGTGAGGATTGGCTGAGAAGTCTGGGAAAATGTGTGGTACAGTGTTGGGCTCATGCCAGATTCTCAACAAATGTCTGCTGTGACAGTAGTCCCCAAATTTTCATCCCAAGAATCCATTCTTGTTACTTCCCTCCATAGTCTAAATATTCAAAATAATTGTGAATATTTTGAAAATATGACACATGGAGTTGCCAGAATTCCAGCACAAAGCAGAGAAGCTTGACAGTCTGTCCATCTTTTTGTTTGTTTGTCTGTTTTTTTCTTTTAGTAGCTCTTTCCTCTTTTTGGGGGGGGGGGGAAATAATTCACTTCTGTGTATGAGCCTGTTCCATGAGATTTGGGTGGGAATAACTGATCATATTTCCCACAAGCAGAGACTAAAGTCAGTGTGGAGGGAAGATGGAACCCAGACGCGCAGTGCCTTTGCGACAGGACTCTTCGTGTCTCTGTGGCCAGTCTGGCCTCCAGGGCCCTCCTTTCTCCCATTCCTGCGTTACTGCTCACCTATCTGTGACGACCTCTCTGTCTAATCAGAGTAGGGAGGTCAAGTCACACAGCGAAGCCCATGTTTCCTGATATAAATTTGCTTAAGAATATTAACAATTCTGACAACCTTTATCCCAACAGTCATTGTCCCTTTGCTGGAATATTTGCTTTCATCCTGGAGAGGTAGATATATCACGGAATTAAAGTTGCCATGGAATACAGGCCATAGGACACACTTGGACAGTCATGCCTCGCTTAATGACCAGGAAGCCTTCCAAGAAACTCATGGTTAGATGATTTCGCCATTGTGGGAATATCACTGCGTGCACTTACACAAACCTCAGTGGTACAGCCTACCACACACCTAGGCTGCATGGTACTAATCTTATGGGACCACTATTGTACGTGCTGTCTGTCATTGACCAAAACATCGTTATGCGGCACGTGACTATACTAAAACATGATGCATTATTTATCCGAAATTCAAATTTCGTTTGCTTTCCTGTATTTTTATTTGCCAAATTTGGTGACTCTAATGGCATCAAAGAATTTTAGGTCTAGAAGGAACTTAAAAGAACATCCAGACAACTGGTTAGTTTTATAGATTAGGAATCTAAGGCCCAGAAAAGCACCAAGTTACATAGTTAGCACTGTCAGAGGCAGGCTTGACTCCAAAGTGTGTCTGCTTGCCCGAAACCACTAAGTCCCTCCACTCCCATGCCGAGGAAATCTAGAGAAATCAAAGGAAACTTTTTTGAAAAAAATGACCTCATTCCTAATAGCTGGTGGTGTCTATCTTTGCCCAGGGAGTCAGTTCAGATTAGAGACGTGGCCCAAGACAGGGGAGAAGGTGGGGCCAGCCGTCCCCCTCCAGCTCTCCAAGTGGCCCAGCACGCGGCCTGGAGACTGAGCCTCAGGGCTGCCCCGCGCCCCCGGGCCTGTGCTGCAGCTCTTTCTCCAGCAGCAGGGATGGACGCGCCCCGGTCACCCTTGTCCAGCGTCTGTGGAAGGTGCCACATGAAGACCGCCCTCCTGAGCCAGAGGGTCATCTATTAACGACAATAATTTAAAGACAAGAGATGTACTGCTGATCAGATTTGGGTCAGGACCCAGCACAGAGCTTGGCCCATGGCAAGTGCTCAGTGGATGTTGGTAATAACGGAACAAGACACAGCCGACTGGTGCACACGCCGTCGTGTAAATCAAACGGCTCCCGTCCTGGAGACGGCGCCCGCCCGCGCCCTGTGCTGCGCGCCGTGTCCTTCTCGGCTCTCGGGGGCGGAACCCCGGAGGGAGGCCGGTGGTCTCTTTTCTCCACATGAAGTATCTTCTCTCCTTTTTGTTAACTGTGAGAAGAGGGTTTTTAAAAAACTGTCACTCTCACTGAGGTCTCCTTCTACTCCCATATTCTGTTATTTTGTGTAGATTAACATTCAGGTGCATCAATCTATCCTTCAAAAATGAGTTCCCCTTTCAACAAAAAACCCAAGAAGTTGGAGAAAGGCAGGTGTGGCAGCCATAGATATGTGTCATCAGAGAGCTTAGTTTTTACGCTTCCACTGACTTTGCTGGACTGCAGCGCTGTGTGGGCTTACTGTGGAGGCAGGGAATGGACGAAGAGACTTGCTCATCATCTCAGAAAGGCTGTAATTACAATTCCACGGGAATGGGGCCATTTGGCGACAGTGTCAGACACAAGAGGAAAAATCGACTTCACTGAGGGACGTTTTATTGGGAGAGGATGACCTGCCTTCTTCCTAATGTGTCGTTCTAAAGCAATGTGGTTGTGAGATTAGTCGTAAAGCAAGGGACAGAACTGAAGTCCCGTTAAAGCTGGGGAGGCATGTGGTGGGCACAGGGCACCACTTGGCCAGATGCTCGGTTTGGCCTCTACACGAACGTGGAACCACCTGTGCAGCGAGAGCAACCCTGTGATGCGCGGCTGCGGCCACCGCATAGTTGTCGACTGCGGGGGTGTCGACTATAAAGGAATTATTTTTACGTCAAAGAAATTAAAAACCTTAAGTGAAAACAATGAAATTAGCCACAGAAATGTGGACTACGATTTTTCTTAAACTTTTAGCTTAGCGATAACTTTATAATAAGTTTGGTGAAAAAATATGCAGATTTAATGAGCGTTCCAAACTATGCTTTTTTTCTTCCAAAATTACCTTTTAGAACTTTGGAGCTAAAATTTGGTCGCGGATACACACCTGCCCCTCTCTTCTCCCTTCGTGATTTCCGTGTGTTCTGGCAGAAGCTTACAGCAGGAAAAGATTGTGGATGTTCTGTTTCAAGCATTAGACCCAGATTCATATTTCAGTGTGAATTTTGTTTTCTTTTTTAATAGTTTAAAAATAATAAGTGTGATACAAATAGTTCCTGAGCATCTTTTAAGGGAAATAAGATGCATGTACCTAGAGGATAGGAAGGAGAGCAGAGTTAAATTCACCCTGAACCTGGGTTCTAGAAGTGACCCTGCCATCAACTAGTTCAGTCACTGCTTTTACGGACGTTTAAAACCTCTGGGTTTCAATTTCCCTGTCTATGAAATTAGTAGCTTGATTAAATGTATTCTGAGTTCAGCCCCTGAGATTTGATGATTCCATGACTGAAACAGCTTTAATCACTTTTAGCTTGATTTAGATAACAGCGACAACAAAATTAACATTGTTTGGATGGTATATTTGTCTTCCTAAAATGTTTTGGTCTGCTTTTCGAATTTGTGAAGAGTCCCTGACCCCTCACTGTCCCCTCTCATGGTTGTGGTTTTTGTTTGTTTCTCTTGGTTTTATTGGTTCCATCAGTTTTGAAAATACTATCTGCCCCATATTTTCTAGTTGTATTGTTTTCCAATTGGCTGACATTTTATTTCTCTCGTGTTTTAGTGGCCTTGCTATGTGTATTTGGAACTTTGGCCTCTGACTCTGTTCGGGGTGGATCTGGACTTCTTATTAGGTCGGTTGATGATGTGTTTAAATTACTGGAAATTTCTGGGCTATAACTATACAGAAAACTTTCTTAACAAGAAGATCTTGGAGTCTAATAATGAAGAGATTATTCCAGGGAAAACAAAATAAAGCAAAATCTTATAATGAAAAAGAAAAACATCAGGAAGAGTAGGAGGTTGTTAATGCACCCATTCCTGACTCTGGTCAGAATCGAGTACTAATCATTTTGCTCAAGACATTTTTCTGTTCCCTTCCACCTCCTTCTCTCAACCCTCCTCTCCTTTCAGGATCTGGCCTAAGTTCTAGCTTCCCTAGCAATCTGCTCATGAACCTTTCAGCCTCTGCTGATTCCTCTTTCCCCTGAATTCTTCTGGTCTCTCGCCATCTCTTCCAGAAAGTTTAACACTTGTATCAAAGCAACAGACTATTTCCCTCTCAGGATGAAACTAGGCAAACAGGCTAAAATGGATGAAGCAGACTATCTGGGAAAGTGACCATTCTGAGGCAGATTAAGTAAATGGCTGAAGACATTTCAGAAGACCAATGTCCTACTCAAGGTGGCCCTCAGAGGCAGAACTGAAACTCACCTGTAACTGGAAAGGTGAAACCCCTTAACTGAGCTATAGCAAACACTCCTCAACAATGGGTCGATTGTTTTTATATACCTTCAGTCCTGTAATATTAGTGAGTTCAGGTCTGCCCCTTGCTTCCTTTATAACTAATTTTACAATCACATTAACTTGTTGAGTAACCCTTTCTGCAAACTCTTAAACTCTCTAGGCTTCAATTTCCCTGTCTATAAAATTAGTGGATTGACCAGATGGATTCTGAGCTCAGAATGGACCTGTGGATAGGCTTCATTTTTCTCCAGGCTTTTCAATCAGTTCTCAATCTAAAACTCAGAAGGTATATTACATTTTATCATTGTTTTGTGCTTATGACTATGTGGTGCTTGGGAAGCCCAGAGAATGTTGTCAGAGAAGTGATTAATGAGACACTTGTGAGCCTGGAAGATGGAATGGGAAGCAATGTCAACAGAACGTGTTGTGGTGCCGTCTAACACAGAACCTGTTTTTGTTTCCTTCAGTTCAGATGCAAAGGAGAAAGTGACTCTTTCCCCCAATGTGCTCTGATGTATAATGTGTTGATTGTGGGAGGATGTGTAGCTTCTAAAGGAAACACAGGCCTTGAGTGCCTGGGTTGTAGAGATATTTCCCAAATATTCAAAGAAGTGAAAGAAGGAGATTTTTGGTCCAATAAGTTTTGGAAATGTTATAAACTATGCCCATCACTATTGGAGATTTTCATTGTTGTATATTAAAGGTCAGAGAATTTTGGTAGTGAGGAAACTCTAACATTGTCTGAAATCCCAAACGCCCAAAGTATATACTTTGGAAACTTTTGGGTTAGAGGGTCAGAATATTTCAGCATCTCAAAAATACCAGTAAAGCAACTATTATCGTGTAAATGTACAAACAATTAAAGACTCATCTTTGATCAAGTGTGTAAACAAAGTCTAAGGATGTATCTTCAGGTACAGGTTGAATGACTTACTAAAATTCTACACAGGTCCATAGAGGTCCTAAAGGAAGACTACAGCTGGTACTTTATATTTTCTCCAAAAGCGTAGAGGAAGCTCTTTCTGAAGCACTGGAACTGTTGCTTCCACAATCTATTTGTGTCAAAATTACCCAGAATGACTTGGCCCCACTCTAGACATAGCAATTCTGAATCTCTGTGTTCAGGAACAGCATTTTTGTCAAATTCTCTATTTGATTCTAATGCATAAAGTTTGAAAATCGTTGGTCTAGACCATGGTACAGTGCCATCTAATTGATAAAGAGCCAAGAAGCCTGCTAAAGTCACTGCAGACAACTGAAATAATATTGTCATATTTAGATTAGACTAAAAATGTTGTTTTGGGCCTGGCCTGGTGGTGTAGTGGTTAAGTTTGCACACTCTGCCTTGGTTGTCTGGGGTTCACAGGTTCAGATCCTGAGCACAGACCTACACACCACGAATCAAGCCATGCTGTGGCAGCATCCCACGTACAAAATAGAGGAAGACTGGCAACCGATGTTAGCTCAGGGCCAGTCTTCCTTACCCCCACCCAAAAAAGTTTTAATTCATAAAGCAGCTGAAATAGTACAGTGGTTAGAAGAATATGGTGATGGAATTCAGAGAATGGCATGGAAGGGCTAACAGCTTACACACGTGTAATTAGAGTGGACCCACCTGGGCCTTCTGATGCACAAACATTGGTTCTGATCAAACACATTCAACTGAAATTTGGCAACCTGTAGATAGTGGCAGAACTAGAGCTGTGGAAGTTTTCCTTTCTCTAACATTTCTTTGGTTATTGGTAATAGTAAGGTTAATACAGAAATAATATTTGAGATAACTCAGGGAAGATAGAGTAGAACTCAGACTTGGTCATCTTGAAGTCTACCTCTACTTTCTTCTTATCCATGCCCTCAATACGATACACACAAACGCCTGTTCAGAAGCAGTTCTAGAGTGACAAGCAAAACAACTTTCCTGGTTAGGTACACTTGAAATCACTCACCTCTGCCATGTGGTTTTGTATTGTCTTATGCAAAGTTTAACAATGACGAATGCAAGGGGATATTTCTGAGATGTGTTTGACAGAAATGGAAAAATAGCTCTGTAACACAGGGCAACTTCATTCTCTTTCCCAGAGTTCCAGAACACTGGAATGATTCTAATCTTGCGATTTGGAACTTGGTATTAGCTGGGTTATTTTAATCTTTACACTGGATGGGTCAAGTATGCTATTTGAATGTGCCTTTCAGCCCTTCTTGAAAGCATTGCCAGCAATGGGTTTTAAGCATCATAGTGATGTCCTATGTCAGCACAGACATACTTCTGGATTTACAAATAGCCTGTTACTGGAGTCTGAACCCAGTTCTGACTCCAGTGCCTATGATCCTTCACTCTGCCACACTGTTTTCCAGAAATGAGTAAGACGTGGTCCCTGTCCTTGATAGATTCTTCATCCAGCTTGGGAGGCAGATATATAAATAAACAATTACTGCAGAAAATGTAATGGAGAGCTAAGGAAGGTGATACTTACTCTCCCTGCGCACCTTGGAGAACGTATCACATAGGAGGTGGCATTTGTAGTGAGTCTTTCAGTGAAATTCACCAGGGAAGGCAGACAGGGGGACTTACATGGGCAGTAACATGCTTTCACTTGTAGCTAAAAAATTAACTCTGTCACAGCCATGTTTGATGTTACAGTCCTACGTGTTCTCCCGACAGTTTCCAGTGCCTGTTCCAGCACTTATCCTGTGTAACAACTAGTTTGCATGTCTGTTTCTCTCTCCATACCTAGAGCTCCTTAACCAAGGGTCATGACAACTTATTTATCTTTGTGTGCCTAGCACAGTGCCTGAAAAGACTACGCATTAATGAATATGTTGCTGAACCAAGGAACTAACGAGAGTAAAAATATTTTCTGCAATTTTTGACATTCTGTAATTGATACATTTCTGAAGTTTTGTTAAATAAAAAATACTTTACATAGCAATAGAACGTACTACTAAGTGATCTAATAGATAATCATTCTATATACAGAACCATCCCTATATTTATATTTTGTTTAAATCCAGATTCCACTAGCTTTGCTTTAAACAGTTCCAGTTTCCTTCATCCGCTCATTCATTCATCCTAACAACCAATATTTATTGAACATCTAGCCTCTGCCATCCACCTTCCTGGACACTAGGCATCCAGTGATGTCCAAATACACACAGTCCCTGCTCTGGAGATAAAAGAGCTGGTGGGGAAGACATGCATGAACCAAATAATCACAGAAGTAAATGCACACTCTCAAATACTGATAAATGCTAGGAAGGAAAGATGCATGGTGCAATAGAAACAGAAAACAGGAAGACTATATCTAGGGGTGAGCTAAAAAGGTGCCGTTTGAGCTGTGAGCTGAATGATGAGTTAAGTGCTGGAAGGGCTGAACACGGGAATGGGCAGGAATTTCTAAGTAGAGAAAAAAGGATAGACCCAGGCCCTGTGAAGGATGGAGGATGATGTTCAAAGATCTGAAAGAGAAGGTCAGAATGTCTAGCAACTAGGCAGTGGTGGTGACAGGGGCAGAGCGTTCAGGAAGGGGATGTTGTGGGGTAAAGTGATGGGAGATAAAGCTGGAGAGATGCTTAGGGCCTGGAAGACCATGTGAAGAATTCTGGTCTTTGTCCTAAGAGCTATGGGAAACCACTGAGGACAGAGGGTAGGTGTGTAACATGCTGCAAGTCCACTTTAGCTCTGTCAAGGGGGTGTGTCTGGGGACAAGGACAGTAAGAGAAGATGTAGGGAGATCCTGAAGGAAGCTATTATAGTAATATAAATATGACATGTGGCTTCTAGTAAAGGTTGGAGGAAGTTTCCCTTTTAGGAATAATTCAAAGAAAAGTCATACATTAGAACATAACTACTTGCCTAATCCTTTTAGGATTTTCTTTTCCAATTTTTGCTCTTTATTACTGACAGGCTCTTTGGCTGTGGGTGGCTCTCCAGAAGCCAGGGGTTCTCTCTCTGTCTCTTCAGTGGCCTCCTCAACATCCGCATCCTCGTTGTCAGGTGGTTCTGGGTTCTCAGGCTGCCCCTTGACCTTGGTGGGACCCTCTTTCCCTGCTGGGCCAGCAGCAGACCCGTAGGTGTTGATGATGTCTTCTAGTTGTTGATTCAACTCTTCAGAGATATCATGAGCTGCCTGTTGGCGCTGCACGTCTGCTTCCTCCTCTGGTGGTTGGAGTGAAGTGGAGGAATCCTGATTATCTTGCTTCTCCAGGCCATTTTGACTGGGTAATGATGAACTGTCACCCGGAGGTGTCGACTGGGGTTCCCCCGAGAGCTGCACAGAGTGATGAGTCTCCATACTGGGAGTGGAATCTAGTGGGAAGCACAGTGAGGTTTATGTAGTTAACCCAGTTACACGTAAATGGTAAAGAGATCTCCACATGGATACCTTCCAGTTACAGTTGCTCACAGAGAGCGAATGTACTTCCACAAACCATCAAAATTGCAATTAGGTAAGAACAGTGGAATGCCATTTTTCCAAATCAAGTCATACTGTTAGCATATTTTTGGGTTTGGTTTTTAAATTCCAGTAGTATCTCCTATTATTGACATGAACACAGTAATTCAAGATTTGTTTTTTATGGACGTGTTTGTCATTTTGGTTAGAATGGCCAATTTGTGTTACCATTCTCTTATATAATTGTGTGTCGATTTACAATCATTGGAAGTACATGGATGTATATATTTAAAGTGTTTAAATTTTAAATATTTTGTTTTCAAAGTTAAAACATTTAATGCAAGAACCATTGGATTTACTAAAATCATTCATAACAATAACATTCCTAAACTCTATTTTAATCTATAAATAAAGATTTGATTAATATGAATACGCTGATGTAAATGAATTATTATACTGGCTATAGGAGATACTTTCTTGCTTTTCTGGTATTTTCCTTTTCCCAGATAAGTAACTGTAATTATCAATGAGGAAACGCTATTCTTGAGGTTCAAACTAGCATCATTTTTGGAAGAAGACAGAAAGTGAGGGAAAGTATAAGTTAGTACACAAACTAGTGTAAAAACATAGTGGTGCTCATAATCATAACTCCTTGAACTTAAATAACATATCTTTTGTTCCAATATAAAAACTGACTTTCCTTAGAAAAAAACATATTACAGCTTTCTCTTCTCAGTCAAGAAGCTCTAGGATAACTGAGTTTTCAATAAATAGCAATGTTTAATGAACAGGGAGCGGATGAATGAGGGAAATAGCCCACATATACTGTGGGCTCTTTGGAAATAGGGGGTGAGGCATGAGCTGAGTCAAGGGTTCCAGGGTTTGTGGCTATTATTATCATGTCTAGGGTTGCAAGAGATTTGGTTTGTGCCTGTAAGTTATGGTACATTTTATTTGTAAGTGATATCTAATGATGCTGCTGCTAATTAGCAGCATAAAAATATGACGGGGTCCTCTTAACACACAGGTTTTGATGTTGTGGTGGCATGAAAGCGAAAACAAAAACACACTGTTCTATGTACGGCACAGCTTCCTCCCCCCCGGCCTCAGGCCAGTTGATGTCAACTGCTTGAACGCCAACATGAACAGAAAATTCAACATGTAGACATTGCCACTCATGGCGCTCAGCAAGTACACATTAACTTCTAAGGAAGTACTTTTTTTCTCACTCATTTTAATTCACCAACTTTATTATCAAATGAATCAGTAAACAACTTCTCTTTCTTCATCACTGGAATTTCTTTATCACGACCCCTACTTGTTGGGCTCATTCATCTATATATAACTTATGCCTCCACTGAACTCAGAGAAAGACACATGGCACCCGCTGTCCAGCCAGAAGTTATTTTAAGCTCTTCTAAAAGGAGCCCTGGCATTTAGCACTTCATCTTTAAAAATCAAAGGAAGAGAATACGTTTTAGTGCAAATTGAAACCATAAACATTTACTGGTTAAATCCATATGTGGGTTTTAAAGTGTTAAGGAGGCATCTTAGGATGAAATAAAATCTAAAGTTAACCAAACTTCAAAGCAATGAATTTAAATTGACTGACCAGAGGAGTTTTAGTGTTGTTAGTCTAAATGCCAGTGTTTTATTTGTATTTGATTTATTCTTCATTCATCAGAGGCCATACTCATTGATGTTTTTTCTGTTAATTCCATGGTATCCTTTAAACTCATCTTCCACATTTGCTTTAAAATAGAATAACTGAGTCATTGTAAACCACAGAACAACTCAATTCCTAAAAGTAGCCTCAAGAGAAATCAACAAGAGGAAAAAAATAAAGTCAAAGAACTCTGTTACTTTTAAATAGTCTTATATTAATCGATTTTCTCACAAGAAATTATTTCTAAATTTTATCTTCTACAAACTTTATTGCCTGCCTTTTTTCTCCTCTGAGAGAGAATTTTCCTGTGTGCTGGCTGTCCCAGGAGGTCATCACACAGGTCCCTTCCTGGGCAACGCATTTAATTATAAATAAAACAATGGGAAGTTCTTCAACGGTTCACTGGAAATCTCAAAGTTACAAGTTTTGAATACCACAAACCACACCCAATAGCTTCTCACAGGGCTTGGGGGAGTGTGTGTCACACTTACCAGAAGGCAAGGAGCTAAGCAGAAAGAGAAAGGAGAGGCCAGAGGCGGCAGAAAGCTAGTGAGAGCAGCAGCAACAGCAGGAGACAGGCCCGCAGTTGTGTTCTTACAAGGGAGAGAGACCACACACACCCACACCCACACACACACACACACACACACAGGCTGCAGGAGAGCAGGGAGGGGGTGTGGCAGGGAGAGGAACGTCGTATGACGCATGAGAGAGAAATACTGCCTAGCTTCAGAAGCTGTCTCCTGGGCAAACGTCTGAGAAGGGAGAAGCAGCTGGTGGATCTTATCAGACTCCTCATGTTTTGTCCTTTTAAAAATTTAAACTCTCAGTTCATAGCCCCTTTGCCAGCACAGTTTTTCATCATTGTTCTTCTTTTGGGCAGAGATGGGTTTTTCTTCTTTCTTGGTTCATTTCCAGTGTAGTTTGTGGCTCATCTGCTTTTTTCCCCTTCTTATGCTAACCTAATTGGTGTTAGGTTTCTTATAGGAATCATAGGAAAGGAAAAACAATGACATAACAAAAAGGAGGTCGTAGAACTACTTTAATTCTTATGTCGTTGTTTGATTTGTTTGTAAAATTTGAAATAAAAATTTAGATGGCTATGTAGGCAGTGGGTTTCGTGTCATCTTCACGTCGGTGGTAATCAGCGGGACCTCGATCCCACATCCTACTCAGGGAATTGCGTCCCCATCTCAGGGGATTGCGTCCACATCTCAGGTAAGCCCTGGGGGAGGCAGTCTGCTTTTTCTTTCTTAGTTTGAGGATTTCCAACCATCCAGCTTTTCCACATCTTTTCTACCGTTTTCAAGCTTTCAACTTGCTCCTTGATCCTCCTTAGAAAAAGCACCTCCTCCTCCTTCACCATAAACTGCCTCTTTGTCTTAACCTACATCCATTCCCCTTTTCTTTCTATTTCTGGAGAATGTGCTCCCATACTTTGCAGAGCAGATTCCTCCCTCAGTGTCTACTACCTTGGGACAGGGTGGGCATTGTGACAGCCCCTTGTGGCAGGCAGAATACTGCCACCTGAAAGATTCCCATACCCTAATGCCAGGAGCTGGTGACTATGTGACTTTACATGGTAGAAGAGACTTTGCCAGTGTGTTTAAGTCAGGGATCTCAAGATGAGGGGACTATCCAGAATTATCTGGGCAGGCCCAATGTAATCCCAAGGGTTCTTATAAATGAAAGAGGAAAGCAGGAGGGTCAGAATCAGAAGAGGAGAGTTGATGACCACGAAAGAGGTCAGAGTGATGTGGGGCCACAAGCCAAGGAATGTAGGAAGTTTCTAGAAGCTGGGAAAGGCAAGGAAACGGATTCTTCTTAAGATCCTCCAGGAGGAATGCAATTCTGCAGACACCTTGATTTTAGCCCAGTGAAACTCATTTTGGATTTCTGACTTCTAGAACTGTAAAATCATAAATTTGTGTTGTTTTCAGGCCGCTACATTTGCGGTGAATTGTTTTAGTAGCAAGGGGAAACTAAAATATTCCGCCTCCAAACTTCTTCCCACCCCTTTCTCCGAGTTCAGAGGAGGCATAAGTTGTGTATAGATGAGTGTACCCAACAAGTAGAGGTCAGGATAAAGAAATTCCAGTGATGAAGACAATAAAGATGTTTATTGCATCATTTGATAGTAAGGTTGGTGAATTAAAATGGGTGAGAGAAAAAGTACTTCCAAGTTAATGAGCTCTTGGTGAGGGACAAGTAGTGCGACTCATACTGGAGTGTAGCAACTGAACCAGTCAGACCTCTCAGTAAACACAAACAGGAAGTCAGCGCTTCTCAAACACAAACAGGAAGTCAGCCATTCTCAAACTCAAGTAACATACAGATTCCTTCAGTAAAATAACAATGTTGAAATTAATTTAAAGAAAAAAAAGAACTCACCTTGACTGGACTGTTATTATATTATTATTTGTACCAATATGTACTAATATAAAAATAGTTATAAACTTTTGATGCTTTAGTTATCATGCCATACAAATTTTTAAAAATATTATTTAGTAAACCCTACAAAACCAATAAATACAATTCAAATTAACATTACTTTTATGTGACAGATAATATTTTACTGAATCCAAATTGCTACTTATAACATGGGTATGGTACTGACTGTCTGTCCTTTTGAGTTCATGGCACTGTCCTAAAATGTGCTTTGTGAAATGACTCAATTTCATCACACCTGGTCCATTCAAATTGTTACATTAGTCTCATTCATATGACCTGCCATAATTTTCATTGGACTAATGCACCTTTTACTGCTTTTTCTCATTTTCCTGCAATAATTAAAATGGTGCTACTTGGAACTAACTTGCTTTTATATACATATGATATGAAGGCACCAAAATGACAGAAATACATGGTGGCACCAAAATGACAGCTACTCCGATGATCCAGAAGAGACTCATACATTTTTAATTACAAGTGAAATGAATACAAACACACAAACTTGTGGCTCCCAAGAATCCATCTGTGGCCTGTTAGAGGCCCAAAGAACTGGAGTAGGTAAGGAAGGAAGACAAATTAATAGAACTCAGTGCTTTATTATAAAATCAACCTTTGAGCTACTGTAAGGAATACGTTTCTTTTTTGAAAATAATATTTTAATTTTAATGCAAATATTACAAGAAAGTATTTAAGACATCAAATGATGCTAAAAAGCTTATCACAAGAAACAATAATTCCTTGTCCTCCCTCCACCCTTTCCTCCAGCCTTGTTGTGCTCCCAGAGGTAATAATAGTAAACTATGGCAGGTATTGCTTCTGCAACTTTATTTGTAAACAAAACGTCTATCTTGCTGTCTGTCAACTCATCAATTTTTGACATTACCTGTTGTCTTCCCATAATGATAGATGAAGACTTAAATTATTTACACCCCTTTTCTTTGCCTCATTTCTCCATAAAACTACATCTCAATTTTTAATTCATATTCTTTGTTTCATTGTTGAAATAAAGTTCACTGCTAAGTTAGGTAGAACACTGTGATTATAGTTGCATTCTCTTTCAATTTCCTGTTTTTCCTGGAGTTAATGATTACCTTTTCTTTTCATTTGCTTAGTGTTGAGAATACTCTGTCTTCCCAAACTTCATGGGAGCTCTGTAACATGCCTCTCTAAGCTGTTTTCCCCCAGATCAAACCTGTTAGATAAGTTATACATTCTAGCATTTTCTCGGAGATATTACCCACATGCAAACACCCTCAGAGTCTTGATCTCCTGCTCCAGTCTGGGTTGGTGACTTTCTCAGGCTGCCGCACAGCTGTGGTCCCAGCACTTCCTCTGCTGTGATCCTGGGAATTCCCTTTCCTCTCTCCTGCTTCCCGATTCCCATTCTTCCTCTTTCTGGGTTTACTGCCTCCTCTAGTGACACATGTTGCCCATTGGCTTCCTGAGAAAGCAGTTATAGGAGACTGTGTGTGCCTCAAATGCCTTTTTGCTACCCTTATGCTTACTTAGCTGATAGTTTGACTGAATATAAACTTTTTACAAAGTGTAAAAAGATTTTTTTAATAAAACTTTTTTACATTTCTAGCAAATTTTTAACAGTATTATTGCCTTTTAGTTTTCAATTTTTTCTTAAAAGTGCAGCGTTATTCTTATTCCTGATCCTTTGTATGATCTATTTCTTTTTTCCTCTCTGGAAACTTTTAGGATCTTTTCTTTATCCCTGATATTCTGAAATTTCACATGATTAAATTTGATTTGGCTCTTTATTCATTTATTGTGTTGGATGCAATGGGTTTTCACTCTGGAGACCCATGCCTTTAACCCCTTCCCCCTTTATCAGTGTTCCTCACCCTGTCCTCCTCTGGGCCTCATGTGCCTGAGGCCAGAGCCTTTCTGATTAAGCTTCCCCAGAGGACAACCCTCAGGCATCCTGAAAGGGTGGAGAGAGGTTACCTGACTTTGTGAGGTGGAATAGGGGATCCTTGAGTCTAACTGTTTATTCTCCTAATTAAAATCCAAAAACCAATCAAACAAAAAACCAGTCATCAAACGATCCTCCTCTAGTCCCCGCCTTATTACTACTTTTGACAGTATCTCTGCTTGCTGAGTGCTGACCTTGAATTCTGCAGTCTTTTCAGAGTCCTCCAGGCAAATTAGCTTCTCACTTATCCGCGGCCACCCACCCCTATATCTGTCAAGCACTTTCCCTGTTGGATCATTTACCATTACGTCTTTCGTTCTAGTCCTCATTCATTGTGGTTTGGGGTTTACGGATTCAATTCTTCTGGTTTCACTGATGTTAGAGTTTCTGTTTCTGTTTCTCATTCTTCTTGTTTGCTAGTAAATTTTAGAGGAGAAAGAGGTCAAAAAGGTCTTTACAATCCTGTCTTGGAGTCAGGAAGATCTGTTTATCAGTTATAGTGGACCAGTGATGAAATGAACTTTTCCCCAAAATAAGAAGCTCCAGTTTCAGAAATATCCGATAGAGTGTGGTTGTTCTTTCTTTTAGGGATACTGTGAAAGAAATTTCTACATGGGAGGACAGGAGAATTAGATGAAATGATTCTCTTAAGATCTCTTTCAAATATAAGAGTCTTTGAATTCTATACTTTTCTACCACAGGCTTAAGGGAAACAGAAATCATAAAACAATGAAGATTATAAGCCTGAAAATCAGGCAGCTTCCATATGAATTTCATGTCTGTCTTTTAATTAGGCTATATTTTAATTTCTTCAGCTTCAATTTCCTACTCTGTAAAATAAGGACTACCTATTTTATATGGTTGTTATGACACTAACACAGTAAATGTGGTGTATGTAATGAACACATAGTCCATGTTAACGAATTCCAATAATGATGTGTTTAAGTGAAGCCTGTGAAATGAGAATTAATATTTTCCACAATAATAGCATTTTGAAATTGTTGCTGTCTAGAATCAAGTTTAAGCCTGAGGATCTATTGTCTCATTTCTTGGTTGTAGTATATACGCTTGACCCGGGTTAGATCTGGCTTGGGGTGAGGAGCAAATCTTTGTTCACTTTGTTACTACTCAAGAGACATCGCCTCTGTGTTTCTAGAATAGGAGAAGATGTGGGCTGTGGCCAGGCAGAGATTATTTTCAATTAGCCTAAATACAAACCACACAGCAAGTGACACTATTCAATTCCTATGGTGACACCTCTTTAATTTGTACCAGTTGTGTGCGATTGGTCTCCAGAAGTGAAAAGTATGTTCACATTCTACAAGAATTTTTTTTATTACTTTAAAGCAAGAATTAGTCAAAGATTGTCTCTAGTGAAGGGCAATGTGAGCTAGCTTTTGTGAATGAAATAAATCATTTGAAATTTACATAAATATTAGGTGCTATACTTGTTCTTGGAAAGAACTCCACTTTTTAAGTGGCCTTATTTAATTACATTCAAATATTTTATTCATGATAACAATTCAATCATGAATTTCTTCTTACAAATAATGCAGATACATTTTCGGGTAAGCTCCTTTACGTTGATTCTCTGGTCATCTGAATTGAGGAGATGTTGCTGCATACATTCTACTAGGGAGATTTGGCTGTCAATATTTTGTTCGAGGAAGGTCAGAATAAAGTCTGTCATGTTGCAGTAATATTGGACCTCTCATCTTTGAAAAGCGCCTCCCTACTGCATTGCTGAATGTAGCAGAGACCCAGGACTGTGTTGCCTCATCATCCGGAATGTGCCCACTGAGGGTAGAGCTGAGTTTTATCGGCTGCCAAGGGCTGCAGCAATGACATTCCCCTGGAGCAGGAGGAATGTTCCAATTGCCAAGTACTAGAAAGTGGGCTTGAAGGTCACTGACCAGAGCATGGAGACATTCCTCCCCTTTGTCTTGTCTAAAACTTGTATCATCAGCAGTCTGCCCAGCAGAGTTCCAGGCTGCTCCTTTGGATGGGGGTCTGCTTGTTGCTGCCGATTGGCAGAAAACCCTGCTGGCATTTGAATACTCAACACTGAGGGCAGAAGCACCTGAACTCCAGGGGCACAGTCTCTTTGTTGTGGTGTCATACTTCCTCTGGCTCATGTTCCCCATAGGAAACTTGGGAAACCTGTCCCATTTGAAAGAACTTTGGTCACAAGATACAGAAATTAGTGACCGCAACAAGACAGTGGTGCCGATTGACGGAAATGGTGCTTGCTGGTGGTCCTGACTTTGAGGTTGCCAAGCCACCCCTGGCTCTAGATTGGGACTCTCCTGTCAGCCATCTTTCTTCCCTCCTTCCCCTCTTCTCATGCCTCCTTGTTCTGAGGGTTGATGGCTACTGTGGGATCTGCAGAACCTTGGTGAGGAAGAGACCTCACAGATCATCTCCCCACCTCCTTTGGACTCAGAGGTCCTGTCTAAAGCCACCCTGAGCCATTCTCAGGGAGATGACACTTGATGGAAAAAATTTGCCCTTCCAAATAAGACAGCACTTTGCCAAGAGTTAACTAAAGTCTCCCACGTGACAGACCCATGATGTCTTACCACACAAGCACTGCGGCTCCTTCCAAGGGTTTGACAAAGGCATCACTTTCCAACAGCCTTTCTGAGGTTTGCTAAATAATGACTACAGGTTCATCTTTCTCTTCTCTGTTCAGTGTCGAAAGTTCTGTTGATTCCCCTCCCTAAGGGTCTTGAGTTCTTCTTTCCCCTACCTGACCGTCATGAGGCCCCTCTTCCCCTGCTGAGCACAAAGCAATTCTCAGATGGGGTCTAAGGTTGGACTTGGGCCTAAAGGAAAGCCTGTCATTTTGATGTGTTAAAAGATGGATGTGGTGGTCATCTAGTTACAAGCTGGTGAGTATTCTTCTCCTTCCTTCTTGCAATGCAGTTCTTAGCAAGAGGGTGGACCTATTTTTAAATTCTAAGTGTGTGGTCTTTTTCTCCACAATGATTTGGTGTGGTTTTGAGAAGATCTCGAACAACACAGACCCTGAAGGTGGTAGAGGCGGCCAGCGGGACCGGACTGAGTTAGCACATGCTTGGACCCTGACACCTTACTTTTTGTCCTCCTTGTTATGTTTCCTCCTACCTCCCTTCCACGGTGTGGGGACGCACAGGCTTCGTTGTTTTGGAGACAGACCATTAAGTGGTTTTGTCTATCTTCTTGCCTAGTTTTTAAGAGCCTCTCCTGCTCCTAATATCTCTTATGGTGTTGGTTGTCCCTAGACTAGATTAACTTACGTGTGTGTTGCTGAATTCAAGTTCAAAGACAGGGAAGGAGGCATCTCTTCTAGTCATCTTTAAACCATTTTATGGACCCTGTTCTGTACCTATTTTAATTTGTACCAGTTATGATCTCATACAGTAGTTGGATCGTGACGGAGCTGCCTTGTTGCCTGACTCCAGGGGGTACCATTCCAAGAAAATAAATGTTGGTGCCCCTGGGTTTGTGAACACAGTGTTCCTAGACTCAGTGTGGAACTATGGCCAGATGGAACCATGGTTTCTGTGATGCCCAAGAGAGGTTGAAAAATCATAAAAAAGCGAAGGGAAAATGCATAAGAATCTCCTTGCTATCTGTGTAGTACCATCAATACAACTATTATTAAAAGGTAATGACAGCCTGGCCGTGGGGACCTGAGTGTCTGAGTGAACCTCTGCAGCCTCCACCGTTGTTCCTGGCACCAAATCTAAGCTCCTCTCAGGTCCCCACAAACCGCCATATATTCCTTCTCTGGGATGCCAGGAAGTCTCCCATAGATTGTTTGGAAATAAAATTAAGTCCCTCAGGTGTGATCACTACATCCCCATAGATTAGAAGAGGACAGCCTAGAAATAATGGCTCTGGGTCCTCACTGAAGGAAGTGCTGACCTGCATGTCTTGCACCGAATGGGACGGAGGCCCTCACAGGAGAAGTCTGCTCACAGTGATCGATGCTCCCACTGCCGGAGCCTGACCTTCCCAGACACGGGACAGATAACATGAACTGATTCCCCCAGAGTACACATTTAAATCTATATAATCGTAAACAACTCTGTGTGCACTAACAAAAAGGACTATCCCCTCTCCTAAAAGAAAATAAAAAAGCAAAACAAAACAACCCTTGACAAGCTACTAACATATTCTAAGTGTTTTTTTTATTAAAGAGTGGCACCTGAGCTAACATCTGTTGCCAATCTTCTTCTTTTTTTTAAAAATTCTTCTCCCCAAAGCCCCCCCAGTATGTAGTTGTATATTCTAGTTGTAGGTCCTTCTGGTTGTGCTGTGTGGGACACTGCCTCAGCATGGCCTGATGAGTGGTGCCGTGTCCACGCCCAGGATCCAAATTGGAGAAACCCCGGGCCTCTGAAGCAGAGTGCACGAACTTAACCACTCGGCCATGGGGCCGGCCCCCTAACATATTCTAAGTTTTAAAATGCGAAATTTTAAATTAAGAGATCTTAGAAACTAAAGAATGAGTGCCTTTTTGGGGGGAGGCAACAACAAGCAAGCAATTTTTAAAAATACACTTAATTGAAACTATGAAACCTTATTGGTTAAAAGCATATATGAAGAATTTGTATTTGAATATTTTGCTTGAATGAATTTATGTATATTTAGCTAAAAAATAGGACGGCAGTATCAATGTATGCATATAAAGTTAAATACATGAATTAAGCTATTTTAAATTAATACTTTTTTATGTCAGAGGTCTAAGCTCAAAAGGAGAAATTTAACTTTGTGCTAATGAGAAAAGAAATAAGGCCAAGGAGGAAATAAGAAGTGTGGTCTTGAGTAAAGTTCTGAGAGGGAAAAAAGTGCCCTTTTAAATCTGTTCTAGAGCAAATGTCCAATTCTAGAACAATGGTAGCAACAAAAATTAATCTGATGGGTTTTCTATAATATTTACTCCAAAAATTGGGTGATTTTGTATTGAAAACCTGTTACATTTCAAGAGGTAACCAAATGTATATATATATATGTATTGTATAATGAAACTGGAAAATTTAATATGATTTTGTGTTTTTCTCTACAAGGATAACGGCACAAATTAAGATTTATATATAAAAACTGAAGTGAAAATATGCAATTAACCTTATGTAAAGGTACATCATATTTCTACTCAATTGTCTTATTTTGCTATACATTCTACTTATTTTCTGATATTCATAAGTAGTTTTTGGAAGTTTGAATTCATAAAATACTAAAGTCATGAATATTTTCATTTATCTAAAGACCTCTGAGAAATTGGAATTCTATACTATGTCATCTGTAATTAAATTAAAGACATATGTGTCTTTAATAAATGTGTTTTGATGAATGAAAATTTATCAGATGATAAATAAATTTTGGATCATGGGTCAAAGGAGAGACTTTCAGTCTAAACCTCAAAAGCTTGAGTTTCATGTAATGTTATTTACATACGAAGACTTTCCTTGATCTTCCTGCAGAAAATTAGTCACTTTGAACTGGGCTGCCACTGAGTGGAAGTGATATTAACTGGGAGAATCACTTGGGTTCATAAAACGCAATAAACATTCCATGATTTACCAGGTTGCTAAGGGAATGAGGAAATGCTGCATAGCACATACAAAGAAATGCTTGTGGCTCAGGAAAGGGAGCAAGACATATTTAAAGAGGTTTACGATAAGGGCAAAATTTAGGAGAGCTAAAATTTAATGCATGCATGAAATAGAAATTGCTAGAAATTAAAGATGAGTGGGAAGAATCAATTTGCCCGGCATTTACTGGGATAAATGAATTTGTACTTTTAATTGTGCAGCAATTCCTTGTGGACCACAGATTAAAAGTCTTCGTCCTCTCGAAGTGGACTGGCCTAGCTCTTGGACTCTCTTCCAAACCCAAATATTAGCCCTAAGGAAGGAGTAGTAACTCAAAGCCTCCGCTTAAGACTGCAGAACTGACAGTGTGAGGACGCAGCGACTGCAGACTTAAAGCTGAGTGAGACCTCCTGTCTGTCAAACAAGCACCTACACAGCCACAGGAAAGAAGCAGGAAGGATGAGCCTGGAGCCCAGCAGCTGGGGACGCATCCTTTCTGAGATCCCCTCTTAAAACAAAAGCAACTACATAGAAAATGTCGAGCTGCATTGATAGTGGGGTGGACATCTTGGAGCTCTTAATCAAATAAAGAAGATAAGAAATTATTCTTATTTGTGGAAGAGAAAAGGTGCTGTAATTATAAAATTCCTCAAATTAAGTAGGAACATTGTAATTTTAGAACAGAATTAGAAATATCAGTACAAAATTTAAAGGAAAACTTTCTCAGCTTTGATACTGAAATAACTAAGAACAATAATACCCATCTTGCACTATATCACCCAGTTCTTGGTCTATTTTTTCATCAAAAGAAACTGAGAATTCCTGGAGAAACATCTCTGTCTATGCTTGGCCTAGAAATATACAAGAGCTTGGATCATTTTGTGCCAGAAAGCAAGACAGCTTTCAAAGATTAATAAAGTCATCAAAAATACATCCACCTAAAAGATGCTACCACTGGTCAAGTTGTGATACTAAAAATTATAATAAATCCTCCAGTCAACTGAAAAGGATTTAGTCTATTAGAAAGCCATGATTCCCAAAGGATGAACAAAAAGAAGAAAAGTTGCATGAAGTATTTAAAGAAAGACGAAGGGGCCAGAATTGATTACTGCTGAGCATTATTATTTATTTGGCATTACTGGCTTATTTAGTGTACCTATAAAGATTACCGAAATTAGCTAATCCTAAACATATCAGTTGGAAGGCGTTTTCTGACACAAGGTGGGAATGTCAGTAGAAAGACTTCGTAACATGTGACTACAAGTCGGCGAATGCCATGGGAAGTATGCAAAACTCATTTGTGTCAGTTTTTAAATGAAGGCAAGAATGAGAAAGAATGTATCACGTGTGAACGTCTACACAGGCAAATGCTGCCACAAGGCACAAAAGGTGTCAGTTTACCTGAAGGAGCAGGAAAGGAAGAGATCAAGAGGTGACACTGGGCTGTCAGACAAGCCTCTCATGCAAATTGAAAGAAAGCCACGACAGGCAGCAGGACAAGACAAATCTTCAGACAAAATAAATGCAAATGAGAGAGACAAGGCTGAGGTGGCTAACCAAGAAACTGTAGAGGACATCCCTGCAGAGAAATTGAAAATGCAGGGAGTCCAGCCTCTGATGAAGCAAGCGAAAAGAAGCCCAGTCCAGTCGTGTCGTGTACCCAGTACCCCCAGTGGGCCTCATGTGTCTCTTCTTGTTAACCCAGAGGACTTGTATCAATTCTCTTAGAAATATAAATTTTTGGTAGCTCTGGGAGGGCATTTTAAAGGAAAAAAATTCCACCCCTCATTTTATTTTTTTCTTGTTTTACCTATTTAGGTGGGTGCTTTTTTTTAGTGCAAATCCTTTTTTAAAAGTGAATGACTGCCTTGTGTCAACTTAACATTCCGTAGGCTGCAGAAGTACAGTTTTAATAGTCTACAATATAAGTATAACTAAATAGCAACTTGAAGTCATAATTATGTATTCAACATCACAAATATTTTAAACGACTTAACTTTTTTACCCATTTTTTAAGTAGAATTGTTCCCACAAATGCCTGCTCCCTGTTCTTAGCTCTTTGTTAGAACTGTGACATCTTTGGTAGGGATCTTCCAGTTGTCCGTATTACTTTATTAACGTGTTGGGAAAGACTGGAAATTTTTGAGCATGTGGTATGTATGTATTAAACTAAGTTGGAGGACAATTAGGTCTAACAGCTTATCAATATTTTTAAATTTTGGTATTTGAGATCCGCTATTCAAGAACAGTTTGCTCACAAATCTTAAGATAGAAAGTCACTGGAAAAATTGCTATGTATTATAACTCATGAATTTTAAAATTTTCAGCATTTGTATTAAGAATTACAAATGGTTTCATAACATCTATGAGCTGATCATGAAGCAAAAATTTCTATTATGAAAAAATTAAATGGAAAGATATCTACATATTTTACGATGCTATCAACGTGTAAGTCTTTATAGTCAAAGAGATATTTACATAGCTTAAGAATTCCAAACACATCAAATTGATCATACTGGATAGGAACTGTAGATTTCTGTAGGTAGATGGAAGAATGAGATACTGTGCATAATGTAAATCTAGGAAAGTGGGCCGGGTGATAACTTCTATCAGAATTGTGGAATTATTAACATGATAACTATTCGTAGAGTTTTGCATTTATCCTCAGGTCTGGGGAAGGATCCAGGTCCTCTACCTGTTCCTAATAGTAAATAACTTCAATTAATTAGGAAAGGAATCATCTTCCTCAATAAGTACACATCTTTTAATTTCCAGGAGATTTAGAATTAAGTATAGAAAAAAATTAAAAGAATCAAAACAATTTATTAATATGAGTAAGTAGGGAATTATAAGATCTATGTAGGAAAATAGTTGTGATTGTAGCATTTCAACAAATTTCTGATTTATTTGATCTATTTGCCTATATCCCCACTAGACTGTGAGTTTCTTGGGAACAAAGATGGTGTCTTTCATCTCAACATTCTCATCACAGTGCCTGGCCCAGAGTCAGTGCCCAGTAAATTTTTATGAATGGGGTCCTGAAGGTTGTAGTGAGATTTGGTTCTCACAGTATCTCCTTCCAAAGAGATCAGAGAAGTCTGTCTCATTCTAGTACTTCTGAGCTGTCCTCATTTTGGAGGCTTCCTCCCTCAGTCATTTCAGAATGCAGGAGAAATAGAGGAAAGGATTTCTTTGATGTTTTTGATGTTTAGAGCAGGGCATGTTTACAGAGGGGAAGGTTCAAACTTCAAGGATGCTCCAGAGAAGCAGCACTTGACATCCTCTGTGAAAGGATGTGCTGTACAAAGTTCTGCCTGCCAGCAACGATGCTTGAATGCCACGTGGTTGAGGCATGGAAACAGTTTTCCTTTCAGACCCTGACTAAGCATCTGTTATTGAGAGTGAGAGAGAATAAATTTCAAACCACTTCCTCATGATAACCCTTCAAATGTGTGAAAACCATATTCCTTTTGTCTAATGATTCCTGCTTTCTTCAATTGTTCCTCATATAATACAGTCTCCAGACCTTTCCTCCTCCTGGTTTTCCTCTTGTAGTTTGTCCACGCTTCTCTACATATTGTCTCAAAGATCCAGAAATGAGCACCACATGTGGGTTCTAGCCTGACCAAAGCAGAGAGCAGGGGACCATTGCTGCCCTCTTTCTGGGCACTGCACATCCATTGCAGCCAAAATATCATCATCGGCTTGGCAGCTTTATCATATTCTTGACTCTCACAGCCAACTCAAGTCCCTGTGTTTTATGTTGTTGTTGTTTTTCATGTGATATGTTTTAAATGTGACTCTCTAATTCCGTACTTGTGTATTTGGAACTAAGTTGCTATTTTGAACCTAAGGATTTATCTTGTATCTCTATTCAACTGATAAGTTTGGCTAATTATTCCAACTTGTTTTGATATTTTGAAATGGTGATTTTACCATTAAATGTTTTACATTCCAAGATTTTGCCATCTATACTTTTGAAAGGCCTACTCCCACATTTCATCCAAGTCACTGATAAAAGTACTGAATAAGACAGGCTGAGAGATGAACCCCTTGTATAACACTAGTGCTCAACAAATATTTATGAATTCAAACTTTTCACTCTGAATTTGACAGAAGGACAAGGAGATCATTGTAGTTATTGACTCTAGTACTGTACTCAGGCAAGACTGTGCCCTTTCAATTATCCTCATAAAAGGATGTAATATACTTTCCCAAGGGATAGTTTTCTTGACTTTCTAGAAGTTTCCAGGATGATCTTATTATTTCTATTCATTCTTTTTTCTTCCCATTGATTTTTGTGCAACACAGGATTGATAGCACATGATATTTGTAGCGTCCTCTGTCAGATATCTAATGCTACATAAGAAACCACCCCAAAACCTAGGGATTTAAAACAACAACAATTTATTGATCGCATTTCTGTCAGTAGACTAGTCAATTCTGCTGGAGTCATGCTGCTGATGAATCATCAGAGTGCTAGGCTCAGCTAGGACAACTGGTGGCTGGGTTTCTCCCTCCGTGTGGTCTGTCATCACCAGGGAGGCCAGTTCAGGCTTCTTCACATGGCAGTGGCTGCATTTTAGTAGGAGAAAGACCTATGTACAAGCCAGGATCAAGCCTCTGCTTGAATCATGTTTGCTGATGTCTCTTTGGTCAAAACAAGTCACATTACCATACCCAGCATGAGCAGGACGAGGCTGAACCAAGGGTGGATCCAGGAAGTGAGATTTATCAGGGGACATTAATGTAGCATTCAGTACAAACACTTCGAAATGTTTATAGCACTTTCACAATTTAGTATATCATACCTTATAATTTATGTTTTCTTGTAACTAGCCTTAGTGAGAATCTCTGTTGCTATAAAACTTTACTTAGCATATAATACGAGAGGACTTTTCTGAAAAAGAACTGGGTATTGGGTAAGTATAAAAAAACTGAAATTAAAAACTTTCAGCCTAAGTAGAATTCATACAGATCTTCTAATTTTGAAGAATATTTTCATTAGCTTTTGTTTTAATGATGAATACCTCAAAATGTCCACTCTCCTGTGCCCGTGTTCTATTCATAGAGGGTTAAATAAAATGGATTATGTGTCCTTTTATTCTTTGGTAATCTGAACAAGTGGATTTTAAAGGCTATACTGAGTTTATTTAAAAAATTTTAATTCTTCAAAATATAGGAGCTATCAAAACCTAAAAACTAATTATATCATTTTATCAGTATAAATGTTTTAAAAACATTTTTGATAAATTGGTTTGTCCAGATGTGTTTTAAGACAAAGTTGTTCCTGATTAGACAGAAATCATAGGTCTGGGAATCAAGAGTAGAAGTGGGGTGCCCACTGACACCTGGGTCTGCTACGTTCCAGACTGTAGAATCCAGTGCTGCCGTGGGCTACAATGGTTCTGTGGGAATTAAGGCTGAGACTGACGCCTGGGTTCTCAGACCTGTAGGTGCTATTGAACAAAGAGGCAAATAGGCAGGGGAGGGGGGCCTAGTGGTTGTTAAGTTGTTTGGAGTCACTGATTCTGGCTATGAGGGCGTGTAAAATTGTTGCTATGTAATGAGGACAGGGAGAAGTATGGATGGACCTTAAGGTAGACATCTGCCCAGCTGCAAAAATTAATGAAGACCACTGAATGGCTATATTGAAAGGACCCCCAAAGTCAAACCCTGACCAACCAAGATACTGTCTGAAAGCAAAAGGAAGATGTAATAGGTGGTGGAAGAGGGATGTCATCCATCCCCAACACCATAAATATCTTGTGAAAAGTTACAAATAGGACTACTGTAGCCTCTACTAGTATTTACTTCTTTGTTTTGCCAAGTATTCCAAGTAATCTTTGTAGTCTCTGTCCCACCACACTATTGGGTATGGATTGTGTTGGTGGTTTACTTTACAATTTAGTCCATAGTTGCACTATATAAAGACGAGATTTTTATCAAGACTAGAGGAGGAATAAGTATCATCAAGAGGTCTTCAATTTAGAGCTGAATGTAGAAACTATTGAGAATTTGGACCATTTCCCTTTGGGAAGATGAGTACATTTTCTACTCTATAATGGGTCATTGTATTATATTTGGCAGGGGTATTTATTTTAACATATAAATGTTTATATTAATATGAAGGAGGAGTGGTGCATATAGATATCAGGAAACCAAAGTGGTAGACAGCAGTGAATGCTTCCCATATTATTGGCTGCCCAACATCCAAATCTTCTTTCCATTTCAGACCTCATTCACCAATGAATCAGTCTTGGTGAGGGACAGGGTTCTGCCTACCCCTGTTAAGGTAAAGAGGACATGCATTCCACTCCCTGCTCCACAGCTAGAAGTGAACACATGACCTAGACTTGTCTAAATGCACTTCCAACTAGAACTTAGAATCTGGAGAGTTATGCAGTGATGCAAGGAACAGAGATTATTTCCTGGGATGATGGTAAGCATCCCATGGGCTGGAGAGTTTCCAGCAGTCCCAGTGCTACTACAAGAGGTTTTAGCAGCATAATCTTAATCAGAGTGTTTCTGAACCAAGACTCTTTTGATTAGATTTCCTTGCCATTTCCCAAACCTGGTTCTCCATATTTCTTGAATTCAGTAGGCTAGTTGTAAATTTCTTTCCTGTTTAAATATGCCAGAATCAGTTTCTATCATTTGAAACAAGATCTCCGAACAGTATTTGACACAGTAAAAATAATTTCCTTTTCTTCCTTGAAAACTGTAACAATGAGACTCCCCTTATGGGCTGCTGTACACAGGATGATTCTGAGAAGCCCTCTGTGGAAGTGGCAACTGACCTGAAACCCAAATGATCAGATAGAATTAGCTATTCCAAGTCCCAGGGCAGAGGGTCGAGCCAGAGGAAGAGCTGCGCCCCGACACTTCCATCCTTGGCTAGGGACCCTCTCTTTGACCTTCCTAACCCAGGCTCCATGCTCCTCCAAGCTTTTTGCTTGTCAGACCAGGGAAACTGACAACCTCCTTAGAGTAAAAAACATTCTTCATTAGTGCAGTGCTTTCCATGGGACAGTCTTTAACATTATTAAACAGAATACTTAGCATCTCGGGCTGAAGCGTTTGCATCTGGGTTCCTCCAGCCATGCCAGGGCTGTCCAAAGGGAAGCTATTAGGTTCATGACTTTGACATGCTCGTTAAAGTGATACCTTCCAAAACAGAAGGCATCCATCCTAAAAACAAATTCCTACTCCCACAATTGAATCTATCAGATGCAAATTTCTGACAGTTTAAGTATGACCATTCTGTCTCTCCTTCCAATTATAAGGCCTTTAGACCAAGCTCAGACCACCTAACTACCCAATGAAGAAGAGTTTTAATTATTAAAACGGATATTTACATGCCTTTTTTGGGAAATTTTGTTATCTTTGCCCTGAAAACCAAAATACTATTGTGTTTCACCACCAGACATCGTCAAGTCTTATTACATTTGTTTTAAGTACAAATATACAATAATTGATGAAATCATGATTTAAATAACAGTTAATCTAGAGCTAAGGCAAGGATGCAAGCTTTCCAGCTTCCAGAGGAGCTGCCAGCCCTGTGTGGGGACCTGGATTTGGCCACCCCAAGATATGTCTCTTTGGTATGATGATTATTTGAGGCTAGTTACTTTGCAGACAGGAAAGCAACTGAAAAGTAGAATTTATTTACCCTTTGTAAGAGACATTTACACTGTAAAGAAACTCTCCATCTGTAAAGATATCTCCCTCTGTACCAGGAAGAAGGGGAGACGACCTTGTCTCTGGAAACTCTTAATCAATGGGGAAGGCAAGGACTTAAATCTGCATTTTATTGTGCTTGTCTGGTAACGTCCTGTAACTGACTTCCCTCCCCCTCCCAACGTTGGCATTTCTTTAAGGATTAAGCATCTTTCCTTAGGCTAGAAACTGATTGCTGGGCTCACCTGTGACCACCCAGCTCAAGACAATAGACTTGCCTCCTGCTACGCCCACCGAGATAGCAGACCACTACCTGCTGTTGAAGATTTTTGCCTCAATGTTCGTCAGTGATATTGGCCTGTAATTTTCTTTTTTTGTGTCCCTTGTCTGGTTTTGATATCAGTGTAATGTTGGCTTCATATAATGAGTTAGGAAGCTTCCTCTCTGCATCAATCTTTTGGAAGATTTTGAGAAGGATAGGTATAGTCTTTGAATGTTTCGTAGAATTCACCAGAGAAGCCATCTGGTCCTGGACTCTCATTTTTGGGGAGCTTTTTGATTACTGTTTTGATCTCCTTATTGGTGATTGGTTTACTCAAATTCTCTATTTCTTCTTGATTCAGTTTTGGAAGATTGTGTGATTCTAAGTATTTTTCCATTTCTTTTAGATTATCTAATTTGTTGGCATATAGCTTTTTGTAGTATTCTCTTATAATCCTTTATATTTCTAAGGAATCCATTGTAATTTCTCCTCTTTCATTTCTGATTTTATTCAGTTGAGTCTTCTCTCTTGTTTTCTTTGTGAGTCTAGCTAAAGGTTTGTCAATTTTATCTTTTCAAAGACCAGCTCTTGGTTGCATTAATTTTTTTCTATTGATTTTTAAATTTCTATTTCATTTATTTCTCATCTGATTTTTATGATTTCCTTCCTTCTACTGATTTTGGGCTTTGTTCTTCTTTTTCCCGTTCTTTAGGTGCACCGTTAGATTGTTTATTTAGCATTTTTCTTATTTCTTGAGGTAGGTCTGTATTACTATAAACTTCCTTCTTAGAACTGCTTTTGCTGTATCCCATAGATTTTTGCCATGTCACATTTTGGTTTTTATTTGTCTCCAGGTATTTTTTGGTTTCTCCTTTGATTTCTTCATTGACTCCATCATTGTTCAGTAGTATTTTGTTTTATCTCCACATATTTGTTGCTTTTCTGACTTTCTTCCTGTAATTGATTTCTAGTTTCAGTCCTTTGTGGTCAGAAAAGATGCTTGATATTATTTCAATCTTCTTAAATTTATTGAGACTTATTTTGTGGCCTAATATGTGATCAATCCGGGAGAATGTTCCATGTGCGTTTGAAAAGAATGTGTTTTCTGTGGTTTGGGGATGGAGTATTCTATATATATCTACAAAGTACATCTGGTCTAATGAGCCATTTAAGGCCAATGTTCCCTTATTGATCTTCTGTTTGGATGATCTATCCATTGGCATAAGTGTAGTGTTAAAGTCCCCTACTATTATTTTGTTACTGTCTATTTCTCCTTTTATGTCTGTTAATAATTGCTTTACGTATTTAGGTCCTCCTGTCTTGGGTGCATAGATAGTTACAAGTGTTATATCTTCTCATTGGATTGTTCCCTTTATCATTATGTAGCACCTTCCTTTGTCTCTTATTACAGTTTTTGTTTTAAAGTCTATTTTCTCTGATATAAGTGTTGCTACCCCAGCTTTCTTTTCATTGCCGTTTGCATAGAGTATCTTTTTATATCCCTTCACTTTCAGTTTGTGAGTGTCTTTAGGTCTGAAGTGTGTCTCTCATGTGCAGCATATATATGGGTCTTGTTTTTTTATCCAATCGGCCATTCTATGCCTTTTGATTGGAGAATTTAGTCCATTGACATTTAAAGTAGCTATTGATAAAAAGGTACTTATTGACATTTTGTTACTTTTTCCTAGGTGTTTTAGTAGTTCTTCTCTGTTCCTCTCTTCTTTTCTTGCTCTCTTCCTTTGTGGTTTCATGGCCTTCTTTTTAGTAATATTATTGATTTCTTTTCTCTTACTTATTTGTTTATTTATTATAGGTTTCTTGTTTTTGATTACCATGAGGTTCATATATAATAGCCTATATTTATAGCAATCTATATTGAGTTGATGGTCTCATTAGTTTGACTTCTTTCTAAAAGCTCTACCCTTTTACTCCTCTCCTCCCACATTTTATAGTTTTAATACCATATCTAACCTCTTATTTTGTGTGTGTGTGTAGTGTTTCTTGTAAAACTGATTTCTTGGTGATAATTCCTTTAATTTTTGCTTGTCTGGGAATCTCTTTATCTCTCCTTCCCTTCTGAATGATAACCTTGCCAGGTAGAGTATTCTTGGCTGTAGGTTTTTTCCTTTCAGCATTTTAAATGTATTGTGCCACTCCATTCTATCCTATAAGGTTTCTGCTGAGAAGTCAGTTGATAGCCTCATTGGGTTTCCTTGTATGTCCCTTGTTGCCTTTTTTTTTTTTTTTTTGAAGCTTTTAGGATTCTCTCTTTATCTTTAATTTTAGACATTTTAATTATAATATGTCTTGGTGTGGGCCTCTTTGAGTTTATTTTGTTTGGTGCTCTCTGTGCTTCCTGTGCTTGGATGTCTGTTTCCTTCCTTAGTTTAGGAAAGTTTTCAGCAATTATTTCTTCAAATAGATTCTATGCCCCTTTTTCTTTCTCTTCTCCTTCTGGGACACCTATAACACAGATATTAGTATGCTTGATGTTGTCCCAGAGTTCCCTTAGACTGTTCTTGTTCTTTTTAATTCTTATTTCTTTTATTTGATCAGATTGGGTGATTTCCTCTAGTCTTTCATCTACCTCACTGGTCTGTTCTTCTATATCATCTGCTCTGCTATTGAGTCCCTCTAGTAAATTTTTCATTTCCAGTATTCTTTATTTCTGATTGGTTCTTTTTTATATTTTGCAGTTCTTTGTTGTTCTCACTGTGTTCATCCGGTCTTCTCCCAAGATCAGTGAGCATCCTTAGGACTTTTTGCTTGAACTTTTTGTTAGGTAAATTGTTTATTTCTGTTTCTTTTAGTTCTTTTTCTGGGGTTTTGTCTTGTTCCCTTCCTTGGAACATATTCCTTTGCCTCTTCATTTTGCCTCTTTCTCTGTGCTTATATCTATGGATTAGGTGGGTCAGCTACATCTCCTGACCTTGGAAAAGTGGCTTTATGTAGGAGATAATTTTTGAGGCCCAACAGTGTGCTTCCCTCTTGTCACCAGTTCCAAATGTTCTAGGAGTGACCCCTGTGTGGACTTCATGCGTCCTTCTGCTGTGGCAGGGTTGCTCTTGCTGCAGGTGCATGGGGAGGGAAGGCTGTCCCCCTAACTGGATGGTTGTAATGCTCAGTTGCACGTGGCTGCTATAGACCCTTCAGTTACTTTATCAGGTTTGGGGAGCCTCAGCCCAGTTGGCTACAAGGTCTAATAGCACATTCTTGTTGTAGTTTTTCTGTTAAGTGGGTAGGCCCCCAGTGTGACTGGTTGAGGTTCAGGGGCTTACAATTGCTGTAGGCATCCAACCTGTAAGGCTGTTGTCAGCTCCCTCAGGATTGCAGCTGAATGGGGCTGGTTCCAGACATGGGAGTACCTAATTGTTTCAGGCTTTGGAAAGCAGGGCCCATCCGCTATGTGGCTGTTTGAGAAGATCAGGTCTCCTGCCACTGATAAGCTCCAGGGCCCACAAGTCCACACCCACCATCAACACAGTCCTGGCCCATGCACATGTCCCAACTCCCTGAAGCAGACCCAGTCACCCCACTGCAGAGGCCCCTACACACTTCACCTGCTCCTCATGCCTGCCTTCCGCTCAGAGGCAGACCCACTTGCCTGCCTTCAGAGAATCCAGACCTCCCATCTATACAGGCCAAAAAGTTGCCCAAGGGCTTGCTATTGAGTGGGGCCATTCCCTAGAGAGGGCTGCCTGCCCTGGCTGAGCTGGATTAAATTGGCACTCTGGTGGGCAGGGCAGACCCTGGGCTAACAGTCCAGGGGAAGAACTCCAGTGGTGTCAGCATGCCTGTACTAGGTCACAATAATGGCTGCCACCAATGTCTCAGTCCCTGGGGAAGTCTCACCTCTCACTGAGATGCCACCAGAGCCCATCAGGTGAGTCTCCTTTCAACAAAGGACTGTGCACCTTTCTTTCTGGTGATTTTAGGTTGCTTTCTGAAATGAGTGAGTTTGTGCATGGGCCCTTTAAGAGCTGGCTTTTTCCACTTATGTTTGATAGCTTTTCTAGGGGTATTCCTCATTGTAGTTAATAGCCAGCAAAGCCAGATATTATGACATTTGTCTCAGTTGTGCTGAGTACAAACTCTGTTTATAGTGGTAACACTCCCCTGCTCAGGTCCCCTGCTCCTCCAGGGAAGGCCGCATACTGTAGGGTGGCTCCTGCCTAGCTGTGAATCTCTGTGCCTCATGAAGGTGGCTTTTTTCTCTCCAGACAGGAATTTCTGCCTCTCCCACCTCAGTCAGGACTGTTCCTTATTGTGGGGGTTCTTTTTATCCAGTTTTCAGTTCTCTCTCAGGGGTAATTGTTTCAAAGATAGTTGTAGCTTGGTTGTGTTCATGGGAGGAGGTGAGTTCAGAGTCTGCCTACACTGCCATCTTGATCTCTGAATCTAAGTAACACCTTTTAACTGGTAGTTCAGTCTACGTGTTTTCCAAAATATTGCATAATATGTAGATCCTAATTCACCGATTTCAGAGTATAAAATGAAATCACTTCTCTATTAACATTAAAATTATAACAATTTTGAACACTTACCCATTTTCTCTTTAGGTTTCTGTTCCCAAAGAATTTCTGGAAACTTGTGACCTGCCAGTTTCAGTCCTGGAGAAAGACAACTGTTGCCAGTGAACTCAATTTCCTTTCATAACTTGCTTCTGTCACCTAAAATCCAAATTCTTGGACTTGGGTTGGAAATGAGGCACTGGTAATCTGAGAAAAAGTTTTCTCAATGTCTGTTTTAGTAAGAATGTGGAAGAACCTTAGTTCCAAATGTTTCCACTCTGGAAATCACACAGGGCAATAAGAAAAGTGCAGAAACACCCTGCATATGACCATGATGGAGCTAAAGGACAAACAGAGCATCACCATGAAGCCTGCAGATGCTAACAAACAACAAGCAACACTACCAAAAAGCTCCATGCACAAAACTGACAACTCGGGTGAAATGAACCAATTCTTTGAGATTCAAAAAGCTACTAAAACTCACTTAAGATGAAATAGTTAGCCTGAACTGTCTGATACTATTATAGATGTTGAAGTTGAGGAAAAAGAGATCTCCAATCTCAGATAGTTTCACTGGCAAATGTCACTGAGCATTTAAAGAAATAGCGCCTATTCTACAGACTCTTTCCAGAAAATCAAAGAGGAAAGAACACCTCCCCATGCATTTTATGAGATCAACATTACCCCAATAGCAACACGAAAGATGGTACCCAAAAAAGAGAAAAAAGGGAGAAACCTAGAGATCGATATCCTGCATGAATATAGATGCAAAAATTCTCCACAAAATAGTAGCAAACTGATTCCAGTAATATCTAAAAATAATAAGTGAGATTTATCCTTAGAATGAAAGACTGGTATCATATTTCAAAAGCTTTAAGTGTAATCAACTATATTAATAGTCTAAAGAAAAAAATATATGATTATATCAATTGATACAGAAAAAGCATTTGACAAAATTAAATACCTCTTCACAGTAAAAACCTGTATGTGAGTGTTTATAGAATTCTTCACAATGGCAAAGTACTGGAAACAACCCAAATGTCTTTCAGCAGGTAAATGGATAAATAAACTCTGGTATGTACATGTATATAATGGAATACTACTCAGCAATAAAGAGGAACCAACTATTATGACATGCAACAACTTAGATGAATCTCAACGGCATTATGCTGAGTGAAAGAATCCAGTCTCAAGAGTTTACATACTGTATGATTCCAATAATATAACATTCTCTAAATGACAAATTATGGTGGCAGAGAACAGATCAAAGTTGCCAGGGGTTAAAGGTGTAGGAGGGTGTGACTATAAAGACATAGAACAGAGCAGATTTTTGGGGTGATGGAAAAGTTTTGTGTATTGATTGTAGTAGCTACACAAATATGTGTTAATATTTGTGGAATATGAAATTTTACATATTGGGATTTTATATACCCCCCAAAGTTCAATTTTACCGTATAATAATCTTTAAAATAATACTAATAAAAACATGGTATAGCTCCACTTTCAGCAAGGAAAATGAATCTTTAAGAAACAAAGAAATCATACAAATTCCATATGATATGGCCAAAAGCAATTGAGATAAGCAAAATCTTCATGGGAATCCTTGATAAAGCATTGAGTTTATAGGGAAGAATGAGCAGTGTCCAGAGGACCTCGTTGTAGAAGATACTAGAAATTACCATCAATATTCATTTTCAAAAGGAGAGGGCACTACTTTGAGTGAGCAGGACTGAGAATAAATAGGAATAATTACTGAGGGAGCTGGAGAATATGTCATGGAACATGCAGAGATGGGGGGACAAAGGCGGTAGATCTCAGAAAGTACCACTTTTTAAAAGGGAAGAGATGGTTTTTTCTCTGGGTAACCATTACAGTGAAGAAACCACCACTTCTACCCACATTTCATCAGTCAAAACCAGTCATATGGGCTTAACTTCTGGGGGAAGTAGACATCCACCATGGGCACAAATGACCATCATAGTCCACCACCCTGGTAGTTAATTCAGGCCACTTTCCTTCCTGCATGCACAACACACCCAGCCTCTCTCTGAGGATGACATCTACAAAGCCCACCCAGTCATGGGACCAAAGACAAACTCCAGTATCTCTGCTGTGGGGTTGTTTCTTCATCAGGGGAAGGTTCACAGTGATCTCTATGTCAAGCCCAATTGTGGCTCCTCTTAATCTGGAAACTTATGAATCAAATGTCAACATATCTGCCTTCTACTCCAAACTACAAAGGATAGTGAAGAAACTGTCCAAGTAAGAAAGGGAAATGAAGGGAGATACTCTGAAGACAGTGGCCCAAAGCTACATGTACAAGAAAAAGAGTCTGAGAGGAGTATGGTTTCTTTCATAAAATGTGTGTATGAAAACTTATTAATAATGTATTCCTAATGCACTGAAGTAAATTAGATCAAGATTTCTGGAGGTCAACATGGCAAAATGTAGCAAAGGCTTTAAAAACAGTCATTCTCTGAGATTTAGTATTTTTGCTTCTAATAGTTTATCCTGAGTAAATAATCAGAGGATGCAGAAATATTTACAGACACAAGAATGTTCATTGCAGACTTATTTATAGTAACAAAAATTAAAAACAACTGAAATAATACCCACAGGATAAAAATAAAATTATTACACACTTATGAATAGGAATGTTTTTCAGCTCTTAAGGATTACTTGATGACATGGGGACATGCTCGTGGGGAAAGGTGAAATAAAAATTGTCCTTACACCTTGAAGGCGTTATGCTAAGTGAAATAAGTCAGATAGGGAAAGGTAAATTCTGTATGATCTCACTTTTATGTGGATTCTAAAAAAAAAACCAAGCTCAAATATATAGAGAAGAGAAGAAGATATGGGTGGTTGCCAGAGGCAGGGGATGGACATAGTGGGTGAAGGGGGTCAAAAGGTACGAACTTCCAGTTATAAAATAAATAAGTCACGGGGATGTGACGTACAGCGTGGTGCCTATAGGTAATAATACTGCATTGCACTTTTGAAAGTTCTCAACACAAGAAAAATGTTTGTGACTATGTATGGTGATGGATGTTAACTAGACTCATGTGGCGATCATTTCACAATGTATACAAATATCCAATCATTATGTTGTACACCTGAAACAAATACGATGTTATGTCAATTATACCTCAATTAAAAAAATTATCCTTGTAGAATGAAATATATACTTGTATGTATGTGAGTGCTTGTGTACACACACAAACACAAAGGAAAAAGATGTAAGAAAATATACTTCACTGCAACTAGTAGTCATTTCTTTATGGTTGGTGGGATTATGGATAATTTCTATTTTTTATGCATTTTTCTCCAATGAAAGTATATTATTTTATGAAAAATCTATTAAATTATGAAAAGTAAAGCTGTGACATGAGAAGAAAAAAGCACGTGTAAGATTCGAATGGAAGGAGTCTTATAACAATTAAAATGTCCTACTTCCTGTAACCCTTATGGTACACGAGCCCTTGCACAAACATCCACTTGTTTGAGCTTCACAATTTCCCAGAGAAGGAATCTGAGGAGGTGTTTCTATTTCTGTGTAACAGATGCCTAAAGTAATCTTCAGAGTGGTTGAATGGTCCCAGGCTCTGCATTGACAAAGGAGCAGAGCCAGAGGTAAGACTCTAGTCTAGAGATTTTTACACTGTCCTCTTCTGTGGCAGGCACGGATAGTGTCTACTCAGAATCCATTCTCAATTTTAGACGGGGAGGAATGTGCCCAGCTAAAATCTATGTTTCCAACCTCCCTTGCACCTTAGCTCATCAAATGAGACATAATCCTCTGAAATCATTAAAGATCATTTACTATGGGCAGGGAATTTTCTAAGCTATTAACTTATTCCTCATGCCACCCTAGATGTATGAACTACTATTGTTGTTCCAAGAGGAAGACCAATCTGTGGCAGAGATTAATCCACTTGCCCCAGGCCTCAGAGCTATGGGTTGGTGTTGGGGTTCTCACCCAGTGGTTTGGCTTCAGAGACTGTATCTCTTTTTGTCTCCACATTGTGTAAGCAGAATTCATTGGGTGGGACTTCCAGGAAAGCTCTTCTGCACTTTCCTGCTTTCTCCTTCTCCCCGCCTGAAACAGACGTATTGCTTAGAGCTACAGAGGCTGTATTCCATCTCTGAGGCAACTGTGAAGACAGAAGCCATGAGCTTGGATGGCAGAGCAGATAGGTAAACAGAAAGGGGCCCCATTGATGTCGTGGACCTGCCTCCTAGCCCTGGAAGGCTTACCTCCAGACTTCTATGCTTTTTAAGACACTGTTGTTTGAACCATCTGTTGCATCCAATGGATTGAATCCTAATGGATACACAGCATCTCAGTGTGGGAGCATCCCAGGGCTCAGTCATTGGAGCTTCTTTCTTTTCTATCTATACTGACTCCATCCATATTCTGAAGAATTTTACATTTATGTTTTCAGTCCATACCTCTCCCCTGAACTCCAGATTCATATATCCAACTGCCTATTGACATCTCTACTTGGCTGAATTTAATGAACATGTACAACTTAAAATGTCCAAAACACATCCATTAATTTTCCCCTCCAAAGAAGTTCCTCCTGCAGTCTTCTCCATCGTAGAAAATGACAACTCCCTCCTTCTAGTTACATGGACCCAAAACTGTGGAGTCCTTCTGGACTCCTCTCTCTCCCTTCCCACATCTGATCCAGCACCAAGTGCTGTCAGTTCTGTCTTCAGGATTCAACCACTTATCGTCTTCATCACCACCACCTACTCCAGGCACCATCGTCTCTCCCCTGAATTATTAAGATAATCTCCAACTTGTCAACCTGCTTTCACCCTTCTCGCTTCCATCTGCTTTCAACACAGCAGTCAGCGTGATTTGGTTCAAATGCAGATCCAGTCACATCACTCTTATGCTTAAAAACCTCCAGTGGTTTCCCATCTCCTCAAAGTAAAAACCTAAGCCCATCCAACCACCTCTGGAGCCTGGCCCCTGTGACCTCCGACCTCACTCACTCTCCCTCGTTTACTCCACTGCAGCCCCACTCCCCTCCCTGTTTTTCAACCAACACCCCAACATCCTCCCTCAGGGCTTTTGTGTTTGCTGTTTACTGCCTTGAAAGCTGTTTTCCCGGATATCAGTAAGGAGAGATCCTTCACTTTCTTTGGTTCTTCATACAAACATTACCTTAGTAAGCGAGCACCTCCCTGTCACCCTCTGCAATATCCATTCCCCTCTCCCCCAGCTTTATCTCTCCGTCATTTGCTTCAGTTTACTCTTGAGGACTCAGCTAACATAAAGCATATTTTTCTTATTTACTTCGTCTGGTCTCCATCTGTTCCTCCAGTCCGTGTATTCCAGGAGCAGGAATTTTGTCAGTTTCCCTGGTCATCAAAGGGAGTGTCCCAGGACAGACTCTGGGGCGATCACTTTTTTGATGTGTTTCCCTAAATCCCTTTATCTCCCCTGGACCTTTCCTCATTTTCAAATACTAAGCCAGGGTGTCTGTGAGAAATCAGGAGTAATTTCAACTGTGTTTTCAGTACGAAGCTTCGTTTTGGGGCAGTGACTAAGACTTTCTTTCGCTTAAAGACACAGGTATCACTTTCTTTGTGTTGGCGATTCTGGGTCAGCTCGAGATGAGGGAGGGATTTGGACCGTGAGGTTCAGGCGCGGAACCTCTAGAGTGTTTGTTTACTTTTTACTTATTTTTGTAGGAATAAGCACACATGTGGACTTGAGCTGGGATGAATGGGAAAGTCTCCAAGAATCATGAGCATGTCATTTGTCTCAGCATCTTCTCTCTGCATCTGTTCCATTTTCCTCTCCAGGCTTACTACCAGCTTCTGCTGCTGACTCATAATTTCTGTTTCCTCTTCAGTTTGCAAGGGCCTCTGTCTGCCTCAGTGCCTCCTCTTACCTCTGCTCCCATCCCCCATTTCTGACTGATCTGTTTCTCAAAATTGGTCCACTCTAGTTCCCAACAGCGAACAGTCCATGGATTGCTCTGGTCAGTGCCCACTCCATGTCTAGTCTGGTGACTTCAGGGTTTGGAAATTGTCCCAGAAACCAAAGTATGCCCCCAGGAGCTCAGATTAGAGAAGGGAAATGGAAGTCACCCCTCCCGTGCATCGTCATTCTCATACAAATGGCTTCTATTCAGATTGTTGTTTATTTAACCCTTATGACTCTCCTCGTGACGGTGAAAAGTACTCTGGGAGACTGATATTCATCTATGCTTCCCATCTTTGGTCGCTCTCTCCTAGCACCACACTCCTAGCACCACACGTTAAGCATGCAGCCTTAATGCCTGGGCTTAGCTTTGGTTTTGGAAAGCCCTGCCCAAAGTTTTGAGTCGGTTGTCCTTCAGCTTCCTTCCAAGCCCAAGAGACAGAGAGTAGTTTCTGTTTTGCGGAGTATATTCCACGTATATTTATTTTTGCACTGTAACTAGCTCAGGATCACAGTTTACAAAATGCCTTGCTTTGTGTATAATTGTTTCTGGAAAGGAAAGTTCTATTAAAATTGTTTTAATTTGAATATGGAATAATTTCTTTTAAGATTAAGGCTTATTTTGAAAAAAATCTTGAGTTTAGTTCAAATGTATGCCAATACTCTCCAGAGTCAGGACACATTAAGAGACTGCTGTTCTCCATCGGACGGCATAGAGAAGCTTCTGGTATATTCATACTCTCTTCACATAGCTGAACCATTGCTGGAGTCCTGTCTTCTGCTGCCATTAAGAAATAGATATGGAGAAATACGTGGATAAGAGCGGAGCCCCACAAACTCGATGTGTGAATATTAGTTACATGTCATTTTGATTTTGAACCTCATCTGTGATTGGAAGATAAAGTTAGTTCCTTTTTTCTATGCTTTTATGATACTGTGTTTGATTCCTAATGTTCTGAAAAATGCTAATCTGTGTTTTTCATAGTGCAAACTAAAATATATTTCCTTTAAGAAAACAGGTTGAACCCAACTGTAGAAATTATATTTACTCTGTCAATCAAATTTGTTGCTAGCTTCTGCTTCTGTGGTCAGAGACCGAAACAGTTCACTCTGCAGACTGACTTCCTCATTCTTCAGGGGCGTTAGTTTTTAAGCCTGCTTATAACCACAATTTCCCTCAAATGCAAACACACAGAGTCAAATAATTTGACACTTAATTGTCAAACATTTTGCATTATAGTAGAAAAAGTTAAATTGTTTTCTTAAAAAACCCAAATTCTAAGCTGCGTGTGTGTCCAAGGCAGTCGTGCCTCCATTTTATGAGGGAAAAAAAATGAACCAGCCTTGGGTAATCAAGAACTAGAGACGTTTTCTCCGAGCAACCCTGGCATGGTGGCACCACACAACGCCTCCCCTACCTGTCGGTCCAGGTCTCGCGGCTGGGGAGTGGCCTTTGCCTACAGAGCCCTGGGCTCCTGTCCAGTCTTCACGATAGCTTCACCCACACAGTTGTGGCCTTCGTTCACCACTCCCTTCCCCTGCTTCCTCTGTGGAATGGCCCCCTCCACCACTGCTGAGCTGCGAAAGGTCCCAGGGGTTTGCCTGCGTGTCCGTCTTGACGTTCCTTAGACTGCAGGCCCGTGAGGGCAGGAGAGGTGTCCATCCTGTTCACCGTCACACACCCAGCCAAGTGCAATAACTGTTTGGTGACTAGTGAAAGAACACTCAGCATTAATTAGCAGGAGGCAGTCACGTGCTTCTTGCCTCGCTTTTGAAGGAGTCACTTGATTGAAAATCAGTACCATAAGACACATATGACATTACACATATGGTACATATACATTACACATAGATCAGTCTCTAACTCAGGCATGTAATGACGAGAGTCTGTGAGCCATCTGCCCACCTCTTCTGTTGCTCTCTGCCCCGCTGTCAGTGTCCTTTGACTGGTCTGGCCGTTTAAACAGGTGTCACCTGACCACCTTCCTGCTGCTCTTCCAGCTTCTCAAACCTGTCAGCCTCCTGTCTCCTCCTGCTCCCTTTTTCCTCTCTAGGAATGTTCTCCCTTCCCCCCTCCTCCACTTGGCCCACTCTTACTGTTCCCGCAGGGTCCAGCATAAATGTCATTTCCTCCAAGCACTTCCCTCTCCATCCCCTGATGGGAAGCGTCGCCCCCGTGTCCTTCCTCCGCACACTTTGTTTTTGGAATCTGCATGGCACTTCTCGTTTTGTGAGGATGTTTATCTACATTTTTGTTTTGTCTCTTTAATATCTGTCTCCTCCACTGGGTTGTAAGTTCCATAAGAATAGGGCAGAAAATGTGGCGTCCAGGACAGAGCGAGTGGTCGGACTAAACGACGGCCGAAGGAAGCACCCTCTCAGCCCTTCAGCTCCACGTCTGTCCGGCGCGCGTACTCCCGGGCGGGAGGCAGCACACAACGTAAGTCAAGCGCTGAGTCAGGCAGAGCAGAGCCAGAGTCCCACCAGCAGAAGACGTGCAGCCGTTCATTTCAGGTCGCCTCACTTGCTGTTCGTCCCCACTTAATTGAGGCTGTGTTTCCTCCTCTGTTTTCAGGAAAAAGCTGGAAGTGACGCACTAGGGTTCCTGAATCTCCACAGTCCTCTCCATTCCCACAATACTTTTGGCTTTAGTATCAAAAAGTTCTTATGCACAACTTTCTTGCAACTTTATGTAAATTAGGAAGGTAACATATATTTAAAATGTTATTTTACCCTTCCTTCTAAATAAAACTTGAGGCAAATTTCATATTAAGACATTTCCCAGGCCTCAGACAAAGCAATTAATATGAAGATTAAAAGAATAGTCAGAATTTTAAAAGAAGGAAATTTATTGCCACAGACGTCTACCATTGTACCATTAATGTCATATAATATATAAAAATAATTTGACATAAATTTAACAATATGTATTTTTTAGTTTCCTAGTAGACAAGACCCAAAACAGAACACAATGGGTTCTAGTGGTCCCTTAAGATATTATAAAAGAAACATATGTATTCAGTCAGAAAAACTAAAACTGTATTCCTAACATTGTATTCCAGGCAGGAATTATGTTCCAAAAGGAATTCCTTGCATGAATCCATGCAGAGGAGCAATTGATAATACGGTGGGCACTAACTTTAAATTGCATTTTGTAGAAGATGCAAAAAGGTCTATTAATGGTCATTTTTTTTTTTTAAAGAGGGGTTGACTTTTTTTTTTTTTAAGATTGGCACCTGGGCTAACAACTGTTGCCAATCTTTTTTTTTTTCTGCTTTATCTCCCCAAATCCCCCCTGTACATAGTTGTATATCTTAGTTGCAGGTCCTTCTAGTTGTGGAACATGGGATGCGCCTCAACGTGGCCTGACGAACGGTGAAATGTCCACGCCCAGGATCTGAACCCTGGGCCGCCGCAGCGGAGCGCGAACCTAAGCACCTGGCCATGGAGCCGGCCCCAATGGCCATTTTTTATGTCAATCTTTGACAGATACTGAGAGGATAATATTAAACTTTCATAAAGGCTTTTCAGTGAGGAGTTAAGATAATACACGTACGCTGCATTTTGATGAACTAATCTAAGAGAAAGGCATATTTTATTAAGAAAAGACACAAGTAGAGGTCAATAGGTCCTTCTAAAATGAAGCAGAAAAAGTTGTTCCCCTCTATGCCTCCTACCCAAGTACCTGGGTTAGAGAGGGCATTGTTCTAAATCTGATTTTGGTTAGAATTACATTACAAGAGTGATTTGCAAAAACATACCATTACCTGCAGGATAAACTGACCTGTTGTGTGGAGTTTTCTTCTTATTGTCCATGTGAATTTGAAAAATGTCCCAAAGTATTTTAGTACAGTTTACCCTAAGCTGAATCTTCTGACAATAGTTAGATTGTGTGTTCAACTGTTTTCTAACTGTCCTCATAGATTTTTATACAAATATTTCAAAAATGAAAGATAATTTTTATCTTATGTAATGTACTTTCCCCAGAAGATAGTGTTGTGGGTTTTTTGGTTCCCTACCATCAATTCACCGTTTTGGAACTGCAGTGACCTTTGCTGATTTCTGGGAAAGAGAGTTTCTGGGAAAGAGAGTAGTCTTCCCAGCTAGACAAGAAGCCTCATGGGATGGCAGTCTTCTAGCACCTTCCCTTATCTTGCCACCATGATAGCTTAGATAAAGAGCCTAGATGAAGAGCTTAGATGAGAGGCTACATAGTGTAAAGCTGGGTAGAGACACGGCTTCATGACAGCTTTTGAGCCCTGAATTCAGCTAAGTTTGGAGAAATATCCTCTTTGTTTAGGCCAATTTGGGTTCAATTTTCTATTGAATGCAACCAACTAAATCTAACTAAAACATATTCCTATTCAGAAGGTTGGAATATTTATATTTAACTAAGATCTAAATAATATCCTTTACATGCACACACACATACACATAAACTAAAAGGGCTAAAGTGTTCTTGTTTGAAAACATTAAAATCAAAACTCTGTCTGCCAGAACGTTATTCTTGTTCATTCTCATTCTTCCAGAATATTAAGATACTGGCTAGAAAAGAATTCAAAGTCTGTTTTCTATAGCAAGATTGTATAAATGGAAAGAAAAACCAGTTAAAGTGATTAATGAATGCCAACATAATTCTGACATTAATTTAACTGCTCCACGAGTCTAGAAGAAAAACAAAGCAGTATTCTGTGGTCAGATGGTCATGTTGTTTTCCCCTTGCAAAAGACTGAGATGTCTGAAATCTGTCCTCCACTTTTTTCTCTTTTTTTTTGCTTGAAGAAGATTAGCCCTGAGCTAAGATCTGTGCCAATCTTCCTCTATTTTGTGTGGGTTGCTGCCACAGCATGGCTTGGTGAGTTGTGTATGTCCGCACCCGGGAACTGAACTCACAAACCTGGGCCACTGAAGTGGAGCAAGCCGGACTTAACCACTATGCCATGGGGCCAGCTCCCTGTCCTCCACTTTTTTTTTTTAAAGATTTTATTTTTTTCCTTTTTCTCCCCAAAGCCCCCCAGTACATAGTTGTATATTCTTCGTTGTGGGTCCTTCTAGTTGTGGCATGTGGGACGCTGCCTCAGTGTGGTTTGATGAGCAGTGCCATGTCCGTGCCCAGGATTCGAACTAACAAAACACTGGGCCTCCAGCAGCGGAGCGCAGGATCTTAACCACTCGGCCACGGGGCCAGCCCCCAAACCCCCTGTCCTCCACTTTTGAAGGAAGAGAATGCACTGAAGACTTTGTAGCTTGGAGTAACAACAGAATTATCTTTTGCATAGATGATGATTGCACACAGAGTCCAATATGAGGAAACTATACCTGAGATATTAATGAGGGTAAAGAAGTGATAAAGATCAAGGCTGGTCACTCAGGATAGTTTCTAAAGGAATCTATAAGAAAAGATTGTCTATGAGTTTCCATTCCTCTTGAGGAGACTGAGTAGGTATCATCATACAGCTATAAATGTTTGCTCATGTAAATTATTGAACAGGAAAAGTTTTGGGAGCTATATGATGAGGAGAGATTGTTGTAAGCCTGTAAAGCTGAATAAAATAGCTCAGTTGGTCAGAATTAGAATTTGTGCTTCATAATGCTCTTGTGAAAGACATAGCGTGGGCAATGTGCCCCTAAATCTATATTGTCATTGATCCTATTGGTTATATCCAAGACCCTTCATTAAAGTTCTTTTTAGGAAAAGTATAGGTTAAATATTTGAATTTAATACACTGAAATTTAACTATAAAATTTATAAATTACATACATAGCTGTCTATGTTTTTAAGTTGTTTTGTTTTCTCTCAGATTAATGAAGATTCCCTTTGAAAATGAGTCTTCTAATAATGATTTAATTAAGATATAAAATGAACGTGTTGCTTCTTGAATAGTGGAGAAGTTCAAATGCCAATTAAGAGTCTTTTATTGTAAATATTTGAAGGTTGGACTCCAACTTAGCATTTGATGTTCCTTTTGATGAAGTGGAGCTAGTTTTAGGTACTGTTTTAGGTACTTCAAACAGTGCCACGAGGGTCTGTTTCTAAGCTCCACTCTGTTGCCCACAAGGTTTGGATTCATATTCCCTACTTGCAAGTTCTTTGGAGGGAGAATAGCATCCTGTAGCTTCCTCATAATTCTAGAGATTCACCCACACTCTTTCTCTGGCCAAGACTGGGTCACTGTGCCCATCCCATCCTTCAACCAGTCAGTGTGGCTGGGATTGGGGTGGGGAATGTGGCAAAATGAGCAGCTTGGCTTAGGCCCCACTCCTGGAGTAAAGTGGGGCGACTTTTCCCACACTCATGGAGTAGGGATGGGTTTGTTCACTCAGAGGAAAACGGAGATACTGTTACCTACCACCATAAGGGGGAGCAGATGCTCTGGGCAAAAAGAACAAATATCTGCTCTAACCTGGAACACAGATGCTCTGGTGGCAAAGCTGGCCAAGTGTGAGGTCAATGGCCTGCAGGTCTCTTCAAAGAACCCCTTCTTCTGATCTAGGACTTCAGGAATGAAGGGCAAAAATACTGGTTGACAATAAATATTGTATCATGTTCAGAAAATGAATGAATCAAAGACCTTCTCTGAGTAGCCCAAATATTCTTGTGGAGTGCTTCTATTCTGGAAAAAGTCACCCAGGGTTTCTATGGTAAGAACTCCATAAATAAACTTTCCTTGAGCTGTTTTCCATGTTTTTCACATATTATCTAGCAATGGTATTGTGCAAGCCAATATGTATCTTGTGGACAACCACAAAGCATCTTGATTTGGAAATAGATACACTACATATTCATATTGCCAACATTAATCATTTAGAAATATATTTTATGAGGAAATTTAAGTTCTCACATTTCACATTTTTACACATTTTCACATTTTTTAAACAAAATCTCTATCTCAAGCATTTCACTAATGGGGAAAGAGATTTACTTTTCAGTTTCAAGTTTATCACATGAAGCATTTATTTTGCAGCCAATATTTACCTGTGGTTTTTTTCATCTTTAATTTTTGGGTTCCAGGTACTAAGGACAAAATGAATAACATAATGCATAAGCCCAAAGAGAAAAGTTCTATTTTAGAAAAGTAATTTAATTCTACATCTGTGTTTCAGGAAAGGTCATGTGTAGGTTTTAGCTGTGAAACAGTTCTAAGAATATGGAGGTACTCCCTATGGTTTTGATTGTGTTTGTCCTGAAAAGTTTCTGTTTAATCGTAGAACGGTTTTGGGTCTTTTGAAAACAGCAAGAAAATCAATTATCAGGGTTTCAATTTTCTCTGGGTAATTCTCACCATTTCAGCATGCCCAAGAGAGAAACAGCCTATAATTTTGTTATGCTGAAGAATTTGGCAAGCCAGCTGATGGTCTTACTAAAAGTAAAGAAATCCCTTAGGTGGCATGCACAGAGCCGTGTCTGAATCACGTGGAGCCACCGTAGAGAGGCTTTTGTTCCTGAAGAGATCTGTGGGGATTTTCTTGGAAAGAAAAGGTATTTGAATATTCTTCAACCTTGGACAGATTTATCAAACTCACTGTTTCAATTAAACTCTTGCCAAATGTGACTCATCTTCCCTCCAACAGACCTCTCCCTAGGCTTCTTCATCTTCAAAAAATCAACACCAAAAAGCATCGGATATTTCTTTCACTGCTGTGACGATGAAATCTGTCCCGAGAGAAAAATATTTGTGTTGATTTTATAAACTTAGAGGCTATACCATACGAGTAAGGCTGATATTTAGAAACATACTCTCACACGTTTATTGTGGAGGTGTGTTTTCTTTAGGGGGTGGGGAAAGCTGGGCGGCGAATGGAGTAGCCTGAAAGCTTGAGTCCAGGTAACACAAGAACAGATCAGAGTGAAGTCCCTGAACACTGGTGAGTGTGGAAAAAAACTGAATCTGACTACAGAAGAAATGAGTAAAGTTAGTATCTGGAAATACTCTTAATGGGAGGTTCTATCAGGAGTAATAGTCTTCAAAAGGCAGAGCATTCACTCTGCAGACATTTGGAACTGGTCTGAGCAAAGCGCCTGCAAGCTCTCTGGGGAGTAACACCAGAAAGGAGCTGAGAAAACTAGTCTGCAAACTCTTTCGACACCTCCAACTTGCACCGAGTTGTGTACAGGCTGCTCAAAAGTCCTGCTGTTTCTTTCCTGCCAATTTGAATACAAATCCTCCTTGGCCAGAAAGCTCATCATTAGTCATAGAAGTCTCTGTTTTTGTTAGTTCCACAGGTTCTCCACTGATCTGTTTCCTATCGCTGTAGATTAGTTGATGTTTTCTAAAAATTTACATAAGTGAAATACAGAATGTATTTTTTGCTCTCTGGATTCTTCCACTCACCATAATTATTCTGAGATTCATTCATGTTGCTGTGTGTGTCAATATTTCATTTGTTTTTATTATTGATGTGTATCCCATTATATGGTATACCGCGAGTTGTTTATCCACTCATCTGTACATGGACACTGGCATTCTGTAAATCACCTGGCATTCTTCTAGATAAATAGTTATAATTTTAAATAAAATGTGTTATAAACAGTTCCTCACTTCAGGCATTCACAGCTGCTGTCTCATACTCCAAGATCACTGTCAGTACCTCTTTCACATACGAGGCCGTGATACCCAGACAGCAGCTGGGGAGCTGGATTTCAAACCCTGGGCTGCCTCTTCAGAAGGAGAAAGAGAGTGTGGGTTTAGATTCAGATAAACTTGGTGTGAATCTAGGTTAGATTCCCATTTCTGTCCCAGAGCCCTTAACCAATTTGTTCCATAATCTCCTTTATCCTTGCAGGAGTTATTTTAAGTTCCAGCATGAGACCCTTGTCTAGGAGCTTGTATGATTCACTCTATCATTGTCCACGTTTGACAACCCAGGAGCCTGGTTCCTCCTCCTGCTAGGAACTGAAGCCTTTTTAGTGGATGCAAATGTATCAATCTGCGACCTAATTGTGCATAGAATAGAGCTTTCAAATTTTTTCTATAATTAAATTTACTTTCTACCATAAATGCTGATTTCCATTAGGTAATGAAAAATTAAATTTTGCCTATTCAGAATAAACCTAATCAAACCAGGATTTAAAAAAAAATATTACTTCAGAGGGAGCTTGTTCAATTTAGCTTTCTTCTTCTAAATTTCAATTTTGTCCAAGTGACATCTATGTTTAGGGAGGTGTCATGGATTATGTAACCCCAGGTTATATGCATTTCTCCTTCTTCTGAGAAGGGAAGTAGCAAGATATAGAGTATTATAATAATGGCCAGTAATTTACAAAGGAGTAAGTAAGACTATCTTATAGGATGCTGGAAATGTGTATTTTCAGTTAAGCGCCAAAATGGTATAGCATTACCTGCAAGGAAGACCCTGAAAGTGTTCTGGCAGGAGCCACCGTGGGTTTGGCAGCGGGTGTTATAGGCTGGAGGCAAAGTAGGTCTTTGCCATTGGATCAAAGAGAGACTGTAATAAGCTATGGGCTTTTCGTGTTTTCTTTGTAGTTAAAGCTATTAGAGAATCAGAATTTTTGTTTAGAAACTTTTCTATACCAATCAAATAGAGTTTTCTTCCTCTCCCATCTGGATTTTTTTTTTAACTTATTTTTTCTTTTTGCCATCTGTCCTAGCTAGAACCTCCAGAGAGATGGTGGATAAAAGTAGTGAGGGTGGATATCTTTTTCCTGTTTCTGATCTTAGGGGAAAAGCATTTGTTTTTCATTATTAAGAATGATGTTAGCTGTAGCTTTTTCATAAATGTCCTTTTTCTCTTTATCAGGTTGAGAAAGGTCCCTTGCTAAGAATTTTTATCAAGAATGGAAGTCGGATTTTGTTAAACGCTTTTTCTGCATTTATTTAGCTTATTTTGTGTTCTTTTCGTTTTAGTTTGTTAATATGGTGAATTACACTAATTGATTTTTTGTTGTGGTTCTTTAAAGATTGGCACCTGAGCTAACAACTATGGCCAATCTTTTTTTTTCTGCTTTATCTCCCCAAATCGCCCCTGGTACATAGTTGTATATCTTAGTTGCAGGTCCTTCTAGTTTTGGCATGTGGGACGCTGCCTCAACATGGCCTGACGAGTGGTGTCATGTCCGCGCCCAGGATCCGAACCAACAAAACCCTGGGCAGCCGCAGCAGAGCACACAAACTTAACCACTCGGCCAGAGGGCCAGCCCCACTAGTTGATTTTTGAATGTTAAACATTATTGCATTTGTGGGATAACCCCCTGTTGGTCATGATGGCCTTATAATGTATTTGTGGATTAGATTTGCTAGAATGTTTGTTTAGTCATTTTATGTCTCTGTCATGAGAGGTATTGGACTGTAGAGTTATTTTCTTGACTCTTTGTCTGTGTTTGTGTAGGATAATGCTTACCTCACTGAATGAGTTGGGAAATATTCCTTCTTCTTTAATTTTCTGCAATATTTTGTGTGTAATTGGTATTATTTCTTTTTTTATTGTTTGGTAAATTTTACCAGTCAAAACATCTGGTCCTAAAATTTTCCCTATGGGACAGTTTTTAGCTCCAAATTCAATTTCTTTGAGATATAGGGCTATTCAGGTTATCAATCTTGAAGTTTGCATATTTCAAGTAATTTTTCCATTTCATCCAAGTTGTCAAATTTATTGGTATAAAGTTTTTCATAATATTTCTTCATTATCATCTTAATATCTGTGGAATCTGTACTGTTATCGCCTCTCTTTGTGGATATTAGTGATTTGTGACTGCTTTCTTTCTTTCCTGATTAGTCTGGCTACAGATTTACCAATGTTATTGGTCTCAAAGAACCAGCTTTTGGTTTCATTGATTTTCTTTATTGGTTTTGTATTTCTATTTCACTGCTTTCTGATCTGACCTTTATTATATCTTCCTCTGTCACTTGGATTTCACTTTCTAATGCTGTAAACTTCCCCTAAGTATTGCTTTAAAAACATCCCACAAATTGGGAAATAGGTTCTTTTTAGTTTTACTCAGTTTAAAATGCTTTGTAATTTTCCTCTTGATTTATTATTTGATTCTTGGGTTATTTAGAAGGATGTCATTTAGTTTCCAAATATTTCAAGATTCTCTAGAAATCTTCCAGTCTTTAATTTCTAATAATTCTAATACAGTCAGAGATCATCCATTGTATGACTTGAATTCTTTTAAATTTATTGAAACATTTTTTCATAGCCCATAATATGGTCTATCTTGGTAAATGTTTCATGTGCACTTAAAAAGAACGTGTGTTCAGCTTTTGTTAGGTGGTGTGTTCTATAAATATCAATTAAATCGAGTTGGTTGATTACCTTAATTCTTCCATGTCTTTACGGATTTTCTGTCTGTTCTATAGACTATTGAGAGAAGAATGCTTAAATCTCCAACTACTGAGGATTTATCTACTTCTGTAGATGTATCAGTTTTTGCTTCATGTATTTTGTTATCAGGTGCATAAATATTTAGAGTTTTTAATGCCTTCTTGATGAATAACTCCTTTATCATTATGAAATAACCTTTAAAAAATTTCTGATAGTATTCTTTGCTTTGAAATCCATTGTGTCTGATACTAATATAGCCACTCCAACCTTCTTTTAATTAGGGGTAGTATGGAGCATCTTTTTCTATCCTTTTATTCCATATATTTTTATATACACACTATTGGTATAGTACATTTCTTGTATGCAGCATACAGCTGGGTCTTGTGTGTTTTTTAAAATCTAGTTTGACAATCTCTGCCTTTTAATTGAGATGTTCTGACAATTAACATTTAATGGGTTATTGATATAGTTAGGTGTAAGTCTATCATTTTGCTATTTGTTTGTTTGCTTGAAGAACTTCCTTTAATGTTTCCTGTAGAGCAGTTCTGTTGGTGATGAGTTTTCTTCAGCTTTTGTACATCTGAAAGAGTCTTTATTTCATCTTACTTCTTAAAAGATATTTTGCTTGGTATAGAATTCTGGGTTGACAGTTTCTTGTTTCTTCCTGTCAGCACATTTTTCTCTTCACTGGCTTCTTACCTGCGTTATTTCCTACAAGAAATCTGTTATCACCTTCACCTTTGTTTCTCTGCTTAATATGATATTTTTCTCTGGTTTCTCTGATGTTTTTCTGTTTTTTCTCTGATTTTACAATTTTCCCTCTATCACTGGCTTAGAAAAATTTGATTATGATGTCCCTTGGTGTATTTTTCTTCATATTTTTTGTGCCTTGGATTCATTGAGCTTCTTGGATATGCTGTCATACAGTTTTATATATGCAAATATATAAGTGCCCTCTCTTCCAGAGACTTCTATTACATGTATATTGGGCATCTTCAGGTTGTCCACAGCTCACTGATTCTGGTCTTTTATTTATTTATTTATTTATTCTCTGTGTTTATTTTGTTTAGTTCCTGTTGCTATGTCTTCAAATACACTAATCTTATCTTCTGCAATTTCTAGTCAACTCTTTAAAATAAATTTTTCACAGTGTTAAAAAACACAGCATAAGATTTACTGTCTTAACCCTTTTTAAGTGTATAGTTCAATAGTGTTAAGCATATTCACATTGTGGTGAAACAATCTGTTCTCTTTTTTTGCTGAGGAAGATTGGCCCTGAGCCTATGTCTGTTGTCAATCTTCCTCTTTTTGCTTGAAGAAGACGGTCCCTGAGCTAACATCTGTGCCAATCTTCCTCTATTTTGTATGTGGGTCTCTGCCACAGTGTGGCTTTATGAGTGGTGTGTAGGTCTGTGACCAGGACCTGAACCTCTGAACCCTCGGCCGCCAAAATGGAGCACATGAACTTAATCACTTCACCATGGGGCCAGCCCCACAATCTAATCTTTTTGTTTTTCTGATCTGCTCTTCATACCATCCAATGTATTTTTCATCTCATCAGTAAAGTTTTCATCACTAGTAGTTTGATTTAGGTCTCCTCTATGTCATCCGTGTCTTTACTTAACTTTTGATCATATGGAAAACAGTTATAATAACTATTTTAAAGTCCTAATTCTAACATCTAGGCTGTTTTCAATTGATTGACTTTCCTCCCCACTAAGGGTTGTGTTTTGTTTCTTTGCATGCCTCCTAGTCTTTGATTGTATGCTGGACATTGTAGATTTTTTCCTTGTTTAGTGTTGGATATTTTTATATTTCTAAAAATATTCTTGAGCATTGTTCTTGGATGCAGTTAAGTTACTTGCAAAAAGTTTGACCCTTTCATGTCTTGCTTTTAATATTTGTCCAGCAGTCCTAGTGTAGAGTTTAGTATAGGGTTAATTATTCCCTACTACTAAGGTAAAATGCTTTACCAAGTCGTTTGTGAATCATGAGATGTTTCAGTCTGGCTAGTGGCAACAAGCACTATTGCCAGTCCTGGGTGAGCACCGCCTATTGCTAGCTCTAATCCTTTTGGGTGCTTCTTTCCCAGCAGCAATCTCCAGTACTCTGTCCTGTGAACTCTGGCTTCCTTATTTTCCTCAGATTCTTAGCTCCATCTCCTCAACCCAGAGAGTCCTCCAGGATTCTCCCGGCTTCCTTTCCTATGCTATGGCCCGGAGACTCTCTCAAGGCTGTAAACTGAGGCAATCATAGAATTAATCTTATTTATTTCCCACTTACCAGCAATCGGTGTTCTTTGTTGCCTGACCGAGTATCTTGAAATGTGTTGTTTCATGTATTTTGTCCATTTGTTTGGGTTGTTTCAGGCAAGAGGGTGAATCTTGTCCCTGCTGCTCCATCTTGGTCATAAGCAGAAGTCCTTGGAGCCAGTTTATGCCATGGACTTAGACTTATTGGAATTCTATCTGTTGATCATTCTATGTTGTTTTCCCTCTTATTGACAAATAACATTTATGAGAAGACAGAATGAGGTAAAGTTGAGGTTAGATAAAGAACACAGTATCATCAAGAATTTTTAGTAACACAAGTCTGTTCAGAAGTTCAAGACATATATGAGTAAAATATAATTTTTTCAGGAAAAAATCAAATTCAGTGCTTGGAAGCTTCCATGAAATCATATCGTAAACCCAGCATATGATTCATGTCTCCACCATAGGCCAGGAACCTCAAGCAGAAGAGACACACAGGGCCTTGATCAAGGAATGTACACGGAAGTTATCCAGCTCAAGGGTCCTGGTCTAGGGCAAGGAGGTCAGAGCTGAATCTTGGTGGGTCCTTCTAACTGTGGAGAGCCTCCTTTTCAAACAAAGAAAACTGTTATGATATAAATAAATGAACCTTGTAAACTTACAGAAACAAGGGAGAAAATTTCGATTCTGAAGTGGCATCTCACCAGGGGAAATGACTGCACAGTTTCTATTGTTCATTGTTTGGTTTGGGGGATATCATAAGAGGCAATAGTCTTTGGATTAGTTATTTCTTAAAGTGAGGGTTGATGCAAGTGACGTGAGGCTCTGAATGAGGAAGGAAATGTTGTGTGAGTCCTAAGACGCTCTGAAGTTGAAACTGGATGCAGTGCTTCCAGCTCTCAATTTCGTGTGATTAATGGCAGTGGTCGTTTCCACTTCTAACCTGTTAACAGATGGTAAGTCCTGTGTAAGGGTAGCCGTAATCATAGATTTACACAATGAAAACTAATTCGGCAGACTGTAATCTCTGCTTATGGCAATGCGCATTTGTGCAGCATGCCCCGAATGCTCTCTGCTATACTACTCTGAGTTGAGTTGCCTATGTGTTGCAACATGGTAGTTTTCTTCTCTGTGGCTTCTCTTTTTGTTGTTTATTTTGTGCTGGGCAAATGGATTTGATGACAAGTTTCGAGAAAAGTGAAGCAAAGAAATCTCATGTTGGGTATTAAAATGCAAGGTTTACATTGACTAGAGGAGTCGCCAAAGAAAGGGTTGTGGAAACTGGCAGTTAGGGATTGGGGCAGTCTATCATGAAGTGTACTCTAAACACAACGCAACCAGGGAGGATTGACCAGAAATTAAACAAATAGGGATGGGGAAAATGTGTTCCAGAGGCACGTCGTGGGGAGAATTGAGAACGGGAGAGTGAGAACCAACAAAAAACACTGGGGAATGCTGCTCCATGGGGACCATGTTATAACAATATCACCCATGGCTGATGCAATCAACACTCTCGTTTCTAGATCCACATCCCTTCTGCTAAACAAGGTATATCTACCTGACTCAATCCCACTGTTTTGATCTTTAAACTCCCTGTTTAAGACTGGATACATTGAGTTATACTAAAAATAAATAACCCCAAAGTTGCTGCAGCGGAGCACAATATAGATTTATTTCGTGTCAATGACAAGTCTGCTGTGGGTCCAAGCAACTCTCCAGGGCAACTGCTATCCATGTGGTGACTCAGCGATCAAGCCATGATCCTGTAACCTATACCCTCTGAAACACGTGGCCTCTTCAGTTCCAGGTCAAGGAGGAGAGGGCCTGCCTTAGCCTGGAAGTGCTGCACGGCACTCCTGCTCACAGCTCTGCCCAGCTGCGAGTGGACTGAGAAGGAGAGTGCTGAGAGCAGACAGGGAAGGAGGACTGGCATTGGAGAACACGAGGTGCTCACCTTCTTGCCGCCAGAGCTGTTACACAGACCACCCCGTGCCTGACTTAGCCCTCGATTTGGCTTCACCAACACCCACTAATCTTTCTGGCATCAGGTTAAATGATTAATTGCTTCACATTTACCTCGCTTATTACACTGTAAACTCTGCATTACTCATTCCGTCTTGTTTCCCCAGTCCCTAACATACACAGTGCCTGATATCCAGCTAATCAGATATCTGTAAATAAATTACTTTGGATAATCACAAAGACATCTAGAAATGTCCTTCTTGATATTGTCAGTAGTTTCTGTTTTACTAGCTATAGAAACACTCAAAAGTTTTACACAGGCTGATTTCATAAGTGGCAGACAAGCTGGGCAACATTGACACACCTGTGGGGTGTAGGTGTGTAGATTCTCCACGGCCACTCTAGACTCCATCAGGGCCACGTTTCATTTGTTCACGGCACATGGTTCCTCCAGATGCTACTGTTAATTTTTAAAAGGACAGATTATTTTAAAATTTTCTTCAGTTTTTTTCCCTGACTGTAAATGTACTATATATACATTATAGGAAAACTGGGAAGTACATCAAATATAAAGAAGTCTTAATTCCAGCTTTCAAAAACCATTGACTATCATTTTTACATATTTATTTTCAGACTTTATCAACACACATCTTTACATAGTTGAGATCAAACAGTAAAATGGATTTTTATTCTGAATTTCTCCACGTTTTGTCATAGCATTTCCACTTTTCATTAAAGTCTGTTAAAGCATCATTTTAAACAACTACATCATTTATTTTCCTTTCATGTTTAAACCATGCTTTACTGAACCATCCTCTTAAACGTGGGCATTTAGATTGTTTCCAAAAGCTTTTCTCTACATGAAATGCTGCAATAGCTATTGCAACGCATAAACATTTCTCTATATTTTGGACTACTCTCTTACAGTAGATTCTCAGAAGGAAAACAGATAAATTAAATGTAGGATCATTTATACAGCCACGGGGCACCTTTAAATCACACAATAGTTTTAAACAAACACTTAGCAATCATCCAGCCTGCTTACAATTTTTCCAGTCAGAAGTATGGAGCATGAGCTCTAGGGAGTTTCAAATGTAGCAATTGGAAAATTTTTTAAAGTAACTTTTATGCTGTCTCAGTGGGTGGGACAATCCTGATGCGCCCAGCGCAGTGTTTTCACTCAGCCTTATAACATAGCAGGTTCTTAACATTCAAGGAGGTATATCTGAACCCAACTGGAATCCTTCAGGTTATAAAACTAACTTATAGCTTTTCCTCAAAAAATTTCCTTATTTGCATCGGCTGAAGCGCTTGCTGAAATAGTTTCTACAATTGCTTTTTCTTCCTTTCATATTGAATAAATACAGCAGAATCATTCACAAGATAGAGCCACTAGTCACTGCCTACTTCAACATTCCACTCTTTAGTATAGTCACAACTTAATTTTTCTCACTAACAATTATCGCTTTCTTAGCCCTCTTTTCTTTCTCTTCAATTTTTCCAGCAACACCTTCAGATGGCTTGCGTTGGTGGGGAGCAAGGTGGTCCATGTTTAACAAAGAAACAGAGTTTTTATTGCTCTATGTGACTTTTTGCTGATGAGAAGGGCACCACAGAGCTTGAACAAGATGCAGTCATCAGACAGTGCTGGGCTCAGGCACCAGCTGAGTGACTATCTCAGGTGCCATCCTTAAACACCCACTAATTCAAAATGACAATCTATTGTGTATGCCGAGGACATGCAGGGACTATGTGTGAACGCATAACCACGTTCAGTCTGTGCATTCCAAGGATCCCTGGGATCTTTCAAGGCACAAATGAGTGGGACAGTTGTAGTTATCCCCTTTGTCCAGAGGAGGAGGCTAAAGCTAGTGAGGACAAGGTCGTCATGGCCAAGGTCGTACGGTCCATAGTGAGGCTGCTGGGGTGAGACTCAGGTTCAGAAATAGAACTCCTTAGAAACTGAATCTTCATTATATACGTGAGCAGAGGGACTGGAGCTGAGTGAGACATTATTCCTGAGAATCAACGAGATGTGAATAGAGGTGGAAACAAGAGTAGACAAGAGAATAAGAAATCAAATCATCCTAGAGTAATCCTTACAGAATAATGACTGCACAAGAGACGACCTGAATTCACTCAAGAAGGGAAGAGAAGCCAAGGTGATATTTTTGCCATACGCTGGCTGAAGACAAGTGGAGGAAACAGCAAGCTGATTTGAGTTGAAGGGGCACTGCAGGAGGCAGCAGCACGATTTCTCTCCCATCACTTTTCACCCCCACCCCCACCTCCACCCCACAAAGGCCCTGCCAAAGTAGACATCCAAAATAAGGGTATCTCAGCAAAGAATAGAAGGTTATGCTGCGTAGCCGAGTAGAAAAGGAAAGAGGTTTCTGGTCGAACCTAGGTTTTCTCTCCTGGGGAATTGTGTAATTGTAAATGGTGTCTTAGGAGTTAAACAAATTTAGTATCTAGATTGTAATACACATATTTATCTGTTCAAATACGGGTATGATTAATGGGACAAACTTCTCTCTGTTTTTCTAATTCAAAGCTTATGTTCAATACATCATTTCTGAGTAACATATGCAATAATACAAATTCTGTTTAGTTAAGCTTGACTAACTTTGAGTTCAAAACTAATTGTGCTACGAGAACTAAAAATATTAATTCTCTTATCACTAACATAAAGGATAACTGTCAACTGGCAAGCTTAAGAGACAGAGCCCCATGGAGAGTCCACGTAACATCTGAGAGTTTGTGTGGCTCCAGTGGGAGTAAGAAGACTTCACTGTTTTTTTTTAAACAATACTTTTTGGTAAGGAAGACTGGCCCTGGGCTAACATCTATTGCCAATCTTCCTCTGTTTTTTCCTCCCCAAAGCCCCAGTGCGTAGTTGTATATCCTTCTAGTTCTGTGTGGGAAGCTGCTACAGCATGGCGTGGCAAGCGGTGCTAGGTGTGCACCCAGGATCCAAACAGGCAAACCTTGGGCCACCCAAGTGGAGTGCAGGAGCTTAACCACTAGGCCACTGGGCCAGCCCCAGGAGACTTCATATAAAAAATTTTTTATTGAGGTCACATTGGTTTATAATGTTATGTAAATTTCAGGTGTACATCATTATATTTCAACTTCTGTATAGATGGCATCGTGCTTACCACCCAAAGTCTAGTTTCCATCAGTCACTGTACACATGTGCCCCATCACCCTGCCTCCTTCCCCTCTGTAACCACTACTCTGTCCTCTGTATCTATGTGTTTATTTGCCTTCCACATATGACTGAAGTCATATGGTAATTGTCTTTCTCTGTCTGACTTATTTCACCTAGCATAACACCCTCAAGGTCCATCTGTGTTGTCGCAAGTGGCAAGATTTCATCTTTTGTATGGCTGAGTAGTATTCCAAGAAGACTAACACTGAGGACCTCTGGACTTCAGAATCTCCATCTGTGCAAGGAGGATACAACATGTACCCTTCCTACCTCCAAGGATGGTGCAAGGATCAAATAAGGTAAGATTCAGGTGCCTGAAACACTGGAGGTCTCTAAGTATTGTCAGTGTTGGGACAACCATTGCTGAGTATGGACTAGCCTGCTTTCTCCATAGACCACTTGTGAGGTGGGAAGGTGATTGATCCCCTTTGGCCATTCAGAGTGCGTGAGAGATTAGATTCTGGCACGTGGGAGCAGCATGAGCTCTTTCCCCAAGATCTGTGTTTGCTTTGGTTGATTATTCTATTTTTTAATGTGAAAAGTAGGAGAAGTTAAAGCGGGTTAATGAACAAAGAAAGGTAGCAGTGGTAAATGTGGTCTGGCCTAAAATAAATTTTCCAGTCTATCTTAGCTCACATATATTTCTTCCTATTTATTCACTCACTCACTCACTCATTCATTCATTCAATAAATATCCATGAATCATATTCTACGTGCCAACTTTTGCTTCCTTTTAGTCTTCTTCATTTGAGCACACTGCTGAGCTGCGTGAAGATGACTGCCTAAGTTGTGTGTCTCCACTGAGACTGTGAGTTCCTGAGGGCAGGAGATCTGCCTTGTACTTTTAGTCAGTTCTCTATCATAATGCTTGGCAGAGTGCTAGGACAATGTAAGGAGCTATTAAATCATTACTGAGTTTTTCTTAAAGGACCACACAATATTTTTAGTTTTGATGGTTTTTAAAAGCATTGTTTTGCAGGTTGGGTTTCTTAGAGAGTGCCTCTGAGATGGAGATTAGCAGGCTGGGGGGTGCTGGGGGGTGCTGGTGGAAGCAACGCCTATGGAAGGAGGGGAAGGCAGTAGATCGGGCAGAAGCAGACGAGCCGCGATGGAGCCGGGATCAAGTCCTCGGCGCCCCGTTTGCGAAGCTCGGAAGCTGGGATAGCCTTTCGGGGCTGTCCTGAGCTGGGCAGAGGGGCCAGGCCTTTTCCCTAGACCTTGACTAGTCACTGGGGGCAGGCTCACTCAGGAAAGAGATGTGGCCTTGGCCAAGGTGGCGAAGCAATTTGAAAGAGGGTCATCAGCTGTGGGCTGTCTGCTGGCAACATTCCCAGCGACTGAGGGAATGAGTTCGTCCTCCCTGCAGGGACGTCGGCAGCACATCGCAGGGCCCACTGCTCACGGTAACATGGGCGCAAGAGGACGTTCGGGGCTTTACCTGAGGAGGAAAAGGTGAACTTCAATACTGACACTTCATATACCTCATGCTGTTCTTGGAAAAGATCATTTTTAAGTAACTCACTAGTGTAGGTATAAAATAAAAGTTCTCCCCGAACATATATTTCAATGAAACATTTAAAAAAATCGAGATGAAATTTGTGTTGGTATTAGTATGCATTAGTCAGGATGATTTTGTTTCACGTGATTGAAACTAACTCAAATTAGTTAGGGAATAGGAGATTTCCTTGCCTCATGTAACCAAACGTCAGGACAGACAAAGCTGCCCCGAGACCTCAGGGGCTCCGGTGGGCCATGTCACCTGCTTGTCTCTTCTTTGCTCTTCATATTGTGTCTATTCTCCCAGACTAGCTTCATCCACATGGCTGGAAAGATGGCTAACAGTAATTTCCAGGCTCATAGTTTCATCACTAGAGAGGGATTAAAACTCAGTCACCCCGTTGTCAGGTTAAAACTCCCTGGGAAAGGTTTTCATTGCATCAGGTGTTATCCAGGGACCAGTCAGCTGCAGCCAGGAGGATAAGATATGGCCATCAGTTCATCTGCGTCTACCTGGGCAGCCCTGACCACCCACTGCCATCAAGATGGATGACAGGAATTCTCACGCGGAGAGTGACTGGAACGGAGAAAGGGGTGTTCTGTGGAAGGGTACAGCAAGTAACGAGTGGATAGAACAAAAGATGTCATGTATTAGATTTCTCTTATCCCCACTATTTCCACCCACCAGACTAATTTTTTTTTTTTGAGGAAGACTAGCCCTGAGCTGACATCTGCTGCCAATCCTCCTCTTCTTGCTGAGGAAGACTGGCCCTGAGGTAACATCCATGCCCATCTTCCTTTATTTTATATGTGGGATGCCTACCACAGCATGGCTTGCCAAGCAGTGCCATGTCTGCACCAGGGATCCGAACCAGCGAACCACGGGCCACCGAAGCGGAACGTGTGCACTGAACTGCTGTGCCACCGCGCCGGCCCCAGCCGGACTAATTTTATATTCTTTTTTGGCTTTGGCATATAGACCAGTGCATTTTATCTTGGAAATGGACTATATAGCTATCAGTAATTTCTTCATAAATGTTAGGTTCTGTTCATTTTGCACTGAGATTAATTACCTGCCAACATATACATGATTTTCTTGGTTCAGAGAAATTGTTTATTAATCATATTAACAAGAGAATTTTTGAAGGACTAGAAATGAAGACATAATGATTACATACTTCTTTTGAAGAGGATATTCATTTATATTAGCAAATTTCACTGTATACAAGACATTTAAACCTCTATCAAATAAACCTGCTGTGAGTGATTTATGATCTAATTTTGGTGGATATACATCTTCGTTATATGAAGAAGACTTATTTGAAAGTACAAAAACAGTCATTTTCAGTTCCAGAAAGTAATCTATGCCTTGAAATAAAAATTTCAGAAAGGGTCAGCTTAACTTTTAACTCTTCTCGTAATGAAGTTACTGGTCCAGTGTCTACCTGCTCCCCCCGCCGAGTGATTAAGTCAGTTGTGCTAAATCCGTCCCATGGTGAAACCGAATCCCAGTGGTTGGTTCAGAAGGGGGTATGTGACAGGATATATGAGGGAGGAATTCTCCTGTGAAAAGTGTTTTTTCCTTAAAAACAAAAACAAAAACAACTAGGGGCTGGCCCAACGGCATAATGGTTAACTCCACATGCTCTGCTTCCGCTGCCCGGGGTACACTGGTTCAGATCCTGGGCGTGGGCCTACATGCTGCTCACCAAGCCATGCTGTGGCAGGCATCCTACATACAAAATAGAGGAAGATTGGCACAGAAGTTAGCTCAGGGACACTCTTCCACACCAAAAAAGAAAAAAACAAAGCCAAAGAAAGAGACTTTTGGACATTGTTGGGTCCATATGTCACGTGCGCTCTGCTAACGTCACCTGTCACCAGCTCAAGGTGAGGCCAACACTGAGGATAGCCCAGTAGAGAGATAAGAATCTGAGTGTCTGTTGACATTATTGAATCAGCGAATCAACCAAACTCAGAGCCTTCCTTCTACTGACTGTGGATGGGTAACATCTCCTTGTGGTGTGGGCCAGAATCACATTCTGTTACTTGTAGCTACAAATTTCTTAATAGAGATAATTGGAAAGTATAAGAGAGGGGCCTGTTACTAAGTAATTGTAGTACTGTGTGATAAATACAAATAAGCAAGGTATCTGTAAGGTGCAGGGGTGCCACAAGTTAAGGAGTCAAATGAGAAGATCTCTCAGAGAAGAAGACACTCGAGGTGGATTTTGAAGGACACTTCAATAAGGGGATGAAGATGAGGAGGGCCTTCCAGACAAAAGGGACAACATGTGCAAAAGCACAGAGTAATGAGTAGGCGTCCCTCTTATAATCACTCAGGTTAGAACAAATAAAGTCTGGGGACATCTCAGAGGAACTATGCACAGCTGGGTGTGAACTGGGGCATCAGAAAGCCGTCAAGGACAGATGCGTCTTCTCTCTCCATCTGCTTTTGGGGCCATAGGGTCTCAGTGCTATTTTGTCCCGACCAGGTGTTCCACTCTCCGGTTGACCTCTGCAAGCTGGTTTCTCTGGTCTTCAGGATGAGTACATGGCCCCAGAAGGACATCCTGGGCTCAAGTCTAGATATTTCAGTTTAAGCACCACTGCAGTCTGACTACAGTTTCTCTGTCTCTTGGTTAAAAATGTGCTAGATTTCTGACAACTACTGGCCTATGGTCCAATCTATCGTGTCACCGGGAGATGGGCTCATTACGGTATAAACACAGCTTCCTAGATTAGCCATTTCAGTTGGCCTGAGCAACAGGACCAAATCTATATTTTAGAATAACTCTTCCTTCCTGAAGCAAGAAGCTTGCATGGTAGGGGGTAAAATGGGAGACAGGAAGTTATTGCAGTCTAGGTAGGAAATAGTGTCCGAACCAAGACAACAGGAGGGGGATGGAGAAGAAAAGAATGACACAATAAATGTGAAATAAACTCATTCACTCGTTGACTCATTCACTTATTCAACAAATATTTATTGAGCACCTACTCGTACCAGTGTTCTTCTGGGTTCAGTTAACAAAGTAGACAGAGATTCCTATCCTCGTGGAGCTAATAGTTTATAGCAGGGACAGAAATAATTCAAATAAGTAAAGTACGTATCACGTGAGATGGTAATAAGTGCTATTCAGTTACAGTAGCTATTTATGAAATCAACTCAAAACTTACCATCTTATGGTGCTCCTGGATTCTGTGGGACAGGAATCCAGAAAGGGTACCAGGAGCATGGTTTTCTCTGCTCCACAGTGCCTAATGTCTGGGGCCTCAGCTGGAAAGTCTCGACAGCTAAGGGCAGCTCAGTAGCTGGAGCCTGGGAGCACCTGGCGGCATCTTCTCTGACACCGGAGGTTGTCACTGGCTGTCAGCTGGGGAGCTCAGCTGGTGCTGTTGGTAGAAGCACCTACACACGCCTTTCCACGTGGCCCACTTCCTCAGGGTAGCTGGACTGCTTATGTGGCAGCCAAGGGCTCCACAGGCCAGAGTCCCAAGAGAACCAGGAGGAAGCTGCACGGTTTTTTCTGACTCAGCCTCCAAAGTTACGGAGCAGAATCAGGGAATAGACCTGGATGCCACCTTTTGATGGGATGAGTGTCCAAGACATTACAGACACGTTTGAAACCACCACGAGCGCTGGAGAAAAACTGAGCAGGATTAAAGGCATAGGGAACGCCACGGGGAAAAGCAGCCGGCTGCTTTCCACGTTGATTAATGTGGTCACCGAAGAGGCGAGTTCTGATGAAGACCTGACCTACGTTCAGGAAGGAAAGTACATTTTCGGCAGAGGGACAGCAAGGGCAAAGAACTTACCGAATGTACTGACCAATCAGATTGGTAGGAGCTGATGGTGAACAAGAAGGAAGAAAGGTAGGAAAGCTCTGCGTTTCTGGCTTGAGCGTCTCGTCGAATGGTTAACCGGGAACAGGAGCGCAGGGGACGGGGAGGGAGGGCCGCACGCTGTGCAGAAGTCACCGCGCGCACGTGTCCCTGCAGCGCCGGGCGTGCGCCCTCGGCGGAGGGCAGGGCCCGGGAAGGAGGTGGGGGCTGGAGATCCAGGCGCTGAGACCCCCAGTGTTTAGATCGTGTCAGAACCTTAGGGACCGAGGAGAGAAGCTTGGTGAACACCAAACTTTAAGGTAAGAGCAAGGGGCCTGGTGTAAGACATCAAACTGACCGGCCTGAGAGGCGGGAGGAGAAACAGGAGCGAGGAGGGACCTGAGACGGCGCCCCGAGGCCTGGGCCGCGGACGGCCTCCTGACCCGTGCACCAAGTCCCCCCCTTCAGACTTCTCCCTTCAGTCCAAGTGTTCCATCCTCTCTGCAGTTTCTCCTGCAAGATACAGCTGTCCCCAGCAGGGCCTAAGGCTGAGCCACTGGTACCGGAGTGAATGGCAGGCGGGATGAGAGCACTTCAAAAAGGGACTAAAAGGGGAAAAAATGGAGACTTGCTCGGAGACCTTTCGTTAATTTCCAATTTTTATCCGAGCGCAGCGAGCAGTGGGGCCCGGGCGTCCTCGGCTCACCTTTGATTTTGAGGGTTAGGACAGGTCTCGTGGGACGTCCTCCGTTTCAGGGAGACGGGCAGGAGGAGCGGGAGGCGCTTCGCGAAGAAGGCGACGTTTAGTCTTCCAGGCGACGAGCGCAGAGGCCAACCGACTGGCCTTCGGCGACACCTTGTGGCCACGGAGCGAAAGGCACCCATATTTTACTGTAACAATATTTTATCCTGGTTCTTTACCTACATTACTTTTACATGTCAGTCGATAATTATTTCTCAGGTAGTTATATATTACGATATACAGTTACCTCTGTATAACTGTTTTAAGCTAATCTATTAGTTTGTCATCCTGCTACATAATTGATTCCCCAAACTGGAGGAATGTGCTGTAAACACAAAAAGAGACTCTGTGTTGGGAAGTTGGGAAAAGGGAAATAAATGAGCGTAGATATATGCCACTTAGCTGCTTGAAAACACTTAAGTATCAATGTATAGTGTTCAACATCTGCCGGCTTCCTCTAACTTTAGCATTATATATAGGATTGTCTCTTTGAGAAAATAAGCAACAATAACAGTGATGATGATGATGATTGTGGTCCAGGAAGAGTTGTTTGAAGGAAAGAGAATCCAAATATTTATTGAATGTCTGATATTTATGAGGTTGGAAAAATGAAATTAATCTATGAGAAAATGGAACAGAACCTCAAATGAAGAATTGATCAAATTATTTTCAATAAGTGATATCTATACTTTTTAAACCACTGCATCAGCAAAGAATGTTATGTAGTCACCTGTATCTTTGCAAGTGGCATGTACTAGAAACATTTCATGGTGGTAATTTTTTGGTATTTGCTCACAGACTGAGAAATCACAGTAGCAATGACTAGAAGCCGTTATGGCAATGAAGGGAAACATTTACAGAGACGATCTCAACCCTTGGAGAGTTGACCCAAAGGGGTCAGGCTATGGCATGTCCCCGGGCTCACAGTTAGCTTGGACAAAGAATGGCAAGCAATGATGTAAATGTCTTAAAGGAGTGTTACAATATCATACTCCAACTTTCCAGAGGAAGAAAATGATAGGAATGGGTTTATGTTTGCTTCAGGAGAATTTGAGTACAGGAGGTACTAATTAAACATACGTCTTCATTTTACTGATGGAGAAACTTGAACCACCAGTGACTAAATTACCAGCTATTTAGTTGCAGAGCTAAGACTGCAACCCCTGCGTTTTACTCCTGATCCGCTATTCTTTTTACTACAACTGTTAATGGAAGAGTTCTGTTTCCGTAGAAGACCAAAGCAAGAGGAAGTAGGTTTACACCCACATCAAGAAAGTTTAGGTAGATCTAGGAAGCTTATTTAAGTGTAGAGAAACTAAATACTGTATTTCCTTTATTCTAACATTTACGTTTTTTCACATATTAATATTCTGAAATCAACTTGAATCTTAGAATCAATGTTAAATCATAGTTGCTCCCAAGCAGTCAGGCAGTGTGTCAGGTTGTGACATAATCATCTTTACATGGGAGAATTTAGCCACTGATGTTCTCCTTTAATAGATTAGAGAATTAACACAGTTAAGGCATTGGCTTAATTTCTGAAAGAAACTATTTACTATCCAGCGATATGAAATTCAGCTAAGAAAGAAACCCCAAATCACAATTTAAACTGTTGATAGTCTTTCATTTGACCTGTAGTGCTGATGAGATGAGGGTGTAAGGAGTTAGGCAGACTCTCCACCAAGGCTCTTCCTGCATGGCTGGGGCACAAACTTACTTGGGAAGAATCTCTAGACTGGGTTTGAAAAAGTAGACCCAAGTCTCGTCAGTTCCTGAAGGAGGTGGTGTGTAATTGTACGGACAGATACGCATCGTAGTTGTGTTAGTGTTCTTTATAGTCCGTGTACATATAATGTAGGGGTTTTTTTTCCTGAAGCTCTGTTATTAAGTTGATTGATCATCTTAGAATCAATGGCATCTAAGAATAAGAGTAATTTGGTTCAGAACAGCAGTGTTATGTATTAGAAAGAACACTGTCTTGGAAGCTCCGTCTAGAAAACCACTCAGCCTTGCTAGCTGTGTTGCCCTTGGGCAATTTACTTCCTTTCTAAATATCAGTATCCTTATCTAAAGTTGGAATAATGACAGGTACCTGAAATAGACCATGTATGTAATGTGCCCACCACAATGCCTGTCACACGTAGGTGCTCAGCAAAATCAGCCCAGTCACTGAGTCAGCAAAATGATTTGTCAAATAATGCCGGCTGGAGGGTAAACTTCTCTGATTTGGTTCCATTTAATCTAAATAGTGCTTCTTATCATTTTAAAATTCATGCCCCATTAGTCAAGATTTTTAAAAGTCTCTTACATTATGTTTCACTGAAATAATATATATCTAAACATTTTCCAAGTCTATAATAGTATGGAATATTTTTTAAGCTACTGCCCTCTTCTGCCCTCTCCCCATTCTGATCTGCCTCCTAGAGGCTGGCTCCACCCAGCCGAGAGTCATTGATCTGAAACATGGTGTCAGACAGGGATCTCAAAAACCTTTAGATATTTATTTTTAGGTTCCTATTAGCAGCATAACAGTAAGTCCTACTGCGTTTCACCTACTGGCCCCATCCACATATTTTGCCAAACACATTGGGTAAAAGAAGAAACATGGAACTAGCCATCATCCTGCTTATCCTCCTTCAAAGAGTTATCCAAAATAAATGTAGTGGGGCAGCATTTACAAGGTGACCTAATAAGGGTTTTTATGCACAATTCAAGTACTGTGTGTTTATCAGCACGGAGATATCAATTGTCATGAAGCCAAGGAAAAAAAAAAGATGAGTTACCAGTAATAAAAAACTCTGTGGCCAAGCTACTTAAAGAAATCTGAAGGCCAAATTGTGTGTCAGTCCCTCGGGAGACACAGAGAGAAGAGGCTTCAGCAGGCCGTCACACTTCCTTCCTCCAGCAGGCTGTCCCCCACAAGTGTGCGTGAAGCCATGTCACAACCGGAGCCGGCTGTCCTCCACTGACCTTTCTGATTTTATGCTGGTTTGATTTTCACTCCAGCCTAAATCTTGCTCCCCACCCAACTTTCAAGACTGGACTGACAGGGTTCCTTTAGCCCATTATCTTTTCAAAAGCCGCTCGACTATTTGCATATCAGCCTATTTGCATATCTCCTGCAGGCGCCCCACACCAGCCTTGCCACAGGCTCCTTGGGAGCCAGAAACCCTTGTCTGCTTTGTTCCACAGCCCAAAATGTAATCAAGGAGCTACTCTACTGTGGAGGGGAGAAAGGGAAGGTCTCCAGGGCGGAGCACCATGTGATGCCGTGGGAAAATTCCAAGAATCCTGTGAATCACCGTCCGCACCCCACGTTGTGCCCTGCCTCACTAATCTGTCAGATTAGTTCAGCCTAATGAAAACCAACTGCATAGAAAACAAGTAATAATACTCATCGTTGTCTTTCATCTGCTTCAGTTCACTCTGCATGTCTTGGTTTAGCCAAGCTGAATTCTCAAGAAACATCACCAACTGGCTCCTGGGGCTGGCTCTGACGACCTTAGTGCTCTCTTTGGGAAAGAAGTAGCTGATAACCACTAAAAAGCCATTATTTGTTGGTAGAAAGTATGGAAAGTATGGAAGGAGTTGGTTGATATTATCCCAAGGACAGTAAACCCCTATTTCTCTTAGCTTTTCTTTTACTGTGTTTATAAACAGCAAAATGCTACAGAAATTCATGCCAGCAGCTTCGAATATTTAGCATTTCTTCTCAGTTGAAGTCCTCCAGTCAGAGTAAAAATATCTTTATTTCAGATGTCTTAAAATCTTTCAGAACTGTATGTGGGTCTTATTTACTATAAGACACACTAAAACTGTTCATGAACGGTACATTATTTTATAGAAAATGTCCTTGCATTTCTTTTTCCAATTTAAGTATGGCTACCAGGAAAAAGAAGAATTTCTCTCCTCTCTGGATAAAAATAGGTCAAGTAATTTAAGCCAGTCCGTTGCAATTAAAATTCTGACGTTGCCGTTGTTCCTTCTATTCAGGGGGGAAAAGACAAACAGAACACATGATAATAGGGGTTCACTGGCTAAGTCACTTGATGTGCTCCCTATTGTTCTCTTGCTACAACCTGCCTGGGAGCTCTGATTCTGATGATAGTGGTACAGTACCAACGTGCTAAATACCATCTCTGAAGCTGTGTGCAACACCTCTTTTATGCTAGCAAAACAATATGGTTGGAGAGGAGAAAACTGCCAATGGCTTGGGTCCTAAATTCCTTGAATTCTAAATTTATTTATTTTTTGGAGACAATGTTATCTGCCAAGTTTATTTTAAAGTAAATTTTACTGAATCAATTAGACAGCAACACTCATTCCCATTAAACATCCTGTGGCTCTCCTCACAAGATTAGAGCCTGTGGCTTGGTCACATTCCAATGTAGATAATTGCATTCTGCATTCCTGGACATTCCTCCCACTTTCCCAGCCCGGTCCGTCAAACGCATTATTATTTGCACTTATCCCAGATCAACAGTTCTGTTGTCAGGGTGCAGAGTGTCAGCTTAACTGACAGGCTAAAGCGTTGTTCATAATACTTTTAAGAAGAAAACCCCTTGGCCAATGCATATTTTGGAATATGAAGCAAATCTCAGTTATGCACATTTAATCATGGGTTAAGGTCTTTGGTAAGTAAAATACTCTTATTTTCCTAAAGGGTGTTTATTTTGGAATCTTCTTTGATAAAAATTCTTTTGCTCAAATAGATGCTGTTTGCATCAAGAAAGAAAATGAAGTCTTCAGAAATGGTAAAAAAATAATCAATCCAACAAAACAAAAAAACCTCTTGAGCAAACAGCTTTCCTTTGACCTTCTAAATAAATTCCACAAGGGGGCGAAAACACCTAATGTTCCGGGACTGCAAAGTTTGTATTTCAAAGCCAGCCACCCATAATAGATTAGTGGATTAATATTTTGCTCTAAAGGATCTGGCCTTTAATGTTGACATCAATTTATAGCTACCCCAGGCGTTTACAGTAGTAAAAGTCACGGAGACCGTAAACTTACGATGGATGTCAGCCTTCTGGTTCCAGTGCTGTAGCCTAGCACCCCATAAACAGTGCTGACTTGGTAACTCTTCTTCAGAGCCCCAACTAGAGCTGTAACATCTTTGTCAGCTCCAGCAAAGACACTGCCACTAGGATTTTAGCAGCCACAAGGCAGAGGTACAAGTTTCTATTAATGTGTACTTATTTTTTGGACATGTTTCTGTGACATTGTGCTGTTGCTTATCATTGATCTCTTCTAGAAAATCAAGCGTGGAGTGTCTATTTGTGGGCAAAGCTTAAAGAACAGAAGCTTTCTTGTACCTTATTAGAACTTTTTGAAAAACAGCCAAGGTACAGAGGTCAAATTTCCCCATATGCTATGAGCGACTTAGTAGGAAGCAAGACCACAGAAGGTTTTGCAAATGTCTGCCAGTAGCCTGGTGATCTAGGTCGCCGTACAGGTTTCACTAATCAGGTTGTTCAAACAAGGAGTTATTTTTCTCTGCTTAAGGAACCTGCAGATACCACATAGAATCTGCTCAATTGTTGAGAGAGAAAGAGTTTTAATGAAATACAGATTGTTCAAATGAAGGGGAGGTGTTGTGTTTGTACTGAAGAGGAATTTGTGCTCTTAACCCAGCTCCTCCGTTTGAGTCCTCTGTTCTGGCAGAGATGGACTCAGAGCTAATAATAGTTCCCTGGGCTCTCCACCTCCACAGACGTGTCCCAGCGTTAGAGCAGGACAGGGGAATTTCGTGACAGAGCAGGTGTTGTGGCTTATTCCCTGGCAGAATAAATGGTGCAGGGTGGTGGCAAGATGATTCTTCTGCTTCTTTCTTTATGCAAAAAAACAATACCTCCAATAGCTTTCCTTTTTTCCCGGCACAAGTGAAAAAGAACTAGAATTGCTGTATTAATATGTATGTATTAATTTTTTCACTTGAGCCTCTGGGAAAAAAGAGGAAAAAAAGGGAAAAAGAAAAACTTGCTGTGAAAATGCTTAGCCAGGAAGATTTAGTGCTGATTGCAGACGTAGTATTGACATGTGTTAGCTGAAGAAAACTTCAGCTTTAATTATTAATGTGGGAAATCTGGACCAGCTTTTACAACAGGATGAAAAGTTTGAAATGATTGTATATTTTCAGAGAAATTATTTAGAACATAATTTTTAATAATGTGTCAATTATGGAGGTATAAAAAACCCAAAGGAGTGTGCATCTTAATTCTAATGGCCTGCCTTGCAAATAAAATTATAGAATGTGGGTAATCTGAATTATACTGAAATCAGCCTTTATGCCAGACTCACTGTAATTTAACACTTCTATATGCCCTCCTCTCCTGATTTTTTTGTTATGAAATATGAGATTTAAGATTAGGATCTAAAAGTCTAAATGAAATGCTCTTTTAAGGTATTATTTGTGAGATTTTCCTTAATCTGCATTTCTTTATTCTGCCAGTGGGTTAAATATAAGACTCTGTTTTCAAGATAAGCCAGGAAAACATGAAAGGGAAAACAGAATAAAACTCCTTCTCCTTCCAAGTAGATAAGTTGAGATTTTAACAATATTACTTTTGCCTTTGCCTGATTACATAAGGCAAAACTTGACACCTACTTTACTGTAGTGATGTCTTCTTGATAACGCCATTTAGGTAAAATTAACAAGATCTTATCCTTATGTCCTTTGCACCCAAGGCCTGTAACAGCGCTCAGAATTCTGGAAAACAGCGCATGCTTGAGAAGGAAGAGCTTGTGAAGATTGTAATTTGACCTTTGACTCAACCTCACAGAGTAAATTTTAAATATTATAGGAGAACAAAATAGAAAGCCTCAAGGTGGAATTTTGCCCCTTTTCCTCTTAGAACTACAAACCAGACACTATTTTGGAGATTAAGCTAGAAAATGTGTGCCTTTTCTTGGTACTTTGCTGAGAAATAAAATTCATCACGAGAGGTAAACGTGGATTCGTATTTAACAGGAGCCTCAGCAGTCGCCTAGCACAGCATTCCAATCCACCTCCATTTAAGTGGTTGAATCAGGTGTAACCAGAAACGCTTGACTTTCCCCTTTCCACCCTGTGGAAAAAATATTTAGTATTACAAACCTTTCTAATTCTGGAGTACACTTGAATGTGATGGCAATTAAGGGGAAAAAAATGCTCTTTGACAACTTTCTAGCTTTTGATTAAACCACACCAAGAGGCAGGTTACAATGATAACAATGAAGCATTGTGCCAATTATGTTAAATCCTGCTCTCCCTTAAGCTCATCATGACCTGTTTTAGTGTCCTGTAATTTATCCTTTGGAATGCTTACTCTCATCAATAAAGTGTTCAACTTCAAGAGAAAAACAGAAAGCCACCAAAGGGAACCCCCCCAAATGACTTCTAGAAAACAAATATTTCTTAACTTTTTATTGACATTGGCAAATTAAAATAGAATAAATTAACAAGTATTTTTTCAAAAAAATGTTTTGTACAAAAATACTGTCAAAATTTCCTAAAAAGCTTTCAACACAGTAGTATCTTTTCATGTACTGAATATAACTATTAGCACAGTGTCAAAAATGTTGAAGACAGAAACAAAATAAAAATCTGTGAAATGTTTGCCACTGACGACATTCCACACCCTATTATTGTCTGTACATGTGGGGGAGGGGAACAGCCAACTTGAAAGTGAACAGTATGACTTTTCCTGATCCAGAATGGTTTGGCCCACATCTGTTTAATCTTCCAGTTTAGCATACTTTAAAAATTAGTCTGTACTCAAATGCATAGTTAAAAAAATGAAGCGAGATGGCAGAGTTTGTGCAGTAATATGTGCCCTTCAAAGTTCATGCAACCAACTAATGCAATTTTTCCCTTTCACTCGTAAATCTGAATGCAGTTCAGTCATTTGAAACCATCTACAAAATCCACAAGATTAAGCAGTTTGCCAAGATTAATATCTAACAGTTGAGCACGGGAGAAAGTGACGAAATAAGGAGTAAAAACAAACAACAAAAAAGACCAAGTTAGCTAGATATTTCAACTACATAAGGGAGGTGAATGTCAAGGCTACAAAAACGAAACAAAAACAGAAAAAAAAAGTGGCAGCAATTTTTTTTTTAAACCAATTTGTACAAGTTTATAGTTTACTTTGTTTCCAAGTTCTCAAACCTTTCAAGATCTGAAAAGCGAGATACTGTGTCTACGGGAATGTTTTTTAATTCACACCGACGTTGAGGGGTTTGATTTCTTTCGCCAGGGTTGCGATCGAATCAACAGCTTACTCTGCTGGGCTGCTGTTTGCACACGAAGTCCGTCATAAAATCAAACTCGTTTTGCCCCAGCCAGAGTTCGGGCAGCTCCTTGATGCGGTCCAAGCCCATTTCTATCACTAAGGACATGAGCACCTCCTCGTCGATGAAATCAGTGTCTATGACATTGGGCGGCAGCATCGCAGCGGGGACGTGGGCCACGGAGGCGGGCATGTTGCTGCCGCTGCCGCCGCCGCCGCCGCTGCCGCCGCTGCCCGCGCCGCCGCCGGAGGCGCTGCCGGAGCCGCCGGGGGTGCTGCCGCCGCCCGCGCCGCCGGGGGTGCTGCTGCCGCCGCTGTGCTTGGGGTTGCAATCTCGGAAGTGCTGGTTTGTCCCGTTCATCTGGTGGCCTGCAGCAGGGTGCAAATCCGGCATGTAGTGGTTGTGGGGGTAGGGGTGATGGTTGAAATACTGGTTGTTGAGCTTCTGCAGCTGCATGCTGGCCGGCAGGGAGCCTCCCTGGCTGGCCACCGGGGGGCCCATGAACTGGGAGTTGTTAAACCTGGCCGCGGGGGCCAGCGCGCTCGGAGGGTGCCCTCCGTTCACAGTCCCCGGCCCCATGGCGTGCCTGATGCCGCTCGTGGCATTCATGGTGCCCGCGCCGTAGTGTATGTGCTCGCCCATTAGGGCGTTGAAGGCGTGCTGGGGCTGCTGCTGCTGGTGGTGATGGGGGCTCGGGAACTGCCCCACGCCCATGCGGTGGGCAGGGTGGTGGTGCAGCCCGTTGGTGCCGTCGGGGAAGCGCCCGTGGTTCATGGCCATCATGTGGTCTGCCATTTCCAGTCCTGAAAGTAAGAAGGGCAGACTGTGAGACCCGCGCCACACGTGTCGCCCACCATGGCGCACCCCACTTTTTCTCGCCTCTGTCCCCCAGACTCCCGGACGCACGTCGGCTGCGAATCCCCATCCCCGGGATCCCACTAGTAGCTTGTGCACCCAGGCTGCCGCCACGGCGGACCTGCACCCACAACAGAGCCGGGCGCTGCACAAACAGCTCCTTCCCCTGCGATCGGGCGGGGGACCCGAGCCCACACGCCCGTCTGCTCCCCGAAGTCACCTAATAAAGGAAGTGCCCCTAGCCCCGCCGCGAACTTGAGGCATTCAATCAGCCCTCCTCCTCCTGTTGTTGCACATCCTGTTGTTATTCCCCAGCTCCGCCTCACGCTCTTCCTCCGGGCAAACCCAGCCCTCGGAGGACGGGGCTGGCAGCAGCCCCAGCAGCTTCGCCCGCCGCGCTCACCTTCCGCCTTCGCGCTTTCTGCTCCGGAGACCGAGGGCGGGATCGTGGGGTCCAGGACCGGCTCAGCAGCACATAGAGGGGTCTTCGCGCCGTGCAGAGCGCTCGCGATGTCGGCGCCGAGGGCGTGCAGCGGCCGCTGGGGCGGAATCGCAGCCGTTCCCTTTTATTTCCCCTTCGCTGCACTCACAGCTCTGCAAGCCCGCCCGGCAGCTGCCAACAATGAGCTGTGTTTCCTCGGGCTTTGGCCACAGTTAATATAAGGGATTTCAGGAAGGGCGGAGCGACAGCCGCCCCGGCGGGCGGCGGGAAGACGCGGATTGCGGAGGTCGGGGCGCACGGACCGGGTCGGGGCGCCGCGTCCCCGCGTCCCCGCGGCACGTGCGCAGAGGCTGCGGCCAGGCGCCGCCCCGCAGCCCCCGACCTGGCCTCCTCCAGGCCCACGAACGCGGGGAGAAAATCCTCCTGCGACTCCTGGCTCCAAGGTAGCGCCTGCCGGAGAGGAGCGAGGAGAGCTCACTGCCCTCCTCCGGCCGGATTCCTCTCCCCAGCTCTCCCACCCAGTTCTCCTAGCGATCTGGGCTGCGTTCTCCGGGAAAAGGGGGTTCACTCGGCGCCCCCGCCCTCCATAGTGCCCTTTTGCCTCCCCGGCTTTGCAAAAGCATACTCAGGCTGCGGAGAATGGCTGTGTGTCCCCGAGAGCTGTTCTTAAGCCCCGGACAGATAATGCCCCCTCCCCCGAGCGCGCTTTCCTGGGCCGTGCCTTTGTGTTTTCATAGGGGCAGAAGGTAAACCTGATCTAGATATTCTGCGTGTGGGTGTATTTCTTTCCGCTCCTTTCAAGGACAGGGGCTGGGGGCGGGGAGCAGCGGCGGCTGCAGGTGGACGGAGCGCGCTCACGGGCCTGGCCGCCTCCGCTCCCGCGCTCGCGATCCGGTCCGCGCTTTCGGGCCCGCTCGCCGCTCCCGGGGTACGTGTGCTTCTGCTAAGTTTGCGTTTGCAGCTCTTGGTAGCTTTGGCATCCGAGCTGAGGCGTCTCTGCTCTGTAAACAAACTCAGCGATCCTCGTCCCCAGATCCACCTTTTTGCACATACACAGTTTCTTGCGTCTGCTGTTGCCCTTGATCCGGGAGGTGGGGGTGTGTGCAAACTTGCACAGCCTCCCTCCGGGCTCTGCCCGACGGTTTGGGGTTGCTTTAAAAGCGAACGGTTTTGTACTTAAGAAATTCGAGGGTTAAGTAAGGCTGCAGTTGCTGGAAAAGGAAAACAAATAGATAACACGGTAATCGCTTTGTAAATAAAGTCGTTCTGGAGGTGGGCACGTAGCTGCACGTCCCGTATGACACCGTGCGCACACACACTGCCCCGACTCTTCCTTTTCAGGGAAATTGTTCAGTCGGGCAATAGGCGATAATAATAATCTTGCTTCCCAGAACGCGGCCCAACCAGCTCGGCCGTCCATTTGGCTCATTGACTTGAAAATAAAGCCCTAACGCCGGTCTGGTCTCCTACCCGGCCAGCGCTCTGGTTTTTCACACGGGGAAGCCGAGTTGTTTCCCCGACACCATGATGAGGCTGCTCTGAGCTTTTATACTGCTCTTTATGTGGAAAAGCGAGTTTAGCGCTTCGAATAAGGACTTCAGAGTTGTTTCTTCATAACTCCATAGTCATTGAAGACTTCCTGCTGCGAAGAGCGAGCCCCTCCTCCCCCTTTTTCTCTCCCTTGTTCTCAAGACTTTTAGGCCCTGTTTCTTGAGGACTGGAAATTCTGATACAGTTCCCCTTTGGGGAATTTGCAAATGAGACCAAATCCTGGTTATTTTCTTCTATCACCCTCCTGCCTTCTCTAGTTAGGTTTACATATGTAAATATATTTAATATATATATTTAAATATTGTTACTGTTTTCCTCTCTTTCCTTTTCCAGGCTCTCCAGCATTTATAACTGTGTATGCAATAATTTTTAAACCTCAAAAATAGTGACTTTTTGGAGACTTTTGCACAGCACACATTGCATTGTTGGTTGCCACGACCCCTATTGTCCTGACCACCACCACCTTTACCTGTAGGTCAGGGACTTGCAGTTACAGAAGCAGAGGCTTAAAAGACCTGAAGGTGCCACTTCATATAAAAAATAGACTCCCAAATATTAGGCAACCCCAGACTCAAAGATTGGTTGTTTAATCCTTTCCTTATACTGCGGTGTCTTGCCACACAAGGACCAGCTCTTGAAAGTCTAATCTAAATTCCTCTTGCAACCAGTAAGGAAAGGTTCCGCTCCATCCAACTCCAGTGGTTCCACACACTGTTGGGAAATCCCTGGAGCAGTCACCTCCCCATCCCCTACCCCTTAAAGGGGGAAAAAATAGCTCTGGGACCAGCTAGTTAGAACATGGCATGCTTTGTTCATTTATTCATCCGTCCAATGAATGTTTCCCAAGTGCCAGGCTCTTTTGTAGTGCCTGGAAAGACAACCAAGCCAGGAGCTCGTAGTCAAAAGGAGGAGACGGACAAACAGGCTTGGACACACTGTGATGAATGCACAACAGCATTAAACACAAGCACTGCTGGGAGCCCATGCGGGGTGGGCTTCCCCCCGGAAGCGATAGTTAAGTTGAGGCCTGGCGATGAGGAGGAGTCTGGCCACCCCAGGAAGGGGTGGAGATGAGATGAGAGAAACAAGCCTGGGAAGGTAAACTGGGGCTGGACCCTTGGGCTTTGGTCCCCAAGCTGAGAAGTGTGGATGGTGTCCTGGAGACAATGAGAATCAGATGAAAGGCTTGTGAAGCCAGTGAGGTGATCAAATTTTCTTTCGCGAGAGATCGGGGCAATACTGTGGAGAATGGGCGGGAAAGTCAGACTGGAAACAGGGAGTTCCGCTAGGGGCAGTCACAGCCAACCAGGGGAGCACGGAGCCCTGCACCAGGGGCTTGTCCTGTGTGTGGCCCATGTGTGACCCTCACGGTGACCGTAAACGTCCACGCCACTCAGGCTGGACCACAGACAACAGACGTGTGGTCTCACAGTCCTGGAGGCCGGAGCCGAGGTCCGCAGGGTGGGTTCTGAGGGCTGTGAGGCAGACCCACGCCAGGCCTCCCGCCCTGGTTTGGTGTGTGCTGGCCAGCTTCGTGTTCCTTGACTTGCGCGCGCATCGCCACAATCTCCGTCTTTACTTCACTGGGCGTTTCCCCCTGCGTGTGGCTCTGTGTCCAGATTTCTCTCTCTAAGGACATCAGTCCTGTTGGATTAGGGCCCATCCTAACGACCTCACTTTAACTTCATCACCTCTGCAAAGACCCTGTCTCCAGACCAGGTCACGTTCTTGAGGTCCTGGGGTTAGGACTCCAACATATCTTTTTTGGAGGGTCACAATTCGACCCGTAGAGTGTTGGGGAAACTGAGTAACACAAGAACCCTGCCGTTGTGGAAGAAAGATGCCGCTGGCCCGCGCTCTCATTGCTCCAAGCCTCTGCTCAGACGCCTCCTCCGCGAGGTCCTCCGGTGTCTCGTACTCGCATAACAGCCTCCCTGCTCGTTTTCTCACCGTTTTGTTTCCTGCTAGCGAGCACCCTGCCTCGCGTGTTGTAGACTGCATTTTACTGTCGCCCCTAGGACGGCGGCTTTGGGAAAGCAGGGACCTTGCCGGCCAGTTCCCTCAGCGTCTGAAGGGAGGAGTCGCGGCCTGGTGAGTCCTCCACTGAGGTGATTAAGGAGCGGATGAATGGGATATCGCAAAGATACTAAGGGCACCCAATGAAGGGCCTGGGGGCGAGGGTCGGGGAGGTTTGCTGGAGGTGACCTTCAAGGCGGCGGGCGGAAAGAGGGAGCGAGAAGGAGCGCCGCGCTCCGCCGTCTGCGCTGTGGTCGGCGCGCCGGGCCGCCTTTGGGAAGGTGGCTCACCGGGGATCGATGGCTGCTGAGTTACGAGGGCCCGTCGGTGTGGACTTCTGATGGAAACAGAGCGTTTAGAAGTAACCCTCGGGCTTCAGCTAAACCCTGCCTTGAGGAAAGGCTAGTGAAGGGCCCACCTTCAGAAGCGTGTGTGTTTCTACTTCTGCGGCGGGGTGGGGTGGGGTGGGGAGGGGCGGGGGCGGGGCTGAGACTGGGTCCCGGACTTTGCCTCAGTGATCCCGCCTCCTCCTCACCCTAACAAGCAGGGATTACCTTCATCGCTTTAGAAAGGATGATTTTCAGTCTCAGAGAGTTTTCAAAAAACAAAACCTCAACAACATGCCACCTTCGCGGACTGCGGAAGATGGGAGAGAGCGCAGCCCCAGAGATGGCACCGCCAGGCCCTCTCTCCTCGTCCCCTCCGCCCGAGACCCAGGTCCTAGGCCTCAGCTGGGTGGACAAACACTGCTGTCACTTTGTCCCAACATCCACTGGCCACAACAATGGGGCAGGACCCTCTATTTCAGCATGAGGGGTGACAGCAGTTCCGTTTTCTGTCTTTCTTCTCCTCTCTCCTATTCTCCCTCATTTGTGAGGTCTGTGATGGAAAATTTGGATATTTTACTGGTCTGTAGAGTAATTTGGGGTAGGAACTGTGAGAGGACCCATAGTTCCTGATCCAGAAACTGTGGGTGGACTTTAGTGGAAGCCCTGTATGCAACCTTGCATTATCTGCAGGTTGAATAAGTAGTACATTATGTGTGCATATTTCAAAATATATGCATCTCGCAAACATGTGGGTTTGGTTCTAATTAATGAAATACAAATTCACTTGAAATCATTACTAAACTTGTAATAGTGTTCTCTGTCTTTATGTATTTTCTCATTCGATAGAAATATAGCCCTTACCGTGGGTGGGTGGTCAGTGAAATGTTTTTATTAAAAAGGGATCTTTAAACTTGATGAAATTGATACTGAGAACTCACCTGAGAAGTTGCTTAAAATAAAGATTCCTGGACATTGTCCCTGGAACTCCCGAGTCAGCAGTTTGGGAGGGAGGCCTGAGGATCTCTGTGTCTTTCTAAAAAGCTTCCCAGATGGTTCTGATGTTTAGTCAGGTTTGCAAAGCACTAACCTTGTCCACAGGTGGACAACAACTGGGGTTGTTCTCACAGGGATGACAGGTGTAGCGTGAGCCTGGTTCATGTTCATACAGTCCTGTCCCCCGGATGGCTGCCCACTCTCTCAGCCCCCACCCTGTGACTGGAATTTTGCCCATCTTTAAAAGTCCAGCTCACATGACCTCTCCTTTTTGAAGCCTTCCCTGATCCCCAGATGGAAAGAGTTGCGGCTCCCGTGGTGCTCCCAGGGCATTTTCCCCATCTCCCTTTCTACCTTACTCTGGCTGGAGTTGGGATGTGCGCCCTTCTGCAGCCTGCACTGTAATGGCTGGGGTTCCTTGGCGAGTCCCAAGGGACAGCACGATGTTGTGCACAGGCTAGTTTGTCTTAGTCTGCTTGAGATGCCATAACAAAATACCACAGACTGGGTGGTTTCAACAGCAGACGTTTGTTTTCTCACTGTTCTGGAGGCTAGAAGTCCAAGATCAAGGTGTCAGCAGGGGTGGTTTCTTCTGAGGCCTCTCTCTTTGGCGTGCAAACGGCTGCCTTCTCCCTGTGTCCCCACGTGGTCGTCCCTCTGTTTCCTCTGTGCTGAAGCCCTGGGTGTCTCTTTGTGTGCCCAATCTGACCCACCCACATGGCCTCATTTTACTTTAATCACCTCTTGGAAGACCTTATACCCAAATGCGGTTACATTCTGAGATACTGGGGGTTAAGACTTCAACATATGAATTCTGGGGGACGAGGTTCAGCCTGTAACACACTTCATGTGAAGATTCTTATTAGGTCCTTGACATTTTATTAGTCTACAACTTTAATAATCTACCAAACAACATTCCCATTGGTTATGAAGTTGGATGAGATATGTTGGAAGGCAGAAGAAAATTCAGTGACCTTAACTAATTAGAGAAATGCTCCATCAAAAACAGGATTATATTCAATAGGAAAAACTTCAAAGACCCCATAAGGACAATAACAAATTACACAGGTATTGGATAGGAAATTGTTGAGTAGCTATAACAAGTTCAGCCAAAAAAAGTTGTGAGTCAAACTGAACTGTTGGTTTAACTGGGAGGCAGCGATGGAATGCTCTTATTAGAAAGGAAAGAACTTGCCGTGTGTCAAGAGTGAGACCATCACATGACAGAGCTGGAAGTAATCCTTTTGCTACGCTTGGCTCTTCCCAGAGATTGCGGTTGGTTTGTAACTTTACATTTTAATAAGGAGTTGCAGAAACTGAAGACGGTTCATTAAAAAAAAGGAAATATGTTTTAAAAGGATGGGACATGGGACTTCCAATGGATATTTAATCTGGAAAAGAGAAGGCTGACAGGTGGCTGAAAACATACGTTCTGGTGTACACACAGGGAGACTAATGTGGTAGAGCCTTTCCAGATGTTTTCCTTCTCCATTGAGACAAGGAAAAAAGAAAAGTGTTTTCCAAAAAGAGCTTTCTATCAGTGGTTTTCAGATGGTGTTCTGCGGGCCTTGAGTGTTCACAGCTTCACTTTTCCATGCTTTCTATATTAAGGATTTTTTGTTTGAGTTTGTTTTAAAACATTGTTCTGATGTTAAACAGTTGTGGAAACTAAAGCTTTGGATAATACGAAAATCATAGAATTCTAATTCTGGGTGGGACTTTAAAAATAATCTTATCCAAACTCACTCATTTTCTAATGAGAAATCTGAGATGCTGAGAGGTTAAGTGACTTGCTCATAAAGGACTTCCTAAACATCCGGATTTTAAAACACCAGAGCAGATTATCAGAGGGAATGGCATCTTTACGAAGACTTGAGTGAAATAGGATAGAGACGTGTTGACTGGTTTGGATCAGTATTTCCAAACTAGTGTTCTGTTTTATAGGTGGGCAAGTTGTAAAGGCAGTAACGATATCTGTATCAATTTCTGTCTTTTAAAAAGTGGGAAATAAAATCATTTAAAAGTATTTTCTCAGTTCAAAATGGAAGTTTAAGAGTCTTTGAGTGTGTGCTGAGTGAGCATACCGAGCAGGTCACAGACATTCCACGTCTGATGAGGAGGCGCTCAGCTCAGTTACTCTCTGACTAAATACACCCATCAGAGGGGTGGGTTTACTGTATTACAACTTTTAAGTTATTTTAATTCTCATTCACATATTGATTTTTTTTTTGAAGAAAGAAGAAAAATTGTCCTGAATAAAAGAAATCAATGAGAAATGTAATCATGATAATTGTTTTGCAAATAACTTATGATGATGCTCACTCCATCCAGAGGTTGCCTTCATATGATGAAAATTGTTACATAGGGCAAATATATAACTCTCTCTATATAAATTATTATAATAATTTGTATATAATTTGTATCTCTCTATGTAATAATTGTGGAGGTGTGTTTGCAAACAATAGCCTGAAACCATTCCTTTTATCTTTTTAGTTACAAACAAAACACAAAATTGTTTTTAAAAACCTCAGTTGGTTTTTAAGCATAGAATGCAAGAACTACAAACATCAAGAAATGAAAGTACGTACAGGGCCGGCCCCGTGGCCGAGTGGTTAAGTTCTCGCGCTCCGCTTCAGCAGCCCAGGGTTTCGCCAGTTCGGATCCTGGGTGCAGACATGGCACCACTCATCAGGCCACGCTGAGGCGGCGTCCCACATGCCACAACTACAGGGACCCACAACTAAAATGTACAACTATGTACTGGGGGGATTTGGGGAGAAGAAGAAGGAAAAACAATTATTGATATATTATATATTGATATATATATTGATATCAATTAATAATTGATTCAAAAGATCTCATACAATAGAAGTCTAGTACATAAGAAAAAAGAATTTATTTTTATATTTTTCTTATTAAAGATTTGGTTAAAACAAACTCCACGAAACAAACTTCAATAATATATTTATCTAAACTATAATACATTATGTGAACCCTCTTCTTTTTATGTACCACACAAAAATTTTATAAATGACCTAAAAATGCCTAAGTGACCTGTGAAATAGTAGTGAAGGGGGCTCACAGGACAGAAGTATTGAAAAACGCTGGTTTAAATCAGTGTTTCTTTTTTGTTGCTTTATTGAGGTAACATTGGTTTCTAACATTATATACATTTCGGGTGTACATCATTATATTTCGATTTCTGTGTAGACAACATCATGTTCACCACCCTAAATCGGTGTTTCTTGAGAGTACTATAAGGACCCTTTTCAAAAGAAAAAATCTCTAAGGCCTCAAATGCTTACTTAACTTATTTTTATTGTATTTTTTGAGTATGTAAAAATAGAAAATAATATGTGGCATCCTTATGTTTATAGCTCCTGTACAACTGTAATGCCAGAACACATTTACGTGCTACATAAAAAATGAAACCAGAGAACCAACAAAAATTGAAATTAACAGCATTTACATGGCAGGTTTGTCAAAATTAAGTCATCTCTTGCAGTGTGAGTCGAGCAACAAGAGTCACAGCGTACATTTTTTTCACAGCACACATTTTCTGGCCGTGCAATGAAATTCTCCATTTGAACGACCTTGAGAACTTGTATACAGTGCACCGTGACTTCATTAGGTTTTCACATGATGTAAACGTGTTACTCATATATTAAAGCCACCTCTGTTCTTTTCTTATTAGTATCTAACATTTAAAGTAGTGTGACTTGGCACCACCACGATTGTAATTACAAATTCAAATATTGAAAGGTGGTCATTTGGGCCAAGATATGCTTATAATAATTGTTAAAAATTGTCAACAAAATGAAAACATAAAATTAAAGATTTCTTTTTTAAAAATTTTATTCTTTTATTCTTTTTCTTTTCTTTTTTTTTTGAGGAAGATTAGCCCTGAGCTATCATCTGCCACCAATCCTCCTCTTTTTGCTGAGGAAGATGGGCCCTGAGCTAACACCCATGCCCATCTTCCTCTGCTTTGCATGTGGGACGGCTGCCACAGCGTGGCTTGACAAGCAGTGCCATGTCCGCACCTGGGATCCGAACCGGTGAATCCGGGGCCACTGAAGTAGAACGTACGAACTTAACCCCTGCGCCAACGGGCCTGCCCCTAAAGATTTCTTGAAGAGAAAAAGAGAACCCCAAAGAATTCTTTAAGGACTGTGAAGGGTCCATAACTCCAGTTGAATAAGAACTGGTTTTGGTGGTATCCAGTCTTTATTATTATAAATACTTTGTATCATGTAGTTATTTATTATAATAAATAATTTGGATCAGTGGCTGAGACGGGGAAGAGAATGGAGAGTTTAAGTACTGGGAAGTCTGAATATTAGCCAATTCTTTTTAAAAATATAATAAAAATAAATAATACAGTTCTTTCCCATATCAAATAAATATATGACCCCGAAGTTGTCTGCGAGTTCAATCTCCTTCCACTTGTTGGTTCCGTTAGCTTCTTCTTCCATTCGTTCAAACGCCTGTGTAATAACCAGATAAAAATGATTTGTATTAGTGTGTCTGTTACTTGTATCTTGAGTGGTGTTTTCTGGAGTGCTTGTGGGCGCTTCAGTTCTTTTAAGGATTTTAAACAATCTTGACACTATTAATTTGTGGTGAGTGAAGGGTTTCTAAGCTAATTTGATGTGCAGCCCAGCTTCTGAAATCAGTATGGAGGGGCACCAGACAAGTGCCCTCAGAACTTTGAGATAAGATTATCATCTGGAAGTGAAGTAAGGAAGCAGGAACATGTACAAGATAAGATCAGCATCTTTAGCAGGAAGAGCCCAGCTTCTCAGGCCTCCTGGGTACGTTTTGAGAGTTAGTAGCCACTAGCATTCCAGGCAGTCGAAGGGCATTCCTCCTGCTGTAAATTAATAAACTGCTCTTCATCAGTGTCTTGGGGTCTGACGACTGTGGGAGCTGGCTCAGCTCTGGATGGATGCACCAGCTAAGCTGAAGACCAGGCCTTGGTCTGTGGTGGCCTCAAAGGAATGACATAGGTGCAATGACTGATTTTTTTGGCCTTCCTCCCCTCCTGTCATTTCTGTGCTAAACTGCAGTGGGTCTGTTGAAATAATTTTAAATTCAGAATTGTCAGAATCCTGCTTACTGATATCTTATAATGCCTTGTCATTCTGTGAAGATTTACTGTGGTTTTGCTCCTGCCACGTTGGGTCCCCCCATTATTGCCGCTCTTATGCATAATGCCGTGTGATTTTCCATCACAGTCCTTCTCACAATGTGTAGTTACACATTAATTTTGTGACTCTTTGGTTACTGTCCCCATGATGGCAGGGACCACGCTTCTGTCTTATCTCAGTGTCACAACATGGCATCAGTGCAAAACAGTACCTGACAGAATCAGTGATCCTGAAGCTAAAAATATGAGTTACTTTAACCCTTTGAGTTAAGAAATTGAGATCTAATTTTAAACGTACTTTTAAAAAAAATTGAAAATATTTTCCAATTATCTGGCTTGCCACTCTATGGACCCTCTAAAATTTTCTCTGTAAGTGCTAATCTATGCTAAATAATTTAGAAAGATCATTTATAAAATTAATTATTGTTTATGTTTCAAATTTTGCTCAGTCATTTCCTTCACCACCTTCTGAAGATTCCAAATTCTCCCCAGGAGTGTGAACTCTTCTCTAGCCCACTGATTCCTTTATTTTTCATGGCCTTTGTGGATCCTTCCTAATGCATCGTCAGGAGGAAGAGAATTCTGAAAAAAACATCAGTTCCCCGCCTGGAGGTAGGGCTGCTCATTCCTGTTTATTCTACGTCTAAGAGGACATCAGAAAAGCCGACCCAGCAGACCGCGAACCCACCCCCAGTGCACTCACGTGATCCCGCGTTGTCTGCTGCCGGAGTGGATCATAATGATGCTTTTCTGAAATATTAATTTGAACGTAAGTTCCAAAGCATCATAACACCAACAAGCAGTCCTTTTCATGATCTCTGTTCCTTAACAGGGAGATCTCCTTGAAAGGAGGTGGAAGAAGCTAATGTGGACGTAAAGACGAAAGGTCAGTGGGCTGGGTGGACTCTGCTATCTGAGATCTCAGGCGATTAGATAAAGGTGCGTCATCGGAACCCACAAGGTGAACCTCAGTCATCCAGCTCTAACAGAAAATAGCTTTCCTTCGTGCCACCCCTTCTCTCACTGGTGCCACCACAAACTCCTCCAGGCTGGGGACCATAACTTATTTTCCTTTGTGTCCTAGTACCTGGAACAGTGTAAATTCATAACATGATTTGCATGAAGCTTAAACCTCTTCCCTTTCACTACACTTGTCTGATAGAGAAATATTAATTTAGAGCAGAAGAGATTTTGATAAATAAAATTATTCTCAGGAAATAAAGATAGGCTCAATAATCAGAAACTGTTTTAGCTCTTGTAATGTAGACTTTAAATGGAGGGAAGAAACTATGTTTTACTATATATTAATTGGTAAACACCAAACTGGATTAATTGCCTTTACAAACTCTTTAGAACTGTTTTTGTAGGAGGTGACTCTCATGGTTCCTAAGTGTGCGTGGAAGTTACGGAAGTTCCCTGAGGTCTGACTTGTGCCCTGATCTTCAACACTGGTGCTTCTCTGTCAGACCCCTTCTTTGCCACCAAGAGTGTACCACTAAATCCTAATGGTAGTGAGTCAAGCTATTTCACATAGCTGTGCTGCTGGAGGTGAAAGGGCCTAGGCAGCTAGAGCTAAAACGTTTTCCGTTTTCTTTAAACTCATCAAGTTACAAACATCATAAAAAATCTTTACCTAAGGGATGACTGGATGAAGAAGATGTGTGTGTGTATATATATATATATATATATATATATATACAGTGCAATATTATTCAGCCATAAAAAAGAATGAAATCTTGCCATTTGCAACAACATGGACAGACCTTAAGGGCATTATGCTAAGTGAAATGTCAGACAGAGAAGAACAAATACCATTTGATCTCACTTACATGTGAAATCTAAAAAGAAAACCCCAAACGCTCAATTCCTAAATCTATACACCAGATTAATGGTTGCCAGAGATGGCAAGTAGGTGGACAATGGGAAAAATCAGTGAAGGTGGTCAAAAGGTACAAATTTCCAGTTGTAAAATAAGTAAGTTTTGGGGAGGTAGGGGCCGGCCCAGTGGCACAGTGGTTAAGTAAGTTCAGCACACTTGGCTTTGGTGGCCCGAGTTTGTGGGTTCAGACCCCAGGGCAGGGACCTGCACCACTCGTCAGCCATGCTGTGGCAGCGACTCATACAAAATAAAGGAAGACTAGCACAGACGTAAGCTTAGGGCTAATCTTCCTCAGCAAAAATAAATAAATAAATAAAATAAGTTCTGGGGATGGAATGTACAGCATGGTGACTGCAGTTAATAACACTGTATTGTATATTTGAAAATTTCTAAGAGAGAAGATCTTAAAAATTCTCATCACAAGAAAAAAATTTTTAACTATGTGTGGTGATAGATGGTAACTAGACTTATTTTGGTGAGCATTCACAATATATACAAATATCAAATCATTATGTTGTACACCTGAAAGTAATGTAATGTTATATGTCAATTATGTCTGAGTAAAAAAAGTCTTTGAGGAGTTTATCTAGTAGTTGGTGCACAAAGTGTGACTATAAAATGATGGGAAAGATTTCACAAGCCACATGCAAAACTGTGCCTGATTGTAGCCATACCTTGAATACTGATGATGGAATTTTTGAAGTAGACTCATAAAAATCGTGGAATCATAGTAAGTTACAGATACAAGGGCTCATAAGAACCATCCAGTCCAACCCATTTCATTTAGAGATTTCAGAAATTCAGGTGAAATGGCTCGCCCAAGGACACAGAGGGAATGGAGAGCAAGCCAGAGAGAGTTGCACAAGACTATATGCACTGCCTTTCAGAGTTCGTCCTCTATTGCGTATGCTTGCTCACAAGCCTGAAGGGATCAACTGTGCGCCAGCTGGCACCAGAGAAAACCTGCTTGTAGCTGAAGACTTCTCTCACTGTACGGAGCAAAGCCTGACGCCGTGAGACTGCCAGGGTTGGGCTGAGCTCTCTGGAATCTGCGGAAAGCTGAGTTTGTATCAGAAGGTGCTGCAGGGCAGATGTGCAGGAAGTGCTGGTGGCTGGGAGTGTGCTGAGGCAGATGAGAGAACAGGGCCTCCTGTGCAGACAGTGGGACAGAGCCCGTTCACTGGGAGCGTTCTGCTTTCGGACTGCGCCATGAGAGCTGCTTATGAGAGGCAGAAGCGCTGGTCTGAAGACTGCTGGGGGCAAATGTGGTGCTCCGGAAGACGGCAGTGAGGGCCCACAAGTAGGACTCTGCAGCATTTGCAGGCCACACCACAGGTCTGCCTTAGGGGAAAGCTGCTCAATGGACAGACTCTGAACAAGAAAAACGCCTAACGTGGGTTATCCTGACATGTTCACCAGGCGTTTCTCCTAACCTGGGTCCCATCACTGCCAGAGACCACTTGGTTCCCTTCTTTACCAAACTCCCCTGCCGATTACAAGGCTCTTTCCATTTTCAGAACTGAGGGGTGAGGTGAGGCGTCACTGGCATTTTGAGGTGTAGGGAGACATAGGGTTCACCTCAGAGAGTGAGTGAAGCTAGGAAGCACCACACATGGTATGTGAGGTTGGCTACCTAGAGAAATGAGAGACTGTCCACACGGGTTTGGCTGGCGTGTCTAATCAAGGTGAGCAGGCCACGACTCTCAGGGGCTCTCTCATGATGACGGAGCAGTGAAACCACTTTGGAAAAGCCACAGAACAACATAAATGGTGAGAATTAGCTTTGAAAGCTGAAGTCTAATGAGTTGTCTGAAGAAAGAGGTGTCAATTGAAGGCAGATGGTCAGCATGGAATCTGGATGAAATGGAGTCTAAAGAACAAGAATTCGGCTGTGTTTATCGGCCCTGACAAAAGCACACGACTTTTGGTCCTTTGAGAAGCGTCCTCCACTGTGTGGGAGAGTTTGCTCAGTGGCTTTGCCGTGGCCTCTGTCCACTCTCTCCTGTGATTATTCATTGCTCTGCTCTGATTCCAGGTCCACCAAGGAAATGTCTTATTAATAATCCAACTTCTAAGAATCAGGATGGGGCATAAATGCAAGAAGACATTCTGCTTGGTGCACATGAGTATTTCAGCCACTGAAAAAGCGTGTCTCTTTGCAATAAAAGTTGTCTAGAGAAGGATATATATTTTATCTTAATTTTGGTTAGGACATATCAGACTACAGTCTACTAAGCGTTTAAACATTGAGTGTCTGTACCTGAAAGCTAAGGATCATATTCTGCAACATGATGACCACACCCAAGTATGGCCTCCTCATCACCAGCTGGATCCCCTCTAGGGCAGAGACACAGCTCGCTGCCCGTGAAGCCTGCACCGTTTGCTTCTGATGCCATTACTGTTTGTTTATCTCCAGCCTGGTAGATTTAACCAAAAGTAGTGCTACAGCAGCTACCACGCTAGAGATGCCCCACTGGAAGCTTCCAAGCTCCTACAAGTCAGCCAGGTAATGAGATAAGCCTTTTAGTGCCTGTCAGTGCTTCTGAGGCCTATGGCCATACGGCTGCTAGGGCTACTTAAAATGCTCAGTTGTTGTTTTTGCTTTTGAGTTAATCTATTTCATGTAATTTTGGTAACAGTGGGAACCTCAGGTTGCCATATAATTGGCAATTATGTACCGTGTGCTGTTTGATTTAACAGGAATAGGAAAGTTAATTATTAATTTTTTCAATTGTTTAGGGATCTTCCCTTCTCCCTCTGAAAAATAGACTCTAAGGGAGAAAAAAATGAAGGAAGTCTTTAGTGATGGCTTCTGGCTGTCATCACCTGCCACACCGAATTCTTCTGCTTAGACCACACTGTGTCTAATGACTTGGAAATAGGAACCCAGGGCACCCTTAGGGGGGTAGAGGAAGGAGAGAAAGGAGAGAGATTACACTTGCGGGCACATGTCGTGTACCACGTAGTTTGCCACTTGCTTCCACAGACATTGTCTTATTTATTTATTTATTTATTTATTTATTTTTTTAAATATTGAGTTTCTTTTTTTCTTTTTCTTTTTTTTTTTTTTTTTTAAGATTTTATTTTTCCCTTTTTCTCCCCAAAGCCCCCCCGGTACATAGTTGTGTATTCTTCGTTGTGGGTTCTTCTAGTTGTGGCATGTGGGACGCTGCCTCAGCGTGGTCTGATGAGCAGTGCCATGTCCGCGCCCAGGATTCGAACCAACGAAGCACTGGGCCGCCTGCAGCGGAGCGCGCGAACTTAACCACTCGGCCACGGGGCCAGCCCCTAGACATTGTCTTATTTAATTTCAATATCAACTCTGCTAAAAAGAAGGGATTATTATCCGAGGCCCAGAGAGTTAAGTGATTTGACTGAAGTCACTCAGCTGCCCAGTGGCAGACCTGGGGTTTCAAATGTAGCCTGCCTCGCATCACAGTGGAAAGCTTTCTGTTATTGTTTATTGCCTTGAAAAGACAGTGGGGCGGAATATGACTTCAGACCAAAGTTACGTTTTGCAAAGCAAGGGTTGTGTTTTATTGTTTCTCCAAATCCAGAAAAACTGCTCCAAATTCTTTGACCTTTCATCCCTCTTTTCTCTCCTTTGAGGAAAGGTCATAATAATCACCATTCTTCTGGATGGAAAAGAGGAAAATGCTTATTTCCTTTCTTCCTCCTACCCTCCACCTTCCAACTTTGAATGAAATAACAGCTTTTCAAAAGATAAAATAAAGCAGAAGAACCTTAACACAAGAATAAAATAACAAAAGATAAACATCGAAGGAACAAGAGCAATGGATAATGGTATCAGCAAACCCTGCAAGAAACAAATTTTCTGAGCTTCCTGGGAGCCAAAGCAAGGGAAGAAACAGGTTGAGTCACATGGCTTTCATTGTTAAATAAGGAAAGAACTACTGATTCCTTTGGAAAAATAAACTTTTCTTTTGTTACTCTTAGCTTTGAAAAGAATTTATCATGTGAGTTATCCTAAAAGAGATATTGAATGTCATAAGAGAGAAAATACTAGACAATAGTTTAATTTAAAAAAAAGTTAAGATAATTTTTTTCCACTGAGATGTCTCTCTGACAGACAGCTCTGGCAGAGAGGTGAATGTTTATGCTCTGGCTGTTCATTCAGCATGACACGGTAACTTTGGGTGTGTCTGTCAAAGAAGCCTGCCCTGGAAAGCCTTCTCTAGCCCCCTTCCATGACATCGCTCAGAGTATTTCCCACATAAATTTTTTAGTGTAGGTCTCTTTTTTCCTGTCCTACCACATTTTAGATTGAAAAATCCTGTGAAGAAGGACCATGCTGTCTCCTTGTGCTTTGTGGAAAACATGCCCCCCACCCCCATACAGTGTTACAGCACATAAAGGATCTTTCCATGGGGACTAGATTTTCATGTTTTATACTTAAAAAAATCTATTATCAATATCTACTTGAGAAACATGGCAATCATGCAAGGCATCTGAATTTTTTTCACTAAACCATAGCTCTTACATCTGACTATGACCCACTGACATATTTGTTTCTGTCCTTCATAAAGCTGCTATTTATGCTCCCAGATTGAACCATTCATGAGTATTTCTCTCTCTCTGCTTTGTTTCTTGTTGCACATGTCGGAAATCAAAACTTTCTACAGAGTACTTATTTTTGGATTTGAATAATCCATTTCTTCTTTCCCATATTTCTTAGTATCATGGCTATTTTTAGTTGTTTTTTCCTATTAATAACAATTCATCTGTTGCATTTCTCTGCATACTTTCTTTGAGGACAGCTTCTGCATCTGTGGATTGTGTGTACCTCTGACATTATACAGGTAAAATACCTTTTTTTCTTTTGTATGTAGAGCTTTACTGAAGTTTGCCGGAAGACCAAGAGGGAGATTATATTGCAACAGCAAGATAAATTTATAAATTTACAGCTGATTTCTAATAAATTCTATATGATTGTGATGAAAGCAACTGTTGCCAACACATTATAGAGGAGTAAAATTAGAGAAAAATTAACTTTACATTTTGGAAAAGATATCTTTCATGGAAAATACAAAAGGATATTTTTTAAAAAGCAAACAAAAATGAAAATTGCCAGTTTTCCTAAAGTTGACACTTTGTGATTTTTTTTCGTCTGGTGCTTTTCAGAAAAACTTTCCGAGGCCTCCAGGGGAGGTTGGGATGAACATACACGACCCTCTCCAGCGGCCTTGCTTGCAAAGCCAGTGCTGGAATTGTTCTGTGGGCTGCTTCTAACTGCCCGGGCTGCAGGCAGCTGCCTTTATAAATGCCAGTAAGATGGGTCCAACACCAAGTGATCACGTCTGGGTGGTCTTCAGTGTGGGAAAGAGCCTAGGCTCTTAGCTAACAGGCTGTGAAGAAGCCATTTGGGCAAACATTCTATCTTCAACTGGCACTTTGCTTTCGACTTATGGATCCTGTCCTTCCCTCCCCACCTCCTTCCCTAAGAACTTTAAAGCTTTTGGGTTTTCTTTTTCTAGGTATCTATCCACTAAGCTTTTTATGGTACAGTCTTGTAGAGGAATGGGAGGACTGATGTTGCATTCCTGGTGGCAAAGTTCCTTTTGCATTATCCACTTGAGATTCCCTAGCCTCGCGATCTCCTTTTTCTGGTTTGCAGCGCTCTCAAGCTCCCCATTTCCCTTGGTGGCCTCGTGTTAGCCTGAGCTGGAGATGTCTCATAAAAGGCGGTGTGCAGGTTTGCAACCTATAGTATTCTCAAAGCTCAGCTGCTTGGGGGTGGAGACCGAGCTGTGAAGACACTGTGCTGTTGGTGTTCTTGCCTGGCTGGAAGAGTTGTCTTCCACCAATCCTCAAGTGGGGTCTGCCAGAGGGAAACTATTTTTTAAGATGTTTGCGCATATCAAATACGACTTCCTAGAGGCACCTTCAAGCTGCTTCTGCATTTCAAAGAGGGTTTATTTATCCCATTAGTTGAGTCATCACATTTAGGCAAAAAGGCTTTTTACAAATGTGGAACTCCTCAGAAAGGACTTTCTATACATTCCTGTATGTGGAACTGATGCACAAGTTCCCACACTGGTTGCTATGCTGATTCAAAGACGGTTTGCTCCTCTAAGGAGAAGAACAAACACTTCAGGAAGAGTTTTCCCAGAATATTGTAGACCTGGTGTGAGTGAATGAAGCGAAGATGTTCATCTTTCAGTGGTTCGTCTTGGCAATCACAGTCTAACTGCAGTATTGTTGTTTAGGGACACTAAGTCTGTATGGTGCCATTACGATAGCTCCTGGTTAGCCCTATGCTCCCAGTCTCTCATTTCCTCAATCCATCCTACACACTACACCTAAAGTGATCTTTCCAATATGAAAATCATATCATGTTACTCCTTACTCCCCACTTAAAAATTCTTCAAGGACCCACAGAAGGCAATGCCACCTTTTTAGCATGGCAGGGAAATCCTTCAGGCCCTGGCTCCTGCCATCCTGCCCAACTTCACTCTCCCACAATCAGTGAGTCTTCTAAGAACAATCGAGGACCAACACGTATAAGCACCAGTTACCGAGTACTGAGCATGGAGCTAAATGTATAGTGCACTTGGATCCTTTTAATGAAGCCAAGAAGTAGATGTCCCCATTTCACAGAAGGGAAAACAGATGCTTAGAGAGGTTCAGTAACTCGTGGAAAGTCATCAGCTTCTAGGTGGTGGAACCTAGAGTCTCTCGTAGGTGGTCTGACGTCACAGTCTGTGGCTTACCTGCTCTCCTGCTGAATTGCCAGCTGTTTCTGAACATCCCACTCCTTCTTTCTCGTAACGTACACCTTTTTGTGTCCTGTTCCCACTTCCTGGAAAGCCCTATCCCATTTGTTCAGCTGCTGGCTCTTTCTCCACCATAATGTCTCAGGTCCATTGTTAATTTCTCTGGCAGCCTTCCCAGGCTCACCAAGCCGGAGTTAGGAAAGGACGCCTCTGCAGCCAAAGCCCCGAATTGATGTGTAAGCCAAGCCCTTACTAAGTTGTACTGGGTTGGTTAACGTCTCTGTTTCCCTGACTGGACTGTGAGCTTTTTGAGGACAAGGGATTTCGTCTTTATGTCCCCACTGTCTCCTTCAGCAACTCGTCCCTGACTAGCTGGTGCTCAATAAATGTTCATCAAAGGGAAAGAACAGAAGAATGCATGGATAGGAGTTGGGGGAATATAATGCATACAAGATTTGCTTATTCTTAATTACTCTTTGAAGTCTATTCTCTGGGGCAAAAGTTCCCTGTCAAAGGTTCCTCCATCCCTCAGGGTCCTTGAGGAATGTAGTAGACTCCTGGAACCCTTTTTTTTTTTTTGAGGAAGATTAGCCCTGAGCTAACTGCTGCCAATCCTTCTCTTTTTGCTGAGGAAGACTGGCCCTGAGCTAACATCTGTGCCCATCTTCCTCTACTTTATATATGGGACGTCTACCACAGCATGGCATGCCAAGCAGCGCCATGTCCACACCTGGGATCCAAACCGGCGAACCCCAGGCCGTCAAAGTGGAACGTCCACACTTAACTGCTGAGCCACCAGGCCAGCCCCTCTTGGAACCATTTTGAATATTTCAAAAAGGTTAACAGAAACCATTGACCTGAGATAACTCCCTACAAGCTAAATAAAATGTCAAGTTTCTTTTTTTTTTTTTTTAAAGATTTTGTTTTTCTCCCCAAAGCCCCCGGCACATAGTTGTATATTCTTAGTTGTGGGTCCTTCTAGTTGTGGCATGTGGGACGCCACCTCAGCGTGGCTCAATGAGCAGTGCCATGTCCATGCCCAGGATTCAAACCCACAAAACCCTGGGCTGTCTGTATTGGAGAGCGTGAACTTAACCACTCGGCCATGGGGCCGGCCCCTCAAGTTTCTTTTCTTTTGGCTAAAATAATATCAACTTTGTGTGGTAACAAAGATTTTCTCCCAAGAATCAAAAACTCTTATTGGCTGGGAAGGCTATGTGTGATTAATAAAACAATAAGAAAGTAAGTTATCTGTTACTTAAATACTGCTTGTTTAGTAGAAGTTTCTCAAAGATTGGAATCATAGGGCAAAACTCCTAATAGCTTCTCTTAGGATATTTCATGGTACAAATGTGGGGAAGTCTCTGCCTTGCTCATGGCCTCACGCTCCCACAGCTTTCTTATCTGCACAGAATCCCCTTTACAGAAAGCTGAGGAAATTATCTTATGATTGGGCAAATATGGCTTCTCTGTTGAACATTTTTTTTAACCTTTCCATTGACAGCTGGATGTGAGAGTGTTCTGGTTTCTTTATCTGCCATCCATTTATCATCAGATTTAATATAGTTTATTGAGTTGAATTTGTTTTTTCCAAAAATTTTATCATTACCGTCTTCCAAATAAAAGAAATAAAAAATAATAGATAAGAGAGCAAAGGAGACAGATGAGTTTTTCTCTCTTTCCTATGGCTTCTGGCCAGTCTATTTTGGCTATGAAAACAGCCAGCAGGCTACTTTATTGAAATAAAATCCAAATCCCCAATTTGTCAGATTTTTCACTGACTTGGTCTGGAATACACCATTATTATAAACGATTTCGTCCCTGTCAGTGAAGGCAAAAGGTCTTTCATTAGCAGTTCTGGCTCTATCACAAACCTTTCCATGGGCTCATTTGGTCATACGATTTATTATAAAATTTGTAGTGTGCAAACAATGCCACAACCTCTGGAATAGTAAACTCATCAAACTTTTCGTAACATCTCCTCAGTCCCTTGTGCTGTTTGGCCAACACATCTTCTTAGGATTGTAAATATGCTCCCATTTCTTGCTTACCATCATTCATAGATAAGACTACTCTTTTCTTCATTTCTGCATTTCCAAAGTCAGAGTAATCAGGCTTCATTGAAGATAGCAATCAGGCTCTGATAACTGCAGTACGCAATTCCATTCCTTCTGAAGCCCAGCCACTATCTATCTCCTTGCTCTAGTTCATCCTCCACAGAGAAGCTTGAGTTTTTGATTCAAAAGCCAAATTTGGGGGCCGGCCCGGTGGCATAGCAGTTAAATTCACATGTTCCAATTTGACAGCCCGGGGTTCGTCAGTTAGATCCCGGGTGCAGAGATGGCACCACTTGGCAAGCCATGCTGTGGCAGGCATCCCACATATAAAGCAGAGGAAGATGGGCACGGATGTTAGCTCAGGGCCAGTCTTCCTCAGCAAAAAGAGGAGGATTGGCAGCAGTTAGCTCAGGGCTAATCTTCCTCAAATAAATAAATAAATAAATAAAAGAACCAAATTTGAATCCCATCTGTCACCTGATTAGAAATCTTTGAGGGCCTCTGGTTGCTGACACTTTTGATCCATAGACCCTAGACATCTGTCTTCAAGGCTCACTTTTCAGCTTCAATTGCCATCAGAGCCACTGAGGTTCTTTCTCCTCCAACCACCTTGGATGCTTACCTTTCTCCAATGTGACATGACCTTTCATGCCTAGAATGTTCTTACATTCCTGTTCAATTCCCACCCATCCTCCAAGTCTCTGCTCAAATGTCATCACTCCTGGGAGAGCTCATTCGTACTTTTGGCTGTATCGTCTTTTGGTTTGTGTTATAATTCGCTGTTTCTGTGTCTGCCTCTCCCACTCCTATGAGCCCTTTGAGGGCAGAGGTCAGGTTTTATTTATATTTGGATCTGTAGAGCCAATGGCTTCCAATAACTAGGAAGATCATAAACCTTGTCAATCAATTTGGGAGACTTTTGACAAAGGGGGCACTGTTAAGTTGGGGCCATGGATATAAGTAGGATTTACCCAGGAAATCCAGGATGTACTGTCACCCTACCAATACTCCAAGCCTTTCAGTGTCCCTGCCTTCACTCCTTTCCAGTTTCATCTTCACCCAGGCTCCTTCCCTGCCACCCATCCAACATGAATGGTTCCCTCCAGCCTCACAAACTGCCTTCAGTCTCATGATGGTTTCTGCCACTGCTATCCCTCTGCCATGTCCACTTGGGAAACGCCTCTTCATATTGCAGGACTTTCTTGTGCATCATTCTTCAAAGAAGCTCCCCGTGATTTTCTCTGCATTAGATTAGGAGCTCATTCTGGAATGCTCGCCAGCAATGAGCATGAACAGCATCAGATTGCACCAGTCTGCTCACCGCCTTGCCTTGCGCAGCCCCGGTAAGTTGCAGCTCTTTGAGGCAATGACTGCACCTCATTCATCTCTGATTTCCAATCACCCTGTACTATTTTAATAAATATCAATTGAATTAAGCGTAACTTTGTAATTACTGTAGCTTTTAGGTGGCAAATCCATTAAATTTTTTGTAACATCCTCCTTTACCGTTTATGTAACATATATTTCCGGGATTCAAACTGTTTTTAGATTTTAATAAATGTTACATTACTATTTGTTGAAATTAATACATCTGATACTAAATACCAAATCATGATTTTGTTTGAAATGTAACTGATCTTTGAGTCTTTTGCACGATTTTTTATAGCTCCTGGACCTATAATTCTCTAACTAGCATTCTGGTTTTGAAAAATTTTGAGGGGATGTCCAGAATCAACTTTTTTTGAAGAGTGTCAATTCTATATGAGATACCTTGGGAATTTGGGGGGAAATTCTGTGTTCACATGTGACTCAATCAGAAAACAAATTTCTCCTTGCCTCATAGTTGTTCTGCACCTCTTCTTGGTTTAATTTCATCTCAGCCTTTCTAAATCCGGAGTGCCTGAGGGGATGGAGTTTCAGAAAGAGGCTTGAAGTGGGATGGAAAGAGGAGTGACATGTTTCCCATCAGAAGAACTTACGAATCACATTTTTTCCTGGGAAAAGGCACTCAAATCATTTACTTCCTCATCTTCTCTCATTTCAATCCATGGCCAGGAAGTGACTTGGCATGGAGAAACAGTAAGAGAAAACCAAGTTTGGTGTGTTACAAGGTTGAGAAAAAGGGTATCCAGAGGGTGGTTGATGGCTTGTCCCACTCCCTCCTAGTTGCTTGTGGTTTCTCTCATCCTACGGGAACAGTCTTTTCAGATGAGTGAGAATTATTGAAATGGTCACAATTTTTGAGCACCTAGCACTGTGTCTGTCATAGTCTGACCTTCCCACAAATATCAAATGAAAAGAGAATGAAAGCATACTTGGCAATGTTCGTAATGAATTACGTCTTGTTTCTGGAGGTCACAAATCTTGGCCAAAAGATGAGTGGAGTAGGAGAGAGAAGAAAAAACACATCAGGGTAATATACCCAAAGAGAATGAATATTGGCTTTTAAAGAAATTTCCAGAACTTTAGTTTGTAATTACTTTAATGTAGTCCCTTGGATTCTTTGAGATGTTGCTTCTGCTCATGACCCTTGCACCATCCTGTTCTTCATTCAGTTTATTCAGGAAATACTTGAAAAGTGCTCATTGTGCCTAGGGCATTGCTAGAGGCACTGGAAAACCAGATGAGAGACAGGCCACCTCCTGCTGGAAAGCCTCTGTTCTGTTTATCCAGACGCCGGTTAGTGACAGCCTCCATTACAGCGTGCCTCAGTGTAAGCGCTTCCAGTACAGGTTATCCTGGCTGCCCTGGAGGTTTTATGAGCTTCCTTGTCCCAAAGAATAGTGCTAATCCCACAAGGCCCAGTTAGTTGAGAGATTAGTATGTCTTGGGTGCTGTGCTAAACACAGTACAAGTATTCTTTCATTTAATCCTCCTATCGAGTGTGGTAAAGATTATTTTTAGATGTGGAAACTAAAGTTGAGAGAGGCTAAATGACTTGTATAAAGTCATCCAGCTGGTAAGAGTGCTGGTGGCAGAGCTGAGAGAGGTAGGTCTCTGAAGCCGATTTCTCAGCCATTGCCCTATTCAATGAGCATCTTCTCCTGCCTGCCTCTGGCAGAAGGTATTAAAACCCTCTCCATCCCTCGTCCCCAAGTTTATAACTTATCCCTCATTGAAAATCTCAGATGAGGACTGAGGAGAGTGAAGATCCCTTTTCTGAACACTCCCAGTAGGTGATGGCACCCACAACCAAGGCTTTGAGAACTGCTGTTACTCATGGGCCCACTTTATTCTCAGGTCCCTAGGCACTCCCTTCTGCCCTCTGGCTGCAGTTGGCTTGATGCAGGCATTCTATATGCCCAACTGACTGTCCTGCTCACTGTCCTAAAGAGATTCAAAAACATAGCTCTCCTCAGGGCAACTGGACAAACATACATGACTGATTTATGGGGGGTGGTAGCCAGCCTTCAATGGAAATCCCATAAGAGTTAGAAATCCCATAAGAGTTAGTATAGAAACAGACTTCTATTACACAGTCTCAGATAGAAACAAGGTAATGTAGGTTTTGGCAGGAAATTATTATTTTTGACTGACTCTCAAACCTACAGTTTATGCCAAAATTCATTTTCCCACCCCCAACCTACTGCACTTGCTTTTACAAGAACTTTGGGCACTCTGAATTATTTTGGGAATTTGGGGGATGTTCTCTATTACAATGCACAGCAGGTTCCTGGGAAATTACTCCAAAGTGTAACTCAAGCAAAGAACAAATTTTGCTTTGATGTCAAACATCCTCCTCAACCAGTGCACATCATACTGCCTCCTTGGTATTTCTCAAAGGTCTGAGCATCTCACCACCTACAGTGTTTAGATAACAAACAAGTGAAGAGTGCTACCGTAGCAATATCTGCTCATCCTCAGACCATACTTCATGATGAAATTTTTAAAAGGTGCTATGGGTATGGTGCTTTTAGGTTTCAGGTCATAGGTTTAAATGCAACTCAGATTAGCGGCTGTCGTGGGATACTCACCTGTGTAAAATGAACCAGTGCTCTAACTCAAAATCTAAGATATAGTTAGATACATTTTAACTACAGCCACCACCTCTGATACCTTGTTAGTGATCACAGAAGAAAGACCAGTCATAATGAACAGGGTAGAATGAACAAAAAATATTAATCTTAAAAAAATGAAAGAGAAGTATTCAAATTTTATTAGACCAAATCATCTTAAACAAAAAACATACACATGCACACATATAGCCATGGTGTTTTCTTTTTGCTGTTATAATGACACGTGCTCAGAAGAAACATTCTACTCAAATGACAGTATCAACAATTGCATAATTTTTATCATCTATACCTTTTTGGAGGCTCTGGAATTTTATATTTTCTATATGTAAAGAGGCATTGTGATTGTTTTATTGGACTTTATCATGTTAACATCTTCTTTTCCCACTAAGAATTTATAAGACATTAAGTTTTTTTCCCCAATTGGTTTTTATTTTTTCATAAAATAGCCTCTCATTAGAAATTGTTTTCCAAGTTAGAAAGCAACTTTTCTGGGTGAAGATGGAATTTACTTTAAACATTCCGCTGAAGCATTCCTTCATTCATCAAGCAAGTATAAACTTGGTCCCTACTGTGGGCATAGTATTTGCTGGATTGGGGGCTGTAGGAGGAAGCAAAACAATTTAACACACAATCCTTACCTTGGAAGAGCTTACTGTCCAGGTGGGAATGTGGTGCAGACGTGTAGTGAATGTTAGGTGGTGATTCAGCGGTACCTGAGATGGCAGCGGGCGGGGTGTGACTGTGTGTCCAGCAAATGCCATTGATACACAGAAATGTTCTGGGTTCCTAGAAGGGAGAAATTACTGTGACAAGGAGAGATCTGACCAGCTCCATGGGAAGTGGGACTGTATCTGACTTTGAAAGGTAGGAAGTTCCTGGGAGGTTGATGGAAGGACACATTACGCAGTCCACACCAGGGCCCCAGGTTTGAGCCAGAGCCCAGTGATGGGAACGAGCAAAGTGTAATTTTAGGGAATCGGGGTGCATCCCACCCAAGAGGTGGCAGAGGGCTTGGGCTTCGCAGTTAACTCTGAACTCACCATTCCTTGCCAAGCTCACTCCTGAAACAGCACAGCAGAGGATCTGAGCAGGCGGCGTCCAGCGCTGGGGAAGCATGGGCGGGGGATGGGGCCTGAGTTGCTATGTAGTCTCATGTGGAGAAGTGAGGGTCCCAAAACATGGGGGACGTTTTGTCCCTATCCTTCCTCTCACCACTTTCCTGTTAAATAAAAGGGGGGAAAAGCAGATAAACAGGAAACATAGAGCTTTTGCTTTTGTTTTTACTCTCACGTGTGTAGTCTAATGTCTGTGCATAAAGCTGTTCCCAACCTCCTGAAGAACTCATCAGTCTGAAGTTTCCAGGGAGGGCTGTCTGATTGCGGTGGCCCTGCGCTCTGGGTTCCCGTAGCTGTTTTTGTCAGGAAGCTTTTCTGGCACCGTTCACAGTGATGTTCTTCGCTCTTTTTTCCTCTTTCTAGGCGTGAAGATGGCGAAGTCTCTTCCTCAACCTTTTCTAAGCCAAACAGCTTTATCATTTTAGTTGTTTTCTCTAAGGGCTGTTTCTCAAACTTGTAATCAATGAGAAAAAAATTGATTTCTTCTTAAATGCCCCACACTTTCCATATCCCACTTCAAAATGTGGAGCTAAAGACAGCAGAGTATTCTGTATCTGTGCTGAGCATCAACGAAAGGCCTCCTGTTTTTCTTTTACTAAATCAATCATGCTCTTAAGGCTAAAGCACCAACATCAATAGGTTGTGTTGTCTATGACCTCCAGATCGTTTTCTTTATGACATGACAAAATGAAGCTTGCAATGAGTGGTTTGTTTTCCTTCCCATGTGAATTATACTCTAGAACTTCAATCTGTTTATGTCCACCCACTTCTCCAACTCATGAAGATCATTTGTACTTCTATCCAGTTTTCCAAAGTGGAAGGTACCACACCTGGTTTGATGTCATCCCTAAACTTAATAACCATATTCTATACTATCATCTAAGTCACTACTAAAAATAGCACGAGGTTAAGACCAACCTCTTTGTAATTCCATGAGGTATGCATCTCTGTGCTGACGTTAATAATTACTTACTGAGAAAGGGCTTCTAATTGCTTGTGAATCCACCTGATGAGAAGATGATTTCAGGATGTAGTTCTTTAATTGCCCAATGTCAAGCGAGACAAAACCCAAAACTGTACAAAAGTCAACACTACCTCCTGTCTTTGCCTTCTGCTTGATTTTACCAGATTTGTCATGCTTCTGAGGAATAGAAATTGAGTAATATGAGGGGATTTCTTATTTAAACAAAACCATCTTGGTTTTATCCAGCAGGCTACCTTGTGTGTGTATGCATGTGTGTGTGTCTACAAGATTGTGACATATTTCTGGATCTGAATGTTAAGGTGTTGAGTCTAATGTTTTGAGTCTTCCTATTTCTCTTTTTAAAACACAGGTGTGCGTTTCTCTCTCTCAGTCCATAGACACCTCGCCTTAAGTTTGCAAAGATAATTGCCAGTGATTCGGTGATGCTGTCACTGCAATGCCACACCACAGTGTTTGCCAGAGACAATTTGCTCATTCTGCCATTGGAGCTTGCAGGTCATGCATTAGCTTGTGTGTTTGTATCTAATAATGATTTTCGATTTATCGAGTAGAGTCATCATCTGAAGTACTGTGAAAACACAAGGATAAAAGCAATTTCTACCTCATCCATTTGTCACGTAAGTGGGATAGCCATGAGAGTTAGGAAGTAAAAACATGGAGGAACGAAAGGTCAGTGATGTGGCTGACACCTTGCTGGCAGCTGGCTGACTTGTCTTCAGCACAACCTTTGGACTGCAGCCATTTTGATCAGGAGGAGACCTATCATGGGAAAAGCTTTCTTCGACTGTGAGAGTATTGACGAGAGGTCTGAAAAGGAAAAGGGAGCTAGGTAGGATAGTTGGAAGGAGAGATAGGTTCATGTGAAAACAAACAGATCCTTCTCATCCCTCTGTTCTGTGACAGGGATTTTCAGTGGCTTCAAAGGAATTCGGTCTATGAAGGGCATGTTGGGGAGGGAGATTGTTTACGGAGTGAGCCCTTGTTTTACCTGGCTGCCAAACAAAAGAACCTTCCAGCCACATGAAATTGGTTGCACAACGCATAGCATCTTGGTCATGATAAGTGCTGTTGCTTGAGACTGGTATTTCTGGTGCTTGAGTTCCAAAAGTTTCTTGTCCACCTTGTTGGGTGTTGTGACTCAAATGTTGATTGTGGTTAATCTGCACAAAGGTGGGAATGGAAATGATTCCCTCAGGGAAAACTGGCTGGATTTCTGCTCAGCCTTTTGCTTACTGTTAAGGAACATACATACCGAGGAGGTCAGGTTTGGCCCTGTCATCTCACCTCACCTGCTCCTTACTTCAGCCATCTCCACCCAAGTGGCCAAGGATGAAGCCTGACATGGTGTCATCCTCACCCCTGGGATCACGCTTGGGGTGAGTCAATAAAAGAGTAGCCATTACCTCCAGGAGGCCCAGGGAGCAGTTTGATGTACCTTTAGGTGGCAGGGGGATGAGTGGTGCCATCTACTTTACTTTTTTTTCCTGTGAGGATTTGCCGGGAGCTAACATCTGTTGCCAATGTTCCTCTTTTTGCTTGAGGAAGATTGTTGCTGAGCTAACATCTGTCCAATGTCCCTCTATTTTCTATGTGGGACACCACCACAGCACGGTTTGATGAGCGGTGCGTAGCTCTGTGCCAGGGATTCAAACCCATGAACCCTGCGATGCTGAAGTGGAGTGGGTGAACTTAACCGCTACACCACTGGACTGGCCCATACTTTACTCTTTTCCCATTAGCTCTTAGGACTAGTCTATTGTATTTTCTAACAGCAAAAAGCCTGGGCCTAAAGACATGAGATTCCAGATGGCTAACCTGCAAAATGGAGCGAGAGGGGCATGGAGGGAGGATGAAGAGAGCATGGCGTGATAAAGGTTGGGTTAGAAAGCTGTGATGTGTTCTGGTGATTAATGGGCCATCCACAGAGGGTGGACGTGTATGCCAATGATGTGGGCTGTGGAAAGAGGAGGCTGGAGGGGGTACCCAAACTTTGCCCATCACTGCTTTCTTCTTGTCTTTTCTTCCTTTATTTTGCCTACATGCCTACTACTAAGTCCGTACTAATGGCGATATTAAGTGTCAAAGCATTCTGCTTTGTACCAAAGATCTCTGAATGAGGCTACTGTTTATTGTATTCTTTGTTGGGTGAAAGGTTAAAAAAAAGTGCATGTATTTTCTTTTCTGCAGTTCATTCAGGTTTTAATATAGAGCAGAGCAAAATACAATGAAGAGAATTGTACATAATAGTCTTGGCTTCTTGAAGATACTAAGCTTCCCATGAGTTAAGAGTAGACCTTCCGAAGCCTTGACTTACACACCTCGTAGATTTTGGTCGTATTGAAGCCTTTGCGACATTGGTATGTGGGGAGATTTGAGCCTTGGCTTGTCTAGAGATAATTACCAGAGCTTGGTTGCTGAATTACAAATCCTTCTTACCTAACAGTCACACAATAGCAGCTTCCATAGCAGAGTAACATATTCCACGGTGGGTGCCAGGGAGGGCAAAGGGAATGTGTTCTCCTGTGGTGGATCAACCCACCTCTTTGAGACTGGCTGGAAGCAGAAGTTGAAACTTGCCGCTGATTACGTAAGTGATTCCTTCCATACAGTTTGTCTAATTGCAAATTTTTAAATACAGTGATCATTAGCTTCTACGTAGAGAATTTGGTGTCTTATTTGAACAGAATCCTGGTAATGCTCAGGCCCAAGTTATACTTACTCAGTTTCCAAAAAGTGTGGTTAGATGCACAGTGCAAGAGGGGAATATTGTCGCATAACATATGCTGAAAGGGATTTCCTGCAATTTGCCGTGGTCTGTTTGTTAAGGTGTGTTAATGCATTGATTTTTGCTTGTGTGCACACGTGAACTGGGGGCAAGTGGAATTGGTGTGGTGAGAGTCCCATGCAGGCGCTGGTCTTGGCAGGAGCTCCCTGAACGCAGAACTGGAAGGGACTGTCTCTAGATTACTCAGAGCACTGTCTACACCGCTTGGGGTGCTGGAAAACTGGGTTTGCAAATTTCTGCTTGGCTTTTGGCTTGTCACTGAGCAGGCCTCCATCCATTTTCCTCTGGTGAAGCTGCAGTTAGCGGTTTCTGATTCTAAACACCTATGTATTATACCTCACTTGCTATCGATGTCAAGGCCTGTGGTATACCAAATGGGTAAAATTTCAGACCAATGGAGGACTCTCCTTCAGAAGTGCCTTTTAATCTAATTTAAAAATTGTTTTTGACTAACTTTTAAAAATGAAGGATTAATTTAGTATGCCAGGAAGGACAGAGTCTTTGGAAAGACCAGGATGACACTTCCTAGCTGTGTCTCCCTGGGCAAGTTTATAAGATCTTTCTGAGCCTCAGTTTACTTTGGGGATGAATATACTTATTTCTTCTCAAAGGTTATGGAAAGCAGTCAATGTGGTGATGCATGTAGAGAGGCTCACACAGGGCCTGGCTTTATCAGTCCCACATCAAGCTGTGGTATGTCCAAGCCAGCTTCTACTGGCTTATGAGCTGACTGTTGAAATTTAAGGGAGTTGTAGCTCTGGGTGATATCCCTTTCATAGCTTGAAATCGGCTATGATGGAAGGAGGAATCAGACCTTTTCCTTTCCCTGGAGAGTTGGTTGTTAAACATTTAAGAGCACACAGTTGATAGCAAGATTAACCCCCTTCACCACAGCTCCAAAATATATTATAAACCTCCCAGCCTTTGTAAATAGTCCATGTAGAATTAAAAGTGATCCTATAAAGAGTATTTAAGGTAATGACAGTAAACCTCAGTTGTTTTCCATATTGTAACACAGAGAGATTGTCAGGGCCCATTGAAACTGTCATCTCCATCCTTTAGGACTGAAGAATGTTCCGCTTTTTGAGGTTTTACCTTGGCTTTTTATAATTATTTTCCTTTTCTTATATCAGGTTAGCTAGTATGTCTGTTTCTAATAGCTCCTCCATACTTATTGTTTGCTATTTCTCATTATTTCATAGCTGAAAATTCAGCTGTTAATATAATGTGTCAAATAAAAGTAAATTGCTCCCAATTAAAAAATGGGCAAAGGATCTGAACTGACATTTCTGTGAGGAAGATGTACAAATGGCCAATAAGCACATGAAAAATGCTTGACATCAATAGACATCAGGGAAATACAAATCAAAAGCACAATGAGATACTACTTCATACCCACTGGAATAGCTACAATCAAAAAGTCCAATAATAATAATAAGCGTTGACGAGGATGTGGAGAAATTGGAACCCTCATGCACTTGGTGGGAATGTAAAATGGTGCAGCTCCTTTAGAAAATGGTCTGACAGTTCATCAAATGATTAAACATGGACCCATAGACCCTAACATATGACCCAGCAATTCCCTTCCTAGGTATATATCCAAGAGAAATGAAAATATGTATCCATGCAGAAACTTATACAAGACTGTTTACAGCTGCATTATTCATAACAGTCAAAAAGTGGAAATAGCCTAAAAGTCGCTCAACTGACAAATGGATAAGTAAAGTGTGGTATATCCACACAATGGAATATTATTTGGCCATAAACAAAACGAAGTACTGATACATGCTACAATATGCATAAATCTTGAAAACATTATGCTAAGTGAAGGAAGCCAGTCACAAAGACCATATATTATATGATTCCAATCATATGAAAGCCCAGAACAGAGAAATCTGTAGAGACAGAAAGTAGACTGTGATTGCTTAGGGCTCGGGTGGGGCTGAGGACAGGGAGACAGGAGAGTGATTGCTAAAGGTCATGGGTTTTTTTTGGTGAGGTGATGAAAATGCTCTAAAATGGATTGTGCTGATGGTCATGCACATCTGTGAATGTACTAAAAGACATTGAATTGTATACTTTAAATGGATTAATTGCATGCTATGTGAATTATATCTCAATAAAGCTGTTAAAAAATTTTAATACATTATCATGAAATAAAGTTTAATTCATAGACTGCAAGCATAGTCTAAACCTAAGAAAATCTTCATATACAATTAATATGTTAATTAACTTAGAAAAACCCAAATTGGCTTCAAGAGACAAGCTGAAGGGCTCAGGGAAAAGGGAAGTGCGTGGATTATTGGCATCTGTTTTGGCTGTTAAGGAACACATTTTTCTTTTTGGCTACATTCTGGAAATTTGCTGTCTTAGAGAAGTAATGTCCATCTGTCTGAAGGAGTTGTTTGCCATATGAGAGTTTTAATTGCCCTTTCAGTTTACCAGTACTGAGGGGACTAAATGAGTCTCTCTCTCTCTCTCTCCATTTGTGTGTATGTTTACATTAATATTTTTGGAAGACAGTCGTGGTGATATTGCAGTTCACCAAAGACACTTTATCCCTGACCTCTGTAGAGACTGGAGTGGAGTGAAGTGAGAGGTGGAGATGGCAATATTGATATCGTGAGTCATCACTGTAGAACGAAGGTAAATGAAGAGTCGATGTAGCCTGAAAATAGCAAACTGTTCAACAGCTGTGTGTGTGTGTTTTCTTTTGAAAAGAAGCTTGTAAGATATTTTGGTGCAAAGAGTAGAGGTGCAGATAGTTATGTAAACACCGACCCATGCCCGTAACTTTCCACTCAAAAGAATGCTCTTGCGTTAGGCCGACACCCAGCAAAATGTTCTACCTTTCACACTGAGAATTGCTATGAAATGTTACCTTATGTCCTCTTTTAGAAAGAACCTACATATTTCAAGAGGAAAATATCTATGTCACTTGAAATGTTTTAGTAAGCATTCAAAATGCCTGGCTGAAAAAATATGTCGTTTCTTATGGGTAAGCTGATTCCTTACAGAATACTCACACTCCACTTGCAAGATTAAGAAAACTTGCTCTGCTCTGACTCTTCTGTGGTGAAATTCAAGTTTTAGGTTCTATTAATGCTATTTTTACATTAATATTTGGTTTGTTCTTGCTCGTGTTTTCTTGCTGGTCATTCTTAGTCTATTTTTGTTTACCACAGTGCTCAGGGATCAGATTTCAGAAAGAAAAACAAACAAGGAAAAGTACTTCTGGAGTTCCATACCACATCACTTGCCTCAACATCGTAAACACAGGCTAAGAAACACTAAGACTTCAGTGGCTCAGCCGAGTCTTCTGGGGAGGTCTAAATGCTGTTGGAAGGGGATCAGCCCATAATTGTCCATCCTGGTCACTGTCCCCTGCCTCCATGCACCTGCCCAATTGTGCAATCCTTAGCTTGAGTGTGAGGATGTCATTTTCTCAACAAGCACTGGGTCAATTATAAAGTCCTTGGGCATCATGGGAGAGCATTTCTTTCTGACCTCTGTCAGTCGACGCTTGATCTCTAGAAGCCTGGGGATTGATTACATTCCGGTAACCACAGTTGCCAATCTCGGTTAAATGTTTGGGGAGAAGGAGAGGGCAGAGGGGTGGGCAGTCTTACTGCTCCTGGTGGTCAGGTCCATTGATAAATTGCCCCCTGGGAAAGAGGGAAAAAGAAGAACGTGAAATGATTTGTGTATCTAGGAACTTAAAAGGTCAAGTGAATGCAATGACTCAACTATTGCGTCTACCTAGCACGTGCCCTTGTTTCACTGGAGTCGATACACAATATCAATGTGAGATCTTTGTGCATCTTTTTGGGCTTGAAAGAAGAGACAAACAATTTTTAAATGGTAGAAATAATATTTATGAAACTTTATAATACTTACATATTCTTATTTCCCATCTTAGAACCAATGAAAAATGCGACCAGTAGGTAGGAAAACAGACTGGCTCTCGTGAGGCAGCAGTGAGGCCCCTATCAGCTCACAGCGTTTCATATCAGAAGAAAATTCAGTTTATCTTTGATGCAGTTCACAGTTTCTTGTCTACCTACAATCTAGGTTTTTACTTTTATGGAAAATCTACAAGCTACTTATGTTCATCTTTCCTTCATTCAAATTATTAACTAATTGCTAACTTTAAAAACTTCCCATATGAAACTGTGTTTGTCTTTTCCAACTGCTTCTAATGTGTTTTCTGGGCGTTATCAGATGTTTCTTTCTCTTTTTACTTTCTTCCTTTGGAAATAAGGTGATTTTAACGGATTGTAGAACAAGCGTGTGCCATTGATCTCTGTAATGACGTTGGAATATATTCTATTTCATTCTTATTGCAATTTAACAGTATATTTGCTTTCTTTCCTTTTTTTTTTTAAACTCTGCTGAGCATGATGCATACATCTTCATTAAGATGTCTTCTATGAGCCTAAATCTTTTCCCGGTAAGTTTAGAACTGATTCAGAACTCACTCAAGTGGATGAGTAATTTAAATTGCTGCTTCCAACATGCATTACTTTGTACTTGTCTGCTCTGAGTTTCATCTGCCACTGTTTTGCCCAATTACTGAGTTTGGATTCTGTGTTTCTCACACCCATCTGTATAGAATTTGGTAACCAAAATAGTTATGTTTAGTCAGCAAATTTCAGCACCTCATTATTTAGTCTGTTTTCAAGGGTGTTAATCAATTTCCTGGAGGACACTGCTCTTGTGCCGATTGCTGACACCCCACTATTAACTCTTTTCCATGCTGAGAGCTGGCCATTTATTCTTTCATTCCTTCTCTTCTCTGAACTTACTCTTAACCCATGATTGACAGACCTTTACCTCCCCCTCAGTGGCTGCCACATTTCCTTAATAGTCTCTTGTGTGAGACTTCATCAAAAGCCCTTTGAGAGTCTAAATAAATTATATCCTCTAGTTTCCCTTTATCTACCATTTTGTTGCCTCCATAAAATTCTGCATTAAGCATACCAAAGGCACATAAACAAAATAACAACTTCCAAATGTTCTAGAAACCTCTTTTCCCCTTTTTGGATATGTCACTTTATCATCTAGTGCTGCTTTTTCTTTCTTTTATCTTCGTTTTCTGTTGGTATCATCCCCTCTGCAACCCAAAGACGCATTCACCCCTCATGTTAATACTGTGACACAACCAATAAGAGTTTGAACCACTTTGCAAAGTAAATAAATTCCACTGGCCAGCCCCTTCAGAATTGTAAGAATCATGTCTTGCTCACTCTTTCAGTCATTCACCAGCTCATCTGAAATTTCAAGAAAGTGAGTATTCTCTTGAGTGGTTAACATTCTAATAATATTTTGGTTTTAGGGGCATGATGCTTTGTCAGGACTTTTTCTGTAAAGACATTTATTTGGGCTATATTCACTCTGCTCCAATAATTCCCAACCTTACATGAAAGGTTTCCGTTGAAATTAAGAAAAGAAAATTTGAAAGTGTGTAATAAGTAATCCATGGAAAGCTGTCCTTTGTCATAGCTCTGGGTCTGACTCTGACGATGTTGGCCGCAGTGGGGGCCCCTCATCTTGATGAGGGTGTTGATGGCGCTGGCTCTGTGTAGGAAACACTGGAGAGGCCACATACTGGCATTTATGTTCATTTACCTTTTGAGCTTCCCCACAACCTTATGAGGTCTGTAGGGCAAGTATTATTATGATTATTATTATAACTTAATTGTAGAATAAACTGACACATCAGAGGTACATTATTTGCCCAAGGTCTTGGGGCACAATAATGACCCTGGACTAGAACTCAGTTTTCCAGATCCTTTATCCAAAGTCTCTTCTATGCTGCCATTGTGAGATCTAATCCTTTCAAGTTGAACATGTAAAAGATTTCAGCCATCTTCACAATTTCTTGCAACTTCTTATGTACTATTTATTTCCAAGTCTTTTCAGGAGACACGCAGTTCTAAATGTGCAGGGGATGTGTCTTTGCCCTCTTGTATCTTATACCTGCCAAATCTTACCCTTTTGAAGTGAGAGACATTTTCACTTTGGGTTAATATTAAGACTACATAAAAAAGCATTGTGCTCTCTGAGTTAAGTTTTTCTTCAGTGTTTCAACAAACTATTTATACTTTTATCATTTTTTTTCCTACAAAAAAAAAGTCTCCTTCATTTAAATTGTCACAGCTTGGGAGCCCTGCCTGGAATACATAATAGCTGCTTGTAACACTTAAAATGAAAACAAATTTACCAAGGATGGTGGAACGACAACAAAGAGCAAGAAAAATGTAAGTGTATGGAAAACAGTCTCTCCTACGCATAGATTTTCAGCACTAAGTATTTTTATGGAAATCGCAGCTTCCTGTTCTACTGCTTACCTCCTCTTCATCCGGATATTTTGGGAGGAGGGAGTTAAAAATCTGAGGAGAGAGAGAGATGCGTCTTAGAACTGCTGTTTGATTTCCTGGGTTTAGGAGGGAGCACTGGTGAAGTCACAGCGACTCTGAGCACAACACTGGGCAGTCAGAAGAAGGCTTCTCAGCCCTGGGACTATTGACACTTGGGGCTGGATGTTTTTTGTAGGGTGGAAGGCTGTCCTGTGTGTTGTAGGATGTTTCACAGTACCCCTGGCCTCTATGCACTCGATGCCCAAACCTCCCCCATCCCCAGTTGTGACAACCAAGAATGTCTTCAGATGTTGCCCGAGGTCTGTGGTGCAGAGTACTGCCTTAGAGGCTGGGGGTTGAGGACGGCGCGTCAGGATCTGGCAGGGGCTTTGAAAGCCTCCCACTCCTTCTCATGGCAGACTCTCCCCATCCAGGGCAGATGGGTCTTGATCCCTGGAAATAAATTTGCTCCCAATGAGGGCTGCTCACCTAGTCAGGCTTTCCTTATGTGTTTTGCCCAGTGATTCTGAAAGATCCGTTTACTCTCTTTTGCCAGAACAAGCTAGAATTGACAAAAACACTTTGAGACCTTCCCTATTGGTGGCGAGGAACTCACGACATTTCCTGAAAATTCCATGGTCCTCTCTGGTCTTATCCTATTACACCTCTTTTTTTCACCCAGTGTGAGAACTATGATAAAATGAGATCCTGACCGGGCAGCCGCAGACCTTACTGACCTTGGGCGAGCCGGTCCCTGCGCTGGGCTTTTGTTTTCCTATCTACACTTTGAAATAGTTGGACTAGATCATCCATCTTCATGGCCTTTCAGCTCTAGAATATTAGGGTCTGAATGTTCTTATTTTTCTCAGCTTCTTCAGTCTGTCAGTTCAAACTTTAGAAGTACCCCCTACTGCCCTCAATGACACCAACCTATTTTTGCAAAAATGTTTGCTTGTAGTTGAGTTTAGCTACTTGCTTTGTTTCATCTACACTTTTTTCCCCCAGAGCCTAACTTTGTTAGTTCATAATGAGAGTTTTGGCAAACGTAGTCACGTATCTTGGAGTAGACACTCCTTGTTGTAATGACTACATTGAGATGTTTGCAGCTCAGTCACCTTGACGGGGCGACACTGTTCCCTGAGATGATAGCAGCAAAGTATGTGAATAAGAACCATATTTCACATATATTAGGGAGAACAGGTTATTTAAAGTCTTTGGAAAAAGAGAGTACTTTAAAAAAATAGATCAAGTAACTACTACTGGATTTATCTGGATATGGGCATTTCAAAAATTATGAAAATTTGATTCATTCCTACCTATGCGTGCAAATTTTTGATACCACTAGTGTTTATTCTTAGGAAGTCCTGTGTCTGATTTTCAGGGAAAGGCCTGGTTGAGGTGGGAAAGGCTTCCCCCTTTCCGACTTGCTGATGTGTGACCTTAGGCAAGTCAGTTTCCCCTCTGGGCTTCAATTTCTTTGTTTCTAAAAAGAGAGAGTTGAATTTGACTTCCAAGTTCTCTTATAGCTCTAAAGTTGTGTGAGTTAAATCAGAACCGTTGGTTAGGAACAAGACTTTGGAACACAAACTGGGGAGCTGGATCCCAGAGGGATCCCTGACTCCCCCTGAATGGGCAAACCCTGAGCTCTGCTCCCCACCCACCAAGGGAGAGGTGGGTAGGGGCTCCCTTGGAGGCTGCACGCAATAACCTGCTGCCCGCCCCCAGCCAGTGCCTGATGATAAAGGCAGCAGTTCTAGGAAAATGGGCGGGAACCTGCTAAGGAAAACCCATCAACACGCCCAGGGGAAGAAAGAGGAAGACCTGTGGGGAATTGGACGTCTTCTAATCAAGGAGCAAAGAAGGAGTGTTATCAGCGTGATGTCAGCCTGTGCTCCCTAGGCGGGAGGAGGAGCGGGTGGGGTAAGCAAGTGTGACTGAAGTGCTTTCGCTCCAAAGATTCACAAGGAAACATCACATGGAGCCATTCAGAAAGCGAAATCCTAGCTTCTGAAGATCTGCCAAGTCCAGAGCAACCCCAAATTCCTCTGTGATCACCAAGCCCAGACTGAAAGAAAGCAGCCACCGGGCTTCCTAGGACCGTTTGCTAAGGAAGTGGCCCAAAGACATTTGTTCCATCAGTCTTTCCTGAAGGTGCACTGGGCGCCTTGCACCATTATCACGTCATAAATTCATTTGTTCAGAATATTTGCTGAGTTGTCATTGTGGGCCAGGCACTGTGAACACCTGACGTGTCTGCCCTCAGGGAGCGCACGGTCCCGCAGGGGAGACAGACGACATACGACATACAATAAAGATCACAAGTAAGTCAAACAGCGTGTTAGAAGGTGATGGAACCAAGGAATAAAAAGAAAAGAAAAGTTTCCCTTTATTTCATCTTCCTTCTTTCTTCTCCTCTAGCTCCAGTATTCAGAATATCCTCCAATACTTTTTCCTCATTACAATTTCTTATTCTTTAGTTTTTTTCATTACTGGCATGACTAGAATATTGTTTGAGACTAATTTCATACTATATTATAACAACTTTATGAGTTGATGTTAACTGTTCGGTGACACGTTTTCTAAATTTCCCTCTCAATACTTCTGTGAGGCGGGCAGAGAAGGTTTCTTCCACTCCTGCTTTACAGACGAGGGGACTGAGGTTAAAACCATCTTCACAAAGTTTGATATGTTGTCTTTTTCTCAGTATTCTTTTGTAGACTTACAAAGAATAAGTAAGTTTTTTATGAAAAATTTTTGCCGTTTTCTCTGTGGGAAAAAGTGTCAGAAATTTTAAACAATTGAATTCAAACAAATATTTGGAACAAACCTGGTTATTCCTAGGGAACTTCTAGCATAGTGACTCCTTTAGGTAGATATACACCTGATGGGATGTTTGCCATTCTAGGAAAACAATGGTTAAAGAGAGATTTCCTTCTATGTGGGCTTCGTGGGCAGCGCTGTGGTTCCTGACGCGAGGCTTAACTTTCAAGGCCACAGATTTCCTTAGAGAGCTGGTGCTCTGCCCTGCCTGGGATGGTGGCGGGAGTTTTTTCCCACAGCATAAAATTGGTGAAGTGCAAATTTCTTACGTTCTTCTCTAGATTCTAAGATACTGGTGAATGGTAGCACACTCTGCTCCGGCCTCTCGCTAACCTTCTGGGATTAGCATCAACTGCATCTTCTGGAAATGAGTCATGTCCTCGGATGTAATCCAGGGAAGTTTTCTCTAGGAGACAAACAGGACTCATGCACACACATGCATATGGGATTTCCTAGAGGCCCTGGGGAATTTGCCTGTGTATATGCAGATTCAGATTATGTCATTTGAAAGTCTATCAAGGTGAATGTTTTATCTCTGAATTCCCATGTTTTGTTCCCCTCTCACCCCCGTCCCCAACCCTGCATGAGCATTTTTCTCCAGCCACAGGAATCTGTGGCAAAGCTTTTGTCCAGGTTGGATCTCAATGAAAGCTCTTGGGTGCCTTCTCATCAGTTGAAATATGCTCAGGGCCCGTGGTCTAATTTCAATATTAGTACAACCAGGACACGTTAAGGAAGGTCAATTTGCCTCTGCTGCTGTTGCACAAGTGATTATGTGACGTGTTCTAACCCCAGCTGTAAATGGTTTATTTTGTCCTCTATCCTCAATAATCCAGAAAACTCTCTCACTAGTGCCGTGAAAAGCTGGGGGATTTCTAGTTCCATGTCTTTACTGCCTTACTCTCTTTTTAGAATATACCCCCAATATTAGATTAATTACAAGTTAAAGTTAGGCAGTGTGGTCCCTTAGAGGGAAGATGGGCTTTCAAATAAGGGAGCCTCAGATTTGGAACCTGACATGACGTTTTCTTAGTGTGTGACTTTGGCTTATTTAGTTTATTTCTCTGAAACTTAGTTTCTTTTTCTGTTAAATGGGAGAAAAAGTGCCTCTTACAAGTTTTTCTAGGGATTAAGAGAGATACTGGAGAAATCGCCTGGAATTTAAGTAGAATATATTCAGAAAAGGTTAGTTTCCATCTCTCTTTTCCATCCTCTCCCACTTAGTTTGGTAATCAAGCTTTCTAGGGAATGAAGTCTTTATGTGACAGGTTTACTTCTCCATTAGGACTTCATACCCTGTGAAGGGTTTGCAGAGCCATGTGGAAGAGTGGGCTCCCGTGTGTGGAGTGCTGGGAAATGCAGCCTCTTTGCCGCTGAGTTGATTCAAGACACTGTCATCTAGACCTGGGGCTGCAGAGGACTCTGGGGCTGCTCTCTCTCAATATTGTGGTGTGACCATTTCCCTTTTAAAATCCACGGGTTTGAGAACTAGATCAGCCACGCTCATCTGACATGAAGGCGTGCTGGAAAAACGACTGATGCTCTTCTGGGTTTGTCTCTCGAAGTCTCTCCTTGAGTCTGAAAGGCTGTGCCAGAACTTTCATCACCATCACCATCACAGGAGGAGTTTCCAGCCAGTGACCTGGCTTAGCATCCACCGCTTCTCTCTTGATTTGATGGCTGGGAGGAGCAGGCTGACTTCCACACTGAAGAGACAAAGCCACAGTTTGGAGGTAGGAGCACATTGAGAAAGTATAGTGGTCCCACCAAGATGCCACCTTTTTGCTCTGAATCAGGTGAAAAGGGTAGTCCTTGGTGTCTCTAGAAAAGAGCTTCTCAAGGTAACAAGTACAAATTACTCTTCTTATTCTTTTTTGTTTTTATGGGTTTCTTTTTGGTGAGGAATATTGGCCCTGAGCTAACATCTGTTTCCAATCTTCCTCTTATTTTTTCTCCCCAAAGCCCCAGTACATAGTTGTATATCCTAGTTGTAAGTCATTCTAGTTCTTCTATGTGGGACGCTGCCACAGCATGGCCTGATGAGGGTGTGTAGGCCTGTGCCCGGGATCCAAACCCATGAACCCCGGGACACTGAAGCAGAGCGCGTGAACTTCACCACTCGGCCACAGGGCCCGCCCCTCTTCTTCTTCTTGTAACCGGAGCAGCCAGCACCTGCTCCAGAACAAGGCTCCCACATTAGAGAACTTTCCAAAACCACATCTAACACTCCTCATGTTGCCTCCCTTAAGAAATGAAGAACAGATATGCAAAAGAAATAAAACAGAAGTGAGGAAAGCTTACAAATAATTAGGAAAAGTAAGACGGGAGTCAGATTCAAGCACACTGCACCATCAAAAACGTAATAAGAAACAGCCCCATTAACTCTGTGTGAATGACTAGATGAATATACTCTTAGGACTTAAATTACAAGGGAAGTGGAAATTGCCCAAAGAAGTAAATAATTTCTTGATAGAGTCTTTCATAAATAATCATGGTTTGTCTCTGCTGGATATTTCATGTTCAAATAGTCATCAACAGAGTTTCCATTTTAGCAATAAGGCATGGGATTGTGTTTCTATGATACCTGAAAAAAGCTGAGTACTTAATAACATCCCTTTAGAATTATTCCTTAAATTCTATTTGCATCCAGAATACACTAAGGAAACCCAGTAGACCAAACAGAAACCAAATCATAAATAAATGTGAGGACTTGGGCATGTGCAACCATCACAATGACCTTTTGCACGGAAGGTTAACCTTCTATGTGTCATGAACACGAGAGAGAGAAAATCTCTAAGACAAAAACTGATCTGGACTGATAGCGCCTTAGAAAGCGGCAGAAGGTGTTCGTTTTCATCACCTTCATCATATAACCTTTTTCCATCACATCAAAGCATGTCCCTCTGCTCCACACGCAGTGAGCTGGACATAGCAAAGCAGGGTAGCCGCCTGGGGCCTTTGGTGAGAGAACTCTGCAGGGTTCTCAGGGTGCCGCCCTTGGCCTCTACGTCTTGTAGGAGTCCAGCAGGGGTGCAGGGATCACCTCCAGTGGAGAGTCGCTGCTGCCGAGAGGGAATTGCTGCTCAGGCGTAAGTGCTTGCTGGATATGCCGCTGGCCAATTGTTGATTTGCATAAGCGATCACTTTTTCAAGTAGCAGAAAAGAAAAAATGCATATGCAAAGATGCACGTTTAACTCTCTCCCTGACTCGAATTCACTTTTAGACCCCGGCAGAGCTTTTCCTTTTAAAGGCGGATCTGAAATGTTCGAAAGGCCCAGGGAGTCAAGGCCATTCTTCCTGGATGTCCAAGCCGTCCCCAGTCTCCCACTCGCCAGAGCTCAGCTGTGGCCACAGCCAGGCTGAGGCCAGTTCCGTGCCACACCCTGTCCTTCCTGCTCTGAGCTGCCTCTGTCCACCGTGCTCCCTCTACCTGGAGAGCCCTCCTCCTCTCAAAATCCTGCTGTCTTTCCCAGACCCAGAGGGGATAACCTCTCTTCTGGGGGAAACCTCACGCACCCCTGGAGATTAGAGCTATCTGCTCTTGCTGCGCTTTGCTTGCATTCTGCTTTTGGCACTTTCCGTACTAGGCTTGTATTTTATTACCTGCCAGGCTCCCTCACAGGTACAGAGTCCTCAGGGGCCGGGACTTGTCTTTGTCCATCTCCGTGGGAGAGTGCTGTGGGCACTAGGACTGCTCTTCCGCACAGGCAAGGCAACATAAGTGCACCTTTTCCCCTCTTTTAGATTCCGGTGATTCACAGGGTGAAAACTGGATTTAGTCTTTGAATGTGCAAACTCCTATTCACTCTTGGGTTTTTGCTGAAGTATCATATTGTCTCCTGGTCTCAACTTCCAAAGTTTTTATGCTTCTGCCTGGAGTTTAGGCCCTGGAATCTTGGGCAGTATTGTGTCTTTCATTTCAAATCCTATCCATCATATTATATTTTCCACATTGGCTTTTCCCTTACAGCCAAAACTAATTCCCAGTGTGTCAGCTTCAGTTCTGAGTTAGGAAGAAGGGCCCCCTTTGTGCTGAAGGCCTTGGACCAGCATCTGCCAGAGGATTCCAGATTTGCCACTGCTCAGGACAGGCCTTTTGGGTGGTGCCTAGTGAGGGTGGCTACTTTGCCAGCCAAGGACCCCACTGGAGAATTGGCCAGGGGAAGTGTTTGCCCTGCTTAGGATTTTTACATAGTTCAGTGTGGCTCAGTAATTTTCCACAGTCAGAGTGCCTGTGCCAGATGCGTAGTTTCCCTCAGGTTGGTAGAGTGCCTTCAGATAAGATTCAGGCACAGATGAACTGTTTACCCATTACGCACCTTTGGGTACCAGCCACAGAAGAGGGGAGACGGCCCAGGGTGCAGCAGAAGACCTTGAGAGAGCTGAAGAACTCAGAGAGAGAGGTGGAGTCCGGTTTTCAACCAATAAGATCCTTAAGCAACACCCGGGGACCTATGGTCATTACACACACTAATGATCTAATTCATAATATGGAGGAATGTGGGTCCAATGAAAACCCAGCTGTTTATCTCCTGACATGAGGGTGATCTTGGAGGTGCACTTCCTACTGAAGCAATGCATCTTGAAGAAAGATAACCCAGAAACCCACGGACATAATTATAGCTTGTGTTTATCCAGCTCTTTCTAGGTAAGATGCTGAGTTCCCTACAGTAGATACATCTTCAGTCTTCACAACAACTCTAAGAAATAGATACAATTATCTCCACTTTATAAATAACCACAACGAGACTTAAGGGTGTTACACATCTTATCTTACTTGCACACTAAAATTTTAACTGATGGCTTTTCCAAGTTGTTATCCTTCCTTTGTTTTCCCAGAGACTGGAAGAAATGAAGCAACTTGATAGTTTTTATTTCCACTGTTGGCCAAGGACAAGGGTGTTTAAGAGGTTTGCTAGAAAAAATACACCAGCTGAGACAGCTGCGACCCTTTGGCAGAGATGTGGGAGGGTGAGCAACAAATATTTTCTCTAAGTAAGAACTGATATTTTAAGATGCAATATGTGCAAATAGGATGGCTCCATGGTTCACAGTAATTTGCCCAATGTCCATATCTATATTAACTCTTTGCTCCTGACCATTAGCTGACTGGCCCAGCAATTCTTTTTTGCTTTTTGTTTTTTTTTGAGGAAGATTAGCCCTGAGCTAACTACTGCCAATCCTCCTCCTTTTGCCGAGGAAGACTGGCCCTGAGCTAACATCCGTGCCCATCTTCCTCCACTTTATACATGGAACGCCTACCACAGCATGGCTTTTGCCAAGCAGTGCCATGTCCACCTGGAATCTGAACCGGCGAACCCCAGGCAGCCGAGAAGTGAAACGTGTACACTTAACTGTTGCGCCACCAGGCTGGCCCCTGGCCCAGAAATTCTTGACCCAGGCCTGGTAAATAAGCTTCTCTCTCATGTGAGTGTGGCGTCCAGAGAGATACAAGACCAGAAGTCCTGGGGGCTGAATAAATTCACGGCATGGAAGAAGATGCTCCTGAACTTTGACAGCTGTCTGTCTCTCTGCCGGTGTGGGTGCCTTGTGCTTCTGGTCTTTAACAAATCCTGAGCTGGGCTGGGAGGACACTAGCAGGCATCTGTCTGTCATCTGGACAAGGCATGTGCAACTCTTCTCTTTTTATCTTTCTTCTGCCTTGAACTCCACGTCTTCAGGAAGAAGCAGAAATCCATTCCATCTTTGTGGACTGTAGGCTGGGCCAGAGGCCCATGAGAGTCTCCTGCACTTGTTCATGTTCCTATGATACTTGCTCAGCAACCACCGGCAACCTGTGCTCTATCTGCTGTTATCCAGGCCTGAGGTTGAAGTGGGTGGGTGGTGAGGCTGAAAGCAATAGATAGCTCTGACCAAAGGTTGCAGGGTGGGGCTGTTCTCTCCACTGCTGCCTGTTGGGTATGAAAGGAGAAAGAGGAAGGGCAGGAGAGAGTAGGTGCCGAGAGGGAATGTGGTGGGGGAAGGGTGCGTGCTCCTAGAGCAGCAAAGCTCATCGCAGCCAAGGAAAAACTAGACAAGCACCTGAGAATAAAAAATAGATGATTAGTAGAAACACCTTGTAAAAATATCTGTTCATGAAAAGTAGGTCTCTGAAATGTAAATGCCCTGAAAATCTGCAAGTCCAAAAGATAAACTTCCTGAGTTTATCATCCTTAAAAACACACGCTAGAGCCAGGAGGAGAGTCAGGAGCAGGTTTTCAAGAGCTGGGAAAGAGCAGAAAAGACCTCCTGGTAAATTAAAATGAGAATTTCAGAGGAGAATATAAGAAAAATTGGGGGAAAGATCAGTAGTACAGAACACCTGTGATAATGTAATCAAGGCAATAAATAATATAGATTTTGAAAGCATAAATTATGACAAGTCAAATTGGTAGGTTTAAGCAGACTTGCAAGAGCAAGCAGTGAGTCCAGCCAAGCAGATGTTCAATGTTTAGAATTTAGGGAAGCACTTTGGGTGAGCTCTCAAAACATTTTACTTGCAAAATTAGTTCAGATTGATTTGGATATGAACATGCTGGAAATCAGACAACAAACATGGGATCTGGAGAGATACAAGGCATCCAGCAGAAAAGGAGATATGCGGAGGAAGAAATAATTTTTTATCTTTCTTTTTTCTATAGGGAATAATTTTTCTATAGGAAATAATTTTTTCATGTATTTTTCTCAATAACTATAAGGAGCTGATTAGTTTTTCCTAAACTGTGAGGGCATACATAAAATAGAAACAGGGATGTGTCAAGAAAAAGAAATAAGCGTATTAGATTTTATTTAAAAAAAAAAAAAAAAAGCTGGGGCTGGCCTGTGGCCCTGCTGTTAAGTTTGCATGCTCCACTTCAGTGGCCCAGGGTTTCACCGGTTCGGACCCTGGATGCAGACGTGGCACCGCTCATCAAGCCGTCAAGCCATCAAGCCATACTGAGGCAGTGTCCCATGTAGCAGAACTAGAACGACCTGCAACAAGAATGTACAACTATGGACTGGGGGGCTTTGGGGAGAAGAAGGAGAAGAAAAGCAATCTGAACCTGACTCTTTTCCGTGTTGAAGAGCGTCGTGACACGCAGTGATGCAATGCTAACCATCTCTTCGTTGCACCAGCACGTGTCCTCTGCCTCCTGTAGGCCGGGCACTGTGCTCGTGCTGTGTGCAGGCCAACTAAACTTGGTGTTGAGGGAGCCGCAGGAGGGTGGCCTGGAAGGTCCCAGGAGGGACTCCTAGAGTTGGTGGGAACTGAGCTGAGTCTTAGTTATGATAATAACTGCTCATGTTGTATAACATGTTTTAGAAAGCATCTCGACTTGCAGGACCTTGCTTGGTCCTTGTCGCAGCTCTGGGGGTGATGCAGAGTGTTAACACTTTTGGGCTCTCTCTCTTATCACTTCTCTACCGTGTTTGATGAGATTGGCCGTGCCCTCCGTTCAACATCTGTCCTCTCCTGGCTTCTGTGAGACTTCTTTCCATCCCCCTGGATGCTCCTCAGGATCTGTCGCCACTCTTCTTTTAACCCATCCCTGAGCTGTGGGTGTCCTTAAGGGCACTGATTCCTGCTCTCCTCTCCTCACATCATGCACTGGTGGTGAGGATTTACCCTACTTGTGGCCGACATGTTCAACACTTGGAGTGGAGCACAGTCAGGGGTGAGCAGGAGAGGCATTGGGGGATTTCAAGGGGATGGCATGTGCAGTTAGAAAAAGCAGCCCAGGTAATTCTGACAGTGCACTCACTCTCTGTTCTGAGTATCACTGACCTACACGTGCTGATGGCTACATTCCCAGCCAGCCTCTTCGTTACTCTGAGTCTATTGCCAAGTTTTCTACAGGAACTTTATGCTTGGCTGTTTCACCAGAACCTCATTCAAATGTGCCAAACCGGTGCCTGCTTCCCCACCCAAATCAGGAACGTGGCTATACCCTGTCCTCCGCCTTCTCCCCTCACATCCCTCACTCCCCCTGGCACACAATCAGTCTGCAATGCCTTTCAATTATATCTTTAAAAATCCCTAGGGGGCCAGCCCTGTGGCCTAGTGGTTAAGTTCAGGGTGCTCAGCTTCAGCAGCCTGGGTTTGCTTCCTGGGCACAGACCTACACCTCTTGTCAGCAGCCATGCTGCTGCAGTGACCCACATACAAAAGAAGCAGAGGAAGATTGGTACGGATGTTAGCTCAGGGTGAATCTTCTTCAGCAAAAACAAAAACAAAAACAAAAACCCTAGAATATGCCCACTTCTTTCTGGTCCTATTGCCACTGCCGTAAGTCAGAACACCACTGTCACTCTTCTGAATTACCGCAAAAGGCTGCTAACGTGTTTTCATGCTTCCCGTCTTAAGTGCTTGGTACACATTCTCCATACAGCTATTACAATAATTGTTCTAAAGTGAAAAATCTGGCTATATGACTCATGGCCAATAGGTCAATGGAGAGGATAGTATGTGAAACTCTTTGTTATCAGGTCCTGTTTACTTGCCAGCTTCGTCTCTTGCAATTCCCACCCTATCCTCCCCTGAACCCTGTGCTTCAGTCCTACACACGTCTTCCCAGATGTGCAACGCTGTCCCTCATCTGCTTGCCCAGCCCCATCCCTTGCTTGGCTAACTCCCCCTATACCTGCAACTTTGAATTTCCAGGGTCCATCTGGCAAGCTTTTCCTGACCTGCTTCCAACCACGAGTTTGTCACCACGTCCATAATCCCGGGGAGCAGGTGTTCTCTTGTGCTCCCCCTACTAGAGTGCAAGAGCTCTAAGGAGCAAGACAACTTTTCTACATTATTTTACTTTCAGAGCCCGGAGCACAGCAGATAGCCAGTTAACATTTGTTAGATAAATGATGAGTGCATAAGGAAGCACTATTTCTCAGAGGAAGAAATAGAGGTTAACTCACGTCTCTGAGTGACACCATGAGTTTTCTAGTCTAAGATTGTTTCCAATCAATCATATACCTATAGTTAGAGAGATCCTACAGAAATACACATTTGGAGTTGAGTCTTTATAGCATGAGATATTGTTTTACAGGCTTTCCTATCTTTCTATTTTGCTGCAGAATGGTAGCACTCAGTGACAGCATGGAATGAAGAGCCAATGTGGCTGACAGCACAGGTGTAATAAAGGAGGAAGTAACCTGGAGACCGCCAGCTCTCCCTGTGCTCCTCTTTTAGCACTTAGCTTCTCTCAGGCATAGCCTCCCTCCCCGCAGATTATGTGGGTAGATTGGATGATGTTTAAAATCCTGTCTAACTCTGTGACTCCATTATACTGCATGTGTCACAGTGCCCTTTAAGCTACTTCCTCCTTAAAAAGCTCGCTGAGCCCTCAGTGAAGTGTAGTGTGAAGTGAAGTGTACCAGGAAATCCTGAAGCTTGACAGAAAAATCTCTTGGCATAAGTATCTTGGATGGCATGCAAATGAGGGGCACACCTGGCAGCTCTCAGATCCAGATGTTTTCCCCAATCCCTGGCTTTTCATTAGTAGTGAGGACTACTATCGCCATTTAATCCCTATCTAAACATACACCCACCTCCTGGTGCGGGGGCCCCAACAGTAGGTGGACCTAGTTTGAAGAGTGGAAAGTTGCGCTGGTGTCTCTCACAGCCAGCCTATCCCAAGGATCTGTACCAGATGGTTTATCATGCTCCTGTCCACAGGAAATTCCCTGGCTACATCGCTGGTACTGAGGAAAGCATACCCAGGCTGGTGCATGCTCCGTTCTGCAGAGGAGTCCCCTGCCCTCTGCCATCAGCCACAGCTGAGTGGGTTGGGGTGACATCTGTCACAAGCACAGACAAACTATAGGCTGGTTAAAAACCTGTGGCATGACCTCATGCAAAAAACATTAGCTACAGTCAGGCTCTTGAACTGGGAAATACTGCAAGAATGGGGCAACTAACCCCATTCCTTCGGTGGAAATAGTAACTGAAAAGACACAAGAGAGAAGCCCTGAGGTAAAGTTAGAACCACGAGGTGTCATGGCAACCTGAAGTTATGAGGAAGTAGAAACCAGCGTCTGCAAAAATTGAGAGGTTATGCTTACACATAGGAGTCCCTGTGGGAGGAGCTACAGGAGGCTCCCTCATCTGCGAGGGTAGTTTCAAGACCCCCATGGACGTTTGAAACTGCGGACAGTGCCAAACCCCATGTAGACTATGCTTTTTTGCTATACATACATACCTATGATAAAATTTATTTTATAAATTAAGCACAGTAAGAAATTAACAATAACTACTAATAAAATAAAACAATTATAACAATATTCCGTAATAAAAGTTACCATAGATCTTAGCAACCTCTGCATGTGATTTTTTTTCTTTTGTTCAGTCCAGAACTTCCACCTTTTCACCTAAAGGAAGCACTTTATGCCTTCTCTTTGGCACATCCAAATGGCCGGCATCACTCCTCTTGAACCTTGGGGCCGTTATAACGTAGCACAAGGGTGACTTGAACACAGGATCCGCGATACCGTGCAGCTGGTCTGATTACCGCCGGCGGCTAATCGACTGATGGGCAGGGAACAGACACAGTGCGGGTCTGCGGGACAAAAAGGTGATTCCCATCCTCAGCAGACCAGAAAGGGGTGGCGGGGTATTTTATCACACTACTCAGAGCAGGGCACCATTTAAAACTTAGGAATTATTTATTTCTGGAATTTTCCAATATTTTTGGACCACGGTTGACCACAGGTAACTGAAACCACAGAAAGTAAAACCATGGAAAAGGGGGGACTGCTGTATACCATCCGGAGTAAAGAATAAGGAAGTCAGAAAAAAGAGAGCAGAGTGGACAAGGAGAGAATGACCGTCAGGGTGAAACCCACCAGTTCCTGCTGCCGTCTGGATGCCTGTCTTGGACCTGGTCTGGTCTGAGTTCATGCTCAGAAAGTTCTGGCCCTACCACAGTTCCTTATATCTGTGAGGTTTCTCCAGTGTGTCTTTACACCAACCACCTCTTCCTCATTTCTTTTCGGTAACTAGAAGAGCCTAACACAGACACGCTTAGAGCAGGACTCCTTCATCTGACTCACTGCCCTGGCCATTGGTAGGGCTTCAAGTGTCTGAGGATTCAGGTCACTCTTTCTCCACGTTCATGTGATGTTTTCATTAGCACAGCGCAGCTTCTTAAACAGCAACCAAATTCCCACACATTGATACTTAAGGAAACATTCAAATTGGAGTTCCATGATTTGGGCCTTGTGAACCCCAAGGAAACTCTGGATGGTCTTCAAGGAGGTCTAGAAACCCTTTGAAAGTGTAGGTAGTGTAAGTGTGTGTGTGTAGGGTGCATTTTTCTCAGGAGAGCTTCCGTAACTTTTCTCAGATTCTCAGAGTGATCCCTACAGTTTAAGGACCACTGGTTCATCACTACAATGGTTGGATTTCCAAGAGCTCAGACTCTAGAATCAGAACTGTGACTGAAACTCCAGCTCTACGACTTACCATCGAGGTCACCTTGAATATTTGCTTAATGTCTATATCTTAAGTTATTCATGTGTGAAATGGGTCTAAATCCAATAGTACTTACATATAGAAGTGTTATGAGGATTAAAAAAGAAAACAGGCATAATATGCTTAGTATGGCTCCTGGCATATAGCACATTCTCAGTGATGGTATATACTACCTTTTTATTATATTTAATAAATATAAATGTGATTATTTCTTCATTGTCGTATGCTTTCAAATTCTGGATATTTATGTTTTATTTTTGAGGGCAATATTTTTTTTCACTTGAGGAAGATTGTCCCTGAGCTAACATCTGTGCCAGTCTTCCTCTATTGTGTATGTGGGATGCCACCACAGCATGGCTTGATGAGCAGTATGCAGGCATGTGCCTGGGATCTGAACTCTGTGAACCCTGGGCCCCCAAAGTGGGGTGCACCAACTTAACCACTATGCTACTGGGCCGGCCACAAGGGTAAAATTTTTTTTGTCAGAGAATTCTGAGACTAGTAGAAAAGACCAATAAACATATATAATTTTTCAAAATTAATTTTCAAAATTAATTTTATTCTCTAGTGAAACATAGCAGAAAATACTATTGTATATACTTATATTTTATAAAATTTATAAATGCATAAAATACTGATGAACTAAATGACTAAACAGATCTATTTTATACTGATGAGCATAATTTTATATATCACCATAATAATTAATAAAAATTAGATGAATTTAAAAGTCAGCTGCTTTTCCTTAATCCTGTAGATTAGTGAAATATTGAAATGGCTAGAGTTTTCACTTGACTTGAAGAATTGTTTCCACTTAATGTACACACATTTAATACCTATTGGCTCACCATGGAGGAATAACTAAGAAACCCCAATGTAGTGACTAGAGTTGATACGAATGTTTCAATTCAGCTGCTTTCACTTGATTATATTTCTTTGATGCCAGTGAAAATCCATTATTAGGCACATTTTTGGTATTACCAATTAGCTTGGATAGGACAACATGTGATCCATGGCAGGTCAAGATTCTGACTAGCTACTTTAGAATAAATGCAGATACAGTCAAATAAACCTTACCGAGACTAATAGGATGGATGTTATTGTGACACTCTGCATCCAAATGCGAGAGAGATGACACCATTTTCTCAACTTACTTCGACTCAACATTCTACAGTTGAATCAGACCTCCCAGGAACCTGCCTGGACTCTTAGAAGTGGTGGAAAGGACTGTGGGGCAATTGTGAGCATTCAATCAGCTGTGGTGATCCAGCTGGTTCTAACAGGTAACTCCTCATGAGGCCTCTGTGGTGGAGAAAATAAATCCTCAAAATTCCTGAAGGGAGGCCCTTGACTTTTAATTTGACAGGTGGTTAGTCAGGTGTATGTGAATAATCATTATACAGAAAACAACCTCAGCAAAACAAAACCCAACCCAACTCACGAATGTAAAAAATGTCGTTTCCAAAATAATGATGTCCGGCCTGCCTTTTGGAAAGGAAAGAGGCACAGCAGTGGTCTTTACCAACGCACAATGTTCTTATCCTACCAACTGGGAGAAATAAAAGTAGAGATTTTTCTGGCCCCTATCCAGTCACTCACCCTCTATGGACTGGGTCTATTGCCTGCAGTTGCTCTCACCCACATAGGTATTTCCCTGGACTCCATGTCTGTGTAGAAGGGCAGAAGTCCTGCAATTTGCAGATTGTGTAGGTAGCAGTAGTCATGACAATGATGATAACAGTGACGATGATGGTGATGATGCTTTTAGTTGGGTGCTGTAACTTTGGGATGGATATTTGTACATAATTTCATACTAGAGGTCTCAGGTGCACTTTGGTATGGGGCGTCTGCAAGGACTGTCTTGTCTCTGAGAGAATGCCCCTTGTGCCAGTTCCTGCACCTGCCCTTGGCCTTGCCTCGGCTTAGGGCCAGTGGCCAGCATTTTGCTTAGGTGTGAGGTGGTTGCATAGCAGCTCTCTGTTCAAACATGTTGAGAACTGATTCCGACCCTTGCCCCGATCCTTCCTTAAGACATCCCCATGTAGGACGCTGTCTGAGCAGTGTCTAACCCCTGAGAAGAACTGACTAGGTCCTCAGTAAATGTTTGGCTGCTGCTTTTTGTAATGAATATAAGAAAGGTTTCTTCAAGCAAAGAGCAACCTGCCCCTTCTCCCCCTGATTCTCTGTGGTTTATTTTTTTTGGAAGGGGACAGGGACAATTAAGGCATTTGGAAAATTCCTTAGTACATTACTGGTAGTTACTTTTGATGCAACAGAAGACACGACCATTAGTACAGCTTCCGACAGTCCGTAGTCTGAATCCTTGATTTCTAACCCTTTCTATAAGGATCTCCCATTGTATTGACATCTTCATCTCTAAATTTAGGCACGCGAATAAGACCTTTAGGCAGGTCTTCTGGAAATTCCAGTGCCTCAAGATTGGGTGCCAAGCCTAGGATTAAATTGAATTTAGAATTATTATAGCAGTTGTTTCTACAAACTCATTCTAGGGAATGAAGTGGATTGGTCTAAGTGACTTTGTGTAATTTGCTAACTTGAAGCAATGTTTCCCATAGTCCCTTTCCCTGTATGGTTCCAGGTTACTATTGAGCACAAGATACATTTAAACAAGATTTATAAGGGGAAAGTGAAGCAGCAGCCATTGTTTGCCCATCGAAGGTGGGTGTGGCGCAAGGCAGGTCTGCATGTTGATGCTGATCTGTTAGCTGTCTTGTGGACCACCCAAGTCCACAGCTCCTCCAGCAGCCCCTAGATCCTCTTTCAGCTTCCCTGAGTTCCCAGCCAGATGCATTTGCAACTCCATGGTAATCCTGTTGGCTTTATCATGCAGATCACCTGTCCTTGAGACAGAGGGTGATGGCAGATGTGAGCTCCAGTTTGTCCTCAGGGGTTCCAGTTTATCTTGCTCTTTCGTGACTACCGGCCCAGGTCTGCAACTTCATGCCAATATTAGTTAGAGAAGCGACTTGCATAGACTTAACTTTTCCGCCAGCTCTCAGACTTGTGTAAAGCTTAGCTCCTACAGTAAATCCTGTTCTACCTCACTCATGGTCGCTCTGCTTCTCTCGCTGAGCCTTGGCTGCCCTCTGTTCTTATTCTAAGTGAGCACCCGCACCCTTTCCAAACAGTGGCCCTGCAGTTCAGATGCTCTTTAGGCTGTCTTAGGAAGCACCAACTCTCCCAGGGGAAAGCAAGAGGATTCTTTGCTGTAATTCATCTGGTATGTTAGCCGAACTTGTAAACTTGAACTTGTTTTAAGCAACTCAAGTATCATACTATCCATGGGAGGGGAGTAGCTAAGGTTCACAGGGAACAAAGAGACACTCCTTTGCCATCACAGAGCGTGATTGTGTAGTCAAGCACGTACACCCAAGGCACAGATATTCAAGGACTTAAACCCCTGAAGACAGAAGAGAAGTGAAGAAAAGATGAGGCTGAGGTGGAGCAAACTAAGGTAAAATCAAGCTATGTGTACAATAAATGTTGAACGAATGTATGAGAGGTGTTTTGATGTTTTTGATAAAAGACAAATATAGCAATATCGAACAAGAACATAAAATTTTTTAATCTTCCACTTTCACCATGCCCCAAAACAACTATTTTGTTCTGTTTTCAGATAGTGTTCTCCCTATCTACATACATTTGTTATATAGTTGAAATCAGTGCAACAGCTTTTTTGTATTTTCTTTCTTTTTCTTCACTTATCTTTCATATATTTTTTTCATTGACCTGGATCTTGAGGGAGGTGCTGAGTACTTTTAAGGAGATTTTCAACTTCTGTCCAAAAATGTGTTGTGTTTTCTGCTTTCAGCTCCTGCTTGACGCGTTGTTTCTGAGAGGGATACGAGCTGTTTTGGACGCAGGCCTGACACAGGCTTGTGAGACGGTGTGCAGCCATCATGAGCCCTGGAGCCGAGAGGCGGCTGAGGTCTAAACTTTGCTATTGTATTTAAATTTCCTGCTACAGGCCTTGCTTACCCGGCTTGAAAATTTAAAAAGCTCCAGTCAAGACAGAGCCGTTTTGGGGGTGCTGGCCGTGGCTGGCAGAGGGCGGATGGTGCAGGCTGCTGGAGAGGGGAAGGCAGCTGCTTACGTCCCTGGCCAGAAAGAGCTCTTTCTGGACTCAGGATCTGTGAATTTGAGTGAGCATTAGCTTACTCCTGGGAAAGACAATTCTGTGCAGCTTCCAAGGTCCCTATCTAAGGAGCAAGTGTTTTGTGAGCTGGCTGGGCACAACCTCTGTACATTTAAGCACAGAAACACAGTTACAGTGAAACCTGACCTTGAACTCCAATGTATTCCATTGATGAAAATGGAGCCGCTGTGGCTGAGTTTGAATTGGTGACTGAGAATTTTCCTCCTTGGCCTTCGCCTCCCACTTACCCTCACCCTATTTCTTTTCTGCTGCAGCCCCTGGGGCCCATGTGGATATCAGAAAAATAGCTTGAAAAATGCAAGTTTAGAACCACTTTCGTTCATACTTAGTCTTGTGAGGAAATTTTAAGTTTCAATGTTTGAGTTAGATATTTTGCATTTTTTTATTTTCGTTAATCTCTTTGTAATAATAATGATATTATAATAGCAAAATCTGTAATTTCAAAATCATAGCTCCTACAAAGAGCCAGGCCCTGTGCAAAGCACTTACATATATCAACTCATTTAATGTTTTCAACAACCTACGAGGTAGGTACTCCCATAATTCGATTCCAAAATGTATTTCTCTCTCACATTTCAGCATCTGTGAAATTAAAATGTGTCTTACTTTTGCTGGCATGTCATAGTTTAATTGGCAGCATTTTAAAATTTCTTAATGGAACATAAAAATAATGGTATGTTTTACAATAGAGGACAACTTAGAATCCATAAAATAGAATATTACTAACCGCATTTTACACATGAGGAACTAAGGCACAGAGAGGTCAGGTAACTTGCCCAGTGTCACAAACCTTGGCATTCTAGCTTAGAGTCTGTGCTTTTAGCTGCCTTGTGCCCCTACTGGCATTCAGCATGCTGTTCCCCTGTCCCTCCTTGGGCGGCCGGAGGGGTGCACTCTCAGCCTAGAGGCCTTGCCAGTGCTGACAGTGGATTCCATCTGTTGGCTTGAGGCCGTCTTCCAGGAGCCCTCCATGACAGGACAGGTGCCCTTGGCAGCGTTAACACAGTGAACCTTTTTCATTCAGCCATTAATATTCTGCTGGGACTTACTTATTACAAGCTTTTCCAAATGAAAGGCAATTCTGAAACAGTCTTTTGGAGATGAGGCACAGAACACGTTTTGATAAGGGAGAGACTGGAAGGATAAGTGTTGTGCTAGAACTGGTTCCGACTGGCTTGCAAAAGCACTTGCCAGCTGGTTGTTAAATCATCGTAGCTCGAAACTGACCACAGTGGAAGTGTTTACATTACAGAAATCAGCAAACATTATGAATCAGGACAGTTGTTCATTGGTCCTTTTCAGAGAGCCAGTTTATGAGCACAGCACCAGATAGATGCTAAATTACTGGGTTCCAGAAGAATGCCCTCATTGGTCAAAACACAATAGTAGAGGGAATCAGGTGGGGCAAGTGTGAGAAAATGAGCAGATATTCTGAAGTTTCCAAAATAGTCTCAATGTCAAATAATTCCACTATTATTAGAGTTACGTCTTGTGTGTGTGTGTATTTTAGTTTAATTTAATTTATATCATAATCTTAACATCCATAGGGCAGGAGACCAAGAACACATATACTACCTATCTGAAGAGCTGTAGAGAAATAAAAATTACCCAAGGATAGAGCACTGCTCACTTTCTATTTTGCCCTCCTTGTTGATGGAAGTAGAGGTTAGTAAGCTATTTGTCAAGGCAAGTGAGTGGCTGCTGGGGCTTCTGAGATCATCCCAGAAGCATAGCTCAGAAACAATAACCATTAGATCCTAGGGGGCAGTGCTGAACAGGTACGAGGTGATCAATAAGTGGCTATTGTTGAAATAAGCAATTATATAAGTTCTTATACAGTCACACCTCTTCCATGTGGGTTCTTCTATTATTTTTCTTTTGCTCCTTGGTGATTCTCAGTAAAAACACAAAACAAAAAGAGCTTGTGGGTTTATCATTGGGAGGAGGAAGGAAGGTGGGCTGGTGCCTAGACTGTGCCTCAGCCTGAAGACAGAAAACTTAGGGAATAAACTAGATTGTGGTGAGGTTAAAAAGAAACCCAAGGCTGGCCAACACCTCCAGTGTTTGGTAAAGAGCAAACAAAGGTCATGGGAGTAGGCTAGGTCTGAGGAGAAGCTCTTGGGGCCAAGAGTGAGGGAAGGGAGCTTGAGTCCCCAAACAGGAGCTCTTCGGCCATCCTGGCGGCAGAGAAGGCACCACACATTGGTTGCGGGAGGGGCAAGAGAAGGGGGAAAGACTCTTAAGGCAGACTGGAGGTGGAAGTGTGTGTGATGGCTGCTTTACAGGTTTGAAGGGCTGCCCATTTCTCATTTCCAAATTGATCTATTCTAGAAAAAAAAACCCTCTGTGATTCTCCTCTATTTAGAGCTGCCAGGGATTCAGCTCAGAAAAGATACCTCCATGGATGACAGGATGGAGAGTTTAGCAGTTGGACACTTGGCTGACCCAGAGGGAGAGTATAGCTTTATGATTGTATAATATGAAGGCTGAACAGCAACTTCTGGAAAGACTTTCCTGACACCTTCTCCCACTTATAGAAAAGGGCTGCTCTATTAACAAATTTGGTTCTCATTAACAATCCTTTGAACTGGGAGAGTGATCCTAGCTGATTGGAAATAATTATCAACCTCTCCAAATGATTAAACAGCATGTGTGGGTTTTCATTTATATCATCACTTTGATTGAATCACGTGTATGTGTGTGGGACAGTGTATTAACAAGGTGTCTCTCTTCATAGTAATAATAAATACTTTATGAAAAAGAGTTACATATTGCTCAGCATAAAAGGAAAATCAAGAAGTTTAGGGCAGGTGAGCAAAAGAACAAAATTAGGACCTAAAATAAATTATGAAAGACAGGCTGTGGCAGAAATAAATTTTCATGGCTCATAAATGATAAACACATAGAAAAATACGATGTTCCAAGCATAGCATCAGAAGATTGAAAATTCTGGTCAGCGTCAACAAACAAGCGGTGTAATTAATCTGGAACAGAAAGAATACCACAGATGTTTAAAATTATTTTTTTTTCTACTGACTCAGTCTCCTGCATATTTATAAATTGGAGGTTGTAGATTAATAGCTCCTGAGGTTCACGCCCAGTGGGCCCAGCTCCAGGCTTGCATTTGCACTCAATGACGTCTTTCTGGATTCACACTGTTTCCCCTAATCAGAATATAAGAAAAATTAAGCCCTAACCCTGCTGTGTCACCCTGGTCTCCCGAGCACACTCTGTCCAGGAGTCACTCAGCAAGGATAAAAGACAGACTCCCACCAGGAATGGAGCAGCTCGTGGAGGTGGTGCAGGCTGCTTGCTCTTCCTGCTAGTATAACTCAGTTTGGTGCGGCCGCATTCATCACACAACAATAGTAACTCGCTTCCACCTGGATCATTTGAATTCTGATTTTGCTGCATGCCTCCATCTGGATTACCTCAGCAAACTTTAAACGCTAGAGAAAAGACTGTGCAAACATGGGAGTTCACAACCTCTGAGGACGTTTTATTTCACAACCCCGAGGAGCAGGCAGATGTTTCATGGAGAGGTAAATTCAGTCACCAAGACATTTTGCTGGTGGCTCAAGGTCTCCACCGAGTCAGAGGCAAAACAAACACTAGAATCTTGGCCAGAATTTAAAATTCTGGAGTTTGCTGTCTGTTAGAGCCCTGGTCTCTTCCAGGTTGTTGGGGTTTTTAGTGCTTGTTGAGCAAGGACACGTATCTGGAAGGGCAGTGAAAGGCAGAGGGGCCCGGCTGCTTGGGAAGAGGCCCGCTGTACAGAGCAGGGTTCTGTCTCACACCCACAGCCCTGCCTGCAGCGCTGCCTGACGGGACTCCAGGAGAATTTCGCTCAGGCACTGTGGCCATCCCTGTGTCTCAGGGGGTCTAAAGGGCAGCAGAGGCATGGCAACCCTGCCAGACCCCTTGTCACCTGGAGGGCTCATCCCCTCCTCGGGTTAGAAACTCCAAATCTCATGTGGGGTCTGCACAAGCATTTGCCTTCCCATGGACACCGAAATCAGGTAGAGTTTGCCAAACTGCGAGTTCTTACAGAAGGCTTTCTACTTCTTTGCCATGAGGTTGATTGAAAGCTGAGTTCTTAGTTCTTTTTCTATGAAATAAGTTAGCAAAAGAGAATATGATGAGAATAGATTAAAATGCACTAAAAATAAAATACTCTCATCTCTAAAAATTGTGTATTCACAATTTAAATGTTATCATGACTTAGATATGAGTTTTTGTCTACATTTACTTTCAAGATGCAAAAGGTATTTCAACACACATAGCTCATACAAGAAGGAGAAAGCACTCAAAGATCCTGAGAAATCATCTGTCGGCTTAGTAACCAGAATAGAAATAGAAATAGAAACCAGGTATAAAAACAATTTCTCAAAATCTCTGACCTACGAAACATGCATTTGGTTGTTACATGTAAACTGGCCCTTCCCCCATTGCCTGTGTCTTCTCTTAATAATTCCCACATCCTTTTATTCTTCCCCAAATCACTAGGTTAGGGGAATATTAGCAATTATCTCTAACAGACCCACTTAGCTTGTGTTTACATAATAACAGGAAAACATTTCGGGAAGGCATTCGCTATTGCACCGGGTGTAGGCCTTAATTTCTTCGTGTAAGAACCAGTTCTTCTTTACAGACTGTTTCATCACAATGTTTACTTCCAGCCAGCAGGCTCGGCCTTGCAAAGGGGTGTTTTCCACATAAAAGCCCCCTGGTTGGATAAGAAAGAAGTGGCCTCACCCAGCCCGTCCTAAAACTGTCTTATCTTTAACACATTTTCTAACTTCTTTTAGACAAAAGAAGGAAACCAATACAAGTTGAGGCTCACAATATGGTTAGGAAGATAGAGCACTAGCGCTGTATCAGGGACAGGTCCTCCTGTGAAAATGGAGGAGACGCGAAGGAGAGAACCATTAAATTTCATAATGTTCAGAGCTGGAGGGGCTTAAAACTAATCTGATCCTCCTTATTCTACAGATATGGGAACTGGGAACCACACGGGACAAAGCAACTGATCAATTTCTAAAAACACTTGGCCTATGACCCAAGAGCTGATTGAAACATTCCAAGGCAGATTTTTCCAGATATTCCAGAAAAAAACATCCAATATTCTCTTTCATTCCAAAATTCAATCATTGATGTTGCCTGGCAGTCATTTCCTATATCTCTCAAATTTCTCAGGCTGGCTTGTTCAGGACCAGTTTACTTTTTGGCAAACTGTCTCAGGTGGATAAATATTCCAAGAAAGGACTGGAGTCTGGCTCTGGCTAAAGGGGACCCTAACTCCAGCTGGAGACAAACCTCTGTAGCTGTGCGTGGAGGTCTTCCCGCTCAGTGGTTTGCCCGTGGCTGAGAGCTGAGGACCCTTCAGCACAGAGGGTTCCGAACTCTCACTTGGACATGTTCTCTGAAGTGTCTGTGTCCTGACTCAGTCTGAGGGGCAGAGAGGAAAGCTTTTCTGTTTTGATCACTTCCTTTTGGGGAGTTTAAGCTTGTCTCTTGCTCTTTCAACAAATCCACAAGACTGTCCTTGGCTCTCTCCTCTTTCCTTTTTTTGAATCTTACTTTTCTAGTTACTTAAAGTTTTGTCAACTTTCTGCCCCACCCCCCCTTCACCGTAATTGTCTAATCCCATGTAAACAAAGTATTGAGTTCCTTTTTCATCTTCATTTTCCCCCTTTAGTTTTCTGGATGCCTTAGGAAGTTTACCCTCTTTACCAAAAGTGAATTTTGCTTGTTTGGACATTTAAAAATTAATGTCTTCTAGTTTCTCTGAGACTGTGTTCTCTCACTTTCTTAATCACTAAACTTCATGAAAGAGGTCTATACTTAGACTTAGTGTCTTCACATCTCATTAATTCCTCAGCCCATTTCAGTCTGGCTTCCACCAACATGGACAATTAAAACTGCTCTCTCACCAGCATCCCTCCCAATCGGCCAGTTCAATGGCTCCAATTTTCCCTGTCACGCTACTTGACATTTATGCAACATTTGGCATGGCTGACCAGCTGCTCTTACTAAAACTCTTTCCATTCTCAGCCTCTTTTATTTCATCGGCTCCGGCCTCTCTTAGCTTTCCTCTTGAACTTCCTTTCCTGGTTCCTCCTGCCTTTTGATGTTGTCTTTCTAGGGAATCCGTGTATGGTTTGCTCACACCGCACACCATTGCTCTACCCTACTTTCTCCAATAACCCCGTATGCATTGATGAAGTTCTCTGGTTGATAATTTCTCATCTGAGCTCCAGTCCGTCATCCTCATTATTAAATTCTCTGTGCCTTTGCCCCTGCTGTTTTCTTGGCTGGCTAGGTCCCTCCTTCACCTCCTCTGCATGGAGCACTGCTGCTAATTATTTAAGACCACCTTCCTCCTCTTCAGAACATTCTCCGTCACCCTGAGGAAGAGTTAGTGTTATTTCCTTTCTGCTTTTGAACATTGTGATAGTGATAATGACTAACAGGAAGTGAATTCTTATGTGCCAGTCTCTGCCCCGGGTCCTCATGGATTATCTGGTTCAATCTGCACAAGAGCCTCTCATGCAGGGACTTTTGTCATCCACCGATTTTGAATGAGAAACCTAAGACTCAATGTAATAACTTATCACTTCCCACAAGAAAGTTTCAAACTGGGAGTCTGAGTCCAAGACCTTATGCTGCTCCCCAAGTAACACCAGCTAACTGTCACCGACTGCTCACTTTGTGCATGGGTTTGTGGGTGTCATCTCAGTCCCCAGAACGCTGTTAGGAAGTAGTGCAATTATTATATCTATTTGATGAATGAGGAAAGTGAGGCACAAACAGATTAAACCGCTTGCTCAGAGCTGCATAGCCCCCAAAGCAGCCCAGCCGGGATGCACTGTGTCTATTCACCTCTGTTGTAGAACTCCCCAAACTGCGCTACAATCAGCTACCTACGACAATTTCTAGTCTTCTCTCAGCCCCTTCAGGACCCAGATGATGGCCTTTTAATATTTTACCCTCTGTACCTAGTCACAGAATGGAAGTTCAATAAACGTGGAGAGGAAGATTGATAAACATACGGGCTGGTGTTGTCTTTGGGTTCTTTTTCTAGGACAACTGATAGGCACCCACTTTGTTATCTGTTTTCCATAGCAAATCGTTTTTTTGAGTGTAGCATTATGGAGCCAAATGTGAAAGTGCTGTCTCTGCAAACTTTGTTTTTGAGCAGAAATAGTTTCAGTTCCCAAAGGTAAAATAATTGCTGCCCCGACAGCCTGTATGGGCTTGCCTGGCCCTGTAGCAGTTTTAGCTCCTGTATGCAGATGGAAGGGTTTCTTGAAGAGACCCTTTACCTCTTCAGAGACAAATGCCACATTTCACCGAAGAGAGGCCAAATGCAAATTTAAGCCACATGCAGGTTTGAAAGAGGCTGTTTTCTGTTGAATGAGGCCATGTCTGCCCACTCAAATACTTGCTAGGTCCTACTTCCTTCCTTCCTCCCTCCCTTCTTTCCTTCCTTCCTTTCCTCTTTCCTCCCAATAGCTGGGTTTCACGGTGTGCTTAGGCAGCCACATAAAATCTAATATGCATCCCATTTCTAACGATATAATCTGCATCTCTCCACTCTCTCCAAAACAAGTTGGTTTTGTAGTTTTCAAACAATAAAATACAATGCTTCTCCTTTTTCTTGTTTTGTTTGTTTATAAAACTATAAAAGTAATACATATTTATTGTAAAAAATATCCAGAATGCAAACATATGCAGTAAAATTTAAAAATCCTTCTTTGCTGAGTGTATCTCCAATGCTACTCCTCTACTTACTTTGCGTGGGCCATGTTTTTCTATGTATTATATACATAAATGTGCATAAATACACACACACATTGAGTTTTCAAGTTTCGTCAACTGAGATCACATCATATATACTACTTTCAGCACGTTTCACATAACAATATATCTTTCCATGTCACTGTTAATAAATCTACTTTAATCTTTTTAATGCTTACATAGTATTCCACATTAAGGAGCACATACCTTATAAATCAATTCCACTTAGAAGAACACTTGGGTTGGGTTCTACAAAGCTAAATATATACATGTCTTTATGCCCATGTGCAAGAATTCTGTAACTGACTTCCTAGAAATAGAGTGAGGGTCGGGGGCACACATTATCATTTTGATAGACTGTCCTTGTTGTGGTCGCTGATCTCCAATCATGGCCCCCACTGACCTACACCTCCCACATTCACACCCTTACAGAGAACCTTCTCACGTTAAATCTGAGCTATCCCTCCTTATAATTTTAGCAAATATAGTTGTCTATATATTTTAATTAACATTGAGAATTAATCTGAATCTAAAACTTCCTCCTCCCTCTGACATAACAAGACGAGTAGCATGCTTTAATTTGTCCTCATCCCCTACTTTCTTTATTTTGATTAAATCATTTGGAATTTTCTAGACTTACTAATTTTTAATACCCTATTCCTCTGTTTCTTCTGGCATTTCTTATTAATTACATTGAGCTTCATAACCACATTATAAAAATAGTTTAGACGACTATAAGTGTTAGTATTTTTTTCGTCATCCTCTTGTAACATGTCATCTTTTTTTAAAATTCCTCTTTAGCTTTAAGCTCCTCTTTTATATTTTATGTTTTTCCACCCAGAGGAGATGCCTGAATGGTAAGTTTTTACACCATTGCGTGTATAACAATATCTTTATTTTTCCTCATGATGCATTGACACTTTATCTGGTCATGGAGTTTGAGGCTCAAAATGCTTTTTCCTCAGCTTCCTGAGAGCACGTCTCTGTTACCCTCTGGAATTCAGTCTGGATAGAAAATAGGATGAAAACTGATTTTGTTTTTTCAGGTAACCTATTTTTTTTTTCTATTTGGTAAAGTTCTGGATTTTCACTTTGTCCTTGAAATTCAATAATCTCACTAGGATTTGTTTGTGTTTTTGTTTCTTTGCTTTTTAAAATCGTCAGACTCAGCACTTGTCAGTCATTTGCAGAAAGGACTTTCAGATTCTCCAAGCCTGAAGCTCTCATAACAAGGAGATTCTGAATTTTCTGCTATTCTTGTTTCTTGCTTGAAATCTTAAAAAACACACACACAAATAGGGTGTGAAAAAAATCAAAATGGTAGACAGAGAAGAAAAAATAAAATTTGCCCATAACTTAAAAAAATCTTCTCAACAGTTATTTGATCATACTTTATCGTGACCAGTTGTTCTTTTTTTCCTATTGAATAGATCTGAACATATAGAAATAAGAAATGCTATCATTCTGTTTGCTCATGAAGGCTATATAGTTATTCATAGCCAGACTCAAGAAATTTAGATTATAATTGATCTATTCCTGGGGGAAAAAACATCTGCTTTCTGTGTGTCAAAGCCTATATTCTCATTCACTTTCTTAATAAAATTGGAGATAGACTTGTCTAGAGTAATGATTTGGCCTCATTCATTATAAAATCATTTTCAGCATTTGGATTATATATTTAGATTGTATGAATTTCTGAAAACTGTATTACTAATATATAAAATATATGCAAAATATAAACAAAAAGATTCCTAGCTTAAATAAATAGCTAAAAAGTATTAAAGGAAAAACAGTGGGTCTGATTGAATTAATCTTGATTGAGTTTTGCTCTGTGCCAGGCTCCTCTACTATCTGTATAAACATCCTTCCTTTAATTCTCCCATCAGCCTGATGAGGCAAGCAATGCCATTGCCCCTTTTTCACATAGAAGGGAACTGAAGTTGAGAGAGCTTGCGTATGGTCACACAATTAGCAAATGACCAAGCAGGATTTGAATACAAGCTACCTGATTCCTTGGGCGTGTTTGCTTAAGGCACACCATGGTATGAAAGCTGCTGGGAGCCTGATCTCTGCACCTCACAATCAGAGAAGACATCCTCGCAATCAGAATATGGGCCTTGGCACACAGAAAGCAGATGTTTTTTCCCCAAAGAATGCATTAATTCTATAATCTAATTTCTTGGGTCTGGCTGTAAATAACTATACAGCTTTCATGACCAGGTGGTGGCTCCTGAAGGGATTAGCCAGGCAACGAAGAGAAGGGCATTTCAGAAGAGGACAATTTTTACAACAACACAGAAGAGTGAGGAATGTGGTCCACTGAGGAGAATTGCAGGTTGTTGTGTCTGGAAGTAAGCATCTCTCTGTGCTGTCAACTTTTCTGAGGCATGTTGGTTTGGCACTTTGGGTTTTATCAAGATGGCATGTCTACAAAAGGCTGTTCGTTGATTCACATCAGTGGTGAAGATGGTTGAAATAACCAAGCTGATGGAGATCTGGTTATTTCAATCATATAGACATAGCTTTAAGATTTGCTTTCACCTATTCAGAATTGGGGCTTAAATGACCATGGATTGCAGATGAAATTTATTGGAAAACCACAGCATGAGCAAGTCATATTTACTCATCAAAATAATTGGGAGTGAAGCTCAGGACAGCAGTGTCAGGTCTGCGTGATTCTGGCCCATGGGCTGTCCACTTACGCGGAGTCCGTATCAAGGGAGAGTGAGAATGAACACCAGAGAAAAATGTCAGCAAGTAGGGTCCTTGCCATTTTAAGCTTTCAGAGCATTTCTATGCACATAAATGAATCAAGAACCAGTTGAATAGTTAAGAAAATGGTTTTCACAGAGCTCTTTAAAATTTAACAGGTGTCAAAGAAATTCTACCAAAGAAGCTGAAGTGCACTTTGAGTGTGTTTATGCTCAGTGTTATTGCCTGACACAAGGATAGGAGGTGAAGCCAAGTACCTTCATCCCAGGAATGCTTAAATTCCAGTCCACGTTCAATTTCATCATGTGCTAGAAATATCCTGGATGATTCAATTAATTCCCTGTAAAAGAACGCACCAGTTCCTACAGATCTTGTTCCCATATGACATAATGAAATACTTGCTGTAACGAATTGCATTGGATTTTATTAAGTCAACCTACCATGATTGCTGTGTGTCATGTTTACTCTTGGGAACCAACGCAACCGTGTGTGTTAGCTGGTATTCCTTCTGTCATGTGAAACCCTCTCTTTTGGAGTGATCTCTGACCACTTTAAGGCCTTGGTATCTCTTTAAAAACAAAGGCCTCATATCTTCAGATCTCACCCTAAATTCCATTGGCCTCTGAATTCCAATCAAAGAAAACTGAATAATTCAATTCTCTTTGAAATTTTTGATGCAATCTGATGTTGACATGGATCTCAAGAGTTGTCTACATGGAAAGCACACCCTCCCCCTGGACTGCTGCCCACACTGGTTTTTTGCAGCTGATTCAAAGCTCTTTAAGACCAGGTTTCTCTCGAGTCTCTTACATGATCACAGCTTGGATAAATTGACTTTGGTGGAAAACATCTTGGCATTTCAGGTTCATGAATTTAGGAAATGTAAGGGTTTGGTCAGAGAAAAGTGAGATGCTTAAGACTTGACATGGTGAAAAAAATGTGGTTTGAAACAAAGCTATTCTTTAAGAGACGGGCTAAATTTCTGACTTATAGTCTGGAGACTGTCTGGCCTGTAGGACTTGAGATTCTTGTGCAACATCATAGGGGGAATAGAGGATGCTAGGATGAATTTACAAGTCACGACATGCTTCCTGGGGCATGAACATTCTGCTTTCTGCTTTGCTCCCTAGATTTTACCCTTCAGTGGCCTTCTATCACACCAGTTCTCTGGATCTCTCATATGGGTGCTTAATCTGTCTATTCTTTTGTCTCATTTTCAAGTTGTTCATGTGTTATATTGCCTCCACAGCCATATTGAAAGGTCCTAGAGATCAAGGGCCATGTTCTACACTGCACTTGTGACTATCCCAGCATCTAATAGTGTGCTGAGTTCACGGGAGACGTCTGTCAATCCCTGTAAAGCAAACCAAATTGAGTCAGCAGCCTTGGTAATCTTGACCCAGAGCCAGGACAGAATCTCCCGAGTTTACTTGTCCTCATTGGCTGCCACTTCACAGCTCATTTCTCTGTTCAATTACTCTTCTGTCCCAACTACCCACATACGTTCTTCTCTTCAAAAGGCATCTTCGTTTTTGGAAAATTTCTAGGCTTTTCTCACCTGTAGTCCCTTTTCTTCTTCTTGAATGCCAAATCTAGGCATATGGCATTAAATGTTTTTTGGTCAATAATTAACAAGTTAGTAGGTTCTACCTGTGTGGTTGCCTGGTTTTAGCACAAGATTTAATAATAACTATATGCTTACAGACCTTGTAAGTGGCTTTTCAGTAAATCAATTCAGTTTTTATTGAGCATGGCAAAATTATCATTTTTGTTGGAGCTCATCCTCGCTTCCAAAGCTCAAGCTATTTCTTTGCTTTGTCATTCTCTCTTTTCTCTTAGAAATATATATTTCCTCTAATCCTAAAATCAATAAGTGGTTATTGCAAAGATTTTGGCAAATATAGAAGGACAATAGGAAAATTAAATCCATCCGTAATCCCGTCACCCGGAAATAGACATTTTGAAAGTAATTTCCTTCCTGACTTTCTCTGTGCGTGTGTATGTGCATGGCCCTCACTCTAAGCCAGGATGCACCGACGTGATTTCCTATTTCCTTAAATCCAAATGAGATCTGACCTTACCCTTCAGCCATCCATCCAGAGGACACAAGTACCTTGCCAAATTGGAGGGAATTTCACTGATATTTTTATTATAATTGACTGAAAATTATAAATCAATCCATGAAAAGTAGATATTTTTGTGATTCAGTCTCCCATATAAGAATATGGTATATAACCTTTATTCGAATTTTCTTTTGTCTCTTGGTAAAATGTTATAGGTTCCTTTAGGGGAGGAGTGTAGAAGTCCTACCCTTTTCTAAGTTATTTCTAGGTGTTTAACCTTTTTTTTATTGTGACTATGAAAAAAAATCTTTTTATCCTTAGATTTACTGTTATTAATGACATTATTTAAGATATTTACTGATCATTTGTATTTACTTTGTCTTCAACCATATTAGTAAATTGTTTTATATTAATTTTCAGTTTATTCCTTGGAAATTTTGCGTAGACCACAGCACCACAGCAAAGGATAATGGGCATACCTCTTATTTCCATTTCATACTTCTTACATTGACTAGAATGTCAATAACAAGATTAATAATGCCGATATTTCTATTTTAAAGAGGTTTTCTCCAGTGTTTTATAGATAAATATTATGTTAGCTGCTGTTTTGAGATACATGTTCCTTTTTAAGCTAAGTAATTAACAGTTGTTTCAAAAAAATGTTCTTTGATTGAGACTTTCATAAGAATTGTGTAGCCACCTGTTTAAAAGACTATTGTCCTGAGAGTAAGTGTTAACATGGGCATAATTTAGTAACTGATTGATTGTTAATGGTAATGGGTAGTAGCAGGGTAAATAGTACTTAACATTTGTAACATTTGTTTACATTATTCCACTTAGCCTAGATAGGCTTTATTATACCATTTATATTTTTGTTTTTATCATCTATATTTACCGTTTTTCCTTCTTCTTCCACTATTGCCTTGCAACATCTCACAGTGTCGTCTGAAGTATTCGCGTTCCATGGATATTTGTTGTTAGTGACCTAGTAACCTAGCACTGATGATAATAACAATAGTCATAGTGATCTAATATCTGTTGAGTACTTACCAAGTACCCAGGCTGCTTCGAGAACTTTAAATGCTACGTTTTTAATCACACAGCAATCTTTTGAGATTGATATGATTATTAAGCCCTTTATTCCACATAAGGAACCTGAGGCGCTGAGAGAGATTAAGCAGGTCGCCTCAGGTGCAGCCCTAGGCAGTGATAGGACCTGGGTTTAAGGGCAGGCCTCCTCATCGCAGAGCCGCATTCCCTTCCACACACGGCCATGTTATTGCAAGCTTCTTTAAATGAAATTTTAATCCTGCCTTGTAACTATGAGAGCTCCTGCAACAATAGAGTGGGGTAAGACTCAAAATGTGTTTCTCTGGAATAGTATTTAATTTGGGGTTTTGTTTTTACTTCTCAAAATAGAACTTTTGATTCTGCTATGTGAAATGGTCCTACGAATATTTTGTTTAGTAGTCTTTATAGCTTTTCCTAACCAGCATAGCTTTGGTTACCTCTTAAATCTCTGTTTCATAAAATTTTTTACTTTTGTTGAGAGCAAAAATTATTTTATCCCTTGTGGCAAATAAATATTCACCATTAGCGAAGCAATGATGATGACGTACACGCAATCTGAATAGTCCGTCTTCAGCTTGCTGTCCAGGGTTTGCGGGAGCAGCTGCCTGTGCTCTGGGCTGCAGGTGGTGGATTCGCCAGAGCCTGGATGCAGAGTGCAGAAACGGGCTCCACTCTGGCTCGTGACCAGTCCCTGTGAGGCCACTGGGAAACCAGAGGTGTTCTTATCTTTGAATAGAGCATATAAAATTAAGTAAGATATGATTAAGTTTTCTTCTAGGGCTAGAAATTTGTTACCAATATGATTATGATGAACATAGTTCAGAAGTTGCAAAAATATATTTTTGATAAACATCAAAACATCAAGACTATTAAACATATTTTGCCATTTGAAAACTCTCAACACTTTGTTTAATCAATATAAAATGCATTATTTGAAAATCTTTTTTTTTTTTTTAGGAAGTTTGGCCCTGAGCTAACATCTGTGCCCATCTTCCTCCACTTTATATGTGGGACGCCTACCACAGCATGGCGTGCCAAGCCGTGCCATGTCTGCACCCGGGATCCAAAACAGTGAACCCTGGGCCGCCGAAACGGAATGTGCGCGCTTAACCCCTGTGCCACCAGTCCGGCCCCCTGAAAATCTTAAAGATGACCAATTGAATATATAAACATCTTCAATTTTGAGTGACAGAATTATCATTTTTATGCTCCTTTAGAAAATAAATTTAATTGATTCTTCTCGATATACTTTCACTGCAATCACTATGTTCCCTGTCTCTACCCCATATATTCACAAATAATTAAAATAACAAAACAATAGTCACCCCCCAATTCCACTATAAAAATAGTGTTTTAGAAAAAGCATATTTCAAATTATCAAACACTCTACTCATTTCCACAGTTTCAAGTCTACAAACAAAAAGTTATCTTTCCGTAAGTTTATTTTCTGCTGGCTTAGATTATAAATAGTTCTTGGAGTTCATATTTTTCAAAATCGTTGTGCTTCTTCATTGAAAAATAACTGACTTTTTCCCACGTTCGTTTTGTATCTGCCAGTTGTGTCTACCTTCAGTGTTTTAATTAAAGTTTATTTTGGGCTATCTACATAAAGATGAATTAGTTTGGAAGCCAAATTTTATTACTCCTACTCCAAAGATAGGTCCAATAACAGATGCAACAAATTTTAACTCTCATCTCTGTCAGGATCGCAGATGGTGTTGGTGTGGAAGACATCTGTGGCACAGGGCAGAGAAGACATGATTGGCTTCCTCTTAAAGTCAGGGCCAAGGATGTGCAAAAAAGATCTAAGGATGCCACGAGCAATTCCAGCGCTGTCTGGCGCACATGCAGGGCAGGGTGACCAATCACAACAGATCCGGAGGCCATCCACTGGGGACCCAGGGACACACTGAGTACACGGTGATCCAAGGTTTTCGTATGTTTTTTTGGCAGAACCTGGAATGAAGAATAGATGTGATAAATTGTGCTGTATCAGGTAGGAATATGGTCACAGCAAGTTTGAATCCCCTTTCACTATCGCTGAGGACAATTTTATGTCAGATAAATGAAGCGGCAAATAGATAAAACCGAAACTGCAAAAATGAAAAGAAAAAAATGGGGCAGTGCTATACTATTAATTGAGTGTATTGACAGTAGGATATAAACATGGGCTTAGACTCTCCATTTATTATTTTAACAAGTATTATTGAGCACCCGCTATGTGCTGGAAACTGTGATGTTTGTTGGGAGGCCAGCAGATGCAGTTTAAACACAGTGCCTGATTTCTCAGAGCCTGTGGTCTTGTGGGGGAGCCTTCATGCATGTTAAAATGTTACCACAGGTGTAAATGATACGTACGTAATTGAAACAATTTTTTTATTTTTACCATTCTCAACATTTGTATTTGTACAGTCCATCCTTTCCACTATCATAAACTGTAAATATTAGTGTAACAATAAGCATTTTACATATATTAACTCATTTAATCCTCACACCACTCTGTCAGAGATGAACTATTAATATCTGACTTTACCAACAAAAAAGCTGAAACGTAGAAAGAACAGCATCATTTGCCCAAGGGAAGAGGGAACTGAACACTGGCAGTGTCGGCCCGTCTTTGCTCTTCATCACGACTGTATTTCAGTGATATGATTCTTCATGCTAAGTTTCCTGTAAATCTTTATCCAGAGCATCAGTATTTATACATTTCGCTTTCATTGGGCCAAAATGTCCCTCTGGGCCTTGTCATTGATGTTTTCCAGAGTGCTCTGCATACAATGGACTTTGGGATGTCTTATTGATAAATGACCTCACCAGCCAGGCAGAGAAGGTCATCTTGTTGCATAAATGATGTTGGCAAACTCCCTTAAATGCAATTTTAATTCTGCATTATAGCTATCAGGTGACTCCAGTTAACAGGGTTTTAAATAAGGATAAAACGGAGGGAAGTGAGGAGGATCCCAGACTATCTTAGCTCACACACAGGCCAGAAAGTTCCAGCATTGGGATACAGCGATGCTCCAAGGAGGTGGCTGGACACCTGATGACCCAACAGCATCTCTCAGAGGAGGCTGTCCGGGCACAGTGTCCTGCCTGCTTTTTCTCCATAGTTCAATTCTTTCTCCGTTTTTGACCTTGACAGCACATGCCCTCTTACTACGCTCTGCTTCCATCATTTCCAGACATCCACCCATTGCTTCTGGACATCCACTGCACACGTATTTCCATAGTGCTCTGTGGTTGCTGACATAGCTGCAAACCTCAGAGTTACATTCCCCATGAGATAGTATCCTGTGGGACCTGGCTCACGGCACCTGGTTTAGGGCAGAGGTTTGGTGTTGGTCCCGCATGACCTCATGGCCAGTCTGGAGCCAGTTGCCCTTGATTCAGGAGCTGACCCCTGTCCACTAATTTATAGCCGGGTTGTGATGATACTTAACATTTGATGTCTTGGGAGCTTTCTGCAGGAAGTTCTGAGCATGTCAGGCACTCTGAGAATCTGAGAAGCCTGTAGTGAAACTGTCAGGCAAGTTGCATAACTTTTCCAGTGTAAACATATTATTGATTTATTTCTGCCGTGAATGTGACTCAAGTCAGTAATTTGTGTGGCTGGCAGGCCAGGGAACAGAGAATGAATCTGTTTGTTAGAAGAGAAAGAGAATGAGGAGAGAAGGACCTTGAAGCTGCTGGGATTTCATAAATATTAAATTTTGAAGAAATTTCTAAAAATAGTGTTGTTAATTGTGTGGTTAGTTGTGAAGTTTTGATAGCAAAGTGACAGGGCAGAAAGGAACCTCAGTGATTACCTAGATCATTTTTCTACTCCAAGAGACAAAAAGAGGTGGTTGTCAAACATTTAAACATCTGTATCCAAATGAAAAGCCCCTAAAATCTTCAGAGTAACAGTCTCGAGAAGACGCTGAACTGGAAAGCCTGCTCCTTCCCTTTTCTGCACCATCTCTGTCCATTACTCTGCCTTATCTTCCTTCTTAGCCTCGACTCCTAGCTGCATTCTGTGTGTTCACGTGTTTGTGTGTTTGTCCTCGCCGCTGCTGGAATGTAAGCTCCACGGGGCAGCTTGGTCTCTTTTGTCCACTGCTGTAACTCCTGTGACTGGAAGGGCTTGGTCTATGGTAGATGCTTATAAATGTTTGTTGAATAAATGAATGAATTAATGTACGTATAGAGACGTGTCTGGAACAATACCTATCTCTAGGGAATACAATTAGCAAAGCTGGAAAAAAAATTGAAGGGGGAAGAAGGAGGTAGAATGGTGGACTTTTATTTTATAAACCTCTACATTGTTTATATTTTGAATTTCTTAACAAAATGATGTTTGGCTTGATTTGCATTTAACTGTTTAGGAATGTACCTATTGCACAAGTAGGTAAATGTAGAGATGTTGTTATGCAAGCAGATGTTTATTAATGTCCTAGAGTCTTTTTCGATGAATATGTCCAATGTTCTATAGCAAGGTGGTAAGTTCCTTTACAGGGAGGGCTGAGATTTTAAAAATCTATTTTTAGTATTCCATATATGGTAAAAAATTAATATGTAATTATTGACCGACCCTCTGGACAAAACAGAACAACATTGCTACCAATTTCTAAGATGAAAATCTCTTCCACGTGTTGGGAGCAGTCTTTCATTCGCACTCAGCAAACTGGTAGAACTACTGGGCAGAATACCTGCAACTTTTTGGGAAACATTTGATCATAAACAATAAATAGAATCAGTTCATAAGAGTAAAAATTATGCAAACACACACAATGGATTTTTAAAAAACACTACAAAATTGCAAAATTAAAGATGAAGAGTACGTTAGTCAGAGCCCGGTCAGGAAAACAGAGCCTGTACCAGATACATTTCAGTAAACACATTTATTATGGAGAAATAATTACAAAGGTGTTGAGAAAGCTTAAAAGTCAGACGGGAAGGACAGCAATGCAGAGATGAGGAACAGCAGGGAGCCTCTGTCACCTTTAGAGCTGGAGGAACCAGGCAGAAGGTAGTGTTACCTGGGTCCTGAGGTAACTGGGTAGGACCTGGGACTGCCCAGAAACGCAAAGGGAGGGGCCATCCGTAGGGACCAGAACCAGAGGGAGAGGCTCTCTGATGGAAAGTGGTCTGTGTAGGAGACATAGTCACTACCCAAAGTAGAAAGAGGCAAAGAAATACTCTGGCTTCTCCCTGCTTCCCATCCTTAAATCTCCTAGTGGTGCCTCCCATTGGCCAAACCTAACAGGAAGTCAGTTTGAAAAGGATTTTAGGAAATGTAGTTAATAGGATTTGTTCCCTGAAATACAGTGCAGATGGGGAAAGAATCAGGAACGGTTCTGAGAGCAAATAGGTAAATGACCTGAACAAATGTTATAAGAAAGGGAGTAATATGTTCTATTCATGCTATAGTCAAGTTTTATATAAAATATGTTTAGATTGATTTAGTAACACTATTTTATACAACATTTATTCAGATATATTTGGGTGAGAATATCAGTGTGGATTGAAGAAGAGCATTAATTATTTCTTACCTGTTTAGACTTAGAAATCCTTTTCATAGCAATAGATAATACTGCCAATCACTTTATTGATTCTTTCTTCCTATATTATTTTAATGATGTATTATAGCATCAAAAATAACAAATTTCTTGCTCCCTTGATGTTAGGAATTTTTGTAATTGTGACAAAAAATTCAATGCTTTAAAAATTTTTCTTTTCTGATTTGTTTCTAAATGGTAAACTAAGAGAGAGACTTTGAGTCTGTATTTATGAGCATTTTTCATGAAAAATCTTTTCCCCCCAATAAATTAAAGGCCAAATTAGGCATAACTGCTATTATATTTTCTCTTTTTTACTTTGGCTTTTGAAATACTGGAGACATTTCAATGTGCTATGTAGGAATTTAAATTAAATGAATGCTCCTCATGGATCTTTTGAGGATCATCTTGAGGTGAATTTGCAGAATTATTATCATTTATTGCTTTTCATCAACTATATAATTGAGAAGATTCTCCAGTGATTTATACCACCATAAAATGCTTGGTCTTATGTCTATTAATTATGGTTTGGAAGATGTAGTAAGTATAATGTTAATGAATGTGTTGAGTGATGTTGGATTAATTGGAATGACAGAAACGCCTTAAGCAAAAAGTGATAGTTTGAAACTATTGGCAAATCCAAAGATAAAACTGTTATTTGATTTGTGTCTTGTCCAGTCCTTAGGAATCTGGCTGGCCCAGAGCAAGAGGCTCCAATCTTTCATTGTTATTCTTGGTATTTTTAAAAAAATTTTTTATAATGGAAATTTCAAACATGTACAAGAGTAACTCCAAGTACTATTTACCCAGCTTCGACAATTATTAACTCATGATCAGTCTTGTTTTCATATATATTTCCTTTCTTCTCTCCTTCAACTCCACTGGATTATTTTAAAGAAAATCTCAGACATCATATCACTTCATCCCTGGTTTCAATGAACCTTTTGTTGGGGAGGAACTGGTAGCTTCTATTTAGTAGTGTGGTAGGAGGATCAACACAAAATTCATCTGTTTCCCAAGATTGCCTGTTACTGGGGAGCCAGCGGGTTGGAAATTACCAGGAATTGCATTTCCTTTGGTGTCTTGTTCTAAATTTAGGCACTAGGTAAGGCACCTTATAAAATGCACGCGTGCCTCTTAGAATGAAAAATACGTCAATTTGCAGAAATCATTCGTATGCATTTTAAAATCAGATTCACGCACAATCATCCAATCCAAGGTGGAAACTATAATGAAGTGAGATTTTGGACAGAAATATTTTAGAGATAATTAGGGATGTCACAAAAAATTCCACAACCTAGAACTTGCTCCTCATCAGTAATGGCAGCAGCGTCCTGCAACATTTGTGGTGGGGCAGTGGGTGCATGAGAAGACTGTGGGGAAAGAAGCAGAGGAAGGCTTCTCTTCTCACTTTACACAACCTCCTTGGAAAATAATATCTCTGCCCATGGTGTTAGTTATTCCCCCTTGATGACTTTCAGATCCATATTTCTGTGTCTCTTCTTGGCTCAGGTTCAAATATACAACTCCTAGTAGATATTTCCACATACTTGTGTGCAAAGCTCCTCATATTCCACATGTCTGGAAGAGATTGTTCTGCCCCCCCACCCCAAACCTACTTTCCCTCTCATTTTCTTCATCTTTATAAATGATACCATTTGGATATTATCGGATAGAGTCAGAATCATGCTCCTCAGACAAATCAATCATCAGTTCTTGTCCTGTCTGCCTCTTAAAAGCCTCTCAATTTCTATCTCCCTTCTACTGTCCTGCCTTGGACAGTTTAGTTTTTTTCTTGCTAGAACTATTGAATTTTTCTTAGATCCAATCCATTCTCCATCCTACTATTATAGACGCATTGGGTATATAAATCTAATATCTCCTCAGTGTCAAGTGCTTAAGTTGCCCTTCTGTATGGCAAATATGACCTTTTGTGAGCTAGTCCTGCACTGCTTGTTAGGCTCATCTCCTCCTGTTCCTTAACGACTTTGCCATCTAACCGTATGGAAACACAGGTAGTTCTCCAAACATGCCAAAATGCAGAGACTGATTCGGAAGACCTGATTTAGATGGGGCTTGAGGTTGAGTATTTCTGATAAGATCCCAGCTGATGATGCTGGTCCCCAGACCACACCAGCAGCAAGTCTGCAGGATCTATTCTCACCTTATTCTTTAATTACCCATGGAACCGTAGTCGTTCCTTCTCCTGGCCATTCACTTAGTGTTAACTGCTCTATAGCTTCAGCCATTGTATTCTGCAGAGTCAGATTCTCTCCTCAAATCACCTACTTGGCCAAATCCTTCTTACTGTCCAGTCTCAGCTCAAATCAAACTTTCTTTTAGAAAATTGCCCTGAATCCCCCATGAAGCTTTGGGCACCTCTTCTCTTATGCATACTGCATTTCTTACATTCTTCTACTATGGCACTAGCACATTACATCGTAGATTCTTGTTTGTCTGTTTTCTGATTCAAAGTGTTCCCAGCATCACCTGCAGTGCCAGGCACATGGGAGAAATACACAAAATATTTGTTGAAAAATAGATAGATTAGACCCCCCCTTGACAACTCTATGATTGTCTTTGGAGATCCCCATGGCATTCCCAACACTGTATGAGGAACAAATAGTTCTGTAGAGCCCTAAAGGTTTCATACACCACAGACCTTAGAGATTAATTATAACTCATGTTAATAATAATGTGTCACCAGAGACTGCCAGGACTGTCTCTGGACAAACTTTCTAGAGCTGCCGTCTGACCTTGACTAAGTTATCATGGTCTGTCTTTAGGCTTGTGGTCCTAGAAAGATGATTTGTCAGCGTCTTGACCGAGTTGTCCCTTTCTCAGGGGGAGACTCACATTAACCCAGGTTTTAAGACTGATATATAACTTAGAAAGTCAGCCCATTCATTCACTGGGAGAAGTGGTGGCATTAAGGACCACAATAGTAGAATCTACATGATTAGCCCTTTCCTTGCTGTAATCAAGCTTTAAGGAAAGTCAAATCTTAATTCAATTTTTTTTGTAGGGCAGAATCTAAAAAGTAGGATTTAGATGAATTGGATGAGTAGCAGCTTCAGGTTAAGTTAGCCTGAAACATCCAAATCATAACAGAATGACTTTGTGAATGGGACCAGAAACAGTTGGTATTCACCCATTTTGATCCATCTCCACTGTAAAGATAGATTTTCAGTGGGACTGGAAACGCCCACACTCAAAGTCTGATGCTGGAGAATGTTCCCCAGAGTGCCTGTGTGGGCCTTGCCCCTGTTTGCCTCTGGCACTCTTTCTTTGCTAAGCTTCCATGGCAGGGAGCTCCTTTTCAGATTGACTCATCTTTCCATAGAACAATTCTCCCTTTTTCAAGGTGACTTTGTGGAACTCTGAGCTGATCCTTCACTTGTTTTCCATCACTTCGAAGCCCTAAAAGGCACTTTCCAACAAAATCCCAAGTGATGCCAAAAACCCCCTCATCCTTCCCTTTTGTAGTGAGGGCAGGGCTGGCTTTGTGAAGAAGGGTGATCCCTATGAGGATGTGATATGAGGGTTCCTGAATGTCCTCCAGCACAACTTCTTAGTATAAGAAAAGCAAAAATAAATTTTCATCTGCTTTATCAAATACTATATATTCAATAATTTCTTTTGAGTTGAACGAAAATGCCTCTAGAAGGGTCAACACTACCCTCTCCCTTCTTCATCTCCTTGAGTGGGTTTCACTGGGAGCGGTGGAGGGTGGAGTGCCCATCACAGTATTAAGTATCTGACTGGGTAGAGGGAATGGGGGTCTTAGGTCTCTGGGAAAGCCCGCATTTTAGACTGCAGTTTTCTTACATTGCCATGAAGTTGTTGGGAGAAAGAGAATCTGCATGTAGAACAAAGAAAATCCTAGTAGATTATGAGAAGGGTAGTAAAGGAAAGCGTGAGCAGGAGTGGAATAGCCTTGTGATTGCTAAGGCTAGTAGTTCTGGAAACACATTATCAAAGGAAGTTACAATTTTTCCCCTACTGGATACAAATGTTTAAATTATCGACAACTTTCTTTAGTTTCCTGGTGGTAGGAGACTGACACAGTGAAGTGTTTCTTTCCCCTTAATGTGCATCTGAATCATCTAGGATCTTGTTAAAATGCAGATTCGGATTCAGCAGGTCTGATTCAGAGGGGCCCTGGGATTCTGCCTTTCCCACAAGATCCCAGCTGATGCTGCTGGTCCACTCACCGCAGGGTGAGAAGCAAGGGCTGCAAGACCCTGGAGGCCTACACCCACTCCTCGCTTAATCACCAGTTGAGTCAAAGCTTTTCCTTTCCTGGACATTTCTTCTGTTTTACGTGCTCTCTGGCTACAGCCATATCATTTTGCAGAATCAACCGTGTCACGTGGTAGGAAACCTTTGTCAGTCCTGTGGGTTTGCATGGCCTTGGAAACATTCCGTAATCGAGAAGTGTTAAACAACAGGGAAAAATGAGTGGAGGGAGAGGGTACTGTGTGGGTGGAGAAGGAGAGAGAGTGGTGTGTGTGTGTGTGTGTGTGTGTGTGTGGTGGGGGTGGGGTAGGGAGGAAAAGGATATAATAGGTCTCATTGGAATGTGGAAATGTGTGTATGTAAGAGACCTGTTAACTCATGTCTAAAATAGCATAACACCCTAGCATGGTTGGGCAAGTACAGCAGCAAATGGAAAACAAAAAACCTAGGGAATGTCCAAGAAGATTCTGGAATAATATAATATCCCACATTCATGGTTTCTTTTCTCTTTGCTGTTGCAGGTTGGGTGCAGTTCCCTACTGTCCAGCGTTCTCTCTGTTCCCTATCCTGTCTTGCAGAGATGAGGTGGAGGCATTACAAAGGGAGAAATTTTACTGTTTGTGGTCAAACAGTATTCAGGATGTCATTACCAGTTTCACCTAAGTCTTCTTTCCAAAATGCTATTATATAATTTCTCTGCAGAAATTCCGCTTAACACCCAGCCTTCCAGACTTTGCTGTCGCACTTGTTTTAAACCTTGTCTTTGTACTAATTACACAGCAATGACGGAGAATTACTTTTTCCCTTAAAAATAAAACTGCCCCAAATTTCAGTTGTTAACTTTCATTTTAACCCCCTCCTTCCTATTTCCCTTCTCTGTAGTCAGAATTCCATATGCACTTTACATTGTCATTTGTTACTTTTCTCTTATTTATCAAAGTGTCTCCCACAATTGTACTTCCTATTACTAGGCTTTAGAGAATGAAGACATTTTAAAATAATGCAAATAATCAAAATTTCCAATGATTAAATGGCAGTAAAAACACTGCAAAGAATTTTCCCTTGAAGAAGTTTTTTGAAAAGCTAATCTTTCACCGAAAGACTCAGAAAGTATTTGGTAAACCTGTCTGTAAAATAGTTTTTTGTGATATTTTTTCTTCATGATAGTAAGAAAAACAACATGCAGTAACTAAAAAAAAAAGGAGTCTGTTAGATGTACAGTCATGCATCCCTTCATGAGGGGATATGTTCTGAGAAATGGTCGTTAGGTGCTTTTGTCGCTGTGTGAAGATCATGGAGTACACTTACACAAACCTAGATGGTATAGCCTACCGCCGACCCACGCTCTATGGTACTGATCTTATGGGACCACCGTTGTATACGTGGCCTGTCATTGACTGAAACGTTGTCATGTGGCGCGTGACTGTATTATGATTGTGATAAAATTCCAATTTTCAAATTCAGATTTAGTTACATTTCTCTGTTTCTCTATTGAGTTTGCATTTCATATCTATCTGTGCAGTACTGTAAGTTAGGCATCTCTGTGCAAAGTTTATACATGTTCCGAAGAAAGTGGCTTTCATGGGGATGTCGCTGGGAACTGTTATTTTTTATTGCGTGGACTATTTAGGATTTTATATGTATAAAGTGCCATACAATTCCATCAGTGGTTATTCTCATAAATAATTTCATGACTTGGTTTATTATTGCTATATCCATTTTATAGATGGTAATACAAAGGAATGGATTACAGGGGAGTTGAAATTAGAACTTACAATCACAAAAGTTTCCCAGACTGTTATTTAGTTTAAACTGTAGACTGCAAATGTGTCTCCGTGTGTCAAGTATCTGATAAACAGTGAAATATCTGGGAACTTGGCATCTCTGGGGCTGTGTGTTTGTAAAGGAAAAATGAGAAGATGCGAATCAATCACACAATGTTATGGAGAGAAAAATCCCTGTAGTATAGAAACCGTGGGTCCTGTTGGCTCAATGTTCTTTCCTGGCAGGCTGAAATCCGCTGGATCATTGCTCAACTTGAGTTTGTTTTCGTAAACATCACTATCATATCTGTTACAGTGCCAAGAATAGCTGCCTTCCACATTCTTCTTGTAATTATGATTCCATTCCTGAAAACGTGTCTATCAGATTCTTAGTGGTCATCTCAAGATCGTACTGCTGTGACCTCAGAGAACCAGGTTTGGAACAAGAGAGTCTATCTGTACAAACTTCCAATGAACTGAGTGGGGGTATCTTGACAATTCTGTTCCATTTGTCCATGGCCCTTAACATTGGCTTTACAAAGTTTATTCTAAACTGAATGAGCTGGGAGGGTCAGTGTGAATTCTTGTGCAGAAGGTGGGAGAGATTCCTCATGGCCTCCCTCAGACAGTGCAGTAGCAGAGATGGCCAATAATAACATAACATAACATAAATAGGGCTCTTGCCAGTCAAGTCCTAGTAGGACGCGGGACCCTCAGTTTTTCCTCTCTATAGGGAATAAGCAACCTTGATTCTAGTCCTGTGAGAACTGTTTTGGACTTCGGACTACCAGAACTGTAAGATATGATGTCACCAAGCTTGTCCTCATCCGTCACAGCAGCAATAGGAAACTAATATAGGCACTTTTTGCCTTCAGGGGCTCTTTCCTCCATTAACAAAATATTAAAATTGTATTTTACGATTATGTTGATGCAAAGATGAATGTATTAGTATTAGATATTAATACATTCTTTGACCTAAAAGTTCCCTTTTCCTTCTGATTCTAAAAGAAATTAGAACATTTTTGTGGGCACCTAAAAGTGCAGTGGGCTCTGGGCACTGGGTCACATGTGCCTGAGGGGCAGCTGACTGCCTCTGGGCATGTCCGTCCAAATCTTCCCCACGGCTCCCCTCCTGTGGATCCAGTGCAGCCGACAGGATGCCAGCCGAGAGGTTTCAGAGACACTAGATTCTTATTTTGTTGTCTAATATCTTGGTGTTTAAATGGGGAAAAATTTTACACTGGTGAGGATACATATTCGAGCAGGAAGAAACTATTCAAAGTGTCTCTCAAGTCACATGACATCAGTGTAGCCCCCTGTATACACAATAAACACACAAAAATTCTTGTTGTGTGAAGAACTGTGAAAAAATTCTTGTCTTTTAGTCCTGTTCCCTGGAATATTTCACCTGATCAATATATCTTTCATCACTTCTGTTGCAATAAAAGATAAAATGGATTATGGTTAAAATTTGAGGACAGATGTAATAATATTAATATTCCTTATGTTGAAATAGCATCCAAAGTTTGCAGAAAACTTCCATGTGCATCATCTCTTTTGATGACCTGTGAAGTCATTTACGATCTTATGAGGAAAATATTTTATAATATACTTATATAAAAATATAAATAGTAATGGTGATTTTAATTTTAGATAAGCTATTTGTCATTTATAATACCAAGAAAGAAGAGTTATCTATCTGACTTTGGGCACTTTATAATTTGGCCTATGATCTCATATGGAGGCAAAAATCCAAAAAAAATTTGAACTCCTTAGTACACACACACACACACACACACACATATATATAAGTTTCCACACTTTGCCTCTGTGAAAAACGATATATTTCAAGCTTGTGACTACAAGCGTTAATGCTGTGAGTTGGGGATTACAACATACCTCATTGACTGTTTCCACTTCTCTGACAGTTAGAAGCCAGAAAGGCATAATTTCTAGCTAAAAAGCAAAGTTAGGTTGAGGGAAGTTCAGAGACATGGTGAAGGAACCTGTGACTCCAGGGCCTGGCTGCTTATGGAGCCCACAAGGGTAAAAAGGACCACATTCCTGAATGATGATCCTCATTCAGGATCTGGAGAGTCTGCTCTAATTTGGCACTGTTCTGGAAAAGGCTACATCGAAAAAGATTCATTTCTAGAGATTTTCAGTAAAGTAGCCAATTTCTGCTCAACTCAGTGAGGCCATTTCTGGCTGGTGGTGGGTTCTTTCTGTCATTGTGGGGCTTGCCTGAGAGTAAAGAAGAATATCTTCACTCCTACTGCTTCTGACTTCATATATGTGCCATCCACACGTGCTCGTATTCACACACGCACACCAGCACCCAGGTCTTTATACCTGCCTTTCACACGAATTGTGTGAGCTTGTTCACAAGACTTCAAATGTCCTAGTCAGACCTGTTTGGTTCAGTTCTGAAAAAACAGATAGGTAAGATAGACTGACACGTTCCATCAAATTAATTCCCCATTTCGCAACTGAAGTTTTGACAGGATGTCTGGCCTCCAATTGCAAGGGGAAGCCTGTACCTCTCTTCAAGGGCAACCACACGAAGCTGCCAATTCCATCACTAAGAAAAGCCAGCTGCTGTTCAGAAATTCTTCCTTCCATTGACTCCGTCCCTGCTCGCCTATGGTTAAGCGCCTTTTAAAAAGTGGCCCGCATTCAGGTTACACCCTGCCACACCTCCAGGCCCTGAGATGCTTTCGTCTGAGCTCCCAGCAGTCTTAAAGCCTAGCCAGCAGCATCCTGCTGAGCCCTGGGTGGAGAGAAAGCCTTGGTTGTGCAACAGTGACCCACTTGGCACAGGGCAGAGCAGCTCTGATGGGCTCCAGGGAGCCCTCTGCCACGTCCCCTGGGATCCTCCCATGGAGAACTCTCGCCAGTGCAGTCACCCTGCCACAGTCGAGGGTCATCAGCAAAAACCCACGGAGACAGGGCGCTGCCCCATGGCATTCTGAGTCAGTCCTGCAGCGTGATTTCCCAGCCGTTTGCAAAAAAGAAAATACTGCTAGGACCTGGGCTGGGACCATGAGGTGTAAAGGTGTCAAGTCGAAAAAACAAGGGTGGGTCTCAATCCCCACCCCTCCCCATGCTTCCTGCCCTGAGAAAATTATTCCAGCGTAAACATTTCTTTTTAAATTTAGGATATCTTTGTGCAAGAAAAACTACTTTATTACTCAACATTAGTAACACTCACTTTGAACCTTAATTCTGAAAACCACAGAATTTAAAAAATGCTGTAAATAGCTGACCTGGGTGTTCTTTCCCTGCTTTCAAAGGAATTGTTTTTGTAATTACTGAGCGGGGTGAAGTTGAATTGCCCCCCTCTCCCGCCCCTGCAGTAAACAGGAGAGTGTAATGAGATATTCCAACTAAAATCATGAATCATCTTCAGATTAATTAATAATGGAAAAGTTTCAGTGCATTCCTAATGCTTTTTAAAATCTTTTTTATTTTTTATGTTGTTAGGTCTCTATTCTAGTTCTGAGCACAAATAAATGCCTGACATATGGTCTAAGCCAAATTCCAAAATGCAGCAAAAACAGCGCCTGCATACTTGGCAGGAATTTCAACCAGTTCAGGTCACTGTCTTTTTCTGCCCAGAGAAGACTTTCTGCATTTACATGGTGCTAGGAAAATAACCCAGGAAAACAGGGGGAACAACAAGAAATAGTGGCAGCCCCAGTGCAAGGCTGGCCAAAGAAGGCTGTGTGAACGATTGGGGAAGGACCCCTCCAGCTGCAGTTGGGTTTGCATAAGGTTTTGGGAGGCAGAGAGCAAGAGAAAGAGAGAGCACGGATTGCATTGTTGTAGCGAAACTGCCTTCTCCCTTTTAAGCCTCTCACCTTGCAAATCACCCTCTCTGAGCACAGGCACATCTTCCGTGGTAACTCCTCCCCTGCTCGCTAACCTTTTCAACCATTCCCCTTCTTCGTTTCAGAATGGCCTTCAGAACAAAGCAGCATTTTAAAGCCTCTCCCACTAAAAGTTCGCCCCTCCCCCCTTTAAAGAGGCAGTGTGGGGGTAATTTTCTTTTTTTAAAATTTGTTTTTCTGCAAGCTCCTCTTGCAAAGCTGTCATTGTTTGGGAGTTGATGGATATTTCTTCAGAGATACCATCATATCACTTGTTATTGTAACACTTATTGGTGATAAAGTTCAGACTAAAAATTAAGCAGCTGCAATGTAGCAGCACAAATTAGTTTAATGTAAGCAGTCAGGAGCAGCTGGCTGGCTTGGGCCTCGAATTTAGCTGTGGGGGGAAGGGTTCTGTGAGTGACGCTGACAGTGTTTTTTTCCTCTACATAAACATTTTTGGCTGTTGCAGCTTTTGTGCTGATCATGTGACAGTGTCCCCAGGCAGATAATTTATTTCTGTGGCTTTCATGAGCAATCATTAACCTTCAGACACCGAGTTTGTTTTTTGCGTTGTGGCATTTGTTATTGTTATTATTATTTTTTGTATACTAACTAGTTTAATTCAGGAAGTGTCAGGAGAAAATTGCGGCCAGTTTCTAATGGACTGCAGTGCCTGCACTTACGTTCCTGTCATGGCAGCCCATGCTTGCAGGAGCCCTACGGGCGTAGCGGGTATCCTGGATCACAGCGATGATTCCCAGCATGGCTGCTGTGCGGGGGCTATCTCACGGTCCCCTTCCGACCGGCAGGCTGCTGCAAGCTGTCCTTGCAGAAACTGTGCTTGGAGATGGCCTCTGGCGGTCTTCATCTGCTCCCTGGAAGCCGAAACCCCAGAGGCCGTCAGTGGGGCTGGGAATGGGGCTTCTGGAGGTGGGCCTGCTCTGGTCCCTCCATCCTTCGATAAACAGTGTGGCCATTTGTAGTGAATAGCTGGAGCTAGAATACACAGGGATTGCAAAACAAAGGAAATCAGGAACTGTGTCCTAAATAAATCTGAAGGGGGCGGGGGACAGAAAAGGATCATTTCTCTCATCTACTAACTATGCTGACCCTGTTTTCTGAATTTATCTGCTGTGTCCTCCTCAGATCTGTTTGTATTGCTCGGCCATTTCTGCCAAACAGTAATTCAGGAGTAAAATGCACAGGGTCACTCTTTGGTCTATCATACATGCTATCTTCAGACACTTGCAGAATGCCGATTATCTTGTGGGTATTGTGCGGGGCCTGTTAGATATTCATTTATTCATTCTCTCATGGTGCAGGGTTGGGGGGGAACACTCAGGACTCCTTACACAGAGGGATTTGATAAAGTGTATTTATAAATCTCAATGGACTGTGTTCACTGCAAAATAAGAGGAAGAAATGATTCCTTTCTTACGCATTTAAAACATTTCAGCGATGAGAGCTGTTCTTAATTGATCCCAATATTTCGTAAGAATAGAAGTATGGGTTATAGAATGCAGCATGAAAATTCCATTCTTCTAAATTTATGATTCAAGAGCTCAAAACATATGGGAAATAGATTCTGTCATTCTTTAAACATTTTGAGGCACCATCAACGAGCTGTACAGGCTGAAAGTGAGGAAGAGCTTGACCAAATGATAGAAATGAGGATGCGGAAGTGTTTGGGCAATCTTTGATGTTGCACGAAATTGAGTGAATGGGTCCCATAGGTGTAATTAATGTGTGGGACACAGTGGTCTGTGAGTTGCATTGTTATGGGGGGTGGGGGGGTGGGGTGAGGGGGTGGGGGAGGGGGTGGAGGGCGGTGGGATGGGGTGGGGTGGGGGTTGGGATGGGGGTGGGGCTTGGTGGGGGGGACAGTTGGTGGAGTGGGGAGTGCGTAGGATATGGGAACTTCTTTGTCCTCATCCAAAAGAGAGGGATTTCTTCCCCAAACGTAAGGCCTAGTTTTTCTACTTCTTCCCAACTTTTCTTGCTTACTGGATTCCAGCTCACATGATTGACAGGGCTGCATTATGACTTTTGTGCTTTGTCTAGTAAGCGGTTCACTTACTCCGCTGAGGACTTTCGCCTGTAAGTGCTCCTTCCTCCATGTTGGTATTCATATTTTATGACTGCACTGGTATAAAGATGAATATAATACAGGCTAGATTAATTTGTATGTATTCCTTATTATTATATCCTTTTCTTGCTTCTGATTTAAAAAAAAAAAGGAAAATGAAAACATTTTCGTGGACCACTAAAACCATCACAGACCCTGGGCGCTGTGCTTCCTGCGACTAATGGAGAAGTCAGCCCCAAGGGTTGACACAAGCGCACAACGGACCTTTACGCGACGGCGCGACGACTTGGGTAACAAACCAACCACCTGTGAGAACCGCCCAGCGTGCAGTCTCCTCTCTCAGGTCGAAGCAGTCGCAGCTCGGTCCAGATAGTCCTTGGTCACTGGCTGTCCTGCCAGCTTCAGCTTTCTTCTGGGGGGATGGGGGGCACCCAGGGGAGATCACCATTATCCTGCCCTCTACCCCTAGGTTGCAATACTGTTTACCTCCTTTCCAGCCCTCTTGGCCTCTCCTTAGGCCCATGTACCTTATCTGAGCCAATATCCTCTTGGACCCTGTCTAGAATGTACTCTCCTTTTTTGCACTGCTTATCCCTAGTCCCAAGCCTTGCACGTTGAGGATCACTCTTTCTAGAGGCCTCTGTCTATAGACTTCCCCCCTTGTACAGATGCGATCCAATAGGGCTGTCTCTGAGACTCTGCTCTGAGTTAGCACATCCTTGCCACTCCTAATTCAGCTCCCTCATTTTACCGTTTGAAATCCCCCTAAATTTCTACTACTTCAACCTCACCTCTCAATTTATCTCTGAGTGATTGTGGATAATTTATTCTTTAGCACCAGTTTTCTTATCTATACAAAATAGATTAATAATGGCCAACGACATATTGAGTATGCACTGTGGGCCAGGTATTGTGCCAAGGAATTTGCTAAGTAATTAATATGCACTATCTCTTAATTGGGACAAAGACTATGAGATATATACTGTCATTAAGCCCATTTTACAGATGGGGAAGCTGAGGCACAAAAAGATTTAATAACTTAAGGTTTCTCAGATAGAATGTGATCATGTCAGGGTTACAACCCAGGCAGTTGGATTCCAGAGCATTAGTTCTTAACCATTATGCCGTACTGCTCCTATGCCATTATGACACGACCTCATAGAGTCTTTGTGATTCACTTACCTAACAAACATCTGTTTCACATCTGGTGTGTGCCAGGCATGCGTTGATGCTTGCTTTCAAGAACCTTCCATTGTTGGTCAAGAGACAGGTTTAGAGACCGGTCAGGCAACACAGAAGGATATCTAAAAGTGCCAGGTAGCACATGCTCAGAACCTCTCAAGGAGAACAGAAGACGCGTGGTTAGAGGTTGGGGGTGGATGGGAAAGCAGCTGGGAAGGGTTTTTAGAGAAGGACAAATGGAGACCTTTAAGGAAGGATAAATTATAGAAAATGGAAAAAAGGGAGAGGAAGTTTCCAGGCCAAAGCAAAGGTTAGGCAAGAGGCCAGGTATTTTTCTGGTTTCAGCCATAAGCTTTAAAACAGTCAACATTTGGCAGTTACATTTTTGCTTAGAAACCTCTGCCCCCTTCTCTGAGTGCATAGTTACCAAATTACTTTAAGCAGGTAGATTGCTAAGGCCAAGACAAGATTCACATACAAAACAGGAGAGTAAGTCAAAGTGACATCTGTGGGAATAATGTCATTTATTCATTCATTCACTCATTTTTTCACCATCACTTATTAAACACCATACTCTAAGCAGTATAGGAAACTTCTTGTGAGATCAAACGTGAAAAGACAGCTAGCATCCATAAGGTGGTCAGTCTAATAGGAGAAAGAAATATGAAAATATAAAGAATTATCCTTGAGTATGATCAAGGCGGTTAGAAAGAGGTGTAGCAGATGCAGAGGTGGCCCTGAACAAGGAGCTCCTGCCTCTTCCTGTATTTGGATGAGAGAACAATTCACATTGCAGGTGTCATCTGAGTTGTTATTTAAAGATGAGTAGGTGTTCACCAACTGAAAAGGTAAGAAAAGGCATCCTGGGCAGGGAGATCAGCATATGAAAGGAGTAAACACGGGGAGCATGACAAATGCAGAGAACTCTGACACTGTGTTGTCACAGGAGCTTCATGTGCTCCCTTGGAATTTGGAGGTGAGGTGTGGTTTCAGGCGTGGTGAGAGCTCAAAGGTAGGGTTTTAAGCAGAGGAGAGTCGTGGTCAGTTCTCACAGGCAGGGGATGAACTGCAGGCAATGAAATGGAAGGGGGAAGACAAGGTGGGGCGCACTGTGTTCATTTGGGCTGGAGGATGAGGCAGTGGAGCTGAAGAGGAGAGGACGCGTCCGCAGAGGACGAGAGGACGCGTCCGCAGAGGAGGAGAGGACGCGTCCGCAGAGGAGGAGAGGACGCGTCCGCAGAGGAGGAGAGAACTTGTCTGCAGAAGGCGAGGACTGATGGGTGTGGATGGAGACGGAGAAGGCAAACTCCCAGGTTTCGGGGATGTTAACGGACAAAATAAAGAGATAATTCTGTCACTTCTCTTTATTCCTGGAAATTACTTTCTATAAAGTCACTACAAACACTGAATTAGTGAGTATTGAACCCTTGTTTCCAGGGTTAGGTTTACATGGGCCTCTGGTCACAACATTTTTGTCAACTGCTTCATACATATCATTGTTTCATGTGTTTGTGTTTGAAGACACTGTATTAGTCAGAGTTCTCCAAAGAAACAGAACCAATAGAATATGTATATACACACACATATGTAAATATGTGTATATTGAAGGAGATTTTTTATGAGGATTTGGCTCACTTGATTCTGGAGGCTGAAAGTCTCACAATTTGCCGTCTGTAAGCTGGAGACTCAGGAAAACTGGTAGTGTAATTCCAGTTTGAGTCTGAAGGCCGAAGAAGTAGGGAGCTGAGGGTGTAGGTCCCAGTCCAAGAGCAGAAGACCAAGCGCAAATGGATAGGCAGGAGGAGAAAGTGCCAACTTCTTCTTGCATCCACCTTTTGTTCTATTCAGGCTCTCAATGGATTGGATGATGCTCACCACACTGGGCACGGCCATCAGCTTTACTGAGACAACTGAATCAAATGCTAATTTCACCCTAAAAAAAACACCCTCACAGACACACCTAGAAGTAATGTTTAATCTGGGCACCCCAAGGGGCAGTCAGGGTGACTCATAAAATTAACCATCAGAGACATCTTTTTCAGTATATATTGTGGATTGAACTCATAGCCAATAACGCTATAACTCGTGCCTGAACAAAGCTTACCTAATAACGTATTTTCTCTGTAGGGCACGTCACAGTCTTCTTGTGCTTAGGAGCGCTGCACAACTCTTCAGCAGTATGTTGGGGTCTTCATCTTAAAAGTGAAATCCCCAACAAAGCACACAAAAATGTGACACTGAATACACTGCAAAGAGAACACTTGTTTACTGTGGGAAAGCTTTACCAGGAAGGCCTTGTTCCACCTCACTGGGAACGTGTGGGTCCAGCATCTCACATTTTTCTCCATTCTGCACATGTCTGTGAATGAGCATGAAAACATGGTGAGGATTGATTTTGGAGTTACAAATAAATTTTATGGAGGAGGCACGTATGCAATTTGGAATCTGTGAATAATGAGGATCGGTTGAATTCACTTAAGATTTGAAAATTTTGCTTATGAGGTGCCTTTAGACATGCAGTTGCAAGTCAGGAGCAATGTTGAATCAGAAAATATGTACTTGAGATGCGATAGTATTTAAATGGCTCAACCATGTTGACTGTGTAGGAGATTATTACGTGGTGTAGGTGCGTGCGTGGTATGAGGATGAAGGAGGGACGGTGACTGGGTGGTTCCAGGGGCAGGGCTGTGGAGCATGGCAGAGCACTGGAGCACTTTGGATCCTCTGAGGTGAGCTCCTACCTGCACTGCTTCCCTCCACATCCTGCATTAAAATCGGATGTGAGTCAGGCTCTGGATGACATCCCTGAGAGAGGCCCAGGAGACCGGATTCAAGATCATCACTGTACAAGTCACTTTCAGAGCAAATGCTTCAGGGAGGCCAAAAAGTCTCAGCGGAGGGGGTGTGGGTCAGAACTCCGCAGAGAGCTCTGGTAAGAATCCAGGCCCCGTGTCTTGGGTTGCTATCTCTATAGGAAAAGGAGTGTTTCAGCTACTTTGCCCTGGATCTCTTGTATCCCCTTCACAATCACACCACACAACTTCTTTGAGACATGTGACTTCAGAGAGCCAACTTTGGGGCCAGGCATCCTCCCCTGATGTTCTTTCTTCAGTTATCATCTTCTGATATTTCCACCCAACACCATCCTTCCCTGTAACCCACCAACCACTCCCCATGTGTCAGACGGACTTTTTGTCTGAGTTTATCTTTTTTCCACCATAACCCCATTCTCACAGACCCAGCTACATAAGCTAAAGTGGTTAAGACTTTTTAAAAAAATGAGTTAAATTTGGGATTCAACCACCGATATTCCTTCTTTCTTTCCTTCCCTCTGTGCCATGTGTTAGGCGCTGTGCTACAAGCTGGATATGTAGTGACAAATGAACTAGGAATGGTCCTTGCACTTCTACACTTTACAGTGGAGGAAATATGATACAGTGGGAGGCAGGCTGGAGCCAAGACACCAGGGTTCAGGCCTGGTTGTGTCACCATTTGTTGATGTAACATTGGATAGGTCACTTTAGCTCTTAGAAATTCTGCCTTCATTTGTAAAACATTGGGTTTTTATTTCTAGATTCTTTTCTGGCCTTTTACATTCAATGATTCTGCAAAGTAAAATACTCTCACATTGTGTTACAGGGTGTTAGCAAATGTTGTCAAACTTGATTGTTGTAGAGAAGCAAGACTTAATAGAGATTGTGTAAGTTGCTGACAGCTTTGAGCCACTTACACTGTGTATGTACATCCCCTGCAGAAAGTATAGGGTGATTGTCAATGCTTACCATGCAACAGTTGAACCCTGAAGTGTTTGGAGTCTGTAGAGGGATTTACTGAATGGAAAGGAAAATGCCAGCTCTGGGAAAAGGATTTGATAATACCTTGCATGATTTAACACCAGCTGGAGAGTGGATCCTCCACTTCCCATTGTTATGCTTAGATTTAACAGAATGACTTCATTTGAAAGCCACCGTTGTGCCCTTGTGAGCAGTAGCAGGGGCTTCTGTATGGTTCAGGGTCCCTAAGAACATCGTAGAGAGACCAGGAGACCACATTGAAAATAAAAAATTTGAGTTACCTTACTAGAAGCAAACACAGTGCCAAAATCTGTCTCATGTGCAGTAATTCTGCAAAGCAACTCTCTCCCTTCTCAGATACAGCTCTATTGAAAGCATAAAGGGAAGCATGTATGGGGAGAAAAAATAATTTTCCCTCTGCCCTTCTAGGTTCTTGGCTAAAACACCACTGTAATAAAATGATAGAGTAAAAGCAGAAAAACAAGTGAAAGTTTAATAACATGTAAACCTTTTGTATACATGGAAGATACCCAGGAAAATTGAATAACTCTCTGAAATAGCCCAAGCCACCACCTTAAGAAACATCTCCATCTAAAGACAGAAGATGTTGTGGAGTGGGGAAGCAGCTTTGGGAGTTTACCAGGAAAAGCGCAGTAAATAAGGGTAAGATTGTTATGCAGCTTTAAGTCATTGCCTTTCCCATTGATGAGAATTTCTAGAGATTTAGAGTCATCCTTCTCTTCCTCTACAGACAGGGAGATGCCTTTACAAATAGAGATTTTTCTTATAAATATCTCTTGCAAAAAGGTAGCTTCTACTTGGTTTTCAGATCTTTTGTATCTGCTATTTCTTAAAAATAGCCTGAAATAATCCTTATGCCAAAGAGGCATACTTCGGTGTGGTATATTCTGTTCCCTCTCTGTTCTGCCACTGAAACTCCAAATAAGTTTCACAGTCCAGAAGGTAGGTTGATAGATTGCTCCAGATCTCATTGAACCATCTCAGTCTTGAGAATAGGTCAGTTCAGTTAAATAGTTATATCTCATCAGGAGGTGGTGATACACTGGGCTCCCAAAGTTAGGCCTATGTTGTGTGAGAAATCAGGTATTTAACAGGAGGCATTTCTATGGAAACAAAAGAAAAACAAAGGTTAATGATTGGACAGACTGTAAACCAGTTTCTGAACCCAGGGGGCAGCCAGTCAAGATTTCCAGATGTCAGATCCAAAGCATCTTTTGCAGTTTGAAATGTCTTTGGTGATGCCATCAGGTGTTCAGGTAAACATTCTGAGTGGCCCACACAGCACCAGGCATGAAGATTGTCTAAACATGAGCTACTGTGGTGGTTTCTCTGAAGTGTATATTGAGTTGTTCACATTCAGTTTGCATGGATTCTGGAAAACAGTAGTTTTAGTTCTTAGAGATTTCAAGTCCAAAGGGTAGGAGAAAATTGTAAACATTAGTTTGAAGATTTGTAGCCAGGTATTTGAGGAAACTAGAAGAATTCAGGATCCAGTCTAGTTTATAGGTAAATACCAAAAGCTCAAACACAATTAACAACACTAGAATCTAATAGCCACAAAAGTATATTACTGAAACAATCTTTCTCTCTATAATCACCCTTATTTCTACCAAAGATAGCCAAATTTAGACTATCTTTTTTGCAAAATAAGTATAATCTCATTAAAATTGGCCTGATTATTTACACAGGTGCAGAAGGACTAGCTATTGACCCTATAGGCTCTCTGAAGTCTGCTTTGCTAGAAGTTTTCATAAGAGATCTCAAGTTGGACTTTTTTCTTTTAAAGATTTTATTTTTTTCTTTTTTCTCCCCAAAGCCCCCCAGTACATAGTTGTATATTCTTCACTGTGGATCCTTCTAGTTGTGGCATGTGGGACAGTGCCTTAGTGTGGTTTGATGAGCAGTGCCATGTCCGTGCCCAGGATTTGAACCAATGAAACACTGGACCACCTGCAGTGGAGCGTGCGAACTTAACCACTTGGCCACGGGGCCAGCCCCTGATGTTGGACTTTTAAAAGCATCTTGAGGCTAGGAAGCCAAGGCAAGGACTCGTGATCAGACTAGACTTCACCTGCAATATCTATAGATTTGAGTAAATTCCTCTCTTCTCAAGGTCCCCAAAATACCCTGAGGTTTCTGAGCCTACCAGGAGGGACCTTCCTTACTCACTTGGTAAGGCTGCTTGGGAAACCTGTAAGCAAGGTACCAGTCTGTTTTTCCAAGGGACTTTATTGGCTCCATAAGGTCAATCTTAGTTCCTTAAACACTGTCTGGCTTTTCTGATTTTATACATCTTCTCAAATCTCACATTGCGGTCAAAACTTTAATAATAAAACCAATGTTTCCGATTGTGTCCTGTTACTAGGAGAACAGATTCTTATTGAACTTATGCAAGTAACTATATTGCCATGAAAATAACAATACTCACTAAGAGTTTCCATATTCTTGAGGGATTGGGTAGGGAGAAAAAGTAATTGTTTCATTTTTGTTCACAAAAGTACACTTTACTAAACTGTAAGTCATAGTTTAAGAGAAAGTTTCCTTAAATCTGGAAAATAAAACATTAAAGAACCAGCATTCTTTACCAACATTAAAGGCTGTTTCACCAAAAATTAGCGAAAGTTATACTCATCCTCAGTTATTTATTCATGCTGGGAAAAGTATAAGGCAACAGGAAAAGAGGAAGACCAAATATAAGATGGATTGACTCTGTAAAGGAAGCCATAGGCATGAGTCTACAGAAGCCAAGTATGGCTGTCAAGGACAAGACATCATGGACATCATTCATTCATAGGGTCATCAGGAGTCAGAACTGACTTGATGGCACATAACAATAACAACAACAACAGTTCATTCAGTCCCATGTAATTAATTTTTGTTCTACCTGAATCCAATTTTTCTATTAGTTCTGGAAATTCTTAGCTAGTTCAATTTCATGATCTATCTTAAAGTTATCAGAATCTTGTATTCTAGAGTACGTGTCAGAGTCCTTTCCATGAATCTCCCTGAAGATGAAACACATTTGCAGGAACACTGTTGCAAAAGTTCAGAGTAAAACAATAACTCTGTAAAAAACAAAAAGACTTTAAAAAGGCCATGGTTAAAGATCTGAAGACAGTTCATTATAATGCTATTGACAAGGAAATTTGGTTATTTCTGTGACATACAACGTTTTAAGATAACTACAATTACGAGTGCTAACATTATACCAGAGAATATCAGATTTCTAGAAATTTCATATAACTTCTGGAACACTTATATTAATGAAATATATCCATACAAATATAATGTAATTATTACTTCTTATTTGACAATGCTTCCAATGTAACTTGACATGCCAAATAAGCTTAGTTTAAGTTCTTCCTTCTCTCTTTATAAGAAATCTTTTGAGATGCTCCAAGGACCCTCTGGAAAATCCCAAAGTTAGTTACAGGTCAAGAAGACTTCATATAGAATTTGATTTAGAGAAGTGTATAAAAATGCCAAAGAGTTTGGACACTGAAATAACTAGGATCATAGATTATTATAAAACAATATTCAATTATCCATATAACCAAAGTGACAAAAGGTTTGAAAGGCAAGTACAGAAGGTTACATAGTTGTGAGCAAAGCTTAGCTCTTAATATTAAGACGTAGTTTTCTTAAGTAATCAAAGACATGATTAAGACAATGTGAAGCACAAGAAATTATTTTGATAAAATATAGAATCTTTGATTTCTAAGCAGGTTACTTAAAAGGTAAAGAAAAATCTTTCACAATCTCTTATCATGAGCTGACCAATAGTCCAAGAAAACTTTGTCCTTTTATCAGATGAAAGAAAATTAAGTTCCAGTTTTATATAAGTACACTATTGATATTAAAGCTTACTTTTAAAATCCTTACCATAACAATTCAATTTTAGCCAGCTTAATTACAAGGTAAAACTCTTTCTTTTCCCAACTTCCTATGTACACTTAGTTTGTCCTTCATTTTCCTCCTTCCCATTTTGAAACAACCAGCTTTACTTTAGGGAAAATTTGCTTTCTTTTCTCTTAACAAAAATGCCTTGTACTTCATACCTTTTCTTACCACGAAAACCACCTCTACTTTCATTGCATACAGAATTGTTTCCCTTATTATTTCTAGTAGCTTTAATTACATATATTGATTAGAATTCTTAACCCTTAGAATTCTCAATATCTAGTGAAAAATAAGAAGTAAGTAATTGTAAACTGTCTGCTATACCAGCATTACTTAGATTGGCAAATTTGTGGATACATTTCATGATTTCTAGAAGCACACGCTTCCTCATAGTGCAAATTTTCAATGTGGCACAAGGATGCTTACTAACAGACTTAAAAATATCTTTAGTTTCTCTGTAATGGGAAGCCAAAAGTAGATAAACCTATGTTTAGCAATTAATGTTAAATATTTTATCTTATTTGGAAATTATCTAGATATTCAATGAATTTCCATCATTTAACTTAACTCAGAGAAACTAATGATGAAAGTTACCAAAAGATTTGGAAAACTATCTTTAAGTAAACTTACCATTAAACATAATTATTGCTGAAAATTTCACCTAAAAACTCTCATCCCACTTACATCTATTTAAATTACTTGCTCTCAGAAATTATGTTTAGACTATTCATGAAAACTTCATGAAACTTCGGACAAAGCCAGCCATCACCCCAAGCCATCTTTCTTGCTGACAAACTGTGGCAACAGAGACAACATGAACTTATGACTAGTAAACCCAGGTGGAATAAAAGTTGCATGTCTGCTTTATAATTAATGCTAATAACTCTGAAGAAGTGCTTATTTTAATCTAATCAACAAACTTCCACTAGCTTTTGTTTGCTGAAGATTGTCCCAGATCATGTGAACTTGATAAACATTTGAGTTAGTTTCTATCTTTCTGAGAGTTTTAGAATACCCAATCCTTACAATCACTTGTCCTTCAAGCCAACTAAATAGAGCTCTTTTATGAATGAATTTTGGCAATATCATCCAAAGGTAGGAAAATGTCACACATCTACGACATACATTCACAGACTTCATGGCTATCATTCTAAAATTTTAGCCATGAATCAGGTATAAAAATACAAACTCACTAGTTTATTAAAGAACAGTTGCATCCAAATTTTGTTTTAACAGTTGGAACAAGTTAAGTTCATTTGCTCAGATGGCTAAAGCTTTTTATTAATATTTGTGGAGAGGACATTTAAGATTTTTCATTAGCCTAATTTCCAAACAGTTCCTTTTTTCTCATTCTGATGAGAAACTTCTCCCAAAAGTTTGCATTTCAAAGAATGGCTCTTGGGTCCTACAGAAGATGAGGTTAGAAAATCTACATCACAAATGTAAGACCTTCAAATGCTCTCTGATTCAAGTGTACAATTTAAACCTGGACCAATTCACCTTAGGGGGAAAACCTCTACTATTGCTTCTGTTCGTCCCTGAACATTGGTTTCCAGGTGATCCATTTCCCCATCATTCATAGGAGGGCCTGGGAGAAATTCTGGTTGCCCATTTCCTCTATGAGAGGCGTTTTCCCTGGGGCCTGTTTGGCTTATCTCTTAACTACAGTACAATCATGGGTGGGAAGAACACCCCTTAGCAGCCAATGAAGGTCCCTGTGAGTAGGGTTGTGATTGGCCACTGATCTTTCTAACTCTTCTCTAAATTTGGTAGGATTTTCTCAAAGTGGAGGCAAAAATGGTTTTGTAATTTTATCTTTTTAAGGGAGTTCCCAAGGCTAGATACCATACTCCATGTCCTCTGTTCAATTTGATTATTCCATAGGTACCAATAAGACAGTTGTTTAGATGGAGAGCTCTCTAAAAATTTCTTCAAATATAGAAGCTTTTCTAATTCAAAGGATCCATGTTCTGGCTTTTGATAAGATCTTATATCAATTGCAACAGCAACTCAAACCAAACACCCTTTTTATGGCTTAGCCATGGATGCAAGAGGCATCCCAAAAGAGCGTACAAAGGATGCACCCCTCACAAGATCCAGAAAGCTTACTCCCAAAGTTAGCCTAAGAAAGCAAAGATCTCCATTGTTACAAGCAGTAAGAATGAGGTAGTGAAAACAGTATCTCTGGTTTCCCGTGAGAACATGAGATGTTTCCAGTTACAAACTTGCTAACCTGTGACACCAGGCAGGTGCTATTGGAATGGGACTTTTCCAGCACTAAAGAGACAGTGAAGATGGAGATGACAAAGGCCGCTTATGGACTGGGATCCCTTATGACAACTACTGAGAGCTGGCGTAGTCAGACAAAGAGAATACTGCTTCTCAAATCTGCATCCTATTTGGCTATCTGCCAGACACATGCTGGTGCATGCATCGTCTAGCTGGTAAAGACTATAGAGAATACTCTCACTGGTCACAAAGCCAAGCTCTAAAGACATAGAATAAGACAAAAGGAAAACCTCATCTGACCTACGGTTCTTCTATGACAAATGACACAAAAGACAGAGACAAAAGGAAACAATGACCATCTCTGAGAGGAAAGGAGCAATAGAAAACATGAGTACTCATAATAAATCTTTACCAGAGTTGGTATACTCAAGAAACTATTTCTCACAAATATTTTCTTTTCTTTTCTTTCTTTTTTTTTTTTAAAGATTTTATTTTTCCTTTTTCTCCCCAAAGCCCCCTGGTACATAGCTGTGTATTTTTAGTTGTGGGTCCTTCTAGTTGTGGCATGTGGGGCACTGCCTCAGCATGGTTTGACGAGCGGTGCCATGTCCGCACCCAGGATCAGAACTGGCAAAACTCTGGGCCACCGAAGCGGAGCACATGAGCTTAACCACTCGGCCACAGGGCCAGCCCTCACAAATATTTTCTCCTGCTAATCTAAATTTGGAAAAGAATGGACAAGACATTTTTATCTTCTTTTCTCAACTTGGCACAACAGAATGAGATCCAGGGGAGTTGACTTTGTTAAGAATTCTTACCTTTCTTCAGCTTCTGCCAGTTTTCCAGGATCCCATCTGCAGGCTCTAGTATGGTGTCTCAGAAAGTTCCATTGGAGGTTGACAAACTGTGCAGGAGGCAAAATAATTTGTCTTCTACCCTTTAAGTCCTTGGCTGAGACACCTCTATAATAAAAAGATAAATTAACAAGAGAAAAACAAACAAAAGTTTAATAACATATATACCTCCTGTATACATGGGAGATACCAAGGAAAACTGAGTAACTTCTCAAAATGGCCCAAGCCACCACCTTAAATAAAATCTCCACCTAAAGTCAAAAGAAGATGTTGTTGGGGAGAGGAGGCCAGTTATGGGAGGTTACCAGGAAAAGCACAGTAAACAGGCGTAAGGTTGTTATACAGATTTAAGTTCTTGCCTTTTCCAATGATAAGTGTTTCTAGAGATTTAGAGTCATCCTTCTCTTCCTGGTATAGAGAGGGAGACACCCTTACAAAGGGAAATTTCCCTTGTAAATACAAATGTCTCTTACAAAGGTGTAACTTCTACTTGGTTTTCAGAGCTTCTCCTGTGTCTGCTATTTCTTAAAAATAATCAGCCTAAAATAATCCTTATACCAAAGAGGCATATTTTGGTGTGTTATATTTTGCTCCCCTTCACATGAATCCAAATAAAAATTGTTTTCAACTGAATATTAGGTAACGCCCCAGTGGAGGCTGATGTTCTTTCACTGTGCAATGCGCATGTGTTTCAGCGTTTCACTATTGGTCGAAGGGAGCTTAGAGAGCTCGTTTTACTACATTCTATTATGTTTAGGGTAAATAGATACTTTCTCCAAAGAGTGTTTTCTTAAGAAAAAAAGTTATACCAATCACAAAAGAACCCTCTTTTGTTTATTTTATGGCCAGAGGATGGCTCTATTTGAATTAGTAATTTGTTGCGACACAGTGAGGGAAGCACGTTGAATCCACAAGGCAAGGCAAGTCGCCTGGTCTTGGTATTGCCCTTGACTGGCTGTGGGACCTTAGACCTTAGAATACATTTCTCTGGCACTTTCCCTGTATGCAAAGTGCAGATAATGGCAGTTTCTACCCCTTTCTCTTACCTTGGATGTTGATTAATCACGGTAAAGTACACGGAGCTCTACAGGAGCAGGAGTTACTTTTGGTGCACCCCATTGAAGATATTTATTGAGTCCACAAATTCGAAACTGTGATTAGAACTGAGTTGAGTTACTAAAAAATGCAAGACATTTAGAATTCTGGAATACCTGATTATTAAACAATGTGTTCAAACTTTTAAAGAAAGAGCTGCTAAGGCTTTTCTGACTTTAGAAACTCTGGTAACTGTGAAAGAGAAGGTATTCACGTTCCTTGGCGTTCTCTTGTCCCGACTGTTTCCTGTAGTAAACTGTTCTCTCCTTTTTTCTTTCTAGTCCCTTTGCTTCCTTCCTTGGCTTTTCCACTTCTTCCACATCCAGATTCTGGCTTTTCTTTCTCTGTGTTCCTCTCATAATCACTAGTGTGTGGAAATCAGTACTTAAACTCAAACACTTAGGGACTAAGGAGGCTGTGGGAGTCGGGTGACATGGTCTTTTGCTGGGAATGGAAGAAAGATTTTATTACAATGTTCTAGTTCTCTAAGGAGAAGAGACTTTCGGCATTCAACAAGTTTGCTGATGAGGAAGAGCCAGTACTGAGGGTCATGTCTGAAGAGAGAACACGCAAACCCCAAAATAAACGCCATCTAAAAAGCCAAGACATTGTAAAGAGTCACTATGAAAGCCACAGCTCTCAGGAAATACCAAGATAGTGTGGTTTCTATTATTACTATTAGTATTTTAAAAACCTATGGGGTACATATGATAAGGTCCCCATGTAAAACTGACTCTCTTGTGATTAGGCAGATGGATGAGATCTTCTAAATTTAAGAAAAAGTTTGATCGAAACACAATCAATGGAGCAAATGTAAAGAAAATATGCTATCATCAAGTTGAGAAAAGCAGTGAATTGTGAACAATCAAATGGAATAATACTGAACAACTTGGATTTGCTTTTAAAGTAATATGGAATTGTTTTTTAGATGTATTAATTTTAAATGAATTCAATTTATTTCACTTGTTCTAAAAGAACTTTTTAAGGTTTAAATGGTCACATGCTCTCTATCCCCTTCAAATGTTCCCTCATATTCTGTCCTGTCTAGAGGCTCCTTTCCTGGGTCAGGGCCTCTTTTCAGACACCCAGATATTTGCAGGCAAGCTAATCCTCTCCCAGGAGGGGTCCTGAGCTCTTTGCTCAGCCTGCTCTTATAGCACTTGCTGTAGAGCACAGCTCCAATTATACACCACTTCCTGTCAGGAGTCCCTCTTTGAATTTAGGGGCCCCTTCTGGATTGTCTTATCTCTTTGTCCCCGCTCCTTGCCCAGCACTTGCCTCTTTTCATGTAACTGTCTGTTGACCTCCCCTTCTGGCTGAACTGTAAGCTTCTGGAGGTCTAACACTACCTTGTTCACCCTGTATTCTTAACACTTACCATGATGATTGATCTTTAGTGGAATAAATATTTCACTGTCAAACCAAAAATGTGTTTTCTTACAATTGTTTTTGAAGCAAACAAATTTTTAAAAACTCTCATGTTAAGCTTTCAATCAAAGGTGTCTCTGAACCACATTCTAAATTGCAAATGGTGCTTTCCATCTGCCAATGGTTAACACCGAAGATTCCTCCACTTACTCACACATGCTGCTCCCTCTGCCTGGAATCCTCCGCCCATCAGTCTTGTGGGCTAACTCCTACTCACCCTTGTGATCTCAGCTTGGACTCTGCTTCCTCTCGGGGCATCTCCCCCTCTCCTCCTGTCCACCTCATCTGAAACAACTTCTAAAATAATCACTCATCACACTGCTTATTTTTTCTTCACATCATTTATCGAAAGTATCAATAATAACTTTTTCTTATGGCTTATCTCTTCTACTAGGTTGTAAGCTCTATGTGAGTAGAGAATTTCTATATTTAGTTTAGTAGTATATTTCTAGCACCTAGGACAGTGTCTGGCACAAACCAAGTAAGCAATAAATATTTGTAAAATGATGAATTTTTTTGCTTTTTCTACTGTATAAAGGTACTGTAGGAATACACAGATCAATAAGATAGGTTTAAGGGGGGATCTGGTGTCTCCGATGCCTTCAGGTTGGAACAGACACTGTGTTGGGGATGAGGAGGAATGCAAAGGCCTGGAGATCAAGCATGGGAATATTTTCTTACCAAAAAATGCATAATAGTTGTACACTTATTAAACATTGATAAAGAAAATTCATGATGATAGAAAACTATATATTTATTCATTAATGCTATTAAATAAGTTTACACATTGTGAATAAAAGTATTATATTATTTTGAGGGATAGTGGTATATATGGTGGGAGATATATACTATTGATTTGCTAAATTTAAAGTTTGGTAGCTGTATACATTTATCAGACCCCTTGCAATAACAGCCCCAGTGTCCCCAAGCTTGGGTTGCTGAGTATCTTGGGCTCAGGATGAGGAAATCAACAATAGTGCCAAGAAGAAAAAGACGTCTCAGAGTGTAGCTGGAAGGGTACCCATTCGGGGATTTGTAAGGTGCTAGTCCTCAGAGCATTTAAGTATGCCCCTAAGTTTGGTATTGTTTTAAAAATTTTATCTTCCTCTTCAAGACTATCTGTATCAACTTACTCTAAACAACCAGCAGCTGCTCTGGCATGTGTTTAGTGATGACCAAGTTTAGTCAAGAAGACACTCTCTTCTCTTTGCTCTGAGCTGATAGACGGTATGGAAATAAACACTTGAATGTATAACAAGCCAAGACATTGTGTAACATGTAGGAGCAAACCCATAAATAATCAGATCAGTGCATAAATATTTACAGAGTTTACCTGCTTAGGGCATTGAAGTAAAAAGAAATACTCTCACCTTTAAAAAAAAAAATTAGTCAAGAAGACTTCAGATATTTCAAAGAGACATTTTAGGCAATAAAACTGCTGTGACAGCTAACACTTATCTTGGGTTAAAATGTGCAGATACCATCCTGAGTGATTTATAGGTATTAATTCATTTAATCTTTATCCTAACTGTAGTGGAGGCTGTGGTCTGTCAATCAGATTCCCCCCAGAGGACCAAGGCATTTGTTCCCTCATTTTCTAATGTATTGTCTGCTGACAGCTTTTAGCCAAATCCTTCCCTAGAAATGGCCCTTGGTAGAAAGGAGCTGCATTGCCTAGGGTTCATACCTTTCCAGTGAGAGGTTGCATCCATTGATTAGCCAGTTCAGGAGTACAAAGGTCTGGTTGACTTGCCTCAATTCAGGGTATCTTTGCAGGGCTGTCCTAGCCTCAGAGCTCTTTGTGGGAGTGGCTGAGGCTCTGCTGTAACTGTTTCACAGTTCAACTTCATCCTCTCCACAAACTGGCTTTCCTTGCTGCCTGTCTGATATTTTTCCTGAGAGAACTCCCTACACAAATTCCTATCTCAGAATCTGTTTCCTAGGGAATCAGACAATCACACCAACTTCGTTATTATTCTCATTTTATAGCTGAGAAAACAGGCATGGAGGATGAGTAATCAGCCCACAGTTACGGTCAGAATTCAGACCCCACTAATCCAGCTCCAGAAGGAGCACTTTCGGCCACTGTGCTCTGTCTTAAAATAAGACACGGAAAACAAATGGGCTCTGGCGTCCTGGCTCTGCCTTCCTCTCAGGCTTAATCTTGCTCTGTGTCCTCTCACCTTCTCCTGTTTCAGTGACACTGGCCTTCCTTCAGTCCCTTTCACTGGTCATGAATGAGTGAACGATTACTCAGGGTGCAGGCAGTGGAGCTAGGATATTAAGATCTAGGCTGGAGATGATTAGAATCTAGAGGAGGAATTTGACCACAGCAAAGAAAGAAAGAATGAAACATAACTGATAATATGGTTCGTAAATGGTAATTTATGAAATCCAAATCTGAGGTTCCCAGCTTGGGGGCAAAACATTCTGTGCTCAGTACATTATTCAGTTCTTATTGTGAGGCATACTGGAAATAATGTCTGCATCCTTTGGATATTTATAAGCTATATAAGGAAGAACAAAAATAACATAAGGTAATATGGAATCAAGAACAAGATAATGACATATTCTAAATATATTTATGAGAATATGTAGATGAAATTAGGGAATTTAAACTACAGAAAATATTATGGTGAGATGAAGTTAATTACTAAAGGATCAGTATTGAGTTTCTGTTGCATCTTCATAAGTTGACATGAGAGGGAAGATCATTCCTGACAGAGGAAATAGAAGGAAATCATGTAAAGAGAGGCATTGTCTCTTTTAATCCCATCACATTTCTCTGAGAGGAGTGCTATTACCAGAATTCACGGGAAAGTGGAGGCATAGAGAGGTGAAGTAACTTGCTGGGACCAGCTGAGTTGGTAAGCCTGGACAGGACCTGACCCAGGCAAGCTGCTTCCAGAGGGCATGACCTTAACCATCATCCTATGGAGCACAAAGGTTTGTGGTTACGTAGCAGATCGGGTGTGCCAAGTGATAAGGTTGTTAAAATTGCAGGCTGGAAGAGCTCCATTAGGCAATAGATCCATTAGGCAACCAGAGACCTTCATAACCAGGGAAAAGCATGGGTTTGGAAGTCAAACTGATGAGTGTTCTAATTTAGCTCCAGTCATTACTGGGAGAGTTGCTTATTCATTTTAAGGCTCACTTTTCTCTATTGTAAAATGCAAATAACAAAATGTAACTTTTAGGATTGTACTGAGGATTAAATATAATGTATATAAAGGAATGTGTACAGCACCCAGTATGATTGTTGCAGGTATTGAGCTAATGGATGGTAGCTGCTATTGTCTTAGCGTAGATTATCAGACTGGGGTGGAGACTTCTGGAAAAAATGGGAGCAGAGGTGAAATACTGCAAATGGAATTTTAGGAAGATAGAGATGTCTGCACGGCGTGTGATGGACTGAAAAAGGGTTGAATGGAGGGGCTGGATGCAGGTAAATTGAGTCCCACTCATCAGGATCTTCCAGTCATATAAGGATATGTGATAAAGAGTGTCTGGAGTGGGGCAGTGGCTGTGGAAACATGGAGGAAGGCGTGGATCTGAGTGATGCTTTAGAGGAAGAATTGACATGATACTGAATATGGAAGACAAGAGAAGAGGCAGTGATAAACAGCAGATGGTCTGAAGACCAAAAGGCTAAGAGAAAGGTATACCATTGAGGAAAAAAATGGGGAAACTGAGGAAGATGTAGTTCTTGGGCACATGGTGATAAATTCTGACTTTGAAGTGAAGATAAGTAATAGATGTGTAAACAGTTGAGAAGAATATGAAGTGGAATAAAAAAAAGCCAATGCTTTCATTAATTTTGACCTTGAGAAGGTGGAATTTCTTGTTGTAGCTTTTCTGGCTAAAATTCTGAGGGAAAGATAGCCGAAAAATGTAGTCGCCTAGAACCGGTGCTATCCTTGCATAAAAGGAAGCTGAAGTCATAGCAATGGTTGAGATTGGGTTTTCAAAGAAAAGGGACACATGGAGAACACATGTGTGCTTATAAACCACATCCCTTCCTCCTGGCTCAATGGTGTTCTTCCTCTGAATCTCCTAATCCCAAGACTGACTCAGCGAGTTTTCAGATTTTCACTTTGGAGGTTGTTTTAGAAGAAAATTTCAAGGCCATTGTGTTTCTTCCGTTCTTTCGCTTTAAGAGCCACACGATAGAATGCCTTGCCAGCACCAAACGGTTCAGAAGAGCTATTTCTGTTTTTCCAAAGGGCTTAATAAGGAAGCAGCTTCTTCTCTCTGAGGAAAATGACACTTCACAGAGGCCAAGTATATTTCTGTAAATTGTGAAGGATAATAATATTGTTCCAATTAAGCTCTTCATGCACACAGTATAGAGGCCAATCTGACCTTACACAAATAGGGCAGTAGGAGTAAAAAGATGCTATTGCCAAAAATGCTCTCACCTGGAAGATGAATGTCACCAATAAGCAGTTGCCAAAAAAATTCCAGAGAAGCTAGAAGCAATATTTTATTTTTTCAAAGAGATGAATAGATGAATTTGTAAATTGAGAAACTATAGGGAGCTGGAATCAGGGAATTTGAAAGTATCAACCATGCTGAGCCAGGTGGCCTCTCTCAGAGTCTAGAATTTCTCATTTTCCAATAACAAAGCCTAAATTCCTCGGGCAAACAGTCCTAGAAAAAAAAAATTCATTATCAGCTCATTAGAGGAAGTTAACTCTGAGCTCTTAAAATGTGTTTGTTTTACTGACTGTTAGTGATACCTTCTAGAAAATTCCCCAAAATTTACCGGCCCTAAAAATGGATAAGGCTAGGTTCTAATTAAGGTCCACCTTTTCTCCTTTCTTGCAGTCTTATGAAGATAGACGGAGAACAAAAATCCTAAGAGCCTTTCCTTCTTAAGGCTTTCCTTAGTCCATCTGTGAGCCACAGCCTTGTTTATTCATGTGTTTTTTAAATATACAGTGAAAAATTATTTCTACATTCAGTGAAATATAGTAGAGGTGGGGAGATGGAGGAACTCACCACTGTACTTAAAATTCAGGTAGCTTTGCTGTAGGCTTGGCATAAGATTAGCTTGCATAGTAATTTTCTTCTTTCCTTAAATGCTCAAATTTTATTCTTAACCTTTAATATAAATGTTCATGTTGAAGGATCAATAATGCCATGGAAACTTCTTTTTAAGACAAATTTTGCCTGTTTAAGAAAACAAATGTTCTTGGAAAAGAAATATGGTTCAATTTCGTGCCCATTAACCAGGCATAGATTTATGTTACCGTGTAAACCTCATTTGAAGATTCCTAATTTCTGTTCTGTAATATAGTATACAAATTGACTTTCGAGGGCAAATTGTTGCTGTAGGGCCTTTTTGGTTGATGATTGCAAAACATGCCAGTCAGGTCTGTGGTGGTAAAAACATTGATCCAACATCACCTGGACCTTGTTCCCAGGTGACTCTCTCACACTGCAGTGGTTTCTCGTAGACGTTTATCCCTCCATTTTCTCTTTTCCTTCCAGGGAAAAAGCTCCAAGATGGCTTTTTCAGTTGTCTAGTTTTTCTAATATTTGGGTTAATTGGGAATCTATCAGTCCAAAGGTTCAATCCACATTTATTTATGAAACAAGAAGAATGACTTCTACTGAGAACAGCCTTTAACTCTCAGACATTATGATAGGAATGGGTGCAAAATCTTATTTCTCCATCTACCTGTGCATGCCCTGAGTCTCTTATGCTCAGAATAAATCAGGAGCGATTCTTGTCTTCATTCACTGCACATAATTGTATAGTGTTTCCACCACACAGATGCAATAGATGCAATTTCAGGAACATCAATTAACATGCTCCTTTGAACTTTGAGTTTTCGATAAAGTGGTAGTTAGATCAGAGACTTGATCACAATAAGGCTCTTTTTTTTTGACCATGTGTAATATTACACATGTCTACCAGTAGATCCATAATATATAACCGTCTTGCCTTAAATAATTTAATTATTTAAGCCTGAAAGACAAAGGATAGCTATAAATGATTTACTGAATATACTTCTGGAACAATGAGTCTATAAAAACAGATAAACTCAGTTCGCATTTTCAGGGATGTTATATTATGACCACAGTGTTTTCGAGAAGCAGCATGACTGACCACCGTGGTTCTGACTCTGGAATCTCGGCAGTACTGGTAGACTAGATGGTGTCATTTCTAGGAAAATTCCTCCATGAATGGACAGAGTTCAGGGAAATCCTTCTACTCTTGGCTGGTTCCCATATAATTGATCATGGCCTGGAGTCACCATGGCTGGAAACTGCTTCTTGATTTGGACATACTAGTGATGATGTTTTCCAGAATCATGCTTGAGTTGGTGAGAGCCTGGACATACTGCATGGTGGCCATTGCTGGGCCAGTCTCAGAGGACAGTCTCTCTACTTAGCTCCCCACCCTGCCTCACTTGGCATCCTCTATCTCCCAGCCAGCTGAAGGGTAGAACTCTGTCCATGGCCCCTCATTAGTAAACTTGTGTGGACAGCAGCTGTTATCAGTTTTAACCATTGAATCCCTAGCATCTATTGCAAAGCCCATTTTAGTAAATAAGTATTGAATGGATGAATATTTACCTAAGTTATTGTATAAGACTCTATTAACACTCATAGTTCTGACTTGGCATGTCTAAAACTCTGCTGCTGACGTTAAACATAATTTAGAATGTGCCCAACAGAGTGGACAAAGTGGCTTTGGCAGAGAAAACTAAAAACCCAATGCACATATAACTTTGCATGTTCCATCCTCAAGACAGCATCGTGCAGGATAATGGGCTCTGGGTCAGCCAAACCTTGGATTCTACCCCAGTTCTATCACTTTTTAATAATAAGCACTAATATTTACAGTGTGTCACCATGTGCCAGGGAGTGTCCTTAGCACTTACAAAGTAATTCATTGTTATCCGTCGCTACAGCTCTATGAAGCAGGTAAGAGCCTTGTTGTCTCCATTTTAGAGAGAAGGAAATGGAGGCTAATGGGCTCAGCAGGTGGCGGCAGAACTGAGGTTTGAACCTGGGGGACTTGACACCGCAGGATACGTGCTTAATCTCTGCAGCACCCACTGTGCGATGGTGTGACCCCTAGGGACTAAGTGGAATCATAGAAAGAAGGCTTCACTCAGCAGAAGGTGGCCCATGACGGGAGTTCAATAAGTGCAGGAGAAAAAGGCAGAGCGTTTGCCTCCTGCTCCTTTTTTTCCTCCAAGGCTGTCTTTGTTTTCTTTTCTTTTCAGTTAATCTTTTATTTCAGAGAAGTTTAAATATCTAATTGTTTTCAAAAGTAAAGTGATTAATATAAGGAAGCCCCATGTATTCTTCACTCAGCTTCAGTCAGTGTTAACTCACAGATTCTCCTGTTCCACCTACAACTCTTCCTATGTTATTTTGAAATAAAATTCCGCATCATATTATTTTATCCATAAATATTTCAGAGTATTTCTCTAAAAGATAAGAACTCTTTAAAAACACATAAAATAGCATTATCATATCTAAAAGTAACTAAAAATAATTTCTTAACATCATTGAATACCCCAGCAATGTTTTCGTTTCCCAACATTTCTCATACGCTCTTTTTCCCCACAGGCTTCTATGGATTAGAATTATAAATAAAGTCCGTAAATTCAATAAGTTTGTATTGATTTTGAGTTTCTTTTAGCCTATAGCCCTCCTTATCCACAACTTTCCCTCTAGTGATTTAGATGGGAAAGGACCGGGTTGTTTGTCCTGTCGGTTTCCCAGGAAATTCTCCTCTGATGTGGATGCCTGCATCCCACAGTGATGTTTTCCCTGTTCCTCTGTCCCTTGCTTTCCCTCTGTGTCGATAAATACAGAAGCTTGGTCAGATTCAGGTTTTTTGAGTTTTGTTGTTGTTGTTGTTGTCAGCAAGGCTACCTCATAGGTGGTGCTGTCTACCTCTCTCAGGAGGTACAAACTTTCTCATTCTTCTCTCTTCAGTATGTTAGCTGTCATTGATAATTATGGCTAGATCCACTAATTCATTAGGGGCTTCAAATGGTGCTACTCTACTTCATTTATCATACAGAAGACTTGTATGTAGAGAAACTTCTCCAATTAAATATTTGATTGCTCTAAGCTACAATTCTTTCAGGGAAGACAGAATAACCGCTTGATTTCTTCCCTTTACCAGTTTTCATATAATGTATTGGTTCCTGATAACACATGGATTCAACCAGTCTTTTTCCATCACTTTTTTTTAAAAGAAACAAACACTTCAAGCTTGTAGAAAAGTTGACAGAGTATGCCACCTCCATAGATGCACCAGCTGTTAAAATTTTGCACATCTACTTTCTTTATATATATATGTGTGTGTGTGTGTGTGTGTGTAGAACTTCTTGAAAGTAAGTTGCAGACATCTTGAGAGGTCATCCCTAAATACATTAGCATATATTTCCTAAGAACAAGGATACTTTTCTACATAACTACAATACTCTTATCATAAGAAAGAAATTTAACATAAATATGGTATTCAATGATTAATTCATATTCAAATTGCCTGTTAGCCCAATAATGTTCTTTAAAACTAGTTTTTAAAAATCTGGGATCCAATGACAGACAATGTATAATATTATATCATGTCCCTGTCGTCTTTTTTATTCTTTTGGTTATTTCCTCTTGCTAGGATGGGAACCAAATTTTTCCTGACCCAGACAGAGCCCATTATCCTGCATTATGCTGCCTGAGGGGTTGTGCATGTGTCCTCATAGGTGATGCTCTTCACTCCTCACGGCATCACATCAGGAGGCAGGTGATGTCAGTGGGTTCAGCACTGGTGATGTACAGCCTGATTCTTTGGTTAAGTTGAAGTGTGCCAGATTTCACAATAGCAAGGGGAACTTTTCCCTTCTGTAACTAATAAGGGATATGTGAGGTAGTATTTTAAGATTGTTTGGACCTTCTGCCTTCCTCAAAGGTGTTAGCATCCACTTCTGATCTTGCCTGAATCAATTATTACATTGGTGATTGCAAAATGGTGATTTTTAATGTTAATATGTCTTCTGCAGCTGATCTTCTTCCGTGAAGAGGAGTTTCTCTACTCCCCCATTTTTTGAGTAACACTATGGACTCATGGATTGTTTTCTGATTCAACGTATTATAACGTATTATCATTGTTATTATTTCTCATGTTCAAATTATTCCAAATTTGGCCTATATGAGCTCCTTCAAGATGCCTCCTGTGTTCTTTAAATATATCCTCATGAGTCTTCAAGCACTTCCTTGTTTTCTACCACAGGTAGGTATTTTGGCTTACTTTGTCCCTCAGCACTTGAGTCAGCAGCTTCTCCAAGGAGTCCTGGTTCTATTCTGTGAATAATGAGCTTTAGAAATTATAATCCAAGTGCTAAGTGTGCTTATTGCTACGGAGATGTCATTACTTCAGGCCGTTTCAGTGGGAAAAGCAAGGAGATATTTTTTCCTTTTGTTAAGTCAGGAGTCCATACTCTACCATCACAGCGTTCTTTGTCTTCCCCTACTCCATACTTGCATCTTCCTTCTACCACAGTGAGAACATTGCTTCTCAACTATATTAATAAATTTGTTCATTCTTTCTGTCCCATAATATTCACAAAAGTTTTTCAGAATTATTACATCACTACCTCTCCCAACAACAAACCTATAGTAAAACTCAAAAATTTTTTCATAATTTTTTGGTTTTTGGGGCTTAGACTGTCTCTGACTAACAAAGGAGTTCTCAAGCTTGAGGCCGTTAACATTTTGGTCAGGATAATTCTTCTTTGTGGGGGGTGGTCAACTTGATATGCATTATATTATCAGTTTGATATTGACTTATTTCTATTTGTTTTCGAGCTTAGGATTTGCTTTTCTTTTATCATCTTTTAGGTTAAATTTTATTTTCTGAATAAACAAAACAAGCAAAAGCTTGTTAAAAAGACTGTCTATGCAGTAAAGCCCTCCCGCCGCTGTCTCTGTCCCTGCCGCTCTGTTTCCGCCCGCCGTCACCAGGTAACGATTCTCAGTAATTTCTGGCTTATCGTTCTTGCTCAGAGTGGACAATACTATATATTCTACTTGCACATTGATTTCTCTACTTAAAAATATATCCTGCATATTACTCCAAAACAGTTCATAGAGATCTTCCTCACTTTTTTACGGCTGGTCAGTACTCCATCGTGTGGCTGTTCTGTAGCTTATCCCGTGTCTCTTAAGAATAGGCATTTAGGTTGTTTCCAGGATTTTGATAATATAAATAATTCCACAATGAATAACCTTGTGCATATATTGTTTTTGAATCGTGAAGGTGCGTCTTTGAGATAATTCCTAGAAAAGGAATTGTTGGATCAAATGGTAAATGCATCCGTAGTTTTGTTAGTAGATATTACTAAATTTTCCTCCATGGGGTTTGTACCATCTTGCACTCCCACCAGCAAGATGTGAGAGAATGTGTCATCAAGCTTAAATTCGGACCAATCTGATAGATAAGAAAGTATCTCAGTACAAAGTTAATATAGTATAGACATATTTCTTTTAATATGAGTAAAGTTGAACACCTTTACACGTTTGTGTCCTTTTATATCTTTGTGTGTGTGTGTTAGTGAACTGTCTATACATCTTTTGCTCATTGCTCACTAGGTTTTTGGTTATTTCTTTCCTGACATTTTTAGACATTTAAGATATCAATATATTAGGTAGATTAGGTCTTTGTGATACGTTTCAAATATTTTCTCTCGATTTGTCATTTGTCTTTTGATTTTACTTATGACTTTTTTTTTTTCCCATGGCAAGTTTTAAAAAAATTATTTAGATATCCTTATCAATGTATTTTTTCATCTGGATTTGAATCATAATTAAAAGGTTTCTCTCACACCAGATTATAAAGATGTTCACCCATGTTTTCTTCTACTTCTTGAATTATTTCACGTTTTCCATTTAAATATCTTGAATGTGTTTGAAGTTTATTCTGGTGTATGGATCTAGCTTTTTGCATATAGGGTCATATTTTCCTCAACACCATTTAGTAGGGACTCTTTCTTTTTGCCATTGACTTGTGACATCACCTTTATCATATATTTGAGTCTGTTTTCGGTTTTATTCCATAGTCTGTCTCTCTATCCATATTGGAGTACCACATGTTTTAATTACAGAGGCTTTATAGTGTGCTCTAAATTTAGTATCACTAGCACCCCCCGACCCCACCCCCCACGTTGCTCTTCAGGGTTTTCCTAGCAATTCTTGCAAACTCTTTATATGAATTTTAGAACCAGCTTGAATAACTCTAGCAAAGGTTTATTGGTATTTTTATTGAAATTACATTAAATTTGTATATTAACTTGTGGAGAAATCATCACTATCTTTGTAATGTTGAGTCATCCTATCCAAGAGAAAGGAAAATCTTTCCATTTTTTTGAAGTCTATGTTAGTGTCTTTCAGGAGTAGTTTAAAGCTTTAAAATTTGCCTTATGTAGATTTCAAATATTACTTGTTAAATTTAGTCCTAATTATTGTATGTTTTTTTGTGGCTGCTGCATTATGTTTTCTAATTGGTTATGGTTTGTATATTTGAAGGCCATTGATTTTTATAAGCTAATTTTATGTCCTGGTATCTTACAGAATTAATTTATTGTTTCATCTTATCACTGAATGGCTAAGGTTTCTCAGGGATTCTGTCATATTACCTACAAATAGAGACAATTTAATTTTTATTTTCCAATTCTTATGTCTTGTCTATGTGGAATCTGCTTCTGACCTTTTTGTACTCTCCAGTGTTGTCCTTGCTGTTAATGTGAACTCAAGTTATCTTTGTCTTTTCGTTTCCAGTGATGCACCCGAATGAACACAAGTATGATATACTGCAAGCTCTATAGCCTCCTAGGCAGGATCCCAGTGACAGCACACCTGTAACAAGGAGCATGCCAGTATGTCCCCAACTAAGTTGTTGCCTTCGCCTTCAAACCAGGTCTTCCACCACATTTCTAGGTATTTCCTGGGCGTTCCTAAACCTTGGCTTTAGCTCTGACTTTTCTTTCTCCTTCCATCCTAATGTCATATCACCTGCCAATCCATGCAGATCTCACTTCAGCAAACTTTTTTCCTTTTGACATCTAATAGCTGATCCACTTGATGAGTACAAAGACCCAGACTCATGGCTTCAGTTGGAGACCTCAAAGGGCCATCTTGGCGTCAGAATTCATCTGGGATGGGCTCAGTCCTCTGCTGTCACTGCATTTCAGTTCAACTTTTCTCTTTGCCCAGTCCTAACTTCCTCACTGCCTAGGACATAATTCTGAGAGCACTCCTCAATGCACTTCCTACGTAAACATCTCAGAGTCTCAGCCTGATTCCTGGGGAGTCCCACCTGTGACATCTTCTTTTCATGCCTACTGCTACACCCAGGTTAGACCCCCCCCCCCCCCCACTATTTCTTGCTTAGAATATTGCAAAAGCTTAATAACTGGTCCCTCTTCTCACTGGGTCCCCTTCTATAATAAATCTATATGACTGTAGACAAATTATTTATCCTAGAGCATAGCTCAAATCACACTGTTTTGCTGCTCAAAAACCTTGGTGGCTCCCCAGTCCATTTAATTAGGTTCTTACTCCTGATTGTGACCTCCAAGGCCCTTCCTAATTTAGCCTCCACTATGTTCATCTATCATCTTCTACTCCAGTATAAGTATCCCATTCTCCATTTAAACTTGACTACTTGCTGTCCTCCAAATCTATCATAAAAATTTCTCCTTCCTACCTTTGCCTCAATTTTTCTCTCTGCTGTTGTTCCTTCTTTATAAAATTCCAACGGTATTTCAAGGCTCATTTCAAACACTGCATTCTCTAGGAAGATTTTCCTGTATCTCAATCAGATGTCATCTCTTCTCCACTGGTTACCCCACGCATTAGGCCCCCCTCCTTGATGTCTACCTGATTATATTTACTTGTGTGCTTATTTCACCTTCCTATCTGTCCTCTCCAACCTGTCCCCTGCACTGATAGAATATAATCTTCAGAGCATGGCTTTAGCTAAATCGTCTTTGTATTACTTGAAGAAACAAGCACAAGGCTTAATACTGAAGTTCAATAAATTATTAATAAATTCAATTGAATATGAGCTGCCAATTTGTTTGAGATTTGCACAAATGCTTTTTATCTTTCCAGCTTCTCCAGTTTGGGGGAGAAGGGCTTGATATTTGGGCAATAGTTAACTAAGGTTTTTTTTTCTATGAAATCATATTTACATTATCTTTCTTAGTGCAATTTTCATTGGAAGAAGATTCTTGAATTTTCCTTAAAAAAGTTTCTAAAACTAAAGACAGAATGGCACCCCCATAGAGTAATGGCTTTTTCCTGTCAGACACAGGCAAGAACTGTCAGGAATTCCAGAGGGTGGACCGGAGAACCATGAGACCATGTAATCAAATGATGTAACATGGTGCAATTCAAAACACAGCTGTGGGGCAGGAATCTGGAACCAACCTTAAGTCTCTTTCTCTCCTGTTTCCATCCTGCAATCGAGGTGATATGGGTTTTGTTTCTTTATTCTATACAGGCAGTTTCACGCATATCAAGATGTAGCTTTTCCTTTTCCATGCACTTTAGCCTCATTTGATTCACTAACATCTCTTTCTCAACCAAATGAAAATAGTGATGTTTTCCAAAGCACTCTTGAGCAATATTTGATATTGTTCATAACACTACAATTATAGATGGTATAAGTAGGGCAGTAATTAAAAAGAAGCTTTTGGTGATAGGAATAATATTTATGTAGGCAATCTGTAGAGAGAAAGAAATAAAACTGAATGAGATATCATATAACTCAAGATGCATTTTTAATTTTATCCGTCTATTTATGTCATCCTATTCCTCAGAGTAAGCCGACTTCAAATAGTATAGTACTAGAATTGTTAATATCTCCTTTTTGGAGTATAGAGGTTGAATTTTCAACAAGCGGAGTGTAGTTATGGTTGAGTAGAACAGCACAAGGTTGCATTTACGTGGAATCTTTCATTGAAAGAACTTTGAGTGCTTTATAAGCATTGCCTCATGAATCCTTCTAACATCCTCAAGAGGTGAATGGAGTTATTGTTTCCATTTAACTAATAGAAACATTAGAAAAGAGAGGGCTTGAACTTCATATTCACCAGTAACCATATGAATATGACCCACGTAGTGTTTCGATTCTTGGCTATAACTGTACTTGTGTAAGTGATATATCCCTGTTCTGATTCTATGCTATTGCCACTTTTCTTTGCTTCTGTATTAGACTGTTTAAAAATTGTGACACAGAAACTTTCATAAATATTCTGCATTATGAGGTATCATCTTTAAACTTCTGCTAGCCTGGTAATCCTACTGTAACAGGGCTTTGTTTAACCCCCTTTACCTAGAGGTTACATTTCAGTTGACTTAGCCACCAGGAACACAGCCACCATTCCCAGACTTGCAGTAAAACGGTCTCTAGGTGGGGAGTTGCTGTCACAAAGCCCGTGAGTCTTGCTGTGGAGGAGATAGGACCAGTTCGATCACCCAAGCAATGCATATAGAGTGAAGCAGATGAAAACAGGACACCATATGCTTACCTTCAATAAGAAGTGACAGCTGAAAGGACTGGAGTTCTAAGGAGTTGTCAGCTATGGATGGTGAGGTTATTGGAGGGATTTTGAATATTCTCAGAAAAAAGGCTGTTTAAACGTCAACAGCCTAGTCATTGAATCTTATTTCTTGTCCCTCATCGCAGTAGTTTATGAGTGTTCTCTGCCTTACAAAGCTCTGAGACGTGAACAAAATAGCAGAGACAAATACGCAAAGTTAATTTGATGTGCTGGTAGTTCTTAGTGAGATTCAATGAGAATTAAGTTGTATTCTGTATATCCAAAAGGTAAGGCGTCTGTAATTCTATTTTAAAAACTAATATCAGAAATGGTTAAAAAGAAAAAAAAAAAATCCTGTGATAATACATATCAGAAAATGAAGAGCTCCTCCTTCCCTCCAAAAGAGAATGGGTTATGTTTTATCCAAGGTAAGTCTGGAGTCGTAGCCAACCAGTCAGTGAGATACACACTGGCCCTCTGACAGTTGTCAGGGTTCTTGACATTGCTGCTAGTGATCTGTCAATAGAAACACCTGGTGATGGCAACAGAGGTGAGTTTCACTAGATAAGAGTCCCTGGGGGCCTCACTGAGCTGCTGTGGGGCTGGTGGAGAACAGGAGGAAGGGCGCCAGCCGGAGCCCCATCCTCTGACCTTTAGCAAGTGCCTGGCTCTAGATTTTATGGATTCTACTTGGCATGGAATAAAGATGAAAAAGGGTTCAGTTTGACTATCTCCTTTATACCTACACATAAACATATTCTAAGGAGAAAATATGATTGCATCCTTTCTGCAGTCCTGCAACTAAGTCTTTAAAATCACAGAATATTTTCGACCCGGTGTTCATTGGATCATTTGTCATTACGCCAAATAGTTTTTGGCTCTCAGAGCACTTGAAAAACATGCTTTGGAGATTCTGTGTAACATCCTGGGTGGGGTGGTTTCTAAAGGGCTCAATCTTAAAGACAATGAAGAGCTGTAAGACCGGTGCTTAGTACTCAGGCGCCGACTTCCCAGCGATGCTGACCAAGCTCCGACCATGCCGCTCTCACTCCACGCTGAGGGAAGGGCTCGCTGGTGTGTGTGCCACACAATCACCTTTATCCAAGTAAACTCAGTTTCTGCAAAAGTTATTTGATAATGAGAATTTATGTGTATTTCTCTTTTAGAAAACTATACAATATTTTGTACATATAAAAGAGAGAAATATAAAATATAAATTATTTAACCATAAAATTTATACCCCTATGTTTACCATCTAGTTTAAGAAAGAAAACTTTTCTAATCATTTTGAAGCTCTCTATAATTATTCTTCATTCTAGAGGTAACTACTATCTTGAATTTTGTGTTTACCATTCTCATTTTTTTACTTATAGGTTATATATATATGTGTGTAAAACTGTAATATTATATACATACAGTAAGACCATATATGTATGTGGTAACATCTATATGGTAAAATGTATATGTATGACAAAACTATAAGGAAAAGGATATATATAATATTATATAAATATGGTTAAATATTTATAATATTATATAAATATGCATAGATCCCTAACAAAATAGTGTTAGTTTTACAAGTTTTCTAACTTTATATGAAAGGTATAATTTATGCTTTCTTTGTGATTTGCTTATTTGTTCCGAATTTTGTTTGTGAGATTCATGCATATGCATGTAGCTCATTAATTTTCTCTGTTGTATTCAATTGCATAAATATACCACAAGTTATCTATTTACTCCCCTTTTGACTTCCAGCCAGGTTGTTTCAGCCTGACAAGAATATTTTTATATGTGTCTCCTGGTGTTCACAAGCAAGATTTTCTCTAGGGTATAAAAAGTGGAATTGCTGATTAGTGGAAGACGCATGTCTGCAACATTGCTACGTAATGCCAAATTGTTTTCTGAAATTAGCATATCAATTCACACCCCCACCAACAGTGGCTCATAGTTCCCATTGTTCCACATTTTCTCCAGTCTTTGGAGTAGTTAGACTTTCAAATTCTTGCCAATTTAGTGGGTGTGAACTGATGTCTTGTGGTGGAGTTAGTATTATTTCCCTTGTTTCTAAAAAGGCTGAGCTTCCACTTTAATGTTTCTGCTCTGGTTAAATGTCTGCTCATCTTGTATGCCCCTTTTATCATTGAGTTGTTGACTTTTTCTTGTCTGTTTTTAGGAATTTTTTTTTTTTTAAAGATTTTATTTTTTCCTTTTTTCTCCCCAAAGTCCCCCGGTACATAGTTGTGCATTCTCCGCTGTGGGTTCTTCCAGTTGTGGCATGTGGGACACTGCCTCAGTGTGGTCTGATGAGCAGTGCCATGTCCGCGCCCAGGATTCGAACCAACGAAACACTGGGCCGCCTGCAGCGGAGCGCGCAAACTTAACCACTCGGCCACGGGGCCAGCCCCTGTTTTTAGGATTTTTTTATATATTCTGGACACAAATTTTTTTTTGGTTTTGCATGGATGTTGCAAACATTTTCTCCCAGGTTATTGTTATCTTTTCAATTTATTTTGACACAGTCTGTTATTTCCTTAAAATTTTTACTAAGGCAAACAAGTATTTTCTGCTTAATATTTAAAGAGGTAAAATTGGATTAATCATACTCAGAATTTTTATTTAAATATAAGAATTGGAAATGATACATTTGTGTTCATTATTTTAAAAGGCAAAATGGCAGAAATATGTTTCCTGACAGACTCTCCAGCACAATCTATTGGGAAGATGATATCTGGTCTTAACCAAATGGATTCCTTTCTCTATTTAACTGAATCCTGTCATCATTTCAGGCATAGCCAAAAAAATCTGTAAAAAAATCAAGTAGCAACACATCTCTCTCTTTCCTTCCAGCATCCAATTTCTGGGAAAAGTAGTCAATCCTCATCTCCCCTGCCTCATAATCACTCATTCCTGACCCTCTGGTGATCTGACCTCTCTGGGACTTGCCTGGAACCTGACCTTTCAAAGACTGCAGTGATCTTGTAATTTCCCAATCGAAGGGCCTCTTATTTAGAGTTGCTGGATTTAGCAAATAAAAATACAGAATTCGCAGTTAAATTTGAATTTCAGATAAGCAAAGAATATCTTTTCTGCATAAATATTTCCCAAATGTCCCAAATATTTGCCCCTCATCCCCCCTCCTCGAAGCATATTCAGTTGAGCACGAAGTACTATCAATGCCTCAAGAATTTATATTAATAATTCCCTCGTAGTGATTGTAATTCTGGAGCGAAACAAAGATATGGAAATTTTGGTATTTAGTTCATGGGATACATTTATAGAACACTGAGCTCTGATTACATTTCTTTCTAATCAAATGCTCTTTCACCAGTCTCCAGGCCTGAGATCTCCCCCTCCTTCTGCGGAGTCTCCCTAGGCGCTGTGATTGGGGAAGAAGATGTAGGCTGACATAATTCTCCTAGTGGGAAGAGTTAGAGCCTCAGACAGGGACTCTGACCGAGAAAATCCAACTCTGAAGAAAACAGAGGTTAGGCCGGGGGTGTGGGGTGGGGTTGGGGGGGGGGTGCGGGACAGGTGAAGCTTGGACTCAGGCCTGGGGCTCACCTTTCTTTCCTCTCCTAACCCTCCATCAGACATTTTTACTTTTCCTCTAACTTCTCCTATCTTCTGGAAGGAAATGCAAGAGACTAATAAACATAAACCCCAGAAATGGAAATTAAAGCAACAATAAAATATCTTGGAAGGATTTCAAATAGGTGAGGGAATGTGGTCAAAAGCCTTTCTAAATAAAGCTACTTTTGTTTGGTTTGAACTTTAACTGCAGCAATAATTTCAGGATGTAAATGATTTGAATTACAAGTAGTATACCATAAAAAATGGCAACATTTAGCACTTAAAAATAGCCCAACATGACAAAAAACAGAATTCCTAATAAAACCAAGAATCAGTACTTCCTTCCAGGTTCTAAGTCTTTAGTCATTGCTTTCAGTATTGAAATTCAGTTCTTCATTCAAGATCCACCTTAAAAGTCATCGTCTTCTTGAAGCCTTCGTCTGTCTCAAGAGTCTCAGTGCCTGGCTCCGAGGAAGTTTGCATTTCGACTTAGTCCTTATGGCTGTGGCCGTAGACTGCAGTCCATTACAAGTCCCTGATTGTCTTGGGTCACCACTTCCTTAAGGGGAGAGCCCATGCCTCATTTAGAGTTATTTCTCCACTGTTCTTGGCACTGGATTGTGCTTAAAGACTGTTGACTTGAACCTCACCAGCCGTAAAGCAAAGAATAAACCATTCATTTTGCTCAGCTTGACAAGCATGATTCTTGTATAACAATGTTATATTTGTATTAGTAAAATAAATTGGTAATATATTCTACCTTCAAAATTATACCTTGATAATCTTTGAGTATACATACATTCAAGTTTTGGAAAATATTTAAAAAGAGACAGCTGTGTACTTCAGTGATAAAGACATATTTAAAAAGCAAGAGTCTAAAAAATGCTTGACCCGCTAAGCAAGAGAAGGTCATTGTTAGTGATGGGTCTTTTTCTTGTCTGAAAGGTCAGAAGACTTTTAATATGTCTGCAAGGAGAATGTTTGAGAAACAAGGAATGTGGCCTGTCCTCCACTGACTTCAGCTGTATATTATCATGGATCCCGATTTGTACCTGTGGAAACTGATGACGTTAAGCAACTTGCCTAGAGGGAGTCATTGACTAGAGCAGGGAGCAGTCCTCCAGCTTGTGCTGTGACCCATAGCCTGTGTTGACAGAAGTCAGGCTCGCAGACTGTTTTGTAAGTGCAGTGTTAGCATAATGCTGCAAACAATCAAGCGGCACCTGCTTTAGACATGGCCAGAGAAGTCAGCTTTCTGAAAGCACAAATGACCTGGGAACGAGGAGCTAAATCTGAGAAAGATGAGCCCTGTGGTTGGTAACATTTTTATTAGAGACCTATAGGAAATAAATGTTCACCCCTCAAGAGTAACTTGGGGAACATTCGAGCCACCACAATTATTCCTGCACAAAACCTCTCTAGGCCTTGCTTCTAAATAGTGCAGTTTTCTTGTAATCTGACTGGACACAGCTTTACTGAAATGATGGGAGGAGAGAGAAGGAGCTGTGCCTCACACAGGGGGAAGGTATACTGAGATAAATGGTGAAATAAAAAATAAGCCTGGCATTAAGAAAGTGGCTTAAAGAGTGTTCTCCCATAATGTTTCTATGAAAAAAGTAAGTATGCCATTTAGATCGTTGCTAGAACATTGAATTGCTACCATTGCCTTTTCACAGTTTGGATAAAATATGTAACCAAATCCTAACACTCATTATGAAAACACATATGGAAAGTCCTTTTTCATTCAGAGCAGACAACCTGGAAGCACTGTTTTAGTCACAAGAATGTGTTCCTGTGAATATGACTCCAGAGACCCAGACTTCAGCTCTGCTTTAATTTGCCACACAAGAGCTAAGATTTTTATTTTGCTTCACATTCCTCACAAGGTTCCTTCTGAAGCTCTTAGGCAAGATGTGATGTGGGGACAGCATTGTATCTATAAAGATTTCAAATATGTGGAGATTCCCACTGTTTGCAGCTCATGCATGATATGCTGAGAAAGTTTCATCCATACAGCAAACTCATTTTTACTTGATATATTCTTATTCCTGTGCATTTATGTGTTTAAGTATATATACACACATATTTTTTTGTTGAAATGCATACTTTCTCTATATTGCAAGATAAATAATCTGAATATCATCAATTATTTATGCATTTTGATTTAACATTATAGTTGATGTCTTAAGAATTTACTTTTCAAATCCAGAATTCTTTAGGCAAAGAGAGTTAGGCTTAACATTCAAGAAGACAACAGGAGTAAATTGCATAAAATACAATGTGCCATATCCTTTCTATCGTCACCAAATTGCTCGTCATGGGAAATGGACTTTGGAAGGCTCGTCATTTCTTTTGGGCCACTAACACTTTCGTGTACTAACAGCTTAAGAATTGTTGTGACTATTAAAAGTGCCTAACTTACAACTTGGAGTAAATTATCTAGTGGCTGAATCTCACTCAATATGGTGTCATTGCCTGAATCTCAAAAGAATCACATAATTGTTTTCTTGAGGAATTTAAGGCAGTAATGGGGGAATGGGTTCCACATACCCATCTCTCAGTCATTCATCGATTCTTTCATTTGACGCTTCTTTTGAGTGCTTCCTCTGAGGTAGGCTCTATTGTGTTTGCTGGAATAGAATGTTGAGTAAGTTAGACATGCCCAACTTTTTGGAGCCTATGTTTTAATGAGGGAGACAGAGTAATAGACAATTGCATAGATAAATAGGAGATGATTTCTGCTAGTGATCAGTGATGTAAAGAAAATAAAGTGGGGCAACTTTTTGTGGAGGGGAGTTGGGAAGCCTTCTGAGTAAATAATAAATGAACTGAGCTCTGAATGATAAAAGTAAACCAGCTTGGTGAAGGTCTGAGAGGGTGAGTATTCCAGGCAGTAGGAAGAGAAAGTTTCAGGCCTAAGTGGAGAGCCAGGCGGGGCAGTGGGGAGAGGATGAGGGTAGAGAGGTGGGCAGGGACTTGACTTTCTATATGATGGTGAGGAGTCTGGCCTTCTGTGACCGAAAGTCATTGGAGTATTTTAAGTAGGCCACTGGCTTGATTCATGTTTGAAAGATCACTGATTATTCTTGGAGAAAATATTGTTAAGGAACAGGAGTAGAAACAAGAATTTAGATGAGTGTCTATGGAGGTTTACACTGGGGGACAGCAGTGGAGGTGGAGAGAAGGATCAATGGAGGGAATGGGGATGTGTGTTGAGGGTAAAGGCTAAAGGATGTTGGGTTCAGGGAAAAAGCAGAATCTCAGACGGCTTGAACGTGGTGCACCCATGCATGGTGCATAGTGGTGCTGATTACTAACCCGGTAATTTGGAGAAGGAGTAGGTTAGGGTGAGAGAAGAAGGGATGGATCATAGGCCGGGCGGAAGCGCAGAGTTCTGTTGGTTGAGTTACATTTGAGATGTTGAAACACTCATGGTGAGGTTAGTGATCAGGGTGAGAAAGCAGGGCTGTTTGTTGATCATCTGATCAATAAACAGAGCACTGGGGAAAGCTAGAGGAGCTCCCCAAAAGGTTGAAAGCACCCTTTCACAGCTTTGAAAGCCTGAAGTCAGAATTCCTAAATCAACTTCCTCCTCTGCCTTACCTTTAAAATCCTCTCCTCTGCCTTACCTTTAAAATCCTCTCCTCTGCCTTACCTTTAAAATCTACTTGGTCCCCCAGGAGGGAAGAGTGCTTGGGACTAATGAATTAAGGACAATTTGGAAATGTTTATAGACTCTTCTATAAAAATACAACTTCAGCACAATATCCCCACCCATCCGTTCCACTGCACCTCTCCCACCAGTCTGGTTTTCTCTAATCTATTTTGAACTACATTCCAGTGACAAATGTGCAAGGAAGAGAGCTGGTTGTACTTGTATTGCTCATTCCACTCATCCTTCCAGGAGAACAGGCTATACGTTCATAACAAACCAGTAGAACTTTGGGTGGGAAATGGAAATGTTTTTTTCCCTGTTATCAGAATGTAGCCAGACTGAAAGAAGACCAGTTATCAATTAGTCATTTGGTATTCTAAACACTCGGATGTGGACTCCCCACCTGGTCATGGCTTGCCTGAATTGTAACCAAGTTTGTCCCAATGAGATTGCCTAAATGCTGGAGGGATTGTGCTTTTTGGCTGTTCAACCAGAAGTCCAGTGCTTAGGCCAGAATATTAGTAGTATTGTAAATTCATGAAGGACAGAACTGGCATCTTCTAAGAATGTAGCCATGAAGTACAGTGAGGGCTTTAAAACAGAATCTAACAAAAACATGAACTCAGAGATGAGCTTGGTCCTTCAAAGAATCATTACAGAAACAATGAAGGACTTTTAAAACTCCTTTAAAAAATTCTTTCAGGAATAGTTTTTCTTGCACATGTGAAAATTCTTTTTTAATTGATATTTCTCACTTTTAATCAAAATTCATTTATCATAGTGGGGAAAAAATCATAGTCTTTAAAGAGTCGCAGACTGAGGTCAAACCCAACCTGTGCTACGTTCTGGGTTTATGACCTTGGAAAATCCTTCTTTGAGCTTTCATTTACTCATCTAAAAATTGGTGAAATTTTAATAGCCTCTAAATATATGTGTGCCTTGAATCCAGCAATTCTACTTCTAGGGAATTATCTGAAGGAAATGATCATAGAAATCCACAAATATTGATCTGTGAAGAATGTTCATTGAAAGCATTGAAATACTGGAATTCTTTGATTATGACATATCCACATACAGGAATACAAAACAGTGAGTAAAGATGATTTTGTAAAAGAAATTTAGTGACATACAAAACTATTCAGAATATAATATTAAGTGAAAAATTATAAAGTTATGCACAGTATGATTAATTTGGGGGGAAGAGCATATTTACATAGTCACTGGTAGTAGAAAGACTCGACCGATAAACTTGGTGATGTCAATAGTGGTGAGACCTTGAAGGAGGTTTGTTTTCCTCTTTCTACTCTTCTAGATTTTCCAAACTTTTTTCAATGAATATGTACATATTTTATTATTATTAAAGAAGCATTAAATGGGACACTAAGATCCACTCTATAGGTTTCTGGTGGGAATTAAATTAGGTGAGATGATTTATAAAATACACTTAGCTTAGTGACTGGCATTTAGTTGGCATTTTCAATTATTTTTACCCAATTTAATCCTTCATCATGGATTTAGCTCAAAATGATTTTTGACTTAAAACAAAACCAAAAATATGACACTGTAACTGGTGAACCATTGTCACCATTAAGGATATTCAAAAGAATATATTGCAAGCTGTGAAGGTAATTTCAAAAGGGATGTACCTGAAATGCTGTGAGCAATGAGGAGGTAGGGGGGCGGTCGGACACACCGAAATCAGCATTTAAATTTAAGGTGACTAACTACTGTGGAGCATTTATGTGGACATGTAAGGTATGGATTATTTGTTTAAAAACCTCTCGTTACTATATAGCCACATTGGGTACATACACAGATATAACACTAACTCAAAGTGAGTAATTAGTCTGTCATGATAAATGCCCCCTCTTCTTCAGGCTGATAAAAGGTGTCTTGTTAGAGCCTCTTGTGTCATCCCAGAAACACCATACAGGAGCCTTGCGGCTTTCTCTTAGCAACATTCTTCATCCTGCAGAAACGTAGAGGGAAGATTTGTGGGTATGGGTGAAAGACAGCTCACATCCCTATCTCTCCTCCTGGACTGTTTATCCTCCTTGTGGGCTGTGCTCCGCTCTACCATCCAGGCCACACACACACACACACCCCTACACCCACCCACACACCCCCAGCCCCCCTTCACACCTTCCCTATCCTCTCCTATCTGCCTTCCCTTATGCTGAGTTAGGAGCTCCTCCTTTATTTTTTTTTTTAATCTCTGTTTCGGCTTTTACCATAGAATATTGTAAACATTAGTTTACTTATCTTGCTCCTGCACTGGAGTTCCTTGAGAGATCTACCACTTTTATTTAATATCTCAGAGCCTTCATTTCTTCATCTTAGTTTTCATCGGTCAAGTGGGAACATGACGCCGCATTAGAGGTTTGTGGGGGGCATTTCCATTGCATAATGGTAGTAGAGTGCCTGGCGTGTAGTAGATACCGAATCATGGAAGCTATTGTAATGATCAATTATGTTATTTATTTACTTTTGTATCCTCAGGGCCTGGCATTATTCCCTGATGCAGGATGGGCACAAAATAAATTTCTGGTGAATTAATGAGTTAGTTTATAAGCTTACAGAATATAGCTTTAAACTAAACATTTTGTAGTGTTTATAGGCTCAGCAACAATCCCATGCAATTCTCCTTCTCATTTCTTTCCCCAAATAACCTGTCTGGTGCCCATCTTTAGGTACTATCTTTCCTTGGGAAAATCATGGCTACCATATAGGAAAGAAAGCCTATTGACTGTTAATTCCATGTAGATGTGGCTTAACAGAGTTGAGAAGAATTTTCTACCTTGATCATCACCTCCTTAATCTACCTGTTTATTGTCCAGGAACCAGTCTCCCTTAGTTTTGTTAACCTCTAAACTCTCTTTAGATCCAACAAACAACTCCTGGCTGCAGTAATCTGATCAAGATGAGATCAGTTCTGCCGCTGACTCCAGACTCCATCAGATTTGTTAGTCCAATCTGACCACCTCTCTCAGTGCTGACAAAGCCCATCGGTTCATTTGCATTCCACATCCTATCTTTCCCCTACTTCCTTTGGGGAAGATGTTTGTGAATTATTTTCAGCCATTTGAATCACTCTGAGAGTTAAGTTCTATTTTTAAGCCTTTGAGGAGCAGCCGAGAAGGTATGATTTAGGGATGTGAGCCATTTCACAATAGTCTCCCACAGACAGCTCACGCTTCTGGTAAGTTTCAGCATGTTAAGATACTAGAGGTAAATGGGTCACTGCTCTCAGATATTGAAGACTAAGGGACTCGGTAGCAAAATGCCGTTTGAAACCAATGGTATGTGGTGCAGGTGAGACACAACAGAAGCTCTCTGCTGCTGAAGAGAAAGCTGTCCTTTCCAATATCTTCTGAAGAGACTGCTTTCTATCTTCACTATTTTCTCTGCCTGGATGCAGAATTTTGTCCTCATTTATCAGGACCGCTGTGTCGCTGTCCTTGCCAGACTTCTTGTGAGTCCTTGCCAAGAGGTTGTCAGCTGTTGAGCCTTCCTTGCAGGCCTTGCAGGGGGAGCAGACATCCATAAGCAGATCCCAAGGTGAGAGCCCTCTAGACCGGTTACCTCATTTGTTTTTATGAGCATTCCCCGAGCCCCCAGCCCACCAATCAATGTACATTTCTCCCCTGGAAAACCCTACCAGTTCCAGGAAGTCTGTCCAGATTGATAACAGCACAGATGTTCTATCTCATCTCAACTGTTCTAGATCTTTATACTGATTTTTCCCATCTCAGCTCTGCACCGAATACTGCCCATGCTCCTTCTGTTACGAGTCACCCTTGTATGTGAGTCTATGCCTCCTTGATTAAGTGTGCTGCTTTGTTTTGTCATCTGTATGTTCCTATCACACTGGCTCGGGCATTATTCCAGTAATACACTGTGCACAGTTAGAATGGAAGGGCCATGGTACTTTCTTTCTTTCTTTTAAGTTTTTTTAGGTGATCAGTGAAGCACCAAGTATAATTACGACTTCCTAAGTACTTTTCGTTGGTGATGATGAAATGTTCTTTCGTAGTCACAGACTGTGCCTTCCTGTAATCCAGGTCCCACATATCATGGGGAACAATAATGGGATGTTAAAGCTGATGAAATCTGGAGTCATATCTTGTTATTAACAAACTGAAAACTTGGATATAATTTAAAGCAATTTCTTTCTTTTTCTTTTTTTTTTTTTGAGGAAGATTGGCCCTGAGCTAACATCTGTTGCCAATCTTCCTCTTTATTTTTTTTTCCTTCCCCAAAGCCCTAGTGCATAGTTGTATATCCTAGTTGTAGGTCATTCTAGTTCTTCTATTTGGGACATCACCACAGCATGGCTTGAGGAGCAAGGAGTACGTCAGTGCCCAGGATCCAAATCCACGAACCCTGGGCTGCCGAAGCACACGAACTTAACCACTCGGCCACAGGGCCGGCCCCTAAAACAATTTCTTTATATATAGCAAACCAGCTATGGTAATGGTCTGGGAGTGAAAATAAATCCACAGTTTTCATCATGGATCACGGACTTTGGATAAAGACAAAGAAATTTCTAAAATGCCAGGATTCTTCCAGCCTTCAGAGAAGTCACCCCTCCACACTAAGGTCAGATAGACTAATTTTTTTTTTTCCAGTGAGGGCACCAGGTTTTTCTTTGTATGCATCTGTTCTTTTGACATACATGGTAGAGAAAATCCACCACTAAATTTTGGAGATGTTGCTGTAATCACTAACTTCACAGGGAGGAAAGATGAGCGCAGTCATATTTTGGTCACTTTGTTGCTGTCAGCCCTGGTGGTAATTTGCAGCACTGTTGAGTTACGGGTTCATATTTCCAGACTTATGCATAGGAATGCAAGCGTGAGGAAATTTCAGTTGAGAACCAGAAGGGACCCAAGAGCCCTTTTGTTTTCTAAATAAGGAAACTGATCCTTAGAGAGGTGACGTTTAAAATCAGATGGCTGGCATTGCAAACTCACACGACTGGATTCCCAGGCTAGCGCTGCCTCTCTGAGCGCTTGGCACCGAAAATTGGGCAGAACTTGTAGGTACTGAGAAATTGCTCCAAGTTTTGCCTATTTATACAGAAGTCTTCAGGGTGCTTCATTGATGTCTTCAATTTTTGCAGAGGTGTTACTGTGGACATAATCCATATGTGCCTGTGTGTATGGAACACACATACCTGGTACGTAAAGTAATGAGACACTGTGAGGAAAACTTTTGTTCCAAATAATGCTGAACCATCACTACCCCGGTCTGTAGGACTCAGTGAATAAAGAAAATTCAGTATGGCGACAGCAAATATTTGGTGTAGGGAAGGAGGGCTGCGGATGCAAGAGGGTGGAGGGAGGACAGGTCTTCATCTTGCTGGGATTTTTCTAGGCCCTGTGATTCCAGCAGCTCTGGGCTCCTTGGCAGAAAGAGGGGGCCCCTTCTTTTTCTTTTATTCTCTTATTCTTCCCCCTACCCATCAAGAGAGTTCCAGAAGTTCCTGTCTCCCATCTAGGGGAAGAGATATTCTCTCTCTTCCTGAAAGGAAAATTTAAAATAAAAAAAATATCATGCATCATCTTTTATTTCTTATCTTATTTCTTGGAAGGACTGGGCTATGGAGATGGTTGACCCGTCTATAAAGTAAAAACAAATAACCAGACGAAAAACCCCTAAACATCTTGTAAACTCTCCCTCTTTCTCTCTGTACCTCCCTTTGAGTAGGTCCCACTAGGCCTTGCCTGTGTCCCCTGCGCACTGCGGTGCACAGGGCCCCTCTTTCGCGTCTCTGCCGACCTGCTGAAGTGACGCAGACCAACCCAAGTCCCCTGCTCACTCACATTATAACAAGGTTCTCTTTGTTCTGCTTTTCAGGGCAATTCATTGCCCTGAAGCACAGGTCTTCTCTTCCCAAGAGACTTTAAAATGTATGCCTCTTTTCCAAAATTATGGGAATCTTAATTTGTAATAAAATCAAATGAATAAGTTGTGGTAAGTTTTTGGCAGGATCTAGAAAACAATGGTTTCATTTAAACATGAATCACTAAATACTGCTTCCTTAACACAATTAACTCAAAGCAGCCCTTATCCTTAGAATTAAGAGATTTCCTTCACACTCTCTCTGCCTTACGCAGACTTCCAGTCTGGAGGTCTAGGCACTATAGCACAGAAATTGTTTTAACAAAATTTCTTTTCTCTAAAACATAGAATAGGGATGCATTCCTTCTCATTATCTTTCTGGAGAGATCTTCTCAGGCTTCCAGAGTCTCAATAAACCGATTAAGGCACGAGTAAGTAAATCTACCACAGGTGAAAGAAGGGAAAAGTTGAAGAATGTCAGTTCCCCTGAGGGAGATTTTTCAGAAAGCGCATGAGGAGCACGGGGATGCTATTGTTTACCGCGGAGGGCACTGTGGCTGGGTGACTTGCAGGGATAGGAGCTTAGAAAGTGTACCAGGCCCTCTTTTTCTAAACAGGACTGCAGAGGGGTGCATACGGCTGTGGTGGGCACAGAGGTGAGTTGAGAGTGAGAGGGTTTAGTGAAATATCAGTGAGAGCTTTGTTTTGCTGTGGAATCAATTGTTATACAATACTGCTTCTGAGTCACATAAAGAATAAAGCATATTATTTTCAAACAATGTTGATTTTTAAACATAATGCTTAAGATGCTGAAGAAAATTAAAATGCTCTTCCCTTGGAGAACTTAAAGTCTAAAAAACAACATGCCTGGCAGCCTGAATAGTAACTTTTATTTTTCTTTTTCAAATGAAAGAAATTAAAAGACCTTACCTTTTTATCCTCCACCCCGTGACAGCGATTCTTTCTGTTGGAAGGTGGTGTTTTGTGGTGAGGAAGGCTGAGGGGGTGAGCACCGTAATTTCACTGTGGAGAAAACCAGGCAGTTGATTAGAGAAAACAAGGCTGATTGGAGGAGGAGGAAAGAAAAATTCAGAAGGTATTTTTGTTTGGGGTAGGATGAACCAATTATAAAATATCAGGGTTTCCATGTTAACACATTTCATGTCTCTTTTTAAGAAAAATTGTAATAATTGTTGTACTTGATTCCTTCTCTCAAGCAGGAACCTCTAACCTTCTACTCTTCTCAGGGGATGCCTTTCACACTGGATGGTGTCCGAGGAGCAGAGTACAGTCGGAAGTCACTTTTATCCCCACAGTAAAGACAAATGCACAAAACAGGATGGGTTTCAAAGGGTACTTAAACAAATTACAGTTTATTTTTCCTAGATTAGGTTAAACATACACATGATACACAGAAGAGTCTAGTGAGAAGTCAATTTCCCTTCAACTCCCACCCCACAACCATCTAATGCTTCTCCCCAAAGACAAGCACCGTTTTTCTTTTATTTTTTTGTCTGGAGATAGTCTATTAGAGGCTTCTTATAAAAATACGCTTTTAATCCTTCTGGTAAGGTCAGATTCTGAGGCTCAAATGTTTCCCACCAAGAAAGGTGTTTTGGCACCTTTTTGCAAGATGGATGGGTGTAACCTCAGATTTTCTGTAGAAGGTGGCGGTACCTCACAACCACCCTGGAAGGTGGGTACAGCCAGCCCCGTTTTCCACATGAGGAAAGCTGTGATTCCAGGAAATTGTGTGATTGGCCCTGTCAAACAGATTGTTACTGGTGGAAGCAGGCTTCCCACCCAGACAGTCTGAGTCCTTGGCCTTGTTCTTTCCACCATGCAGCAGAGCTCAATCAACCCAGAGGTCTCTTTGGCACCAGTTAGACTTCTCTAGTGTGGGTGCAAATTGATTTTCCTCTTTTGAAATCATGCTCCAAAATAGCTTGTAAGAAAATTTCAATATTGTACTAGCAATATGCAGAGTTCCAACAAAACAGTGGATGCAGATACACACAGGCCTATGACCCTCATGACCTCCTCATGTCTCCCTGCCCGACTCTCGTGGCAGGTTGAGTGGTCACCATGATTCACAGATGCTCTCGGGAAGGGAGGCTGGGCTTGTCTCTTCTTCTTAGCCACAGTAGAACATATTAAGAAAGGAGATGCTTCAAGGCAGACTTGCTGCAAGTACCAGGCCACTGTTCGTCGTTGGTGGTGGTTTCTATCTGCAGACTTGCCATCTTCGTCCCTGCCCCCCCCCCCCACCAGTGCACCACATTCACCCTTGAGGTAGCCACTCTGGCAGCAACAACCACAAGGTGTCTGAGGTTGTCAGGGGCTCTATCAGTTTCCAGTGGGTTTCACGGGTTTGAGCTTTCTTACGTGTGCACATCCTGGCTTGGTTATACATAGCCCAATTTCTTTAAAGCCTTCTGCACATTTAGCCCTGATGAACATATAGTATTTATTCTAGAATCGGTTTTTGAATAGTGATCATAAGTAGATTCTGAATCATTAACAGGAGGGTGGGTTCTTCCCCATTTTGTATCACCGTGTCACTTTGGATTGTCATTGATAGTTGGCTTGCACTATTCCTATGCTACATTATGCTACTATCTCCCACTCTCCAAGGGTAATAATTTTGGCATTAATTTTAGTCCATGTACAGAGTGCTGAAAATGACCAAGGAGGGAGGAATGCTCTTTTAAAGGAGATTCTTTCTGAGCATCATCTGTGTTTACAGAGAGTGAAGTGTTCTGCCATTTATTTCTGATCCTGCAACACTGAGACATTCCTTATAGCTCTAATGAGTGCCTAAAAATCACAGCCCAGAACTAACAATGTATAGAAGATATACTATTTTTTCCTTGTTATATTAGAAGCACAAAAACATGTCTGACCCAGATTAGCATTTCTCAAGATTAGAATGAATAGGCTTTTAAATTGCTTTGTAACTATTTCAAAGTCTATTAAAATACACTACTAATTTTTTCTTTTCTCAGTCATGTGAGAGAGAACATTCTTGAGAGTAATATTCCTCATTTGAATATTAAAAGATAAATTGTATGTGGTATCTTAATTCTCCCCGCAGGAAACATGCCTGAACATAACAAGGGATTTGTCACAGAGACTTGGGACCAAAATTCAATGGTAGTTGAGGCTGAGCAACACTGGAGAGCCCTCTGCGTGGGGTCAACTTAGGGAGAGGCAAAAACCCCCATCCCCATTGGAGCCAGAGCATTGACTGTGGTGTGAAAGCTCTGGTCTCAGCACACGGGACAAAGCACCTGCCAGCATGCTCTGGTAGGATGTTCACACCTGCTGTTATGGACAAATTTGTATTTTGAAGCCCTAAGCCCCAGTATGAAGGTGTTTGCAAGTAGCGCCTTTGGGAGGTAGTTAGGCTTAGATGAAGTAGTGAAGGTAGGACCCTAGATGCCCTTATAAGAAGAGAAAGAGAGACTAGAGCTCTCTCTCTGTCCCTTCCATGTGAGGACACAGTGGTGTCCGTCTGCAAGCCAGGAAGAGGCCCTACAGGGGAGCTGACTCAGGGGCACCTTGATCTGGGCATTTCTAGCCTAGAACTAAACTAAGTAACAAACTAACTAAATAAATTTCTCTTGTTTAAGCCACCCAGTCGATGGCATTCTGTTATGGTAGCCTGAGCTGACTCCTGCACGCTTTAATGCTGCTCTGACATTGAAATTTTGACTTACCATTTTTGCCTTTTACGCAGTGTTGCTGTTTGCTTTGATCTGTGCCAGGTCTCGCGTGTGACCTAGACAGCCTGTCAGGTCAAAGGTCCTCAGGCTGTTCAGTGGAGACAGCCACTCCTCCAATGTCTCCACATCCAGAGACTGGTGGTGGATATCCCTAAGCAGCTATTTCCTTTGCTTTATTACATTTCCTTGATAATTCATTCATAGCATTTAATCACCAACATCGTGTTAAAATTATTTCATTTCTTCTCTCTGTCTGGGCTTGTCCACTAGAATCTGAGCTCTGTGAAGGTCAGGACTTGTTCTCTTTTGTTCTTCTGAATTGTCAGCAGCTAGCACAGCACCCAGGCCCAACAGCTGCTGAGTGGATGCCTGAGTAAGCTGCATTGCTGTGTGTGAGGAAGGGCGCTGGGTGAAAGCACCTTGGATTCAGTGCTAACTTGGTGCCTGAAAAGAGCTAAGGATTCTTTGGATGACGTTTTCCCCAGGGTGTTTCTTTCCATTGCCCTGTCGACTCCTCGTCTGGATACTGTAAACTCACTTCCTTGCTTTGCTTTAAACCGATCATTCTAAGTTGACCTGCGACAGGAAGACAGAACACGCAAAAGGGATGCCCAGAGCTCTCCAGGAGTTCATGGAGGGAGCTGAGATCTGTAATTTCAAGCAAATTATAATTTATGCTCTGAACCAAGAAGACAGCTAGCACAAACCCGGAAGATTATGATCTCTGATTCTCCTCTGTTTTAGGCTGACTGTAAAGTGAGGATGGTTGAACACTTTCATAGAGAAAAGAGGGAGGAAAGATTTCTCCAATAGGTGATTATGTGCCCTAAATAATGACCTTGTATTATGATGTACATTTGCACGCAGATAAGGGGAAAGCTGTGGGTGGAGTGCATGTCAATTTTCATGATGTAGTTGATAATTCAATTTTCAGTGGAGTATCCCACGATTCTCTCACTGGAGGAAATAGGATGACTGGTCACAATAGGGGAGCCAGCCTAAAAACAGGAAATGAGGGTATGGTAAACAGACAGTTTCACATGAGGAAATATAAAGGGAGCAATATTCAAGCCCTTGTTTTAACCAAATTCTTAATAAATGAATTTTAGTTGTTATATTTGTAAATGACAGAAAACTTTTTTGGGTTGAAAGGCAAGCTAAAAAAGAGATAAATGCAGAAAGTTCATAAATCTGTGTAAATGAGAATAAAAATGGCAACTAGATGGGGCCAGCTTGGTGGCACAGTGATTGAGCTCAGCATGTTCCACTTCAGTGGCCCAGGCTTTACAGGTTTGGACCCCGGGTGTGGACATAAACCACTCATCAAGCCATGCTGTGGTGGTGTCCCACAGACAAAATAGAGGAAGAGGGGCACAAGATGTTAGCTTGGGGCCACTCTTCTTCAAGCAAAAAGAGGAAGATTGGCAATAGTTGTTAGCTCAGGGCCAATCTTCTTCACCAAAAAAATAAAAGAAAAAGAAAAAAAGCAACTAGAATATTTGAGAGGTTTTAGGTAATAGCAAAAAATAGTATTTATCAAGAGCTTACCATGTACTGACTACTGTTGTAAGCATTTAGCATCTATTATTTTGCTTAGCCTTATAATGACTGTGTAACATTGGTACTGTTATTATCCTCACTTCATTCATCATGGACTCAGGTAACGAACTTTTCCAAGATCATACAAATAGCAGACGGTGGAGCTTGATTTAAACCCAGGGAGCCCGACTCAAAACTTGAGTGCCTTACCACCACTCCAAGGGATCTCATGAAACACCTAGAAGATGAAGGGATAGAAACCAGGAAAGAGACTGAGAATCCAGAGCATTGTCCAATGGGGAGACTCTTCCAGAAAGAAAGAAAGAAGAAAAGCAGGGCATCGGGAAGAGTGGTAAAAAGCAAACCAAATACTGTCCTATTGGGTTATAATTAGGATGCATTTACACCTGCATTTTTGTGGGCAGTTCTGGTCACATTAATTTAAGAGGGAACCAATCAATAGAAGAAGATTGGTAATAGATGATGAACAGATGAAAACGGGAGTCTGGGAGAAAGACTTTATTTTAAGGATAAAGATTGAGAAAAGGCCCAGATTAATATCTATGAAATCATAACTGATATGACTAAATACAGAAATTATTCATGAAATAGCTGTTCAAGTAAATCTAGGACAAAAAAAGGATGTTGTACTCCACTCCTTTAGTAACAAACCCATGATGTTATCCCAAGAGTTACTGTGGGAAGAATATATTTTATCTATTGCTGTGTTTAACATACTACTAAGAGTAATTATAAACAACTCCTGAAAATGGAGTCGGATTCAGCCTATAAGAGTGATGCCAGGAGGGTAACCATGGGCCTTACCCAGCCAAGTGTTTCTCAAGAAGAAAAGAGCAAGGTTGTACGGAAGTGGTCAATGATGGTTTCTAAGGCAGACAGACCTAGGTTTGAGTTCTGACTCCACAGTTCAACGAGAAGTTATTTAATCCCTCTGAGCCTCAGTTTCATCACCTGCCAACTGCCAACAATCATCCTTCACTGGACAATCGGGCCTGGCACATAATTGGCACTGAAAAACTGTTGGCTGTTATTGTGATTAAGATGACCCCATGTATGTCTGTGTGATGCGCTCAAAAAAGCCTCTCTCTTCCGTTTGGCCGAAGGATGTTGAGGGTTTCAATTTTATTTTTACCTGAGCTGAGCGTCTCAGGCTCGACTCTGAACTCTCTTCCTGTCTCTACAGATGTGGTGGGGAATTGCTGTGACTTCTCTTACTCTTGGGAAGATACAGACTTTTGTGGCATTCTCTAGTAAATTAAAGCAGCTTCCATGTTATTTCCTGATTACCTTTCCTTAATAGCTCACAATTATACAGTGACCTCCTATGGCTTTCTTGAATTTTGTGTTCTGAGTGCTTGGTTTGTTTCTGACAATCGTTTTAGGTCTACAAGGCTACAGGAAAACGACATTGTTTGCCTTTCTTGGGAGAGTGGCTTCCTCTAGTTTGCCCTTTCTTATCTCCTAGATTGAGAACCCCTGAGTCCAGGGACCAAACACGCTGTAGCTGTAATTAGCAACAACTACTCCCAAATAAGCCTTCTGCAATGCAAATGACAAGCTGAATAAAACACAAAGTAGAACGTGTTTGTTATGACTCACATGTTGCCTAGAACTTCAGAGTCCCTGCCCCATTTTGTTTAAATCAAATATGTCAGGTGATCTGGCCACAAGGACTGAGTGTGACATTGATGTGCATTTTGCTGAAACAAGGTCAGCAGTCAGAGCTGGAGAGCTACACCCTGGGGAATTCAGCTGTGACAGTTGCCCAGAAAATTATAATTGAGGAAATTATTTCCTAAATTTCAACAACATTTCTCATTCCCGGGCAATGTTATTTTTTTAAAATCTTATTTTTTCTGTTTGCCTTTCACGTAGATGACTCTTTTTCAGTGACAGCAGTAAGGGCTGACCTAAGAGAGAAACAGGAAGAAAGAAATTGTCCAGAACTTTGAAATTATATAGTTCTACTTCCATCATATTTATAGTTTCAGAGAAATAAATAGAGAAATAATTTTAAAAAGGCAGCACTGGCCAACAAAAATTTACAGTGGAAAGCAAATATTTGATTAGAATCTGAGATTATGACAATTACTTTGTTGTTTTTGTAAACTGACATCCACCTTAAAGACACAACTGTGGAAAAATGTATGAAATTGAAAACACATTGACAATAAAGCTTGCTCACCCCATTCTGCCTTTATTTTTACCTTGGCTTCAAATTTTCTGGCTACAGTCACAAAAAGAAATGAAAAGTCAATGAAAAACAACATGGAGTCATACAGTCTTTAAAAGCTCTTTGCACGTTTTAGTTGTATCTGCCTGGAGCCGGGACTGCCCCCGGAGGCTCCTGGGAGCTCTGCTTCTGTGCACCTCTCAGATGGTTTCCGAGACGGAATCCACTCAGAAGGCACTCAACATCCATATTTGCTTTAGATTGAAAACATAGGATGTTTTTAACCAACCAGGTAACTGTATCACAGAGAATTTCAGCTACAAATTAAAGTATATTTTGAGAGAGACATGGAGAGAGAGAGGGAGAGAAATGATTGGGACTGAAATGTCCATATTAAGTTAATAAGACTTCAGACAGCTCCGCGTTACCCAATGCATACAATTATTTTTTTCCTTGTTCTTCACAATTACCAAAAAAAACTGCCAAGGTTACCCTTTTGCACTCTTTTCCCTGCATTCCCTTGTCTTTTTGAGACTGGTTTTAAAGCATATTTGGTACCCTTCACATCCAGCAATGAGAAAGAGGGGAAAATGGACAAAAAGGAATAAGGGGTCTCCATTCAGAGATGCTGAATCTGGGTTTTTGTAAATGATGTAGGTACTACATTGTGGATGAAACCTTTGTAAATTGAGGCAAAAATGTCTGAGCATTTGTTTCAAAATTTTTACATATATTTTTAAAAATTACCATAAATTTCAGACGGATTACCTATTCAGACAGAGTAGGTAAAGTTGTTAATATGTTCTCCAGCAGTGAAGGAAACTTCCAGAAAGGCCGCTGGCTGCTTCCTTCAGAGGGCAGCTACTTTGGGATGGTATGCAAGTTAAGTTCAAATTCCAGTTTCCTTGCTCAACTTGAACAACACTCAAAAGCTGACCATAAAGGCTTTCCCCCTCTTTTTTGTTTTGTTTTGCCTTGTTTTTAACCTCTAATTAAAGAATTCTGGATATAGATTAACTTCTCTCCCCTCCACCCCACCCCCAGTCCCGACTGTTTTGACTGCCCCAACTAAGCGAATATGCACCTTTGTGCTTTGATGGATTTCCTATTTTGGTGGTAAAAACCCTTTTTTTCCTTACAAAAAGATTTTCTTTGCTTCTAACCAAACTCTCATCTTGCCCTCTGACTCCTCCTCCCCGACTCCCACCCCCGTGTTTCAGGAAGGAGCAATTAAGCAATCCTGCCACGTTTCTTCTGAAATAAGCAAAAACGGTGGCTTCCAGAGCCATGACAGAGGTGCTCTCTCCAGATCGCCCTGAACAGTGTGAGCTAAGGCACGAAGCCTGATTCTAAGCCACTGTCAAAGGACGCCAGGAAAGACAGAAGCGTAAAAGAAGGCAAGAGCCTCGAAGGGAAAGAACGTTTTCTGAATAAAAAGTCCCATCTTTCTTCCAGTGTGGAGCTCAAAAGTGTTGACTCATTCGAATGAACCTGAGCTTCAGCTGGCAGCTTTCTGATAGCAGATTTTGTGATCAAAGACATTGAATAAACCCTTATAAATCCGTTACATGGCGTATTCATAGAGACTAAATGCTGCACCGTCTCACCCCCACCTCCACAAGTATCGAAACCATTACTACGTGATTCCTTCTTGCAAAGGGCCCCTGGAAACACATTGGCCTTAGTGTCCTGAGCCCCTGGGCCGCTGTGGGAGCCACGTGCCCTGAGCCGCCCTGGGATGGGCAGCTCAGGGCGTCCAGGGAATGCCGCTCTCCACCGAGTGCAAGGCCCACACCCAGGCCTCACCTTCAGAGTCAGTGAGGCTGGAGGAGAGGCAGATCCGGTTCCTGAAGGGAAAAAGAGCTTCCTCTTCTCTCCTCCGCGTTCGCCTTCTTCCCCAGGTGCAGAGTCCATGGCTTGGCCATTCTGTTTCCTCTGCTGAAAGGAATGCGGCTCTTGACCTGCTCCTCTCTTCCTCAAGACTCATTAAGGCTTAAGAGCCATTTCTTCCTAGAGTGTTCCTGACACCCACTCCTCCCACCTCCGGTTTCTGACCTCCCCGCTCAGTCTGCTTTTATCCTCTCCTCTGCAGCTGGCGAATGCGCTATCTGATCACTTCCTTGTCGGTCTCTCCGCGGACTGGGGAGTGCTCCTTCTAGACACTGGACTCCAAGAGTCTTGGCGAATCCTTGTGGCCTCCTGTCTAGCACTCAGTAGATGCATAATTGTTAATTGAATAAGCAAACAAACTGTGGGAGCCCACAGAGCTCTTCTGACTTCCTGACTGTGCCAGTAAGCCATGCTGACTGAGCCAGAGACCAAGCCTAGCACTTCCTAAAAGAGGAAAGACTGCAGGAAGGGGAGGAGGGGACAATGACAGAATGGTTTTAAATGAAGTAAGAGCCTTTGACAGGATGAACAAAGAAAATAAACTGGGAATCTCTGTTTCACGGCAAATCGAGTATTCTAAACCCAGATTCAAGGCTGCCTTGCTTTATCAGTGTGGGGCAATCACAAATCCAGTTGTGTCTCCTTCTGCATGTATTTTTCCCTTCCAGTTCTGTGGTTTAGTTGAAGCCATCAAAATGCTAGTGTGATCTATACCAATCACCTCCAGAAGCTTTAGCTGAGCATTCTGAAAGAAAAGCATTTCTTAGCCCACATCTTTCCTTTCTACGTAGCTCTCAACTATATGCATGCACTGCTACTATGCTAATGTATCATGCACATTGTAAAACATTACACATATGACTTAAAAGAAGATGAGATGAAAATATGAACAGAAGTCCCAGCGTCTCTTCCAGGCCGAGTGGACCCTGGCTGCTCCTCATGTGGACGGCACGCCTGGTTCAGAGCTCACCACTCTAGGGTGACTTCTCCCACTTCTCCTACCATGGCTTCATGATTTGCACAGAGTCAGAGCACGTGAGTGGGCTCCTCATTATGCTTCCTTCTGCCTCAGTTTACCTCTCCTGATGAGATAGCCTCATTTATCTCACAGAAACATAGAGATCAATGGACGGTACACTTGACTGTAAGAGTGAGGTCATTCGTCTGGTATATTGTATATTTATTCCTTCTAACCTCTACAGTGTTCTGGGAAAATCTTATTTCATTGAATCACGTTGATTCTTCCATTAGGTGGGGGTTAATGGAGTTGTCTTCACCTTTGAATAGTGGGATTTTAGTAGGTGGAGGAGTCTTAGTGGTGAACTCTAGTCTAGTTTTTACTCAGTGAAATGAGAAAACTGAGCTGTAGAAAAGTCGGTAGTTTCCCTGATATGGCAGATAATCCCCATCACCCGCAAGATTGGCCTTTCCTCCTTTCCTCTAATTTTGTTTACCCTCCTCTGAGTACCCACATGCTCCAAGGTAGGCCCGGCCCCTCTCCATCCCCGGGTGTGCATCTTGCTTAGGGTAGGTCACTTATGGAGAGTCCGTCCGTGAGCCCTGCGACGTGCCTGGATTTACGCTTGGGCACATGACGTGGCCTGACCACACTTCTGGGGAAGCTTCCTTGTCTCTAAAAAAGAGACACAGCTGGCAGACATTCCCTTGTTACCTCCGGATCTCATCATCTGCGTGTGGTGTGGACACCTGAGCAGCCACCTGAGGTGGAAAGAGCTGGCCTACAGGGACAGCCTGTCCAGGATGCATGGCAGAGTCGAGAGATGGTCAGCAGTCATGGAAGGAGTTGTCAGCTTCACCATACTGGAACTTCCGTAACTCTGGGCTTCATGCCAAGAAAAATGATAAATGCACTCATTGGTTAAACCACTGCTAGTTGCATTTTCTGTTCTTTGTAGCCAAATGCATCCTAACTGATACATTTATGAAAATCAGGTGGGAGACGGCAGAAATGGAACAAAAATCCAGAACTTTAAAATGGCAAGTAGTACACTGCTTGGTTTTTATTTACAAATAATAGCTGAAAAGAATTCATTCATCCTACGCAATAAGGGCAGTTTGTTCCTTTCACTTCAGGAGCTTGAGTCCCTGTGCACTTCGAAGGTTCTGAAAGAATAAAATTGATTATAAGAAGGTTCTGCTTCTTTGTTTCCATTGGATGTTCGACTCTGGTGACATCTTGATGGTGTTCTTCTGGGAAATGTATTTACTTTTTCATATTGAGCTTCTCATGCAGGGATATCCAGTTATACTCTCAATTTCTTCTATTGGCGAATATAATTTGCCTACAGAGGCCTGGGCCAACAGTGTCTCAGTGAATTAGTGGTAAAATACCTGAGTGTGGAATCAGGGTAGTTGTGTGTTCAAACTGAAACTCCATTCACTGCTGGTCAAGTTGCCTGGGCTGTTGCCAATTAGCCAGGACACTCAGAAATCACCCCAGAGCTTACAAAGGCAATGAGTGGTTTCAAATCACCCACAGACACCCATAGTAAATGGAAAAGCTTTTGTCAACATCTTTAATGGTTTCAGCTGGTAAATTATTAACAGTATATGTGTGGAGTCCTCATTTCAAATACATTTACTTTCTGAACAAGAACATTGGAGAACGGTCTCTCCTGCCGACTCCCAGGCTGCAGGTGCACGCTCTCCCGCCCTCACTTCCCTTCCTCCCTCTCCCGGATGGTGTGGAGTCTCCTTTGCTTAAACAGAGGGGCTTCTCCTCACACTGTGGAGGGCTCTTAGCTTCTCTGGCACACTTCCCCTTGTCCAGGCCCCATCATGTGACTGGTTTCATTCCATTCGACTCCTCCTCTCCTGGCATGCGGGGGAAAGATCATGATTTGAAGAAAATAAACAAAACCTGGACTCTAGTGAAGACTCAGCTACTTACTAACTTATTAACTTTCAGTAAACTACTTAACTTCTCTCAACCTTGATTTCTTCACCTGTAAATCAGGGACAGTCATACTACGTGTATTATCTACATCTCAAAGATGTTGTCAGAATCAAGTGACATAATCCTTGTGGATAGGCTCTGAACCTTATGATTCTCAATATTTACAAATTGTGTCGTTTATGTTGATATTTTTACTTCTTAGGAGGTTGACACACATCCACCCAAATGTTCTAATTCTGACTGACTCAGTAGGCAAGAATAACAAGTCCACATGCCAATGAGTGGAATGACCCATATGACACATTCGCTGGAAAATATAGAGTGTGGGATTGTTTTTACACTAACAAACATGGAGAAGCAGATCCTGTTATTATTTTTTACAGCAACATTTCCTGACTTATACCTGGCATGCTGGGTAATGTCCATATGGTAAGAATATTCAATATTCAAGGGAGAGAGGGAAAAGATTCAGAAGAAACGAAAGGGTGGGTAGGAGAGACAGGTTAGATTTTATCGAGATTTTTTTGGTAAGAACACTAGATATTACATTGTTATGATTACATCTGTGAGACACAGACAGTGTCCTGAATCAGAAGACAATAAAATGTATAGTCTACAATTGTCACTAATTTGATGATGCTGGGAAAAATATGTAACTTCCCTCAGCTAAATTTTCCCCAACAATGAAATGGAAATGGGAATGGTACCTACCTCACAGGGTTTCTGTGAGTCCTGAGTAAGATAATGCACAAAGTAACTAGCACATGGTGATGATGATCATGCTGTGTGTGTGCATATGCGTATGTGTGTGTACGTGTATGGTGTGCATGTGTGTATGTGTGTGTGCAAGCATGTGTGTGCATGAAAGCCTGTTACCAAGTTTCTGGTTTACTGAGGAGCCACACATTTACCTGATCACTTATTGATCACTTATCTATCACAGTACCATGCTCAAGGGCAATGGACTCTTCGGGTGCTCAGAATCTAGACAAAAAATAGAGAAGTCAAGGGCACAGAAAACAAGAATATAGATGAAAAGTAAATAAATTCAGATGCTAAACACAGACCATCATTGGCTGTAGATGCTGAGAATAGTATGAGTTTCTCAAGACCTGACAGATGCACAGAAGCAGGATCATGGAGAATGACTATGTCTTTAAATGGGTAAGACAAACCAGGCGTAGAAGCAACAGGAGCAAGAGTGCTGAGGACATAGAAAGAAACCAGACTGGCTAGAATGGCCAACCAGTGGGCACTGGCTGGATAGCAAGATAGGGTCAGGTGTCCTTTTCATGGATGCTTCCATTGGCTCCAATATCAGTGGAGTCTACCGGTCATTGCTCATGAATTGCTTCCTAAGTGAGCAGCTTCAATGTGCAATGCCTGGGAACTCATTAACACATGAGTTACAGTATCGCCTGGCCTCTCTCTTTGATCAGGAGCAACTACTGGGTGGTTTGGTGTGCTAGGCATCAAGACAGGTTATGAGGAAAGTAGATAGCGTGTAACATACCTGGCCAGAAGATCTTTCTAATTATGGACAGAGGATAAAACATATCTGTAAAGAGAATGAATCTTTATAGAATAGGATAGTTGCATGTTTTAAGAAGGAGCACCTTTTCATAAAAAACAGCATAATAAAAATAGAAAACTGTCAGCAAAGGCGGGGTTGTCATGAGGTGGCTGTGCTTTGCCTGTCACATCAGCTGTGTATGTGTGCGTATGGGGGAGCAGTCAGCATGCCACAATGTTTCCGGTTTGCATGGCAGCTTACCCATCATATTTCGATCTTGCTCCATCAAAGCAAGGATGATGTGTTCAATGATTTTTTTTAAAATCCTCTTGCTCATCTTCTTTTGTATTCATGGATTATGTGTCTCCACTTACTCCTCCTCAACCTGACTCTTGGTATAAACTTAATTTCTCCCCTCAGCTGCTGCTGATTCTCCCCATTCCTCAGAACGTTCGTCCTGTTCCGGAGCAGGGCTCCTGGATGATCCCTACTTCTCACCAAGTGTCAGGGCACACAAAGCCCTGAGAGGGAAGCTGGTTGCACGTGCAATTTAAAATTAGAAGGAGAGAAAATATAAATGTGGATACAAAACAACAGTTTCAATCTCGGAGAATGAGATGAAATCATAGTTACATGAGGTTTTTATATGTTCGTAAACATGACTGGGAGAAACAAAGAGAGCCACCTGCTTCCAGCCAGCTACCTGTCAAATCTTCAGGAAGGTGAGGAGGGAGAGGTGCTGAGGGCGGCTGGCGGAGGAGCTCCCACCAGCTTGAGCTCCTAGGGGCAGAGACTGTGTCTCTTTTATTCCTTTGGTCTCAATAGTGCTGGACACATCATAGATGCCCATTTAGAGCTTGGGTAAATGAGAAAACTCTACAAAGGTCTGATGGATTGGAAGTAGCTTCAAGCAGATCCACAGTCTTCTCTTTTTTTTTGAGAAGGATTACCCTGAGCTCAAATCTGCCGCCAATCCTCCTCTTTTTGCTGAGGAAGACTGGCCCTGAGCTAACTTCCGTGCCCATCTTCCTCCACTTTATATGTGGGATGCCTATCCCAGCATGGCTTGCCAAGCGGTGCCGTGTCCGCACCCGGGATCTGAACTGGTGAACCCTGGGTCACCAAAATGGAGTGTGTGAACTTAACTGCTGTGCCACTGGGCTGGCCCCAGTCTTCTGAAGCCTAACTTCCAGATTTAGCAGAGAATCATTGTGACTCTGTATTGTCCCTGGACTGATCTCAAGTTTTGGTAATTTGATGTTTCCTTTGGAATAAAACCACTGTTTGAGGCCTGAGACCAAAAAGTACCTGCACAGCTTTTGCTCAAGAAATACTATTGATGGGTGCAGGTTCTTTTTATTCCCAGAGTTTTCTTCTCTCAGACTCCTTGCCATTAATATTAGACTTAATTTTAAAACACGTTTAGAATTTTAACATTTAAACTTTATACATAAATTATAGCATTTAGCATATGAGCATTAAAGATCCAGGAGCCACCCCAGTGGCACAGTGCTTGAGTTGGTGCTCTCTGCTTTGGCACCCAGGGGTTTGCAGGTTTAGATCCCAGGCACAGATCTAGCACTGCTGGTCAAGGCATGCTGTGGCAGGTATCACACATAAAGTAGAGGAAGATTGGCAACAGATGTTAGCTCAGAGCCAGTCTTCCTCACACACACACAAATCCATATTTATTTACTTTCTAAATTAAATATGCATATTTCTCGCAGGACTAAATAGAAAAAAATGTATTATGTAGAAGAAAATCCACACTGTAACTTTGTCATTCAAGCGTTTTTTTGTCTCTCTTTTTTTTTTACTAACCAAAGAAAAGAATAGAACAAAACAAAAACTCTAAAAACAAAACAACTCACAACAGTAGCAGCAGCAACAACCAAAATAACAATGAACAAGAGGCTTTAGGTGGAATAGTACCAAAATTAGACCAGTAAATGAGATTCTGGAATTTCATGTGGCTTCTATAATTCCAGGAAAGAGATGTTTTATGTGTGGCTATCAAAGGAAAGTGGACGATAGAGAAAAAAAGAAGAAAGGAGAAGAAAAAAGAAAAAGTTCTATGTCCGGGTCAGTGTTTCTCAGCAGGGATGCTATTAGCATTCTGAATAAGGTGATCAATCGTATTTTACAAATAAAATGAAGAATTTTGAGAGGGACTTAAAATTGGGTTAAACTCCTCTTGATTAATTGTACATTTTATTCCCACTTCCAAAATTCCTAATGTTTTAAACTTTTTTGAAAGAGGATTTCTTCCTGTCACAGTTTATAAATGTCTCAAAGTGTGGGTGTATGGCGAACCATTCCAAATTTACTCTGGGAGAAGCGTTCTTTAGCTCTGAGCGTTCTGGTTCTCCGTTTGACTTTTGCAGGAGTATGCTTAGCTCACTCTGTTCTTCTGTCTTTAAACTCACTCTCTCGGGTGAACAAATTCATTCTTATGGCTTCCATTGCTACTGGTGGCCTAGTTTTTATACCCATCACTGACATTTGAACTACTTGTCAGCCCCATGTCTCAAGCAAGGGTGAGAAATCTGCATTTAGGTTTCTTTTCCCAGCAAAAAAAAAATCATAAAAATTGAATTTAATTGCTTTTCTCTAGCTCCCTTAATAAAATCAATGGCATCATCATTTACTGAGTTTCTTAATTTCACAAATATTTGGGTGCCTATTCTATACCTATCATGCTAAGTCCTAGTGACCAAACAGGCAGAATCCTGATCTCATGGAGCATTATAGTCTGGGGGTAGAAATGTATTAGTAAAATCATCACATAAATGTATAAGGACTAATGAAGATAATGGCCATGGGAAAATTACAGATTCCTACAAGTGCGTAAGATAAAGACCTCAGTTAGTCCACGACTTTCTAGGCTGTATCTCCTTTAACTCCCGTATCCACTCAATCACGAACACCTGCTGGCTGCAGTTCCATTTTTACAGTTGCAAGCCCGCTGGGGCCCCTCTATTTCTGATGATCAGATTACTCCAACTGGATCCTCACTGGACTCTCTCTATTGCAGACCATCAGCACATGGTTGCCATGCTAATATTCTTAAATTTTCATTTTCCTCACGTCACTCCCCAACTTGACAATCTTCAATCGTCCCCTAGAGTCCATTGAATTGACCTCAGGCAGATGACTTTGCCTAAATGCTTTCGTTGTGCTAATACAAAACATTTCTATCATCACCTCCTGATTCAGCTTTACTCATGTTTCTCTCCACACCCAGAGAGCAGCTTTCCTTCCCTGTCTGTATCTTGAAACTTCTATATTTCAGTGATTTTCAAACCCTTGAAGAGAGGAGAATAACAGGAGGAATATGGGGAGTAGAGGTGGGTGAGAGGTGGTCTCTATTCTTAGTGCTTTCTGCATTGGATTTCGTGCAAGATTCCATTTGAAGAAAGGAGCCTGAGGTGAAAAAATGCTTGAAAATCTGTGGATCATTGGCGTTTCCAATTAAGATTTGTCTTCCCTCAGAAGTCGTTCCTTACCACGCCATCCCCTCCATGCTGGCTTTTCTCTTTCCCTTTGACGCTGGGCCCTGAGGTGTAAGGCACTTGCTTATCTATTGCCTTGCACTATACTCTTAATAAATTTGCCTCTTTGAGCCCCAGTTTTTACTTCCTTTGCATTCTCATAAGAGCTTTACCTTGTATAAATGAATAAATCAGTAAACACTCTATGAATACTCTATCGTTCTTTTAGCTAGTAGAAAATTTCTGTTTATAAAATTATGTTTCTAATTTATCTTTCTCCATTTTCAGCAACAAAATAGATAGAAATAATCAGTATATCAAAAGCGACATTCTTTTTGGGTTTTCCCGCCATGTGAGAGTGAGTCCACGTAGCTGGTCCAACAATCAGGGAGAGGATCAGTGAGAAGGGCTCAGCGTGTTCTCTCTGAAACTCCCTATTCGCTGGGGTTGACCTCTTGCCTCGCCCTGTCCTCTTCACTCCCACAAGGTTCACGTGGGCATGTTTGCTAATCTGTGACACGGAGGTTCAAACTTGCTATCTTACATCCCTTCAGACAGAATAGATATTTCTTTTAGGACCAATGTCTGCTTGGTGGAGTTGGAGTAATGTGAGTTTAGTTGGATCACAAATATGGTTAGCATTTATTATTCAGGCCTGTTCCCGAGCTGTAAGAGGATCCTGATACATCCCACATTCCCACTGGAAGCGAACAACACAGAGAACAAGTCCCTGCAGTGGCTGCTCCACTGAGCCCAAAAACCACATCTGATAAGCTATGTAATTTGCTCCAGCAATTTGTGCCAAAAATAAAGACATACTTTTGCAGAGTTGCACATTTCTAAGAAAAACTGAACTCTGCTTCATGCTAATCTAGCTCCTTTTCTTTCTTTTTTAAACTTGATGTTCATGGATAGAAAATACCAGGTTACATCTTAGGTCCCATACCATGACATCCCTTGGTTAAATGGCCAGGTCCATCCTCCTCTGGTCACCCTAGGCCTCTCTCGCTGTGACACTGAAACCTGAAGGGTGAGCAAAGGCAACAGCAGTGGTCTGTTTTACAACACCCCAATAACATGATGTTTTTAACAGCACAGCAGATTCTTGGCCGATGGCCCTGGGTAAAGGAAGAGAGGCACAGAATCTTCGAAGTCATCAATTTTAATGAGCACTGCAACTATTCCAGTAAACGAGATCTCTTTATTTTTGTTTGCTTGACAAAGAAACCTGACACATCCAGGACCTTCGTTCCTTTTTAGTTCAGCATCAGAACAGGAACTAGCTTTTTCACCACCAGTACCAGGTCCCCAATGGTGACAGAAATTTTTTTGCAGTCTTTTGGAAGGGAGGAAAAAAAAGAGGCTATAAGGAAAAAGAAACCCAAACAAATAAACTTCTGAAAAATTCAGGCTTTTTTTGGCTCAGAGGTCAAACATGAATTGTTAGAGTTCCCTTTCAAAATTGGAGTCTGCCAAGGTCTCTCATAAGCTTGGATAGTTCTGTGAAACTTACAACAGAAATAAGAAATTTCATCTGCATTTTCAAAGGCAAGGAAGACTCAGTAATGTATGTGTGTGTGAGAGAGGGAGAGAGAATGAGAGAGACAGAAAGAGAGTGAGAGAGAGAGAAAGAGACAGACAGATAAATAGAGCAAGAAGCAGATGAGAATTCAACCAATTTACTTATGACTTAATGAGTTGACATATTTTGCAGGAATATTTCTGAATTTTCTGGGAAGGCAACCCTAGAGGGACTAAGTAATTTCTAAGGGTCATGGTGAGATAAACCAGCAGATAAATTGCTAAGATGTTTGTGTATCAGAGAAAACAACAACTCAGCCTTTGCTTCTAATCTTTTTCATCTTCACACAAACTCACTGAACTCTTGTTCCAGATCTGCAGGCAACAGGCAGGCATTTGTTTTAACTCCTTAAGTAAACTCGAGTTTTAGAATCGTTCAAGTTGAAAGTGCTTATACAATTCGCTGAATTACCCTCCTCATTAGCAAGGACTCACAGCAAGGGCAAGCTGTGCTATCTCTTACGAATTTTTCAATCAAAAGAAATTCCTCCTCTTTTCCTTTTATGTTAAAAAAATTCTTCAGAGGGGGGAAAAACCAACCCCGAAAAAAATTACGCAAATGGCAAGGTAGTGACAGAGCATTTATCAAAGTGGCTCTGGAAATTCCAATTTTTAAAGTGCTATAAAAATATCATTATTAATGATGATTGACTGGGTTTTCAGAGCCAAGATATTTCAAGGCTGCTAAGTTAGAGCTGCGTGCAAAAGCAGGGGTGCTAAAATGGCTTCAGGGTTCCCTCACTTTGTTTCTTCATTGATTTTTAAGTAACATGTGAGCACACTCAAATTGACGATTTTCATTTTGAATTAGTTTGGCCTCTGTCATGGAGAGCCTTCCATCTTCTCCTGACTGTCAGGGTCTAATTCATCTTCATCAAGACCTCTGCAGGAAGATTGTGTTCTTATTACTTTTTGTTGTACAGTTTTATCGTTTACAGGAAATTGGGACAGAGAAAAATAGAGAGAAATCTACCCAAGTTTTCAGTGGAACTGCTCAATGGGAGAAGATCCACCTTCACTCATGGACTCGGCAGAAACCCTGAGATTGCGGCCATCCCAAAGGTGGGAGAGATGGGACTGTAATCCAATATTCCCTTGAGATATTTTTTGTTTGTTTTTTTGTTTTTGTTCCTATCAGATTGCTGAAAAATCTTAGCTCCTGGTCTGTGTAAATCTGATACCTTGTACCTGTTGTCTTTATGAATCTTGAAGTCCTCTCCATTTTACAGGTGGAAAACTAAGGCAAAGAAAATCATGCACGGGATTGGCAAAAATCCTATTAGATTTCAGTACGGTCAACTATTCCAGTGAAAGTCATATTTTGTTCTACTTTTTCAGTCACTGACAAGACTGGGCAAAACGACAAGTATGGTTTTTTTAAAGTGTAACTAAAATGTGCTTGAAAAACATCACAAAAATACTGTCCTGTTTAGGTAAAGCTCAAGGCCTAAGTTAGAGGACTTCTTTAAAGGATACAGGGGAAAAAAATATCAACACCAATAAAACCAACCATTTACTGAGCAAGATCACCTCCTTTCTACCCCCTAAAGCGCCTTAACTCTCAACCCTCTGCTTTTAACAGCTGGCACGGCTGCACCCTCTCTGAAGACTCATTCATTCTCCAGGCCTCCGGGAGGACACCCGTTTGTCCTTTAGACAGTGTGCCAAAAATGGAAAAAGGAAGAGTTTAAGCAACTGTCAACCAGGAAATTGTTTGTTTGTTTGTTTTAAAAAGGAAATTTGCCAACCTGGCCAAGAATTTTGTCTAAGTTACAGACTGTCAGTCTTTATACCCCTCTTGGTTCCTTTTCTCTTCTGAATCCTGCGTTTTCTCAGAGGCTAGATAATCTTTGGCATTCTCCTCACTGGCTCAGCTTAGCTTTCAGCCCCTGGGGGTCCTGCTGACACTATAAACTTTCAACTCCTAAATCCAGTGCTGGCTCCCCCAGGAAAGAAAAAAGCAAATTAAACAATAAAATTAGAGCTGTAGCTTCCGTTGTGACTCAAGAGCAGAAAATGTTTAATGGCCAAGAGCACGTAAGTGCCATCGATCACCAAGAATTTATTTCTCACTGAGGGCCCCAAACGAACACCGTTCTGCCCACCTTCATTACTATCTGGGATTTGGAAAGCTTTTCAAAGGTAATTATCTGATGGAATATTCGCTTAAAAAGGCTAGCCGTTTGGAAATTCTTTCGTAGGAATTATATATGCCAAAAAGGAGAAAGTAATGCTTTTTCTTCTCTTCCTTTGTTTTTCGTTCCTCCCTCATGTTTCTCTTTCTTTCTTAGTGACTGTTTTGCTGTGTCAGCCCTTCCATGCATGATCAGTTTGCTGTGATCTATGGAAAACTCCCACCTCAGGAATTTGAAGGCTTGTGTTAAGTCTTTTTATTTTGTTCAGTCCAGGCTATAGATTTTTGTTTTGAGAAAGCCTTAGAGGCTTATGGTATGGCACAAATTTTTATTCTTTGAGCTGCATAGATAAATTAGACCATTTTTGGAGAGGGACTTGCGCAGTCGCACTGTCAGGAACACTTTCTACCGTCTCCCTGAAATATTCAGTGTTATTTGGGTGTTCACGCAGTAAGCTCATAGGGTGATTCGTTCTTTCGTTCTTCTTTTCTGACGTTCCTAGTGCAGTAAATAAGTGTTTGAAAGAATATTGTAAATTCATTTGTTGCTCATTCTTGGAGGAAATTAGAATAATTGATTTGGGGAACTTAAGTAAATATTTATCAGAACAAACTCACATTTCTAATTTCGTGTGGAAGAGAGCTGCATGTTCCTTCACGGGCAGAAATTACATCAAAAGCTTGTGTTGAGCAGTAGGGGCTCCAAATCCATTCTCTTCTCTTGGGGGACGTAACCTCTTGGGATAGCTGGACTGCAGGTTAACTAGAATATTGAAGATGCAAAAGAGAATTTAAAAGAAAGATTCTTCATTTTCTGGGTTGAAACTAACAACTTTAATAGTGCAGAACACTGTGATTTTATATGCTCCATTCAAACAGGGAAATAATGGAGGAAGACAACTGTCTTTATTGACAGCCTGCAGTGTGCCAGGCTCCAGATGTATTTGCCCCACAGCCCTGTGGGTGGCATTATCCCATTTCACAGATGAAGAAACAGAGGCTCAGAGGGGTTAGGTGACCTAACCAATGTCAAAAACATAACAAGTCACAGCGCTCAGAAGTTCTATGTGACTCCAAATCCGTGCTCTTTTTCCTTATAACACCTTGCCTCATAGAGGTGAGAAGGCTAATTTGATATCCACCACTACTGCCTACCTAGATGGGTAAATTTCACAGAGAATATCAACTCCTCCCACGGCCTGCCAACCGGAGCTGGGGGAGGCCACTGCCTTTGGCCAACCCACCTCTTCAGGACTCTTGAGGACGAGCAGAGTATCTTCTCCTCCTCACCATTATTGCCCAGGGGAAATGGGAAACTCAGAGAAGCCACTCCAGAGTTCAGTCAATGGCAAAGTGTTCACAGTGAGGAGAAGACCAAGCACGTACAAGCACTGTTGTATCAGGTGTACTGAAATAAGCCCAAATTAGCCTGAGCTTTCTTATGATCTTCAGTAGTTTCCTTTCACGGGGCATTGAGTCGAGTTGGCAAGGTCAGAACAAGTTTTGAGTGGGATAGCGGTGGTTCTGGTTCTAGGTGCAACTGTAAAATAGGCACACTTATTTTCTGGGATACAGGCTTCCCCTTCAGAGCTTTTGTCTCTATTATGGAAATTCCTTTTCCTTCAGGTACCCTGGACCTTCATACTCTTTCCACTTTCCCCTCAACACAATCTGCTCTGGTGAGCTATCACTTGGAAAGAATCTAATCAATTGCATCATCACTTGCAGGAATGACTCTCATGGTGGAATTTCAGGAATCAAAGCAAGCAAGTGAGGATGAAATTTCACAGCAGCAGAGCTTTCTTAACACCTTTCAATGTATAGGACATAGGTGACCACCCATTCATGGGCCATTCATGGGTAAGGCTGATCCTGGAGGGTGATGGAAGAAGACTAGTGTAGATGGCTGAAGGGTACTTGATGAGAGTGTGCCTCTGGAAAAAAACAAGAGATCTTTTGCTGGCATGCTGTCTCTCTGTCACCTTCAAGTTGCTCTACTGTGACCTCTGTGGTTTAGATTGAGGCTGATGGGAATGGGAATGGGGAGCATTTTCTTTTCTGCAGCTGCGTGCTCAGCCTCTTTAGAGGAGGCCAAGATGATTCTTTTAACCATTGTAACTTGGTCAGAGATATTTCCTACAGAAGAAAGAGTGATTGTGAAGACCAACAGCCTAGGCAACGTAGCGTAAAAATGCACCACATTTTTAAAAAAGTAGTCCATTGATCGGCTGCAGTGCCAATAGAATCTGATGAAGTTTTCCTAAAGCTATTTCCACACCTATTGTTTATCGGAAGCTTTTTTAAGGCCCAAACTTTCGGTTTTGCAGTTGAGGAAGTTTCCTGGAGAGTTAGCAATTTACCTATACCCCTACTTATTGTAGATATCTAGGGAAGAAGGACATTGCCAGTTTATAACCTGATCCATGTTGTAAAAAAACATTTTATAGGAAGGAGGTTTCTTCCACAGTCAGTTCAGAAGCACTGCTGTCTTATCTAGACAGTCAAGAAAGACTGAAAGCAAAGGGACTGTTGCAATCTGTGGCAGGGTAGGTAGATGACGTGTTTTTTTGTGCTTGAGGGATTGGTCAATGATGTTTGCAGTAATTAAACTTGTTTCTCTCCTAAAGGAGAAGGTGAAAGGGCTTGAGGCACATCTCTGTATATTCCACATGGTGGGGAGGATGATTTGGAGAACGAACACAGAAAATCAGCCAGGTGAAAAAAGACGAAAGAGAAGGAAAAGTTATGTCAAAAAGTAGGTGGTAGAAATTAGGCATATTCATGGTTCTCTTAGTTCTTGTTTTTACATTTGCATGCTTCTATGAGAGCACTGCTCTAGTTGCTCTGTAAGGATTTCTCTAAGTCTGCCTGCGTCCACTAGGTTATGAGCCACATGAGGGCATGCCATTCTTTGTTTTTGTATCCCTAGCATCAAGCTGGGTACAGAGTGGGTTCTAACAAGTGACTAATGAATGACTGAAATTTCTTTTAAATTAAAGAATTTTCATTCTAAAACAATCACTTCCCTGGGGATATCCCTGTGGGTCATCTCAGAGAACTTAGGGGGTGTGTGGAACCAACAGCCTGACTTGAGTGGGACTAGATTATTGACTAGCAAAGAGATGTCAACCATTATTACTGCAAACTGACTGAATCTGAAACATGAATATGGGGCAGTTAGCCAAAGAAGATACCTTGAGGTAAGGAAGATCATTTGAGATGGAAGCCTATCACGAGAATAAGATTCCAGAAAGACATTCTCCCAGCAGGGCTGGCTTCGTGGGAGTGCAACCTGTGTAGTCACTGAGGGCCCTGCATTTGGTTTAATGCTCTTCTGTTGCAGTTTTGAAATTCTTAATGTTTTTTGAATAAGGAGCCCCACAATTTCATTTTGTACTGGGCCCTGCATGTTAGGTAGCTAGTCCTGGCTCTGTAAGATGATGGCAGCCACAAGGACCAAGATCACAGAAGCTGCACCCAGATACTATCTGAGAACAGCAGCTGAAGAAGCAAGCATTGGCTGCAAGCAGAACTCATCTTACCTGACTGGTGAGTGTGCTGCAGACATGATAGCTGATTTCCCAGAACAGTGATTAATAGGACTGCTGGTCTGGAGAGGACAGGCACTTTCCTGGGGAAGAGTTTTCAGGAAGCAAATAAGGAAAATCTTTTTCCCTTTGTGGTTATTGGAGGGAAAAAAAGAAAGACTTGTGGGGTTGGCAGACTGCGATAGTCTCAGGAAGAGTGAGGACATACCTGCGAATTCAGAGTGGAATAGCCTGAAGAGCAGAGAAGGAAACTGTAGGTATTCCTAATCTTTGTCCCCAAATAGGGCCCTCATAGGAATGCCAGATTGGTCAACCTGGAAAGCCCCACACCAGGGACTAATATTAAAACATAAGTTGCAGAAGACACTAAAAGTCCAAAAGACCTCACCCTAGTTTCTGAGTATACTAGATAAAAAAGAGAATCAATAATTATATACCAAGGAAAATAACTAGGACAACTCTTGGATTTCTTGAATTTTTGGTAACCTTTTCACACTTGTTGTCATTATCTCTATCTCATTATCCATAGCGATTAATAACACTGTCTTAAAATGGAAGGGCCTGGGTGCTTATTCTGGGGTGTAACAAGAAAGAGAGGAGGTGGGAGAGTCACATTGTGCTTTGTTGTCTACCCTGGGGAGAGCCCCTCTTGGAGAGAAATGGATCGTAGGGTATAGAGTAGGAGGGGACAGCTTTTTGTTTTAAAAAAGAAGGTCAAATATCTGAAGCCTATAAGGAGGAAGCTGTTTGAAACTGTAAAGTGACTGCAGTCTTAGGGCTGTCACAGGGAGTGGCTTGGAGGACTGTGACAGCTGAGGACAAGCAAGAGGAAATTAGGCTGTGTGGAGGCTTTGTTAGCTTCTCCTCCCAGAGGGCAATTCCAGTCATACTCAAGAAGACTTCATCCTAGCCTCCAAGAGCTTCAGAAGCATTCAAAAAATGGCAGAACTGTGTTATCTCCACCAAATAAAAACACACATCATAACGATTGGATAATGAACTCTCGCCTGACTAGGAGGCGGGGGCCATGTATAAACTTGCACAGTCATGGGTCCATGTGCCATACCTTCTTGGAGCAGGCCTCTTGACATGACAGAGAGCCTGCCAAGAGCACCAAACTCATTGATCCCCGCTACTCTGAGGTGGGAACGATGCTGCAGTCATAAGGAATCTTCAATGCGGTTCTAGGGCTAGGTAGAAAAGTTGAAAAAACTTAGAGGGTGGGTGGGATTTTTTCCTGTTTTTTTGATTTGTGGTCTTGACTCTGGAAGAGAAAGGAGGGTAATACCTGGCTCCATAGAAGGTGTCCAAATGAAAGAATTTGTCTTCCAGATCATGAAGGGAATGTCAAGAAGATGTACCACCGAAAATGAAAAAGGGCACTGATCAAAGTGGAGAACATATTTAACGAGAACGATGGATGAAGAGGAGGGAAGATACCTATAGACCAACTGCCAACGAGATATAAGGACAGTGCACGTGGCAGGGAAAGAATTCGTATAGTGGAGGTGGTCCCTGGTAATTATTCTTTCATTCATTCAACAAGTAACAGATAAGTTCACCAAGAATAATAGTTATGACCTTAGGAAACTATATATGTTAACACAGAGCAGGGAGTGACAAAATAACTCAAAGCTTTAAAGCAAAAAATAAATATAATGTTATTGAGAGCATTGAGATGTGAGGGGACAAAACTCAGCCCAAAAAATATCCAGAGGAAGACATACTTTATTCAAAAATGTACCTAGTAGGAGGAAAATAGAATAGCGCTATGTGTAAGTACGTATACGCCTGGATGGAACCGAAAGTAAAGTAAAGAAGGCACATGAGAAATAACCAATTATCCTGCCATAAGGATGTACTTCAGACCACTTAGGGTGAGGAAAAGTATGGAGATTCTGTTTTTGGTGTTAAATCTTGGTATGGAGTAACCATTTGCTCTAATGGGAGGATTTGACTATCTTTTGGAAAATTAATTTTGATAAAATTAATTTATTTCATAAGTGCTTAGCTTTTAATGTTGACACTTTTAATCTCTAAAAAAGGGAGAATACAAGAACGGTAATTGTCAATATGGAAATTCTAACGGATTATAGTAGTGAGGTTACGAGTAAACAGAATCTCGGAGTTCAGACCACTGTAAAAGTCACATATGTCCCCTAGCCCAGTGTTCCTCAAAATGAGGTCCCTGGATAGTGGCATTTCCACAGATTGTTGCTGGACTGCAACAAGATCATGTGAGCATTTGGAAAATTTTATAGCTGTTTTCATCACCACAACATTTTTATTTTATTTTACGAAATTAAACTGATCTCTCACTACAGATGCTTTGAGAAGCATTGTCCTAATTTATGGTAAAATAGAATTCAAAATGTGTAGTGCTTCTTGTCCTGAAAAAGAATACAGCTTGTTAGGAAAAGGAATCCAAAGAGAAAATGACGGAACGAGGGAATCTGAGTATACACTTGGGAATTATTCCAACGGAACAAACGAGGAAAATCATCTAAAAAGTAGTGTGATTATATTAGCAGCTCTCTTGATGAGAAAAAGGGGTGAAACCCTTTTATTGAGCATCTGTTATATATTAGCAATTTATTTAGATTATCTTATTTAATCTTCTCACTTCAGATAAGTGATATTATTCTAATTTAGGGGCATGAGGTTCAGTGACTTTAGGGAGTTGCATGGTGGCCCCAAAAAGATACGTCCACATCCTCACCCCCAGGATCTGTGAATGTTACCTTTATGGCAAAAGATGTGATAAAGTTCAGGATCTCGAGAGGAGGAGCTGATCCTCAGTGGATCCTAGATGTGGTCACACGTATCCTCATGAGACAGACACACAAAGGAGAAGACACAGAGAGGAGGAGGCCATGTGGCTACAGGAGAGGAGAGGGGAGGGATGCGGCTACAAGCCACGGAGGGCCTGCAACCACTGGAAACTGCAAGAGGTAAGGACAGACTTCTCTCTGGAGGCTTTGGAGGGATTGTGGCCCTGCAGACACTGTAGACATTTGTTGCTTTAAGTCACCCAGTTTGTGGTAATTTGTTACAGCAGTCTTAGGAACCTAATACAGTGACATAAAGTCACTTCCAGAAGATGGAAAAATCTGATATTTAACCTCAGGACTAACTCCAAAGACTTTTACTACCACATAGCAGCCTTCCAGACTTCGGAATGCCTGATTCCAATGATTAGAGACATATCGAAAGGATAGGGAGGGCAAAGAGAAATGAAGAGTGAATCATGTGGCCTCGGATACAAGGTTCGAATCCTGGTTCCTCTACTCATTCTACTTGTCTTCTCAAAGTCTCAGTTGCCTCAACTGAAAACCAGGTGTCATAAACCAAATTAACAGCATTATTGTGAAGACTGAGTACAATACCATGTGTGGAAACTTCTTTGCAAATTGTAAAGCATTATTCAAACGCTAATTACTAAGACATTTTTTTCCCCAAAGAGACTGAAGCGATGATGTTGGCAGTACCCTTTCCATTCAATATCTAATTACCTGTTGTAGCTGCAATAGGACTGAGTTGCCCACTTTCTTGCCATAACAAGTGGCAAGATGAGCATCCTCTGTCTTTGGATGCACAGTCCTAATATCACGTGCCTGTAGGAGCAACAAGAAACCCCAAACCTGTTGTGCAATTTCTATTTGAAAGAGAACCTCATCAGCTACTGTGCCAAAACAAAATAGTTGTTTTTGGAAGATACCTTTTTCAGTATTCAGATGGATAATACTAAGTAACTCTATTCAACAGGCCAGTTCATTTTTACTTGTGTACTTACACCCTGCCTTGTTCCAAAAAGGATTTAAGGTGGATTACCTATTAATACCACACAAGATAAAATAAAGTGGAAAGGAAAGTAGGACAAGAGGAAAATGAAACTCAGAAAAATAAATGAAACCAGGAGTTAGACTCACTGTGTTCCATAAGGTCTTTCCCCTCGCCAGGGTCGGCCATGAGTGTGCCTCTAAGCTGTCTTGCTCTTAATACAAAAAAGGTCTCTAAGTCAAGGTCCCCAACAACATTCTTTTTAGGATGTAATTTGAGTCTATAAATTGGGTAGGTGAAAGGGAATGTGTAGGAAAGGGGATGACTCTGTTCTCAACACTGCTCATCTGTAGGCTTCCTTTTGGAACTAATCAGGGCAAGCTTGATCTGTAGCCATTCTTTGTTGTTGCAATAAACCCAGTGTCTGCTTATAAGAGAACGTCTATTCTCTATTCTCGAGAACAGGGGGAAATGCATCTAGCTCGTAGAAGAGTGTCATTAAAGTATTAAGATCCACACTAAAAAGAAAAGAGCAGTTGGAGAACATGCCTCTGTTTTTACCCCACTGAGGATGAATTCGGTAAGGTTTTTGGGAGTGAATTGTGCAGCTAGTTCTTGGGGGGAGCCTTTCATGATGTTGTGATGCTTAGAATAAAAGCATGTGCAAGGGCTACGTTAAACCATTTTATAGTGAAAATTGATGGTGGGTAAGTAACTATGGCCCTAATGCTCCTTTATACCTGAATTCTCTCTCACATCCTCTGGCAGGGGTTGGTAGACTTTTGCTGTAAAGAACTAGGTAGTAAATATTTTAGACTTTGTGGGCCACGTGTTCTCCATTGAGACTATACAGCTGTGCCACTGCAGTGCAAAAGCAGCCATAGACAATCCGTAAGGTAATGAGTGTAGCTATATTCCATTAAAACTTTATTTACAAAAGCAGGTGGCAGGGGAATTTGGCCCGCATGTTCTAATTTGCCTATCCATGTTCTACGATGTAGAACTGTAGGGTTTTAAGTCTTTAATAAAGTTCTTACTATATTCTAAACTGCTTTCAAGGAGAAATTTTGGTTTAACAGCCTATCTCCCTGAAGATGATGGGAAGGTCCCCCTCTTAGGCAAGAAGGCTTTAATTTTTTAAATAAAGCTTAGAGCTCTCCATTACATCAGTAAGACAGAAAAATTATATCTTGGCTTCCAGTCTAGCCACAACCTCTGTATCAGCAGCCTAGCCACTTGTGAAGGTCTGGTTGCAACACAGGTAGGGAGATAAGATAATGGTCACACTCATGATTCATTACTCTTGATTTTAAAAATTTCAGCTTTGTATCAAGCCAGGTTATAGAGCATTTATACGTGTACAATGTTATCTTTCCTCTTCTAGAAGTACACTCACAGATGACAGTTTGATACCATTCCTTCATCTTTTTTTCAGAATTGTGCATAAAAGTGACCTTCTGGAGAATATATTTCCTCTTTTGTAAAATCACTGTTGAAGACATTTTCCATTAGATTGTTTTGTGTCTTTTACGTAAAACTCTGTCTGTGATTCCTCCTGGAGTGTGGAGGGAGGACAGAAGTGTGTCTCTTGTTCTGCTTCCTGTTATTAACCAAGAGGGCAACATAACTCCTCTATACTACCCACCCCCACCAGTACAGGTTTTTAGCTGTTTCTAAAGAGTATAAGTAAATGTATGTTCCACTGCCCAGATTATATTTTGCTGAAGTTTTCTTACTCACCCATCTCTTATTTTTCATGCTTAGCCTCTTCATTTTTTTCTGGTTTTGCTGTATTTGGTTATATTTGTTTAATCTAGAACACCATAGGAGCATAAATAACAAATAAATAATAAAATCTGAGCTTGTTGAAAATGTTAAAGACCATAAAAGGACGTTTTCATCTGTGTTTGAAACTTAGAAGAACAAGGAAGTGATCAGCAAGCAGCCTGGGGCTGATGGTGTAATGATAACAGATAACAAAACCAACAAATTCATATTTTGCTTTCAAATTCTGCAGCAAGGAAAGTGGTCTGCAGATTGGGAGGATGAGAACAAACAATACCTTGAATTATTTTGTTGGGTTCTTTGTTTTTTAGAACATGTTTTCTTTGCACCTTGTCTCATTGTATTTTCACCCTGCGAGGCAGTTATTATTATCACAGTAGTTATTATTATCCTACTTGACTGAGGAGGAAATTATGACTCAGCACTGGATGACTTGTACACATTCACAAACAACGTGAAGAGGGAGTTGACTGCAACTCTATGTAAATGAGCAGACAGTCAGGCAAAGCCTGCTCACTTTCAGTGACTTCTAGGTGCAAGCTCTGCCAGACTGTTGAGGACTCTGGGGTGCTGGGCAGATAGCAGATGCTCAAAATAGTCCTTTTGAATGAGTGAGTAGGAACTGAGGATTGATCTCAGTGATTACTGAGATATTGCAGAGACCGACAGATGACTGAATCTGGGAAATGTCAATGCATTTTTCAAAAAGAGGGATAGATTCCACAATCTATAAACAGGTGAGCTATTCTCAGAGGTGATCCCAGAAAAATTCAAGAATGGATTTTTAAGCTAATAGATTGTGAGTATTAACTAAGGAATGTGGTGGTTCCTAGGAGTGAACATAGGTTTATAAGGAATGTCATGTTATGCTAGCTTAATTTATTTTCTTGCTTTTGAAAGAGAGCTACTTTAAAAGATCAGAGGATTGACTAGAAAAATTTAATTTTCACAATAATATCATAAAAATAGCAACCACCTGTTGAACAGTTCCAACATGCCAGACCCTGTTTGTCTTGTTTCATTTACTCCCACAATAACCTTAGTCGGTAGGTAATCTGTTATCTCCCTCGTTACAGGTAAGAAACACAGGATCAGGGAGCACAGGGAACTGACTCAAAGTCACCTTGCTAGTAGTGACCAAGCTGCATCTGAAGCCAGATCTGTCTGATTCAAAGCTGTTGACGGTAACTCCTCCACCGCGTTGTGCTGGCACACAGCGGGCTCATGAGGTCTTTGAGGCTAAGGTAAACCAAGGATGTAAAGGTTGGGTCACAATCCCTTCAAATAGATTCACAAGTCAAAAACAAACCTAAAGCATGTTGATTAATATTTGGCCTTAGTCTGCTTAGCTTTTGACTTAATGACTCAAAACCAAGAAGAAAAGGCGATCTTATCACTGCTAATTAACATTGGCATAGTGTGCCCCATTTTATGGAATACTTTCGCTTCACTTGTCCCACTTGATTCTCACAACTCTATAAAAAAGACTTACTACCAGTTCCAAAACTCCTCTCCCCCAGCCCTTTGTTTTGTTTTTTTACAGTGAGCAGAATGGAGGTTCAGGAAAATTAAATGACTCAATCAGAGTCATAGGGTGAATAAGCTGGAGACTTCTGTTTTCTGTCACACTGAAACAGATACAGAGTCATGATTAGAAATAATATCAAGACATGCAAATGCCAGATCAAAACCATTAAGATGAAATATGAAGGTGGTGAACGTAAAGTCTGACAGTGATGGAAAAAGTATGTTTTAGTTGAATGTTTAGTGCAAGCCAACGTTTCATTCTGATTACTAATAATGCTAATTTAATCTTGGTCTGGATTAATGGAAGCATAAGGTCTACATCATGATAAGCAATACTCCTGCTGATTATGGAACTGTTCAGAACATACATGGGAGCCGTATTTCCGGGGCCCAGTGTTTATTAAAGCTTGGCTGGGTAGAGATCACCTAATGCGGTAACTACTTCAAAGACCTTGGGCTACATATGGCGGTGGAAGGGAGTGAGGAAATGAATAGAAAGTCTCATTTGCCCCCAAATTCTAAGAATTATCACATAGTAGAGGAAAAAATAATATTTGTTCTGTGTTGGTCCAGGTCTAACAGGTGTAAGTATCAGAAAGTCAGATTTGGCTCACTATAAAGGACAGTTGTGAGCATTTCCCAGTGGACTGAGCCTTGTTGCTCTGTCACGGGAAGAGTTTCCTCAGGGGCTGCATGGTCTTTCTTGCTCATAGAGTCAAGTGAAAAGTAAAATAATGAATTATTAACAATCAAATATCTAATGTCCAATCTAATATCATGTGATTGTTTATAAACCTACTCTGGGAGGGCAAAGAAATGATTCCTATTTCGATTTCCACCTAGTTCCAACTATTTATTGAGTAGTTATTCAATAACTCCATAGCTCCACAATCATTTATTGAAATGAATCTTCAAAAGGGAGAGGGAAGGACAAGGGACTGTAGTAAACTACCCACCAGAGACATCATTCTTGACATAATTAATGCTCCACGGGCCATTTTGCAGGGAGAGGTGGCAGGGACGGCTCCTGTCTGGAGCCTTTGCACCCACTGTGCCCTTTGCTGGGAGCATGCTGCCTTGTGGATTTTCCCCCTGACATAGCCACCCCTTACACTCCGTCACTGTGCAGTATCCCTATGCTGCTCTAAGCTTGTTGTGATGTAATTAGTTAAGATGAGGCCATACTGAAGTAGGGAAGGCCCTAATCCAAATCGACAGGTGCCCTTATAAAAGGCGAAATTTGGACACAGAGACATGCACACAGGGAGAACACCACGTGAAGACGAAGGCAGAGATCTGGTGACGCATCTACAAACCAAGGAATGCCAAGGATTGCCAGCAAAACACCAGCACAACCAGGAGAGAGACACGGAACAGCTCTCCCTCACAGCTCTCAGAAGGAATCAATTCTGCTGACACCTGGGTCTTAGACTTCTAGACTCCAGAATTGTGAGACTATAAAGTTCCGTTGTTTAAGCCACCCAGTTGGTGGTACTTTGTCATGGCAGCCCTAACAAATGAAGGTACTGCTGTGTGACTGTCTCTACAATGGTGACTAGGTAAAGCGGGCATTCAACAAGTGTGTTTTGAGTGGATGTTGAATGAATGACTAAATGGATGAATGAATGAATATTTGTTACCTCAAGAAAGTCATCTATTTTTTTCTAGTCCTAAGTGTTATCATTTGTAAAATGATATCCACTATAGTCTAGGAGATTTATCCAGTTCTCATCTATTCTATAACATTCACAAAAAAAGAACTCTTATGACAGAAAAATTGATCATACATTAGCAGATATCAAGGAAGCTTATTTAATCTGAATCTCTATTAAAAAATACAGGCAGACACGGGCTTTAGGGGTGATTGAAATTTTAATTTGACCTGAGGTAAAAGACTGAAATGAATAATTTCCTGAGTCCGCTTTTAGATTGTGATCCTCTGTTTTTCCTTGATGAATTTATCTATTTATAGAAATCAGGTCAGTGAGACTGTGTGAGTTATAGGCAATGTGATTTCATTGTACTCCAAGCTCAGCTATCTTTCACAGTAGAATCTTCCTCACTGAGGAATTGGGCTGTCAGCAAAGAAATGGTATAGGAATCAAATCAGAACAGAATACAGAAAATTGTCTTCCTGGTTGAGAAGTTAAGGTGTGTCATTACCTGAGATGATATTAAATTTATCCATGTGCCTCCAAATAATGGGCTTTGAAGAAGGAGCTGGATGGACAGACAATGAGCAGAACTCCAGAGAGTGATCTGGATGTGACTAGATTCATTAGTCTGGATTTTATCAGGAAAGTCCAGCTGGACAGAGTGAGCTTATGTTTTCTGCCCTGAAGGACTTGCCTAGGTGGGCTTTCCAGGGCTGATCAACAGAGGTGGTTTCCCAGAAAACCAGTTCGCTCTACAGTTCCAATTCCCTTTTAAGATCCCTTACCTTCCAATGGACCTGCAGGGTCATGTTCTCTGTCTCCTGGCAGTCAGAGCCTTTGATCCCTCTTGTGTGGAGCTTTTCCAAGTGTCCTATTATTGAAAGTAATACCCTCCACTTGGCTCTTTTTCCTTCTCCTCTTCCCAAACTGACATTTGCTGAGATGGATCTTCACTGCAATGAAAGACATTGATACCTCAGTGTGCAAAACTCATAGATTCATAGAAGATGGGTGAGGAGGGCACAGAATTTATAGCTCCAAAGAAGAGTTAAATTCATGTCTCATTAGTGGTCTTCTGGGCTTTATGGGTAAGATATTTTGAGCTGGAATTTTGATGCTCTTGGCTTCACCAATTCTTAGGTTGCTCTTGCTATCTTTACTTAGCTCAAGTCCAGGAAGCCCAACACAGTGTTAAATACAGGAAATCAAAATCAGCAAAGAGAAGAACATGCCTCTCTCTCCCATCCCTACTCCAGTTTTGCAAATGGGTCAATAAAAATAGTGTCCTTGATGTGGGCAAGAGTGTAAATTAGTACAATGAAAACTCAAATAGAAAAATCCCCAGAACAGAGGCTATTTATATTTCAAATCCTTGGATTATGGAGAGCAGTTGGAAGACATCTTAAATGTCATCTAATTTAACTCACTTATTTTACAGATTAGGAAATAGAATGCTCTGAGTAAGAGATGTGATTTGCAGACCCTATATTCTTCGTATGGTTCTATATTTTTATACTTTTAGGCTTTTTTTTTTTAAGTTATTCCTCCTTGTATTATCTCTGCCTGATTTGGGGCAAAAATGTTTATACAATAAGAAGGTGGGTGAATTAACCAGGGCCACAGAACTAGCAAAGTGAAAAAGACTCAGATGGGAGTCCATGTGTCCTGGTTCTTAGCTGAGTGCTCTGTAATTTAATTGAGCATTAAAGCAAACTAAGTGGGAATGGGGAGTAGTATTGTGATCCCTTGACTCTCGGGTAAAATGAACCCATGTGCTGTTCTCTATAGTCTGATGTTTGCTATCAGTCTCTATGGCAATGATTCTAAATTTCTTTTGGAAGATGGACTAATGGTCTCCATTTTAGAGTCTGAAGAATATCAAAGATCTTCTTGCCAGAAAAATGTACACACACAATTTGCACACAAATCCAAGTGATTCACATAGCTCCTTGATTTGAGGATAGGCCCAGAGGCCATGAACTGATGTTCTAAATATTCACGTCAGCTCACGTTTATTGGTTGCTTGCTCTGTTCCAGGCCCTACGCTGAGGACTTTACATGTACCACATCATTTAATTCCTGCAACACTGGAAGCAGGTTCCGTTCTTATCTCCATTTTACAGAAAAAACAGTGATGTTTAAAGAACATGTGTTTACTTAACACTATTTCTTAAATACTGACTGATGCCAGGCAAGATGCTAGGTGCTTAGGATACCACAATGTAAGAAATGGGCACCGTGCCTGCCCCCATCAAGCTGGGAATCCCATGAAGCAGACTGACTGCACATTTCCGTAGAAGAGCTCCATGAGGCAACCACATGAGGCAACCACATGGGGCGAGTGTGGCCGGAAGCAGTCCCATACACGCGCACACACACATGGAGTGTTAGAAGGATCCAAAGGAGGCAGTTGTGCCTGGACCATGAAGAAAGACAGGTGCAGGGGGCACGTAATGAGGGGCAAGTATGCCAGATCTTGTGTGGGAGTTAAATCCTTGGCTAGAGATCAACTTCAAAGGACAGGTCGTGAACTCAAACCAGATCCATCTGCCCCCAAAGTCACCACTGCTCCATTGACGCCACAGCTGGGCTCCTCTTACCACCACGGCTCCTGGTGATGCTTATTGATCTCCAGTCCTGCTTCCCTCCATGCCTGTGGGAAGTTCTCCTCCCTGAAGTGTCCAAAGCAGGGCTTCTTTGACCTTCTGAAGGGTGGTGAAGGGCCAAGTTTTAAAATTTTCAATCTGTCACACTATGTTCTAATTCTTTTGTTCTTATTTTCCACGGGAGAATCAACCGCCACCCCTTCCCCAAAGTCTCAGCTCCTGAGCTTGCCCCTGTGTCTGGATGGGCTCTAGGAGCACTGAGAATCTTGAGCAATCCTGGGTTCACGCCTAGTCATTTCCTGCCTCATCCTAAATATTGCGGGATTATGCATTCAAACTGGGGCCTCAATTCAGTGAAAAAATAATCTCTAAATCTATTCCTAAAAAATTACCTATAAGTGTTTTAGTTCTCACTGTTGCCCCTCCATGAGCAAAGTGCTGTCCCAGACAGTTGGGCCTTTATTTCTTGTTTCCAGAGCAACAGCTTGCTCACACACGATTCCCGGGTCCAGCACTGCAGCCCTGCCCAGGGTGACTGGAGTAGGTACCCAGGTCACATGGACGTGCAGTCTGTCATCCAGCTGACATACTCGGTGTGCCACTGCTGGCCAGTGTGTGCACTTAACAAACAGGAGCACACCACTAACTTCAAGGTCTGTGTGAAACACAAGGCACAGAAATAATGGTCGATAGATGGAAATGTTCAGAATTGTCAGGTTAAGAAGTCCTATTCTAAAAGCTTCTAGGAGACATCAACAAATGCTGGGAAATAAAAACACTTTATGATAATAGAGAAGTGCTTGACAATGTGCTTTGCATGAGCACAGTGAAGACTGAAGTAGACGATATGTGAGCACAGTTTTTGCCCCCACCATCCAGAATGACTGATGAGGTCAGGCTGAGAACAAGCATCTGTGCCTTCATGTAAAAGCTATCAGAATGCAGTGCGCTCCCAACTAATACATTAATAACTTTCAACAACCTTCTCTTCTGGACATGATGTAATTAATTTTTGCATCAGGGAAGCAAGAGGGTCTATGGTCTGATATTTTCATTTGAAGTGAGTAGGAAGACAAAGGCAAACAGGTCTTTGTGGCTATGGGAGAATGAATGACCTTCCAAGGGAGGAATTTGAACCAGAGCTTTTAACTTCAGAGGGATGAGGCTAGAGAAGCTTTCTGTAGCAGAAGTTTAAGGTGGAGAAATGGTTGTGGGTTACAGTGCTCCCAGGGCCCCAGGAGCATGTGCAGCCTTCCCTGCTCCAGATACCACTTGCAAGGGTTCTGATGTTCCTGAACCACTTTTGAGCAGGAAAACATTACTGCCAACAGTTTTCTTTTTTTTAAACACTAGGCTGGCATGCCAGCACATGCTTGAATGCTCTCACAGTTACATATAAACTTTAAAAAGGGGCCCCCTTTCTCCCTGGCCTGACTCATGCTCCATGCGTCACATAATCAGTGTTTGGAAAGGCTATGAAGAATGCACATGGCAACTGGATATATTTTGTCTGATTTTGGGAGTGATAAAAATTGCTAGGGGGTGGGAGTGTAAAGTTGGGGGGTGCATGTAGGGTGGGAAGGGCTTACAAAAGGCAGAAGGAAAGTTTGTCATACTTCTTGACTATTCCTTTTAAGATAACAGAACTATTACATTTTAAAGATGGGAGAGGCCTTGGAAATCTGAAATACAGGTCCAGCACAAAAGCATACAGTTAGAGAGAAGCTCTGGGAGCTGGCCTCTGAAAGCTTTCAATACAGCACAGACCACGTTTTGGACCACAAAACCCATTTGAGAATCAGATAAAGCATACAGACACTTTCCCCTGAAGAAAAAAACTACACAGAATATTTCCTGCACAATTTCAAAGAATTTCTGGACTCAATTTCACTCATGAACCTGGGGGTCTGATGGACTTTTCATTATACTATTATTATTGACTAAGCACGTAAATAAAATAAACATGTAAATAATGTTCAGGCAGACTAGGTTTTAAGTTCCTCCTTTCCACTTACCAGCTATTTGAACAATGTTTCTGAGCCTCAGTTTCCTGACATATGAAACAGATGTAATGATAGTAGCTATGCGCAGGTATCATGAAGATGAAATGTGATCATGGGCTCATGGAACTCGAATTTCCAGAAAGCCTGGCAGGGGGGCAGGGCAAGGCCGTGCTGTCTTGGTCGTGGTTGATGTTGACCTCCCTCAGGAGCTCAGGGCTCTGTGGTTGCCAGCTGATGGGCTGCCCCAGATCCAGGTCTCCTGAATTTCTTCCTAGTGCTTTGTCTTTTGCTTGCTTCCAGCCTAAATCGATTTGCTTCCTGGCCATTCTCCTTCCCTTAAGGGTCTCTCCATCTCACCACATGAAAGGCAGCCTGTGTTAAAATGTCTTGATAAATTTGTGGTGCAGAAATCCATTAGAAGGAAGTACTAGGAAAATTAGATTGCTTGAGAAAAGAGTACGCCTGTGAAGTGCTTCCTTACTGTAGTAGAGATCAAACAGTAGAACAGGAAGAAATAGTAGGTCTGCAAGAATGGTTTTGAGCCCGTATTATTACTTCTTCCCTTTAATAATAGCAGGAAAAAATGGCTTGTTTCCTTTATACAGATTATTTTTTCAAAATCTAACTTTTAGTTTGGAAAACTTCTGTTTTTAATATCAGTGTTCTCCGGTTGATGTACTTAAATTACTTGCAACTTCTAACGAGTCCCTCTCTCCCTCCCCCTGTGCCCTGATCGCTTCAAATCTGTGTTGAGAAACAGAACAGCAGCCTCAGGAGGAGGAGGATGTTAAAATCCCGAGCAGAGAGGAACCTGCTCACATCACCCTCCTTCTGACTCAAGTTGTCCATTGTTTAGAGTGTTGGATGTTCTCCTGGGGACTGGTGCGCTGTGAATTATACAAAGTTTTAGAAACTGAGTCTACAGAGACAATTCGATGTAAGCCTCAAAGCTTCCCTCCTACCTGACGAAGGTGGATCAGCAGATTGATAATCTCTCTCGGTTTTTTGTGCAAATTCAACTCCCACCCACTTACGCTTTAAAGTAGGACTTCAAGGTACTTTACCACAGAAACCAGAAAGCAACTTTTAAATGGTTCCAGACCAGCAAAAGTCTGCATTCTCATTAGGCTAACTACTGCGTTTAACTTCACTCACACCAAGAATTAGATGACGAGAGCCAGGAGAGCGAGTTTCTGGCTTTCCAATGCTTTAAGATTAGAGACAGTTATCCTTTTCTGTACTGTCCTTTGCTACTGACCTGGTAGGAATGAAAGTGAAGTGCAAGCGACCATCTTAGAAAGCAAGCCTCGCTCTTGGTAGGGATAGTGGTCACGTGACAGTTCCCCAAAGAGCTGCCATCTGAGGGGACATAAAGTGAGGCTGCTCCGCAGTGGGAGGCAACCTGTTTTGGCAAGGCCATTCTGTCATTCTCTCTGTTCTTAGACAGACTTGGGTTCAAAGCCCTCTTTTACAATATATTACCTAAGGAGATTGGGCAAATTACTTACTTTTAGCTTTGTGAATTTTTGTTTCTTTTTCTGTAACTGAGGGCACAGAGCCATTGATGGAACCAGTCCACATAGGTGTCTGGCACATAGCATCTATTTCCTCACCTTGGGACAGGGAGCTTCATCCTGGGTAGCGACTACCTGTAGTGGAGGAAGAGAACATGGCTTCTGGATGATGACTTAAAGTCCAGAGTTAATGGAAATGGCAGGTTTGGAATTAGAGTACAAGTATGTTGGGAGGTCGTGTTTATGTTGGGAGGTCGTGTTTGTACCCATTGAAGATATGAACTTTTCCTCTAACCTGTTAAAAATATGCTAGGGCCTTTCCTCTCTTCTTTTTCTCAATGTCTCATAAGAGTGTTTAGAAATCAACCAGTTAGGCTGGTACAGTGCCAGCTTATCACCTTTCTCACCCAGGTGATTAGTTAATAGAGTCATCATCTACTTTTTACTCACTTCAGCATAATATGCTGGAAAAAGAATTGAACTGGGTGCTACAAGGAGAACTATCTATTTCACAAATACATATTAACACCTACTCTGTCCCAGAATGAGTCTCAGTGAGTCTCAGTGCAGTATTTCTCAATTAGAATCCAAAGATTCTCGGCGATTGAAAGTTCCAGAAAACTCTGTTTTTTGCTTTTGTTTCAATAATAAATCTCAATGTTTATTTTATTAGTTATAAAGGCAAAACTTTTCCCCCAACTTTGCTGAGATATAATTGACATATAACATTGTGTAACTTTAAGGCGCACATTGTGTTGGTTTGATACACTTATATATTGCAGTATGATCAACACCATGGTGTTAGCTAACACCTCCATCACAGCACATAATTACTATTTATTTTTTTGGATGAGAACATTTAAGATCTACTCTTTCAGCAACTTTCACATATATTCTACAGTAGGGTTATCCATAATCACAATGCTGTGCACTAGATACCCAGAGCTTATTCATCTTCTAACTGGAAGTTTGTACCAACATCTCCCCATTTGCTTCATCCCCCTAAGCCCTGCTAACCACCACATATATTGCTGGATCACATGGTAGTTCTATTTTTAATTCTTCGAGGAACTTCCATACTGTTTTCCACAACGGCTGCACCAATTTACATTCCCACCAACAGTGTACAGGGTTCCCTTTTCTCCACATCCTCACCAACACTTGTTATCTCTTATCATTTGGATGATAGCTGTTCTAAGAGGTGGGAGGGTGATATCTCGTTGTGGTATTGACTTGTATTTCCCTCATGATTAGTGATGTTGACCATCTTTTCACGTACCTATTGGCCATTTGTATGTGTACTACAAAAAAATGTTTATTCAGTTCCTCTACCCATTCTCTAATTGGATTTTTTTACGCTATTGAGTTGTATGAGTTCTTTATATATTTTGGATATTAACCTCTTATCAGATATACATTTTGCAAATATTTTCTCCCATTCTGTGGGTGGCCTTTTCATTTTGTTGATGGCTTCCTTTGCTGTGCAGAAGCTTTTTAATTTGATGTAGGTCCACTTGTTTATTTTTGCCTTAGTTTCTTGTGCTTTTGGTGTCATATCCAAAAAAGATCATTGCCTAAGACTTACGTCAAGAACTTTTTTCCATATTTCCTTCTAGGAGTTTCATGACCTCAGGTTTTAAATTTAAGTTTTTGATCCATTTCAAGTTAATTTTTGTGAGTTTGGTGTAAAACAGGGGCTCAATCTCATTTTCCTGCATGTGGTTATCCAGTTTTCCAGGTATAACTTTTTTATAACAATAACTCAGATCTGAAAGATATATCCAAAGATTATGGATTTAGTTTCTAATCTGATATTTAGGAAAATGCCTACCTGTTCTCAGAATCTTCAAGAAGTTTCTTTTCATTCAGGGTACATATATTATCAAAGAAAAACACTGGCATAAGGGATCTGAGCTTTTGTACTCCACAATCTCTAAGTAGGTGGTGTGTGGCCTTAGCCAAGACACTCCTTTAAATTCACTGGGCCAGGGCCTTCCTCTTAAAGTAAGGTGTCTGGATAAGGTGATCTCTGAAGCTCTTTCAGCTTTAATAGTCCATGCCTCTCTGACTATTCCTCCAGCTGGATTTTAACCTGAATTTCTTTGTAATTTCTACTTCAGAGGAGACAGCACTGGCTGGACATCAGATCTGTTCTATTTCTGCCTTTAGAAATGATTGCTAGGAAAACACTGATGGAATCATTTTCCTTCTTTATGTCTTAGACTTTCTATCTGAGACTTGAAAATGGTAAGCTAAAAAAAAATACTGAAAATAAGTGATAAAACATGCTTGAGAGCTTGGAATACAGCAGCAAGGTTATTATGAAGATGAGCCCTGCAGTGACATTAAGTGAAAGGACAAATTACTCCTTCTAAGTTAATTAGTCAGGATGACATAGGTTATGCTGTGGCAGCCAACAACCCTAAAGATTTATTTGTGGTACAAATCAATGCAAGTTGGTGGGGTCTCTGCTTATCATAATCACTGAGGCATCTAGGTTGCTGGGAGTTCCATATAGACTCATGCTCCCCATATCACTGGAGGAGAGAGAAGGGAGTAGGGCAAACTATACACTGTCTCTTTATCATTTAATTGGCTAACACAAGTCACATGGATATGCCTAAATTCAAGGCGTGGAGGACAGCAATTCCACTCTTGACCAAAAGGAGGGTATCTTGAATTCATTTGTGAAATGATGATACTAGATCTTCACAAATGTAACATCATTAATATGCTTATTTTTAAATTTGAAGATTAAAATCCATATTATAATTCAAGGTAGCGATCATTCTAAAAATGCAAAACAATGAACAAACTCAAATTGATTTTCAATTTGACCACACGCCTTTCTCAGAAGACGGCACTTTCCTGCGGAGGGTGAAGGAAGAGAAGGAGGATGCTTGGCAGCTGTTGGTTGGTGGGTTGCCCATGACAGAGGAACTGGCAGGCAAGGATTCTTAGCAATAAGAATGTGCAAAAAGAACGAAGCAAAATTAACTGAGGTTAAAGTTCATGGAGCATGAAAGAACAAAGGTAGAACTGTGATCAAAGGAACAAGTGGTTTATGACAGAACTTTATTAAGGATTCTGAAGTGGAAGTCACATTTGTGCTTAATTAGAATAATCCTATGTGGGGCATGGGGAAGTAGGTTTGGAATGAAAGAAATGTGTTCAGATTGGAAGAGATGTAACAAACAACAGGAAAATCTGTAGAGAAAGTACAATGAATGTTCGAATTTCTATGTTAGGTCACCCAAATTAGTTTTGCTGGTGGATCTACATTTAGTACTTTTAGTACTAAAAAAACATTTAGTACTTTCTGAGATTGTCACTACACAGCTCACTCTAACCAAGCAGAAAAAAAAGGAAATTCTAAAAGAGACGGATATTTTAATCAAAACGTGTAATTAGTTGATCACCTGCTTCATAGAGGTAACAACAACTTGCTTTAATGTGGTATTCTGCCATCAGTCTGCGAGGGAGGAGTTCTATGTAGAATGGCTTTACAGCTCCTTGGAATACAGTGTTCTTAGAATGACATCACGATTTAGGGTAAAATATTATTAATTCCCAAATCACAGAAAACATATATTCACATATAAATATAAAAACATATATAAGCTGCCCAGTGCTGGCTGACTAGTGATGTTTGCATTTATTCACATTTTAGACTATTTTTCATTATTGTCCTTTATATTGGTGTGTCTCGCATAGAAATAAAAGTAAAATCTTATAGAGGGGAAAAGACAACACATGTTGGTGCCAAAAAAAATTTAAAAATACAAAGGACCTAGGCAGAAAGGAGAAGAGAAAATTCCTTAAGTGTGATATGAATCTTCTGAAATGCCTGTTCATGATTTGGAGGCAGCAACAATTAGAAGAGAAAACTTCATATTTAAAAAAAATCACATGGTGACGCTTACATTTCTAACAGATACTGGGAATTCTGGTAGCAATGCACTGGTGTGGAGAAACAACACCTCACAAGTCCACGGGTGTCATTTGCTGTCATGTGTGATTTCATAAATCATGTTCATGCTTGAGAAATGCAACGTATACATGCATAATATTAATGCTAATAGCAGCAATACTAAGTTCCCAGTCTTGCCTGCACCAATGTCTCTCTTCTCCCAAGGCTTATGGGATGCTGCAGCAGTAAAGGACTAGCAGTCATGGTTGGAAGGAATGTTCACTGGCTGTTGGTCTTACACTTCAGGTCCTGCTTCTGTCCATCTACAGAATCATGGGTAGCAACGAAGAGCCAACCAAAATATAGCTCCTAAGAGTAGCTATGATCAAGATGGCCTAGTGACATCCTAAAATGGCAGGAAAGCAAATTTTGGGGAAGAAAAAAGCCCTATGGCGATACAGAGGAGGACGAGCCTGCAGCTCTGAGTCTCCCACTTGTGCTTGCTGCCACCAAGTTCTGAGCTTGGGAGTTTAGAACTACTTCATGAGGCCTGAATTGGTGAGGATTCCTCCATTCTTCATGGGCCTATCTCCACGGAAAAGTGCTGTAGTGTTCCATAAACTTATTGTTCTTAGAGAGAGAACAGCATTGTCAAGGAAAGAGGTGAAAGACAGCTGAGGAGCTGGACAGGCCCGGACTGGGCGCGTGCCAACATGCACTCACGTCCGCCCACATCAGTGAGGCCAGCAGAGGCACCGAAGGACTGAGAGTGATGCTCGCCCCGGGTTCCTGGGACTGGAAGGGCCAGGGCAAGGACTCAGGGTAGGCCTTTCCCTCCTGCAGCCTCGGCGGGCCTATGGTTACTGCCTGTCAAGTTGGAGACTAGAATTCAGGGGATTATGCAACTTGTTTTCAAAACGTTCCTGTGGGGCGGGAAGGGTGCAGCCATTTATGGCCCTTCTCGCGGGGAAGCCCTGCCGCCCCCTGGGTTTCATCCCACCGTGGTGGCGCGGGCTTGTCAGGTCGGCCAAACTTGTAGATCCTGTTGTGCATAGAATATTTTCTTCTCCCTCCACTTTTGTTGTTTACTTAGCAGAAGGCACTCCACCCTCACTGCAGGTTTTGACACTCTCTCTGATACACTGTATGGCTAGTGCCCCTTGACTTTCAATTACATTAAGTCCTATTATAATCATTTTCTTATAACAAATCCTCCTTAACACCTGAAAAGCTCAGCTCCCATGGGTGTAACGTTATGTTATCAAAATAAAAACAGAGGAATCCTCCTGGGATTGCAGTAGTTATTGCATGTGTTTGAAAACAAGATCAGCATAAGGGCCTTACACACTTTGCATTCAATTCCGGTAGCAAAGAGCAAAAAGTTATTTTAAGCCATTCAAATATGGCTTGACCTATAAACCAGCGGCCTTAATTCAGTGATTTTAAATCAATGTGATAGCATGTTAAAGTACCTTCTCTGGGAAAGCATCTCTTTCAGAAGCGAGGTCTGGAATTCCTGAGGATTACCGTGATTGTGAGTAATGGAGCAGAATATTCTTCACTGAGACACCGCTAGAGCACACTGCACGGGAAGGCTTTTGCACATTTGTTGGCTTTGTTTTTTTTAATGCTCTGGAATAATGACTAAACCATAATCAAGTTTCAAATTTTTTTAGGCCGATGGACATGATGGTTCATCTTTTTTTCCTTGATTACTGGCCAGCATCCATAAGTGTAGCTCAGAAGCCTGTCTTATTTTTCCAGTTACTTAGGTTTTATTTCACAGGGTCTGTTTTTATTTGGGGCAACTCATAATTTTGAGAAACATCCTTAGGGTCAAAGTGAGGAGTGGCCCCCTGAGGACAGTAGCAGACTCTGTCAGCAGAGTCTCTTCAGTGTCTGCCATGCCTGTGATTCTTCAGACTGACACTCTGAGTTCCACCCTGGGCAACGATAACCTCTGGTGGAGTAGCTGCTTGGGAGGATGTCCCTACAGTTAATCAAATCCCACCCTAACAATCACCTCCATTCTGTGTATAACCAAAGAGTTTTCTCTACTTTTATTATTTTCCCACTATGCTAGGAAAATGGGTAGCTTGACAAATACACATCAATCAGAATGATCAAATTTCCTCTTTTCTTATTGAGTCATTTCCTCCAATTGGCAAGTTAGTAAAATCTTACCCATTCTGGCAATGAACATGTGCCACATTTTATTCACTTTCTTGAGGAATAAAGGTAAGATTACTGATGACTCTGGTCACCATATAAGGCAACAGGTCGCTTGCTATCACCTGGGAGAGGTAGAGTTCTCTGCATTCATAACATTGCTTTGGTTCAGGCCCATCTTTCCAGCCGCGGGTAATGTGAGCTGGAATTGGTTGCAGAGGCTCTGGCAGCTGGCTTAACCTGTTTATATAAAGAGGGAACACAGCCACTGATTAAGAGAGCCACCTCCTACTGGTTGGTTTTGGAGTGGAGCCCAGAATTTCCCATGGAGATAGCTTTTAAGAGTTAGGTCAGCATCTCTATGAAAGATAAGGACACACAAGAGGTCCTTGTGGGTTTCCCTGTCTTCAGAAGCCCCACTGTTCAGCAAGAGTTAGAATAGATATATTTGACCAATGAAATGCCTCTACTAGGTTTATCTCCGTGAAAGGAGCACTCTTCCTGGACTGATCCTCTGGACTGAGGATTAAGTGGGTCAGTTTGAACCAAGCTTAGCATTTAGCAATTTATGTACAGCCCTGGCTCTTCAGGGTGGACTGGTCAGTCATAAGATCAATTTTGTGTCAGGACATCTTAGTTGGGGGATATTTTTAAATGGTAGGGACAATGTTTAAATAATGAAAGACTACTGCTTCTAAGTTTAAATCAGGAAATAAGGTTAGAGGGGGTAAATGAGGGATGAGCAGGAAGGTGAGTGGGGTAAGAAGGACCTAATGGAAGAATTCCACGGAGAATCAGTGGAGAAACTATAGGGCTTCACTGGTCCTGTGGATTTCACTGCCCCCTCACTAATCAAACATACTTGAAGAAATAGAATTCCTGAAAAACTGAGAAAAATGATCTCAAGTCATGGTGGGATTTGTGGATGCAAAGGAATCCTTATGTTGTACTGAATTTTGACTCTATATTTTTATTTATTTAGTAGGCACAGACTATTCCTTAAGTTTCCCATGTGCTTGGAAATAAAGACATGTGGTAATGCCAAAATACGACTCGAATTAGAGTCTTTAGTAGCTGGAGCGTGTGCAGCTCAACTTGGTGACTGGAGGACACCCCTGCCCTCTAGTCTGCAACTTCCAGAGGTTAAAAAAAGAACAGCCCACTTTTATAAAAGGAAAAAAAGTCCTTTGCATAGATTATTATATAAATAAATCTTCTTAACAAGCACTGCAGTTCTTTTTTTTCTTACAAAGCACAAAGAGTTATTGTGTGATTTATGTGAAAAGGTTATATAACTGTACTCTGTTACTTTAAATAGTGTTTTGTATTTAAACTGCCAACTTCTTCATCACCAGCAAAGAAAAAAAAATGCATATTTGCAAAGCACAAAGGTAATTTTCAAGGACTGCAATTAGCTCATGATAACTATCTTCTGTGATGTCTTTGCTGCGGAACTAGAAAAGAAATGGACTTTTTTCATTGTTGAATCTAAACTGTGGCACCTGCAGTGTCTCAGCCCAGTGAGAACCAGAGAGGAAGAAGGTTTGAAGTATTACACTTGGGCGGGAAAGTTACGGATGGACGAAAGTAACAGATCTTGCAATTTTCATTTGGCTTCATCTTTTCTTTTTACAAACATGACAAGGCTCTGTTTTCTCCTGTTTCTGTTCTCCAACTGACCCTTTATTTCCAAGATGTTAAAAGATTATTTAAAAACCAAGCTGAATACGTGATTTGGAAGAAGGAAACAAGAAAGAAATTATGGTAAAAGATGGTAGGAGAGCAAAAAATATAAAAGTCAAAGGTGCAAAATTTTGTGTCTTAAAAATGGATAATAGGACAGAATACTGGCAGGAGAAAGAGGAGCAATCGAAGGAAACAATATTCGAGGAAGAGAATGCTAATTAATTTAATTCATTCTAGGAAAATCGATTACTGTGAAAAATTTTATTTCATGAAAAATCATATTTGGGGGAGGTTGTATTAGATGTGTACACAGTATGTGTGTGAGCATGTGGTGTCACCAAATGTATTTCTGTGATTGGTTGAGACAACATTATGGAGAAATCCAGAAGGTCAGAGTCAGAAAATTTCCCCCTGGTGAAGGATGTCTCCAAAGAAGATCCAAGAAGTTTCCTTCTTTGGAAAAGAGGCTGTTATAGGCAATGGAATTCTCTGGAAGTTGTCACTCTGCTACATTCTGGGATTTGGAGGAAGGTTTACTTCTGAGAAGTAAACATGACTTTTGGAGGCTGAGATAGGGGATTCTGGAGCTGATTTTTCTAATCGGCGGAGTATAACCACTCGAACAACAGGACAATCTACCAAGCGCTTGAAGTCAGGAATTGCAGTGTGGCGACAGGAGTGCTGGGTGTGTTTCTGTGGGAAATGAGAACGTTGTCACCTGTTTGGTCACCGATCTGGTTGCTCAGGTGGCAGTTTGGCAAAGAACCAGTACGAACAACATTTTGCAATGGACTGTGAAATATTCAGGCCGAGTTGCCCTCAGATGTTATTGATCCTTCTCAGTTCAAACATTAAATTTCAATTTTAATGGGAATAAAAACAACTGATATGAACCTGGAAATAAATACTTTTAGAGTTTATGAGTCAGATACACACTTCTAGCAACTCTGCACAGGGAGAAGGCAATTGATTTTTGAAGAGTGCCTTGCAACTGGAGCAGAGAATTAAGACAATAGCTGGCTATTTCAATATATTATGGACAATGATGTCAGTCAATATGCTTTGCAGCTACAATTAAATTTAAGTTTGATTGTTATATCTTTAAAAGTTACACGGGAATGTGTAGCCTCTATCAGGTGAAGTCTGCAGCATTTAGGATTCATTAAATCTTGTTGTATGGAAATGTGTCACAAACCCTGTTTAACAGGTCAAATCAGAGAGGACTGAAAGTTAATTTCCTAAGGCAGGAAGGAGGAAGTCAATGAAAAACACACAGTTGAAGAGTGATCAATTTCCTTCACACTAGAACCCAAAGGAAGTGTTTTGAAATGTGTATTTAAACTAAGAAGTAGAGTACATATTAAAGGAAAAAGGAAAGTTAAACTGAGAGGTAGCCCAAGACAGCGGCACTGGCATACACAGGACCAGGTGCAAACTCTTCTAAATCCACACCCACCCTTTCTGGCTTTGACACGTGGCGGGAAAATCTCTTCAAACAGGAGAGACTTTCTCTAAGACTTAAAGGCTTTCTTAGGCTTCTAGCAAAGGTTGATGAGTAGTATAAATTCCTCTGTGCACTCAAAATGAGGATCAGCCTAAAATTAACCCCACTTGTAGACAGAAGGTAGCCAAGATGATACTTTTATCCATCATGTGGAAAACGAAATGCTTCTCTTTAAACCGAGAGGAAAAATGCAGAGACACAAAGTCTTCCGAAAGAGTTGTGTGCCCAGTTGTAGGCGGGCTGGCCACATGGAGAGATGCCCGCCTATTTCTGTCTTCTTCTGTGGACTACATTTAGACCTTAAACAATTAGCTCTCTTTAAGTGTTTTTTTTTTTCTTTTCCAAGTCACCTGCTCTAGAAATTCCAACATTTTGTATTTTTAGATGCTGGGGTCAGGGCAAGTGCAAAAACGATGACATTTTCTGCCTTTACAAGCAATTCTTTTTTACTTTAGCAGGACACAATAAAATGAGTGCTGAAAAGGTGGCCCCATTCCATTTTAACCCCTTAGGGTCAGAAGCACAAAGTGTAAATACTAGTATGTTCTTAGGAGGCTAACCTCATTAGAGTAAACTCATTTAGGGAGACAAGTGCTCCCTGTCATGAAGCCCCTCAAGGTACTACAAAGCAGACAATTAGGCACATTTGTTTTCTTGATCTGCCGTTACTCAATTGTGACCATAAAAGGAAGGCAAAGACGCTGCTTTCTGATTTGATTCTTTTTTTCCCTGACAATTCTAAATCAAGCGTTCTGTGAACAGTTTCTCTTTCTACAGTATTTCTCTCTTTTAAGGAGAGGAAGTGTGTTATTCTATTGGAGGACAGAGCCTCCTGTCTTCCCAATTCCACTCAAATTCAGTCCAAGCCTCTTAGGATAAGTCACAAAAAGAGGATGAGAGAAAGAATGGGAAAACATACTGAATTGCATAAACATCTTAACTTCCTCATGAAGACAGGCAAGTCCTCACTTGTGGTCACTCCTTATTTATGAACAGTTGGGTGTGCACATAAACTTCACCCCTCTTTGCTGCTCCCTCCATAAGCAGGGAGGGCTAACCCTGCTGTCCCTCATCTAAAGCCCGTGACCCCCTCCGCAGCGCATTTCATTTGTTTGGTCATGCATTGACTCAGGCCATATTTAGTGAATGTTTTATGTGCCAGGCACTAGACAAGGCAGAGGACACAGCGACTCTGGAAATAGGCCTCCTGGAATTTACAGGCTAGACTCAAGAGGGAAAAATAGCCTTTAATCAAACAATGACATGAATAGATATAAAATCACCACTCTGATAAAGGCAATGAGGGAAAAGTACATGATGCTACAAGTTTAGGAAAAAGGAGAAATTAAACCTGATCCCGAGGTTCAAGGAGGATTTTCTTGGGGAAGTGATAAAAGCTGAAATGTGAAGGTTGAATAGGAGTTAACTCAACCCAGAAGGAAATGAAGCTTCCAGGTTAAGTAGTATTTTTGAATATCTGAGGTGATACGGGGCATGGGAATGATAGAGAGAGGGCCAGTGTGGCTGGGGAGAAGGGGTCAAGGGCAGCCTGGTGACAGCTGAGGCATGAGAGGAGACAAATGAGTCTTGAGGTCAAAGTAGGATTCTTGTCTTTGTCTTAAAAGACCTGGGAAGTCATTTAAGGGTTTGATCACAATGCTGGGTGGCGGTGAGGAAGAGGGGGAGCAGCAGATTGTTAGGGGTATCGAAGGGGGAAGCCTGTCCCCTGTCATTCCTCCGTACTGCTTCCTTCCCACCACTGTTCCCTTACCTTTCCATCTCTCAGACGCCCTACATCTGTTTCTGAGCCACCCTCTCTGCTCATCCTACTCCCTATTCCAGAGCTCCTACCACCTCTTCCTTCTGTGTCTCTGCTTGTTCCCATCTTGGTTTCTCCCCCATTAGACCGCTTGCCCTCTTGGCCTAAGGCCACAAACCCCCAGAGAGTTAAGGCAGGAAGGGATAACTGGTGAGACATCTATTCAGACACCCTGACTTCGAACTTCGAATGTATTTCCCCATAGAATTGGTGGCACACACAGTCTTAAGAGTCTACCTTACCTATGGGATGGATGACATTGGTTTTAGAAGGCTGCTCTTGGAGCCTAACATTATGGGACACAGTTTCTATGGGAAAGATTATTTTAACAAATAACTTATGAGTAAGCTCCTGAAGTCAAATGCATTTTCCCACTGGGGACTGCTTTTATGCAAAGAAGTTTTTGTGTGGAGGGTACCTTACTGATAGCTCCCCCACTTTCTTGTTTTCTGTCTTTGCATATTGAACACAATCATGTGTTGAATTAATGAAGAATTGACTAGAGAACTCTTTAGCTCCAATGATAGGTTTTTTTGCTACAACTCTGGCTAGAAGCTGGTTAGATCAATGATTTGAATTGCCAGTTTTGATAAAGCAGCCAGATTTGAAAAATTTTTAAATGTAAGTGCTGAAAGGATAGCTAACTCATTGTGAACTATTAATCGTTTTGCAGTTACTGAATAAGGCACACACTTGTGTTGGGTTATGGTTACTCTTCCTGCCCACATTTATCAGCTGTCACTTTAGCTAGGCTCTCATTTTATTTTATTTTTTTCCAACGAGGGATTCTTTTTAAAGCCCTATTCTCTGTCTTCCCAAATTGGGAGTAGGGAGGGATCTTCCTGATGGATTATTTATTTAACAAATATTGCTGTGTGCTTACTATATGCTAACACTCAAGGCCCTATGCTACCATAGGAAAAACACATCTAGAGTCTGTCCTTATAGGTCATGCAATCTACAGCACTGCTGTCCGGTAGAACGTTCTGTGATGATGGAAATGTGTGATGGCTACGCTGTCCAATATAGCAGCCTCTAGCCACATGTGGTCCTTGAGCACTGAAAATGTGGCCAGTATAACTAAAGATCTAAATTTTTAGTTTTTAAAATTAATTTAACTTTAAGTAGTCACCCGTGGTCACTGTATTGGGTAGTACAGGTCTAGGGGTGTGAGGAGTGGGCCTAGTGAGATATAAAGAAGGCAAACAGGTGGAGCCTGGGAAGGTAATTAACTACTTACACATTTTACAACTAAAGGAAGAAGTAACCGAGTTCCATAAAATTGATATTGAAGTAGGAGAAATGTGGGGTGAATGACATTCACACAATCTTCTAGGGAAATAAGTTAAAAAACCTTAATAAAGCTAAAATCCACTAAAAACATGTTTGACCATTCACCGGCTCTTCTCCAAATCCACACAGATGCACCTACCCGTCACCTTCCCCTTGAAAAGGACCTGGGAGGGTTTCTAATACCAAACACACAAGCACTCAGAGCTTTCCGGAAGTCACAGGAGACCCTCACACTATCATGGTACTAGAAATCATTACTTAACTGAGCTGCACACAGGAAAGAAGTTGAGCTTTTAAGGATAAATGAATCACGTGATGATTTAAATCACCTTTGGAAAAAATCTAGCAGAAAATGTTTTGTTCTGGAAGAATATCACCCATTTTAGAAATCAGTTCAGAGGAACTCTTCAGCTGGAACAGTTTGTATCCGACAGGGTCGTTTAAAAGTTGTATGTTGTGTTACTGGCAGCAACAGGCTTCAGAGATGCTTTGTACTTGAAAGGCATCATGCCTTGCTTGCAGCTGCTGATCAGAGAGGGAATTAAGAAGAGGAGAGAGAACTTCCCTTCATATTCTGAAAAGAACAACGCCAGGAGAAAGCTTTCCTGGGCTGAGAAGAGTTGGTAGTGGGGAGGGGACCTGCAGAAACAGAGGGACGTGTGCTTCATTCACGTGGGGAGAGTTCAAGACACAACCGAGCCCGGCAGCTGATGCAGGGCTGGACGGGAGCTGAAAGCTGTGCATTTACCTGTCTCTGGAAGGCCAGTGAGGGAAAAGATTGCATACAGATAGAGAGAGAGGCACCTGGAGTTCAGCCTGGGAGGAATCTGGCTTAAAGTAGTGGATACGACGTGGATTAAAAACAGCCTGATCAGGTCTAGGGGGAAGACGGTGGTTAGATTAAGTGGTGATAAAGAGACACAGATTTTTGAGAAAGGTACTTATACAAAATACAATTTTATGCTATTTACAAGTTGTTCAAATGCACCATAACTGAAATCACGAGATATATATTTTAAATTTCATTGACTTTTGCCTACTTGTGTCCATCATAGGAATTTCAGTTAAAAAAAAGAACCAACACATCATCTTCTTGCCCTCCACCACCTAGTGACACTGTACTTCAAATACATTTCCCTGAGATACTTCTTCACCTCTCTATCAGACTCCTTATCACTAGAATAAGGGCAATAATACCTACCCCTGCCTGCTTCAAAGAAGTGACGATCAAACAAGATAACAGATGTAAAACACTTGGGAAATTCTAGAACATATGCAAATAGAAGCAATTTCATTTATTATTTGAATGGCAAACGACCACTCTGAAAGTTAAATCAGTTCACTTAACACACAGAGAGGCAAGATTTACTCTCCCTGTTGGCTGGGTGAGGGGACGGGGCAACAGAGGCAGCCAGAGCACATGTGTCCCCAGGGGTGCAAGCCTTCTCAGTAGCTATATTTTTAGTATTTCAGGACCTAGGCCTGTGAAAGGAAAGGCTGGAATGGGAACATTAAAGAAAGCCCAAATTCTTTTTGGCCTATTATAATGGAAATCTAAAATATGTGGATATTTTTAATTATGGTGCAACCTCCTATGTGTACATCCTCTTGGCTCCAGATGCAGGTATAATTTCTTGTCTGTTCACCAAACACCTCACACCATCATAGCAAGCGAGCTAACAAGAATTGGCCTACTCGCCTGGCCACGAGATCGATCGTTCACTTACTCCCTCTGGGGCATAGTATTCTCAGCCTCAGAATAAAGTCCATCCAGGGTCTTGGATTCGAGGATCCCAAGATGAAGGGCACAGAAAGAGCCCGCTTTCAGAGGGCTTACTCAAATGAGTAGCTGGAACTGGGCTGGATTCACCAATTCCTATTCAGATTATTCCTCTTTCTTTTAGTCATTGTAGGTCTCAGGAAGGAAGGAGCAATGAGAGGCTTGTGAAGGGAGGAAGCTCTGCGGAGCCCTCACGAGCATCACGTGCCTTTGAGGAGTGCCGGACCATGGAGTCTCAAAGGAAATCTGCCTTTCTGGAGAGGAACAAACTCACATTTATTAAGTGCCAATAATGTGCAGGAACTCTACTAGTAACTTAATATGTTATCATTTTGTCTAATTAGCAGGGAATAGGAAGAGTTGAATAATGTCTTTGTTTATGTAATTTGGCTATAAAGTAAAGCAAAATTCTGCCGGGTGAATGCAATTTCCTATTGACTTTCACATCGCATTGGACACCCTCCTTGTGGCCATGGCTGCTCAGGTGATCTCTCTTTCCTGGAAGTTTCACTTTTCACACAGGCAATTATCATAGCAAATTTGTGTCATCTCAGTCATAATCAGGCCTATTTGAAGGGATGTTGTCATTAACAGTTTAGTTCCAAATAAATATTTTCCCCTAAGTAGGTTGGAACTAACATAGTGTTGTTGTTTCCAGAGCCAAAGACAAGAAGGCCACATTTGTGTTTTAAGTCTTAGGATCCTAATTTCTTAATTCCATACATTGGATCCTTGCTGTCTGAGTTTCCACAGGGCCTAGGGAAGAGATAGGACCCAAGCCGTCATCAGGCTGTCCTTGCAGGCTTCTTGCAGAGTCGCTGGAATACTTGATTGTTTTTCAGTATTTCAGCAGCTTCCTCTATGAGGATGTGTTCACCTCACCCACAGAAGCCCTTTTCAAATGTTACTGAGAAGACTGATAAGAAGAAGAAGCATCCACTGATGAGTTCTCGGAAAGAAAGCATCCGATTTAACTACAGGGCAAGAGCGCTGAGTCCCACAGGCCCGGCTGACAGCGAGGGAGCCAGGCGGCACCCGCTCTTCCCAGAGTGGTGCAGGAAAGAGGCGACCACATGGTTGGTATCATCATTTCTGAACTTTTTAAGGTTGATAGAGGAGAACGTCACCAGAGACGATAATTCAGTTTGGAATGAATACGTTTTCAGTGCAGTATTCACTACCTGCTGGTTTGTGTTTTCAATCCTAAAGTCCATATTCACATTTTACCATGTGGACAAGATACAGCACAAGCTAGGTGAAGATCCTACTGTATGCAAATAATAAAGTTTCTGGCCAAATTCACTTTTTGAAAAGAGAAAGAAAGATTAAAACTCTTTCCAGCATCTCTAAGCTGCGGCTTATGGCCTTGTAAAGAGCACTGGTGACAGAGAGCAAAGCCAGACCACAGCCGAGGCCGCCTTCCCTGCTCCTGCTGCACGCTCTGCAGAGCCGCTGGTCGCTGGTTTTAATGTTTCAGGTCAGAACTTGCCACAAACAAATCAATTTGTGTAAACTATGTTAAACCGTAAAATGCAAATGTTTTAATGTGTAATTTATTATCTAAATTTTTAGTTTAAAAGGAGAGAGAGAAATCCGGGATTATTCACACTTTATATTCTCCTGGGTGTTCTTCTTGGAAATGCTATTCTCAGAAAGTCTGAAACACCAAATTGGAACAAATGATTCCGTTCACAGGTGGATTTGCAATCCTCTAGCCTGCCCGTGTCGCGGTTAGTAGAATCCCATGAATGAAGCTCTTCCTCAAAGAAGCATACCCACGGCCCTGTCACTGGGGCACATCGGGGCGTCCATGGCGTTATTTCTGGTCTCGTCCCTTAAAGAAACATATTTTAAAAAAACATTTTCTGAAATCACATTAGCAGAATTCGGGTGCCCCTTGTAAGGGTTCTGGGAAACCCACGAAGACGCCGCAACCCTGAAGGAGGCCTCTGTCAGGGTCTGACGCAGCAGAGACCAGAAAGAACCCATAGCTGGCGCAGTCAGACGTCCCTGCAAGACTTTCAAACAAAGAGAAAATATAACTTGTCAGTCATGATGCCCTGGTCCAAACAAAATGCAGTTTTGCTTAAAGAGATGCTGTCAAACATAGTCATTTGGGCTCCAAAATTATGCTTCGCAAAACACTAAATTAGTTTTGTCAAAACATAACCTTGTTTCTCAAAACATTGTCAGAACTTTCAAAGCTCAATAAAAGAAAGCAGTATTTATGGTTTAGGTGTATATTATCCTCTGTATTTATTTTACGTAGCATCTATCAAGTCATCTGTGTCTGTCCATCCATTCATCCAACAAGTATTATTGAACTCTTATTGTGTGTCAGGCACTGTGCTGGACCCTGAACACAGAGATAAAAAGACACATCCATATTCTCAAAGCTAGTAGTCCTAGTGAGAAGACAGACAGGAATAAATTGTGATAGTTAAATAAAATGACCACTGTGGCGGACAGGCAGAGCGGTGGGAAGCAAGTCTTAACTGCTTTTGCCCAGGGCACTCTGGGAGCTAAGCTGAAGCCAGACCGTTCTTTTCAGATACTCTTTAACATTCATAGAACACTTAGTGTCTGAGATCACCTCATTTTTTCTCTTGAGATGCACACAATTGATGACACTGTCACAGGGGACCCACCACTATGGGATACACATATAAGGTGTTCAAACACAATTCTCAGAAGAGGGAGCTTTCCTGAAGAAGGTGGAGGAGGAGAAGGAGGATATTTGGTTCTTCTCTTTCGATAGAAGATTGATTGGCGGGTTGTCCCTCACTAGCTTTATCTACATATTTTTCTTCCCTTTCAAGGAAACTAATGAGGATGCAAATGAGTGAGAGTGACCTTATTGCAAAGGACAATCTAAATCTGATCTAACTTCCTTAAAAGCAATTTTTAATTAATTAATTAATTAATTAATTTTGGTGAGGAGGATTGACCTGGAGCTACCATCTGTGGCCAATCTTCCTCTTTTTGCTTGAGGAAGATTATTGCCTAGCTAACATCTGTGCCAATCTTCCTCTTTTTTGTATGTGGGACACGTCCGCAGCATGGCTTGATGAGCTATGTATAGCTCCGAGCTGGGGATCCAAACCTGTGAACGCTGGGCTGCTGCAGTGGAGTGGGCAAACTTAACCACTTCACCACTGGGCCGGCCCCAAAAGCAAATGTTTTGAAAACTCTCAAATGTAGTTACAACTTTTGTGTGACAGATTTCAAATAGATTGTGACTATTAGGTTGTTTTGTTGCAGTTAACAAGGACTTGTTTCAAATGCTTTCCAAAGACATCTCAAGGAGTTTACATTCTCCCAAGATTAGATGGTTGGTTTTTTAATGCGTCACTTTGGGAACAAATTATAAAAAATAACTTCGATCTTATAATTTTATTTTGATGCCTCCGGATGTCATCAGCCACATAAGCTGCAATAACCAGAACCCCTCCTGCCTTAATGACAATACGAATGAGAAAGGGTGGTTGGACTCAACATTTGTTTATGCTGGGGAAGTGACTCTGCCACACAGCACTTTAGTAGGGCCCCAAAGGGAAATTCAGAAGGCAAACCTGATGGTCTTCTGGCAGTTCTTCTGAAGGCCTTTGAGTCCCATCAGAACACGTCAAAGGGTGCAGCTGAGTAACTTATCCATTAGTCAGGGGCGGTGGTGGTTAGGGTGGGGAATTGCTTATCCTGGAATCTGTAAGCCCAGGTGACATAAAGATTTGAGGATATGCTGGACAAGGCAACATTCTCTTTATATTAAATATTAAAGGGCTGTGTCTGTACACATGACAAAACTGTTGCAAAACCAACTAATAATTCAGAATTTTTCCTTTTTATGTTTGCATAATCCATTCAATAACAATTGATTGAGGGGACCGTTTGCTGATCTTTTTCAGTCACTAAGTCAGCAAATTAAAAATCCTAGATCAGTGGTACCTTGGTCCACTCCTTTTAGTCACTGAGATGTCACTGATATTTCTGCTAAACACACTATACTAAAGCTATTAAGAAGTTTTAGCGTCCACTGAAATGAAAGGCAGGGAATGAATCTGTTGAGAATCTCTCCAAATGTGAGTCTTTAAATCTACTTGCCATCCATCTCAGAATGTTCACTGCATGTCGTCTGAGGCTCACCATAGTCACCGCAACTCCAGTTAGGGGGTGCTCGATGGCTTGGCATGTGACCACACTCAGAGCTGCCCAAGAAAGCGGACCTGGAAGGACCAGCCAGTCCCTGAGCCCATGCGTGTCCCTGACGCGCCACAGTGTTCTTCACGGCTCCTTTACTTTCGTAAGTCCATAATTAATATCTATTCATTTAACTTAAATATATTTTTCAAGTGAAAAAAACAACCAACAAATTGAGCCTCCTTAGTCATTTAAGTGTCTATACGCTGAGCTTCAGTCCATCAACAGACAGTGAACACTTGCTGTCCATTGTTGCCCAGGAGGCCTGCAGGGACTCCTGAACAGGGCCACCAGTTCTGCCGCTGAGCAGGAGGCGCCGAGAGCCCTCTGTGCCCTCTGGTGGAGAGGAAGGCCCTGGAAATGGACTGCAGTGCCCTTGATGGGAGGGTCCCTTTTCGTCTTCATCGTCAGAGGCTTCTCTATTTCTTCCCATTTTCTGGTGCCCAGAGGAGTACCTGGTCTCTCCAAACACTTGCAATTTGGAGGTTTTGCGTTCCTGCCTTATTTCTGCAGGCCTCTTTTCTTCGTACTACACCTAGTCCCCTGGTTCTCGGCCCATTTACCCACGTGGACTCCAGCTCTGCAACAGACACTTCTGATTTCACCCTACAGTTTGTAGGCGGTATCTCTTTCTTGCTTCTTAGATCAAATCCTTTTGGGTTAGCAGTGCTGCCGGGCCATGGTCTGAACTAGCCCCACTGCCCGTTCCTTTTTCCTCACACGTCCCCTGCCCAGGACTGACTCGGGGCTGCCAGCTCTTACCTGGCCTCCCTTCCGTGGGCGGGTTTGCCGCAGCAGCCTGCTCACTTCCTTTACTCCTGCTTCTCCCAAGTGCCTCCCAGCACAGCGGGATTGACTGCCCACAGTCAGCACCTTCGTGTAAATAGTTTTATTTGACCCTTTGTTGACAGCTGATATGGAGAAATAAGGAAAACAGCGATAAGTGTTTTGGAAACTTTTAAGGTGAAGCATGGAGAAAGGGGAAAACTATTTTTGAAGAGGAGTGGAAAGACACAGGCAGGAGATATTGTGGAGATAAAAGCACAATTTTCTGCTGCAATGTCTTTATGCTTATTTGCACAGCCTGCCAGCTCTGATCACTCTCGCCTGCCTTGTCCCTGTGAACATCTACTTTTGTTCATTTCCTCATGCACCAAATTGTTCTGAATTGCCAACTCTGTGTCAGTCACATTCTAGGCACCAGGGATACAATGGCGAGTAAACTGAACTCTCATGAAGTCTAATGGGGAAGCTACAGGAATCAAATTATCACATGATAAATATGTATATGGGGTTGGGGAGATACATGTGGCAGAGAGGGGTTATAACAGGGGAATTTGACTAGGTTAGTGACATCTGGAAAAATACACTTGGAGAAGTGACCGGGTTGCCGAGATTTAGTGGAAATATAGGACGTAACTCAGTGACTATAGAAAGAACTAACTTTACTGGGAAAGAGTATGAACAAAAGCCTGTGGTGGAAAGGAGCATAGTGTGTTCAAAAAACTACAAGAAGGCCTGAGTGTCTGGGAGACAAAGAGAGATGGGAAATGTCATGGGCTGGGGCTGGAGAGCTGGGTAGAGGCTCTTATGAGCATCTTAAACATTTTGTTCTTGTCCTAAGAGCAACGGGAAGTTATCTATTGTTGTGTAACAATTTACCACGAACTCAGCATAATGAAAAATAATAATAAAAAAGAACTCATACAACTCAACAACATAGAAACAAACAACCCAATTGAAAAATGGGCAGAAGACCCAAAAAGACATTTTTCCAAAGAGGATATACCGATCGCCACAGGGACATGAAAAGATATTCAATATCATTAGCTATCAGGGAAATGCAAGTCAAAACTACAATGAGATATCACCTCACTCCCATCAGAATGGCTGTAATTAACAAGACAAGAAACAAGTGTTGGAGAGGACGTGGAGGGAAAGGAACCCTAGTACACTCCTGGTGGGAGTGCAAACTGGTGCAGCCACTATGAAAAACAACATGGAGATTGTTCAAAAAATTAAGAATAGAAATACCATATGATCCAGCTATTTCTCCTTGGGTATTTATTCAAAGGACACTAAAACACTAATTCGAGAAGATATTTGCACCCCTATGTTCATTGTAGCATTGTTCACAATAGCCAAGACTTGAAACAACCTAAGTGCCCATCAGTGGATGAATGTGGAAAGAAGATGTGGAAATATATACAATGGAACATTAGTCAACCATAAAAAAAGATAAAATCTTGCCATTTGCAACAACATGGATGGACCTTGAGGGCACTGAGCTAAGCAAAATAAGCCAGAGGGAAAAAGCCAAATACTGCATGATTTCACGCATATGTGAAAGTTAAAAGCAACAACAAACAAACAAACACATAGACACAGAAAATAGATTGGTAGTTACCAGAGTGGAAGGAGGGAGGGGGAGGCCAAAGTGGTAATAGGGCACATGTGTATGGTTACAGACGGCAATTAGACTTTGGGTGCTAAACGAGATATAAAAAATAATAAATAAAGAAACATTTAGTATCTCACAGTTTCTGTGGATCAGGAGTCCAGGAGCAGCTTAGCTGGGCAGTTCTGGCTTGGGTCTCTCATGAGGTTGCAGTCAAGATGTTGGCTAAAACTCTGCTGTCGTCTGAAGTCTTGACTGGAGCTGTGGTCTACTTCCAAAGTGGCTCACCTACATAGCTGGCAAATTGGTATGGTTGTTGGTGGGAGGTCTTAGCTCCTCTTCATGTCAACGTCTCTACAGGCCTGCTTGAGTATCCTCATGCACAGCAGCTGTCTTCCCCTAGAGCAAGTGATGAGACAGAAAGAGAGAGTGAGCTATCCTTTTTAAGACCTAGCCTCAGAAGTCACATACCGGTTCCATCACCTTCTATTTGTTAGGAGTCAGTCACTAGTTCTACGAACATTCAAAGGGAGGAGAATTAGGCTCCACTTTTTGAAAGAAGTAGTGTCAAAGAATTTGGAATATATTTTATAACCACCAAACCATTAAAGGGTGTTAAGCAGGAATGGTGATATGATCAGATACGCTTTTCAAAATTATTACTCTAAATAGGAGGCAAATTAAATAGGGTCAGTATTGGTTAATAGACATTAGAGTGATTCAGGTGTGGATTGCTGGTAGGGTGAAATAGGATGCTGGTGAAGATGAAGAGAAGAGAAGAAGATACATTTAAAAGGTGAAATGAGTCTTAGGGATCAAGTGGACTTGGCAGTTGAAGGAGAGGAAGTATTATAGATTCTTAGATTTCTGGTTTGTATAGATGAATATTGTGGCATTTAGTGACGTGGAGAATGCTAGGAGAATACCAATCAGTCTATCGGAGCTAATGGGGGTGATCATGAGTTTTATTTAAGACATGTTAAGCTTGAAGTGTCTTTGAAATATCCAAGCACAGTTACCACATAGTTCCTTGGTCATAAAACTCTGGAACTAAGATTAGAGTTCTGAGCTAGAGACATAAATTAATGAATTATTCATGCAAAGAAAGGAAGGAAATCTCAGGGTTTGATGAGAACTCCTAGAGAAAGAAAAAAATGATACACAGAGAAGAGGGTTTGGAAGACTAGATTTTTGTCCAGTAAGTGTTCGATCTCCTCTCTCTTTCTTTTCTCCTAGGGGAGCAGTACCCTCTCCCGTCCTGTGGTGCTGGCCTTGGCCGTGTAACACCAATGAGGTATCAGCAGGTGTGACAGGAGCAGGTGCTTGAAATGTGCAGTGGGGCTTCTCTTTCTGTGCTCTTTCCTTTTGCTTCAAAAAGAACACGCTTTAGATAGCCCCTGCTTCACGGAGGGAATAGCTGACCCGAACCCAACCCAAAGTTTGAGGCCAAACTCAACCAAGCCCAGCCTACATCAGCTTTGCCCAATTTACAGCTATATGAGAAAGAAAAAAATGCTTATTTTTGTAAGCCACTAAAATGTGAAGATTTTTACTTGTTTCTGTTATGCAGCATTATTTTGGTAATAGCTGACTGATACAAGGGCCTCGGATCTAGTAGCAAGGAATACTATTCTTTAAAGTCCTTGCTGGGCTACATATATTTGCGGTTCTTTTTTGCTGGGAAAGACTTGCTCTGAGCTAACATCTGTTGCCAATCTTCCTCTCTCTGTTTTTTCTCTCCCCAAAGCCCCAGTACACAGTTGTATGTTCTAGTTTAAGTCCTTCTAGTTCTTCTATGTGAGCAGCTGCCTTAGCATGGCTGCTGACAGACGAGTCGTGTGGTTCCACCCCAGGAACTGAACCCGGGCCACTGAAGCAGAGTGTGCCTAACTTTAACCACTAGGCCATCAGAGCTGGCTCTACATATATTTTAAGAGTGGTATTTATGTCTGATACATGGTTGTACTAGCAAAAGCTAGCATAAAGGCTTGGTCTACTATCTGGTGAATGCACGCATTGGATCACACTCTAATTAGGCATGGCTGTTTATCTGTCATGGATGTCCGTAAGTCACACACATATACTCTTATAGCAGCTGTTCCAAGCAGTGTTTCCTCAAATAGCAAGGTTCTGCCAAGCCCAGATACAGCGTCATCAAGATCGACAACCAGACCCTTTCGCTGAGTACCTTTTTATTGCATGTTGTAAAGAAATGCTTGAGAAAATTGATGCTCTATCCACATACTGTGTTAATATTTTAGAACATATTTTATTGCTGTTGTTAAAGCTGATTTCAAAAGAACAAATTTTAAAATTAAAAAAAAAAGTGATTAGTGGCAATAAACAGGCCTATAAATAGCCAATGGAACGAAGGCAATCAAAGTGGCTTTTTGGCCACTAACGTTTTCATAAAAGCTTTGATTAGTTACGAGGTGATTGTGAGAGATGATGAGTTACACGCAAAGAAAGAAAAACAGTTTTTCTAGTTTAACAGCTGTGGAATCTTTTGGTAATTGCTGGAATATTCCGTTTCAGTGAACTTAAAGCTTGCTTTTTTATGTCACAGTAGAATGCTTGATCTGAAATTTATATTTTAACTTTATCTTATCTATAACTTTCGTTTTCAGTGCAACTCTAAATTATAGTTGAGAAGGACATTACTTGGATTTATATGTTACCTCTGTTAAGAAGATAGGAAAACTCTATAGGAAAAGGGAAAAGCGGCTACATTTAAAATATTTGAATATCATGATTTGGTTATTAAAATGTGATTTGTCTCCCCCACAGGTACTCATCTTAGACGTCTATAAAGATCACGTGTCTGTGTGAACACAGGACAAGCACAGTTCTCCGGTGTTGATGGGGATATAAAATTTTACCTTGCCTTCTTTGACCACAGTGTGAAATTTCAAAGTATAAACATGATCGAAAAAAGAGTGTCTTCAAAAACAGAGAAACAACAGCATTTCATTTTCCCAGAACCTTTCCAGGCTCAGTCAGACGGCTGCCCAGCAGCCACTAGAAACAACACCCCATTCCCCACACCACCCCCGCCTGAAAGTAAGGGGCACCATCAACGCTGAGAAAGAAATTGCCACAGTAACAAAACTTATGGGAGTGGATAACTTCTCACAGAACTTGCCAATCAGCCACAGACGCAGATCTGCCTTCCTTCTCCCTCACTCCACCCTTAGCTCAGGAGAACAGCCTAAACCCTCAGGAGAAGCTGCCTTTCAGCCGAAGAAGAAGGCTCCACACGACACGGCCGTGTTGGAGTATTTTGCTTGTGCTTCCTTTCCGTCTTCTTTACTACGCAGATGTGTGTGTGTGTAAGTGTGTGTTGTGTTGCTTTGCTTTTTCTCTTTGCTCAGGGTTCAGAAGAGTTATGATTTCAACTGAAGACATCACACGAATGTGGCTAAAAAAGCAAACAATACAGAAATGTATGAAATAAAATCAAATGTCTCCGTCTCCACACCCTCACCGTTCCCCAATTCTCTCGGACTTCCTAAGAACAGAAATTCTGTGAGGAGAGGAGAGTGTGTGTACAGGGGGAGGTGGGGGGTCGGAGGGAGAGAAAGAGGCTTGATATTGTCTTATTTATAATTTAAAAAAATATATTGCACACATACACACTCCTCCCTTCATCTCCCCTCCACCCAAAAAAAGAAAAAATGGAACAAAACAAACAAGAAAACCAAACTTCTGCTGTTCGGAAGTCTAAGAGAATTGCTGGTTAAAGGTCTTTCAGATTAAGCTCGTTCCAAAGACATTTCCAGTGTAACCAAACAATGAGAAGCATTGGTGTCCAGCCAGCCGCAGCCCCTGCCGCCTCCGGTTTAGAGCAATTTCATGATGATTAACTCAAAGAGAAGACAGAGATGGGTTCACGGAATAAGAAAACAAACAACTCAAAATTCCCCTCTATTTATTTATATTTAAACTATCTTATTTTTATCCATTATTTTAGATAATAAATTTATGTGCTTTTAGGATGATTTTCTTTGGTAGGGAAAAATCTCTTAGGCCTTGCATTTTCTCCTTAATTATAAAGGGTTGTGGAATGTTTTCTGAGAACAGAAATCTTTCCTCAAGGAATTATTTTTCCTAGAATGTTAGGAGGGTCTCTAGGTAAGCAATGATGTCAGTGCAAATGTTTTACTTCTCTCCTCTTCCGTCCAAGTTGGCTTAATATGTTTTAGTTCTATTACGTGACTATTTTTAGAACAGATTGGAAAATTTGCTCACCAAGAGAACAATGATTAACTAAATCTGTAAAGTGCCATTTCACTATCAATAAAAAGAAAATCTAAACCCACGACTAATGGCCCCGAGTTTCCTGCTTGCGTAGAGGAGTCTCTTTAGACCAAAGTGTTATTTTTGAAATCTTTAGGTTATTTTCTTCCTTTCCCCACGTCATTCTACCTTTTAAAAAACTTATCCACTCTATTAATAATAAAGAAATATACTCCCAATCTTCACCCTCTTTTTAGCTACACACTTGAGTCTCATGGTCAGGTTTTCCTCCGAGCACCTCTTCCAGATTTGCCGTGAGACAGTGTAGAGCATTGGTTAGGAGTGTGGGCTCTGGAAACAGCCTGTCCTGACTCCAGACCTGACGAGCTATCTGGCTTAGATTAATTTTCCTAATCTCTCTATTCCTCAGTTTTCTTAACTGTAAAATGGGGGGTAAAATTTACATTATAATGTAAATTTGGTAAGGTTGTTATAAAGATTGAAGGAGAAAATATAAGTGAAGCCCTTAATATACTTCTATCCCACAATAAGCTTCAGTGGAGGGGAGTTTAAAAAATAAGATATACAGAACAAAAACATGTTAACTTTCAAAAAATCCCGAAAGTAATAAAAAAAAGAAAAGAAAAAGAAAAAAATGCCAAACTATGACATTGGATAAATAAAGCTTAAATTATTTCTCCAGATTGTTCTATGTCTCAAATTCTATGCTATTGAGTATGAAAGTGTGTATTAGCAAAGTCTGGTCTATCTACGCCAGCTAGGGAGTAACTGACGAGCTTGGGATGCCCATGGCATATGCTGGTCTATGAATGTGGAGGAAAGGTCAAGAGAAGTTATGTAGATCATAGAGAGATTAGACCAAATGGCCCAGGGAAAAATACGTACACACTACTGTATTACCGATTGGAGGACATCGAGAAAATGATGAGTGTTTCCACATTAGAGCTTACACATTGCTGCATTTAGAGATAGCATTCATGGCCGAAGAGACTACTGACTACTTACCCTACGATCCAAAAAAGTGGACAACTTCAATGACCAAGTGTATCTATCAAAGGTATAGAGTATGTCCATATCAGTTCCTTTTCATATGCATTTTGTCTAGAATTAGGACATTCATTCATTCCATATAGAGTCAATGTATATCTCTTTATTTACTGTGGGTCAAGCTTAGTAGCCCTACTTTCAAGCCATTGAAGTAAACTGATAATTCTCATAGAGTATTTTGGGGTAATATGGGAGCCCCTAGGGGACAGTTGCCACTCTTGGTGAGGTGGTGGTGGTGGCTGGCATCACAGCTAGGAAATCACATCTGAGCTAATTCTAGAAAGAAGGGTAAGTATCAACAGAGTTAAAGGGGAGAGGAGAGAGGTAGTAGAGAGAACGAGATGTGCAAAGATACAGAAGTGATAGATTGGTTGGCAGCTGGGGATGGATCCAAGGTCAAAGGAGAGTTTTTAGTGAATGTGAGGAATGTGGGAATGTTTGCAGGTTGAAGGAGGAAAATCGGAGAGAAAGGTTACAGGTGTAAGAGAAGAGGTACAAGTTCTCAGAGGAGGTGGTGCTGGACTTTAATTGAAGGTAGAACACCCCACATTCTGAGGCTAGAGAAGAGGTCATCTTGTGGGGACAAACTCTGATAAATATGATTGATTTCACTTTGATTAGAAAATGGATTTTCCTTCGAATATAAGGGTAAAAAACTATTTGTTTACTTAGAATTTTCCTGAATGCAAAAGAAGTAGAGAAGAAACAAAACATGGAAATGAATTTTATAGTTAAACCTCTGTTAATTCTCTATTTGGAAGATATTAACCAGGTTAGTTTTCCTTTTTCATCTGTCTTGCAGAAAAATTTGTTTGTGTCGGTGTCAGTTGCTGGAAACCATTTTACATTTTTTATAAAATTCTAAGTAGTTTAAAAACTTGTGTATACACAAGGTAGAGACATTCTTCATATTATCAAATATTTGATTTCCTGTGAGGTTAACGTTTTTCATATTTTTATTTTCCACTTTTATGGATTGTCAGTTTTGTCATCTGAAAGAAGGCTTTTTATGAAACACCTTCAAGCTAAAAAAAATATATCAAGGATCAAGAGAATTCAAGATGCTATGACCTGGGGCAGATGAATTGGAGAAGCAGGAAAAAAATAACCAAGACAGAAAAATACACATAGAAACCTATATTCTCATATATAAAAGAGTCTTCAATGGTTCCTGGTCTAATCCATACCCAATGAATTAATCCGATGTGCAACTTCCCTGTGGAGCACTCGTTTAGCATTGGTTTGATTACTTCTAGAGATAGGAATCTCACTGCCCATTCCATTTTGGGTAAACTCTGATCCCCCAAAATATCGTTGTGTGAAAGGGGCAAAATTATTAATGTACAATATGAATAGCTAGTACTTATAGAGAACTTTCTATGTTCCAGGTATAGCTCTAAGTATCTTACGTATATTAAATCATTTAATGTTCGAAGAGTCATCTTAGGAAGTTATTATTTTCCTCATTTTATAGATGAGCCGAATGAAGCTCAGAGAGGCTAGATAAATTTATCACTGTCTCACGGCTAGTAAGTAATAGAGCAAGACATAGCACTCCAAAATCCTAGCTCAGGAGCCCATGCTTTCAACCACATCAGTGTTCTTCCTTTCACTGCATGAATGTTTCAAGACTTTCCTCACCTTTCGATCCATCAAGAAGAATCGAGTGTTACCCACTCCGTTTTTTCCCTTCTTTGACTTCCATGGACAGATCCGCTCTCGACACATTATTTGTTTAGACTTTTCTGATGCAGAATCAGGAAGAATTAGGAAAAGACTAAAAAGCAGATGGGCCGGGGGAAGACATTTCTGGGAAATGTGGCATGGTGCCAACATAGTATGAGAAAAATGTTGGAAAAAGGAAATTTTAAGAAGCATCACTAGAGATTATCAAGTTCATGGCATGCAAGAAATGCAAGGGACGAGACTCCATTATCCTTATGCTACTTTTGTTGTTGTGTCTTGATTACCACACCATTCTAACACTGGACTACATGGAGAACGGATTTAGCAGGGTTACATATACTTGTGTATAACCCAAATCTTTCTTCCTGTTAAGTTCTCTAGAGCCATCTGGCCTAGAGATAGCCTTCTAAGTATTTAAAGATGCTAATGCTATTCTTATTTTCTCTCTCTCTCTTTTCTTCTTCTTATTTTTTTTGGTGAGGAAGATTGTTGCTGAGCTAATATCTGTGCCAATCTTCCTCTATTTTTTAATGTAGCATGCTGCCACTGTGTGGCTTGATGAGTGGTGCTAGGTCTGTGCCCAGGATCCAAACCTGCAAAGCCAAAGCGGAGCGTGCGAACTTGACCACTACACCACTGGGCAGGCCCCAACTTTTCTCTTTTTAATTAAACATTTCTAACTCTATCAGTTATTTCTTTTTTCCTTTTAAAGAACAGTTTATTGAGGTATAATTGACACACAATACACCAAACATATTTAAAGTGTACAATTGGATTAGTTTTGATGCATGTATATCACCACAAACCATCAGCACAGTCGAGGTAGTGGACATATCCATCACCCTCAAGAGTTTCCTCGTGACTCTTGTTGATACCTTCCCCCTTCCTTCTACTCTCTCCCTGATTTGCTTTCTATCACTAGAGATTACTTTGTATTTTCTAGAGTTTCATATAAGTAGAATCATACAGTATATACTATTTTTTGGGGGGGGGGGCGCAGTTCTGGCTTCTTTCACTCAGAATAATTATTTTGAGATCTATTCATGTTGTTGGGTATATCAGTAGTTTATTCACTTGTACTGTTGAACAATGTTCATTGTATGGAAATACCTCAGTATGTTTATTCATTCATCTGTTGATGACATGTTGGATTTTGTCAGTTTTGGGATATTGCAAATAAAGCTGTTATGAACATTCATGTACAGGTCTTTATTTAGACATAAGAGTTAATTTTTCTTGGGTAAATAACTAGCATTGGAATGTTTGGGTCATATGGTAGATATGCGTTTAACTTAAAAAAACAAACTGCCAAACTGCCAAACTACTTTCCAAAGTGGGGGCACCTTTCACAGTCCGAGCCGCAGTGGATGAAAGCTTCACTTCCTCTGCATCCTCGCGGGCGCTGGAGTGGATCAGTCTTTGCTCATTGTAATCGATATTTAGTGGCATTTCACTGTGGTTTTAACTTACATTTCTCTGATGACTAATAGGGTTGAGCATCTTTCATGTGCTTATTTGCCATTTTGTACACCTCCTTTGGTGAACATCTGTTCCAATCTTTTTAAATGGGGTTGTTTGTTTTCAGAGTTCTTTTTCTCCTCTGGACACAATTCCATTATCAGACTTAGGATTTGAAAATATTTTCTCTCAGTCTGTGGCCTGTCTTTTCATCCTTGTAACAGTGTCTTTTGAAAGTAATTTTTAATTTTAATGAAATTCAATTTATCATTTTTTTCATGGATCATGTTTTGGTATTGTATCTATGAAATCTTTGCTTAATCTAAGCTCACGAAGAAATTTTGCTATAATTTCTTTAAAAGGTTTTACACTTTTAGATGTTGCATTTATATCTATAATCGATTTTGAATTAGCTTTTGTATATTCCTTTAGGTAAGACAAAAGTTCATGTATTTTGTGTATAGATATTCAATTATTCCAGCACAATTTGTTGAAAGAATATCTCCTTTTGCTACTAAATTGCCCTTGCAACTTGATTAAAAATCAGTTATTTGTGTACGGATAGCTCTATTTCTTAACTCTCTATCTCACTGATTTGCTTGTCTATCTTTACACGGCTATCTCATTATCTTGATTACTGTAGTTTTATAAGTCTTGAAATCAGGTAGAATTAGTCCTCCAACTTTACTCTGCATTTTTCGAGTTGTCTTGGCTATTTTGGGTCCTTTACCTTTTCATATGGATTTTGGAATTAGCTTGTCAAAATCTACAAAAACAGCCTGCTGGGATTTTGGTTGGGATTGCATTGCGTTTGTACGTGAATGTGGAGAGAATTGATGCTCTAGTGAGGATTGGCATTATTCCATTTACCTACATCTTCTTCAATTTTCCATTATCGATGTTTCGTTTTGATAGCCACATATCAATCTTGCACATCTATTGAGATTTATTCCTAAGAAATTTGTATTTTTAAATTATTTTAAAAGGAATTTTTAAAATTTTAATTTGCTGTTGTTCTTTGCCAGTATGTAGAGACATAATTGATTTTCCATTTCGTGTTTTGCAAACTTGGTAAGCTGACTGCTAGGTCTAGCAGCTTTTTTGTAGGTTCCATGGGGTTTATTACAGTTGCATTTGACAATAAAGAGACGACTTACTTCTTCCTCTACTCTGGTCTCTTTTCTTCCTTTTTCAGTCCTAACTGCACTAGTTAGAACCTTCAGTACGATGTAAAGTAGATATGACAAGTTCAGACATCCTCGTATTTTTCCTGACCTTAAGAGGAAAATATTCAGTCTTTCATTGTTAAGTCAGATGTTAGCTGTAGATTTGCATAGATGCCTTTTATCAAGTTGAGAAAGTTCTCTTCTATTTACAGTTTGCTGAGAGTTTTTATCAAAAATGTATGTTGGATTTTGTCAAAAATTTTTTTTGTTTCCATTGAGATGATCATATGGCTTTTCTTTTCCAGTGCGTTAAAACAATAAAGTTGATAATTTTCAAATGTTAAACCAAAATTGCTCATCAACATTGCTTTTGTGGGGTAAACTCTACTCTTTCATGATGTATTAAACTTTTTATATATTGTTAGACTTGATTTGCTAAAATTTTTTAAAAGAATATTTGAATTTTTGTTCATGAGGGATATTGGTAAGGAGTTTTCTGGTCTTAACGTCTTTGTTTTGGTTTCAGGCTAATGCTAGCTTCACAGATTGAGGTCAGAAGAATCCCTCCGCTTCAGTTTTCTGGATGAGTTTGTATAGAATTGTTGTTATTTTTTCCTTAAATTTAGGGAGAATTCTTTAGTGAAGCCATGTGGGCGTGGAATTTTCTTTGTGAGAAGATTTTTAATTACAAATTCATTTTCTTTAATAAATATAGCATTATTCAGATTACCTACTCTTCAGGGAGCTTTAGTTATTTATGTCTTTTAAGAAATTTGTCAGTTTCATCTGTTGTTGAATTTATTAGCACAAAGTTCATAATATTTTATTTTCCCTTTTTGTCTGTAGACTCTGGAGTGATGTAACTTCTATCACTTCTTATTTTACAGTTTGTCTTTTCTCATTTTTCTTATCAATCTGGCTAATAGTCACTCTTATAGATATTCTCCAAGAACTGTATTTTTTCTCTGTTCCTTTTACATTTTCTAAATTTCACTGAATTCTTTGTGATCTTTATTATTTATTTCCTTCTGTCTACTTTGGGTTTAATTTACTCTTCTGTTTCTAGTTTGGAGGTTAGCAGACTTTTTATGCAAAGAACCAAATGGCAATATAATAGGTTTTATGAGCCATGCAGTCTCTGTGCAACTACTCAACTCTGCCCTTGTAGCATGTATGATGCCATAGAATGTAAAGGAAGGAGCCTGGCTGTGTTCCAATAAATCTTTATTCTGCAAAAACAGGCAGTAGTCTTGATTTGGCCCAAGGGTCATACTTTGCCAAGCCTGGTTTGATTTCATATAGTTGAAGCTGAGATAATTGATTTGAAACGTTATTTTCTAGTATAGACCTTTAGTACTATAAATTTCCCCATAAGAACTGATTTAGTGGCATCTTATACATTTTGGTATGTTGTATTTTTCTTTTCATTCAGTTTAAAATACTTTCTAATTTGCCTTCTCTGATCTTTGGGTTTTGTAGAAGTTTGTTATTTAGTTTCCAGAGATCTCTCTTATTGATTTCTAATTTAATTCCTCTGTGGTCAGAAAACACTTTGTATAACCTAAATCCTTTTAAATTTATTGACTTGTTTTATGGCCTAGAATATGGTCTATTTTGATAAATGTTCTCTGTGCACTTAAAAGGAACATGTACTCTGGGGCTGGCCCCTTGGCTTGGTGGTTAAGTTTGGCGCACTCCACATTGGCAGCCTGGGTTCGTGTGCTTGGATCCTAGGTGCCAGCCTAAACTGCTCATCAAGCCATGCTGTGATGGTAACCCGCATGCAAAATAGAGGAATATTGGTACAGATGTTAGCTCAGGGTGAATCTTCCTCAAGGAAAAAGAGGGAAATTGGCAACAGATGTTAGCTCAGGGCCAGTCTTCCTCAACAACAACAGAAAGAATGTGTATTCTACTGTTGTTAAGAGGTATGTTCTATAGACTTCAACTAGGTCAGTTGATTGATAGTATTGTTCAAGTATTCTGTGTCCTAGATAATTTTCTGTCTACTTGTTCTGTCAAATATCGAGAGAGGTCAACTATAATTGCAGATTTGCCTGTTTCTCCCTGCCGTTCTATTAGATTTGGCTTCATATATTTTGAAGCTCTGTTAATAAATGTATAAACATTTAGCATTCTTATATCCCCTGGGTGAATTTACCCTAACCGTTATGAAATGATCATTTTTATCTCTAGATATGTTCTTTGATTTGATATCTATTTTGTCTGATGTTAATATAGCCACTTCAGTTTTCATTTGGATTAGTGTTACCATGTATGCCTTTTCCCATTCTTTTATTTATAACCTATTTGTATCTTTATATTTAAAGAGCGTTTCTTGTAGGTAGCACGTGACTAACTTTTTTTGGGTACAATCTCACAATCTGCCTTTTAATTGGGATGTTTAGGTCATTTACATTTAATATAATTATTGATATGATTGGGTTTAAGACTACCTTGTTATTTGTTTTTTATATTGTCATCTGCTATTTGTTTCCCTTTTTTGCCTTCTTTTGTATTAATTATTTCTTTATGATTCACTTTATCTTACCTGTTGGCTTATTAGTATAACTGTTTGTTTTATTATTTTAGTTGTTGTGTAATAGTATATAGTATACAATTTAACTTACTGCAAACTACCTTTAAGAGATTTTATTTGATTTTATAAATAGAATAAGGACCTTAAGATAGTATACTTTTATTTTATCTTAAAGATTGGCACCTAAGCTAACTGTTGCCAATCTTTTTTTTTTTCCTGCTTTTTCTACCCCAACCCCCCCAGTACATAGCTGTGTATTTTAGTTGTGGATCCTTCTAGTTGTGGCATGTGGGATGCTGCCTCAGCATGGACTGATGAGTGGTGTCATGTCTGCACCCAGGATCTGAATCAGTGAAGCCCTGGGCTGCTGAGGCAGAGCACACAAACCCAACCACTTGGCCATGGAGCCGGCCCTGAGAGAGTATACTTCGACTTCTCTCCTCCTGACCTTTGTGCTATTGTTATTATACTTTTGATTCTTATGTGTGTTTTTAACCTCATAGTACATGGTTATTATTTTTGTTTAAACAGTAAATTGTCTTATAAAGAAATTTAAATAAGAAAAAAAAATCATGTATATTTATCCATGGAGCTGCTGCTTCCATTGTTTTTCATTCCTTTGTGTAGATGTGTATTTCCATTTAGTATCATTTTCCTTCTGCCTAAAGGAGTTCCTTTAGCATTTTTTTGTAATGTGGGTCTGCTGGTAGTGATTTCTTTCAATTTTTGTATGTCTGAACAAGTCTTTTTATCACTATTGTTTTTTAATTTTTTTTTTGCTAGGTGTAGAATTCAAGGTTAATAGTTTTTTCTTTCATTAATTTAAAGATGTTGCTCTACTATTTTCTTGCTTGCATTTTTCTCTGATAAGAAATCTTTCATCATTATCTATATTTTGGATATATGTAGCACGTCTGTTTTTTTTTCCCTAGCTGCATTTAAGATTTTCCCTTTATCACTGGTTTTGAATAACTTGATTATTATGTGCCTTGGTGTAATTTTCTTCATGTTTCTTTTGCTTGGAGTTTGTTGAGCTTCTTGGATCTGTGGGTTTACTGCTTTTATCAAGTTTGAAATGTTTTGCCTTTATTTCTTCAAATGTTCTTTCTTCTTCTTCCTTTGCAGGCTTCAGGTACATGTAAATGGGTCCCTTGTAATTGTCGTGCAGTTCACTGATAGTCTTTTTCTTTTTCAAAATTTTTTTTTCTCTGTGCATCATTTTAGGAAGTTTCTATTGTTATTTCTACAAGTTTACCAATCTCATACAGTGTATTTTTATCTAAGACATTATAGTTCTTATCTCTTAAAGTTTTATTATACTGCTACATAATTTGTTAACATATTGAATGCATTTATAATGACTGATAAAATGTCCATATCTGCTAATTCTAACATCTGCATCAGTTCTGAGTCTGTTTCAATGGACTTTTCCCCTTGTCTTGTCATATTTTCCTTCTTTGCATGTCTGTTAATCTTTGATTGAATGCCAGACATTGTGAATTTTACCCTCCTGGGTGCTGGGTATTTTTGTATTCCTAAAAATATTCTTTTTTTTTTTTCTGAGGAAGATTAGCCCTGAGCTAACTACTGCCAGTCCTCCTCTTTTTGCTGAGGAAGCCTGGCCCTGAGCTAACATCCATGCCCATCTTCCTCTACTTTATATGTGGGACGCCTACCACAGCATGGTGTGCCAAACAGTGCCATGTCTGCACCTGGGATCCAAACTGGCGAACGCAGGGCCACCGAGAAGCAGAACGTGTGCACTCAACCACTGTGCCACCGGGCTGGCCCCACTAAAAATATTCTTGAGCTTTCTTCTGGGATGCTGCTAAGTAATGTGAAAACAGCATCTTTTTAGTCTCTCTTTTAAGATTCTGTTAGTCAGAGCTAGAATAGCATTTACTCTGGGGTTAATTACTCCCTATTGTTAAGTCAAGGCTCTCTGATTTTATCCTTGCCGCAAGAATTAGATTTTCTAGTCTGGTTTGTGGGAAAAGGCACTATTCCTAGCCCAGTATGAGCCCTGGGAACTGCTTGCTTTAATCCTTTCAGATGGTTCTTCCTCCAACATCGAGTATTTTCTTCACTTACACTGTGGTCAGTACTCTGCTGAGTACTTGAGGGAGATCCTCTGAAGGTCTCTGGAGTTTCTCTCTGTGTATCACTTTCCTCTCTAGTACTGTGCTCCGTGAACTCTAGCTACCTTGACCTCCATGGATTCTCAGCTCTGTATCCTCATACATACTCAAGGAGTCTACCAAGTTACATCTGACTTTCCTTGCCCTGTGCCACTACCTGATATCTCCCTCAAGACAGTAACCTAAAATAATCATGGAATTCACCTTATTATTATTATTATTATTTTTACTATCTCTCATGAATCACTATCCTTTGTTGCCTGAGGTCCAGTGTCTTGAAAACTGTTGTGTCATATATTTTATCCAGTTTTTTGTTTTTTGTTTTCAGTCAGGATGGTAAATCTGCTCCTTGTTACTCCATCTTGTTCAGAACAGTTTATCTTATTTCTTACTCATCACTCTCTGCTATAGAAATTTTTTAGCGAGTGTTTTTGTCTTTTCAATTATATTGTCTATACCAGAAGACAATGTTCCAGGTCAATTCTGAAAAATGCAGAGGAAAGTAGAACTTTCCCTCTTATAATCTATTCTTGATATTCCCATGAGTGCACACGAGAATACACTCCTCGCCATAAGTCTCGTTATACTGTGGGCTGTCGATGTGCATGCAAAGAAGTAAAATATCCAAATATTCCTTACTTATGTAGCTGTCAGCTCTGCTCCCTATCTCGTGTTTGTGCTTCCTATCTTATTTACAGTTCTATTTCTAGTTGCCAGATTTTAATTTATTTTTTACATTGAATTTCACTTGGTTAGATTTCAGCCAGGACTCACTCATTTGCAGCAGAACAGATTTTAGGAGGTACCTAGAATCAAGGGATGGAAGAAGGTGTAGAGAGAAAATCATATTCTTAGGAACAGGCCTTATGAAAGATCAATCAAGCTGATGATATAGAGGGAACATATGATGGTTATAATTGGGAAAAAGAAAAAAAAAAGAAAAAGAAAAGTGAAACAAAAGCCTTCAACTGGTAGAGACTTAGCTGATGTGGGCATTCAAATAGCTAAAGGAATACCTCACTTTTGGTATGGTTTGTGGAACTGGGATGTACTAGTCTGCAGGGTTTGAAATTAAGAGTCCTTGGGCTAAAAGTGAAGTGATGAAAAAGAATTGCTAGAAAGAACCACTGATGTTTTGAATCTGTGCCAGGAAGACTGCATAAATGTGAAGACTGGAGTTGAGTTTTTTCCCATTTTATCTGTGATGATTATCTCAGTGTTATTCAACTGAACTAAAATTTATTTGTATATTTGAAGTTACTGTTTATGATGGTTGGCAGAGGACAAAATTAGAGAAATGTGTTACATTGGTAAAGAGGGATGGAGAAAGGATAGTATCCAGGTCTACGGTCTTAATGAGAGCAGTGTCATTCTTTCCATTAATCTGCTCAATATTAATGCAAAGTTGATCCATGAGCAAGGAGTTTAAAGTTGGGACTCACCTAAGTGGCAGATGAGGGTCTTTATTAAGGTTGTTTGGTGATTTGGAGGCAAGCCTTTTACCCCTTTGGGAGAGGGAGGTCACTTTTGATTGTAGCTCCGTCTGAGAAAGCCAGGATGAGGCAGTGAAGGTGGATGAAGTGCTCCAGGTTCCAGCAGAGACCAGAGTACTGTTTTAAGAAAAAAAGGATTTCTTTCTGTCCTCAGATGTTGTCTCATTCCTTTTCATTTTTTTTGGCTTTTTAATTACTTCTTGTAATTTTTATGTCTTCATTTCTGTGCCCAATATTTTTAATACTTTATGTCTCTTTATTTTCCCTTTGTCTTTTCTTTTTCATTTTTTAAAAAAATGTTCCATTACCTGTGGTGTCCATCTCCTTCTAATAACATTCTACTTGCCACCCTTGCAGGCAATGTCTTTATTGGAGCAAAGAGGATTTTTGGACAGGCAGAAGGAGAAGAGGAAATAGGCCATGAAAATATCTGCTTTTTCTGCAGCAACCAACATGTACCACATGAAATGGGGAGACATCTCAGTGGTGGTTGGTTAGGCCTCATCATGATGGGGTTGTTGAAAAGAATAGTAAACAGGAGGTGGAAGAAAAAAAGCTGTGCCTGCTGCAGAGTAGTTTCCCTTTCTTACTCATGCAGCAGAAATATGAGACCACAATTGATAATTCGGTGACCTTATATTTTGAGTCATGGTCTCCCTCATCTTTGGGAAATTTCCTTCCCACATGCCCACAGCAAATTTCTCCCACCCTTCTCTGTAGGCAAAGGCAGATGCAAGTGGCAAAAACATGATATCCTCAACCAAAACAGAATTTTAATTTAACAAACATCTATTGAGCACTTGCTACACACAAGACAGCGTAAGAAATGGTTGAATTGAAAGTTGCACAAGCCGTGGTCTTTAATTTTCAGGAGCTACAATCCAGATAAGCACAAAAAAGCCATAGTGAAGATGGCAAAAAGATAAAAAGATAAAAAAGATAAAAATAAAAATAAAGATCATGAGAGGAATAAAGTACAGTGGGAACTAGAGAGTTGAGAGGCCATTTCTTGCTATGCGATGCAGGGAGGCTTCACGGAGGACCTGAAATTTCATCTGGATTCTAAATAGTGACAAAGATTGAGGAGGAGAATGTTATGTAAAAGCATAGCGATAGGAAAATGCAGAAGACATTTGCAAAACAACTGGTGGGAAGATGATGGAATTGAAAGAAAATTTCAGGTGAGAGTATGAAACATGGTGGGATCCACATGAAGCAGGCTGGACTTTGTTCTGTAGGCAAAAGGCAACCAATGGACTTTAATAGTCATGATGGTGCGACATAATTTTGCATATGGATAGCTACATTGGTGGCTGAGTAATGATGGACTAGGGAAAGTAGAGGCAGGGAGACCAATCAGGAAAGAGGAAAAGGAATGACAGCCAATTCTGAGCAAGAGGGAAGCTAGATGAGCTGACTTAGAGTCCTGGACTTACAAGCCATGACTGGGGCAAGTTTCCTACTTTCTCTACGCTTCAGTTTCCTCCTCGGTAAATCAAGGATTAGAATAGTAGTTGTTTCATAGAGTTGTAAAGATTAAATGAATTAATATGTGTAAAGCCCTCGGATCTGTGTCTGGCAAATAGTACACAGAGAATAGTGTTATGTATTACTACTAGAGCATTGGTAAGAAGAGACGATAAGGAGTGGATTTGAAAATTATTGTACTATATAATTATGTCATTATTTATATTGGAGTTATTTTCAGCTATTTGCCTATTAGACATAATTCTGTCATTTAGTAAGCAAAGCAAGAATTCAAGTTGTTACTATAGCACTTATTACATCTTATTTATTTCTTGTGACTAATTTCTTCTACAATATGTCTCAGACTTTGAAATAACATATGAGTTGCCCCTAACATACGGGAGTTTTAAAAAGGAGCTTGAAAATACAGTAGGGCCATTTGAGCTATGTGGTCCGAGTTATTGTAACTGATGTTTCATCATCTCTATCTATCTATCTATCATCTATCTTAAATATATTTATTTATTTGTGCTTTCTTACATTGCATCTAACCTATGAGAAGTTAAAGATCCTGAGATCTTTTGCAGATAGAATCATGTAAAGTTCATAACCTTTTTGAGGCAAAGAAAGCTACATTGACTACAGTTTAGAGTGATGGTCACACCAATCCCTGCCTTGCTTTTCTTTCTTCCCTGCTGCTCGACCTCCACCCCTTAAATCATTGCTACAGAGCTGGGGGAGCGCCTCTCCTGGAGGTGTCAGCAAGAAGCAGTGAGAGGGGCTGGAGCAGGCCATCTCTAGCTGCCCTGCAGGCTGCTTTACGTTTCCCCCCACCCTCACCCCCACCCCCACCCCAGGACTTTGGGAAGAAGACAAAGAGAAAAGAGGCTGGCGAGAGAAACAGAGGCAGCTCTCTCTGTTCAGGACTAGGAAAGAGGAAAATAGGGGAGATGAGCAATTCTCCCTACTGCTTCCTGTGCAATCTGAAGTGGGCTTATCTACAGTCTAGACCACACTGAAAATGTGAAGGTCACGATAGCAGAGACATTTGCAGTCAACGTCTAACTGTAAAATGCTTATCTTGATCAACTTTGGGCTTTAATAATAATCCAGGACTTGAGAAAGGAACCATAAGTAACTGTCAGTGGGATGGCAGCCTAGCCAAAGCATCTCTAAGGGAAGAACAGGAACGTGGGGTTCTCTTGTGGCTCCTGTCTCCTCAGCTCTTTCTCTGGGCACCTTTGGCCTTCCTGTTTCAGGGGCCCTACTCAGCATGGACACCTGCTGTCTCCTTTCCCGCCTCTGACAGATGGTGAGAAGGAAACAGCAGAGACCTGGCTGAGAGCTCATCCTGAACACGTTCTTGACTCAAGTGAGTCAAGGGCAGAGGCAAAGTAATTATGGGATTTCAGCCGTGCCTCTGATGCTGCCTTCTCCACTCTGCTGAGGGGGGATGGTCCAGCATTGGAAAGAGATTAACTCACAGGTGGCCTTTAAAAGTAAATGTAGAAGAATATTTACTGGCAGGAAAATTTGTTCATGAAATGCTGTTAAGTGCAAAAGCAGGTAGCAAACATTGTGTACAGTATGAGCTCTACTTGTGAGCCAAACCAAATTAACCATACACATCACACGCGTGCATCAGAAGGCTTAACCACGTTTAACCATAGCCACCTCTGGTGGGGAGGAAATATGGGTTTAGCTATATATGTATAAATGTGTGTGTGTCTGTGTGTATTTACCTTTTTCTTTCCTATCAATGAGTCATTTTTCGTTTTCAAAATAAGAAAGACAGTAGCCCCAGATTCTGCAGCAGCTAAGTGGTGAAGCCTCCACAGATATCCCTTAGAAGCTGGCTCATATAAATGTGACGCTGTCTGGGAAATAATGTACTCCTCATTTCCCTTTGCTTTCTGTTTGTAGTCTCTTCATTTTTTGCACAGAAAGCACAGAGTACCAACCCTCTCCTTCTCTGACAAGGATCTTGGAGTGTAGGTGACTGAACAATCCAGAAAAGGAGAGGTTGAGGAGACCCCCTCCCATACTTCCATGCACCAATCAGTTTCCTGCACAAACCACCCCCAGCTTCCAGCCAACATCCCCTTAGCAGGAAGAGACAAATGGCTGAAACCTTACCACTTGGAGAAGTATCCTATTCCCTGCCAAGGGGCCCATAATTTCCTCGGACGGGCCGAGGGGGTGGAGGGGTGCATGCTGGAAGGATCTGTCCTTCTTGTGTGTCATGTACTGTCCCAACCACTTTCAAGCAATAATGTCAGAGTCCGGTCAGCTTCCAGGCTTTTCCCTTCCTTGGCTTTCTGTGACCAAGGGCCTGTGTACCTTCTGTGATAACTTTTTCTTTGCAAGGCTGATGTTTACACTGACGAAAAAGTTAACAGTTACACTTACACAAGAGAAGGTGAGGAAACTTGGGGCTGGTTCCCGTGTTTGCTCATCAACTGACATTATTTGAGCTCCTTCTGAAGAAGGAAAGGAGCAGGAGGCTGCAGCATGATTTAAACAACAGTGATGAGGCGCTGGTGGAAGTCAGAAAATGCTAAGTGGGGTGGAGTGAAGTGTGGGAAACTCTCTTTAGAAGTTCACTGATTATCCATTGGTAAAATGATAGAAGCCTATTTTTCCCCCTGGCAAGGCCCCCTTTATTCACAATCTGGATGTGAAAAGTCAGAAATCCTGCTTACCTGCCCTTTACACTGTGCTAATTGTGTGAGGTGCCGTCCTTGGAGTGTGGCCACCGGTCTCCTCTCAGTGGGCCTTGTTGTGGAGCAAGTGCCCAGTCCCATTCTGTGTCCTTTAAGGAGGTTGCGGGGAGCACACAGTGAATTCTTTCATCCTCACTGTTGAGGAGGTATAGGCTCTTGTCTTTCGGTATCCTCTTCCTCAAGTCCTGCACCAGCAGGGTTCCTCCCCCGCCCAGTATCCCTAGGAGGTGCATTTCCATGTCAAAGCGCTCTCTGGAGAGAAGGCCTCTTTTTCCTCCACTCCCTGCTTTGTTGGAGTCCTGACTCACTTTAACTCACTCCTTCCCAGCCCTGTTCCAAGTTAGCAGTAGCAGGGAGCAGAACTTATTTAGAAACCAACACCACAGGAAAAACCAGCTTCTTTCTGTGAAGGATAAGAGAAGTGTAATTGCCCTTGAAGATGTCAACTTGTTGTAAGAAAGATTACTTCTCTTGCAGTAAACAGAGAAGTAAGAATCATTCTTTAGTGAAGTTGTAGGTTTTCCTTAAGACAAATGCAAGTGCTAAGACTGTTAGACACAGCTAGGTAAATCCACGGGCTAATTTAGAAGGATTTATAAAGGGGAGTGAGCATGGTTCAGTTTGTATCTACAGACTGTGTCTTGATCCTGTAGAATAGCGGGTAAGGCAGAAGACACGAAGAAGGTTCTTCACGTTCCCACCCTGCTCCTGCTCATCTAAGGCTGGGGACTTGGAAGCTCAAACTGCTCTAGTTTCTGGCAGGTCTGGGGAATCCAAATCCATGTGTGTGCCCTGTTGCTGCCAAGACTAAAAGATGCTTGTGGCAGGAATGCTCTTGGAGGAGTAGTTTTCCAGTTTCAGCCAGTCCTGTTTAGACCCAAGTAAGATAGTGTCCTGAGGCCATCTAAAGTACCGAAAGCCTCCTGCATGGACCGCCCACCCTGGAGGGGCTCAGGCTTCTTAGCTCTTCTCTGACACCAGATGGGAGACCCCATCAGCTTGGAGGAGTGCTGTTGGCCCCCTGGGTCCCCACACTAAAAGGTGGTGTTAGAGCCAGAGGAAAAGTCAGGTCTTGTGGCTCCTGTTTATTTCTGCTGCCCCAGAACTTGCCCTCTCCCCTTCTACACTAGACTTGAGTCATGCTGAAACACTGGGAGTTCTTGAACAGGTCTGCTCTTTTCTTTCCCTAGATATTTCACAAAATGTCCCTTATCTTCCCCTCTTTCCTTCTGGCTAACTTCCCCTTGGCTGACTCTTCCATCCAACTGACTCCTGAGTCTTCGAAAACTGTTAGGTCTTCTCCCTACAGAATGTCACGACTGGCAGGAGGAGCAAATAAAACAATCATAGGGACGAAATAACACATTCAGGAAACCTTCCAATTCCTTGCCTCTTAAGTCCCTTTTTTAATGTGGTGCTTGGAAACACTAATGACCTCTTATTTTATTCTTGAAAAAGTTGACTCATGTCTCTCTGAAACCAAAACAAGAATCTAGGCCTAAAAGTAATGAGTCTATACTAGTAGGACTTTTATGTGCTCCATATGTAAGCTAGTTACAGAAAAGGAGGAAGTGATTCTCACTGGAAAGGCCAATATAGGACATTTTTTTCCAAAGATACCTAGGATGTAAACAGAAGTATACAAAACCTTGCTTTTAAGATAGTGTGCAGTCTAGCAGTGGGATATGGCACTTATATTTATTTTCTATTACTGGGTAACAAATTAGCCGCAAATTTAACAGCTTAAAACATCACCCATTTGTCAGCTCCCAGTTCCGCAATTCAGCAGTCTGGGCTGGGCTCAGTAGTTTTCTGCTCAGAGTCTCACACTCAAGGTGTGGGCTGAGCTGAGCTCTTATCTGGAGGCTGGGAGTCCCCTTCCCAGCTCACTCAGGTCCAGGCTGTTGTAGGGCCAAAGTCCGTTTTCTTGCTGGCTGCCAGGGACTGTTCTCAGCTTGCAGAGGCCACTCTCAGGTCCTCGCCATGTGCCATCCTCCATCTTCAAAGCCAGCACCAGAGAATCCCCCTTGGGTCAAATCCTTCTCAGCTTTCAAATCTCTTTCATCAGTAAAAGCCATTTTATGGTCTCCCTGATGAGGTTAGATTAGGTCAACTGTGACATAGGATATGACCTAAGCATGGAAACGATATCCCACCATATTCACAGGTCCTTCCCACACTCAAAGGAAGTGGGATGTGGGTCATTTTAGCATTCTGCCTACCTCAGTACTCAATGGATAAGGCAGAATAAGATCAATTAAAAAGATATAAAATGTTTCAGAGTAGTGGAGAGAGAAACTTACTGTATGTGCTTAGCATATGGGAGATGTTCAATCAGTATTTGTTAACATGTGGGAAATATATATATTCTGAGAGCACAATAATGTATTGAACTGTTTTAATCAGAATAAACTAAATTAGTCAAATAAGAAAATACTTTTGACTCACAATTTGGGTAGTTTGATCGTCAAGTTTCTGGGTAGGGGGACTTGAACTCCAGAAGGCAGCATCAAGGGAGGACTGGGGTAGGTAAAGATGCTTCATACATCTAGGGGTTTTGAGCCATTCTTGGGGGAGGAGCAAGAAGATCTGAATTACGGGGAAAGTCCAGGCAGGAACCACAGTAGGTAGCTAGGATCAAAAGCAAGACCTTAAGCTCAGGTATAAGCTGCCCAATGTTTTTTTTTTTTTTTATTCACTGAGATGCTTGAAAGAGTCTTGTTACACAAATGGGTTACTAAATTTCCATTCAATATATCATTCCCTTTGAAAGAGTGGATGAGCTTCCCAAGTAATGTGCTAATAACTGGCAGCTAATGAGATAGACTTGCTTGGACTGGTGTTTGACACCCAGTCACGTTGGCAGCATCTGCCAGTGTCTTCTAGGAGACTGAACTGTGGTCGTTGAAAGTGCTTCTCTGGAATTACTCAATAAAAACAACAATAGAGGTGCTTCCTGGTTACATAACTCCCTCATTTGAAGCAATTTCAGAACTTTAGAGACAGATCTGTTTAGAGCTGTTTCCACCCCTGTTTCAAAAATGGAAACAAGCTGAGGCATTCTGAAGGAAATGGACTTGCCCAAGGTCTTAGTGAATCCGTTGAAGCATAGGAAAGTTAATGCAATATCCCCAAATAGTTTTTAAATTTCTTAAGTGGAGATAATGAAGCCATGTTCATACTCTAAATTGATGCCTGCAATTCTAAGTTGGATATTCATTTTATACATTTTATTAAAAATTCTGTCATTGATTTCAAAATTCTCTAGTCCTGAAATCTTTGCATCCGTGCCCTATATGGAAAATCTGTATATTTTATAAAGCAGTTTAGTTGTTGAAGATTCGGATGAAGCATGACTTACTGAGGATGGACATTTGGAGATTTTAGGTTTAAACATTTTTATTTAATTGTTAGATATACAATTGAATTATTTGACTGGAGTGACCAGTCTGATTATTTCAATGTTATGCAAGAAGTGTTACAAACATTCTCTGAAGTTCTTGGGAAAGAATGTTCAAGACATTTCACTTCTTATAGAAAGTCCAGGCCTAAGCACTCCAGAGCAGGTTTAGAAACCCTTGGCCACTGCTTACCACATTCCTAGCTATTAAGGGAGAAGTCAGAGAGGCACATACATAGAGAGGGATGGCTTACATAACCGAAGGAAATGCAAGCGTAGTCCTAGTAAAATTCCGGTTCGCTGTGGTTGAAGGTCTAATCAAGAGTAAGAAAGGTTACACTTGCTACGAAAGAGTAAAGGAGGAGTGTCAGGAAAGACGGAGAAGTCCATAGCCTGTTTCTGCTAACACAAGAGGTCCACAAAGTGTTTCTCATTCTAAGGTGATGGCTGATTTCCGGTTGGAATGTTACTTATGTAGACACTCGGAAATGCTTAGTAAGGCGAATTCCGTCACACAGGAATACAACAGGATTGTATTTTGGGAACAAGGTCATAAAAACTGACTACAAGTGACATGGATACTGGATGTTTGTGAGGTAGGTTCTTAAACTGTGAGTTTGCATGTTTTTATAACAAATTACTGTTAAACTGGAACATTTAGAGCACTTTAAAATGGTGAGTTTTAAATTAGGAAACAACAGCAAAGTATCTAGAGGGACAGAATATGCCAAAGGAAACCCACAAACCACAAGCAAAGACATTGTTACCATGTGGACTGACCACGACAGAATGCTTACTCCCTTTCCCCTCACAAGGGCTGTTTCAGCTTAACACTAAATATTGACATAAAAAAAAATTCAAGGCTGTAAAAATGTATCTGCTGTCTCTTCCTAGTTTTTGTTTTTCTTCCTCATCTGCTGTAATTCTATGTGAGAAAAGAGAACTAAATGTGACCCCAATTATTGAAAATCGGAGTCTAGCATCTGAATAAAGACTACCTATTAAAGGATGGTGCTAAAGCCTGAGCGCTTTTGCTATCTTTTTGGTGCTGTCACGAGGAGCAAGACTTATTGAAAGACTACAAACCTAACCAAACATGTCTCTCCTCTCAGGAAATTAAATGCATCTCTGGGAGCATTGAAGGTCAGTATCACACTTAGTAGAGGCATTGGCACTGTGCTGGCATCTTGCCAGGCTTTTAAGCCTGTTGGTGGGGGAAGGAGTTGAGCAGCGGGGAAATATTCAAACCCATGTGCGCTTCTCTTTTATCACCGTCATCGTCTACCATGTATGTAATGGTTGGGTGAATAAAGTGAGGACCTTGTTCTGTCTTGACGGTTACAAGTTCCAGAGACAGTATCCTAGAACCAACAAGCGTCTAAAATTTAGTCTCCATCTCCTCAATGTTCTAGAGAATATCTGCAGTACAATTGCTGTCTACGGAAATCTTTGTGAAATTCTCATAAGTGAGAGATGTGTCCCATAATAGGTAGATGTCTGACTTGTACCAAATGTACACTTGGTGTGGAATACTTTTCTTCCAGATTTACATGTGGCTATTTCTTTCTTGTTCTGTAGGTTTTAGTTTATATGTCACCACCTCAGAGAGGACTTTTCTGACCACCCTACCCAGCCACTGCGTAAGACATGTTTTATTTTGATCAGAGCACTTGCCCCTGCCTGCTATTCTTTCTTTTATTTTGTGTTTGGTTTGCGGTCTGACTCCCTGCCTCTTACTTGAAAATGAGGTCCGTGGAAGTGGGAACCTCGTCTTTCTGGTTCATTGCTATTTCTTGCACCTAGAATATGTCACGCCAATGGTAGGTCCTCAATGAATGCTTGTGGGATGAAGGGATTGGTAAAGGAATGAACGATACAATATACACACATTCTGCCAACATCGAATTCTTGGGTTGCCAGGGAAAGTTTTTGGTCTTAATATTCTGCCTTCTGTTCACCAATAATGTTAAAATGCATCCTGTGCCAGTGTGGGAGGTTTACATGAGGCTTTTTCTATGAGCTTGGAAAAGCTTTCTCTAAGAGGGAAATAAGATTATCAGAGAATTTACTTTTAAGATAAACAAGTAATAGATAAAAACTGAGAAAGGAAGTTACCTTAAAAAGACAGAATGGCTCCTAGGCCTGTAAGATTTGATTGAAACAGATACAATGTATTACCGTGTCTAAAAAAAAAAAAAGACAAGTAAATGCATTGGTTAGCGTGAAAACATAAACAAGAGGCCCACAGGCTAACTTGCTGGTGCTTGTCCACATATCCAAGTGCTGTGCATCCTGGGAAAGGGAACCACGGTAACAGATCTCTCTTCTGCAAGATGGTCGCATCTGACCACCACAGCCTGATGCCTTTAAATGTTTGAGTCTTTAACTCACCTTGTTCTGCTCTCCAGGCCCCAAACAAACTTTGCAATGTGATTTGGCTTTCCGTAGAAGTGTGCCTGCCACAAGAGGTGTACTAGTGGTGTAGACTTGAGGTCCTTCAGTCCCTGTGACGGCCATTGCTCATCACACATAAATAATAAGTTGGCATCGGGTTTATGTGTCTACCTAGCTCATCACACATAATTAACAAATCAGCATCAGGTTTATGTATCTACCTGTGAGCTTGGTAAATGTGAGTTGTCCCTGAGAGATGTGCTGACAATTCATATATCTTAGCCGGCTGGGCTCCCAGCAATGATCTAGACTCTGGGATATTCACCTGGATGATGAGTGGAGACCTTGGGAGGGAGGCATAAGTGCTGAATCAAAAATTTCACTTGAATTTTTGAGTTAATGTCCACCTGCTGTCAACTGGGTTGGCTACTTGACTGCATGAAAAGTTCTGAATCTTTCTATCCCAAAGGGATGAGTATCTGTGAAGTTAGGGTTGCCATCCCCATAGCTCAGCACAAGAGAAGGGTAAAGAACCTGGGGGATACACATTCAGAAATGCAGGTCTCAGGCTCATTAGTCCTTTCAAATCCCCTCCCTGGGACAGGCCTTAACAGGAGAATAAAAGGAAAAGGGTGATGTTTTTCTCTCTATGGGATGCCTCCACTTGTCCTACAGCTAAGTGAGGACTCTGACTGCCTGCCTTGATGTTCACAGTCAGGTTCCTAGCAGGGGCTCTGAGGCCAAGGCCGGGAGCCCAGATGGAGCATGGAGAGCCTCTGGACCTAGCCTCTGTTTGTCTGTGTTTGGATGCATCCAAATATGACCAGACTTGCAAAAAGGTCAACTCAGTGACATGTGTCTCTGGCATGTCCAGTCTCTGCTTTCTGAGTCCCTTTCCCCAGAGATGGTGTCCCTCCTGATTTCAACTACCTCTCACCTTGCCATGTTCATTTTCGTCAAGTCTCATTCACACTGATGCCTTACTTCTCCCTAAATCCTTTTATTTAAAAGAGTGTTTTCTTTAATTGTGCTATAGGAACCAGAAAGCAAGCAATAAGGAAGGGGAAAGGGAGACCATTTCTTTGTGTCTGAATTCATGCTATGGTTTGGTACAAGTTTAAGCAGGATAGCAGGTCTGGCAGCCTTTCATAAAGCCAATCCACTGAAGCAGTTAAGAATATCAGCTGGAGCTCGGGAAGAGCTGGTTTCAAAGTCTTGTTTTGCCACTCACTAGCTGTTTGATTTGTGGCATTTTTTTAGCCTCAGTTTTTCCATCTGCTAAGTGGTATTAATAACTACTTCAGAGTGTGGTTGCAAAGATTAAACAAAATAATGAATTTAGAGCTTAGCATGGTCCCTGGCTCATAACAAATCCCCAATACACACCATTATTATCATTTTATCATCTCTGTCCTCACTTTTAGATTCCGTTTAGTCCTCAGAGGGAAGAACCCTGCTAACCCTTGGCTGGTGAAGACATCTTCTGGGCCCAGAGGGACTGACCAAAGTCCACGTCTACACGATCAACTGACCTTCTACCTTCCTGTCCTTGCTCTTTGCTATTCTCCCGCCCTACCCTCTCTCAGCCTGTATTTCCCACCTCTAAGGATCGGAAGCCCTGTTCACTGTGCCTCAGCTCTCTTTTTGCATCCACTTCTGGTGATCTAGGGGTTAAGATTCAGCCCTCTCTCTACCATGGCCCGGTTTGTTTCCTGGTCAGGGGACTCCACCATCTGTCTGTCTGTCTGTCTGTGGGTTGTCACACTGTGGTTGCTGTGTGTTGCTGATGCTGAAAGCTATACCACCAGTATTTCAAATACCAGCAGTGTCACCCGTGGTAGACAGGTTTCAGCAGAGCTCCCAGACTCAGACTAGGAAGAAGGACCTGGCCACTCACTTCCAAAAAATTGGCCATGAAAACCCTATGAATAGCAGCAGAGCATTGTCTGATAGAGTGCTGGAAGATGCAAGGATGGAGCAGAAAGACTGGGCAGGGTTCTGCTCTGCTGGACACAGAGGTGCTAGGAGTCAGAATCCATTCGACAGCACTAACAACCACCATCCTGCTACCAAGACAGTGACACCCTCTTGATTTTATCAGAGAAGACATGGGCTAATGGACAATTGGGGACAGAGAGCTGAAGGCTTGGGCAGGGACTGTTCTGAGGAAGGGTAAAGACTGGCAGTGAGAGAACTGAGGAGACAGAGGGTAGGAGTGGAACCCAAGAAATGTCAGTCCTAGGTGCTGGGGACTGGGAGTGGAACTTAGAGAACCCAGGCGGCATGATGGCGGAAACCATGCTGCCATTTTCCCTGTGTCTTCAGCACTTGGCACAGTGTTTGACATGCAGTCGGCCCTCAACTGTAGTGGAATAATAATTACTGGAGGGTTAAATTAGGAACTTTGTCTAAACTGTGTATGATTGGGAAACTGTTGATTTGCCTGAATGCTGACTACAGACTCTCTAAAAGGAGCTTAAAAACTACGTATTTACTTTGCCCATGTAAAATTTAAGTATTAAATGACATTTATGTGAGCTGTTTATGGTTTGTTAACACCTACAACATAATGCTGATTGTACTTGTCATTACATTTGTATCAGATTAATTTTGTTGTAAATTTTATTTGATTGCAATAGCCTACTCTACATATGCTTAAAATACATTTACAGAATATGAGGCTTAATCCACAAGTAACAACAGGAGCCCTTCTAGATGCTTTATAGTCATGTCTTGTGAGCTCAGCCTTCAAAGAATGTAGCACATGTCCCACATTTGTTCATTCACCAATTTAAAAAGATAAAGAAGAAGAGAAAGCACATTGCTCAGAACTAATGATAGGGCAGTTGTGGCCAGAATGAATGGTCAGTGCACGACATTGTACAGCGCCCATTCCTGGGGAGTGAAGAATAGGAGATGTTTGGAGAAACCCCGTGACCACACGGAAGGGGAGGAGGAGCAGTGAGAAGAGAGCAATGAGGAAGAGAACCAGGGGGCCTGCTGGGCATCTCCGACCATTCTCACCTTCTTGATACAAAAGTAATTACGTTAAAATCCTACTAAAAAAGATATATTTCTGTGTCATCCTATTCATGCCCTAAATTTGGAGTAACAATGCTTGAGCAATTTAATGATCCAAAGACTTTTCTTCCCCCAGAGAGTTAAAGGAAGTGTAAAAATTAGACTTATAAAATTAACGTTCTATTTGAATAGCATTTGTCTTCTTGGTGACCCAATGCTTGTTTATAAACATAGTTAGAGTTTCACTGAATATCTTTCTTCTAGTTAATATCAGAGCTTCCCACAGCCAACCACTTACCAAGCTCTGTACATTAATTTTTTTTTTTTTTGGTGGGGAAGATTGTCCCTGAGCTAACATCTGTTGCCAGTCTTCCTCTTTTTGCTTGAGGAAGATTGTTGCTGAGCTAACATCTATGCCAATCTTCCTCTATTTCGTATGTGGATGCCTCCACAGTGTGGCTTGACGGCTGGTATGTAGGTCTGTGCCTAGGATCCAAACCCGCAAACCCCAGGCCGTAGAAGTGGAGAGTGTGAACTCAACCACTACACCACTAGGATGGCCCCTAAAATGTTTTTCAATAGTTGTCAAATCTTCTGTCTTAGGACAAGTCTACCAGAAGGACATCTCAGGGGAAGGATTGATGTGTAAGTTATTTATTAAGGCAGTGCTTCTAGGAAAAGCAGGTAGAGGACTAAGAGAAGCGGGACAGCAAAGGGTCTCAGGCTGAGCCTGTGAAGAGCTTTGAAGCGTAACTCATGCCGTGGAATTCGTCCCAACAGAATCAAAGCAACCAGACTTTTCAATTTTATAACCACTAGCTGAGGATGGTGGGATTTGCAGGGTTAGTGGTGGTGGGATGGTGTGTGGGGAGTGGACTTTTAGTCACTTTGAGCTCTTTGTGCCTGTGGGCAAAGCCCCTCCAGTGGCCAAGCAGTGTCTCCAAGGAGAAGTACAGGGGTGGGGTCTGTGGGCCTTCAAGCCTCAGCCCAGCCGGAGGTGGGTGCACAGAAAACGTCAGCAAGGCTGCCAGGGGATCTGGGTGGACCAAGGAATGTCCACGACCTCTTCCTGGTTCTCTCTGCCCTCCATTGTCCATCTCTAGCTCATGCTCCTATGATTAGTTCCCTTCCGGATTACGTAAAGAGTTCCTAACCTACATTCTCTGATCTACGCAGTCGCCTCCAAGAAAGCCTGGTAGTAGTCAGGGATCTTCCTAAACTGCAAATCTGGTAGTGCTGGCCTAGTGCTTAGACCTTCAGTTAAAGCCTGAAGTCTGAGCTTCTCACCATGACTTGCCTGATGCTCTTGATCTGACCCCTGAACCCAGACTCCTAGAGCTGCAACCATACAGCTGATGGTATGACTTGCTGCTCTCTGGCCTCTGAGATTCTATAAAGCTATACCCACGGCCTGGAAAGGCCTTCACCCACCTCCTCATTGCCTCATTGTTATTCACCTTTGAAGATCCAGCCCAATCTTCATGACCTCTGGCTTCCCACTATACCCTGGGCTCGCGCTGTTGCAATATTTGCCACATCCTATTTTCCCACCAGACTGTGAGCCTCTTTAAGAAAGCCCTGTGCCCTGTTCATTTCTGCATCTCGTCATTCTTGGACTCTAGTACAAGACACGGTGAAATGAAGGAGGGGAAGGGACCCGCCTTTGCAGGGATCTGCAGAATGCACATGGCCTGCAGGCTTCAAGGGCGCATTCTTTATGTGTTAGGTCATGGGAGCCAGGCAAAAGGTTGGTCTCCTCTATGTGCCAGATAATGGGCTTGACATACATTGTCACAGGTGGTCCTCTCACAGGAGGACTGGGGTGGATGCTATTATCCAAGACACAGATGACCACATTGAGGTCTATTGAGATCAGAGGCATCCATTCTATTTTCGAAAATTTTCTGGCTTCCTCATAGTTCTACCTTTCAGAAAAAAATATAGCTCCCCTGTTCAATTTGGCCTGCATCTACACTGAAAGTAGCAGAGACATTTAAACCAATTAAAAATATATTGTTAAAGGCTGCGCTAGGTATCACATATGCGAAGATGAACGAATCGTGGAAACTCATTGTTATGGATTGAATTGTGTTCCCATAAATTCATGTCAAAGTCCTAACCCTCAGTACCTCAGAATGTGACCTTATTTGGAAATAGGGTCATTGCAGATGTAATGAGTTAAAATGAGGTCATACTGGAGTAGGGTGGGCTCTTAATTCAATATGACTGGTGTCCATATAAAAGCAATGCCATGTGAAGAGATAGACACGCATACAGGGAGAGTGTGAACACATAGGGAGAGATGGGGTGAATCATCTACAAGCCAAGGAATGCCTAAGATTGCCAGCAAGTCACCAGAAGCTGGGAGAGAGGCCGGAAAGAGAGTCTTTCTCACAGCCTTCAGAAGGAATCAACCCTGCTGACACTTTGATCTCAGACTAGTAGCTTCAAGAACTGTGAGACAATAAGTTTCTGTGGTTTACGCCACTCAGTTTGTAGTAATTTGTTATGACAGCCCTAGCAAACTAATATAGTAATCTCAGTCAACTAAGGACAGACATAAAAATGGTATGTTACAGTGTGATGAGACAGAGTAGAGATCTGTGCAAGATTCAGGTGCAGCACAGAGAAGGGAGGGGCTGGCTGAGAGTTTTTCGGAGTTGTATACAAGTCGGCGCTGGTTAAGGAAGGTCGCATAGTGCAAGAGTTGCTTGAGCTGGATTTTGAAAGCTAAGGATGATTTATATTGGCCTCTCTTTACGGCGGTTGTGGCATTCACAGATAAAGCCGACTACTGTGCAGTATTACCCCCATTTCCTCTTAGTGACTTTTGGCAGAGCTGTGCAGAGAGGCTGTAGCAGACATGGGAGCAAGCAGGTGGCTTTGGAGCCTGACAGTAGCCTGGGGAAAACAGCCTGTGATCTGGCACCAATGGGTGTCATTCCGTTCTCACCTCCCACCCCTTTGTAGCATACCCTTTGTCCTCCTTTTTCTTTTTTCCTTTGAGTAAATCTGTTTACTACCCAGAAAAGAACAGGGAAGGAATCGGCCAGTTGCCTGGGGCAGATGGTGCAATGTTAACAGAGGACACACAGAAAGCAGAACTCTTCAGCTCCCATCTTCCTTTTACATTCTCCATCCAGGCTCTTCGAACTCAATAGCATAAAATAAACATCATTAAGAAGAAACTGAAACACGTGTCAATGGAAGAGATAGTAAGGGAACCCCGGCTGATTTAAATGATTTCATGTCTTCAGATCCAAGTGAATTACACCCAAACAGTGAAAGAATTTGCAGAAATGACCAATGAACCACTGAGGAGAAATTATTTTCAGGTGTTTTAAAATTTTTTTTAGAAATTCTGGATAATATAAAATGTGCCTGAAGCCTGGAGTAAGGCAAACATTGTTCTCATACTCAAAAAAAATATAAATTCACAGAAAACACAAGTTGATATGGATTCCTGCAAACTCTTTTGATTATTTTACCTATCCACATCCAAACATACAAAGCTGAAAAGAGGGAGGAAAGGGCGCAGAGAAAATGAAGGAAGGAGAGAGTTTGAGACAGAGAAAGAGAGAGAAAGAATAGAGAAGAAAAGACTGAGAAGGGAGAAGACGTTCATTAGATTTATGAAAATTATCTTAAGTTTACAGAGTGCACACAGCTCAATTCGTCTATAATTGTAACTTCCATAATCCTGCAAAATTTCGGGACAGGCTATTAAGTAAACATGATGGATGCCTTGACAAAAAAAGGAGGTGACTCATAAGAACCAGAGAAAGCCAATTCAGAAAAAAATCGTGCTGAGCTTGGAACGTCCTTCCTTCCTTATTTCCTTTGCTTTGTCTTTTCTCATTTCCCCAGAGTGAACTCTGCTCTCATTCCACCCAAAGGTACAGCACCCCCGGACCCCCAAATGGAAAGTTACAATCTCCACGTTCTACACACTGTTCCCTGGAAGCTGGTCCTACCTGGAGAGCAGGCAGGGTAGGCCATTGTGCTCCTTGTCAGCCCTGGAGTTGTGTTTTCTACTCTTCAGTTCCTCATCCTGACGCCTCCTTCCTTGCTTTCTCTCCTCTCAGCACCCATCAGTCCTGGTCTTCTGAGTTAGCCACTTTTCCTTGTTCCTGTTATGAGAATCTTCCTAGGGCTTTAGTCCATCCAAGAACTGACTTCTGGCTTGCTTTTGTCAGTGGATTCTTAGGATCTGCGTCCTTGATGGATGGGTAGGAGCAGGAAGCCTCTCAGCTGTCTACCCTCAGACTGCTTTATGGACTACACCTGTTTTGGATACTCACATTCTCCTCCATTAGGATCATTGCTGCTTCTTGAACCATGTCGTTGTTACTCCTTTATTCTATACTAATTAGACACAGCTCTTTGAAACACATAACTCTGAAGCCCATGCTTCAGAGTAACACTGACTCAGATTTTTATCTCTAAAAAATGAAAATCAGATCATATCTTTCTCTTGCTTCAAATTTTGTAGATTTTTCATCACACTTAGAATAAAATCTCAACTCTTTATCATGGCCTGCAAAGACCAACATAATCTGGCCACTGCCCACCTTTGTTCTTAAACAAGCCAAGCTAGTTCCTGCCTCGGGGGCTTTGACGTGCTTGCTCTCTTCCCTAAGATCTTCATGTTTCTGGATCTTTCTCTTCATGCAAGTTTCGGGAGAAGCTTTCCTGACTTCCTTGACACAATCAGCCCTCTTCCGCCCTCCAGTCAGTCTCTGTTGATAGCACGCTGCTTCGTCTACCTGGCATGTAATACTCTATAATTACCTTGTGTATTTACTTGGTTTTCTTGTTTATTTCCCTTTCCTTGACCCCTCAGAATGTAAGCTGCATGAGAGCAGGGACCCTATTCCCAGCACCTGGACAGTTCCTGGTGTATGGTAGATGCTCCATAAATGTTTGAATGAATGAATGAATGAATGAATCTTTGTTCTGTACTTAGTGACTACATGGCCATGGATTAATTACCTCCGTGGGCTTTAGTCCCTTATCTTTACAATGTGATTAGCAATTCCCATCTCATCGAGATTTTGTGAGAGTTGAATGAAATTTCATAGGTAAAGTGTCTAGAGCAGAGCAGGAAATAGAAAAACCACACAATAACTCCTAGGTGGGGTTATTATGATATGCTAGTCTCTGAGAAAGGCCATGAGAACACAGAGATGATTCTCAGAGTCTTTTTTCCCAAAGTGCTCAGTGGCTTTGTCTGAACGAGGATTCGAGGTGTTGCATGTCTTGGACACCACACCTCCTCTGCCCTGCTGAACCTCTTCTGACAGCCAGACCCTCCCCAGGTTGAGTAGTGTTCTTGGTCCTGATTATCCGCATTTCCTTGTCTTACTGTGAATAAACAAACAGCCAAGGAGTATTGACAATCCCCGAGATTACAAAGATAACCTAATTCCCTTTTATGGATAGAGATATTAGACAAGAATTTCTAGGTATAGCATAGAGACTCAGTATCTATGGATTTCAGTATAGAATAGGACCGCCTTTTATGATTTCTAATGACTGGTATAGGTAAACATGGGATTATGCCTCTTTGACTATTCATTTAGATAAACCTAAACAACTCCCAATATTTTCTAAGATCCAAAAGCACTCTTATGATTACAAATTATAATGAAGATTCATCGTTGGAAGACTGAATGCTAAATTTACAGGTCTGTATAATCAGATTTGATTATGCAGGGGTGTCTAATTCATTCACTCCCAGTCAGTCAGTCTCTGTCACATTGTCCTGGAGAGTGAAGGGCCCTGAGCTCTAATATCTCTCTATTTTAATTAATTGAACAGAATAAGAAAGTACAAAATGATGTCTGTAGCATGGTACTATTTTAATGAAAAATATATATTCATGCATGGACAAAAAGTAGTGGATGGACATACACCAAAATGTTAATAGTGGTAGTGAAATTTTAGGCTTTTTTTCCTGTTTTTTTCAAACTATGCTGCCTTGATAACACATGGCTTTCCTAAGTAGAAAATAAAATTATACAAATCAGCTGCACACTTACAGGATGCAAGAGGGATGGTCTGTGAGCTGTTCAAGTGAGGAGAGACTCAGGAGCTGAGCTGAGCTGACTGTGGGTCACAGCACAATGGCATCTGGGACATGGACCCCAGCCTCCAGAATGGAGGCACAAAGTCTCACATTTTAAGAAGCTTATTTTGGAATTAGGGTAAAATAGACTTTGGTTTAATTTTAAGATTGCATTTCTAATAAGTATAGCCAAGAAAGAAGGCCATTTTGTTAGACTGTAAGCTCTCAATCATACGTGGCCTTTCTCTGACAGAGGTGCTGGAGAGAGGATTCCTACCCTGGGTCGGGAGCCGGCCAAGATGACGTCTAGTGTTTCATTCTAGGCTAGAAGTTGTGGTTATCAAACCTGTCAGTTTCCCTACTTGTTCATTACTCATAATATCTCCATGGGATGGTTATTATTTTTTATTCATGAAGAAACTAATGCTCAGACAGGTTAAGAAATTTGCTGAACAACCCAGACCTTATGTTTCTGAGCTGGGACTTAAGCTTAGATCTATTTGGCCCCAAAGTCCAAAACTTTCTGTTAGGTGATGCTCCTTTCCAAAACTGTGATTCTGTACTCATTTCATCACTTTCCTTTCCTTTCCATGACTTAGGCAACAATGGCCTTCTGGTAGTACATTTGGCTTTTGTTTAATTCCTCACATTGACATTCAAAGGCGAGGAAATAGGTGGCTGACACCTGGATAGTAGTACCATTACTTATCATTATTATTATTTTGACATAGTTGGAGAAATTGTAATTAAAAAACTTCCAGTAGGAAGTGTCTAGAAAAATCTTAAGATTAAGTGTTTAAAGATCACTCTTTTTAATATTGAAACACATAGTATGAAAGTTTTAGTAAGAAACTAATGGGAGACAATTGAACAATAAACTAGAAGTAAAGAAACATGATTCAGTGCTGTTCTAATAGGGTCTCCAAATTTCACTTATTTGCACGCCATCTCCATTTTGTGTGGATTCTCATTCTTCCTCTTGGGTTAATCCCAAGTAGTGGTTTCCCTGTGCGTTAGTTGCCAGGCAGTAGTCTTAGTCAGGATGCCTTGATCCTTGGGTATGGCGTAAATTAGACACGGCTCTTGGGACGTGCACAAAAAGAGTCCATCCTACATGGGCTTCAGCCCAGTCAAATCGTGGAAGTTGGAACTCTTGCATGTTTAAATTATGTTGCTGCAGCAGTGAGCTCAAGAAGGACTGCTGTATGAGATCAGGTAAGCTAAGGAGGATGTTAAGGTTTTGGCAAACTGACTTCTTGACAGCCTAACATGGGGGCCTTTATCTTTGATTTATTTGTTGATTGACAGGGGGCTTGGGCTGCAGATTCTAGCCCTCATGAGACTCTGAGGCCAGCAGACACAGCCTGGGCATGGAAGGCGAACTCTGTGCAAGCAAAACCTGGCCATGCAACTTACTATGCTAGGATCTTATTTCCCCTGACTGCAACTTTATCATCTATAAAATGGTGTCGTGATAACTGCTAACAGGATTTTTGAGAAGATTGAATGGTTAATGACACAGAAACAAGGATGTGGAAATAAATAGGGAAAGAAGCAAAACAATGAGTGAAAATCCCCAAATCAAGGCTCTGCTTCACAAATCTTTATGCTTGATTTTTATGCTGGTCAAACATTTATGAACTATTGTGGAGACAGAGTCCTAGCTCTTCATCTTGCCAGGCTCAGAAGAGCTGTCTTTCAAAGTGAGCAGCCTGGTCTAATGACCATAAAACCCCCACAAGCTGTGGGATTACACATGAAAATTAAAGCCAATGGAAATAAACAAGGCTGACTAACAAATAGTCATCATGGGACCAGCCTGGTGGCACGGTAGTGAACTTCCCATGTTCTGCTTCGCTGGCCTGGGGTTCGCCGGTTCAGATCCCAGGTGCAGACCTACGCCCCGTTTATCAAGCCATGCTGTGGCAGGCGTCCCACATATAAAAAGTAGAGGCAGATGGGCACGGATGTTAGCTCAGGGCCAATCTTCCTCAGCAAAAAGAGGAGGATTGGCAGTAGATGTTAGCTCAGAGCTAATCTTCCTTAATAAAAAATAAAAATAAAAGACAAATAGTCACCATGACATACCACCATCTAGGAAACATATTTTTGCACTTTATTCCCACCATTCTATCAAAAGAGCATAAAATTTGAAATGCTTGAGATTGAAAAATAATACATCTTTCAAGTATTCACCATGGCAGTTGGCAATGAGAGTAGTTATTAAAAACCTTAGCTGTGTTTTCAAATAAGAAGTGAAATAAGACATAAATTGCTTCATGAAATAAAGGCAGCCACAACGATTAATGGTCAGTAGTATGTGTTATTTATTCTACCATAGAGTGAGGGGAAGAGATGTTTGAAAATGACTGGTTAAATATCAGTCCATTTTACTTAATAAGTGATAGTTATTTCCTACATTAAATAAAACTCAATCTACTTATGCAGAACTCACATTTAAGTCTCAAGTTCAGCTTTGGCTGAATAATCAGAAGCTGTCACGTGGACCAAAGCAGGGAGACTTTTGGTAAGGATTCTGTGACGTGGTTATATAGGAGACCGAGTGGATTTGGTTAAGGCTGGATCACTTCCATAAAGTCCAAAGATAATTTAGTGGAAAATTGGTCACAGGTAACCTTGCAGTTTCAAAGGGCATTTCTGACTAGACAAACAGCGTCTCCCAACATCCCCTCCACTGAAATAAACAGCTGAGTGTTCCCTCGCCACAGGCTGGGTAAATACGAACTCAACCGTCTGCCTGCATGGCAGGAGGAGCAACACTCCCTATTTTTTAGCAAAATATTTTTCCACTCTGGTCATCCAAAAAACTCTCCAAATCCAATACGTTTCAATGAACTTTTAAGGCTTCTCTATTTTTCTCACTATTTATAGCTTTCAGATGTTGGCAGGTAGAGAACTGCATTTTCTTTGGAATAAACTCATAAACGGCAGTGATGCAGTTTCATCACATGCCACGTGGTATTAAGTAAGTGTTAAAACGATCCTTCTTTCTGAACGTAAACATCGACAAAGACCAGAAAACAAGATAAACCCCTCGCAGATATTGCATCAAAGGTCGTATTTATGTTGTGAAGAGTTTTGGTGGGTGAGGACACTGGGACTGGGCCCCAGGCAAAGCCCAGGCTGCTCAGGGCTAACGTGTGGGAACAGTCCTTAGGAGTCGAAAGGGCGCAGCTCCAGGATGCTGCAGTCTGCCCCTTCAGTGAGAATGAGGCTGAGGAGGGCAGAAAGGGAACGTGAGATTGCCTGACTGAGCCTAGTATTTAATACATTACAAGCTGTTTGCCAATACAACACCTTACTGGTCCTTATAACAGTCCTGGGCAATAGACAAGGTAATTATTCATCCCTTTTTATGGATGAGGAAACTCAGTTTCAGAGAAATGACTTAACCGAGGTTCCACGGCTAGAATGTGGCAGAGCTGGAAGCAGAAGCTAGATCTTATGATGGCTAACCTTGTTTTCCTTCCCTTACTCCACACTGTTCCTACAAGAATTCAGCCCACAGACGTTTCCAGTCTCACCAGGAAGACGATGTATTCACATGAAAGAGCCAGTGAATACCAAGAGAGAGAAATTAAAGGGATTTGTTTAGAGACTGAAAGCCAGTATTCCAGTTGCTAGTAAAGGATTATATTTGGCTGATTAGGAGACAATAGTCTGGTACAATTGAAATGTGGGAAAGTGGAGTTTAAATACCCAGTTCTGTCTCTAACCAGCTAGTTGACCTTCTGAGTTCAGTCTGTGGAGCTGTAAGGCCCCCTGGGGACTGTGGTGAAGTCAACAAGGAGGAAGCCCCTCCGGGGCCACTTGAGAGAGACCCTCCACGATTTCCCCCCAGAGCACCTGCGCCAGGATTCACTGAGGAGGCAGGATTGAATGGGGAGACTGCGGCTGGATGGAGGAAAGGTCGACGGGAAATACAGTGCAGAAAGACAGCCTGAACAAAGTTATCATGGCAAGGGCCAGGAGTGGGACTTTCGATAGTCAGGTAGATAGAAAAACAAAATGTGCGGACAGTTCAACAATTATTAAATCAATCTTATCCATGTAGCTTAGTCAGTGTGGACATTTCAGGTTAAAATCTGCTCCAAGTGTCAAGATAGTCATCCCAAGACTTTCCTTCCTCTCTTCTTCCTCCTCTCTTCCTCCTTCCCTCTCCCCTCCTCCCTCCCTCCTTGCCTCCCTTCCTCCCTCTCTTCTCTCTCCCATCCTCTCTTCCTCCCTCCTTTCCTTCCTTCCTTTGCACCTTGCCTGCTTGTAGGTAAAGTACTTTGGAGTGTATTTCAGGTGGGTGGATTTATTTGTCTAAGGCAGGGAGGGTTGTCAAATACAAGTCAAGCAGCCACACCCCTGCCCTGACAGACCATGCTAATCAGTCACTGCTCTCTGGGCAGACCTCAGGATTGCTCTCAAGGTGCCTGGGTTAGTTAGAGTTGGCACAAGTGGAGAGAGCTGTTTGCCAGAACAAATCTAGGACACAAATGGCTTTCCATTAAAAAAGGGTGAAAGTGTATTAGAAAATGCACTTCTTTTACCCTTTTCAAATGTTTCCCCCTGCTGTGTTGATCTCAGCGAGAGCCTCAAGCAGAAATAGAGAAATGTTATTCCAAGTGAGAGTCTAGAAAAGATTTTTTAGAGGCCTAAATATGTCTGATGAATGGATATCATCTTTTGCATATTTTATCAAACAAATTGACTTCTGGAAGTTCTGATGTTTGCCCCCTTGTAAATTTGAATTTCCCTGGTGCTAAATTTGCTTTCTGAGATCTAATGCAAATACATTATACGTGCACATATCTGTAGATGTTGTGAGCTCAGTGTCTGAATCAGAGTTGGAATCCCAGCTCTGTCTCTTTGAAGCTCAGTGCCTTTGAGCAACTTAATTTGACCTTTCTTAGCTTCAGTTTCAGCATATTGGAAAAGGAAATAATCACTTCTATCTCAGAGAGTTGTGGTGAAGAGCAAATGTGATAATTCATGTAAAACATTTAACATAGTCTCTGACACATAGTAATACCCAATAAATGTGAGTTTGTGTGAGTTTTATGTAGCTGATATTATCTAGCGTGAATTAATGACTCTGATGCTCACTGATTGTTTGGCAAAATGCTACATTTCTTTGCTTCTGTGGGTTCAAGTTAGACTTTTAATGCTACTTACATTCTGTTTTGTGGTATCATCATGATTTTTTGTGTATGTTTGAACTCCAGGAAAAATGTCCCTTCTTTTGGTAGCTGATATATTCAAGCCACTAGTCCTGGAAGAAAAATAATCTGTCACTGAAGTAGATGAGAGTTGACTCGATAGACCGTGCACTCTATCTTAAACATTCATAACAGGCATCATATGGTCTCTGTGGGATGAAACAACTCCTCTCAAGGTTTGGAAATCCCTTGTACCATGGCTCTCATAGAGCAAAGCCATTATAATTCTAAAACAGCTATGCCTGTTTGGGGAATAAAACACCAAGAAGAAAAGGCATTTCACGTACATTACAATGATGCTTATGTGTTGTTTAGATACGTGTGCACAGACTGTGCAGAAATGTATGTGTATGAGACACGCATGCATCCATGTGCACATAGGTGTGTGTGGTGTTTTAAAATCTTGTGTTTGTTATAAGTTATTAGCTAGGAGTTTTTTGGAATCTGCAACACCTGAATTCCAATTCTGACTTTACTGGTCATGTAATTTTGGACAAGCCTCCCCTCCTCAAACTTAGGTAACATATTTAAAATGGAGATCAACACACCTTCATAACCTTTCATAAGAAAGATTAGTTCACGTGAAATAATACATGTGAAAAGCATAGTAAAATGTTTGACACATATCAATTGCACAATTAATAGAGCTATTAATAATAACAATAAGTAAACAAAGTAAATGATTAAAATAATGTCCAGGGCAAGGAAAACTGGTTTTCACTTCATTATTCAAGGGCTCACTTTGATTTTTATTTGATAGAATAATCATTTGCTAGCTTAAGTAACGCATCATTCCTTAATTTTAACTGTCATGTGAGAACTTTAATAATCCATTCCTCTTCTGAGAAATATAAGCACTTAGCAAATAACTGACTTCCTGACCCAGAGTTTCCTAATCACAGAGAATGTCTATCTCTCTGGCTGCGCTCTGACGTGGCCGTTCCTATTGAAAGAACGAAACCGTTAGTTTTTGGGTGGTGAACATGATGTAATCTGCACAGAATTTGAAATATATTATGATGTACGTCTGAAAATAAGTAAACGTAAAAATAAATAAATAAATACAACAAAATCAGAAAAGAAAAAAAAAGGATGAAACTGAATACTGGATTGTTACAGGTCCTTGCAAAGCACAGCTGGAGAAGTGTCCTGGCCGTACACCTGAAGAAGAGCTATAAAACTATATGTACTTATCAAATAATCACTTATGTATTGATGGGAAGCATTTCTAAAGAACACTAAAATATTAATACAAACAAATAATAGCCCATAGCAGGTTGTGATTACTAAGTTTGCTGATTATTTTCTCAGTTAGAAGAGTGACTTGTATTTGTTTTTAATGAGAAGGTACAGTACATGCTAAATTTCACCTTTAAATTCATTAGTTTGGAGATAAACAGCATTCCTAAAAGGCCTCTTGGGTTTATAATAGTGCTTTATTTTTATGTTAGAAAAAAATATTCACAGATCCACCAAAACAATACTATTTGGTTAACACTACCGACTTGGAGTGATGAGGTACCACTGGGTCTCTGTTGGTCACGCTGTGGTGCCTGATTACAAACACAGCTTCCACCAGGTCCCAGGACTCAGAGGCCCCCTGCCCTCAGAGCAGGCGTTGGGTGCAGAGCAGGAATAGTTCAGCCTGCTTCCCACTTACAGTCGAGACGTGCGCCATTATGATTTACCCAATTTTCCAATGAGAAACGCTGAATCAATTTAATGATTTTATTTGAAGAAGAGTGAATTTGGAGTTAGAGGACAAGTCTACCATTTACTTCTGTGCATCTTTGAATGATAGTTAAATTTATTATTCCTAGAATCTGTAAAACAGGGCTAATGACACCCACTTCATAAGACTCAATAAAAATTAATAAAATTACATGAGAAATTGCTTTGTAAGTAATAAAATATTATAAATATGTAAATTTGTAAAATATCATCCTAGTCCTTTTTTTTGTTTAATTTTGTATTGAGGTAACATTGCTTTATAACATTATATAAATTTCAGGTGTACATCATTATATTTCAATTTATGGGTAAACTACGTTGTGTTCACCACTCAGTCTGTATCCTATTCTTTCTTAATTCTCACTGAAGTTGTGATCAGTTTGTGGTGTTTGGAAAGCACTTTGAATCATTAATTCATCCACGTAGGTTAATATTTGGCCAAGAGAAAAACAGCTATAGTTTATACTTAAATGTAATTGTATTTAAAAAAATAAGAGCTCAGAGGTATTTTCTATTATTTGCAGGTTCTGAAGGTATATACGTGTAGGTTTCTGGGTAAACATTTCCTCTGTCATCTCCCTTGTGACGTGGGAGAATACAAGTGGGACAATAGCAAAACATAAGAAGGAGGAAGTGGAGTGAGGGTTGGCAGCATTAGTTAAGGGCAAGAGGTACATAGTCAGCTAGACTGGAGGTTTAATGTAACCCTGGAGACTCACTGACAGTGTTTATGTTTGAGGTTAGAGTAGGTAACCCTTCTTCAGGACCTTATCAAATCTGCGATAATAGCCTCCTACACTACAAATATCAGAAGTACATGAAAAAATATTAATACTCAAATTGGTGTTTGAGTCCTCTTTTTCTTCTGCAAAGAGAAATGCCTCAACTTTAAAATGGATGCGTGGATCAGCCAGTAGAGAAATGAAGGGGTATGGTGATAATGTTATGATTCTTTCAAGGTGCTTGAGAGATAGAATTGGAACTGTAGGACTGTGGGAAATGTTGAAAATTGGAGGACCTAAGAGAGAATTTCTTTGATTGACCTTGAGATAATGTGATGAGAAAGGTCAATAATAAAATATGAATATTCTTATATACACATATAGTGTTATTGAGGTAAACAATAACTCACAGAACAATGAGCATTTGGATTGTTTCTAGTTTGGGGCTATTACCAATAGTGCTGCTATGAACATTGACATACAATTATTGGTGTGGACACATGTTTTTGATATCCTTTAATATCTATCTATCCAGGAGTAGAAGTGCTAGATTGTTTAAGTGTGTTTAACTATTTAAGAAAATACCAAACTATTTTCTGAAGTGTCTATGCCTTTTTACATTTTCAGTCTATGTGGAATCCTATTTTTTCACGTCCTTATCAATGTTATCAGTCTGTTGGATAATAGCCATTCTAGTAAATGTGTAGTATAATCCATTGTGGTTTTAATTTGCATTTCCCTAATGACTGATGATGTTGGACATCTTTTCATGAGCAATTATCCATTTGAATATCTTCTTTGTTAAAATATCTATTCAAATTTTTTCAATTTTCTTTTTGATTTTTTTCTCTTTGTATTATTGAGTTGGAAGAGTTCTCTATGTATTCTGTGTACAAATCTTTTATAGAGTACATGATTTACAAATATTTTTTCATAGTCTGTGCCTTGTTTTTTCATTTCCTTGGTGGTGTCTTTTGAAAACAAAGCTTTTAGTGTTAATGTTACAATTTATTATATTTTTCTTTTACGGATCATGCTTTTGGTGCCACATCTAAAAAATCTTTGTCTAACAAAAGATCGCAAAGATTACCTACTGTTTTATTCTAAGAGATTTATAGTTTTAGCTCTTATATTTTGAGTTAATTTTTGTACATCAGGTGAGTAAATAGTCTATGTTCATTTTTTAACATGGATATCCATATGTTGCAACAGCATTTGTTGAAAAGACTGCCCCTTATTTATCGAGTTGTCTTGGTATCTTTGTCTTAGATAGGTGGACTATTAAAGTAAGAGTTTATTTCTGGACTGTCTATCAGTTGCATTGATTGACACGTCTGTCCTTAGGCCAATACTACACTGTCTTGATTACTGTAGCTCTACTGAAAGTTTTAAAATAAATGTAAGTTCTCCAATTGTGCTTTCTTAAAAACTGATTTGGTAATTCTAGCTTCTTTGCACTTCCGTATAATTTTTAGGATCAGCTTGTCAATTTCTTCAATAAACCAGCTTTAATTTTAATAGAGATCTCTGCCTTTTTCTTTCTCTCCTATGCTTGTAAGAATTCCATTACGTGAATACTGTTATGCTTGGCATTACCAACCAGTCTTTGAGGCTCTATTCATTTTTCTTCAGTCAATTTTTTAATCTATTCTTTAGATTGAATAGTAACTGTTAATCTATCTTCCAGTTTGCTGATCTTTTGTTCTGTCACCTCCAATCTGCTGTTGAGCCCATCTTAGGTATTTTTCATTTTGATTATTATATTTTCAATTCTCAAATTTCCAACTGCCTCTCTTATTTGTAGTGCACATTCATTAATTTTCATTTCTAGCTGGGCTCTCTGTTTCCCCTTCTTGTGTCCATGGTTTCCCAGTCAACCATGATGGTGTCAAGAGCCTATCTAGCCTGCAAATCGTTATCTCTTTTCCAGGATCTCACCACTTAGTTTCTATCTGTTCATTGCTTACTCCAAACAGGACCACAAAGTACAATTATCTCACCTATTTAATTTTATCAAATTATAAAAAAAATAAAATGGTGATGAGAAAGCCATGGTAAAAACAGTTTCATATATTGCCAGTAGCAGAATATTAGTTTTAAAAACCTATGAAGGTAAACTAAGAAATTGAATAGCCTAGAAGAAATGGATAAATTTCTAGAAACGTACAATCTATGAAGACCGAATCATGAAGAAATACAATACCTGCACTGACCTTTAACTGGTAAGGAGATTGAATCAGCAATCAAAAACTTCCCAACAAATAAAAGCCCAGAGCCAGACGGCTTCACTGGAGAATTCTACCAAACATTTAAAGAATTAGCACCAATCCTTTTCAAACTCTTCCAAAAATTGAAGAGGAGAAAACACTTCTAAACTCGTTCCATGAGGCCAGCATTATTGTGATACCAAAGTCAGAGAAAGACATTAGAAGAAAAGAAAATTATAGAGCAAAATCCCTGATGAATATTGATGTAAAAATCCTCATCAAAATATTAGCAAACCAAATTCAACAGTACATTGAAAGGATCATATGTTGACCAGGCAGGATTTATCACTGGAACGCAAGGATGGTTCAACATACAAAACTTGATCAATACAGAACATTAACAGAATGAAGGACAAAAACCACATGATCATCTCAATTGATGCAGAAAAGGCAGTTGACAAAATTCAACATCTTTCATGATTGAAAAACACAACAAACTAGGAATAGAAAGGAATTACCGCAATATGATAAAGGTCACATATGAAAAGCCCACAGCTAACATGATACTCAATGGTGAAAAACTGAAAGATTTCCCTCTAAGATGAGAAGCAAGGCAGGGATGCCCAGTCTCACCACTTCTATTCAACATAGTACTGTAAGTCCTAGCCAGAGAAATCTGGCAAAGAAAAGAAATAAAAGGCCTCAAAATTGGAAAGGAAGAAGTAAAATTATTTCTGTTTGCAAACAATGTAATCTTGTATGCAGAAAACCCTAAAGACTCCACATACACAAAGAAACTGTTAGAACTAGTAAACAAATTCAGCAAAGTTGCAGGATATAAATCCAACACACGAAAATCAGTTGTGCTTCCATATACTAACAATAAAGAATCCAAAAAGGAAATTAAGAAAACTATTCATTTATAATAATATTAAAGAGACTAAAATACTTAGGAATAAACTTAACCAAAGAGGCAAAAGACTTGCACATTGAAAACTACAAAATGCTGCTGAAAGAAATTGAGGAAGACACAAATAAATGGAAAAAAATCTCATGTTCATAGATTGGAAGACTTAATATTGTTAAAATGTCCATACTACTCAAAGTGAGCTACAGATTTAAGCAATGCCTTTCAAATCCCAATAGCATTCTTTGAGAAATAGAAGAAAAAAAAATCCAAAAATTAATATGAAATTTCAAGAAACCCTGAATAGTGAAAACAATCTTGAGAGAGATAGACACAACTCACACTTCCTGATTTTAAAAGTTATTACAAAACTATAGTAATCAAAACAATGTGGTACTGGCATAAAGACAGATATACAGATGAATCGAACAGAATAGAGAGCCCAGCAATAAACTCTCACACGTATAATCAAATGGTCTTTGACATGGGTGCCAAGGCTACTCAATGAGAAAAGGATAATCTCTTCAACAAGTGGTTTTGGGAAAACTGGATATCCACATGCAAAAGAATAAAGTTGGACCCTTATGTTACAACAGAAATAAAAACTAACTCAAAATGGATTAAAGATCTAAATACAAGACCCGAAACTATAAAACTCTTAGGAGAACACATAGGGGAAAACTTCATGACATTGGATTTGGCAATGATTTTATGGATATGACACCCAAAACTCCAGCAACAAAAGTAAAAATAGACAAATGAGACTACCTCAAACTATGAAACTTCTGCACAGCAAAAGAAACAATCAACAGAGTGAAAAAGCAACCTATGGATTGGGAGAAAATATTTGCAAACTATATATCTGATAAGGGGTTAGTATCCAGAAAATAGAAAGAACTCCTTCAATTTAACAAGAACAACAAAAATTCCTAACAGTCCAATTAAAAAATGGGCAAAGGACTTGAATACACATTTCTCCAAAGAGGATAGACAAATGGCCAATAAGCATTTGAAAAGATGCTCAAATCACTAATCATCAGAGAAATGCAGATCAAAACCACAATGATATATCATCTCATACCTGTTAGGATGGCCACAATCATAAAAACAGAAACTTACAGGTATTGGTGAGGACGTGGAGAAATTGGAACACTTGTGCACTGGTGGTGAGAATGTAAAATGATGCAGCCACTATGGTAAACAGTATAGAATTTCCTCAAAAAATTAAAAATTGAATTACCGTATGTCCAGTAATCCCATTTCTGTGTATATATCCAAAAGAATTGGAGATGAGACCTTGAAGAGACACTTGCACACCTATGTTCACTGTGGGCATTATTCACAATAGCAAACAGGTAGAAGAAACCTAACTGTCCATTGACAGGTGAATGGATAAAGAAAATGTCGTCTATACATACAGTGGAATATTGTTCAACACTAAGAAAGAAGGAAATCCTGTCATATGCTGCAATGTGGATGAACCTTGAGGACATTATGCTAAGTGAAATAAGCCAGTCACAAAAAGAAAAAAACACTGCATGATTCCACTTATATGAGGTCTCTAAAGTAGTCAAACTCCTAGAAACATAAAGTAGAAGGGTGCTTGTCAGGGGCTGGGGTGAGGGAAAAGGGCAGTTGTTGTTCAATGGTTGTAGAACTTTAGTTTTGTGAGATGAAATAGTTCTAGAAATCCGTTGCACATCAATGTGCATATAGTTAACTCTACTGTACTGTACACTTAAAAGCAGTGAATTTTATGCTAAAACGGTAAATTTTATGTTATGTGTGTTCTACCACAATAAAAAAGAAAACCTATGGAGGACTTGTGGTTTCAGCTATAATGTGTAAAGTGCTTAGAGCTGGTCACTCCAATCCTTAGAACAAGAAAGAAATGGACCACTGAGGTTGTTGGGCAAACAGCTGCCCTGAAAACTGGAGACAAGGATGCATCCAAAGAGACACAGCCATTTAGATCTGCTCACCTGGAGCGGAAGTCACAGGAGCCAAGAGCTAGCAGGAATACTAAAATGGTAGATTTGATGAATTGCTGGAGGCTGAGTGTGGACTAACTTGAGAGTGAAAACCTCCTTTGTGGCTGCAGTCTTGGGGCAATGGGCATACTTTCCCTCCAGGAACCCCACAAGGTTCTCAAAGTAATTATCTGAGAAAGATCCCCTCATGGCCCTGGCAGAAGGACGGGAAAACGATCCATCATACAACTTGCCCCAATCCTTCCACACCAAAGGCCTCCTCTCCAGGTGAAAAGACTTGGCCAGAGCACAGTTCTGAAACTGATCCAGCAGGAAGAAAGAATTCATCCCCACTCCTACCTCCCTAGCCTTCCTGTGTCGCCTATGAGGGAAAAAAGAAAACAGTCAGCAGGGACAATGCTTCAAAGAAATGAAGTGGGAATACTGGGAGTAAGGCTGAGGGAGAAAGTGATAGCACCAGAGGAGGGGCAGAAATACTGATGAGGGCCACAGGCCTGACACAAGCCCATTAAAGGATTGAGACTTAGTCGGAAGGTTATGGAACTCTCTTCTGCTCCCCACTTTGTAATAGCAGGTGGATAATACAAGCAAAGAGGTGGAAACTATAAGAAGAATCAAAGGGAAATACAAGATACAGCTACGGAAAGAATAAGTAAGCTTGGAGAGAGGTTATGACTGAAATATAAGGAGAGAAAATGAGGGAAGAAGCCCCAGAAAATAGAAGCCTCAAGAACTATGGGCAGTATCAGAAGGTGTGACATAAGCATGATTGGAATACCAGAAAGAGAAAAAAGAACAGAAGAAATACCTGAAGTAATAAAGGCAGAGAACTTTCAAAAAAATTAATGACGGACACCAACCCACAGCTAACTGAAAGCACTCCCAAGTGCCAAATATGGAATTATTTGAGCAAAAATATTAATAATGTAGTATTACATTATCACTCAAAGTATAAAACAAAATGTCCATGAATCCATACTGATATAAATATTGAATAAATACACAAATAGGTGACAGTAGACACATTCCCATCCAAATAGTTTGTGTAGCTACTGCTCCACTGAGGAGGTGTGGCTCACTACTGAGTGTGGGCTGCCCACCATGACTTTCTTCTGATGAGTGTGGTATGGAAAGGATGAAGGAAGAGGAACTTTCCAGTGGAGAAGACTGACAAACACGACCTCAGCCAGGTGATGAAGTTGTCAGCAGTGAGAAGTCGTGTTAGCAGTGTGTCCTCTCGATACGATGTGACGACAATGGCACTTTACCTCTGTGATCTTCCTGCCAAAACCCATGACCCCAGACTAATCACAACAAAACATTACAGCAATCCAAACCGAGACATTCTACAAAATATTTGCCCAATATCCGTCAAAACTGTTGAGTTCATCAAAAGCAAAGATTCTGAGAAACTGTCATCGTCCAGAGTTGCCTGAGGAAAATAAGACAATGTTAATGTCGCATCCTGGAGGGGACTCTGGAACAGAAAAAGGACAGCAGATAAAAAATAAATAAGTCTGAATGAAATATGAACTCTAGTTAATAACAAATATCAACATTGATTCACTTGCTGTGACAAAAGTCTACAAATTGAAGATTTTAACAATAGGGGAAACTGAAGAATTCTGCATTCTCTTCGCAGCCTGTCTGTAGATTTAAAGCTATTCTAAAATAAAAGTTTATTAAAAAGTCCTATGAAATGTCTCTCATACCATATATCAAAATCAACTCTAGATCGTCAACGTCTTAAATGTAAGAGGCAAAACCCTAAAGTATTTAGAAGAAAAAATTGTCTACTGACTTTAGGTAAGTAATGATTTCTTAAACAGGACACAAAGATTGTATTCCATGAATGTAGGCATAAGATAAATCGTACTTTAGAGAAACTAACAACGTCTGTTAATAAATGCTGCGTTTGAAAATGAAAATAAAGGCCACAGTTTGTAAAAACAATATCAGTGACCAAGGATTAATATTAAAGAACTCCTATGAGTCAATCAATGTGAGTTTAAAAACTCAATATAAAAGTACACATAGTACATAAACAGGCATATTGCAACGAGGGAAGAAAAATGGCTAATATGTATATGAAAAGATGCCCAACATCTTTAATAACCTAGGAAATAAAACTCAAAAAACAATGAGATGCTATGCCTTACCCACAAGATTGGTAAATTAAAAATTGGATAAATACAAAATGTTGACAAGAATGTGGAATTATGGGAACTCTCAACCGCTTGTGTGGTTATAAAGTGGTATCAGAATTTAGAGAATCAACTTTGTCATACCTAGGAGAGCTGAAAACATACACTTCCTACAATCCAGCTGGCCCACTTCTGGGTGTAAACCTTAGGGAACCTCTTGCACCATTTTTGTGCATCACACATATATAAGAATGTTCATTGGAACATTGGTTGTAAAAGCAAATAATTGGAAATGGTTAAATGTCTATTGGCATTAGAATGGATAAATTGTTGTCTGTTCACATATAGTAAAAATGAACAAACTAGACATATCAAAATAGATGAATCTCAAAAATAATTTTGAATGATAAAGCCAGTCTCAGAAGACTTCATAAAATATGATTCCATTTATATAATGTTCAGAAACACACCAAAATAAATATATATTATGTGTGCACACATATACTTTTGGTAAAATTATATGGGTGCTGAAACAGTGAACTCAAATGTTAAATAAACATTCTTTTTTGTTTGTTTGGTTTTTTGTTTTTTGAGGACTGGCAGCTAAGTTTTATAGTTTTTCTGTCTCTTTCTCTGGATATAAGACGTCAGCTTTCATTTGTCATTATGTTGAGTATGCTTCTAGCACTACTCCCTCATGCCCCTGTAATTTGTTCTTTTTGTTTTTGGTGGCCTGAGAAACCAGAAAACTAAGCTTACTGGAGTCTTGCATGAGACAAGTAATCTCTAGATTTGGGCCTAGGGCGCTCTCTTACGAGCAGATGGCATGACATTTCGCGCATAGGCAATATAACACTCATTTATTTGACAAACATTTAGCATTTTCCTACCACACGCCAGACTCTATCCTGGGTTCTGGAGATACAGCCATGGCCAATAAGACAAAATCCGTGAACTTAGGTAACTTATCATCTAGTGGCATCTATTTGGGTTCCTGACTTTATTCTAAGAAGACAAGGCTGCTTCATAAGGCCAATTTGAGTGAGTGAGGCATTTCTGTAAACACAAACACATACATTCCAATGCATACATGTAGAAATACAAAGTCTGTAGCCATGTTGGCATCAGCTCTATGTGTGTGACCGTAGACAATGAGTCATTAATTGCTGATAGACTGGATAATGATGTCATGTGAAGGTACAATGCTGTTGTACCATTGGACACACGCGGTGTCCTAGATTGTTTGCTACAGCCTAACCAAACAAGCAATGGTTGGAAGTAAAGCAAACAATTTAAGCTATCTTTCCTTGATGGCCTTAAGTTTCTTTCCAAGTATACTAGAGCAATATCTGTTATTAGTATGTAAAATAGGCAGTGTTTCTAAAATTGACTTGCAAAACTTCAGGAGTGACACCCAGAGTTTCCGGTCATAAACTGATCCTCTAGGGGTGTATGACATGTGTTAAGAAGGGCAAGCGTAAGACTTTCTTCTCTAAACATATTTTTCAGAGCCAGCCCTGGTGGTCTAGTGGTTAAGATTCAGCACACTCTAAACATATTTGTCATTAATCACTGGTGTTGGGTAAAGTAGGACGTTTTAGCTACTCGGTCTTTATTCTCTTCCTCTTAGCTAGTTCTTTATTTCTAAAAATAGTTTGTCGTCATTTACCTCTAAATTTAATATAAAGAAACAAAAAAATAAAACACATCCGTTCATCCAGAATGGTACTACATTATAATCTACACTTGTGGTATTTACTGTCTAACAGCATTATCAAGTTATTTTGCATTGAAATTCAAAGTCCACCTTCATGGATTGTCATTCTAACTTTGTTATCTGGTTCAGAGACATGAGCTGATTTCAAATGTCCATTTCAGTTGTCATGTGAAAACAACTCTTATTCACAATGTTCTGACACTAATAGGAGTCAGGAAAGCATTTGAGAACAAGGGGACATGAGTTTTCTCAGGGTATGAAAGTGTGTGGCCTCTGGACCCATATTCAGATTTCCTTGGGTAAAAATAATGACTAATCAATACGAGTGGCTAGGTGGCATCACAGGTTAATTCCCTAGGAGTCAGCATCTCAGCCTGGGAGTTTACATAAACATCTGTCTCAAAATGAGTCCAGCACATTAGATGTTTGTAGCCGGCTGGTTTCCCACTCCCTCCCCTGGTTTAAAACAACACATAGTTTAAATAGTTTGACTCAAGTCACATGGTGGTTGTTTCTCCTAAGGAAAATCCCAGCCCCAGGTCAGCAGGTGGGTTACAGATGCGTGATGCTGGGACATGCAGATAGCTGCGCTCCAGGGTTGCTGCTATCTTCTCCACCTCCCTCCATACGGCCACTCAGTACTTGTCAGTCACTCCTGGCCATTGCTACTATAACTTACTAACCCTCAAACCAGCTTTGAAAGGCAGTGAAACACAAAGAGTCAACGTAAACATGGAAGGCACATATAATGTATAAGGCCTATGGGTAAAAAAAGGCCTTGCATTTTATAGTTCAAAGTGATTGGTTCTATGCTGCTTTACAAACTCACTCAATGTGAGATCATGATGAATGAATTCCTAAATGTTTACTAGGCCCTCACATTAAATTGCATTCTTAATTGTTCTGCAAATACATTGGCTTACCTAATTAAATAGGAATGACTCTGCTGCTACAGAGGGTGGAATATTGAAGCCTTTAAGACTCATTTCCAATTAGCTATTCTGCTTGATTAATGAATTTGGCCCATTCAGGTTTTTTAGTGCTGTGAAGTAATGTTATACTATAAGGGACTACTGAAACAAATGTTTTTCAAAATATGCAAAATATAATTATTATTTTGGAGAGTTGTAAATAAAGAAATGCAATATATTTACTTTATTTGGAATTTCAATTTTTGTAATTTTCAAAATTACACTTTTTATTCTTATGCATTTTGAAGAAATGAGTAAACACAAGTTTTAAAAATATTTTTCTATATTGAAAAATAAGAAAAAGATTCATTTATGTCTGAAGTACCATAATAAAAATATTATTAGCAGACACACACAAAAGAATTTATATCTTGAAATCTCAATAATCTTAAAAAGAAAATTTGGCCACATGTATATAGTCCAATATAAAATTCTATTCTACGAGAAGGTAAAGTATTAACAAGCCTTATTCTTAACTTCATAGATTATTAATATTTGTTCATTTCCCCTTATAATCTAATATTACACTTGAAAAAGAGAAGCATAAAACAACATCTGTGACTTTTATTCATCTAACTCATTTTTTCCCCCACAGTTTTTCCAACTTCTTAAGACCTGTCCTGTACTTTTGAAAATAGTAACACTGCTGCCAACGTTTACATCTTTGTGAAAGGAGTTCCCCAAGGTACCTGTGTTTTTAGCAAAAATTTCATACTTTAGAAATATTTCAGAGGAGGACTTAGAAACAACATGTTTTCCAGCTTTTTCTAGATATTATCTGTTTTCTTCCCTCTGCTTGTTCCACAAGCATTTATGAGAGCAGACTCCTGAGCTGAGAAGGTGGCCTGTGTGCCATTTGCTTGTGAGCTCTTTCCCCTCAGAGCTTGGTGGGGAACTCTCTGGTGGCCTGACGGTGGTGTCACTGGTGACAGCGGCATCCAACAGTCACCTCGTTATGGGGCAAAGGTAGCTGGTACCTGTGCCCTTGACAAAAGGGGTGTTAGATCACTGACTCATCATTTCACTATCATTTCATTAAGGAAAAAGCATGTTAAGGGAAGGAGACATGAATCTACCTCTGTATTACAGGCACTGTGTGTCTACACTTTCACCTCTGATCATTTCCTAAGACTAAGATATCTGAGAGGGGCAATTGCTTTTTCATACTTTAATTATGAGGCCTGGCGGATTTTTTTAAGGGCCAGTAGGAATTTGAAGGCCTGGAAAAAACAAATTGGAGAACTTTTTGCTATTTTTGACTCCCTTCTTAGGAATTTTTAAATTTTAAAAATTTTCATTAAAAGCAAAAATACCGTAGAAAACTCCTTTCTGACAGCTGGATGCCCTGAGCACAATCAGATAAGATCACTAGAGAAGATTTCTTTTTACTTTAGGATGAGGAAAATTTCAGTTGCCAGAATTTCTCCAGGGGAGAATTAGGTATGTATTTGGGGAAAAAAAGAACAAAAGAAAAAAATATATATATTCAAGTAACAAAAGGCCTAAATGATCTTCTAGGAAAGTTGGTCCTGTTATCCTGCCATCCCTTTGGTGAACTTTGGTGAGTTGGATGTGGAAGTTTACAGATAGTAGCTAAGACACAGACACATTGCTCCAAAAAGAATACGGGATGCGTGGATGGGACGCGAGTAAGGTGTCCCTGAGGAAAGGGCAAATCTGGAAGGGAGGAGAGGAGACAGGAGGTTATACCCCATAAAGGGAAAATAAAACCTCAAAACCTCTGGCGCAGCTGGCTGGGGAGGTGCTTAGAGGGAGGAGACATTTCTGCTGAGGTTTTTAAGTTGTTTGCTGAGATCAGTAAGGATGAATACCATCTTCTTCCCCCTTGAGTTTCTTCAGTAAAGGCTGCATTGCTCATTGACATTAGAGTGAATGCATTCTTCTGAGTGAGAGAAAATAGGTATTGAGTTCTGCATCTGGATGTGGATGACAACAGCAGATACAGGAACTGTGGTGGGTGTGCAGCTGACCTTTGGTCACAAGGGGAACTTAACCCTTTTCATAGTGGCAGAGCATTCTTATTCAAGGTGGAAGGCTTTTTTGAGAAAGTGACTTATAGAAATGATCTTGAAGTGTCTTTTTCTTAACGCATAGAATTACAAAGCAGAACTAGTTTCTAAATGTAGACTGTAATTAAATAACAAAAATGGGCCTCCATTTATATGGAATTCCAGCCCTGAGAACCTGGGAAATTATTCACTTCCCAGCTAGCTCTTTGATAGTGGGATATGAATAGTTAGGACCTGTGGTTTTAATAGGTTTGGAGTTAATTTAATATATATTCAGTCTTAGGGGAGCTGAATAAAAATAGATCCAGGACTTGCCTTGGCTATATGACCTTATGGAGGTACAGGCTTAGCTTTATCGTGTATGAAATAAGGAATGTGGGTAAATGACCTCTAAGGTCCCATTCACATCTACTGCGATGAGTTTATCATTAGAAAAGGTTACTCTTTAAGTGGCTATAAATGTTGCTTTGATCTTTCTCAAGGCCTTAATTTTCCAAATGGTGTATATCTCCTGGAGATACTAATAAAGTGATCCATCGGCAGCCTGTAGTTCTAAGGTGACCCTGTAGCCCCAACGTGGTGCTTCTGGGGTCTTAGTACGTATGTGCTCCTTCTGATGGGGTTTGGTTTTAGCAAAAAACATTTTATAAATAATGGAAGTATAAAATCTAATTAATGAACGTAATAATAGTTACAAAATGCTGAGTTATGAAGGCAATGATATTGACAATAAACTGGTTATGATGATGATAATAGTAATAAATATGATCATAACAAATCTCTGTACTAACAGCACTCGTTCATAACAGAGCTTTAAAACATTATGGCTATTTGAAAAGTGATCATTGATTGAGAAGGTTCTTAATTTCTCAGGTACAGAGAAAATGTCTGTTGATTAATGAGCTGATGTTCATTCATTCCACAGAAGAACACATTGGTAAAACTTTCAGACATAGTCTCATCTTCATGAAGCTTACGGTCTTTAGGAGGGTTAGATATTTATCAAATACACACTCAAACAAACATAAAATTGCACCTGTGATGTTAGCAGCATCTGATCCTGCAAGGAGAATAAGGAAGGCTTCTCTGAGAAAGTGATTCACGAGCGGACATCTGAGGGATGAGCAGGAGTTAACGAGGGAAAGAGCGAGGGAAGAGAGTTTCTTAGCAGAGGGCTCTGTGGCAGGTGGAAGCACTGAGAATCAGAGGAACCAAACAAGGGCCTCCGCAGCCTGAGTAGACTGGGGGGAGCATGGCGGCACAAGGCCTGAGAGGTGGGTGAAGGCTAGACCATCCACGGACTTGTATTCCACGTTATGGTGATTTGTCTTTATCGTAACTGGAATACTAAGTCATTGAGGTTTTTATGCAGTGGCTTGTAGGGTGGGGGTTGGGGGGGTTGATATTATCACAGTTAAGATTTGGAAAAATCACACTAGCTTCTTTGGAGAACAGATGGGAGGGAGACCTGTTTGGATGTGGGTAGATTAGATAGAAGAGGGTTGCAGAACTCCAGGAGAAAGTTCATAAAAACTTGGACTAGGAAGGTGGTGGTGGATGTGAAAAGCAGGGGCCAGATTTCCAGGGCTGAGGAAGTGATCAAATTTTCCTAGCAAGTACCTGGCAAGGTTTAGGTATATTTCATGAAGGTAACTTTACTGACAAATTCTACACTTTAGTAGAACCTTTCCCTTTCCCATGTCGGGACTTCTGATAGGGTAGGAAATAAAATGAGTTCTTCACAACTTTCCTTGTTCGTTGCTTTTCCCCTCTCTACTTTGGCTTCTAAACATGAGGGGTTTTGAGCCAAGGGCGCTGGGGCTGCTTCAGCTTATCTGGTTCTTTCAGAAGCTGCATGGACCCTACTATCTGGGGACACTTGATGGCTCCTTCCATTTTCTGGGATCTGTAATGCTGTATTCTGCCTAGATTAGGCTCAGGTTGTGAGTTATAAACCTGAAGTGTATATGGAGGTGATGGAAAATCTTGGAAAATGTTATCTTTTCTGTGAAAAGCAAAAGCTAAAGAAAACATTTACCTACAACCTTTCTACTCCTCTTCCCACCAATGATGTTTTCCCCTGGCAGATGTGCCTGATCAGTGAATCCTGTCTCCTAAATCTGATAATAGGACACTATTACTCTAAAGTGTAGGAAGTAGGAAGAAGCAGTTTGTTTTTTTACGTCACCCTTGCTTGAGCTGTTTGTTCCAGGAGAATTCCCCTTAGGGAGATTTTTTTTTCCCTAAGAAAATCTCTTAATGGCTCTCCTGACTGAAAAGTAGGCCCAAGGCCCTCATGTCAGTCCAGGTGGGAGAGCATGAAATAGAGTATCAACTGCTCTAATTCGGCAGGAAGGTAGGGCTTCTCTGATGTGGCTCTGGAAAGATGAAAGGAGAAGAAAGTCTAGGAAAGTTTGGGAAGAAAAGGTCCCAGAAACCTGGCAGCAGACTAGAACCTAACTTCTTATAGTCAGTGAGAAATTTATAGACTGAGGAGAGACCAAGAGATTTCTAGGAAAAGTAGCTGAAATTCAATGTGCAGAAGTTTTCAGCTCTGTGTGCTGTAATTATTCCTAATATCCCCAAACTTTCCATAAAGTCTGTTATGCAAAACAGCTTTGTGCTGGAGGTTTTTTAGGGGAGCAAGACAGAAGACACCAGGAATCAGGGCTTGGGTCACTTTATTTGAAGATTAAAAGTTACATCGGAAGGCAGGAGAATTTAGGGCCTCCTTGGTGGAACTGGATTAGAGCTGTTTCCAGGAGTGGGGACAGCAGGATGGTGCTCTCTGAGCCCAGACTGCCTTGGACCGGGTGGATGGGTGATGGTCAGGAGGGCCCTGGGGACAGACATGGAACTTGGGGCCCATGAACTTGGGTATATACAGTACTTAGCTGGAAAACTGACTCCTTCCTCGACCTCATCACTATAAACTTCCACAAAATCACCACAGATTGCTTATCACTTTTCTCGCTAAAGGAGGTTGTGATTTTTCGAAGTAAGAAAATAGCCAATTTGCAACAATACTCAAACAACATTGAGTACCCTCTCTGCTAGGCGCATCCACGCACCTATTTGAAAGTTATTGCAATAACTTTTTATTCTGGTTGGTATATTCCTTTAATTTCGCAGATGAAGACGATTAAGTCTAGACTGTGACTCACCCAAAGTCATGCTGCTGGTGTGTTAGGCACCTTCATTTGACCCTACGACGTTTGACTCCAGATCCAGTGCTCTTTTCATTATACCAGTTTCCCCGAATTTATCTTCAACCAAAACCATTGGAAAAGAGGTTTTTTTCACTGTGATTTACCTCAAGTTTTACAACCCATTGCAGGGCACTCTGAGTACAGAAGCACGCTAGGGGTCTATCCTGATGACATTGTTGTATTTTCTACTAATTTCTTTACAACTATAGAGTAGCAAAGGATGAAAGACAAAACTGAGAAAAAGTTGGAATTCTTTAATTGAGAGTCTGTTCTCACATATGGTTAATTTTTTTCCCTGGTAGGTAAATAATACATCGTTTTAGAGAATTGCAGGAACATTCTCATCATAAGTAGTATTTAGGATTTGCAAGAGGTTAGGGGAATGGCTTCTCAATCTGGTAATTGTTTTTATGTGTATTCACTTCCTGTTGCCCCAGGAACTCAGTGAAATGCTATTTGTTCCCTGGAGAAATTATTTCAGATCTCTGTATTGATAAGACACCACACATATGCAGGTTTTCACTTATTTAGCATATTAATTCCAGGGAAACAAGAACAAAGCTGTATGAGATTTCATTAAAACTTGGCTTTATTCCTAGCTTCATGGGCTGGTGAGTGACCTGAAAGATCGCTGCCTCTAGTCCTTGCCTCTAACTTGTGTGGTGTCTAAACAATTCAAAAAAGAGCATTTCTGCTGTTCTTAAAATTCCGAAATTTACCTTAGTAGCCTAAATCTCTGTAAGACCACACTTTCTACAACAAAACATATGCTTCCAACTAACTTAAATCAATGTTTTCCATTCTCATCTGGCACCATTTCAGTCTAGAACTCCATATCCTGTCTCCCCTGGAGCTGAAGCTCAGGTCGTCAGCCACCTCTGTGCAAAGATGACACGTAGATTTAATGCATGTACTAGGTCAGCTCTCAACTAGACTAAATCCTCTCATTTTTAAAAACCATTTGTTTCCTGTGTCCAATTTTCTTTCTTATAGCCACATTAATGGATCTCTTTTAGATTTTTGTCTCCTATCCATTTGACTTAAGGTGTGGATTCTAGGATTATGTGTGGCCGTGAGTTGGTCTGAACACTGTTGGGCCAAATGTATGTTGCCTTTTGTGTTCTAATTTGAGTATAAAACAAAAAGACAGACTTTTCATTTTTTATGACTTCATTTGGAAATTACCACGTCTAGTGTTTTAGATAGTGCTTTTTGCCTGGTGGTATGAAATGGGAGGAAGCTGTTAAAAAGGTCCAGAAAGTATTCTTTTTTCCTTTTTCTTTTCATTAAGGAACATTGGTTTATAGCATTATAGAAATTTCAGGTGTACATCATTACATTTTGATTTCTGTGTAGACTATGTCATGCTCACCACCCAAAGACTAATTACCATCCATCACTGTACACATGTGCCCTATCACCCCTTTCTCCCTTGTGCCTCCACTCTTCCCCTCTGGTAATCACCAATCTTATCTCTATATCTATGTGATTATTGTTGTTATTTTTATCATCTACTTATGAGTGAGATCATATGGTATTTGACTTTCTCCATCTAACTTATCTTTTTTAGCATAATACTATCAAGGTCCACCCATGTTTTCACAAATGGCAAGATTTCATCTTTTTTATGGCTGAGTAGTATTCCGTTCTGTATATACACCACATCTTCTTTATCCATTTATTTGTCAGTGGGCACTTAGGTTGCTTCCAAGTCTTGGATATTGTGAATAATGCTGCAATGAACACAGGGGTGCAAATATTTTTAGGCATTCCTGTTTTCATGTTCTTTGGATAAATCCCCGGAAGTGAAATAGCTGGATAATATGGTATTCCTATTCTTAATTTTTTGAGAAAGCTCTCTACTGTTTTCCTTAGTGGCTGCACCAGTTTGCTTTCCCACCAGCAGCATAGAGAGGGTTCCCTTTTCTCCGCATCCTCTCCAACACTTGTTATTTCTTGTCTTTGGAATTATGGCCATTCTGATGGGCATGAGGTGATCTCTCATTGTAGTTTTGATTTGCATTTCCCTAATAATTAGTGATGTTGAACATCTTTTCGTGTGCCTATTGGCCATCTGTATATCTTCTTTGGGAAAATGTTCACATTTGTTTTTTAATTTAAAACTATTTACTGAGAGTCTACCATACGCCATGTCCTATTCTAGGGATTTGGCACATATCAGTGAACAAAACAATCTCTGCCCTCTTGGAGGTCACATGACAGGTAAATGTGTCATATGCATGGTGTGGCATGTATTTATGGTCTGTATTATATCTGCAGCATCTACACATCTGGAAAGTTTCTCCTTCTCACCTCCTCACAAGCTGGGGAGATCAGATGATGGAATGTCCCTGCTCCTGGCTCAGGAGAAAACAAAACTAGGCATATAGTTTCAAACGCAACACTGCATAGATGGTGACTACTTGCCTTGTGATACTTTGTGTGTTCAGAAGGTGTTTAGTGGGTTCATGTGGTGTCTTATCTTCTTTGTATGACATTGTTTCTGTACAAAAAAGTGTTTTGCATCTCAGACAACTGACTTACAATTGAACATTTGGGACATATCCAGTTTGTAAGTTGGAAATTGTCCCCGCATCTGTATAAATCTACATGGAAAATGAGTATAGGTGCATTCATGCATATTTAGTCATGCATTCACATAAATATAGCAAAAAAGGTAGAAGCTGTTTATTAAACACATGTTTAATGTGCAGTTATTTTCTACAAAACATGGTGCTGGACTCTTTCTTTCAGTAAGAGTAATGGGTGTGTAGTCGTGGGGATAAGAGAGCCTGCTTCCAAATTTGACTTGGATGCTTCACATGCTTGCTAGACTCAGGTGTAAAATCTTGGGAAGTCATTTAACCTTTTGAGCTTCAATTTCCTCATCTGAATATTTGGATAACAGCTTCTAAGTTATGGTACTGGCTGTTGTTAGGATTAAATGAGATGATATATGTGAATAATACCAGGCTCTTAATAAATGCCTATTTTTAAAACATAGATTCAGGTCCTGCCTTAAAGGAAGAGTCAAACATGTGCATGTGTCCCTCTTGCAAGAGGCAGGGAGAGATCCAGATGATACATGCTGGTGGAGTCCAGCGACATGTGACGGGGCAGTGATTGAGGAAACTGGCTGGAGGATGGAGGAGGAAATGGACAAGGATGGTCTAAATAGAAGCAAGGTCATGAGCGAGGTGACAGCACATGTAGCAAATACAGAGACTACAAATCGTTTATCCACCATACGGACGTGTCCTCTATGTTGAGGAGGATGTTAAAATGTGCTGCTATCTATGTCTTCTCAAAGTGTGCCACATGACTTAAGACAATAACTTTTGATGTGAGACCACAGTCAGTTTACCCAATATTCACAATCTAAAAGGACTCAAATTTCTACCTTTTAACTCAATCGCAAATTTAAAACCAAAAGAATTACCCAATTTCTAATTGTCAAGTATTCTGTCTTTGTTTTCCACGCTAGTGCCACAATTTCACACAGACACAAACAAATTGTTTAAAAATGAAAGGTATTCCAAAAGTATTCGTCAAGATGATATATGTTTAACAATAATCTAGTTTCTTAAAGGTCATTGGAGTTTGTCAAACGTACTAAGTTTATATAGTAACCTCACTGGTTAATTCCAGGTCCAGTTCATCTTAGATGCATGGGGTCCTCTTCCTCCTGCTTTCTTCTCCAACTTCATATGCCACAACCCACCTCAACTCCCCAACACACACACATGCACACACACATGCACGCACACTCACCTCCCCCCACTCCCTGAGTGCTGCCCTCCAGCCACACTAAACTAGTTAGGGATCCTGGCTCTCTGCCTTGTTCACGTGTCCGCGCCCCACAGAGTTTCTCTCTGCTCGGAATGCTACTCCAACCCCCGCTTCTTGCTCGGAGCACCTACCCCGCCTTCCTGACGAACTCAACGTGATTGTTCTGTAAACCTGTCCCTGATGCCTGCAAGGAAACCAGTTCTCCATGCCCCTAGTACCTGAGTTTCAGTACTTATCACCCAATACCACTCTGCACTTCCTAACTGACCATCCTTCCTTTATGCTGTGAAAGCCCTCCTGGAAAGGCTTATGCTTCAATAAATTCTTGTGAAGCCTCGACTTGCGTAGTCGATATGTAGACAATATTTATTGATTGAATAAATGAATAAAAAAGAATTGAAACAATATGAGATCTTTTGTCTTTCCTGAATTTTCTACACCCAGAGTGATTGAGTTCAGTTACTCTGAAGGACCAACCAATCAAAGGGAAAAACTGGGAGTGAGGAGGAAGAATCAGGTAATTTCTTTTTTTTTTTTTTTTGCTGAGGAAGAGTCACCTTGAGCTAACATCTGTGCCAATCTCCCTCTCTTTTGTATGTGGGACGCCACCACAGCATGGCCGCCCATGAGTGGTGTAGGGCTGTGCCTGGGAACCAAACCTGGGCCATGGAAGCAGAGTGCACTGATCTTAACCAGTAGGCTACAGGGCCGGCCCCAATAAGCCATTTTGAAATAGCACACATGATCTGTATTTTATACCAATATTCAATCCAGAATTTCCCATTGTTAGTACTGAGCTAGAAAGGGGATACACGAAGCTTTAGAAGGTTGCTGGTGATGAATTTGCTCATTGGCTAAAGTCCATGCACCACTTTATATTACTTTAAATGGGCAACAATCTTCGGGTTAGTTAGATAAGCAGATGCTAAATCTTATCAAGAAAAGAAGCCATTAGTTAGAGGATTTTAGAGCTCATCCCCACAAACTAGTGTTAGTCATGTTATAAATTAAATTTGCTGTACAAACATGATGTAAAACAAATCTAAAAGAGGAAGGGGCTACGATTCCCAGCAGAAGGAACACAACAACTTATCCTGTAGACTAGAGTTGCTGTTTCTCCAACACGTTTATTAGCTCTCTCATCCTCTCTCTCACTTTTCTTTCGACTTTTCTTCTCTCAAGGAACCATTGCGCCCTCCTCTCAGAACCTCTGAGTCCAGGTACACAGCTGTGCGTATCTTCACTTAAAGTACGTCTATGTCCAGAGACAAAGGCTGCCGTCTCCTCTCATCATTTGTATATTTCATCTCAGTTCAAGTGCCTTCTATATATGACAATTTTTGCCTAGCAATTTCTACTTAACTATATGTATTGCTGCCCATCTCTTGAAATACTGAATATGTTCATTGGAGCTGGCCCCAAGAGTTGGGTGCTTTTGATCTGTCTTTTCCAGGCTGCTTTGTAGGAAAATTATCCAACTCTTAAAACAGTGGCTCTCAACCTTGACTGTAGATTGGATTCACCTGGGGAGTTTTACAAACATGCTGCTTGGGTCCCAGTTGTAGAGACTTGGATTTAATTGGTGTTTAGTGTATCCTGAGTGTTGGCTCCCCATGTGATCCTAATGTCCAGACAAAATGGAGACTCATAGTCCTACATAGCACGGGTTGTTCTTAGTACTTGCCTGAGAACGGGACCAAGGTGCAGAAGGATGGGGCACATGTGTATGTGCGTTTGTGTGAAATTGGTCAAGAAAGTGAATTTGCGATAGGTAGGTTAGGAAGGTGCTCTTGAATTTACTAATATTTCTAAGTTTTGATGTGCAAATCTAAAGTAAATAAGACCAATATTTATTTAGTATATTTACAAATAGGCCACCCAAAGAGGTCATTTTAAATTCAAACTCTTTTGGAAGTTAGTTTTCAAAGTCTTTTTGTTTTCACTTGAAAGTTGATTCATTTTTAAGCTTCTAATTTCAGACTAAATAAACAAACAAGTAGATTATCTAGATAACTGAAGCCAAACCTATTTTAGGCTCTAATTAGCCCCACTACTTCAGGTGAAAAGGAGTCTTTATTTTGAATTATTTAGCCGATCAAGGACAAAGCCCTGTTTTTGTCTGTTTTCTCTCGATAGTTTACAGGTATCATTGCAGCTTCCATACTTCATTTTCTGAGGAAAATGCAGCACGATTTCATGATGAGAACTTCAGTCTGTAGTCAGCTTTCACTTATGCTGCATGATCTGGAGTTTTCCTGAAATATAAGAAGGGAATTCATACAATTAATTTTTAAAAAGCTGCTTTTAAAAAAAACAATGGCAGCGTAATTCTATATTCCAATCCTATATCAAATCGAATAGTTTGAAACTCATCCAAGATTATCCAGATTACCCAGAATCAGTGATGGACCTGATTCTCTCCCCTTCCACAGGAGCCTGAAATCTCTCGATACCAAGACTAGGTTTCAGCGGAATCAAAGGCTGGAGACTCTGAAATGCTCTGTAGGATAAAAGTATTTTTATCTATTGTTGTGTCAGCGTGGAATGTATAAGAACATTGTTTTCTTTGTTTAAGATTTTTACGTACTAGGAAAAGCTACATGGAGCCACAGTTCTCATTTCCAATGGCACTAGTATGAAGACAGTATTTTGCTTCTTTACTCTATATTCCAATAAAGGTCAAAAAGTCATGAGAATTTGCTATAATATATGTCCCACTGTCCTTAGAGTACAGCATAGGCTAGCTTTGTCTTGGACCCTGTCTATGGTGAAAACATTAGGAGATCCTTGTTATTATAATTGTAAGGTTCTGAGAAGTATGGTAATATTTGACTGGAGAGTAAAAAAATAGAGGAAATGAAAATTTGTGGGAACAATTCACTTCAGAGCACAAAGTGCTAAATATGTACTTGGTACTGATGATACTTTAATACAAATCTAGTAATATCATCTGAAATTTTATTTTAACTACTATTTTTATTTAAATAACAACCCCCATGTGTCTTCTCTAAATTCAGTACAGAAATATGAAATGATGGAGGTTGCTTGCTCTTGAACAGAGTTATCTTCAAAATTAGCTATTTTTATCCCCGTTTATGAAAGAATAATGACTCACCAAGAGTTGTTCCGTTATTTCTACACATTATCTTCAGCTTATTGATGTCACGAATTATATTAATAAATTCTCTAGTATTTCAATCCGTTTAGTCCTCCTGGTTTTCACATTTTGGCTAATGTGGATCTGCTTGTTCCTGAGAAATGGGTGCAGTCTTAGTTTCTGTAATCTTCAATCTGGTTTCTGGGGACCTTCCTGAGTATCTCCTCCTCCCACCCCCAAAAGATAACTAGTCCTGCGATCCAGATCCTGCTAACAAGCACAATACTGCTGATGTGGGACCAAGAATGGTTAGGGGTGGGGATTAAACGATGGCCCTCTCACCCTCCTTGAACAACACCCCATAGCAATTTAATTTCAAAGTTGAGAAAGACTCCAGGGTCATCTGGTCTAATCATCAGGCAGTTGGTGCACATTTGCTGCCTTAAATAAAGTCTCCTGTTAGTATTTCCCAGTCTATTTTCAAGGAAATGGGTCTTTGAGAATAGTGGTTCCAGCTCAGTCCTTTGCAGCTTGCACAAGGGTGGTGAGCGATGAGCTACTGATTAGGGTAAAAGTTAATTTACTGAGTAAACAATTCAGTAGCCACCCTTCCAGGTACTTTATATTCATTAACTCTTTAATCCTCAATAACAACCTTATGAGGCAGATATTATTATAATCCTTGTTCTATAGATGAGGAAAAGAGAGGAGAAGCTAAGTAAATAGCCCGAGGTCAGCAGCTAGTAATTGGAAGAGATGGAATTCGAATCAAAGCATCTGCTCCCAACACTTGGCATCTTCACTATTACGTCATACTGTTGTTTTCTAGAAGAGAGATTGTTGTAGTTAGTGGAAATAAGAATGTTTCTTGGAGACTTTATTTATGGTGAAGATATGTGTGTGACCCTCTCAAGGATACTTTCAGAGCTTTCTATGTGATTATCCAGTATCAGAAGCTTTCTAACCCCACAGGAACTTTGAAGTTTATTTAGTTAGAAATAAGTTGACAAATAAGGGATTCAGAATCATAGTTTAACTGCTGACTTCTTACAGACCATGAAAACATAATTTCTGGGACTGAATAATAACACACAGGACCAGTTAGAGAATAAACTCTAGGTTGAATTGTGATGCATTATGTTTTTTATTTTATTTTTTAAGAAATGGTACCTTCTTCAGGAAGAGAAATCCTGTTAACTTACGAAAATGCATTTTGGAGCATAAAAGTCCGGTCTGATATATTTTGCTCAAATCCAGGAGCACTGCGCTTATTCAACCATAAAATCATGAAGCAGAGAGTTCAACTGAAAATGTGGTCTCAGGATAAGTAATTAGATTGTAAAGGAGAGAAAATATAATCTGATAGCAGGCATTTTAAAGATTATTTTTAAAATATGGGACTTTGCAACAGAGTTTTGGTAAAACATAAGGTACTTGGAGAAATATCAAGAATGATATTATTGTTGTTGAATTATAGTTGTTAACAAATGCAATGGATTTTATTGTCCAAGCAAATTCTTGTATCTTACTGTCCTTGGAAGAGATGAGCTGTATATACAATAGTCAAAGCGCTTTAATTTTTTAAGTGACTTTCTGGTTTTGTTTGTCTTTGATTTAAAAGATTTTGTTTTCTGACCTATTTGGGTGGATAATATCCATTAGGTAATCAAGTTGAAAATTTGAACTGCTAACATATTTTGATCATGATACAGTTGCAAGAAAATTAGATTCTTTGTAATTTGATTGATGTTAAAATCATAATTAGAAATTTCTATTGTTTAAATATTTTGCTTTCTTTGTTTTGATCTGTTCTTTTCTTAAATTGTACAATTGTTTGGAAATATCCAACTTGGATAAAAACTGAAACTCATGGCAATACATGACCTGAAGTTTCTAGTGTTCAATAGGTTGAGCGATTCAGCTTTGGAATGTAGAATTTTTGTGGCTATTCACCTTTGTAAGATAAAGATGTACCATTTTTCTCTGCTTTTACTTACACAAGTATAATACTTCCCATACTTGAGTCATTCCTATACCACTTTCACATATTTTTCTGTCTACCACCTATACTATTATTTACTAAATATCTTTTCTTTTGAGGAAGATTAACCCTGAGCTAACATCCATGCCCATCTTCCTCTACTTTATGTGTGGACGCCTGCCGCAGCATGGCTTGACAAGCGATGTGTAGGTCCACACCTGGGATGTGAACAGGCGAACCCCAGGCCGCTGAAACGGAACGTGTGAACTTAACCACTGTGCCATGGGCCCAACACCCTAAATATCTTTTTAATTGACTTATTTTTGTATTTAACCTTATCTCAAGCACCAATATCCATGAAATGACACATTTGATGTATAGATTTTATTTTCCCATTACTTAGTAAAATCACTACTGAAGTATTCAAATTTAAAATGTTTTATTCTTGTACCACCTAAGATCAACTGTGGTATTAATATTCGGGTACAACAGGACAGGCAAAACAACTGTGCATTTAAAGTAAATGTATTTTAAATTTTTCTCTGTCTCTTTTCGTCTTCTGTCTTTCCTTTTGAAAGTCTGGAAACGGTGAGCTGACTTGTAAAGTAACCGCCGTAGTGGTACCTCTGAATCTGTTTTCTTCAGTATGGAAAGGGTGGATGATACATATGCCTCTGTCCAGAGCGAATTCTTGAACCGCCTCAGGTCGTTGGTTATTCTGGGCAGGTATGCCATAACGCCACCACCTTCTCTCCCGCTGAAGAAGGTATAACAGAATGCAGGCGAGGTAACCTTGATTTTCTGTATTTTTAAGAGTAAATCATTTACAAGCTCAGTCTTTTAATTATGAGTGGTAAAAAACAATTTCCTGGCAACACGCCCCTCCCCTGATTGCAACGCCATGCTTGAGAGCCTCTGTTCTTACAAATTAAAAGGCGCTGCCAGAATTTTTGTTTCTGTTTTAAATTTGCGTTCAAGCAACAGTGTGCTTAGGATTATTTTTTTAAACTACAAAAGATTGTTTTAATTCTGTTTCTTTAATATCCTCTTTGTTTCACTTTCAAAAAAATTCTTTCAATCTCAGTATTTTTTTTAAAGTACTATATTGAGAACTCTATGCGACCTGATGTATTATTGTGGGGATTATTCTTGGTAACTGTAGGGTGAACAATTCATCCCAGTTCTCTCCTGGGACTTTTCAGTTTTTATCACTGAAGTCTCACATCCTGGGAATCCCGCAGCTCTGGGCAAATGAGACAGCCCATCACCATAAAGCAGGCTGACATCAACTGAGAATGTGGCTGGAGAGAGTTGCAGCTGGGTGTATAATGTGGTAATCCCTATATTTAAATATGCTGAAATCTTGGACTGTAAACTAATGATCACAGCTAAAAATGAGCAGAGAGGTCTCTCTGTTGCTCAACTTGTCCATTTTCTAAGTTGCTTGTATAGCAAGCTGTCAAAAACACACATCTTAATCATGTCACTGAATTGCGCAACAGGCTTCCCGCTTATTTTAGGATAAGTCCACACTCTTGAAAGTGACTCATCTGGCATTGCTTGATTTAGTCCAGTGGTTCTCCAACTTTACTCTGGCAGGATTCATCTAGAAAATTTGTTAAAAATGTACATTCTTGTGCTCCTGGTTCAAAACAAATGAATTGCAGAATAGCTAAAAGCATTATTATTATCTTTTTTTTTAACAATTACAGTGGATGATTCTCTTTCAGAGGGTCCTTGGACCACATTTTGAGGAAAACTAACTTAATTCCTATTTTCTTTGCCAGATTTATCTTGTATACTCTTCCTTTACTCTTTATTCTCTGAGCTTACTATAATTCATTTAGACTTTTCATGTTCCAGCCCTTCTCTCTGAAGCCCTCTCCTACATCTTTGTTGGCCAATCAGATTTCTGCCCAGGCATTTGCTTCCCTGAGAAGCCTCTGCTGCAGCGCCTGTTAGGGTTGACGTGTCTCTCGTCCCTCCATGAGGACCCTGCCTCCCCCCACCAAGTGTGTACAGCTTGGTATTGTAATTGCCTCTTCCTTGCGTGAATCTCCCTTTAAACTAAGTTCAGTGCCCACAGACATGTCTCATTTATCTTATTTATGATTGTATCCTCATTGTTGAGCACATGTTAAGCACTCAAGGTTGTTTATTGAGGAATTAAAATTACTTTATTATTGGATAGATTGATGTAACACCAAGTCCTAGCTGGACTAAAACTGAGATTTAGACACACCTGGTGTTGAGGTACCCCCTGCCCCAGCCCTCCTCAATAGATATGGGGGCTTTTGTTCTTTGGCTAAAGGATGGAGAGACTTGGTTGTGGGAGGAGTGCAGGGCCACCTGAGAGGGAGGCAAGGGAATGAGAACTTAAAGGGTTAAAGAAATGTCATTGCTTTTTTCTCTAGCTGGACCTGAGGGACTGGTCTGGAGTATCAGTAGAGAAAGGGATAGTGGCAGTTTCATCCAAGTCACAGAGGTTCAAGGGGCAGCTGTGATGCAGCTGGAGGGGTTTGGGAACAGGGAACTACATACATCCTACCACCTTCTCCCCCACATCACGCACACACTCCACACACACATACCACACACACACCACTCATACAACACACACACACAAGGCTTCTACCTCCACCACCACCAAAGACAGAGCTTTGCCCCCTCCCCCACCCCCCCGCCCCCGGCCCACACCCACAAGGGTCTGAAAGCCATTGCCAAGGGCTGGTAGTGCTTTCTCAGAGCAAAACAGCACCACAGTCATTCTGAACACTGATTAGCCCCTGATCCCCTGGAAATTCCATCAAAAAATCCAAAAGAATTTGGTGATGATGTTGAAGGGAAAGTCATGAGCTGAGATCTTGCATTAATAAATGGGGGTTGAGTGCTATTGTAATTCAAACTTCATTTGTAAAAGCTGGACATTTGAATGAGACTAAGAATAAGTGAAATCCAGCATTTAGACAAGGCTCATCATGAAACTTCAGCCTTGGATTGCCAAAACAGACATTCTCATAGGACTGAACTGGGAGAGCTACAAAATGGGCTAGCTGAATTTTAACTTTTTACTGCTTTATGGACGTTTTATGTCAGTCATTCAACTTAAAGGGCGTCACCATTCTTGACAACTGGTGATGTTGTGGACTTCTTTTCCAGTCCTTGAGAAATTTCCACTGAGCCAGTGTACAGCAGGTCCTACGTCAAATCTGGTTTTGAACAACTGGAACTGACCTTGCTGTTTGTGATGCCAGTGAGAGGCTGCTACGTTAGAGCATGCTGAGTCCCTCTGAGCAGGCAAGATGTGTACACAGCTGACTCTTGCTGAGTTTCACAATGTGAGGATGAGGACTGGACAGAGATTCAGTGTGAATGCTATACATTTACGTAAAACGGTATTAATATCTAATGATCTTATTATTCTACTTTGCAATGTGCAGACGGAATCCCTGAGCAGTTCCTGGAGTTAAGTACCTCACCCTGTACTGGCAACAAGGAGGAGAATTTAGCACTTCTGTAGATGTGTCTTGAAATATGCCTTAAATCCAGGAAGAATAAAAACTGATATATAAATAAGTAACCACAATGGTCATTTCCTAATGAAATAACGCCTAGTAGGCTGAAATTTTGAGTTTCCTATTAATGGCTGTTAGGTCAATGTATATAAATTTCATAGCTAAGTTACATAATTGTAAATTATTTATGTTGCTATTCAAAATAGGAGTGTATTATTCCTGACAAAAAAATAATGTAATTAGAGAGACGAAGTGGTCAACTGATGACAGAGCACTATACTCATTTATTTTAAAGATCACACATTTAAATTTTTTTTAAAAAAGAGAAGAGAGAGGGGAGAGCATTAACATAAATTTACTGCAATTTCACAATTTTAACACCAATTAAATTGAATGTTTGAAAGATACCAGAACTCTCATGAATGTGTAAGACCAGGGAGAGCTTATACTCGACTTTTCTATTGGGAAGCAGAAAAGGATGCCAAGTGTGATGAATGGAAACTCCAGAAAACACAGAGAGTTGGATGGCTTCAAACTCTGGTTAGAAACCGGAGGAGGGAGAGTGGCTGGTTTGCTTTCTAGCGGAAAGCACAGCAGAAAATGCAGTAGTTCCCCGGCCCATAAGTAAGTGAGTTATAGGAATGTGCTCACAAAAGCTGCATATAAACGGTTACGTGTAAGTTAGTCAGTGAAATGAGTAATCAGAAGCTCCTGAGACAAAATCAACTGGCTGACTTTTGCCTCTAAAAGCAAGTACACCCAACCGTTATGTAATCCAGTTCCATGGAAGAAAATATGTGCCTATTTCCAAGATCAAGCCAAAAATTGGGGCATGTACGCAAGATTTGGAGGCAAAAATGAGATACCCTGTTAAAACTTGAAGATAGGGAACTAACTTTGAAAGTTAAACTGTAAACAAATTTAATGAATCACATTAGAAATATGCAAATTTACCTTACCATCTAAGTCTTAAAATGGTGGTGGCAGTGGGCTTTTCACTGTAGCATGATCACGACAAAATCATCTTGCTTTTTAATCACCCCGGCCCCACTCCCATTGCAGTTCACACTATCATTTAGCAACAGTTATCAGCGGGGATGTGTTATTCCTCTCAGGTATGCTGGGGTGGAAAAAAAAATGTGAATTCTCCTGTCTTCAAGTGACTGAAGGGCTGCAAAATTGTCTGTAATATGATGAAAGGTAATAGATGTAAAGAAAGAAAGTAATGGAAGTTGATCAGCCATGGAAACATTGAAAAGATTGAGGGGCAGAGGCAAGCACCAGTGGTGCTCCATCCAAACACGGTTTAGGGCAACCTGACCTGGGGTGGGGATGCTTGCCAGTGTGGCAGGTCTGTTCCTGTGAGTGGAAATGAAAGCACGTAGCTCTGAGAGCTTGATGACAGACAGTCCAACTAAATCCCCTGCTGTATGTGACTCCATGCTCAACAATGATAATATTTCTTCTAGTAATATTTTTACTTCCCATGCAGATACACCTATGGGATGGACCATCATCAGCACACACAGTCTGTTACGGTTTGGGACATCATTTTATACAGACAAATTGGCATTGTGGTTTTCTACACATTAGTCTTTGGGAGGTTGGTTAATGTAAATCTACCCTTGTCTTAGTCCATTCAAGCCGCCGTAACAAAATACCATAGACCGAGCAGCTTATAAACAACAGCAATTTATTTCTCACAGTTCGGGATGCTGGGAAATCCAAGATCAGGTTTCAATATCTGGTAAGGGCTGACTTCCTTGTTCCTAGACTGATATCTTTTTGCTATAACTTCACATGGTGGAAAGGCAAGTGAGCTGTCTCTCCAAGAGCACTATTCCCATTCATAAAGGCTCTACCTTCATGACCTAATCACTTCCCAAAGGCCCCATCTCCAAATACTGTCACACTGGGAGTTAGGTTTCAGCATATGAATTTTGGGAGGACACATTCAATCTATAGCAACCCTAGAAAGGTGATTTATTTCTTAATGGGCTGGCAAATTTAATTTCTGTGTCTTAAAGGCTAATGGTCAGACCCCAGACTCTAATGAATTCCCAAGCTGATGCCAGCCTTGTGACTCCTCACTGAGTGGCCAGCTTGCCCTATGACATGTGACCTTGAGGCCTACGTTTCTTCAAGCTGCTTCAATGTGGTTATGGACAAAATGTCCCTTTCCAGATATAAGGTTCCTAGGGGTTGTATACAAAAATTTGATTTGTTAATAGGCCTGTTTATAGAATATAAATGTATAGTTATAGTTCAATTTAGGGAAAAGGCCCACTAAATTTTCTCTTGAATTGGGATATGTGGTAGCCAGCTTCCAGAGATCATCAGTATTTATGCCTTTCTATAGTTCCTTTCAAGTGGATGAAGGCTGGCTGGTGTGACAAATAAAATATGGTGGAAATGATCATGTGTGATTTTTAAGACAGACTCATAAAATGCACTGCAGCTTTCATCTTGCTCTCTTGGGTCCCTCAGTCTGGCGACAGCCGGCTGCTATATTGTGAGGATACCCAAGCAGTCCTGTGCGGAGGCCCACATGGAGAAGAAACAGCTTGCTAGCCACGTGATTGAACCACTTTACAAATAGATCTTCCAGTCCTGGTCAAGCTTTCAGGTGCCTGTAACCCCAGCCAACATCAGACTACAGCCTTATGAGGGCCTCTGAGTGTTAGAACTGCCCAGTCGAGCTGCTCTGGAATTCATAATCTACAGAAACTATGAGAGATAGTAAATGATTATTTTTGTTTTAAGCCACTAAGTTTTGAGGTGATTTATTGTGCAGCAAGAAATAACTATTACAGAATTGGGTACCTTAAAGTAGGGTGATGCTATTGAAAAACTTAGAGCACAGATAGAAGAGCCAACAACCACAGGAAAACACTCCCAGGCAGAAGTAGGACTGAGCTCAAATCAAGGAGTTGGCAGCATGTGCTCAGCTGTATTTCAAACTACTATGGATCAGTGACTCCTGTCTGCCTCCTGCTCTAAGCCTCCTGAACAAGAATGTCTACAGGTGCTACACTACTCTTGTTTTACCATTTCACGTTTGATGTGTTTGGAGCAGATAATGTGTCTTTTTAGTTCACAGGTCTTGAGATTAAGAGGAACCCCACTTGAGGAGCTTTATTTGAAGGACTACACCTGAGGATACTTATCTATACCTGGACCTTGTCTAGATAATGAGATCCTGGGCCTTGAGCCTGAGCTAAGGCTGTGAAGGGATGAGAATTTTAGTGACTGTGGGGTGGGTGAGTGTAGTGTGGCTGTGTGTGTGTGTGAGTCACGGAGAGTCAGAGAGTGGGCTGTGGTAGCTTGCCTAACGATTCTCCTCTCCTGGTATTCACACCCTTCTCAGTCCTCTCTGTCTTAGACCATGTGAGCTTTTGTATAAGAATACCATAGACTGATGGTTTATGAACAGGAGAAATTTATTTCTTACAATTCTGGAGCCTGAGAAGTCCGAGTTCAATGCGCTGGCAGATTCAATGCCTGGTAAGGGCCTATTTCCCGGTTCACAGGCAGATGTCTTTTCACTATGTCTTCATACGGTAGAAGGGGAGAGAGAGCTCTGTGGGGCCCCATTTGGAAGGGCACTAATTCTATTCATGAGGACTCCACCTCATGACCTAATCACTTCTCAAATGTTCTACCTCCAAGCACCATCACATTGGGGGTTAGATTTCAACATACGAATTTAGGCGGACACAAACATTCAGTCTATGACACCCTCCTAAACGGAATCATGGTTGGCCTGTGTGGCCAATAGATTATGGCAGAAATGATGGCGTGTATCTTCTGAGGTTAGATCACGAGAGGCATTGCAGCTCTGTGGGAAGCCAACTGGCATTATGGGTAAGGGCATTGAAGCAGCCCTGTGAAGAAGCCCACATGGAGAGGACTTGACTTCCAGCACCACCCTCCAACCATGTGAGTGAGCCACACTGAAAATGATTCCTCCATTTCCTTTGGGTGACTGCAGCACTGAGTGACCTTGAGAAATCTTGATCCATAACTACTTGACTGAACCACTCCTGAGCTCACGATCCAGAGAAACCAGGAAAGGTGAATAGATGAATATTGTTGTTTTAAGTCACTAAGTACTGGGGTGATTCATTACACACTGGTAGATAAGTGATACGTGGTATAAAGATGAACAAATGATATCTATACATTTCTTCTTCATTTACTTAAAATTCATTGAGAACAATACCCTGGAAAATTTGGATCACAGTCTTACATGATGCAAAGAATCACCACTACTGTAACGTGGACAGGGAATGTCCATTGATTAAAGAACTGGTTCACATTTACCAAAGGATTAGGAATTCACCCATTCATCATCATCATCACAACACAGTGAATAGTAATAATGACAAACATTTACTGAGGGCTTGTCATATCAGGTAATTTGCTAAACACTTTGCAGGTATTATGTTATTTATTTCTCATAACAACCCAATGATGCAGATAATATTATTATTCCCATTTTTTGGATGAGAACATTAAGTTCAAAGAGTTAAACAGAGTGACCCAAGGTCACACAGCTGTTAAAGGTCAGGTCTTCCTGACTCCACAACTTGTCTTCCTAACCAGAAAGCTGTGGTGTCTCGATATTTGAGAATTCTCCTGGGGCAGCCCTTGAATCTAAACTATGGAACACAGGTTCTAGCTGTCCAGCCTCTAGAGTCAGAGTGAACCTCCAGGGAAGCTGAAGCTGACCATGTAAAATCTGTTTCATTCTACGAGCTATTCTTATTGCAGAATTTCCGACGTTAGTTTACATAATAGGAATCACATGGATCACACTCTGGTAGTTACACAGGAAGACAAATGAGACAACTACATGCTACAACTAATGACTTCTGAGCCTTGATTTCCTGCTTGCATTTCCTCACTGAAGACACTTACTGGGATCGCAGGCTGTCACTGAAGTTAAACAAAATCAATCATGGGTTGTAAAATTAAAAACAATAACCCAATTTTATGGCTGTTTGGTTCAGACTGTAAGAGCATTGAGGATAATAGTCACGGCTGAAACAAGCTTAGATATTGCTAAGGCCAATTTTATGCCTTGTCATGCTTTTCATTTTCTTTTGCTTCAAGCTAATGGTAAAACAATTGGAAGATTGCTTTGAATCAAACATTCCACAGCAGAAAATTTAAAGAAAAGAATATATTAGCTTAATAGCTCAATAAAGCAAAATTCAAATGTTCCTTTTAGCAAAAGTTTCACTTAATTTCAGCTCAAATTTTCCAGGATATTCTTCAAAAGGTAATGAATTGGCAAATTATTTGCCATGTCTAGTTGCATGTTTAAGTGAAGATAAATCTTTATGGTTTTCATATTGAGAAGTTATGGGTGACTATTCCCTTTTATTGGAAATTAAAAATCCCTCTATCATCCACAAGGAAAAATGGTGTAGGTGTATCTATGCATGACTCTGTGTGGAGGCTGGGGACGTGGAGGGATAGAGATGGGGTCAGGCAGGGAGAGGAAGGGGCATGGAGTAGAAGCTGAAGAGTGCTGAAGCTCAAATTACTGTTACAGCTGGAAGGAACTCAGGTGGGGAAGAGTCACATGTCTCTAAATCAAATTCAATCTCTCTTCAATTTGGCCGGAGATTCTAGCTCAATCATATCGAGACTCAAGGATCATCAAAAAGCTAAAATGGTGCCTAAAAAAACAGGCAAGAGCCGCATGGCTTCTACTGAGATCCTCACCGTTCCTGCCCCGCTGGTCTTGAATGCAGATGGCTCTGCTGTCCTAATGCCAAGTAGGCCAGGAAGGTGTTTGCTTGAGGTGGCAGTCCCTTTTCCTAAGACCCAGGCTTCTAGATCCACAAGGCAGCTATTTCTTTGGAAAGTTTTATTACCTTTCAAAGTACTGCCAGGGGGAGGCATGCACCCTCACCACCAAAGGGACCATCTACTCTATTTCCTCCCCAGGTCAATGTCCAGCTTCCTCCTGTTGCTTCACACCTTTCTCATCGAAAGCACTCGCCTCTCTCCCTCCCTCTCCATGACCCTTAGCTTCGTCTGCTTAAGGAATCCAGGCTTTCTGAGTACAAAAGTCAGAATGCTTTCAGGCAACTTGTGAAACAAAAATTTCCTGAGGCTGGCAGCACAGAGGGTGTAGCTGCCTCTTTGGAACGAAGGGAAGGTGAACAAAAAAAATGCAGGGATAAATAAAACCTAAATTACTATCTCAATATATTAACTGACCTCACTGGAGAGTAAAGACTGCTGGCGAGGAGATCTCGATGAGTAACAGCTCACTAGCCATATTCAGATTGGCTCCAGTCCAGGAGAAGTTCAGTTGGTAAAGAGCATGCATAAATTCTTAGTAAATACTATTTGACCACACCTCTTACTCAAAGCAAATTTCCTTTAGGGAGGACCAACCAGTGCCGTCTTTACTCTATATCAAGAGTCAGGGAGGATGAGGATTGGTGGCACTTCAAGGGATTCTCAAAGGGTTTGGAGTAAGTCCCGAGAGAAATTGTATACTCTAACCTTCCTGGAGAAGAGTGTCCTGGGATAAATGCTAAATCTGCATCAGAAGAGCACAGCTCTTAACTTGTCGCTGCTTTGTCCCTCCGTCTGTTGCTGGAAAATTCCTCTTGCCCAATATTGTCAAGTGAGCTGGCTAAATTTTGGAGAAAGCTGCTCATAAAACTGATAAGATCCCTCTCTTAAACAATCTAATTTGAACTTTATCCCAGAGCCCTTGAGAAACTGGATCTGCACTTTTATAGTCCAAGATTGAACATGGTCCTGCACAGTTGGGTAACATTCGACCTTGAAACGTTGTTTTCCCCTTGCAGGCTTTGACGTTATCTGTGCTTCAGTGAGCACTTTATCATGGTAATGCTTCAGGAATGTGCAGAATGGTTGAGGAGCTTGAATGCCATGGCAGTTTCAAGTTTGCTGGGCTCTTGTAACTAGCTCCCGGGCCAGTTGTTAGAAGACTGTTGCACCACGTATGCTGCAGGAGAACTGGTGTTCAGGACCAAGTCACTTTCAAGGGCCGCTCAAGGTGTTGGCTCACAAGGCTCTGGTTAGCTGATATTTTCCTCTTAGAGTATACTCTCTTACTGCTACTGAGACATGCCACAGAAGATGCTTATTTTCTCATTTTGGTTTCAGGGAAGCTATTGCAAGTTGTTTGCAAAGAAGTGCTTAAATTTGACTTTTAAAAATAGGTGGCCATATTTTATAGGTTAAGGGTATGGGCTTTGGTGACACAGTCTTGGGTTTGAATCCAGGCTTGTCACCTACTAGCTGTGTGGGTCTGGAGTCATTATCTTCACCTCTTTGAGCCTCGGTTTCCTATTATTCAGGTAGAATAATACTTACCTTCCAGATTGTTGCACATTATGTTAAAAGAGATAATGCCTGCTGTTCTCTTGGTATTATTGATCCTGTTTATTCTATCTGTCCAATGGAACTGCAAATTTATTGAAAGTGGAATTCATAGCTCATCTTGCTTTACATTTCCCACACCAAGAAGAATGCCAAGGACATAGCAGGTAGTCAATAAATACCTGTTAATTCTTGCTCTTTCTTTTGGAATTATCTCACTCTCTGCCCAGTTACACTGATTACTTCTTATTTGAAGACCTCCCTTTTCTTTATATTTGGAGGAAGCTCATAGAATGTAAAATAATGCTAGAGGTAATTTTTTTATTTTTAAGTCTCTACCTCTGGTAGGTTTTCTTAAAAATTGTCTTCTAAGTATCATAAGAACTTTGACAGTAATCATTAAAAAAACACGAAGATCTCAAGTGCACGAGACCTAGCGTTCTCTAACTGGTGCTCTTTGCATCTTCCTAGTTAGCAGGGGCACTTCATGTCTTAATAATTTGCCTGAGGGACAATGTGCATTTTTAGGCTAGCTCTGTCTTTCTAACTTCATAGTTATCAACAAAATCCCCACTGAAATGGAGCCATGAGTTTACAGTCAACGTTTGGCAGCAACATTCATGGTGTGGAGTGGGAGCAAGGAAGGGGATTGAAGAGAGGGTAACCTCCAGGGCAAATGATCTACAGCAGCTCTGTAGTTGCCACGAAGCTGGTGACCCTTTTTGTTATCACTCTAACCAGATAGGAAGGACTGTTTGAGATTCCACGTCCAACTGTAGGCTGTTCTAAGGGACAAAAGAAGCCTCCTTAGTTAAATAAATGGTTATGACTGGTGAATTTTTCAATTCCCCTAAGTTTCTTACCATATGAAGAGAAATGCCAGAGACCCTTCAGTCTTGATTAAGGGAAAACATGTGACATATTTTTCCTGTAAAATCTACATGTAGAACACTGCTAGTGACTTGGAAGAAAATCTAGCTTTTAAGGGGTTAACATTGAAAGGAAAAGAAAGGAGATGGATGTTAGGTTTTTTATTTTATTTTTGTATTTTTTACTTTTTAGGTAAACTTTTTTGTTTTAGAACAAATTTAGATTTACAGAAAACTTACAAAGACAGTGTAGAGAATTCCCATAATTTCTGCATCCAGTTTCCCCCATCATTAACATTTGACAATGACAAAACATCTAACAAGTGTGTAAGTTTGTCATAATTAATGAACCAATATTGATACATTATTATTAACTAAATTCCATACTTTTTTCAAATTTCCTTAGATTTTACCTAATTTCCTTTTTCTGTTCCAGGATCCCATCCAGGCTATTAAATTGATATTAGCATTTTTAAAGAGCCAACTCAGTGCCAGATGCATGTGTCATTATTTCATTTAATTTTCATATGTAGCATTTAGGTAGGCACTATTTTCTGATTTTAAAGATGAGACACTGATATCAGAGAGGGTAGCTGGCTCTCTTAGAGTAACCAAACAAGTAATGAAGCGATGATTCAAGCCCGAGCCATCTGGCTCCATCCCATTTTCCCCTTCTCATACCATGCTATCTTTCCCACTTGCAATACAATAATCACATTTATATTTGAAAAATGTACTGTACATATAGCGCATCCACATCCACACTGTGGATCCAAAATGCATCCACATTTTGGAAAATAGTTATAAAAGAACTCCCTTACCGGCACTAACAAAAGTAGAATTGTTTGTATGAATTTTCATCTGATTTCTCAAAACCAGAGAGACTTCTTTGAGCCACAGAAGTCTAAGTTAGAGCTGGAAAAGTATAATTGGCCTTTGAGTGATAGATGACTTATTGCTGGAATATGTTTAATAATGCCTTGTTTCCTTATTGAAGGTTCTTGTCACAGAAGATGCATTTCCACTTCGATTTTACTCAGAGGTGATATAAACGAATGTGAGCAAGGTTTTGGGTTGAGTCATATATTGTAGGAGCTTTTCTGTCTATTTTTTTTCTAAGTTAACAAGGTTACTCACCAACAATTCACATCAGAAACAAAACAAATGATCATTGGAAAGTGAATTTCTGGGACTGCTCACAATCTTTGGTTATTTACTTCATACTTCATTGCAATTCAGTTATATGAAATCCTCATTCTAAAGTTTCAGCTCCTTTTAGTTGCACAATATCAGTTCAACGTGGTTATAGGAAAATTGTGCCTTCAAAAATTTTGAATGTGCTGGAGAAAAAGATTGAAAAAAATCAGAGCAATAGCGTGATTGGTTAGCTGTTATTTTAAGCAGGTCCTTTTTCTCTCAGAGCTGTATTTCACCTGCTTGAAAATAATGATTAAAAGAATCTAAAAATAGTTCTATAGGAGCCAAAGGTTTCAATAACATATTAGAATTACTGGACGGCCATTTCTGTTAACAACAAGTTTACTGTTGACTCAAAACATAAAAGTGCGATTATTCCTAACAGATATTTTCTCCTTCACATAAAACAAAGAAGTATACAAAAAAGAGAAAAGAATACTGACTGCTCTTTGTAAGTACATTTTAATTTGTATCTACACTGTGTTCTTCTCACTTCATTAGGCTTAGAATTTGTGACTGAACAGCACTGCCTGGGCAGCCTGCTGCCTAGTTGGAGATGTCAGAAGCAATTACTTTCACAGATTTAAGATTTTATTATCACACATATCCTGTCTTTAGCTATGTGAGTGGACAGCCCAATCAAGGATGATATGTATTTCATCATCTCTTCCTTGTTGTGCGATTTTAATACCAGCTTCAGTAGCAGCCCACTTTGCACAAGCAGAATGCAGCAGCTGGATGAACACTTAAATGGAGCCATCTAAAGTTAGAATATTTACTTTTTCTGATTTCAAATTCTTTCTGCTGAGTAAATGAGGTCCATTAGACTTAGTGGTAAAGAATCTCCAAAAAGCCATAGCTCGCTTTCAGTTATGTTGAAAATTCTCCAAAAAAAGTGTTTAAGGGTAGGTTGTGGAATAAGAACTTCACTTAATACTAATAAAAATTTCCTACTTTTTTTTATTTTTGGAAGAAGAGTGATTTAACCAGGTTTCTTTACTTATGGGCTGTGGTCCCTGGAAGAAGGAAACTAATATGTTCCCTTGTGTGTGTGTGTGTGTGTGTGTGTGTGTGTGTGTGGCATCTCCTCTTTGACAAGTATCATTTCACTATTTCCTCTCTACCTCCACTCCCAGTATCTTCCTTTAGTTTTCCTTGCCTGAGTAATCCCAATAAGATTCTAATTATTTTGTCTAATTCCTTCTTTCACACAGTCACCACAATGCATTTGGAAAATGCGAATTGGGTCACAGTTTCCCCGAATTTAAAACCCTTCAGAGGTTTCTTATTGTCCTCAAGTGGAAGTACAAATTCCCTGACAAAGAAAGCTCTCCATGATGTCACTTCTGCAGCTGGTCTCTTGTCTGGGGGTCCACACACTCAGGTAGCACAGGCCACTTCACACTCAATTCTACTGAATCTGCTTCCTCTGTTTGGGGACTTCCTGGGCCTTACTCTCTTGAATAACCAATAAGAACACATCTTTTAGGACTCAATATGATGTCACATGTTCTCTGAAGGCTTCCTGACCCCCTGGGAAGACATAACCACACTCTTCTTTGTCTTGCGCACACGTCTTTTGTGTGCCCTGTAACACATTATGGAATAAATTGTTTACAAGTCTACAGATGCTCTACAGATTTAACTCTTCATATTTAACACGTGAATCGGGTGTTCTCTCTTTTTATGCAGGCTAATGTTTGAGAATCACTGAACGTCTCCGAGATCAGTAAATATCTGTGTTGCTCTCATTGTGGCTGATCACAAGTTTGGTTTAGGGCAGTGGTGCTCACCTTATTGTACTGCCCAGGTGTTGGATAACATTCAAATTCATGAAACCCAAAAGTAAATCAAATTCCTGATTCAAAAGTAATGAGGAGGATCCATAAATTTGCCATTTCTACAGACACTCCAGGTTACTTTTGATGCAGGTGTATGATGAGCAACCCAAGGAAACTGACCCCCCCCAGTATCTATTGTTGCATAACCAGCTGTCCCGAGTGGCATAAACAAACCACTTAGAGGAATAAGAAACAACTATTTGATTATGCCCATGGATTCTGAAGGTCAAAAATTTGTACAAGACACAGCAGGAATGACTTGGCTCTGCTCTGTGATGTCTGGGGTCTCAAGCAAGGAAGACACAGATGTCAGGGGATAACTTGAATGGCTGAGGGCTGGAATAGATAGCCTGCAGGATTTTTGCATTGTGGTTTTCTCACTGACCTTCCTGGCTCCTGGGCCAGGATGACTGGAAGGTAAGGTTGGGTTCAGCTGAGTCTATTAACGAGAGCACCTACCTGTGGCTTGGACTTCTCACAGCGTGGCAGCTGGGTCCTGAGAGGGAGCCTTCCAGGAGAGCAAGCATTCCAGCAAGCATTCCAAAAGAACTTGGCAGAAGCTGCACCGTCTTCTATGACACAGTTTCTCTTTCCTCATACTTGCATGGCTGAGGTAGTTGCAAGTCCATCCAGATTCAAGATGTGGTGGTATAGACCCCACCTCTCAGTGGGAGAAGTATCAAAAAAATTGGGGGCCATGTTGTAAAACTGCCACACTGGTTTGAACTTTGATTTATATACATATTCTCTACTGGAGCTATAAGCTATTTGAGGATAAAAGTTGTGTCTTATTTAGTTTTGAGCTTTCAGGACCTCAGACAAGTCCTGCTACTTAACAGAAACCCAGTAAGTACTTGTTGCTTTTAACTTATCTAAATGTCAAGAGCTATAATCCTTCAATTATTGGATATTACAGGGTATTGATCTAGAGACACTTTTTCAGCAAGACGTTCTTTGTACAAGACAAGGGATGTGCCTCACGAAAGTTGACTGACTGATTTTTCATTGTTACTTGAATCCTAGTTTCACTATTTCATGACTATGTCACCTTGAGCAAATTACCTAAACTCTCCATACTTCTGTTTACTGTTACTCATCTCTGATGTGGAGAAAACAGCCAGAGGTTTGGTGTAAGGATCAAATGAAATAAAGTTCTTCGATAATGAGATGTAATGAGATTGAACAGTAAAACCCTCTCTGTTTAAAGATATTGCCATTCTTACAATAGCCATTGACTTTAGGGTTTGTCAACCAACTATTAATGTGGATTAACAGTTAAATTATTACAAGGCAGCCTTATGAGCTTTATTTGTCTATATAGGTATGCCTGTATGTGTTGATGTGTAAGTGGTTTTATAGAAGTATACTTTTTAGCAAAGTATAATATATGTTTAGCAAAATACCCAAATCATAAGTGAGCAACTCAATGAATTTTTGCAGTGAACAGACCTATATAAACACCACGTAGATCTGCAGCCCAGAAGCTTCCTTTGTCCTTGTATCAGTCATAGTTCATCTAGGGTATTTACTCTCCATGCTTCCACCACCACATATTTCTTTTGGCCTGTTTGTCAATTTTATATACATGGAGTCATACACTATATATTCTTTTGTGCCTGCCTTTTCTTTTGGTTCCATATTACTTTTATGAGATGCATCCATGTTGTTGCATACAACAGTATTTCATTTATTTTCATCACTGTATTCTATTATTTATATATTTCATTTTTATTGATATTTGGGTTGTTTCCAATTTTTGGCTACTATGAATAATGCAGCTATATGCAGCTAAGTACATTCTTGTACTTATCTTTTGGCACACATATGTATTCACTTATTGGGTGTGTACATAGGAGAGGAATTTCTAAGTCATAGAGTAAGATAATTAGATTTTCTGTTTTCCCTTGCTGTTCTGAAGAAATAAACATACACATACCTATGCATACATACATATGTACGTATATCTGGGTATGTATTATATTTGCAAATATATGGACAAAAATTTCTTGTTGAATATATGTATTACAAATATCTTTCCCCTCTCTACAGCTTGCCTTTTTATAAATCTAATGATAACTTTTAATGAATACAAATTCTTAATTTTAATAAACTCTACTTTTTCAATCTTTTCTTTTATAGTTAGTGCTATTTGTGTCATGTTTAAGAAATCATTGTCTAGTCCAAGATTATGGAAATATCCTTCTAGGTTTTCTTCTAAAACGGTTATTATTTTGCCTGAAAAGGTGAAACTTAGATCTACAATCCCCTGGAATTGAACTTTGTCTATAGAGCATTGTAGAGGTTATTACTTTTGTCCTATATGAACAGATAATTAATGCAGCACCAGTTTTTGAAAGGATTACCCTTTCTCCATACTAACTCAGCAAGTCTAGTTTTAGACTTTCTATTCTGATTAATAGATCTAATACCTGTCTTTGTCCCAGTATCTTACTGTTTACTGTCTTAATTACAAGAGCTTTAGAATAAGTCTTGATGTCTAGTAGCTTAAATTCTCTCAATTTTCTCTTCTTCAATATTGTCTTGGTCATTCGTCGTTCTTTGCATTTTCATATAAATTTTAGAATTAGCTTGTTGATTTACATACACACACACAAATCCTACTGGGATTTTGGTTGAATTGTTTTTTTAAGTGTATAGGTTAACTTAGGGAAAATTGAAAATTATTATAATATTGAATGGTATCTCAAACATGGTTTACCCCTCCATTTATTTGACTTCTTAGTTTCCCTCAGTCATGTTTTGTTACTTTTAACATAAAGACTTTCACATATTAGAATAGATTCATCTAAGTATTTGATATTTTTAATGCTATTATAAATAGTGTCAATTTAAAACTTCATTTTATTTTTATATATTATTTGTATTTACAATAATATTTTTGTTTTTTTAAATTTCAGGTGTACATCGTTAAATATTTTGAATTCTGTGTAGATTACATCATGTTCACAGCCCAAAGACTAATTACAATCCATCACCACACGTGTGCCTAATCACCACTTTCACCCTCCTCCCTCCCCACTTCCCCCCTGGTACTCACCAACACAATCTCTGTTGCTATGTGTTTGTTTGTCATAGTTTTATCTTCTACTTATGAGTGAGATCATATGGTATTTGACTTTCTCTCTCTGACTTATTTCACTTAGCATAATACCCTCAAGGTCCATCCATCCATCGTTTGCTGTCAAAAATGGCTGGAATCCATCATTTCTATGGCTGAGTAGTATCACATTGTGTATATATACCACATCTTCTTTATCCATTTGTCCCTTGATGGACTCCTAGGTTGCTTCCAAGTCTTGCCTATTGTGAATAATGCTGCGATGAACACAGGGGTGCATGTATCTTTATGCATTTGTGTTTTTGAATTCTTTGGATAAATACCCAGCGGTGGAATAGCTGGATCATATGGTAGATCTATTCTTAATTTTTTGAGGAATCTCCATACTATTCTCCATAGTGGCTGCACCAGTTTACACTCCCATCAGCAGTGTATGAGGGTTCCCTTCTCTCCACATCCTCTCCAACACTTGTTGTTTCCTGTCTTGTTAACTATAGCCATTCTGACTGGACTGAGGTGATATATCATTGTAGTTTTGATCTGCTTTTCCCTGATAGTTAATGATGTTGAACATCTTTTCATGTGCCTGTTGGCCATCCATCTATCTTTTTTGGAGAAATCTCTGTTCAGATCTTTTGCCCATTTTTTAATTGGGTTGTTAGTCTTTTTATAAATAATATTTTTGTATGTTTTTAACATCCAGCAGCCTTGCTAAATTCACATAGTAATTTTAGTGGTTTACTACAGATTCTTTTGGATTTTCTAAACACACAATCCTATCATCATGAATAGTGATAGTTTTGTTTCTTCCTTTTCCATGTTTATATATTTTATTCCTTTTTCTTGCCTTATCACATTGGTTAGGAACCACAGTAACATAATTTGCAGAAGTTGGTAGCAGGCGCCTTTATTTTTGTAAGTGAAAGGAAAAATAAAGCTTTCAATATTTAGCTAAGTATGATTTTTGCAATAGGAATTTCAGAGATATGTTTTACCAGGTTAAGAGATTTTCTTTCTGTTCCTGATTTGCTATACATCTTTGGCATTTACATGTTGAATTTTATCCATTTAGTTGCATCACCTGAGCTGTCAGTATTTTTTTCTCCTTTATACTGTTAATGTGAATGACACTCATTTTTTAATATTAGAAAATATTGCATTTTAGAATTTAAAAAAGTGATGATTTATGATTCTCTTTTTATATAGCTGGATTTGTTTTGCTGATATTTTGTTTAGGAATTTTTCACCCATGTTCATGAGGGAAATTGGCCTATGATTTTCCTTTCTTTAAGTATCTTTGTCAGGTTTTAATGTCAAGGTCATGCCAGCCTAAGAAAACAAACCAAGAAATGTTCTCCCCTTTTCTGTTCTCTTCATGAGTTTGTATAAGATTGTGTTTTTTCTTTCTTAAATGCTAGAAAAATTCAATATAGAAGAGAGCTTCACTTTGAATTTTTTTTTATTGCGGATTTATTTTATTTAATGGACTATCCAGATTTTCTTTTTCTTTTCTGCATCAGACTTGATAAATTGTGTTTTCTAAAGGATTTTCTTTTTTCCTTTTACTTGATTATTCAAATGTATTGGCATAATTGTTCATAATATCCTTCTTATTATTTTCAATGTCTTTACAGTATGTAGTGATGTTTCTCTTTCTATTCCTATGATCCAGTAATTTGTATCATCTCTTTTTTTTCTTGTTCAGTTGTAAGGTTTATCTTTTCAAAACGTAACTTTTGGTTTTATTGATTTTCTCTGTTGCACATTTGCTTTCTATTCTATTAAGTTTTGCTCTTATCTTTAGTATTTCTTTGCTATACTTTCTTTAGAGTTAATTTGCTGTTCTTCTTATACCTCTTGAAGTGGGCACTTAGATCATTAATTTTTGCCTTTCTTCTTTTCCAACATGTGCATTTATTATTAGAAATCTCCCTGTAAGTACTATGTTAGCTGCATCCTGCAGGTTTTGATATGTTGCTTTTTTGACAATTATTCAATTCAAAGTTATTTTCTAATTTCCCTTTAAATTTTTCTTTATTTTAAATTATTTTAGAGAAGTATTGGTGAACTTGCAAACATTTAGGAATGTTTTAATTCTCTTTTTGCTATTGACTTCTAGCTTAATTTTACTCCCATCAGTAAACATACTCTCTATAATTTATATCTTCTGAAATGTTTGGAGAATTTTTGAATTTTCCAGCATATGGTCCACCTTGGCAAATGTACATGAGGATTAAAAAAAAGAAACATGTATTCCAGAGTTGTTGGGAATGGTGTTCCAAATAGGTAAATTGGGCCAAGTTTGTTATTCAAATCTTCTGTACATCTACTTTTTTTTTTTTTTTTTTGGTCTTCTTGCTCTGTCATGTAATAAAAGAGATATACTAAATTGTTCAAATATTTTTGTAAAGTTTTCTATTTTTGTACTAACTATTAATATTTACTTTATAGATTTTGAATCTGTGTGCATATGATTTTAGAATTGTACTATCTTTTTGGTGGATTTAAACCTTTATTTTTACAACACATCCCTCTGTCTCCTGCAGTTCTTGCCTTAAAGTATACTTTGGTTGTTAACATAGTCGTGTGTTTCTTAATGACAGGAACACATTCTGAGAAATGCACCATGAGGCAATTTTGTCATTGTGTGAACATCATAGAGTGTCTTTTCACAAACCTAGATGGTATAGCCTACTACATAATTAGGCTATATGGTGCTAATCTTATGGGACCACCATTTCATACGTGGCCTGTCATTGACCAAAATATTATGTGGCACATGACTGTAGTAAAGTTATTTCAATTTTATTTTGGTCAACGTGTTAATGGTAGATATTTTTTTCATCTTTTTATATGCCGTATTTTGTATCCTTATAAGTAAAGGTGTCTCTTGTAAATAATGTAAAGTTGGGTTTTTAAAGAAAATTTAGTCTGATAATCTTTATATTTAATTGGAGTTTTTAGTTTATTTATACTTCATGCAATTTGATATATTTGGGCTTAAATGGACCATCTTACTATTTCATATTTATTTGTCCCATTTGTGTTAGCTCTTTTTTTTCAACTTTTCTTGTCCTTCTTTGTATTAATCAAAATTTTTTATGATTACACTTTCCTCTCTACTAGTTAGTTATATTTATTTTTAGTTGTTCTTTTTAAAGAATTATTTCAGTGGTTTTAGAGAGTACATCATGCTTGCTTTATTTTTTGCAATTTACTATAATTTAGTACTTTTACAACTTCACAGAAAATATGAGGTCCCTCATCATTTTCATGTCTTTCTTTCCTCCTACCTTTGTTTTACTTTATTCAAATATGCAATTCTATATATTTTTAAACTCCACAAAACATTAATATTGTTTTATATAATCAATATTCATTTATACTTACCCACTTGTTTACTTTTCTCATTGATCTTCATTTCTGCCTATTTTTTCCTACTTCTGAGATTATAATTTTTTTGCTAGGAAAATGTTCTTTGCATATTTGTCCCTTGGAAATGAATTTTTTCAGATTTTTCTTTTTGTATGAAAATATGACCTCCATTTTTTCTGGTATAGAATTCCGGGTTTTCAGTAATCTTCTTTCAACATTTTAAAGTTGTTAATTCTTCTGTTTTTCCTCTAGTTTACTTCAATTTGTTGAAAATTCAACTGTCAGTTTTATTATTTCAGTTTTCAAGTAATGTGCCTTTTTCTGTCGCTGCTTTTAAGATGTTCTTTGTCTTCAGTGTTTAGTAGCATGAATAGTATGTTGAAATAACAATTATATTATTTTTTCTTTGCCTATGTCCCACTTGGGGCTTCATAGACCTAAGACTGGGTCCTAAGTCATGTAATTTTGGCAACTATTTCTTCAAACATTGCTTCTGTCCCATTCTGTCTGTCGTCTCCTCTGGGATTCCAATTATAGACATGTTAGGTCATTTCATCGTGTTCCATATGCTTTTTTAATATTTTCCCTTCTTTTTCTTACTGAATATATTTTACTGTTCTATCTTCCAGTTTTCTATTGCTCATTGACATTGTATCTAATATGCTATGGAACCTATTTAATGAATTATTATTTTCAATTATTTTATTATTTACTTCTAAAAATTTAATGTGATACATTTTTATGGATTCCAGTTCCTTGGTTCATTCTCCATCTTCTCATCTATTTTCTTAAATACAGTAACTGCAATTATTTTAAAATTAATGTCTGATTAACTGCAATTTCATGTTTATTTGCAGAGTGATTGTTTCTACTGTCTATATTTTTATTTTAGATTTTCGCTATTTGGATCTGTCTTCTGGTATGCCTGGTAATTTTAGATTGGATGCTAGACATTCTGTATTCAGATTATTTTATTTTCTTCCAGAGAGAATTGATTTTACTTTTGCCAGGTAGTTAGAGGAATGGAAGATCATCTTGATTCAATCAAGGATTGAGATGAATCTAGGTCATGTTTGAGTCCTTTGGTGATGAACTATTTCTGGCTTGCCTTACAGCTAGATCTATTCCTTCATAGGTATCAACTGAAAATTTGGGGAATTTTCCTAGTTATACACTATTCTTCAATTTTTGACTCTCTAACAAGATACTATTGCAGGAATCTCCAGTTAGTTTTTTAATCTCTTCTCTCTGGAATTTTGCTTGGCTTCTCTGGCTTTCACCTAATGCAGCTTGGTATTTTTAAATGCTAAGAGAAAAAAATCTGGTGTAGAATGCCAAAATGTCAAACTCCCTTCTATGTGGTTCTCTTTTCTGTAGAACCTTGGTCCCTTATTTTTCACTGGCTTGGTAGCCTTGAAATTCATTTTGGTCTCTATAGACTTGTAAATTTGCTCAAACCTCTGGGCTACCATTTTTTGCTTGGTTTCTCACCCTATACCACTTACTAAGAGGCAAAAATTTTAAGAAGAAAAATGGTAGAGAAGTTCATGCTCACCTCTGTGCATGGCCTTTCTCTCTGGAATATTGGTCTCTCAAGCCCTGATGTCTTGGTGAATCTCTGCTGTCTTCAAATGTTTTTGCTTGTAATGTTATCCATTAATTTTTTGGATAAGAGAATTGGTCTGGAGAGGAGAATTATTCTGACAAGTAGCTGTGTCACAGCTGGAAGTAGAATTTTTCAAATTGACCACTTTTGAGTGCTGCTTTTCAGAGATAAATCTCCTTTTTGACTCATTCTTTCACCATCTCAAATATGACTCTGCTTAAGGGTGCTTTTCTAATTTTTTCTCAGTTCTTATCAATTGGCCATAATTAAGCATACCTTATTGTTTTTTTCATTTTAATGATCAAACACTGGGGCATCTTATCTAGGGTTGTGACATATCTGAATATAAAGACATTTTGTAACTATAGTAAGAAATTAGTACTTTTTGAATTCCCCAAATACTATGTGATTTTATGGGACCCTTTTGGTTTTAAAAACTCTTGATACAGTTTTCATAGCAATTTGTGTCCATAAAAGAGTGCCAGACATCTCACTCTTGGTAATACATTTTCCTTCTTACACAAGTGATGCAGAGAGCAAAACAAACATGAGTGGTTAGGAGACACACCAGGAGCTGCAGGTGAGAGATCAGGCTCTTTATGGTCATCCTAACCTGTGTTCCAATCCTCGCCCCTTTTCCTAACAGTTATGTGAACTTGTGAAAAATACTTACTTGTTCAGGCTTCTGTTTTCACATTTGTGAAGTGGCCATCCTGCCCAAGACTTTTGTGAGGATAAGATGAGAGATCTATAAAAAGGAATGCTCACAATGGAGAGCACAGAGTAGGTGCCTGATGCATGTTGACCCCCCCGTCTTCATTCCGTACATGTCACTGTGAGGGTGGGGAGTGAACCTTGTGAAAGGTGCATCTATCACTGCCAGCTGTTAGAGGTCTGGTTGCCCATTTGGTCTGAACTGTGCCAATGAGGCCTGGGTCATGTGTTAGAAATCTTTATGAGCCAGACAGTATCTCTCTCTCTCTCTCTGTCTTTTGAAATGGTCTCTACTTGGTGGTTATGAGGTAACAGAGAAAAAAATGTGTTCAAGGACCATTGAGTATTCACCTCCACTGCAAGAAAACTAACTTAAAACTGTGCCTGGAAGGTGGGTAGGTTTCATTACCTTCACGTATGGGGTGTAGTATAGGACAGAATGCAAGGCTGGTGGAAACTTTCTTCCACCTGATTCTGTCCAATGGCCTTAAGGGAGAAAACAAAGAGCCCGTGGCAACTTTGATAGGAGCAGAGGTGACCGTGCTGTTACAACCCACATTAACTATCTCATATTTTTACAGCTTATTCTTAGCACAGAGGGGCTGAATGAGCTCTTGCTGAGCAGTTCATGGGTCCGTATTTGCCTCCCAAATCTGTGTGCTTCTGGAGCATGACTCATTGCTTTTGGGTGCAATAGCTTGAACTACATAAAACCAATTTTAAGTCTAAATATAGTTTTGACTCTTAGGGAAATAATATACAGCGTGCATCACTTGAATTACAAAGTAGATAAAAATAGTTGGAATTAGGTTATCATCTGTACGTCAAACAGGGTGATTTCTCAGCTGCATTTTAAATAGTGGCATGCAGCAATTTTACGAGTAAGACTAAATTAAATATGGCACACAGGCACACAGTCCTCACTAAGGTATTCAGTTAATTGGAGAATGATGCCAGTTTTGTTCTGAGTTCACTCTCATTCTTTCGCTTTTTGATTTTAATAAGCTTTTATACTTTACTTCTTGAGAGAAACATATTTGCTATCCTCTACTATCTATGTGATTCAAGTTATTCTAAATTGGCAGCATTCACAGTATTGGTGAAAAGAGTGACTGTCGTTTGATGGATCATTAGATTTGGTTTCAGGGTTTTCCTCTTCTGTTTATGTTAATCAGTTTTACGAACCTTGTGCCTTGGTTCTTTTGCCCAGTTCACATAAATATTGATGCCATCTTCAATTGGAAGTTTCAGAAGAGAAATTAGAATGAGAAAGCTGGCCCCAGCAGCCATTGGTTGTAAAACCAACTCCAGCTATATCTATCAAAATTAGCTACTTTTTCAGTACATAAAATCCATTTATGCAAAAGGAAAATCAAATAAACTCTCATTAAAAAATTCATAGTTTTTTCTATTTCCATCATTAAAAAATGATTTTCTACCTCTGCCAGTGAAATTATAATATTTTTCTAATAACTTATATGAGTAATCTATCAGTTTGTAAAGTAAATAATCTTTCTATGTTTGACTATTTACTTTCTCCATTCATTTTGGACTTCTAGTTTCATAGAAACTTAGTTTAAAACAAGGTCATACTGTAGCTTTCTTAACTGGGTTGAGATTTTAAACATATCTATTTAATAAAGATGTTCAGTAGAGCTCTTGTAGGAGATGAGAGGGGATAAAGACAGTTTCCTGAGAGCTGCGTGCTCTGCAGTCCTGGAGCTCTACGGCTCAAAGGGCCAGTGCATCTCCTGAAGAAGGAGGAAGACTGGAGGGCGGTCACCTTTGTCTGTTAGAATTTTCTGACTCCCTCTACCTCCAACCTGCTTTTTAACCTGTCTTGCTAAATAGCTCTAGAAGTGTACTATCCAATATAGTAGCCAATCTGTGGCTATTTTTTAAATAGAATTTAGTTTTTATAGCGCTTTTAAATTCACAGCAAAACTGAGAGGAATGTACAGAGATTTCCCATATACTCGCTGCCCCTGCACATGCACAGCCTCGCCTTTATCAACATCCCCCACCAGAGTGGGACATTTGTTACAATTGATGTACGTACTGTGATTGACATGTCATTCTCACCCAAAGCCCATATTTACAATAAGATCCATTCTTGATACATTCTATAGGTTTGGACAAATTTATAATGACATGTGCATACCATTATACTATCATACAGAATAGTTCCAGTCTTCTAACAATCCTCTGTACTTGCCTATGCATCCCACCCTCTCTCCTAACCCCTCGTAACCACTGCTCTTTTTTACTATCTCCACAGCTTGCATTTTCTAGAATGTTATGTACTTGGAATCATACAATATGCTGCCTCTTCAGATTGGCTTCCTTCACTTACTAATATGTATTTAAGTTTTCTCCACGTCTTTTCATGGATTATTATTTCCTTTTAGCATTGAATACATTCCATTGTCTGGACGTACCACATTTTATTTATCCAATCGTCAATTGAAGGACATCTTAGTTAATTCCAGGATTTGGCAGTTTTGAATAAAGCTACTATAAACATCCGTGTGAAGGCTATTATATGTACATAAGTTTGCAGCTCCTTTGGGTAAATACCAAGGGATCCAATTGCTTGATAGTAAGATAAGAAGGTGTTTAGTTTTGTAAGAAACTGCCAAACTGTCTTCCAAAGTGACTGCACCATTTTGCATTCCCACCAGCAATGAACGAGAGTTCCAGTTTCTCCACATTTGCACCAGCATTTGGTGTTCTCAGGGTTCTATATTTTGGCCATTCTAATAGGTGTGTGGTGGAATCTCGTTGTTGTAACTTACATTTCCCTGATGTCACGATGTGGAGCATTTTTTCACATGTTTATTTGTCATCTATATATCTTCTTGGGTGTGGTGTCTGTTCAAGTCTTTGACCCATTTTTTGACTTGGATTTTTTTTTATTGTTGAGTTTTGAATATTTTCGTGTGGTTTTGGTAACAGTCCTTATCAGATATGTCTTCTGCAAATGTTTTTCCCAGTCTATGGCTTGTCTTTTTATTCTCCTGACAGTGTCTTTCTTTCACAGAGCAGAAATTTCTAACTTTGGTGAAGAATATTGATTAAATTACTTTGAAAGATATAATTCTATTCAAATTGTCTACCTCTTGTGTGAGTTTTAGCAGATTTTGTCTTTCAAAGAATTGGTCCATTTCATCTAGGTTATAAAATTTATAGGCATAGAGCTTTTTACAGTATTTCTTTATCATGCTTTTAATGCTTATGGAATTTTTGGTGATATCCTCTCCTTCATTTCTGAAATTAATAATTTTTGTACTCTCTTTTTTCCTTAGCCTGGCTAGGAGCTTATCAATTTTATTGATCTTTTTAAAGGACAAGATTTTGGTTTCATTGATTTTCTTTATTGATCTCCTATTTTCACTTTCATTTCTGCTCAAATTTTTATTTTCTTTCTTTCTTTCTTTTTCTTTCAAGAAAGATCAGCCCTGAGCTAACATCTGCCGCTAATCCTCCTCTTTTTGCTGAGGAAGATTAGCCCTGAGCTAAAAATCCGTGCCCATCTTCCTCTATTTTATATGTGGGACGTCTGCCACAGCATAGCTTGATAAACGGTGTGTAGGTCCACACCCAGGATCCGAACTGGTGAACCCTGGGCCACCAAAGTGGAATGTGCGAACTTAACTGCTGCGCCACAGGGCTGGTCCCTATTATTTCTTTTCTTCTACTTATTTTGGATTTAATTTGCTCTTCATTTTTCCAGTTTCCTCAGGTGGAAGCTTAAATGATTTATGTTATGTCTTTCTTTGTTGCAAATATATGCATTTAATGTTATAAATTTCCCTCTATACACTGCTTTCACTGCATCCCAACATTTTTGATATTTTGTTTCCATTTAGTTAAAAAATATTTTTAAACTTCTGTTGAGATTTCTTCTTTGACCTATGTGTTATTTAGAAGTGTGCTGTTTACTCTCCAAGTATTTTGGGGTTTTCCAGCTATCTTTCTGTTATTGATTTCTAGTTTAATTCCATTGTAGTCTGAGAACAGACTATTATGATTTCTATTCTTTTAAATTTGTTCGGGTATGTTTTATTTTCTGGAATGTGGTCTATCTTGATTTTTGTTCCAGATGAACTGAGAAGAATGTGTATTCTGCTGTTTTTAAATGAAGTAGTTTATATATGTCCATTACTTCCAATTGATTGGTGACATTGTAGAGTTCAGCTATGACCTTACTGATTTTCTTCCTACTGGATCTGTCCTTTTCTGATACAAGTAAGTTGAAGTCTCCAACTATAATAGTGGATTCATCTGTTTCTCCCTTCAGTTTTATAAGTTTCTGCCTCACGTATTTTGACACTCTGTTAGATGTATACATGTTAAAGATTGTTATATCTTCTTGGAGAATGGATCGCTTATTATTATGTAATGCCCTTCTTTATCCCTGAAAACATTCCTTGCTGTGAAGTCTGCTTTGTCCAAAATTAATGTAGCTACTCTTATTTATTTTTGATTAGTGTTAGCATGGTATATCTTTCTCCATCCATTTACTTTATTTTTTTAAAGTTAATTTTTATTGAGTCTATGACAGTTTACAGTCTTGTGAAATTTCAGTTGTACATTATTGTTTGTCAGTCGTGTTGTAGGTGCACCACTTCACCACTTGTGCCCACCCCCGACCCTGCCTTTCCCCTGGTAGCCGCTAATCTGTTCTCTTCGTCCATGTATTTAAATTCCTTATATGAGTGGAGTCATACAGAGATTGTCCTTCTTTCCCTGGCTTATTTCACTTAACATAATTCCCTGAAGGTCCATTCATGTTGTTGTGAATGGGATGGTTTTATTCTTTTTTATGGCTGAGTAGTATTCCATTGTATATATATATATACCATATCTTCTTTATCCAATCATCAGTTGATGAGCACTTAGGTTGCTTCCATGTCTTGGCTATTGTAAATGATGCTGCAATGAACATAGGGGTGCATGGGACTTTTGGAATTGCTGACTTCAAGCTCTTTGGATAGATACCCAGTAGTAGGATGGCTGGGTCATATGGTATTTCTATTTTTAATTTTTTGTGAAATCTCCATACTGTTTTCCATAGTGGCTGCACCAGTTTGCATTCCCACCAGCAGTGTATGAGGGATCCTTTTTCTCCACAACCTCTCCAACACTTGTTACTTTTTGTTTTGGTTATTTTTGCCATCCTAATGGGTGTAAGGTCATATCTTAGTGTAGTTTTGATTTGCATTTCCCTGATGATCAGCGATGATGAGCATCTTCTCATGTGCCTATTGGCCATCCGTATATCTTCTTTGGAGAAATGTCTGTTCATCTCCCCTGCCCATTTTTTGATCGAGTTGTTTGATTTTTTGTTGAGTTGTGTGAGTTCTTTATATAGGATGGAGAGTAACCCTTTGTCAGATATATGACTTGCAAATATTTTTTCCCAATTAGTGGGTTGTTTTTTTGTTTCAATCGTGTTTTCCCTTGCCTTGAAGAAGTTCTTCAGTTTGATGAAGTCCCATTTGTTTATTCTTTCTATTGTTTCCCTTGCCTGAGAAGACATGGTGTCCAAAAAGATCCATCCATTTACTTTTAATCTATATGTGTCTTTTTTTTTTTTTTTTTTTTTTTTTTTTTTTAAAGATTTTATTTTTTCCTTTTTCTCCTCAAAGCCCCCCGGTACATAGTTGTGTATTCTTCGTTGTGGGTCCTTCTAGTTGTGGCATGTGGGACGCTGCCTCAGCGTGGTCTGATGAGCAGTGCCATGTCCGCGCCCAGGATTCGAACCAACGAAACACTGGGCCGCCTGCAGCGGAGCGCGTGAACTTAACCACTCGGCCACGGGGCCAGCCCCTATATGTGTCTTTATATTTAAAATGGATTTCTTGTAGACAACATAGTTGGGTCATGTTTTGTGATCCACTCTAACAACCTCAGTCTTTTAATTGGTGCATTTAGATCATTAATGTTCACAGTGATTATTGATATAGTTGGATTAATATCTACGATATTTGTTACTGTCATCTATTTCTTGTCCTTATTTTTTGTTCCTATTTTTGTCTTCCAGTCTTTCCCTGCCATTTGTGGTTCTAAGTGAGCATTATATGAGTCCATTTTCTCTCCTTTCTTAGGATGTTAGTTGCACTTCTTTTTTCCCCCTTTTTGTAGTGATGGTCCTAGATTTTGCAATATGCATTCCTAACTAATCCAAGTCTACTTTCCAATAACACTATACCCTACATGGGTAAGGTGAGTACCTTATAATGCCAAAATAATCCTGATTCTGCCCTCTGATCCCTTGTATCATTGCTATAATTTATTTCACTTACACATGAATATATATACACTTATGCATAAGCCTATATAACTGAATACATTTCCCAGTTCTGTAGTTTGGTGTCTGACATTAATTTGGTGAAATTCTTAGTCATTATCATTTCAGATATATCTTCTATTTCTTTCTCTCTTTCTTGTCCTTTTGGTATTTCCATTATCCATATGTTATACCTTTGATAATTGTATCGTAGTCCTTAGACATTCTGTTCTTTTAGTCTTTTTTCTTTTTGATTTTCAGTTTTGGAGGTTTCTATTGAGATATCCTCAAGCTAAAAGATTTTTTCCTCAACCACATCCAGTCTACTAATAAGTCCATTAAAGGAATTCTTCATTCTTAATTTCTGTTACAGTATTTTTAATCTCTAGCATTTCTTTTTGGTCCTTTTTTAGGTTTTCCATCTCTCTGTTTACATTGCCCATCTGTTCTTGCATGCTATCTACTTTCTCCATTAGAGCTCTTAGCAGATCAATCATAGTTGTTTGGAATTCACAGTGTGATATTCCAACATCTCTGCCATATATAAGTCTGGCTTTGATGCTTTCTATATCTCTTCAAATTGTACTTTTTGCCACTTGGTATGTTTGTAATTTTTTCTAGATAGCTGAACGTGGTATACTGAGCAAGAGGAGCTGCTCTAAACAGGCCTTTAGTAATGTGATGGTAAGGTGTGTGGGAAGCAGAAGTGTTCTGTAGACCTATGTTTAGGTCTTGGTATTTCAGTGAGCCTATGTCTCTGGACTGTGAGCTTCACAAGTGCTTCTCAACAGGGTGACTAGAGTTGGCTGTTTCTCTTCCTCCATGTGGAAGACTAGAGACAGCCGTAGTTGGGTATTTGCCTTCCTCTAGATAGTTAGGTAGGCTCTGACAAGGCCTTAGCAGATTAGGTTAGGCTCTGGTTAAATAGTTTCTCCTGATGGCAGACTTTGATAAGAAGAACAGATTGCTCTGGCATAATTCAAAACGGTTACTTTTCCTCCCCTGCTGTTGGGAGCATGAGGGGATTTTTCTCCATATTCACTGTGAGAACTTGGTAGAGCTCTGGGAGGTAAAACTTATGAGAGTACCTGCCCTACCCCCTCAATGACTGGGTCCCTCTGGAGATTTTCTCTCTCAGACTTGTCCACACTGAGTCTCCTGCAATTTATCAATTATAGTTTAGATTTTCCTACTCTGGTAGCGATTTCTGCAGAGATTTCAGCTCCTGGGTTTCTGCTCCAGTAAATTGTGATTCTTTGTGTCCGTCTGTCAGTTTCTCCAGTTTGGAGGGCAGCAATTTGCCCTAGAATCTTACTTTTCTTATGGATCTAAGAAGATCTGTTGATTTTTCAGTTTGTTCAGCTTTTTAATTGTGGTTAGGAAAGAGTGGTGTTTTCCAAGATTCTTACATATAGGACCAGAAACAGGAAGTCATCTGGGTATTTAAATTTAAATTAATTAAATAAAATAAAATTTAAAATTCAATTCCTCAGTCACATTAACCACATTTCAAGAGCTCGATATCCACATGTGGCTAGTGGTTATTATATTGTACAGTTGCAGGTACAGAAAAATTTCTGCCATCACTGAAATTTCTGTTGTATTACCCTGCTTTATAATTTTACATAGCTTCTTCTCCTTGACATAGAAACAAGTGATTAGAATTGGGAAAAATAAAGGAAATACTATAGCCAAAGCATTGTCTTAATTCAGAGTATTATCTTGACTTCTTGGGAGCCTATGATTCTGTTAGCCTGACCCTGAACCATTAATCTGGCTCCCACTGTCAATAGTTTATTAATAATGGAAATATTCATAGTTTTTTCCCCCATTTTCCTTCCTGAGTTCTTTCCTGAAGAGACTTTGCTTGTAGTCTCTGACATTTAGTGAGTGATTGTTAGCATTCTCTGCCTTATCATTATGTTTTCTATCTGTGATATATTGTGGCTTATCAGGACACTCACAATTTTAGAGTGCTTTTCAACTGCCATTCTGTTGCAATTTCTTTTTACTTTTTCAAAATTGAGAAGAGGGTGCCTTATTAGCTCAGTTGATTATCAGTTCTCAGTTCAGCTTGAGATACACAATGGAGCTAGCGCTTGACAGCAAGGACCATGATTCCGGGGGACAGCGATTCCTCTGTAACCCTCTCAGGGGGAAGCTCTTTTCTTTATCACTTGCTTGCACCATGGGGCTTGGTAGGTGGGATGGATGTTCTCCGTCTCCTCACTTTAACTTCCAAGCCATTGTTCCTCCTCATCCACCCTAAAATCACATCTTTAATCCCAAGGTGTTGGGCAGGACTATCCACTGCCCTTCATGTTGCAATCATCCACAGAACCCTGTTCACACTCACCTTTCTTTGATGCTCTTTGATGTGAGAAGTTTTAGCTCTCTCCTGTGTTCTCTCTAGCACTGCTTCCATCATAATTTCTCGTGATTTCAATACCACATAGATCATCCTTCAATTCCTCGCCTCTCAGTTCCTTGTCCACCTTTCAACTTCAAGAACTGACTCTCATAGTCATACCTGAGACCATGACAAGGTCATACTAATACTTTTAACCCTTCCATAATCGTCATTTCAAGCATACTCTTCTCCAACTATTGCTGCCTATCTTACTTCTCTTTCTCTAATATTCTTACTTCAACAGAACTTCTAGGACCTATAATGCCCATTTTTCACCATCTCTTACTCCCTCATACTCTCACTTCTCACCTTTCATCAGCTCCTCTTGCTTCTTTCTCCCTTCTGTATACTTTTCTGGTAAAACCAACTCTTTACCATCCAACTCTGCACTGGCTCCTTGACAGGCTTGAAAAAGCCCCTAATCATCTCGTCTTAAATTCACGTCTAAGAACTTCAAGCAGTCCCTCAGGCCTGCCAGGCCATCAGGCTACATTTCTTTAATGCCTCCATTTTCTCGCTCACGGACGACTGCTTCATGCATTCTCTTCTATCCTAAAGGCTTCACTCTCATTTGTTGATTCTGCATCCTATTTTACTGAGAAAATAGCAATCAGAAGATAATTTCCACAAGCTCTACCATTCCATCTACCCACTTAGTGCATTTGTGCCTATTTCCTTTTCCTTCCCTTCTGTTGCTGTGGATTACTCCTCTGTGCTCCAATCAAAGGTCGCTCATTTTCCTCCTCTACTTGATTCATCCCATCCCCTCTTACCCAGTCAAAGACATTTCTCCAGCATCTCTTCCTTCTCTGTCTCACATCGTCAGTGATAAGCAATCTATTGGATTATTCCTCTCAGCATAAAAAAAATGCTATTATTTCTCCCGTCTTTAGAAGAAATATCTTTTCTTCCCCTCCTGTATTTTCCTCAGGCCACTTCTCTGTTTTTCTTCTTCCTTTTACAGCCAAATTACTCAAAAGTATTTCCTACATTCACAACACCAGTTCATCTCCTTTCATTCACTCTTGGGTTCAATTCACTCAGGACTTTGACCCTACCATTCCATTGAAATGGTGAAAATCATCAATGATTGTCATGTTGTGAAATATAAAGGTCACTGAATCCCCCCTCATTGGACTTATCAGCTGTGTTGGACCTACTTGATCACTCATTCTTCTTGAAAAACTGGCTTCTCTCAGTTGCTAGTAGATTCCTCTCTCCTGCTTTCACTTGACATCGCAGTCTCTCCTTAGTCTGTCTTGCTGGTTCTGCTTCATCTCAGTGACATGGAAATATTGAACTGCTGCAGGCTTCTGATCTGGGATAGCCTCTCTTCCTTCTTACACTCATTTCTCTGGAGGTCTCAGGAAGTCTAATGCTTTAATTACTTTTAAATTCTGATCATTCCCCAATTTATATCTCTAGGCCAGACCATTTTTACTGAACTCCAGACTTGTATATCCATTTGCCTTCTCGATGACAAACAATATTGTTCTGTCGTTTACATGTGCAAAACTCAACTCCTGGTTGTCTCACTCTCTTCTCCCCACTAGACCTCCATGTCATCTTCACTTCCTCAAGGGAAAATTTCTCCATAATGTGCTTGCATTGCACCACGTCCCTATTCGTTATAGCATTCATCATATATGTAATTCTGATTTTGTGTGACTCTGATTAATGTCTGTCTCACCGATCGACTGTCGTCTCCTTAAGAAGCAACACTTTGGCTAGTGTTTCTCTTCACTGTCTCGGCAGCACCTAGCACAAAGCATGAAGGAGATCAAAAAGAGGCATTTAAGGAAATAATAAATAGGTATAAAGGTTATAAGAGAGAGAGATGCAGGAATGTATACAACTCAAATCCTATTAAAGCCAACCATCAACATTTACCTGAAATAGTCTATGTCTGGTTTTGGAGTTGCCACTAGTCTCTTGTAGGTGCCAAAATATCAAGCTTAAGGGTGTAAGAAGAATTAAGAGTCTTTAGCAATTTGGTTAAAAGCATGGGCTTTGGAATCAGAATGTTCAAAGTCTCTGTAAGTGTCAGTTCTTCATCTTTTAAATGAGGGACAATGACAGTATCTGATTCATAGTGTTCCTGTGAGGATTTAATAATATGATACATATTAGAGAACAAAGCCTTAATAAATGTGCGATATGTGATGAGGCTGATGCTGATGCTCTGCACTGTGTGTAACCAAGCAGAGCGCTTGGAGCACAGAAGGGGAAGGGACAAGTTGAAAATGCTTCACAGCGGAGACAAAGTTTCGTCTGGCCTTAAAGAATGAGCAAGGGTTGCCATGAAAAGAATAGAGGGAAAAGTACAGAAGACTAAATGAGCGTGCTCAGAAAATATTCTGTAAGGGAAATGTGGTTATAATGGGAAGGGACTTTATCTGAAGTTGGAAATTTTAAAAATATATTATTTTCTGCTAATTTTAAAGTCTAAGTAGTTGAATAGACATTATTCTTTAAATTGTTATAGCATGTCTTTATTCTTATTATAAAAGAAATTAATACTATGTAGGGAAAATCCAAAAAAATACAGAAAAGCATATATATGTATACATATATATATATATATATATATGCACTATAATTTAGACATGTTCTTTCTGGAGGCAATCTCTATTGTTCTTTTGGTATTTTTATGTTTCCTTCTAGTTTTTTTCCTATATCTATATGCATTTTTACGTGAGTAGATTGTAATATGTAAATGGCTTTCCATTCTTTTTTTCCACTTTAATAATCTGTTGTAAATACACTTTGCTGAGTGCTTTCAATGTGTCAGACTTTGCACTATTTGTGATGTATATTATTTCTAAATGACTATGTGTTTTTAAGTATCACTGCAAATGAGAAAACTGAGATTAGTTTTATAGAGCGAAATAAAGTGTTTAAATCCAGATTCCAACTTCAGTCTGTCTGACTCTAAAGTACATTCTTACAACTTTTGAGACTGTCGTAATAGTATTTAACTGCTACATAATAACATTTCATTGTTGTGAATATTGCATAGTTTACTTAAATATTCCTCTACTGTTGGATAATTTGGCTATTTGAAACTTGTCACTATTATAAATAATGCCAGTAGTGAACATCTTCAGAGTCTGTGTCATTTCCTGTGTTTAAGGCTAATGTATTACAAGAGATTCCTAGAATTCATTATTGGGTCAAAAAGCATGAACTCTCAGCATATTGACATTTTGCTTTCCAGAAAAATCCATGGCATTTCTGGTGTTCTGTAAACAGTTTACTTCAATGAAAAGATCTCCTACCTTGATTGACGGGCCAGACATACAATGCTTTATTGATCACCTTACAAGGAACTCACTACCATGAGTGATCCAGTGTAGTACATTCTTTATTCAACCTGTAACCCACAAAACAGTTATTTGTCATATTAAAAATAATTTTAAAAATTGATCTGATTTCCAGTATAGGTAAAACCCCAGGAAATATAAATTGTAAAAAAAAATAATGATAATAAAAACTGTAACAATGACAACAAAAATCCCTTTTCTTCACCCAATTAAATGTGTTTTGGTTTCTGTATAAAGAATGTGTTGTCATTTCCCAACAAAGCAAAGTTTGCCCTAGTGTGTTTTATGAGGGAGGAGTGTTGCCCAGAGATGAGTCTGACCATCCTTTCTGTTTCTGGAACATGCTCTTACATTGGCAGTAACTGAAATTTATCCAAATAGACTTTTGAAGCTCCCACGTGTTCTAAATTTATCTCACTCAATTTCTTTGGTTTAGGAACTAGTTTGGAAATCTCACAAGGCCAACTTGTCTTCAGTAATTTCTAGCACTTCTTGTTTGGGGCAGGCTAGAAAAAGCTCTGAGAAGCTGCTAAATTTGGTGCTTGGCAGAAACTATAATACACAGGGAGAAATACATGAAGTGTAAAACCTGAAATATCAAAACTCTTTGACATTTCAAGCTAACTTCAAATGTACAGAGATTATAAAATCATAACATCTGCATGAATCAGCTGTATGGACAACCTGTATTTGTGAAAGCAGAAAAGGAAGTCTACATATTTTTTCCTATTGATTGAAAACTGTGTTAGAATTTTCTAAAAATGAACATTTAATGCATGGACCTACAAGAAAGACTAATTTTGTGATAAGAGATAGATTGTTTCGGGAAGACCTTGGCTTAAGTCCTGGCTTCCCACATGCTTACCATGTAATTTAGGGGCAATTTACTAATATAGTCCTCATCCTAATAGCTTCATCTATAAGAAGGAAATAACAATATCCACCATCCTGAATTGTTCTGAACATCAGAATGAGACAATGTCCATGAAAGCACTGAGAAAACTCTACAGCCCTGGATGAATTCAAAGCATCATTTTTATTCTATTTTTGCTAACTGCAAGTTAAACCGAGAGTTCCTGGGATTAACTGAATGGGAAGTTCTCATGAAGTATAAAGAAAAATTTTATCTTTTGATTTTGGCAAAGGGAAATTATTAATGAGATTGGGATAGGTGTAGAAGCTTAGGCAGCTGTTAATGGATTGTAGTTTCATCCCCTCCCACTCCCCCTTCTCCCAGTTAGTCACAGAGGAAATGGACTTTTATAATGCAAGTGTTCTTTTCAAGTGATGGGAAAGGGGGTAGTGAAACACGAATTTTCATCCATAATGTGGACCTAACCATGGATTTAAGTAGCAAATGCCATTGGACTAGGTAAGAAAATGGCTGAATTCTAGGGATATATTTAAACATTCTACTCCTTCCTCAACCCTAACAAAGTCATGTCACTTTGAATAGAGAGAGTTTGACAGAGATGATGCAATGAGAAAATGACTGTTCAGCGTTTGGGGAAATTCCAGGAAAATTGATATTAAGGGAAACCCCATAGATGGGTATTTGAATCCAAGCCCACTGCAGGTCCTTAGGCTCCCAGTTCACGTTCCTAGGAAGGGTACCCTCTGAGGTGCAGATGTCCTTTCAGAGGCAATGTGTGCATGGCCTAGAGGAGACTTTGACCACGATTCTGCTGCATTTGGCTGGAGAGCTCAAGTTTCTACTAGTAATAGGCTTTTATTCAAATATCTGTCTGTGAGTAATCATAGTCAATGGAAATTGCTGGCGAGTAACAGGGAGATGGATTTAGCATCGCGTTTTGAAGAATGGAACAACTGCTTAGCATTTATTCTGCCTATGAATCTGTAGTTCAAACATTGGTTAGTCATCCAGATAACTTCTCCTTGGTAAATATATTTATGAAACCAATATTTTGTTGTTGTTAATTTTTTGTCTTCTAAAATTTTCGACCAGTCTTTTTAAGGTATTTATTTCAGGATTGAGTTTTCCATGCAGGTATGAATTAAATGTTATCATCTTTCACCTTGCGAATGCAAGATTTCCCTTTTGTATTTTTTATGTACTCTAATTGGTAAAAACTCTAGCCTTATAAGAACTAGTGGACTAGCTGTTGTTTAATGGGTGTAGTTTCAGTTTTCCAAGATGAAAAGAGTTCTGCAGGTTGGTTGCACAACATGAATGTACTTAATACTACCCAGCTGTATGATTACAATGGTAACATTTTTAATGTATACTCTATCAAAATTAGAAATTTAAAATTTTTAAAAAAGTTAATGGAGTAAAAGAAAAGTCTCCTCTTTATCCACGTTTCAGTCCTGTGTTCCTCCCCAAGCCTGCTGAATCTTTCACGTAGTCTTCAGGAGAGCCAGCTCAGCACTGTAACCTTGAATGTAGTTATAAACTTGGGGAGAAAGACATCCCCCATTCTGATCAAAACAAAACTTCTCCACAAAGAATCTCATTAGTAATAGTGGTTAACAGTTCCATTTTTTTATGGTGTAATCTCACAAGTTATTGCAAAACGAATTTGTTTTCAGGATCACATTACTTTGGTGTCTGATTCACTTTTCCTAAAAGGAGACATTTTCAGATCATATGAAAAACAGAGCCACAGATATCATCCCTGGGGTTTTCCCCTTCTATGACAACTCACTCAGGGACCCTTATAATAACTCAATACGGAGGAGAAAACTTATTTCAGCTTGTCAAGTAATAAATGCCTATTTTCTTTTATATAGTGGCCTTGTCCTCATGTACCTGTTTGTTCCATATTATTGACAAAGTACTAGCAACTTGCGTACTCGTCTGCCTGCTTGGGGTGGATCAGCCTGAATAACTATTGCATGTCCTGTTCCCTGTTCTCTGAGTCATGCCTTCCCCAACTGTGTGTTTTTGCCAAGACGGTGCACAAACAAGTAGTTCATTGTTTAATCTGTCAGTGGGGCCAGGACTTGAAGCTTCTACAAGCTTCAGGTATTATTCAATTCTACTCTTTCTTTCTCACCCTTTCTTTTTAAGTGTTTTTGACCTCGGAGAGAATGTCTTTCACATAATTTTCCAAAAGGAAAAAAACCTCTCTGTGTAAATTTCCCCTTAAAATAATATATGTAGTTTCAGATCCCTTCATTCACTGCTAAAGCGAATAAATATTAATTGGAGCTGTGGTTCATACCTGCTTCACAGCAGTGTGCTCATTAGATGCTCCGTGTGAGTGAGAAGTGTGATGTGGCTGCCTGGGATGTCATTTGAATTTAGGAGGCATATTAGAGAGCTGCATGGGGAAAGAAAGAGGAGAGGAGGGGCACGCTTCTCTCACATCCAGACCGTACCTGGAACATGGTGGTCTTTCCTGAGTATCACTTTGATTTCAGATGGGAGGGCTTAGAATTGTAGCTGCTGGGTGGGGAAACTGAAACCACTTCTTTCCTTAATTTAACCATATGTATTGAACTCCTAAGCTGTGTCTTCTCTAGACAACGGGGATTATAGTAGTGAGAAAAAACTGGAAAAGTCCTGACCTTTGTGTAGTATACTTTCTGGTTGTGGTGGCAGACCATGAACAAGCAGACAAATCAACAAGACACTATTACGTAGTGATAAGTGATAGGAAAAGCAATAGATACAGTGAGGGGATGGAGCGATAGGGGTGCTGGTTTTGGGAGAGTGTTCAGGGAAGACCATTCTGAGGCGGTGGCACTGAATAGACACCCAAGTGGACTGACAGAATGAGCCATGGAATATCTGGGGCAGGGTATTACAGGCAAAGAGAAGAGCAAATGAAAATGTCCTGAGATGGTACTATGGACTAAATGTTTGTGTCCCCCCCAAATTTATATGTTGAAACCTAATCCCCAGTGTGATGGTATTAGGAGGTGGGGCCTTTGGGAGGTGATTGTGTCATGAGGGTGGAGCCTTCACAAAAGGGTTTAGTGCCCTTATAAAGAGACCCTGGGGAGCTCCCTTGCACCTTCCAACATGTGACAACACAGTGAGAAGGTGTCTGTCTATGAACTAGGAAGCAGGCTCTCAGCAGACACCGAGTGTGTCTTGGTTTTAGATTTCCAGTCTCCAGAACTATGAGAAATACATTTCTGTTGTTTATAAGCCCTTCAGTCTATGGCGTTTTGTTATAGCAGCACAAATAGACTAAGACAGGTGAGAACATGGGAGCAAGAAAACTTTGAGGCTAAAGTGGAGGGAGAAATTAACAGTAGCAGGAGGTAGGATTGGAGAGAGAGTCAGTGGGCCCTGATATGGCCATTGCCCTTGTTCCAAGTGTGATGGGAAGCTGCAGGATTGTTTTGAACAGGGAAATGACTGCTCTGTTTCATAGGATCACTCTAGCTGCTGTTCAGAGAATATATGGAATGTATGGTGTTTCCAATGTGGAGACATCATAGATGTTCAACTGGAAAAAGAAAGTGAGGGGCAGGGAGAGGGGCCTTGTGGTGGCTTCAAATGTTTAAAGAACTTTTATGAGTGGGAAAGATTTTTTTCTTTTGTATATCCTCAAGTAAAATGCGCTGACATTATTTAAAAAAAAGAGAGAAATTTCAGTTCAATTAAAGAAGGACCTACACTAAACTTACTTTTCCTCTGATTACAGAAGTAACAATTTATTCTCTGAAAGTCTGTAAGGAAACAGTAAAGTATAAATAAAATATACTACTCATAATCCCAGTGCTAAGAAAGAACTATTAACATTTTCTATAAGTTTCCAGACTTTTTTTGTGCCTGCAAATATAACTTTAAAAAATTATTTCTGTTATACAGATATTGTTATACTATTCTATAACTTAGTTTTTCCACTTATCAATATACCATGAATATTTCATTTCACGAAATACTATATAAAGCATAATTTTAAAATGATTTCATTGTATTGTTATACACATGAACCATCATTTATTACAACCATTTTGGATAGTTTAGCAATCAGATGATTTTCAGTTTTCATTCTTTTTTATTATTATAACTAACATGGCAAAGAACACCCTGCTTCATGGTGTATATATATTGGTAATTTTCTTTAGATAGAGTTTTATGATTACCTGGTCAAAATGTATGCACATTTTAAAGGCTCATGATTTACATTGCTAAAGTTTGTGCCAATTCACACTTTGCCGATTAACATGTTACATTTCTTCCCAGTTTCTAGTTTAAAGAATCTAAATAGGGAACAAACTCCATTAGGAGGAAGAGAGTTCCATGTCACTGGAGGCATTTTAGTAGGTGCTGGCAAGTCACTTGGATGGGATATTATCCAGGGAAATCTAGTTGAGTATTTGAAGGGTCAGTGAAGTTTTAGAATTCCTTTCCAATTTAAGAACAGGGGTAGAGGGAAAGAAAGAGGGAGGAATGTTGAGTAATTCTGTTGCCTGCACTCTGTTCTATATATAGATGAATCAGTTGGTTTTGGTGATAGCTGACATAAAGCAACAAAAAAGAAAAAGTAAAAACAACAGTGGAGTCCTTGTAAGCAATTTTCTACAACTTGTTGGAGACTGGAATTAGCAAAGGCTGAGTTAGGATAACAAAGGTTGGAATTGTGTTTTAATTAATAAACATTCCTTTTAAAATAAATTATATACAGATGAAAAAAAGTGAACTATTAGTTGTTCTTAGACTTTTTGTGTTCAAAAAAAAGCAGCACATAACCCAAATATTACCATCTCCATCATTTACTTAGCGGTTTACTCATTTAATTATGCAGTAATTAAAAATGTTATCAAACACTCACTAATTCTACGCATACACAGCCTGCTGGGCTTTGGCGATACAACATCAAATAGAACATGATTTCTGCCCTCGATGGACTTACAGCCTGCAGGGGAGACAGGCAAGCAGTTCAATAATTTCTGTGTAACGAGCTGCATGGTCAATGTTCCACAGCAGGCAATGCTGAGCAGTGGGGAGGACTCTCCACACTAAGGTGCATGAGGACAAGTCGTTCCCAGTTACACAAAAGCAGTCACTGGACTGAGGACTGGAGGATCTAGGTTTGTGTTCGGTCCTGGATACTATCTGGTTGGATGAAGTTGGGTAAATCATTTAACCACATCTAAAATAAATGGGAAAAATAATATTTGCCTAATATGGTTTTTGTACAAATTGAATAGAACAGTATGTGAGAACAATTAGCATTGTGAAAGGCATGCACAAAAGCTGACTAAATGTTAGTTGAATCGTTGAGACATATGATCCAACTAGAATAGATCTTCCCAAGAAGTAATTTCATGGGCAACCCAGCAGAAAAGCACAGACAGAGACAGCGTTTACTGAAGCTCGAAAAAGACTCCTTTGCTACAACCAATGCATTTTCCCCAACCAGTATATCCTACATAAATCTGAGATGAAACCATGTATTGTCTATGAATTTTCAGGAAGTTAGGATACAAACTATGATCTATCACAATTGGACAAGACTCAGGAAGTCAAATGAAAGTTTTCTATTCATAGCACACACTGGCAGGAGGACTTTCTCTTTGCTAATTATCTCATGTCCTGATCAGCAGCCCAGGGACGATTGCTCTGTGCCTGATGATTAGGAAGGTCACGTTAAACGTACAGATAAATAGAGGCAAGCATTTAGTATGTCAAAATACCTCTTTAAGGAAGGACAAAAGTTCTCCGAAGCAGTGACCACTTCACAGAAGTTAGTGTGGGGTATGACTGCAGGGGAGTGGAACTCAGGAGGTTAGCCTCTCTGGAGATGTTCCTCTGCCCCGTTCCAGGCTTCTTCCACGTCACGCCAAGTCTGACCAATAGAGGAAGTTGGTGCTGTCTCCCAGGCTGTGCGATGTGTACTGGGGACACAGGAGCAAAAAAGACTGCCAAGTTCTGGGCTTTGTGGAGAATGGAGTCTAGCAGGAAATACATCTATTAAAAAATAAGCACAAAGAGATGACTTTTATGGAAATGTAGCAAACTATGAGAGGTTTTAGTGCAAATGGGCCCAAGCCTGGGGCACCGGCCTGGAGAGCTTTTGGAATGTGACGTGAGCTCTGGGAAGTATTCTTATTGTAAATTTGTGGTCAAAGAGACTATTTTAGTTTTAGTTTTCACACAGAGTGATGTGGCAATTAGCAGAACCCCGATGCAGTTGTATACATAGATAACCTGAGCTATCGATTTTGACCCCTTGTCGACTCAGCCTTAGATCATCAAAATACGTGAACAAGTGACAAAGGGGAAAATATTTAACTCCACTAGTAATGGAATAGATGCAATTGTGAGTCACTTTTTAAAAACTATCAAATCAAAGATTTAAATGATGCTATTCAGTGCTGGTAGCAGTCAAAAGACACTCTTCTGGCTGATAAGGTGAAAATTGGTATAATCTTTTTGAAAAGCCATTTGCCAATACGTATTAAGAGCCTTAAAAACTTCAGACCATTTGATCCATTTACTCTAATTCTGACTTGATCCTAAAAAAGAATCCAAAATATAAGGGAAAAGATCATTGTATACAAACATGCTTATTGCAGAATTATTTAGAACACTGAAATCTTGGAAATTACCTAAATGTCTAACAACAGTACGCTTTATTAAATGATGTGCATCTTAGGCAATCTCCATGGGAAATGGAACCAATAAGACCGATAGTTATGATGATGCTTTGTTATAATGTTAATATAAAAGCTTACTTTTGGTTTCCAATGAAAGAAGCGACTCCTAAAGCATTAATGATGTGGTACATTTATTTAACAAGTCAGCACATTGTGCCATGTGATGGCTAGTACTGTGGGTTTTAGTTTTTAAATATGCACCGTTAATGAATAGGATTGCAATTATGTCAAACAAAATAATAAACCAAAAGCTTTGCAAAATAAAAAAAAAGACTGGAAAGAAATGCACCATTGTATTAACAATGGTCGACTCTCAGTGGTGGGATGTGTGATTATTTTCTCCTTTTCATTTTTCTTCATTTTCCAAAGATGCCAAAATTAGTGTATATTACTTTTGGAAGGTACATATGGACATGAAGCCTGAGTAAGTTTTCTTTTTCCTTTTCCTGTTCTTAAAAAGCAGTCCTGTTTTTCTGTTCTGTTTTCCTAGATGAAAAGAAAGGCTGAAGCATTGACTTAACAAATAGGCCTCTCATGGCTTAAAAAAGTCAGAGATACACAGAATCTTAGGGTTGAGAGGTCACTAACTTCAAACTATACCACTTTTTCCAAAACAAGTAGGCAATTACCTATTAAGCGCCTGCTGTGTGTAAAACCCCCTTTGCATCAATTGCCTATCTGATTTCCACTGGCAAATTCCTATTCATTTGTCGAGAGGAGTCAAGCATCACCTCCTTTCCATAGATTTCCTCCACTCCCATCAGTCCTCCCCTCTCCTGCTCCTAGCAATGCCCGCTGGGGCCCCTTCTGTCTCTTTCGGGGATTATTTTCTGAGAGCTGTTTGAGGACAGGGCATCACCAGCCACTGGCACGTGGTGAACAGGTAGAGTGTTGGATGGACAAATGGATGAATAATTATTGAAGGCATTATTTTAGGTGCTTTGGAAAGACAGAAAGTAGTATGAGAAATGGTATTTTCCCTTAAAGATTTTATGAATAGTTGTAATGTAAAAAGCTAATTAACAGTGCATATTTAAAAACTAAAAAACACAGCAATGGATGTCAGGTGGTTCACTGCGCTTGTTAAATAAAGGGTAGCATGCTATCAATGCTTGAGGGGATGCTTCTTTCACTGGAAATCAAAAGATACTGGGAAAATAAGATGTCAAATGGCTCAAATGTACTATTTCATGTGATTAAATTATGGAGTTTTATTTCATAATTTTTTTAATCAGTAAAACAATAAACTAGTTAATAGATACATCTTCTAAACACACAAATATAAGAAATTATCAAGAAACTTTTTTACTTTTTTGTCATGACTAATCTCCCAGCTGATTTATAGCTGAACAAGGGTAAGAAAATGTCATGTCTTCCTTAAAATACACGTTTCTTTTTGGTGGGATTGTGTGGCTGTTAGTCTTTACTATTCATTGAGCTATCTACCACATAAATTAAGGTCCACTCTTCAGATGGCTTATAGCTGGTAGAAAAGAACTCTACTCAGATTAGGAAGCGTGAGTCTCCTTTTTCAAATCTGAGAATTGCGTGCACTCCTGGATGGGGGGAAATGGGCTTCCCGTCCACCTCTTCTCTGTGCAGGGGTTTCTACAGTCTTGCAGAGAGGAACAAAGAGGATCCTCTCGTGCACTTTTCTCTTCATTGAGTGGATGACTTGGCAAATGTTCTAGATTATGTCAACAGACCTTCCTTTCTTTTTTCACCACACAGGCAGGGATGCTAAGCATAACTTTACAACCTGTATATTGCTCTTCAGTGTAAATGATGTTAAAATTTTAGATTATGTTAAAAATTTTTTATTCTATAGAAAAACGTATTCTACTTACACATACCCTTTAGTCCATAAACATAGACCATAGCCTCTTAAAGCCGTAAACAAATGGTATTGGAGTTCAGCTGTGTGGCGTCTATAACATGGGCTTGTTCCTAGGATGCATAGGGCATGACTTGGGCTGACTATGTCTGTCTATAAATATCCCTGGGTAATATAGCTGCAGACATTTTTCATTATGCAAAAAGGATATTTATAATACTATCTATCAGAAATTTAGAGGCTAACTCTAAACTAAGAGGAATATAAAAATTATTTCAATATTGCCTAGGAAAATGTGTCATATGGTTCAAACAATTAGGGAGAGATATCAACAAAGAGAAATCGTTTCTAGTAGAAAACTGTAAATAATGAATTTTACTCAAACAAGCAAGACCCTGAGTTACTATGAAGTAATCATCAATTATACATACAGTTTAATATTTTATCATAGCATTTACATTAGGATGGCAGGAAGCTGGGGTCCAGGGAATTAATTCACATGGTGCAGTGAGCTATGGGGTACCTTGTTCACTATCTCAGTGGCTCTTGAGAGTGATGCTGAGATGATGTCTCTTGTCAAACTTTGGGAAAATGGGGAGCTGCTGTAGCATGCAGGAGTCCTGAGAGCTCAGGAGAGCCCCATGGTATAGTGGGAATTGTTTTTAGGGGAAATCAGAGAACATCTAGAGTACTGGGGATATTGACAAACTAGACTTCCCAGTGGAGGAAGACCATGTTGATGAACAGACTAGACAGGGCACTACCTGGGCTCAACATGACAAAGATTCAGTGGTGTCCTTGATAGGTATTTTCCAACCTCTGAGGAGCTGTCATATAGTAGAAGGAGTAGCTCACAAAGACAGTACTTTTTCAAAAGACAGAACTCAGATGAGTGGGTGGAAAATTTAGGGAGGCAGATTTTGATTTAATATTTATATAACCCATGTTTTTCCACGTTACTTCAGGACACAGCATGATGTAGTGAAGAGTCAGACCTATTTTCAAATCCTGGTTTACATCTCAACAGCCATGAATTTGGGGCATGTTACTTGGGCCCTCCGAGACTTAGTTTGCTCAGCTGTAAACTAACAACACTAATACCAACTTCATAGTGTTATGATCGGCATTAAGGGTGAGAACACATAAAAAGGCCTAGTATAGTTGTCATAAATGCTTGTCTTTGTGTGGCTACTGTTGTTATTTTCATTCAGCCTCATTGAAAAATAGGACCACAGTGGCATTAGTGAAACATTTGTTCTACTTCAGTTTCCCCCTGCTTTGAGGATATCTGGTCTTCTCAAATTCCTCTCAGGTAGTTCTGAGAATCCTCTGAAAAGAATATCACCTCTGGAAGAGGCTTCTCAGCTACTCTCTGGGTTCCACTACTTACTCTCCACCGTACTTCTCCTGTCTGGTTCTGATTCACTATGGCAATATCTACTGTGGAAGCCACTGGTTGGTCAAAAACCTAAAGGAGCTTGAGGATCATACATCCTTCTTTTCCATCCCAGCTGTAGTCTGGTCCTGTCCATTCTCCAGAAAAAATCCCAGTCCTGATATACTTCCCATAATCAACTTGTATCTTACCCTCCGTGCAAGCTGGATTTAGTCCATGCTACCCTGTGATCCTAATGTCTTATGCAGAGATTTGTTTTATTTTTCTTTTCTTCAGTGTACTTACTGCTTCAAAAGACTCAGTCTATTGAGCCCACTGGGGCTAGACGGAAATATGGAAGACTGACAATGTGGTCTATTCAAGATGGTCATACCATCTGACACCAGCTATTGCCTTTGGGTCAAATTTTGAATCACTGTCACATTGGTTAGCCTGGCTTCACTACTTCCACTGGCCTGACAAGCGAATCTGAATTACCATAGCTCAAATTTTCAAGCACAGAAACCTGTTACATGAAGAAAATGTTTTAATAGTTACACTTAGTCTCTTGAGTGGAATGAGGTAGCTCAGGAAACAATAACGTCCTTCCAATGGAAGTAGGCAAACAGGGGCTCAATGACATGTGAAGGAGGTGAAGGAAATAATTCTATATGGAGGAAGAGCAGAAGTGTGGGCTAAGTGTCCAATAAGGTCCTTCTCATCGATAATGTTCTATGGCTCTCTGGGCAATTCTGCCACTATGTTAGTATCTCGGACAGGAAAGCAAGATGCGTAGGAACAGCAAGAATGAGAGGAGGGAACAGATGCACACAGGTGCATACAAAGGCCAGTGAACCTTTATATAATGCTCCTTTGTCAAAAATTGGTTTGGTTATTTCTTTAGTTTTCTCTTGAGGATTATTTAACACTGTTAAAAGATGTGCAGCAGTCTCTTGTACACTCAGTAACTTAAATATAGACAATACTAAATATGTGAATAAATGAACATAAAAGATTGCCACTTTCCATTCATTTACTACCTTAGACTACAAGGTATCTTTCTGAGAGGTCATTTGCCTTGCCTTTCCAAATGGTAGGGCCGGGCTCATGGCTTATCTTTCCTTGTGGCTCTCAGAGATTCCAGGATCTTGACAAGCCACAGGAGATGCTCAGTTAATAACTAAAGTTCACTGTTTCACCCAGGACAGGTTGAAGAGTTACCGTGCTAGGTCTAAAATGGCTTGCTATGATCTCTGAGACTTGGGAAGGTCATTTTTAATGTGTGAGGGAAAGGATTTTCAGTTGTGCAGGATTTGAATTTTTTTTTCTGTACCACGCAGCTCAGAAGTGAAATGGTTTAGATTAAGATAAATTGAACAAGAAGAAAGAAGACCCTGTATTCTAGTTCCAGTCTTACTAATTTCTAGCCATATGGTCTTGGACCAATTAATTAACTTCTTTTGAATCTCTGTTTCTTCATCTGTAAATACCATTCAAATTGAGCTATGGTGGTATTATTTGCTTACTGAAGGACAAAGAGATGTTTATGTACTACACTCAAAAGGTCAAACAGATGGGATTATTTTAGATTGAAAGTGCATGTGTAGGAGTCATGCCTTTTGTGAGCCATACAAATTCCCGTGGGGTCTGGTAACTTGCTATGTGCCCAGCAGGACCCCAACAGTCTTGTGACGGTGATAAATACGACACCATTCAATAAGGCCACTTTTTACACTGAGAGAAACCTGGGAAAGGAAACAAAACAAAAACATAGACTTCATTCCTAGGTAATTTGTGTGACTTAGGATGGGTCACTTTACCACTTTCAGCTCTTTAATTAATTCATAAAAAGAACCAAATTCTAACAAAGGAGGGAAGGCATGTAATTCGAACAATAGGACAGATTATCGAGCCCGTGAGGTGGGAAGTACAGGGCTCTGAAATGTATGGCTTCCTGCAATTCCTGGCTTTCTACATCCATTCCCCTCAAAAGGACAGACTTCTCATAAAAGTTAGCTCTGGACCATGCTAGTCAAGGCATTTATGGGAGTTGTTTAGGACGAGTGGTATGTTTGAATTGGGAAGGAGCTCTGAGATAGTTAAGGCTAACCTCTTAATTTTATAGATGGGAAAAGTAAGTCTCAAAGAAGTTATGTGAATTCTTCAAAATTGTATAGTTTAGGAGAGAGCTGGAACCAGATTCACAAGGCTGTGAGCCGTTGGGGAATTCAAGTCTCTCTGTTCTGACCTGTTTTGCTTATTTTTGAGTTTACATGACAAAAGGTAATCTTATTTCCGTAATGTCTTAGTTTTAGAAAGCCTTGTCAATGCCCTCTCGTTTCTTGTCTGTAGAAAGAAAACGGATCTAAAAAGAAATTAATTTCACAAACACACTGACAGCCAGGAACTGCCCAGTGTTGGGCATTGATCATATAAATTTGCTACAAGATACTTGCCACCCTTGAATAGATTTCTTTTTCTTTCCTTCACATTATTGATATTCAGCAAGCTGCTTAGTCAGGAAAAGACAACACATTGTAAAGATATATACACACATAAAAAAGAGGAGTTCTATTTATGACTCTTTCCCACAGTGGTCTGGCTGTAGCACTGTCCAAGAGCAGTTTCCTCCCTTAGACATTAACTGCTGTCAATTTCTTCTCATGTGAAATAAGCAGATATTTTCTCTGCTAATGAGCTTTGTACTCCTTGGGAATCTTCTGTTTAAATCTGAGACTAAAAGAAAGAAGGCAAACTTTGTAGTGAGGGTGAAATGGAAATGACCATGGACTGTACTTCCCTCTCCATCTGTGCATGGACATGGGAAAGAGTTTAGGAAAAAGGCAGTAGTTACAATGGCACAGTCCAGAAAACTGGGTGTCAAAGTCAGTGCCTGTGTCAGGGGGCTGCCCTGCTTCTTGCAATGTCTTGAACACTCTTAATCCTTTTGTAAATACTTGCTTGGTTGTAAGATAAGTCAAAGCAGAGTTGATGATGTCCTTGCTGAGAAAGAAATTGTGGCTGCTTGGATAAAGTAAAGGAGAGCAAAGAGAACTGTCTTTTAATAATAATAATAAAGTAATTTTTTATTTAGATCTGGCCTAGGAAATACGCCCTTTTGAAACTCTTCTTTTTTTCTTTTCGAAAAGTAAAGTGACCTGAAAGAGATTAAATGAGTAAAATGATGACTTTCTGGGTTTAAAGCTACTGAGTTCCTACCGATCTCAATTTATACGGAAATTTACACCTTGATTCTGCACACGAGAGGAAAGATTAACTGAGTCCCAAATGCACAGGAAGACACAGGACAGGCAAGTGAAAATTGTCCCAGGGGAACAAATAATCTCTCCAGCCCTGCAAATCATTTGCTTCTCCTCTATAGTTTGACTCTCCCAATCTGATTTCCAAAACAAATTAGTCCACCCCTGAAAAAAGAATACCAACTTTCCAATTGGCAATTACAAAAGTGCCCCAGTCTGTGTGCATCTGATGAGCGAGCGTCTAGGTTATGGAAACAGAGATACCCTCTTCCCACTGTAACGTTTGTGGTGATAGGCTCTGTGTGGAAGATTAGTTCTCAATGTCATCATTCATGAATTACAGGGAATGAAAAACAGCAGGAAGGAAAGCAGTGAAGGATGTGCTAATGTTATGATGTTTTGGTAATATTTTCAAACCCTAAATTCTTCTCCTGATCAGACCATGTCACTTAAATTTAACACTGGAATAACATTGGCTTACAGAAATATTTTAACTGGTGTGACTTCACCCAACTCTGATGCCAGAGTTCAAAAGGGTGTGTAAATAAGATGGGAGGAGGGACACATTATCACTGACCAACAACAACAACAACAAAAGTAGCTCAAAACTGTTAACAAGCCTAAGTCGAGAATGATTGGAGGCTTGTGAAAAATACTATTTAATACAAAAATAGAAAAATTGCTTTTAGCAATATTCAGAGAAAGAAGAGTATGGAGACCCAGTCATTGCACAGATAATGCTACTTTCACAATGTCACAGAGAAGGCAGAACTGCTGGTTCTATTTCCATCCTCTCTATCAGGGATCTTCGCTTTGGAAAGGAGCGGGCAAACGTCACCATTATGGTGGAACTGAAACCCTCACTTCGGAAAGTGGTGGCGAGGAAACAGCTGTATTCTGTAAGTCATCAGTTGAGAATCTAAGCTCAGAAAGTGCATGTTTAGAACATGAAATCTTTGTAAATTTGGTCACAAAATGTGTCCAATATGGAAAACTATGGAAAACTGAAAATGTTTCCCTCTATCCTGGAAAAATATAGATATAGGATAATATTGTCCATTTCTTTTAGTAGCCTCCCGAAAATAAAGAAAAACTAGTGACTTTAATATAATTTCCCAAAAACTTTCTAGAAAATTATGCTAAGCTTATCAGCTTGCTTTCATGACTTATAAGTATCGGGAATAGAAAGCAGTGATAATTAGAAATCAGCACTGACTTATTAAAAACAATTCATGCCAAAATAAACTCATTGCATTTTTATAGTCTTCAGTCTTCAAAGTGGAATTTAATGGAATGTTAGGTTAAACATGTAGAAATATGTGGAAATAAAGTCAGAGGAGACTCCGTTTATGGGAATTCATAACTGGCTGAAGAGCTGCATAAGTGCCATAAAATAATTTATGCCTCTATTAGTCTCTATTAGTGTGCAGCAAGAGTCAGTACTCAGCCAGCACTGTTGGATGTCTTTATTAGCAAGTTCAATGATGAAGTAGGAGTAAGCCAGGCTTACCAATTCCACGTCAGTTACCAAAATGGGCAATAAACAGACACCCCACTCTGCGGCTAAAGCGTGCAGGGCCTGGACTCCGAGGGGAGTTTGGATTCCAGCTCTACTTCTCAGGAGCTGTCTGGCTCTCGACCTGCACCTAGCAGGGCTGTGAAGGTCGCATGAGCTAATGCACGTAAAGTGCTTGACTTGGTAGCTGGCACAAGGCAAGTTCTCTTTTCCTTCTCTTTCTACTCCCCTCTTGCCTGGAAAATGAGTTTTCAGAATTAATTTAACTGAGTCACTAGTGTTTTGGTTCATATGGAATAAGAGTCGTAAACAAAAATTGATCCAAGTGCCTAAAAACCGACATCACCTATATGCACAAAGTCCTCACTGTTCATGAGGCTGAATTCAAACATCACTACTAGTAGCTTCGGGTTTATTTTTTCAGGGTTTCCACTTAGCAAAAATACACACAAATAGTCATTATGTATTATTTCCTCTTCTTTCTAGGTAAAGGTTAACATGACAACTTTTTTTCACAAAAGGTACAAATACGCGCTATTAAGCACTTTTCTTTTCTCACCCAACGGTATATCCTGGAGACCTGAGACATCAGTATAGTGAGAGGTTACTCATTCTCTGGAATGACTCTAGTTAGTCCAGGTTTAGCAGGGTCAGTAGGAGTTTGCCAGACTTGTGGTGGAGGGAGTGGCTTTCCACAACCAGGAAACCGGATGTGTCAGGGTCTATTTGCCCATTTATTCAGTTTTTCAACAAATGTTTTTTGATACTTAATATGTGCCAGGCCATAGGCTAAATACTTTTTCTTCATTATGTCATTTAATCCTCACCACAATTTTACGAAGTAAATAATATTATTATCCTCATTTTATAGATGAGGAAGTCGGGGCTAGAATGACTAAGTACGTCATCCAAGGTCAAAAGTTACTCCATAGAGGAAGTCCAATTTAGACCCACATCTTTCTCCAGAGACATGCTCTTAATCACACACTTGGCTTCCAGAGAAAGGGCAGGAATGGATCAGAGAGGGTGCTAGACGTGGGGGCAGCAGTGTAAATATCTGGGGGCGAAGGAAGATGAGGTGTAGAGGAACCGAAACTCACCTTGTGTTGAGGGACCTGTGAGTAGTACTAGCAGTTGCGCTGCAGGAGCAAAGCAGGAAACGTGGCAGAAGACGACTGCAGGTGCCGGCATGACGAGGGATTGGGAACCCAGCAGTGGGTGGCTTCAGTCCTGCTTCTTGAGCTTGGGCCAGGCTGCAGTGTGAGCATCCTGCTTCGTCAGGCCCTGAGCTTGGGACTGGGAGAGACTGCTGAGTCTGTGAGGCTGCAGGTTGCATGGGGTAAACTGCCACAGGAAAACCATGGAGTTAAACATGCTTGTGGGTGACCTAGAGTGGGCTCCGGGCTTCTCTGGGAAGCATGGGGGTCACCGGACCTCTTGAAGCTCTGTTGAGCTGCGACTCAGGCTCCTGCCTGGGTTGGGTCAGCATACTTTGGGTGTATCTGTTGTTTCTGCTGAATGTCAGTTGTGACAGTTGAGGTAATTGTCGAGCATCTTTATTTTTGACCCTCACTGTCCCTTTAAATTGATTCACTGGGGCAAGCTCTTCTCTTTACAGTGATTGGCAGCCTCCGTGAAATCTTCTGTTACATTTAGATAATGAAGACTTTTACTTTATGTCACCAAACACTGTCACATTGGAATCATGAAGACGTCCCATATCAAAGCCCTCCCTGTTATTAGGGAAGGAGTGTAAGGCTGGCTTCTCCACTCTTTTCTTGCAGGATTTCTGTTCCTCTGTTCCTCTGTCCTCATTTGGCTAACTTTGGGGTTCTGAATCCCTTCCAAACAGGGCATGATGGAAGGGAGTGAGAAAAAGGCGCAGGAAAGTCCTCATTCACTCGACAATCCCCTGGTGATCCAGCTCCCCCTCTCTGGACTTGGCAGGTGGGCAAAGCCAGGTCATTCTACCACGGGCCCTCTCATGGGCTCTTAGAAAACCCTCATCTCTACCCCCACCCCTCAAATCAATGAAAGTCTTTCAACCACACTTCCCCTTGAGAAGGGCAAATGCTGCCCTGCTTAGGGTGATCACTTACTCATCCTTCAGACCCTGTGCATCCACCAGAAGCGTCAGCGTCCACCAAGGTGTGAGTCATCATCTAGACACCCCTCTTACAGGACTTACAACAGCTCTCTGCCCGCTCAGCTCTGTGCTGGCTTCTCATGCGTGGCCTCCTCCAGGTCCTAGACCCACACTCACATATTCTTTGTTCCAGGACTCTGGGCCTGCTGCCTCATCTCAGCACAGCCCACTTCCTTCACATCCCCGTGGAAAAGATTCGTTGGCTCATCTCTTGTCCTCTAGATTTCCAAGTGGGAGTCAGATACCATCTAAAGTGCAGAGGACAAACAGTAAGTTGTTGGAGGAGTCGTAGTGAAGTTGCTTTGCTTAAGCGAGACTCCAGGGGCCAGCCCCTCCCACTACTCTCTCTAGAAAATTCTTCCTTGAGTCCTGTCTTGAAGTTCTCTGACTAGGTTTGAGGTTAGGGCTATCACCTGCTCTCCTGGACCAGCAACGGCATGATTGTGACTCAGCAAAGTCCTTTTCAGATAAGTTGTCTCCTCTCTAAAAATTCTCTTCCGATCTCCAGCTGAAGACCCTTTTTCACTTTGATGTGGTTGAGGCATTTAAGAGTCATCTGAAGTAGATCTTAGCCACTTACTTTGAAACACTTTTGCTTCTTAGACTATCTCCCCACTTCGAATGTGCCTGGGCCAAAAAGTCCATTGAAATATCAGGTACACCATAGATATTATAACCAAGACAACCTCCTTTCCCTCTGCTTCAACCGGAGCACTCGACTACATGACTCTTCTGCTCATATTCCACAGTGGGAGCCCCATGTGACACTGGCAGCATGATGGGGAAGACAGATAGCACGCAGGGACGCAGATAAAGCAGTCAGGACAAACTCGAGTGCATCGCGTGTCGAGGCAGAGCACACATGAGGAAGAGGTGAGTGGGGGCAGCCGGCTCTCCAGCTGTGCAGCCTTGGAGCAGCAGCACGTAACCAAGAAGGTAAAAGATAAATGCCTGGGTTCAAATCCCACCTCTACCACCTACTAGCTATTTGACCTGGTGAAGGGATTTATCCTCTCTATGACTTGGTTTCCTTATCTGTAAAAGAAGGATGATACTAGTTCCCTCTTATGGTTGTTATGAGTCTTCAAGGAGTTACTGTTTATAAAGTGCTTGGAAAAATGCCTGGCATATAATAAAGGCTACATAAAATTCCTTAAATAAATATAAAATGCTACTGTCTTTGTCTAAGTCTTAGGCCTTTGTGCTGAATGATTCAGAATTACCTTTCATTATTCAACTTAGCCATGGTTTCTTCTGAAAAACTTCAAATAAAGTTGTTGAGTTACTGCTTTCAACTCAGATCCTCGACATTCATTCAGGCATCACTTTTCCATGCTATCAAAGTATTGTATCCATATCAATATCACCACAATTATCCCACGGTATTGCAACTGACCTTCTCTCTCCATAGACTAGAAACATGCTGTTGAAAGTGGGAACCACAGCTGTATGACCAGAGGATCTGACACCCATTAAATATATGGAAACTGGATTAATAGAGGAATGAGCGATAGAGAAACTGTAATAGATAAGGATAAGATTACATACTTACGATTTGATATTTTTCTTTCTTTCAAGGTAGGAAGTCTTCTCCAGTTAGTTAGATATTTCACAGGTTCTACACAGAATCATAGTGTCCCGAGTCACTTATAAGTCAAAGAGGCTGAGGATTCAACTAAAATTTAAATTTACAGAAACCTCAGTTGAGTTTAATTACTCCATGTAATATTTGCCACACTCGTCCAATATGTTGAAAATAGAATTCAGTTCAACAAATATTTATTGAGTGCCTTTCTGGGCACAGCCCTGTGAAAGATGTAAACAAGGGTAAAAGCTGGCCCTGCCATCCAGGAACGAAGAGTCCAGCAAAAAAACCAGATTTATAAGGGACTTATAAAACAAGGTGGAGTGTAACAAAATAAAAGCCTGGGGTTCTAAAGGAGAGGGGGTCATTTATTCACTGCTTCTTTTTAAGAGTTTGTTTTTAAAGTGAAGTTCCAATTCCTAATTACTTTGTCTCTTTCTGATTTGTTATTAACATTCCCTCTCTTGAATTTACTGTACTAACTGTGCCGGAAAAACAATTATATAATTGATTCTACAATTCACACAGAAATCAAAAGTCTGTTTTACAACAGACCTTCTTTTCCATCTTTCAAATTCTGTTTTCTTATCTTTTGAACGAGCCTAGGTTAATCTGTGTAGCATTTAGGTGGCAGTGTTCCCTGTATAAGATATTAGTGTTGTCAGTATAGAATTTTGGAGCTTGAAAGGAATTCAGAAGTCATCTAGTATAAACTTTATTTCTTTCTTAGTTTCTCTCTTTCTTCCTTTTTTTTTTTTACAAAAATCAGGAGGTGGCATAACTTAACAGCAAAGCTAGTCACCAGAACAGGCAAAAGAAAGCTCCGACGTCCTGATGCCCAGTACAATTCTTTTTCCCATTATACCACGCTGCTTCTAGAATAATTTTAGACTATAGGAAATGCAGTCCTCGAGAAGATATTTATAAGTCTCTGGCTCATTTAGCATGCCGTTGTTTGGGATATCCAGCTGCACACTTTGTTCTTGTCAGTAATAAATTGTTTCCTGACAATTTGGTTGACAAATGGGATCCCAGCCCCAGTGATTTGCACACATCTTTTAAAAAATGATCAGGTTAACCATTCCAAATAGGCTTTTTGTCCTTCACTCATCTTCTAGAATGGAGAGAAGGAAGACACAAGATCCTCAATAAGAGCATAAATCACAAGTACAGACAGAACTCGGTTTATGTAACACTTAGGGAGAAGGTGCCCTTTTATGAGCTTTTGTAATCCAATGGAGATTCTCTGAAAGCCACAAAACCTCTCCTCTGCCCTGAAACTGGCTAAGTTTGCTTTTCTAGCTTCCCAGTGGGCTAGGATACAAAGTTTGTGGACATTTCAAATATTTGAAAAGCAAAACAGAATGAAGAGGCCGGGGTATGCAGGGGTGGCCAATAAGGATTCTTTTACAACTCATATTTCTCTATTGGAAACTGAGCTTTCTGGTCACATCAGGGCAGAATAATTGATAGCAGCTGCAGATGGGAAGGTTTGAGCATGCCTCTCCCCAGGCGATACTTTCTTTGGTATTCTCTATGGTATGTTGTAAAGTATAGCAGGTCAATATTGAGTCATAGTTTCTTTAGTCACCTAAGTGGATTAAAATGATTTATTTATTCATTTTTCTTCATGAAACTTGCATTGTTCTATGTTCTTCCTTAGCCCGCCTCTGACGGCCATGACATTTGCCCTGTTATCAGTGCTGGGGGTGTCGGGGACACCTTTTCCAGGATGCAGTGTGGAGCAGAAAGCGAGTAAACACAGTGAAGACAGGCTGACACCATCTCCGTGGCCAACTGGCCTCTTGAAGTCCGGAATCCTCGGCCTGATCAGTGAGGAGAAATGAGACTTAAACGAACGGGTCCTGTTTGAGCTTCCATTGTTAACAATAGCAAGATAAAGAAGAGCAAGTTGATCCTTGAAGTGTTTGAAGGTCTTAGTATAAGCAATAAACAAGTTGGAATTTAAGAGAGAATAATAACTCAAAATGGTGAAAAAGAGTCCAATATATTTCAAAACTGACAAGTTAAAAGGAGAAATAGAGGAGCTTTTCTAAGATGGATCCTCTTAAAAGGCAGTTCTTTGATTCCTTTAATAAAATATTTCTTCAAGAACTTCGTATTACTTTCCTTTAGTGAAGAGTTCTCATTTTAAATGCTCCTGTTATGGTAAATAGAATGGAAAGGGTATGAAAAGGCTATTAAAATAATTACAGAAGTTCAGGTCATAAATTATCTGTTGATTCAGCCTGTCAGCAGGTAACTCAATTGCTTCAATGTTAAGACTAATTGGCTAGACTAGAGAATTCGCTATAAATGACTTGAGACATCTGGATCAGATATAAGTTAGCAGCTCTGCCAGTGGGATCCAATCTGCACTGAGAATTCCCCTTGTTTGAGCAATAGTCATCAGGTGTTATTGTGTTATTGGAATTTTGTGATATTAGTTTACCATCATGCCGCAAAGCATGATGGGATAAAACATAGGCACTATAACAGCGTGGGATAATGGTAACCAGGAATTTGGGTGGTTCATCTGATAGAACATGGCCAAATGAAACAGTTAGCTAGTGAATGTTTACCATGGACTGGTTCATCAGCTAACTAAATTATTTTCTGTTGCTATGTTCAAGAAAACTCATATTTAACCAGTTTTGCATGCTTCCTAAAATGCCTAACCTAAAAACTACCATCTTGCCCAAACTCCTCCTTTCCTGCCCCTTTTAAAAACATAAGACCAGGCATAGTTTATACTTTCATATTGGCATGTGTGTGTTTATGTAGAGTGGATCATCTGAAAAGAATCATTTCTTTTTTAAATAAAGAATCTCCAGGGACCAGAAAAATGCAGGGTCTAGCCAAACCCGGAAATGAAGTCAGCAGCAAGGCACCGTGGTCTGACTTAACCCCCATATCTTTGTGATTTGCCACTCAGCTATTGTCCTCTCTCTGTAAACATTGCTAATTGGCTGAAAAACAATAAAACCAGGACAGTCAACAAAATCCTGCCTTACTGGTTGCGTTCACCTAGTGACCAGCAAAGTATTTTCAGTGTGGCCAAGGGCTCGTTCCGCTCTATCTGAAGTCCTGATGCCTTTTTACTTCAGTAAAAGAATCATTTGAACTTTAAAATTATATCAATACCAAGTGTCTCACTTAGTCCTGTGTTTGCCGGAAAAAGAGGTGTTCTGCAAAAATAAATTTCCTAAATATTCAAAACTCACACGTTTTTAACTTCAAAACTTAAAAAAAATCTGATTATTTTTATTGGAGACATTTATAATTATATTTGAAACTACACTCAAACATATTAGAGAGCATATTAAACATAACTACTTTTATGACCGAGGTATAATATAAATATGTGTACCAATGCACTTAGGGCCCATTAAAAGTATAGACAAGTTTTGCCTTTTAATAAATCTCTAGATTTTCTCAAATTACTATATTTTATTTGTCTGCTTTTAGTAGTTTTTCTTTTATTTATTTATTTATTTCGAGGAAGTTTAGCCCTGAGCTAACATCTGCTGCCAATCTTCCTCTTTTTGCTGAGGAAGACTGGCCGTGAGCTAACATTTGTGCCCATCTTCCTCTACTTTATACGTGGGACACCAAGCGTTGCATAGGTCTGCACCCGGGATCCGAACCAGCAAACCCAGGGCCACTAAATTGGAACGTGTGAACTTAACTGCTGCACCACAGGTCTGACCCCAGTAGTTTTTCTTTTAGTTATTTGTCCTTGTCATTGTTGGAGTGCTTGCTCAATTACTCAGTTCTATCTTTTTTCCATTTATAGCTTCTAATCTACCATGGTCTAGAAAGTGCATAGTTAACATTCTTAAAATTTTGTGAAAACAGGAGAAAAATGTATTATGAAGTGAAGGGGTTTTACCTCCTGGATGTCAGGAAAACTATTTCTGTTGCCCAGAGGCCTTATTTGCTTATGTAATTGAGGGCCAAGAATTATTTGTTTTCAGATGACACTAGATTCGCTTTGTAGGGAAATTCTGTGATGTCTGTGTAACTCTGCCACTAAAGTTCCAGGTGCTTTAAGATGCTGGTGAATGTAGAATGAACATACTGATGATAATAAGGGCTCCTATAGACATGCAAAATATACATTCTAGCACATATTTGCAAGTGGCTGTAGTATGATGAAAATGTTTTGATGTCAGGAAAATGAATGCTCAAAAGGCTGACATAAACATTGTGGTGTATATGTTTTGTTTTAATACTAACTTAGCTATTTTTAGTTTGAGTGGATCCAATAAAAATCATCTGCTTATGTTTCTGTTTACACATTCTAAAAGGGAGCATTAAGCCAAAAATCATTGGCAGAGAAAAAAACAAGCTAAATGAAAATTAGAGATGGACAACTTATTGCCATATAGAGGCAATTAAAAATCTCGAAATCTTTGAAAATGTGAGAGGATTCCATGAAATCTCTTACTGAGTCTTTAAAAAAATATTTATTGCTTGATTTAACATGTTTCCCCCTTAAGGAGCAAATGAAGCATTTAATGTATGTTTCTAACATTCACACTTAATATAACTAGCCTTTTCATTAAGAAAGAGCTCAGCATCCTAAAATCCTAGGATATTCTGTTGTATAAGCCATATTAAAGACTTCTTAATAAGAATTTCTACTTTTTTACTTCTGATCCAGGAACCTTCTTTAGTAGGTCACAAGTAAACTTGAAGTTTAATTGCATTTTGAAATTGAGAACATGTTCACATAGTTACTAAAGTTGGAAAGTAACGTATGAAATACACTGTTTATTTTTTCAAATAGAAATTTTGCAAAGTTACTACTTGGAAAATTGCCCTAGAAAAGTATATGTGAATTTGTATTCTTTTTTAAAAATTTATTTTGTCAAAGTCTTTCCTCTTTAAAGTTTTCTACATTTGTTCTAAGTCGTGAACTTGTTCCAGCGCTGTTGCAATAGTTGTATGGTTCCATCTGTTTCGTGTGTTTGCGTGTCCGTGTGTGTGTGCTGGTGGGTAGCATGGGTGGGATGTGAGGAGTAGGTTGTGGAGGAGGAAACTGAGTGAGATTTGGGGGTATATATGTGGTGATGTGTCGGGCAGCTCATGTTAACCTTGTGATCTGATTGCCTTCGGCTTGACTGACAACAGTAATTTTTCTTCCTTTACTTTTTTTTCCTAAAAAAAATCACTAACAAGTCAAGGGGGGGTCACAGGATCAAATTAAATGCTCTTGGTGAAAATGGCCTTCATGCTGCAATGCTCTGTGAGAACAGTGCAGGGCCAGCGATGGAGTCAGGCCCCAGTTCCTGCTTCATCCTCACACACAGTGGCTTGTTTATATCTTTCCCCTGGCTAAAAAGCAACAACAGTAAATACAGAGACGATTTGCTCTGCTTTTTGCCATCTTTCTGTGTATCGTGCAACAGTTTGGCTAATGGGGCAGAAAGTTAGCGAGTTGACTCCCAGGAGAGATGCCAATTCCTTGTGTCTTATTAAAACATTCAACGGGATCAACTTCACTTTAAGTATTAAAGAAGTGCCCCCTTAAGGCACTTTTTCTGAGCTCAAAAAGCAATTCATTTCACAGAACATGAAAAACAAATCATCAAAATAAACTTCCTGAACTGTATTTGTGAGCTAATTCTCCATATACTTATAAATATTATTAGGAGTATTGGCTAAATGCTACCATATGTTAGGGCAGAATTTGTAAAGTTAAAATACCATACACATCACAAAATAACTGGAGTTGGCTACGTTTATCATCCTTAGTTATTTCAACTTTATACTCGTGGTGTGTTATGAAAGCTGTTCCCCTCTAAGGAAAATGTGCTGTGTGTAAATTATTAACTCATTGATTCCTGAGGTCCTTGTGCCTAAGCACACAACAGCTTATTTTTCTCTAGCTTGCTGGTTTCATAAATGTGGAAACTGAAAGACTTATAGCAGGCAATCAGTGCTAGAGCCAAAAATAGAATTCAGGTTTTTCAGTTCTTAGTACAAGGTTGAAGAGCTTTTGCATAGAAATAAATTATTGCTATTTATGGGCATGATATCAATTAAGATTAGGAAAATTGTTTTTGACTTACCATTATTTTAAATTATTTTAAAATGCTTTAAAGCCTAAATATGACATTTTGGCTTGGGAAAACATCTTGCCCTTAAAGCAATGTCACTCAATTGGAATTTATCCAATGAAGTTAGTAATAGGCTGAGAGAAAGGGAGAACTTGGTGGAGCCAACACAACTCAATGTGTTCCTGTAGTCACATACGCACCACGAGCGTGGTGGATGCCTGCTGCGTGGCGCTTGGAGAAAGAGGGGTCAAGGAGTTAGAACCAAGAGGATCCAGTCTTGAGAGGAAAAGAACAAGTGTATGATGGCTTTTGGGTGATATCTCTCAGAATTCTCCACAGGCGTCTCAAGCTATTTGGAATTTTCTGAAAATGATTTCTATTGTATATGCTCAAATCATATGCTTAATAACAGCTCATTTTAGGGTCACCCATGAAGAATGCGTTGCAAATACACTTTGAGGATGTGACTATAATAATAACAGAAGGTAGCTGAATCTAACAATAATTTGACAAATACTAATGAAGAGTTTACCAAGCAGCATCGATTTAAAGGGTGCAAATAAAGCTAAGGAAATAATAAGAGAAAGAAAACCCAAACAAGTGCAATTTGTGTCTACAACAGAATAACTTAGCTTTCACGTGATGGAATACTTTAGGTGATATTTTACATTTAAGCATTTTCTAAAAGACTGAGGAATTTTTTAGGAGCTCCTCAGCATTGTAGTTGCTTTTTTCTTTCCTTAATATGCTTCGAACACCAAAATTGCTGTGAGAATCAGTGCGATTGTAATCATACTATATAAATATGTTCCCAGTCACTTGAATTCAAAAATTAAAGGAACAAGACAAATGACCAATGGGTGAGGCATAAAGAGAACTCAGTGGTTTTACACTGGGAAGACAGAGGTGGGGAAAAAACCTAGGCAACTACATTTTTATTAAAGATATTTTCCCTTTACATGTATAGATTCAGTGTCTCAACTGTGAAAATTAATAGGTATTCAAATTCTAAGAAAATTTGATGTAATAGTGGTCATTTCCATAGTAAAACGTGGCTTTTGATTGTTTCCCAGAGAAGCGAGATTCTGTTAATTAGAGCCTGTGTGGGGATGGGCGGCAGAGGTGGGGAGACGAGAGTAGGGAGGGCTATACTGACGGGTTAATGAGGGACACCGTGGGTTCCAGGGGTCCTCCATCCTTGTTGTTCATGAGAATTATCTGAGGAGCTTTTAAGGAATACTGATGCCTGCCACAACCTCTCTCCCCTTCTGGAACGCCCTCACCCCCATATTCTGATTCAGCTGAGAGTGAAGGACAAGCAAAATACCATCTTTGGGCAAGATTGGAAGAACGGATTTTCAGTTTGCAAATTCTGGTCTGGTGACTAGCGCTGAAGATCACTGAGAACAGTGACGAGGGGAAAAACCACTGAGAAAATTATAATATAGACAGCATCAGGAGAGGAAAGAGAGTGAATTGACAGCAACAGTGGGAAAAGAGGCCTGCCACTCATGGACAAACATGTATAAAGAACTTAATTGAGATGAGTAGGAGGTAAGTGAATATTCCCAAGAGATATATTGTTTTCTATGTATGGATGTAAAGTAGAAAATTGGTATTTCTGGGTTAACCTCCCCAAAGCCAGCTTTTTCACACTAGATTTCCAGCAACTGCTAACAACTTCCACTATGCATTCAGCCAGAAGTCTCTGAAATTGGTACCAGACAAAGAAAGCCCTCAGGCATTCTCAGCAGGCCACAATATTCTGGATCAATTAACTAAGAAAGGAACAAAAGGACTAAATTGGTAAGCCAATGGTAGGACTGAGAATATCTATGAGGTTTCTACCCTGAAACAAAATAGTTCAAGAGTTATGCAATTTGTGTGAGGTTTCTGAGGAATCTTTATTTTGCAAGATTTGTAACACTATGTTATTTTGGCTGAGGTTACCATAAAAACAGAGTCATTTCAAACAGTGCAATGAAAATCTTTGCACTCTTTCTGTGTTCCAAGCACAGGGGACTACCCATCGTTCTACAAATATATCAGGCCAAAATATTTCCCTCTTTGTTGTTTCTCTCATTGGAATGTCTTTGCCCTTTTGATACCCCCTTTAAAATCTCACTCCAGAAGGCACATTCTGTGTAAAACTTCCTGCAGTTGATGAAAATAGTGTCCAGGTGTGCTCTCCTCCAGAATGCACGCATCTCGAACATCACTTCTCATGTTGTGGTGTTTACTTATCTGTCTCTCCTTCTGGACTGACGGGGAGTAGTCCCAGGGGAATGTAGAGCCCGTGCCTTGCGGAGTGTCTGTTTTTAATTGCACTGGAAAGCTAACCCTTCCGTTGGTAACTCAAACCCCTAATGAGAATGCTCACCAAACGCTTGTTGCATGAAGTTCACACCCTTCGCCTACTTGGAAGTTGTCCCTTTGGCCAGTCTGCTGAAGCAACTTCAGTGATGTCAGTTGAGCCTGTCCAGGGGGTGTTTTTGTGTGAGTGTATTCATCAGCTTCACAGGGTGTATGCCTCAAATAAAAATACATGAAAAATTTGCTTGTTTATGCAGCACATGTATTTCCAGGGAGGAGAAAGAGGGTCTGTAACTTTTATTAGATTCTCAAAGTGGTCTAAGGCCCCAAGCAAATTATACAACACTATTGTAAAAGGTGAAAAACTACAGGCTTTCTTATTGAATTCTGAAGTAAGGCAAGAACGGCCATTAGCATTAATGCATACGCATTGGAAAATAAAAGGCAGAATGTATTACTTATAATATTATGGTAGTCTACCCAAGAACAAAACCAAAAACAACAACTTGACACCAACTGAAACTTTACTAAAACTAATAGAATTTAGGAAAGTGGCTAGAAATAAAACACAAATTCAGATATCAATGAGCTTCATTTGTATTAGTAAACTCACTGGGAAATATAGTGGAAAAAATCCCAGTTCAACAGCAATAGAAATATATAATGCATAGAAATTTAATAAGAAATTTGTAAGATATCTATCAGGAAAATAATATAACTTGACTGAAAGACAGAAAGAAGACCTGATATACACACAGCCGTGGCATGCCCCTTAGTGAGATGACTCAGCATTGTGAAGATTCCAAGTAAATGGTGTAAATAACCTCAGTGTAGCTAACAATACAAATTTAAACAAAAGCAAGATAAATTTTATCTTTCAGATTAGCAAAGCTTGAAAATATGTGTAAAGGCATATTTTCTCAAACACTGTCCATAGGAATGTAAATTACTGCAACATTTTTGGAGGTAAATTGGAAATATGTAGCAAGTTTTTAACTTTTAACTTCTTAGTCTTGTTTTTAGAAACCTATCTCCTCCAGAGGTATTTACCCAAGTGATTGCGATATTGATACAGCAGAAACATTGTAAACGTTGTCAATAGGAATTGGTTAAAAAATTATTTTCCATTCATTGAGTGAAATACTGGACAGATAGTACAAGATTGTGGCAGTTCTATACATCAAAGGAAAACATTGTCCTTGAGGGGCTGGTCTGGCAGCATAGCAGTGAAGTTCGTGCTCTCCAGATCGGTGGCCCAGGGGTTCACTGGTTTGGATCCTGGGCACAGACCTATACACTGCTCATCAAGCCACGCTGTGGCAGGCGTCACAGATAGAAGAACTAGCAGGACTTACAACTAGAATATACAACTATGTACTGGGGGATTGGGGAGGGGAGCAAAAAAAAAAAAGAGGAAGATTGGCAACAGATGTTAGCTTAGGGCCAAACTTCCTCACCAAAAAAAGCATAGTCTGGGAGCAGGGGTGGGGAAAGAGCATTGTTCTGATATATTACCAAGTGTACAAAAGCGAGCTGAAGCAGACTGTTTGACATGGCTTCATTTTTATTTTTAAAAAGTGTGTGTGTGTGTGTGTGTGTGTGTGAAAATGCATGTAAAAAAGTCCAGTAGGGAATCCACAGTGGCTATCTCTGGGAGTAGAATTTCAGCATTTTCAGTTTTTACTTTGTCCATTGGCACAACTCTTCAAGACTTTTTACGACAGTATATTTCTTTAAGCAGAAACAAACATGAATATATATATTTTTAGTTGTTTAGGTTTTCATCTTATGATTGTTGTTGCTTCACCTCTATTTTCCCCACACTTAAATTTCAGGACGCAGCCCTGTGGAGGAGACCTGACTAGGTAGACCCTGAGCCCAGGGAGGATGCAGATAACATTCACTACTTCAAAGACGAGCAAAGTTAAGGATGGAAATGACAGGGATAATGACAGGAGAGGGCCTGGCACACCCCTGAGGTTTTTTTTTTTATCAGCTTTTACTGCCCTCTCTTCATCTCCCTTTTATCCTTTGCCCTCAGTGGGAGTTTCAGAATGTGTGTCAGTAAAGTTCATTGAATTCGAAATACATATATGAAAAAGGGAGAAAAGAGCCACAAAGCTACTTCTGCTTCACCAACAGAGAGACGTGGTCCTCAGAGGGCCAGTGCTGGGCAGAGCTTCTCTTAGACTGGAATTTGGAATTTCAGATTACAAGTTTTTCTCGATAAGGAAAATTACCTTCCAAAGTGAGAGAAAAATTAACTTGGAAACATCAGACGTATTGAGAGAGCCTTAGCTGTTGGTTTTCAAAGTAGTCACCACCTCCCCAGGCCTCTAGAGTTTTTATTAAAATGCTTGTTCAGAAAAGTCTCGTCAATGTGTAATCTATTAGGCACAAAGAAAATGTTCCATTGCTATCAACTACTTGAACAAACCTTATCATTTCTTTAATTTTATTGCTGTTTCGATTGCATGATTATTTGTTTCAACATTAAAGAACATTTCTGCTTTTAAATTCGCATCCGATCAAGCTCACAATGAGTTATTTTAAAACACATTCCAAATATTTTCTTTCGCCCAGCTTCATGTTGACAGGTACAATAGTCCCATCTTAGCTTCTGTTCACACACGAACACATTTTGAAACCCAATTAATAAAAGGTAGTGCCACGCAAGCTCGGCAGAGCCCAGCACCTGCTGAGCAGACTGTCAGATGTTTGCCACGGTACTTAGAGCTGTATTATGGCAAAATGAAAAAAAAGAGGCATGGGAATGAAATTAAAAACTCACAATGAAATAGTTGATTACGAAAATTAAGCCGTTTAACACAAACCCGTGCCTCTGCCTCCTCGAGGAAGCCTTGGGCCGTGGCTGCGGAGCAGAGCCAGTTAAAACATTTGTCCTCATGGCAATGACTGCTTAATTTTATTCACAAAGGATTCCTCTGGCATTCATCTAAATTTTCAGACCCCCTTTCAAATTTATTCATAAGTTTCTTCTTTCCCAGTGACCCCAACATACTTGGTGCTGGGAAAGGTTCTGTCAACAAATGCCGATCTGCACCCAGACCAGAATGCAGCCTTAGGGGTCCTGGGGCCCACTTTTAGACAGCCCCTTCTGCGGGCGGAGGGTAAGCTCTCAGTCTCCTGGGCCAGACATTTTAATTGTGAGATTTTTTTTTTAATTTTTAAAGGAGTAGGGGAGGAAAGTGTGATAAGAGAAGCTTTGAAGGAGTAGTGATGAATAGACCTGGCCCAACGTCTTCCTCCTCCAGAAAGCCGCCTCAAATTAATTTTATTCTTACACTACCATCCTTTTGTTCCGAGTTCCTCCAGCCCCTAGGTATCGGCTGGCCCAGAGTACTTCTGTCTATCCTGAGTTGTTTTTGTTTGTGGCTTTACTCCCTGAATCGAACTCCTCAGCTAGACTATGGAGACTTCCAGAAGTCTAGGGATGTGCCTTCCATTTCTTTACGCAGTTTAACAGGGCCTACGTTTTACAGGGTAAGAAGAGGAGCTCGATTAAGTAAAAGTTTTAGACTAATTTATTCATTCATTAAAGGAGTTACATTGTCCATCTTGAACAGGGGCTTTCTGGAAAGAAAAAACGTATAAGCGAATACCGTCAGCAGACCCGTTCTCCTCGGGGAGACCCTTGTCACTTTGCCTTGGCCGTGCGCTGCTCACAGCTCAGGTCCAAGGGGCCCTCTGCTAATAAGCCAATTACTGAATAAGTAGGACTAAAATTTTGATGTTTATTAGGAGTAATTTTGGTGACGTGACACAGATTCATGACACTTACACGGTTAGAAAAAATCAATAACATGGTAACGATCTTGTTCTGTAATATTTATTTATCTATTTATACTCCCATCTTGTTCTTTAAAGGACTTGAAGAGATTAATAAGATTAAGTAAAATACACCAATTAAAAGTTGTTACGGAAAAAGAAAGTAAAACACGATAAGATGCATAAAAGAGAGTCAAAATTAAGACTAAATAAAACGGGGGGGGGGTCCCTCCAAGGCTTGCGCACGCGCAGACAGCTCGGCTCAGAAACACGGCCCTTCCCAACGCGGACGGAGCCCTCAAGCTCGGAAGAGGTCGTCGGTGACCCGCGCACTGCCCCACGCAGGCACCGCCCCCAAGCGTGGACCAGGGTGGGTTTCACGAGCCGGGTCTACAGCGTTCTTCCATGCGGGCGGTCTTCACGCGAAGCGCTGCCCAGGATGTGCAATTCTCCGCTATCCGCGCTCCAAGCCCCGCAGGTGTCATCTCCCCTCGTCCGGCTGGACGCGGGATGGGTTCCAGCGTGTCTGCCCCGGGAAGGACTGCTCTCGGTGACGTGGGCTAGTTTGTGCTGTGATGACAAGTACCCAGAAACTCTTAGTGGCTTGCAGCTCCAGCGTTTCTTTCTCGTCCGCGCTGTCCGTTCCCCGTGGGTTGACGGAGGGGTCCTGCTCCTCGTAGCCATCGGGAACCCGGGCCGCGGGGGCGCCGTGCGTGCAGGGCGGCGGAGACAGGGGCAAGGAGCCTGGCAGAGTCCCCGCTGACTCTGCACACGTCTGCCCGGAACGCTGGCCACGGATGTTCCACCGCCGAGGCCAGGCAGCCCTCCAGCCAGGCCGGTCCTCCCCAGGACGGGGATGCACGGTCCTCCCGCAGGACGGGGATGCGCGGTCCTCCCACAGGACGGGGATGCGTGGTCCTCCCACAGGACGGGGATGCGCGGTCCTCCCACAGGATGGGAATGTACGGTCCTCCGCAGGACGGGGATGCGCGGTCCTCCCAGGGATGGGGATGCACGGTCCTCCCCAGGATGGGGATGCACGGTCCTCCGCAGGACGGGGATGCGCAGTCCTCCCACAGGACGGGGATGCACGGTCCTCCGCAGGACGGGGATGCACGGTCCTCCGCAGGACTGGGATGCACGGTCCTCCCAGGGATGGGGATGCACGGTCCTCCCCAGGATGGGGATGCACGGTCCTCCGCAGGATGGGGATGCGCGGTCCTCCCCAGGACGGGGATGCACGATCCTCCGCAGGACGGGGATGCGCGGTCCTCCCACAGGACGGGGATGCACGGTCCTCCGCAGGATGGGGATGCACGGTCCTCCCCAGGACGGGGATGCACGGTCCTCCGCAGGACGGGGATGCGCGGTCCTCCCACAGGACGGGGATGCGCGGTCCTCCCACAGGATGGGAATGTACGGTCCTCCGCAGGACTGGGATGCACGGTCCTCCCAGGGATGGGGATGCACGATCCTCTGCAGGACGGGGATGCACGGTCCTCCCCAGGATGGGGATGCACGGTCCTCCCACAGGATGGGGATGCACGATCCTCTGCAGGACGGGGATGCACGGTCCTCCCCAGGACGGGGATGCACGATCCTCCACAGGACGGGGATGCACGGTCCTCCCCAGGACGGGGATGCACGATCCTCCACAGGACGGGGATGCACGATCCTCCGCAGGATGGGGATGCACGATCCTCTGCAGGACGGGGATGCGCGGTCCTCCCACAGGATGGGGATGCGCGATCCTCCGCAGGATGGGGATGCGCGGTCCTCCCCAGGACGGGGATGCACGGTCCTCCCCAGGACGGGGATGCACGATCCTCCACAGGACGGGGATGCACGATCCTCCCCGGGATGGGGATGCACGATCCTCCGCAGGACAGGGATGCGCGGTCCTCCCACAGGGCGGTGCACGGAATACTGGAAACAGTATAAGTCATGACAGCCGTGCATCCTGAGCAAAACGCTCTGAAGACTTATTTTCCTCAGCTGACATTTCCCAAGATATTGGGTGACAAAACCCTCCAAATCGCATTATTTCCTGTGACTTCTTGAAATACAGTGCTCTGCTGGCAGTTAAAAATGAGAACTGTCTGCTTTCGCCGACGGCCCGGCTGGGGTGGATTGATACTGCACCCTGGAAATGCAGCAGCCATCCAGACCCCATGCCAGAGTACTCTCCTTGACAATGCTTTATTGTTTTGACAACGTGTACCCTAAATTTTCCTCCTCTGGTTACAACATATTTGTAGCTGGACTTACATGCAGCCACATACAGGTAGAATGATGATGTCTTTTATGATTCACCTTGACCTTTCTTTTGTGACTCCTCCCATTAAAAACATTCAGTGACTCCCAGTGGCATTCCTAGCATATTTGACACCTTGACTGGATCGTTTTTTATAGCACCTACCTCTCCACCCCCCCATCATGTGATGAAATTATTTTCATGTTGTAATTGGGAAGCAACGTAAGTTTTTAGTCTTTTGTTTTGAAACAACAAATAAAAGGAATGATTTTGATTTTAAAGATTACTCAAGTTCATAGCATATTTTATGCATGAACTAAAATTTGTGCTTTTCAAATAGAAATACTACACTAGCATTTTGCATTTAGACAAAAATTAAAAATTCCAAGTGATCCCATAGAATGACAGAAGCGAAGTAACTCAAGTTCTGATTCTTTGACTTATAATCATAGCTGTGTCTGCCCAGGCTGAGCTTGAAGGTTCCCAGGTCACTCTGCACTGTCTGTGGCAAGTGCGGCTGTGGCGGGGCAAACTGCGTTAACAGGGCGTTTGCCGAATTAACTTCCACAGAGAACGTAATGTTTAGTAAAGGATAGTAAATAATAAAAATGTGATAATTGAAACCTTATAATGTATTTTTAAAACTCAACACTAGTGGCAGCAATTGTTTAAAAGTTAAATTTACAAAAGATTTTTTTCGAGGAGGAGTATTCTATCACTTCATTATTTAGAATTGTAGGCACGAGGTGATGATTAAAATCAGAATGACTAGGTTTTATTACAGATTTAAAGTTCTCTACGTACATGATGCCCCCTTTTTGCTTGTACTGGGGTTTACTACTAGCACTCCCGTATTTGGACAACCAAAGGTAGCTCCCCGTTGTCAACAGAATTGAGTGCAAAGTGATGACCCTAACACAGTTCTCCTTCATATGGCCTCATCGCTTTTTAGCTTACTCTTCACTATGCCCCTCTTGTGAAAATACCCCGTCATCTAGAATAGTGGAAATATTTTACTCCCTGAACCCTCTTCCTTTTTTTAAAAAAAAATGCTTCTCTGTACCTGTTCATATTTCTCCCTCTGACAATTCAAATATAAAGAGCCCAGGTTTTAGAGGCAGGATTTTCTGGGTTTGAATTTCCTCTCTGCAGGTTATAAATTGTGTGATTTCAGGCAACTATTGAACCTCTCTGGGCCTTAGCCTCCTTGTCTGGAAAAATAACGATAAAAGCTTCATTTACAGATACTGCTGGGTTAGATGAGAACGTAAAGTATACGTGACATGGTCTCTCTAAAAAGACGATTTTTATCTTTTATCTCTCTTTCTAAATTGTACATATCCAATGCTTCCAGAGCTTTGGTCAAAACAGGTCCTCAGAGAACTTGAAGTGATTGAACTTGAAGCTACGCAAACTGCAAAGGTACACGGTATAGGCTCCCGCTCCAGCCCTTTCTGTAACTGCCCCAGCTGTGAGCCTTGAGCGTTGTTATGAGAAGAAAATCTAGGCTATTTCTCATTTGCTCTCAGTTCTTCTTCAGCTGTCAAGACCTCTCTCATTTAGAACAGCCGTGTGAGAAAACCAGGAGGCAGCAGAAACACAACTGGGAGAGTAAGTGCATGGGAATCTGGGTGAGGTGTCCATGTCGCCTTCAGAACTGCCTTAGCATCTTGAGCAGCTCAGAGGTCAGGAATGCTGTTGTCATCGGGGTTAGAGCCACGTCCTGAACAAATACCAAGTTAGGAGGAAGATGACTCAGCCCTCCGAGCTGCCTAAACCTCATACTCCTCTGATATTTTAAGAAACTGAGAGTGGTAAGCAGCTGTTAGATATCTCTGCTTCTTTGTTCAGGCAAAGCTTAGCCTGTTCCATTTGGAAAGAAAATGGTCATAATTTCCAGGCCATTTAAAACTCTCCTTTCTTAGAACTGTTACTGCACAATAACCTGGACGATACAGCTTAGTTTTATATAGTCTCATCTATTTTTCTAATTATTTCCTGATTCCAAATGGGTATTAAGTTTGTTATGGAAAGAGACCATACGTTGTATTCCTCTTACATTCTCTCTAAACTTAGAGATTAGTCTTGGGCCCATAGTAGGTGGTACATACAAACACTAATTTCATTTGTATAGGACTTTAAAATGAACAAGTTACTTCTACATCTACTCTTTCCTTTGAATTTCACTACGACCTCATAAAGTAATTGTTATTATCTCTATTTTATAGGCCAGGAAACTGAGGTTTGGAGAAATTAAGTATACTGCCAAAGATCATACAACTAGTAATTAACAAAGCCTGAATATATATACATATATATATATTCCTAAAATATATTCAGAGAATTCACAATATTTTGGGGCATCATTATTCTTCTTCTTAAAGATAAGGAAGGGTGAGCAAGAATCTGTGTGGTTAAGGAGAGCAAAAACGGTGTGAAGAATTTAAATTGTTAGACTCATTTCTTTCAGTCAACAGGCATTTATGGAGCACCTGCATTTTCTGTCATGGCTGGAGAGTGGTTTTGAACACGTATTAAAATTGAGGGAGGTCAGATACTCTGGGAGTTCAATCAAGATAACCCAGTTGATATACTAAAATGACTCAGGAGGAACTGGTAGCAACTAGCTTTTTCATTTTGGTCTCGTGCTGCAAATGGACAGCAACTCTGAAATTGATGGAAGACACTTGCCTCAATTATTATGTTATGATTCATGGATTCCTGGTGTGGAACATAGTTGAGTATTTTGTCTCCAGAGGCTTCCTCTTTCAATTATTGCTAGGCTAGAGTACGTAAACATCCTATTTATATCAACAAAGTAATAATTTAAGCAAATTAAATGTTAAAGCCTATTAAAACTGTAAAAGAACTTGAGTTTTGGTATGGGTGAGTGCAAGCACAACAAGTTAGTCTTTATTTGAGAGATTATTGAGTATGATGTGCAAACATTTTATGTTGCTTGTATAATTAATGTCCTTGGTAATTTACCACACCTTTTACTTTATTCATGAAAACTGTGAAGGATTAACTGTAAATGGAAATGTGAGGAAGTTGGCTTGATGGATCCCAAAGTAGGGGAAGAGTGGTCCAGGGAGGGGTCGGGGGAGGAGAGCGCTCAGAGATCAGCATTGCAGCTACTATTCTCTCTCAGTTTAATCCTTCTGTCCTGCTCACTGTGCATTAACCTGGAATAGATCACTGTGCTTCTCTGTTAAAAATAATGCACAGACATTTAGATTAATGATTACTGCTGCATTCAAGGTTCTGTAAATAATGATAACATTACTGTCTAGCACATTATATAAGATCACCTAAATTATAAGTAGAAGATGTATCATGTCATGGTCAAGTCTAATATATATAATTTACAGGCTTAATTCACTGTCATAAGTGTCTGTTGAAGAGGACAAGAATAATCACCCTTATCCAGAAAAATATGTGAAGCCTATGTCTTTTTCTAAATCTGGAGTTCAAGAAATTGTGCAATCCAAAGGAAAATCCCTTTCAAGGGGAAAAATGAAATCATTTGTGATTGCTCCCTCCCAGTAGATTTCATTCAGCACATCTTGTGAACTGAGCATGTCAGACACAGTGCTGAGCGTGACGGTGGTGAGGGAGGCAGGGGCAGAGGCACTGTCACTGTTACTACTAGCCCACTGCGGAAAGTGTAGAAGTCTGTCTTTTTCTTCTGGTTAGGAAGCCTCCTGAAGTGTTATTAACAATTCTTTTATTTAACTTTCATTTTGTCCTCTAAGTCTTAGGCCTTGATTTTGTTGTTGGTCTCTGTAACCATATTTAGCTAATTTTACCCTTTCTCACAGCTGTGACTACCCATCTTTTAAATATTTCTTTCTCTCCCAAGGCAGCTTTAACATTTCTTGTATCACCTGTCTTCTTTCTTTTCCATTTTTGATCATTTTCTTAGCATGACAACTTTGGACTCCATCTTGGTAATTTTTCCATCTGTTATGATTTTGTAAGTTTGTCTGCATACCTTCCACCACCATCACCTGTTGGTGCATAGAACTGAGTTATTATTTGTGCAATTATAGCTTCTCACACATTGAGAAAAGAACTTTCTTTCATTTTATTATGTTCTTTAATCCATTCTTCTATATCTATTCTCTTCCTTTTATAGATAATCCTTAGTCATTTATTGTATTAGGTTGAACTTTAAGAAATGACATTCTGGTAGGTCAAAAATGGTTGACTATCAGCAATTTCATGCGATTCAACCTAATCTGTCTTTCCAATCCACATTTGTTATTAATTATATGTATGTGAATGAAAAATGTACAATATTTTACGTGTATGTGTGCATCTCTTTCCTGACTAAATAGGTGCTGCCGCCTTTATGAAGGACCCATCCGTGTCCATATGGGCTCTTCTTGCCCTCCACCTTCTCTTCCGCTGGTGTTTGCTGCTTAAGATGCGATGGCTTTGCTGCTTCTCTAGATACTGTTTTAGATACCCATGGGTTTTTTATAGATTTTAGCTAATATTTAGCAATTGTCTATTTTTTAAATAATTTCTCTCCTATTCTCCATCCCTTAGTCTGTTTGCTCTACTGTCCTTTAGATTTGTCAACAGTATTATTTCAGATCTTCTGTTGCATTTTTTATGTTGACTGCTATAATTTTAATAGCCATTATCTCTATCATGTTTTCTGATTGTTCCTTTGTAACAGCATCTTGTTCTTGATTCAAGGATGTGATATGTTCTCTTATCTCTTTAAAAATAATAATAGCTTTATTTGTTTCTTGTTTAGTTTTCTTCTCCTTGCAAAGTCTCATTTTCCCCTGACTTGCTTCTTGTCTCTCCCATCCCCAGGGCTGGGTCATATCTAACAGTGGAGCTTGGAGAAGTTGATGGGAAGCTCTGTGCTCACAGTTGGACCCTGTCAGCTGAACTGGCTAGCCTGTTGAGAAACCTGTAAAACCAGTATCTTAAGGCCTCTCCTCTTTCTGTATCAGTTTTCCTGGAGAATAATCTTTTAATTTCTAGCCTCAATATCATAAGGTTGGCCATTAGCATCCTGGTAACGGAATCAGAAAGAGGAATGGAATTCTCAGATTCAGTATGTAAACTTGCGCTTAATTCCACTATTTTTAGTATGCCATTTAATTTTCCCACTGGACTTGGTGTCCCCTAAAGTCGGGGAATCTTAGTTTTGCTATCTCTAGAGACTTTTTAGTTCTTCTGTTTTGTAGAGTTGAGTACTTACACAGAATGTAGGAGAGTATCTGGACATCTGATTCATAAAGAGTTTTAATCAGTCCTCTTCTGTTTTGGCTCCGTTCCACATTTACCCCCACTTTCAGAGGTGCGTGGTGCTGACAATATCTAAGCATTAGGGAGCTTTCTTGAGACAAACGAAGAGTTCTCTGCTACCAGTTTAGGATTCTCTTCCTCAGTTCACAAAGTCATTTAATACTCATTCTTTTGTTTTTCATCATCCAAAGTTTTGGTGCTAGTCTTTTATCCTCTGTTCTTTCTGTCCTTATAGATTTATCCTTCAAAGATCCCTCCACCATTGTGTTTTGGGGTTTGTGGAGGGGGTGGATTAAAGGGCACACATTCATCCTCATCTTTACCTGGATTTCCTGCTGTTAGCTTTATTGTTTCCTTCTGGTTTTCTTGGTTTCTTTGGTCACTCTTTTACTGGTGCATTCAGCAATCACTTAACTCATTTATTTAAAGCTTTCTTGGTTTCTGATAAATGTATTTAAAAATTAAAAATTTTCTCTCAGTACTACTTTACTTCCAGAATTTGGTCTACATCTTTTCATTGTTATCTAACTGTAAATATTTCACAATTTTTCTTATGTTTTTCTCTTTAGCCACAGCATGTTTTTAATAATATATTCAACAGTTTCCAGTAACATGGAGTTTTGAAAGCTATCACTTATTAATTACTAATTGTATTGCATTGTGGTCAGATCAAAAAGGCTATGCGATATGAATTCTCTGGGGTTTGTTGAAGCTGTTTTGTGGCCTCCTGCATGGTAGAGTTTCTGGATAATCCATGTGTACCTGGAGAGAAAATGTGCCCTCCCTGTTTATTGGGTAAAAAGATTCCCAGGTAGCTATAAGGCAAGTTATTCATCCTCAAGTCTTCTTTATTCTTGATTACTTTTTACAACTGCTTGGTTCCCTTATCCTTCCTAAAATCTGAAAGCCTCACTTTTTGGTGTTGCATCTGTAGGATTTACAGAAAGAGCCAGCAACTGTTTCAAACTGGACTGGTTCTCCATCCTGTGAGTTCGTCGGCTTCCTCTTCCAGTTCATTAACACAGTGCAGTTTTGGCTGTTTGTATTTTTCCGCTTGGCTGTTTGCTGCAGGAGGGCTCTGTTCCTTGTCTCTGTTCTTTAAATCGTCTCTTCTTCTTCTGACGTGTTTTCAGAGCAGCCTCAGTGTCAGGCACAGAGACCTCTTAGAGTTCATCCTCCCAACATTTTTAGAATTAAATTAGGTTAAGAGATGGTCCTGTCTAGACGATTCTTACATTCTGAAATCAAATAAACAGCAGCAGAGAGAGAGGAGGACTTTACAGAGACTCACGTCAAATATTTTACAAGTAGAAAGACTGAGGCTCAGAGAAGTAACTTTTCTAAAATTCGGCAACTAATTATTCTATTTAGTATATCTAGTTAGTGAATATGGTCTATTAACACCTTTCACAACTTGGAATTGGGGACAGAAATATCTTCACAGACCTAATGATAAAATATGATGATATTTGTGAATGTGCATTTTAAGCAATCAAGTGTTTTGCAAATGTAGGGAAATTTTATTATAGTTCGGTACAGTTTTCACGATAGCAGAATTCTTCTGAATGCGTGATGCACACATTAACTATTATTCCTGTTAATATGTATCAGACACATTGTGAAGATTTCCTGTCTCAGAAATGATCAAATATCCTAGCTCTCAGGACTTCCTGTTAAGTAGAGAAGGCACAAATGTAAAAGAGAAACTCTGTAGAGTGAGGTGGTGCTCAAGGAGAGGAAAGCTGGAATCAGAGGATTTCTAGTGAGGGAGGCCACCTCTCCCAGGAGGCCAGGGGGCTGCACAGAGGACAGAGCGTGCTCTCCAACACCTCTGAGTCGACACTGCATCCCTTCCTTGAAACGACTCTCTCTCCTTTGTTCTTTGACGAACGTCCACAGGAAATCGCAAGTCTCCTGGTATTTCTACAGAATAGCGTGGGAGTGGAGATGTGGCAGAAAATAAGGTTTCAGAGTTAAGCTGTGCTTAGTCTTTGGAGAGCCTGTGAATATATATCTTGCAGAAAATGGGAAGCCATTGGAAGGAAATATGTATGTGTAGCAGCAGTGATGCTAAGTGTATGGAAATACCGTTGGGGTTGCTGTTCCTTCTTGTTCATGGTTGTTCCTCTTCCCTGCACTGCCGTTTTCCTGGTGAAGCTGAAATTTGAGTGAGATGCCAAGAATCCGTGTATGGAGGAAAGGAGAGAAATTTTGTGAACACTCTGAGAGAAATTTAGGGGAGTCACTTATGTTCTCCAGACTTGTCAACCTCTCAGCTTTCTTTCAGAAATTTTCCTTTATCTTCTCTTCTCTTGCTCCTTCCTTCCTCCTTCTTTCTTTTTTCTCTCTTTCTACCCCACATTATTTCCGTCCTTCTTTCCTACCTTCTTCCCTCCTTCCTGCTTTTCCTCTTTCCTTTCCTCTCTCTCTCTTTTCTCGTTTTTTTTTTGTTTTTTTGAGGAAGATTAAGCCTGAGCTAATCATTTTGCTGAGGAAGATTGGCCACCAAGCCTCCTCTTTTTGCTGAGGAAGACTGGCCCTGAGCTAACATCTGTGCCCGTCTTCCTCTATTTTATATGTGGGATGCCTGCCACAGCATGGCTTGCCAAGCGTTGCCATGTCTGCACCTGGCATCCGAACTGGGGAACCTTCGGTTGCAGAAGCAGAGTGTGCAAACTTAACTGCTGCACCACCAGGCCCACTTCCTTTTCTCTTTTTTTCTTTCCTTCCTCCCTTCCACACAGGGCCTAACTCTATATTTTTCTTCCCTTCTAGTAGTTCTTCTTGGATGAAGATGAGGTTCCAGCAGCTCACCCTCTGTATCCATTGTTCTCTGGTGAGCCCTGAACTAGCCGAGGCTCCTTCCAGCCTGGGGCAGAGTCAAAATTCTCAGCACCTTGACTCAGAATTTTTTGGTATTTCAGTAGCTTATACCTAATTTATTCAATGGGTGGAGAAGTCAATTTTCAAACAATGAAATCATTTTCAACCCAAATAATTACTTTTCTCAATCATTAAACCGGAGAAATTTCATAAGCAGTAAAATGTTAAAACACTAATGATTTTTCATGTTGGTTTAAAAATCCCTTGCCTTTGCATTGCTGTGATCACGTGTCCACCCAGAACGGCAGCCTTTCGTTTGTTTTGTTGTTACTGCATGTGCTTCTGTAGTTAATTACAAGTGGTAGTGGTGACTTGGTTGTTGTTCTGAGTTTGTATTACATTTTATATTGTTTTTTGTTTTGTGTTGTTCCAAGTTTGTATTACAGTTCTTTATTTCTAATATTACTTCATCTCTTTTCTCTGAATTAATCATGTTTGCATTATAACATCAAAGCAACAGAAAATTTTATTTTCCTACAAAATAATATGAAATTAAAATATTATACAGTTTAAAATTGTGAATGTGTTAATTACTTTCAATTTGCTTCCTTTAATAATTTTAAGGCTATTCTTCTATTTCCTTCTTTAAAGTTCAGAAAGTCCAGCAGTGTGGCTTTGTGTGTGTGTGTGTGTGTGTGTATGGGGAGAACCTTCCGGCAACTGGTAGGTGTGAAGTGATTCATCCAGCTTGCGAGTAGGCAGCACCAGAACTAGAACTCAAATCTCGAGTCCTAATGCATATATCTTTTCTCTCCACTGTTCTGCCTTTCATATAATTAACATCCTCCATCAATCGCCTTGGTTTCTGAAAGTAAGTAAAATAATTCCAGGCTGTAAATCTAGTCCAGCATGAAAGTTATGGAGGCACAGAACAGGGCAGGTGGAGAGCATTAAAAATTTTGTAGTCACAAGGTGGTCTTTTATGTCTGGTTGGGCATCAAGGTACAAATCATGGAATTTACAATAACACAACTTATCAATACAAATATTCAAACAAAATTACAAAATGTTTCATTGGGTCAAAGTGATTTTTGGAGACCTTATGGGGTTGGTTTGTCCACCCCATTCCTCTCATGAATTAACTATAATAATGAAGCTCATTTTCTCTAGATCATAAAATGATGGAAGTGGAAGAGCTATGATAGTACAAAACTTTTCCAAGTAGATGAACACCTAGCTTGTTTTTGAGAGTATTCCATAATCTACTAAAATGAACTTTTAATTCAATTCCAGTAGACAGATACTTCATTAAGCTCTTACAGAGATCAGAAAGATATGGTCTCTGAATTTTTCCAGAGAGTTTAAAATCTGAAGAAATGAATAATCAATACTTATAGGTAGATTATGGTAATGCTCATAAAATACATATTAAAAACCCATGTTCTGGGAAATCTGAGTGATAAGGTCATCTGTAGGTTAGGCACATCAGGAGATGCTTCCCAGAGAAGGCATCAAGATGAACACTGAAGGATGTGTAGGAGTTCAAGAGGGAGGCCAGGTGGATGGGCTGGAGGTGAAGCACATGTACGGAGCAAAGGGCTGTATCTCTAAGGCATGTGACCTGATCAGGGAGGGGGCATAGGTCACAAGTAAGGAAGTCCTGAGGGAAAATCTGCACAGGGAATAGAGACAGAATGGAATCAATCTTAATTCCAAAGTGAGAATTCGTAAATTATTCTCTAGGACATTGCTGGGTGATCAATGTATGCTTTCAAACCAAAGAATAAAGAGATGAGAACAATACTTTGGCATGACTGACATGCTGAGCTGTGTAACAGGACTGAGGGGATGTGACTGGAGGCAGGGAGGGTGGAGCAGGAGCTGTGAGGAGGGTGCTGATAGAAAGGGGATTTGGAGGGAAGGAGATGATGGCAAGAGATTTCTTGGACTTGCCAGCTGATTTGATAAAAGAGGCAAAGGAGATGAAGTAAAGAAAAAAGAGACCCTCTCCCCAGAGTCTGTGTCTGGTTGACTGGAAGCATGGTGCATGGTGCTTGGTGGCTGCACAAGACGAGCAAAGAAGTCTGAGGAGGAGCTTTTGGGTTGGGGCGAGGGGTGTGGATGGTGAGTAAAAGATGGCTTTACATCTAAACTAAACGCCTCATGTGTCAGCTTAAACTACCGGACAAATAAAGGACTTGGCACCTGACCCTGTGTTTTCACAGGGCTGGTGTGATTGTTTGTGCTGCCTTTTGCTTATAGTCTATATTTTATGAGCATGTACTCACTGAAAAATAACCAGGCCTATCTTGCAGTGTAACAATATTATAATTTCCTGAGCTGGAAAGCAACATCAACAACAATAGCAATAACTTTGACAGCAGTCACAACAACCATAAAGGGAACATCCTGCAAGAGTGGGGGTTTTGTAGCCTTCTGTGGCTCACCACCACATGAAACACTCCTCATTAGATTGCTTCCCGCTCGTGACTCCATGCCAAACTTCAGCCCGCTCAGGGTCAGAACTTGTGGGGGTGCCCCTGCTCCATTGTGTGTGCTGCGCGGCGATCAAAGCATTCTTTCTCCTTCCTCGTCCACCTCTTCTCCCTACTGCTTGTCTGCCTGCTCCTGCAGGGGGTCAGGCTGGCCACATTTGCACATCTCTGTGCACAGCCCTTTTATACAAAGTTTTCTTTGTTAATCAGGAGAAGTAAATGCAAATCCTCTCTATGTACAATGAAGTGCTTTGAGAAGAAGGTGTGACAGTGATATAATGACCTGGTGAATTTTCAGACAAGGAGGATCAAAATATCCCTGTTTTATTTTCCAGAGATTAGTACTTGAGAGATCTGTGTGTGCGTGTGTGTGTAGATGTGTGTCTTTTTGTCCACATCTTCCTCTGGAAAATGATGTCACTATGCAATAGTTCTTGAATTCTCTCCTTTTCTGTGTCCATATCTGAATCGTCCTTTATATTTGATTGTCAGTGCAGGAAGGTTTGGTTGTCGTTGATACTGCAGGATATGTAATCTATGCCTTTGGCCGATTAATGGGCTTTAATACCTAACTTTAGTGTGCTACTCTTGCAGCTCCTGGCTAAGGTCGAGACGTGTACGTGGGCTCCGTCTCTGTCATCAGTCATGAAGCCAAATTAAACTGAAGCATAAGCATTGCCCTCCATCATGTTTATCTGCAAGATATTAATAAAAACACGGTGGCTGTTCATTCCATTTTTCACTTTTACTTGTCATTACCTTGTTGCACCAATCAAGCAAACAGATGGTGATCACTTAATTGAAGTACAGGTAAGTTACAAGGTGGTCTTTTGAACAACCCAGAGGCCTTTGGGTATGGCTTATGCTTGAAGACCTTCTTGGATGACATACTAGGTAGTTATTAAGCATTTTTTTAAGAGCTGTGAAGAGGTCTGTGTTGTGTTTTGTTTAATTTCTCTTTCTTCTGTTAGCAGAGTGGAATCAAGAAGGTGGGTGCTTTATTTGACCTCCACTCCGTGGGAATAGTGACTATAATGGGTTTAATTAACTACGTAGTATTGATGGAATTAGTTATCCTGGTGATTCTATTTCTTTAATAAAAGCACTTCATTTGAGATGCATTGCTGTTCTGCAGAGGCTGAGCTTTACACCTATATTTCATAACTGTCTGGACGATGGAACCATGTGCACGTTTTACCAACAGCCCTTGAGAGAGGTTATCTTGCATGGCTTAAGGTAATTGAGAACTAATGATTTTGCCCCCTGGTTTCAGGCTCGCTCACTGCAGGGAGCAGAAAATGGTGGGGGGAGGGGTGCTGCTCATTCTGTGTAAACTGAAAGGGAGGGAGAAGGGCTGTGTTTGGGAAACCATATGCTCTTAGAAACTGTTTCTCTTTAAGCTAGCAATCAGAAGACAGTAACACCAGAGGGAATTGGGGGTGTTTAATCTATGGGTGGACTGCATAAATACATCGAAATAAATGTACACAGGGCATAGAGACATGTGCTCACATTAACAGGAATCCTGGCTATACACATGGCTATTAACAACCACGCTGTCCATTTCAGTATTGAAAGTAGATCACTGCTTAAATTTGGTCAGCAGGTGACTGGCAATGTCCCTTTTGCCTGGCAGTGGACAATGAAGTCAGACTATATGAAAAACTAGGACAAATATAAAAGAAGAAACACATAATGCAAAAACTTCCATGTAAACATGTCAATAATAATATCACAAGAAACCCCGAAGAAGAACAGAACAAAAGCAAAAAGATTATCTAGCTGTGTCTGGACCTGTCTGCAATAAAACGTCCTGCCTGAACCCCCTCAGTCTCGTCTCTGTTCAAACTTGGGTAATGGAGGGGGAGGGGAAAAGATGGGGGTGAGAAAGCCAACGGTGCGGTTGGAGAGGGGTTTAGAAACCTAGCTGAAATAGATTCTGCTGAGAAATAATAGGTTTTGCACAGAATCTCTTTTGCAGCTAGAAGTGCTATTTCTTTTCCAGTCTGTTTGATTTGACTCTTCTTTTTTCAGAGATGTGCTCTCCCTGTCACCTCTTCCTGCAGCTCTTTATCCTGCAGTACTGCATCTCCCCTCCCTGGCTCCCTGTCTAGAGACAGACAGCAAAATCTTTACTGCAGGCATTTGACTGCTTCCTGCAGCACAGGAAGGAGCGCTGTGGGTCATCCTAACAGCCAAACCCATAAACAAGCTCTGTGCAAAACCAAACAAGTGGAAAAGAAGTGCCTCAGTGAAGGTACCTGCCAACGAGACTTGTTCCTTGGCTGCGAGGGATGCTCTGGAAAAGCCTCCATCCCTCATTAAATCAATAAAATCAAGTGTCCTTTATTTTAAGCCTCTTCACTGTAATCCAGTTGCAAGGAGAGGGGCCCAGGCTTCTCATCTCATTGTTTCAAAATAGATCGTTTGGTTGGCATTGACAAAAGGTTCATTCCTTTACCTTTGTGGAAATGTCAGTAAAAAGGCAGGTGCTGGGCATTCGGACTCTTTTGCTCAGTGGAAGAAAAGGAGTGTGTGTGTGGAGGAGGGGAATCTGTGACAGGCTGACTGCATGCACTGAAGCTTTCTAAGACGTTGTTTAGCTGAGATTGTGCAGCAGCGAGAAGAGAGGTGGGATCTATTGTGTGCAGCTGCATGAATCACCGGATTGAAGTTTCACGGCCTCAGATCCTCTTTTATACAGTGAGGGGAGATTAAAGCAGGGAGCTCGTATGTCACAAAATAGAGGTACAATGCAGTTCTGGCTGCTCAGTGCACTCAGCCAGCATTTGATCCAAATTTAGCCAAAGGGAAGGAACGAACGTGTGCTGCTGTCAGCTGGGGAGGTGACAAATGTCGGGCTGTAATATCCAAAATTCCTTTTCTGTTTCCAAAATGTCATCTCTCCTTTGTCAGCTTCATTATGATCGAATCTATGTATAGTCACAGACCAACTGGAAACAAACAAAAACACCCAAACCCTAGCTAAATTATTCTACACCTGCTTCTTTCTAAGCTGTGTAATTGATACTGAGCACAAAGAAGTTTCTATCTAGGACTCACAACCTCATTTATTTAACAAGTATTTGCTGAATGCTGTAGCACATTCTGGAAGCTGAAAGGGACACACAGGGAGTTGAACACGTATCTTTCCACTCTCCAAAATCTTGCAGTCACATTAAGGAGATCAGATAGACAGACGTACCCATAAACACATGCTCTCGGGAACGAAGGCAAAGGAGCATTTTGTTAAAGGACTAAATAAAGGAGCGTAAACAAGAAGTGCTATAGCAATTCAGAAAAAGCGAACTATGAATAATTGTTTTTTCAAAACAGAATAGAGAAAGGGAACAATTATGTTTGGAGTACTAAGCCCTTTTAGGTATCTTACAAGCTCCACATCATGTAACATAGAGTGTGCCTATAGTTGTATTATTATCATACCTATTTAATAGACAAGGAAATGGAAGCCCAGAGAGAGAATTAATTACCCAGAGTCACATAGTTGATAAGAGGCAGAGCAGGAATTCAAGCTCCCGTGCATCTCCAACCTGTGGGGCAAGGGAATGAAAGCGAGATGCTCTGAAGGAGAGACCAACCTGGGCTCTCTCCCTTTCCCCCTGGCTAAGTGAATTCTCCATCTATCCCAGCTGAAACTTCCATGCTCTTGTCTGTTTCTGTTTCAACTGAATTACCAGCTCCTTTCTCTGTATTTAGATTTCCTTCTTTGGACAGACCTCACGTCAAATCGGTAATAAAACTTTACTTCTAGAGGAGATCATACTGCTGGCTTGTCTAAAGTCAAATGGGTTACTAGTGGTAGACACGAGACACATTTGTCTTGAAGCCCAGCCCAAAGTTCTCCCTGCTAGCCTCTGCTGCCTTTCTTCCTCCATGCTGATGTTCAACGTTTACTCCTAAGACCTAGCAAATTATCATACCCCTACTGGATGCTTTTCTTTTTGCTTATAAAAGAAACCTCAAGGAAGTCAGAGACCTATGCAGCTCCAGCATCTGCAGAGTCAGGGACTCCAGTTACAAGTGAGCAGTCACGTCTGCTCAAGGACACTGCTGGTCCTCTCTTTTTGAGACTCCCAGGGGCTGTTCCAGGCCTTCTCTCTTTTCATGTCCTCAATGCAACTGGTAGATGATCTCACTTTATATCTTAATGAGAATATTGACATCACCTGACCTGTGATCCCTCATTTCACCTCAGTAATAGCTACTAACTCCCGCTCTGAGCGCCCTTACTGCCCGGCCCAATGCCAGAAGAGCCGCCCTCACTGGCTTTCTCGAACTGAGTAGGGTCACTGAGGATTGACTTTAGGGCTTGTGTCCTTCTTAAGCTTTCAAGGTTTCCCCCATTCTGTCTCAGAAACCCAGGTCCCAAACCACTGATGTGTTCTTCCAACAAAATGTGAACTGAGAGAAGAGCCCGAATAAACATGGAATTGTAAAAATCTTTAAGGCTTAATATGCTATTTCTCTTAATACATAAGTTTTTTTTTTTTTTTAATAGGAGAAAGAATCCACATGTCGAAGGAACACATTTATAATTGTGGGATATCAGGCACCACTGACAGTGACTAAAGAAGTTTGGAGGCATCGGTGCTCAGATCTCATCTTCTCCTGGAGTGGGCCATCTCTGTCTATTCCTGGACAGTCTGCCCTGCTTATCAGCTCACAGCTAAATCTTCCACCTGAACAGCTTCTCCCATCCTCATTAACTCAGGACGGTCGCTGTGCTCAGGATCTTCTGACACTTTCTCTGGCTTTTTTCATCCTGACTTCTCCACGTTCCATGGGTATCTTCCCCTTCACTTTCAAGGATACACAAGTTCACTCAACTTGATAATTCTTCATTTGGTTCTGTTGCATACTCTAAGAAATCTGTCAATCTCCTCTCTTTTACTGCCCAAACTTTTAAGTGTATATTATATACGTCCTCTGCCTCTATCTTTCACTGCCTGCTCATTCTTTAAAATTTTGATTAAATTTTAACTCAACAAAACTTCTTGTGGCAACATCCTAAGTCTTTACTCTTCTTGATGCCTTTTTGAAATTCAATTCTTCTAACAATCCCTTCTTCTAGAATAATCATTCGCAATCTTATCAGACCCTCAATTCCTTTTAGCACAAATACTTGTGATGCTGCCCTATCATTCTGTAATGAAATGCGTTGACAATATAACTTTACTCACAGAATTTTAATAGTTCTGTTTAATGCCTTAACTGTATATACATGAGAATTAAAGGAAACATTTCTAATGAAACAATATGCATCAATATATGGAATCACCATTAATAGAACAGATACAGATGCAGATTGATACAAATGTAATTCAAATACCATGAGCAGCACTGCCCTCAAAAATAGGAATGTATGAACTGATGAACAAGATTTGATAAAGACTTCAAAGAAATCAAAATAGAACGGGCTGGCCCCGTGGCCAAGTAGTTAAGTTCTCACGCTCCGCTGCAGGCCGCCCAGTGTTTAGTTGGTTCGAATCCTGGGTGCGGACATGGCACTGCTCATCAAACCATGCTGAGGCAGCGTCCCACGTGCCACAACTAGAAGGACCCACAAGGAAGAATATACAACTATGTACTGGGGTCTTTGGGGAGAAAAAGGGAAAAAAATAAAATCTTTAAAAAAAATAAAGAACAATGTAGTAGTTATATTTCTAGAGAATTCAGAGTATTTAAAAACATGGAAAACCTTTGTGTTTGTATGAGATAAGTTAGGTCCTAGACTGAAATAGTTTTAGACATTGTTTTACATATATGAATTTCCATGAGTCATTTAAAAGTTTGTTTGGTGAAGACAATTCCTCATTCTGTGGGACCGTCTCATACATTGCAAGGTGTCTAGCATTCCTCCCCCCACTTTCACCACCACACACAGTGTAAAAATATCCTCCACTATTACTGTCAACCAAAAATTTCTAAAGTACCCATTAGTGGTTGGTGTGGTACATCTTAAGAACCAGTATTCAGATTATCTCATCTTTGGCTCAAGTGGCATTTTTCTTTTTCTTTCTGCGTCTCTGATCGCTCTTTTTCCTTTGGTGAGCTATTGTCACTTTTCTCCTTTGCACATTTAACTGTGGACTTTCTTCAAGACAGGGTCCTTGGGCATCTATTACTCTCTCTATCTCTCTGCTTCATTGAGACATAATTTATATGCAATACAATTTTAAATGTACAATACACACTTACGTGTATATAGCCGTCACCACAATCATGATACAGAATATTTCCATCGCTCCAAAAGTTTCCTTCTGTGTATTTATGCTCAATCTCTTCCCCACAAACCTAGCAAGTGCCAAACACTAATCAGTTTTCAGTTTCTAGGGTTTCACCTGCTACAGAATGTCATATAAATTGAATCATACAGGATTTAGTGTTTTAGGTGTGACTCTTTTAATTTAGCATAATGTTATAGATATTCGTCCACGTTGTGGATGTATCAGTAATTTGTTGCCGGGTAGTAATTTGTTGATAAATAGCATTCCATTGTATGGTATACCAAATTTGTTTATCCATTCACTCACTGATGGACGCTGTGGTATTTGCAGTTTTGACCTTCTATGAATAAAGCTCTTCTGAACAGCTCAGAAATATATTTTAATTTCTCTTGGGTATATAGCTGTGAGAGCTACTGTTGGTACATATTATAAGTATATATTTTCATCATAAGAAACTGCCAAAATCTTTTTCAAAGTGGGTGTGCCTTTTTGCACTCACACTAGCAATGTATGAGTTTTAGTTTTTCTACATCCTTGCCAACTTCAGGTATGGTCAGTCGTTAATTTTAGACATGCTCCTGGGTTTATAGTGGTGTCGCATGGAGACTTTAGTTTGCATTTTTCCTAATAGTTACTAGTGTTGAGCATCAGTTCATGTATTTATTTTTAATTTGTTTTTTGGGGGATGAAGGGGAGAAGTGTCTGTTCCTATCTTTTGTTCATTCTCTAATTGGATTGTTTGCCTTATTACTGAGTTGTATAAGTTCTTTATATATACTGGATATAAGTTCTCATATATGAAGTATATGTTTTGAAAATATTTTCTGTGGCTTATTTTTTTCTTTTCTTTGCAGTATCTTTGGAGGAGAAAAATGTTTTATAACATTGATGACGTCTTCTTTGCCAATTTGTTTTCTTTTTATGCTTCAGGCTTTTTGTATCTTGTATGAAATTTTGCCAATCCCAAGGTCACAAAGATTTTCTTCTATATTTTTTCTAAGAGTTTTATAGTTAGTATTAGCTTTTAAATTTAGGTTTATTATCCATTTTATGTCTATTTTTATATCGCTCTCCTGATTCTTGTAGCTTTATAGTAAAACTTGCAGTCAGGTACTGTGAGTTCTCCAACTTTGTTCTTTCATATAAATTTTAGAATTGACATCAATTTTTACAACACAGCCTGCATTGATTCTACAGGACCATTTGGGGAGAATTGATATCTTAACAATCTTGAGTTTTCAACCCATGAACACGTTATACCTCTTCATTTATTTAGACTTCTTTATTTTCTCTCAGCAATTACGAGATTCAGTGTACAGGTCTTGTATGTATTTTGGGAAATTTATTCCTAAGTATTCATGATTTGGGATGCTATTATAGATAGTATTTTTTAAAATTTTAATTTCTAATTACTGGTTATTAGTATATATATAAATACAATTAATTTTTTCTTTGTTCATTTTGTATCATGCAATATTTCTAAATTTTCTTGTTAGTTCTAGGAGCTTTTTTTAATCTATTCTTTAGAACTTTCTATACTAACAATCACGTCAGTTGTGAATAAAGACAGCCTTATATCTTTCTTTCCAATATGTAGGTCCTTTATTTCATTTTCTTACCTTGTTGCATTGGCTGGGACTTTCAATACTGAATATTGAAGAGAAGTGGTGATAACAGACATCTTTGCCTTGTTCCTGGTATTAGGAGGAAAGCATGCATCTTTTTGCCATTGGTTATGACTTAGCTGCAGGTTTTTCATAGAGGCCTTTTATTAGGTTGAATAAAAATCACAAAAGGGTGTTGAATTTCATCAAATGCTTTTTTCTGCATCCATTGAGATGATTATATAATTTTATCATTCTTTTAATAAGTTCTTGGATTCGATTTGCTGAAATTTTGTCAAAGATTTTTCATGTATGTTCACTAGGGATATTGGTCTGAAGTTTTCTTCTTAATATCTTATTATCATATTGCTATCAGAATAATACTGGCTTTATAAAATGAAACTGCTCCCCATTCTATTTTCTGGAAGAGTTTGTGCGTGATTGGTATTAATTCTTCCTTAAATGTTTGATACAATCAACAGTCAAACCACTTGAGCCCAGCATTTTATTTTTTGGAAGGTCATGATCTAGGAACTTAATTTCTTTAAAAAATAACATGGCTGTTAAAATAGGTTATTTATTATTATCTTCTTCCTTGAGTGAGCTTTGGTAGTTTTGTGTCTTAAGAACTTTGTCTTTTTCAACTGTGTCAAATTGGTTGGCTTGAAACTGTTCATAATGATTTTTTATTACCATTTTCATGTTTGTTGGCTCTGTACTGCTGTCCCTTCCTTCTTTCAGGGTAATGATTGCTTGTGCCTTCTACTTTGTTTCCTGAATTGCCTTGCTAGATGTCTATTAATTTAAATTGATATTTTCAAAGAACCAGTTTTTGGTTTCATTTCATTTTATTGATATTTTTCTATTGTTTTCCTGTTATTTTTTCTTCTTTTCTCTGATCTTCTTCATTCCCTTCCTTCTGCTTACTTTTGGAGGAATTTATTCTTTTTCTAATTTCTTAAGGTGTAAACTAATAACACTTATTTGAGACTTCTAATATAAGCTTTCAATGCTATAACTTTCTTCTCATCATTGCTTTATCTAAATCCCACTAAATGTTGATATGTTGCAATTTTCCTTTTCATTCTGATCAATATGTGCTTTCATTTCTCCTATATCTCTTTAACTCATTGGCTATTTAGAAATTTTTTTTAGTTGCCAAACATTTGGAAAATTTTTCAGATGACTTTCTATTATTGGTTTCTTGTATAATTCTATTGTAGTCAGAGAAGTACTTTGTATAATTTCAATTTTCTTAACTTTATTGAGACTTGCTTTATGGTCCAAAATATAATCTATAATGGTGAATGTTCAATTTACACTTGAAAAGAATATGCATTCTCCTGTTGGACAGCATGTTCTATAAAATTCTTCCAAGTTGTCTGGTTTCGTAATGTTGTTCTCATCTTTTCTATCATTACTGAGTTTTTGTCTACTTCTATTAATTACCAAGATCAGAATGTTCATATCTTGAACTATATTTGTGGATTTTTCTATTTCTTCTTTAAATTCAACAAAATTTTTTATTTTATATAGAAACAACTCAGAACTTAGGATTGTCATGTTCTCTTTATCATGAAATATCTCTTTTTACGCTTGGTTATTTCTTTGTTCTGAAATATTTATCTGACATTAATATAGTCCTTCCATTTTCCTTCGATTAGTGTTTGTATTATGTATCTTTTCCTATGCTATTAATTTTAAATTCTCTGTGACTTTATATTTAAAGTAGGTTTATTATAGACAGCATATATTTGAGTGTTGCTTTTTTATCTTATCTGACGTATTTGTTTTTTAGCTGGAGCATTTAGAGCATTTTCATTTAATGTACTTATTAACATGATTAAAATCATCTTGCTGTTTGTTTTACTTGTGATTCGTCCTTTTTTTTTTGCTTCCTTCTATTGGATTAATAATTTTTTGCGATTTTCTTTTCCACCACAGACTGATTGGAGAAGCTTCTTTAATCATCTTTACTGCAAGTCTTTGGCATTAATTCTCTCAACTTTTGTTCATCTGAAAAAGCATTTCATTTTTACTTTTGAAAAGTATTTTTGCTGGGTATAGAATTTTAGGCCAACAGATTTTTTTTTCCCTTTGAGAATTTTAGTGTTATTAAAAAGTCATTGTCTCCAGGCTAATGCTGGTTTTTTGTTTTTGTTTTGTTTTTTTACCGATTGGCACCTGAGCTAACATCTGTTGCCAGTCTTCTTGTTTTTTCCTTGTTCTTCTCCACAAAGCCCCCCTGTACATAGCTGTATGTTATGGTTGTGAGTGCTAAGGCTGTTTTTGATAAAAAGCTGGCTGTATTCAGGATGTTTGTTCCTCTGTTAATAATGCATCTTTCCTTCTATGGCTGCTTTTGGGATTTTTCTCTTTATCACTGCTTATCAGCAATTTGATTATAAATCACTTAGTGTGGCTTTCTTTATATTTCTTCTTCTTGGTGTTCATTGACTTTTGTGGACTTGTATATAGTTTTCATCAAATCTGAAAATTTCTTGGCCACTAGTTCTTAAAATATTTTTCAGTATCTCCTCCTATCCTTCTGGTACTCCAAATGTATGTGTTCACTTACTTGATTTTGTCCCATAAATTGCTAAGCTCTGTTTTTTTAAATTCTTTTCCATTCTTTCATTCGTTTTAGATAGTTTCTATCACTACATCTTTGAGTTACTAATCATTTCTTCTACAGTATTTAATATACTGCTAATTCTATCCTATGTCTTTTTTATTTCAAATATTATATTTCTCATCTCTGGAAGTTTTGAGTTTATTTTGATTTTTTGTTTTTCATAGACTATATTTTAGAGTAGTTTAGTTTCACAGCAGCATTGAACAGAAGGGACAGAGCTTTCCCATATACTTCCTACCCCAACACATGCACAAGGGGTTTATTTTTTTAAATCTCTTCCATTTTTCACCTTATCGCTTTCATGCTTTCCTCTACCTTCTTTAATATATGGAATATATATATATATGAGTTATTTTAAATTCCTGGTCTATTAATTTTATTATCTGTGTCATATCTGTGTCTGTTTCTATCAATTTTTTTTTTCTATTGGCTATGAGTCATTATTTTCCTACTTTTTTTCAGATCTGGCAATTTTTTTTTCTTTGGGGAAGATTAGCCCTGAGCTAACATCTGCTGTCAATCCTCCTCTTTTTGCTGAGGAAGACTGGCCCTGAGCTAACATCCGTGCCCATCTTCCTCTACTTTATATGTGTGATGCCTACCACATCATGGTGTGCCAAGCGGTGCCATGTCCACACCTGGGATCTGAATAGGCGAACCCTGGGCCGCTGAAGCAGAATGTGTGCTCTTAGTGGCTGCACCACTGGGCCGGCCCCCAGATCTGGCAATTTTTTATTGGATATAAAATATTGTGGATATGTTGATGAATGCTGAATGTTTGTTTGTTTTGGACTTTTCCTGGGGCACATTTATTTGGAAGCAGATAGTTTTAGGCTGTATTTGAAACTTTCTGGGAGGTGAGTGGGGTGAAATCTAGAACAGCCTTTAGTCTAAGACCAATATTCTAATAGTCTAAGGCCACTACTAACTTCCAAGAACTCTACCCAGTCCTCTGTGCCTTTCTATACTGGCTGGTAGGAATGTGAACCCTTCCCAGTTTTGTCTGATCTCTGTGAGTCATTTATCTACTGATTTCCTGTAGATTTTCTTCGGCCTTTGGTAATTTCTGCCCTCAAATGTTCAGATCAGTACTCAGACAGATCCTTGAGGGGCTCTCTCTGCAGTTCCTGGAGCAGTCTCTCTGTGTCCTTCCTCTCTGATAGTCTGCCCTATAGATTCCAGCCACTGTGGCCTGTTTGAACTGCAGGAAGAAATGTGAGGGGCAATTGTAGGACTCACCCCATCTCTTTCCTTTCTTTCAGGAATCATAGTCTTGAAATGTGTGCTGTTGAGTGTTTCAAAATTCTTGTTTCATGTTTTTTAGTTGTTTAAGATAGGCATGTAAATCTGCTCCCTGTTCATCCATCATGGTCAGAAGCAAAATTCTCAACTATTCTTGAAGGCCTCATCATTTACACAAATATACTATTTACCTTTATGAGACTATCTCCCAAAGATGAACCTCAATCTGTGACCTCTCACTCAGGCATATTGTTATATTTCCAATTATACATTGGACAATTTCACATGAATTTCCTCCTTTCTTGTCAAAATTGACAACCTCTTTCCTCTTTCCTAGGGTTCACCAAAGGCACTATTAAAATTTATCAGATATTCAAGTTCTCAGTTTTGACGTTATTTTTGAATCCTTACACTTCTTCAGTGCCCATGTGTCATCTGTGACAAAATGCTGAAGATTCTTTTAAAATTTCACATCTGTCTTGCTCTCCCTATACCCATTGCAACCACTGTGTTCAAGATCTTTGTTATCTCATGTCTTCAATATGTGAGTATTTTGTAATTGCCTCTCCACTCTAGTTTCTCCCCACACTAATTCAACTTGTGCAAAGTGTCATTTATTGTCTAGATATGCTTACAAAATAAAATGTAAAATACTTGCATTGGAATATTTGACATTGAATAATTCAGTTCTAACTAGCATTTTATAATTTATCTTCCCCTCCTAGCCTTACCTTCCACTTCCAAAGAAACACTCAGGATATTCTAATACATGGTTTCTCCTCAGGGTCTTGTGACCACGTCGTACTAATTCAGGCCTCCATGCCTTTGCTTGGATCTTGTCCCCCATCCCTGGAAGAACCAGTTCATTCCTGCTCATGATAGAGAGGTTCTAACATTTAACTTCCTCCTAGCTCTGGATTGATTTTTTCTTTTCTGTGCACATCAGCATTTCATCACATGATGCTGTAGAGTATTAGTCCTTGATTTAGTGTGGTCTCCCAGATACTCCTGTTCATTATACCCAACCAATCACATCCATGCTGCAACAGCACGTACAGCAGGTGAGAGGCCAAGCTCTGACCTTCCAACTTCCAGCTGTGACTTAACCCCACAATTTCTCTCTTTATGCTGAATTAACTTTTCTTCCTACCTTTTGTCATTAGACTCTTTGTTTATTATGGAGGTAAGTGAATCAAACTGAGATAGGGAAGAAGGAAAGGAGGAGAAAAAGGGACTTTTACTTCTTTGTAGCAAGAAAGTAATGAGACTTTCTTTTAGATAAATGATAGATAGATATACATAAAGATTAAATATGGACATATATCTAGTAAAGTACTGTGACTATAATTCCAAAAAGAGTTCCAAATCTTTCTCAGGCAACTGTAGTGACATGAATATGTGTATATCTACCAAGGAGCCTGTTGTTGAGTACTTTCTTCTTGGTTAAGAGTACAGGTGTGCTCATGGGCTTCTTTGGGTTCAAACTTCATCTCTGAAGCTGTGAAATGTGTGGTTGTAGGCACTTTGTTCTTTGGCTTCTTCTTGTATATTATGGGGATGATATTAATCCCTACTTCACAAAGTTGTGGTGAGTCTTAAAGGAGAGAATCTCTGTGTCAAGTGGGCTGATGGTGAGAAAGTCATGTTTTGACGACATTTCAATCTGCTGTTATTTGGCAAAATGAAAAGTTTCTGACTGAGATAGATAGAATTCAGTTCTTTTGATTCAAAGTAGGATCTAATTCTGGCCACCATTCAAAAGTTTTTGATTCTTGAAAGCAACTGCTAGGTTAGGCGTCAGAAATTCACTGTAAATAAGAGCCAGCTCATGTAGGTTTATAACTTAGTCAGGTTTTTGACTCAGCTTTGTCCGTCTGTTCTATTTCTTTCCCACACAGTCTCCTCCAACTTCTCTTGGGCTGATCTTATCACTTGTTCAGTCCCACAAACTCCTGCGTGCTTCAAATCCCCAATGTGACCTCTCTCACTATATACATAAGTATATAATGTATAAGTAGATATAGATATATATACAGAGAGAGATTATTTGTTTTAATCTAACTCAATGGCATACAGTTGACTTTAAATAAAGAAAGAAAAATTTAACTAAACTAGTTATTTAGGCATATAAAAAATTCTCCTTTCACACTTTTCTTCTTGACCTTCTTCTTTTTACTTTTAACTACATTCACCCAAATATGTTTAGTGCAGATGTAGTAAAATGTAGCTGACTCTACAATCATCTATGGCATCTTCAGACTGGCTTCTGCCTATCTTGTATGTATCATAATCTCTCCTCATGAAAATGAGTATTCAGCTAAGTAAGCATCTGTCCACTGACCCATTAGTAGGACCTTGACAACATAATCATAATTCTAACCAGGAGGAATGTTAGTGGAGGCCGTTTCAATCAAGAATTCAAAATTTCAGAGAAGCATAAAGTTTACCAGAGACAGAAATCTAGGTCAGCATATATCACCTCTAATTTTCAGGTTCCTAATTTTGTTTTCACCTCACATTATTCCATCAAACCAGCATCAAGCAAGACTGATTAAGTATTCCCTCTGCCTACAGCTGTGTTAGGATTTTGATGATGTAAATTAATTGGTTATGGTTCCAGTCATTTGGAAATTTTCTGAAAAGTATTTCTTCCATGCCTTTTCTCATTTTAATGTTAAACCATGTTAGGTATCAAAATATGTGGTGAACTCCCATTTAATGATAGTTTTATTCTTGTTTATTTAGTCTACAGGTAAAACTTCAATAATTCCAAAGCTCTTTTATCAGTCAGGGACTAGGGGACCACTGATTGCTCACAATCAGTGTATAAAATTGGTTTATAAAAGTTGATCAAGAGCTGCATTGGAAGTAATATTTTTAAGGAATAAAGTGTCAAATTTGGGACTAACCAAATAAAGAACAAATCAGGGTTGATTCAATTGTATATCAAAAAATCTTTAGTCCTACGTTTTTGTTATGTGTCTTTTTGTGAGTAAGAGAGAATAGGTGGAATTACAGGTAGTGTGTTTAGAATTAAGGTAGTAATATATTATGTATTGCTCATTATTATGCACCAATCGTTATGTTTTTTTTTTTAAAGATTTTATTTTTTCCTTTTTCTCCCCAAAGCCCCCTGGTACATAGTTGTGTATTCTTCGTTGTGGGTTCCTCTAGTTGTGGCATGTGGGACGCTGCCTCAGCGTGGTCTGACGAGCAGTGCCATGTCCGCGCCCAGGATTCGAACCGACGAAACACTGGGCCTCCTGCAGCAGAGCGGGCGAACTTAACCACTTGGCCACGGGGCCAGCCCCTTCGTTATGTTTTATATGCATTATTTCATTTATTTCCCACCAAAACTTATGAATTAAGTATTATTATTTTCTTCATGCTTTACATAGGAAATAAAAACTTAAAGACACTAAATAAATGGCTGAGCAAGGATTCTAATGCGGATCTGCCTAATTTTGAAGCTGGAATGTGGGCGTATACTGTGTGTAAGAGCATCATCCATCTCCAGTGGTACAGCAGAAATAAGGTCAACAATGGCTGTGCTGTGGTACGGGATAGATAACACCAACTCACATCTATAAGTTGCTTTATGGTTTATACGGCATATTCACATTTTTTTATATCCTTTGAACCTTTCAATTTTACTGTGGGATAGTGATATTATTACGTCTACTTTACAAATGAAGAAATTGAGAATCAGTGTTGCTGAATAAATTGCCTAAGTTCGCAGAGCTGGTAAAACATAGACCCAAGATGAAACTCGGGCCTCTGACTCAATGTCCCCTTACTACTTCCACTATATTTCATTGCTTCCAAATTTAAACATAATAGTTATCAAAATCAAGCATGTGTGTGCCCATGTGTGCTAAGTATAAACTTAAGTTACCATTGTTTATTTCGTTCTTGTAAATAGATAGACCAAAAGATAATCCCGGTAGACTTTGGGCTATATGGCATACAAAATATTCCATGACAAGACAAAAAAATCTCTTAGTTATGAAAATCAGTTCTTTATATACACCAGGCCTGGCATAGAGAAGATCAACAGCTGGCTCTTAACCTGGCACATATGTCCTAATAGGGAAGTTAAAATAGGGAGAGAGACTGTTTAAAAAGAAATGTCACTGCAGAATTATTGACATGCATCACACAAAAGAGTGAGGTGGAAAATGGGACTGAAAAGGAGACACTATCGGATTCCCCAGGCATAGGATTTAGCTATGTTAGTTTTATCCAGAGGTGGACTAGATAATTTTTCTTTATCATGATTTATGAGGTATAAGAAATAACTTCCCTGGGGCCGGCCCGGTGGCGCAGCGGTTAAGTTCGCACGTTCCGCTTCTCGGCGGCCCGGGGTTCGCTGGTTCGGATCCCGGGTGCGGACATGGCACTGCTTGGCAGCCATGCTGTGGTAGGTATCCCACGTATAAACTAGAGGAAGATGGGCACGGATGTTAGCTCAGAGCCAGGCTTCCTCAGCAAAAAGAGGAGGACTGGCAGTAGTTAGCTGAGGGCTAATCTTCCTCCAAAAAAAAACAAAAACAAAAACAAAAACAAAAAAAAGAAATAACTTCCCTGATCAGATTATCTTTGCCATTTGCAGTGACTGTTATCCTCAGCATTAGACTTTATTTTCATAGAGTGGAGGTATTACCTCCATGAAACTCTATAAAAGTACCTTCTTTCCTCTACAGAAATCTATATTCTATATGAATCATCATCAGATTGTTTTTGGTAACAATTAGCAGGGGAGAAGAGCATATTGGACTAATATGGGGAAAGGTAGAGAGAAAAGCCAGGAAGCTGTGCTATTTTGTTGGAAGGATAGGTCCAATTTTGGTGCCGGGAGACCATCATTAATTCCCTTAGTCATTCAACAAACATTCAATGCAGGCCTGCTGTGTGCAAGGTTCTGTCCTAGGTGCTGAGACACAGCACCAGTAACTATGAGCTTGCATTCTCATAGCCAAGTGGAAATAGCAGCACCTGTAGTCTCTCTTCCCTCACTCACCACAGCTTTCTGAAAAGATGTTGTCAAGGCCTGAGAACCTAGAGCATTTTGGATCAAATGTATTTACACCCTGAAAGAGGTAAAATGAACAAAATGGCCCTGGAAAGAAGAAATGTTTGGAAGAAGCTGTTTGCTTCCTTTTCTTCTGGGGAGAGTGGAGGCTTCCAAGATGGAGAGCAGTAGATTGTGGTGGAAAAGACTCAAAACATTAGAGCAGATAATGTGTTTGAGAAACATATCAGACAGTCTGGCGTATTATCCCAGGAGCCCGTGAGGGCTTAAGCCCAACCGTGTGAAAGATGCCTCTCCCCCTTGGGAGATTCCCTGAGGTACCTCAGGGTCCTGTTATGCCAAGATTATTTTTGACATAGTGGTTGCACAGATGAAAAAATGTCTTCTGCTAGCAGGATTGATCACACAAGGAGAATTTCACTCCTGGGGGGTGTTTCTCCTGCTTTTTGATGTGTCCAAGGAAATGAAGAGAACATGAGGTGAAGAATCAGACGGGGAGATACAGGCCCCCCGAAGACTGAGAAGGGATTTTTATAGGCCAGGAAAGAAGTATATGGTGCAATACATATAGGTTTGAACAACAGTTATAAGCGTGGTTTGGGGATCCTTGGGGCTCCTCAAGACCATTTCGGGAGTCCATGAATGTCAAAACTATTTTCATAATAATACTATTATTTACTTTTTTCACTCATTCTCTCATAAATGGTTGTTGGAGTTTTCTAGTGCTTCATATTACAACAGACAGAATGCTGAAGTAGACGAGAATCCAGCTTTCTTCTATTATGCAAGACACATAAGGTATTTTTAGAAATGTAAAACAATGCTACTTTTCTCACTATTTTTTGTTTTTAAAAGCATGGTTATTTTTATCAAAATATATTAACAGGTAATGTGTTTGTTAGAGCTATTTTAAAACAAGTTAATAAATTAAAATTTTTTTACATTCTGTTTTAATTTATGCTGTGGTGTACATAGCATATAACACACATAAAAGCTCGTTGGAGTTCTCAATAATTTTTAAGATCACAAAGGGATCCAGAGACAAAAAAAAGGAAAATTGAGATCTGATGCTTTAGAATATTAGGGGGGGGAAAGGCTTCTGATATTTGTTAGAATGTGAGAGAAGGAAACCATAAATTATCTCCTACTATTTCTCAAAAATCAATTGAAAAATGATAAAAAGAGTGAGAAACAAAAGCAGAAGCTCTATATCCAAAGAAATCTGCTTAGAAAAAAATCACCATTAATCAAAATAAAAGATGAGCAAGAAACTTGTAGAAAAACTTTGTCATTTGTAATCTCTATAATATATACAGAAAGTAAAAGACCGATCACCCAATAAAAACGAGTTAAGGACATAAGCAAGAGTTCAAGAAAAAGGCAATAACAATGGCTGTTAAGCATCTGACTAGGTACTCAACTCACATAAGAGAAATGCGAGTAAGCACGCATACCAGCTATGAGCTATGAGATTGGCAAAGAACAAACATTTCATAACACGCTGTACTAGCACGTGCACGTACATGTGTTGGGTACTTTCTTGAAGGCATAATTGCTGCACTAAAAGGTTTTTGCTTTAGTAATTTGTGTAAATATTGCCAGGTTGTGATCAGTAAGACCTGTCCTAATTCACACTCGCACCAGTAACGTACCATGCTAACATTGTAATGGTGATTTTTTTCTAAGCAGATTGTTAATGCAGAATAATCTTTCAATCTTTATCTTTTTATGATTACTGAAATTTATATCTTACTTAAAAGTTCTTGCCACTCCAACGTTATTATAATTTCTTTCCATATGGCTATCCTTTCTTTTGAAAACAATTATTCAGTAGTGCATCCTTTCTCCACTGATTTAAGGTGATGTTGATGTGCATTGAACTGTTTCTGGACAGCTGTTTCTGATCCATTGATCTAGCCACCCATTTGTTTGCCATTACCACACTCTTTTGATTTATGTAACTGTATGTTATTCTTCTCATTCAGAATTTCTCTGCATCTTTATTTTTTCCATATGAACTCAAGATTCAAGTTGTTCCTGAATTCTTTATTGCTCTAGATCCCTCAAAATCATGTTGGCATTTTGTTTGCTATTGTGTTAATACATTGACTTAAAGAAAATCGATACATATATTATATTGACTTTTGCTATCCAAAAATATTATGAGGTTCTCTTTGTTTAAGTCCTTATACGACTCAGGAGTGTGTTAAAGTTTTCTTTATAGAGACCTTGAATATTTCTTGAATTTATTCTTAGGTATAGAAATCTCTGTTCAACAAATATACGTGCAACTTATGTGAAATAACATATCTTCAAAGTTTTTCAGTACAAGGTTGTTTACAATAACAAAAGAATAAAAACAATTCTAATATCTGTCTACAGGAGCCTGAATAAATTATAACACAAAAGAATGCTGCACAACTGTAAAAGAAAAGAAAGAACCAAAGAAGAAAGAAAAAAGGGGAAAAAAGGAAGAAAAAAGAAAAGAAGCTCTTTATATATTAATATGGAAAGGTCTCCAAGATATATTTAAAATACAAAAAAAATCAAAATGTAGACTAATATGTATAGGGTGTGCCACTCTTTTCATAAGAATGGAAAATAATAAATATTTTTATTGCTGGTATATCTGAGAAGATACAGAAGAGAATTCATTGTCTGTAGGAAGGGTGACTAGATTTGGGTACTGGGTATAGACCTTACTCTGCCTAAATTTTGAACACTATTCATATATTATTTATTCAAGCTGTAAACATAAAAATCACAATTATAGCTACCACCAAAACAAAAATGGAAGAGAAAAATAGAACCACCTTAGAAAAAAAGTGTATTTTGAAAGCAGATAAAATTATAGCTAAAAACACAATCAGAGATAGCAGAGATTTGGTGAAAAATGAACAAAATTACATAGAAAAAAGGAAGTTTTAAAGAATTAGAAGGAAAATATGAAAAACTCTAAAGCACCAGCAGATGTAAAACTAATATCCAATAAAAAGATAAAATTTCCACCAATACATTCAAAGAAAAATTTCCTAGAATAATAGAAGATATTCTAATAATTGAGAATGGAACATGTCCCAGGCAAAACAAATGCTGATTGATCAACCACAAGCCTTTCGTGGGAAAATTTATTGGATGGAACCATATCAGAACACTCCTGTGAGCCTTGAGCATGGGAAGGAAAAATAGAGTCTGATATTTAAGGAGGAAAAACGCTAAGTCTGGATCAAACTTCTCCAGAATCACATCCAGTGCTGGCAACGGTGCAACATGTCTACAAAGTTTCAGTGAAAATGAACATCATCACATTTATGTCCAGCTATACTACTGTGCAATAATCAAAACTAAGGAAAGATATTTTCAAACTTACAAGAAATCAAGAAATATTGTTTCCATAAACATTCTTGTAAAAACTATGAGAGGAAAGTCTTCAGCCAACCAAAATATGAGTTTAGAAGTCAAGAGAAATGGAGTCATGGTGAGCAGTGAATCCTCTTAAACATTGAACTGATGCTCACAACTGTGGGAATTATGCTTATGGAACTGAATTTGCAATTTTAGAAATGCTATAACTAATAGAAGCAGAGGGATAAGAAAATGTAGGTAGTAGCAGATGTAGTTAAAAAGGCTTAAAGGAGGTCATATTTTATCATGTTTTTAAAAGTGGATTATGTAAATATGGTGAACTTGGTGGAGGAAAAGAAGCCTGGGACAGGACTTATTCTAATATTTCCACAATATCTGTTTATAATAGAAGCCATATATCCAGGCCTTTCATCTATATCAGAGGTCTAATGATGAGGCCATACTCAAACAGATTTATCTCATGCAAAAAGTTTAAGGTTAGAATTACCACGTGATCCAGCAATTCCACTTCTGGGTATATACTCAAACAAATTGAAAGCAGGGGCTCTAAGAGATATTTGTATATCTGTATTCACAGCAGCATCATTCACAATAGCTAAAACAAGGAAGCAACTCAAATGTCCATTGATAGATGGGTGGATAAGAAAAATGTGGTATATACATACAATGGAATATTATTAAGCCATAATAAGGAAGAAAATTCTGACATTTGCTACAACATGGGTGAAACTTGAAGACACTATGCCCAGTGAAATAAGTCAGTCACAAAAAGATAAATACCATATGAGTCCATCTATATGAGTTACTTTGAGTAGTGAAAATCATAGAGACAAAAAGCAGAGTGGTGATTGCCAGGAGCTGGGGAGAGAGGATAAGGGGAGTTATTGTTTAATGGATATAGAGTTTCAGTTTTGCAAGATGAAAGAGTTATGGAGATGGATAGTGGTGATGCTTGCACAGCATTATGAACATATTAAATACCACTGAACTGTGCACTTAAAAATGGCTAAGATGGTAAAGTGTATGCTATGTGTATTTTACCAAAATTGGAAAAAAAACAGTTCAACCTTAGGCTGTTGTATTTGTTAGGTTTCCTAGCTGGAAACAGCAGAATCCACTGTACCTAGTTATGTAAGAAGGATTGCTCATGGAATCACTGGAAAGACTGGAGTTACAAGAGGTAGACAAGGTCTTCAGGAAACACCTCCTAAAGCAATATCCCAATACTGGCCTGGAAGGGAGCCGCTGCCACCATCTCCAGTTGCTGTGTGGCAGCACTCCAAAGCCCGTTCAGCTACTGCTTTGTGACTGTGGTTAGGATGCACTTCCGGCTCAGCCCTTGGGTATTGATTGGTTGGGGACATTGGTGAGTACGCCCCAGTGCTCAAGGCAGATGAGATGCCCAAGTGTAACTCAGAAAACCCATGTCTGCCTTCAAACCTGCAGGGCTTACCCCCTGCTTCATAGCCAACAAGACGGGGCATATCTCTGTGGGAAATCTCACTTGTTTCTGTGTTCTTCTGCTCAGACCACTCTGTAGTTTGTTTCACACTTTGTTAATACCTCTCAGCATCTGCTCTCTTCACTTACCCCTCCTGTTCTTGCGTTTCTTCACATACCCAAGATGCAGGATATAGGAGAGTCTTTTCTGAAGGTTTCAAGATAGCGAAGCATAATTATAGCACAGAACAGAAAATAATTTTACTGCTATTGATGTAGAGAATATTTTTTACTAAAGGTTTGTGGTTAATGAAGCTATTTAATCAACAAAGCAGAATTAATTTCAAATTTGATGTGAGACATTAACGTAGTAGAAACACACTGAGAATCTCTCATCCTGGTGTCTTTCTCCCTGGTCACACCCCTCCATCATGTTGCTGGTCCTCATCTCTTTCCATAGCCCCTTCTCACATCTTCTTATTGTTCATGGGCCCCTTGTTCTCTCTCCATGATGCCAACAGGAACTTAATTTTATTCCTTGATTATCTTTTTGTTTTACAATCTTCTTCCAAATTGTGTCTCGGGGAGGGGGCTTATTTTTCAGACCAAAGTAGATTCATTGAGTTATTTTTCAAAAAAAAAATTCTTCCTTCCTCACACAAATTATACTCTCCTACCTCTGTGAGTATGAGACCTATCTCCAGACTTTGTTGTAATATAGCCACTTTGCCCTCCCTGATACAGTAATAATGGAAAATTTAACGGTGGGGATTGAAATGGTAAACTCAAAAAAGAGAGAAAAGGTAAAATTAAGATTTGATTTTAATAAAAAGAGTGGAAACAACTTTTGACCTGTATACCCAATGCTGGTACTAAATTCACTGAAAATTATTAGTGGGCTTCAGCATATATTTTATTCCTTGAGTTCTGGACATCAAAACTAAATGCATTCCTTTTGATCTTATTTTTACATAAGTCACCATTTTTCTTTGATCTAACATTGTAATTTCTTCAAATAAGGTCCCTGCTACCTTAGTTGTTATATTGGCAGATCATCGAAGACTATAAATTAAATGAAATGAAGCACCACCATCAGCACCCACATTTTGGTAGTTCTTTCAGAGAAGCACTAAGTATGGGGCACTCAATATATTGGCAGTGAAATGGAACTTTTTCCCAAAAAACAACCATAGTCCATGATGGCAGAAATGAGAGCCGATCTTTTATTACCACGAGGCCAGGAAATAGACACTGTAATTAATATTCTTAACTCTTTCTCTGTTTCACCCAAACAGACCCTGTAGTATGCTAAAAACCACTGCCCAAGTGTCAGCAGATGATAGAGACCAAGTTCATTCTTTAATTTATTCCGTATTTGCACGTTCATCAGTGAGGGGAAAATTGGGGTGCTCTGGAGGTTCACGTTCTCCCCACTTTTGGTAGTTTGGCTGAGGGTTAGCTCAGCAGGTTTGAGTTAGACTTACCAGAAAATGGGATAGAAGTCATAGGACCAAAAGGCACTACATTCTAACATGCCACTTCTCCAACCATTGCTGCTAAATGCATTATGGAACCGAGGACTCTCTGCTGGAACGTCAGCCACGGGACACAGATAAGGCCCATTTATGACTGATCTGAGCAGCAGGGCCATGGAGTTCAGATACGAACTTGCACTCTGCTACTTCTCCTCCTGCATTTCCTCCCCATCCAAATAAATCCTGTATCTATACCATGTGACACTAGTGGTTTGTGTCTGTCACCCTTTTGGGAGACAGTCATTTCACAAATATTTATTGAGTACTTATTATGTGCCAAGCACTGTTTTAATTTTTGAGATATCTCAGTGGAAAACACAGAGTTCTGCCCTTCTGAGGGTAGAGTAGGGGGAGACAAACAATAAATGTGTCAGGTAAATTATACAATGTGTTAAAGATCAGAAATGCTGTGGAAAACCAAAATGTGGAACAGGGCAGGCAGGGATCAGGTGCGGATGTCAGAGTTGGGCACCCGTGATTGACACGTGGCTCTTCTGCGGATAAGTGATAATATACGTAAATTCTCTAAGACAGAGTTTGTATTTTATTCATCTACACACCCCTAGTATAGTGCCCAAGACATAGTAGGGGGCTGAAAATTGTTTGCTCAGTTGGCTTTTCTGATGCAGTTTAGAACACAAGAACTGATTTGTCAGGTCTTATACGTAAGTAACACTACCTCAGCACTTTTCTGACTCAAGGACATCCCTCTGCTTCTGCTGAAAAGATACCTGGCAGATACTCATTTTAAGGAAATCTCATTAGAAAATAATGTTCTATGCCATCGCCTTCAATTTAGTTAATGTCTCCATTGAAAACTGGGTCACTGTGCTATTTCTAGCAACCAGCAAAACACAGCATATAGCCTAAGAGAGGTTGGTCACTACACACTCAGAAGTGGAGGATGCAATAAGCCATCAGGTCTGTGTTTCAAAATGGGCATAGTTCTAGTGGACAGAAAGGAAAGAAAGACAAATTATGCAAAGAATCATGGTGCCTCTTTATATACTAGCTTTGAATTCTGACAATAAGGTGACATTATTGCTGTTCCTAACCTTCTCCTTTATGTAACTTGGACTGTTTTCCTTCATAAAGTTGTTAGACAGCTGATGAGCTTCCAGACAGCCTCTGTTTTAACTAGGGTAGAGATTATGCTACCATGCCAGCATGGCCCTAAATTCGATGTCTTAAAGAAGATAAAAGTCTGTCTTGCTTTCAAGTAAAACGTGACCAATTTAGGCTGATGGGGCATAACTGCAGATTGTCTGGGCATTTTCCACGCCCACACAATCAGATCCAAGCCTCCACCTCGTCCTGGGTGCCAGCCAGCAGGGAGGAAAAAGAGAGCATGGAAAAGTCACATGCAATGTTTTAAAATTCAGACCTGGAAATGGCAGACATCACATCCCCTAACAATCCATTTGTGAGAAATGTATCTCATGCCCGTATTTAACTGCAAGGAAGGCTGGGAAACTGCAGCAATGCAGGCATGGGCTAATTTTATAGAAAAAGGGGAGAATATATTTTGGTGGGCAATTTGCTGTCTCCTCTATCATCTCTGGATCAATACAATATAAGAGTGAGTGTTTTGTGTCTGCTTGTAATACATTCATGCATGTGGAAAGGCCATTATAAGATTATGCCAAGATAAAGCTCCATCTCTCGTCTCCAGCTCCAGTGTCCCCTGGAAGCTCTTGGAAAGCAAATCAATACTTTCAGTGCTCCAGTACGAACAATGTAGGTCAGTCTGGGTAAGTACTGCTGATTCTTACATGACTCCATGTGAAGGTCATGAGAAGGTGCTGCATGTGACAGAATAAACTCAGAAAAATCACATTACACCAAAAATCCTTCTAATTTGACTCCACTCATCTCATTTTGAAAGGACACTGAACTCTCTCAAAGCTTGATGCCATCCATGCCTCTTAGTCAATGTGCAAGCCAATGATTCTATTTTCTTTTTCGTTTGCAGAGGAACACATAGAAATTACTGTCAACTTTATCCTGTTTATAATCCTATTTATATCGGAATTTATAGGATGTTTTAAGGATAAAAGAAAATCTTGAAAAAAATATTGCTGGAAATCAAATGGTTCAATTCAACGAATCACATTGCCAGCAGACAAATGATCTCCTGGTTGTAAAAGTAGTGAAACTGTCTTTTTGCTCCCTAAAACTGATCTTGACAAGGAAACTGAGATTTTCATTGATCCCTGGTATGGAAAATACTTCAGATGACCTGGTTCAATAGCAAAAATTAAAACGAATAAAGATTGGTTTGGCAGCCTAGAGAAAGATCACCTTGGAATGAGTGGGTCAAGAGCCTTGACCAGAAGATAATCCTCCAACTCCTTTCAAATTTGCTTTTGTTATAGAGTCCATATGATCTTAATCTGGAAGCACCAAATGGAATTATTCATTCCAAGTAATCATACATGGAGAAAAGAAACATCAACTCAAAATCAAACTTATATGCTATTAAAAATAGAAATGGCACCTAGGTCCTTTTATTAACATCTTTTGGCTCAGAATTTATATAAAGAGTCAAAACACTATTTTTACATGCAATTTTTTATCAGACAGACAAAATGCTCTTCAAAGGAGCAAATAATGTACTTATGAAATGAATACAGTAGAAAAGCAACATCACCAGACGGCTCCCAATTTATATCTCCGGAGCCCAGTTCCCTCTTTGGTAAAGTAGGGGGTGATGATGTCTACCTTCCACAAATGGCATGACAATCCAGTGAGCTAAAGCAAGTGAACATGTTCCATAAAGCATAAAATCCTGCACAATTCTGAAGTTTGATATTATTTATTATTTTTCAGTGATTCTAGGGCAAATGATCTCTTAACCACATCGTTGCTGGTCCCTGGATTGCTATTAGTCTGAATGTGACTTTCAAACACACCCTTTGCTTCATCTATCTATCTCCTCACTTTCCTCTCATCTCTCCTGATACTCCTGTCCTATCTATATTACCCCAAAAAACTCCAATTTCCCTTATTTCCAAAAACGTCTATGCTGGCACCAACCCTCTGCCTACCCGATAAGGAACACTATCTATCTGTGTTCCCTTGTTAATCTATTGACCTTTAAGCACAGTTGTGTTTCATTAAGAGGACATGTACTTTGAGGCAAACATTTTCCACTGGTTTAATTTTAGCCGTAAGAGAGAGAAGGGAAGTGTATCACCAAAAGAGGTCACATACACAGAGGCAGAGAGAAAGACACTCTACAGCACATTCCTCTGGTATCATTTGGTATCTAAGTTTCTGCAGCAAAGAGATAGGCTGTACTGATTTTATGGAAAATACAGAAAGAGGGGAAACGAGAGTATTTCAGCACTCCCGCCAGGAGGGCACACTGCTGGTGCATTAGGAGCACAAAATAAAAATGAGCTTGAATATATTGTTTTGACAGAGTATTTATTAGTATCCCAGTTCTACCAGTTTTAACTGAGTAAGTTTGGGCCCGTCAAAAGCTTCCTAAACTTCTTTTTCTTTCTCTCTCAGGAAAGGATAACTGACTTTTTTGTGGGATTATTATGGGGATTAAATATAGTATTACATGTGAAAAACTCTGGTATAAAGTGGGGGCTTAATAAATATTAATTACCTACACATTTATAAACAACAGATATTATTTGTTTACGGATCTATAGCTCTAAGTGGATATTGGCCATGTGCCTTTGCTGAGTGAGATACAGGGAGCTCAAAGAAGAGGCACACGATTCATTTGCTGAAGACGTAAGCGATGGATACGTAGAGTCTTAAGAGACCTAGAGTCCAAACTCCCAGGAAAACAAGATTTCCTTCCGTATCATCCATGACTGGCAGATATCCAGCCTCTGATTGAACTCAGCAAGGTACAGGGTACTCATTAGCTATCAAAACAGCTCATTCGTTTTAAGAATAGTTCTAACTATTAGAAAGAACTTGCTTACAATCCACCAAAAGCTGCCTTGCAATCAATTCTACCCATAAATCCCACATCTTCCTATTTCAATGTTAAAGATGAAGCTGAATCATCACTGTTTCATGACATACCTGTTGACAGAATGAAGACAGTATCATGTCAGACTTAAGTCCTCTTATTTTAGTTCTTAAATTGATTCTCTTATGATATGATATGGTAAATAACCCTTGACTAGCCTACGTTACTCTAGTTTGTTAGTCTTTTTTTTTAATGTATAGGAACCAGGTTTGAACTCAGTACTGTATGAGCGGCTCAAATACAATGAGTCTCTTTTCTGTTTTTAATTGTCATGCTGTGCATTTGTAAATGTAATCTAAGTTTGCAGTCTATATTTACCTTCCACTAGGAGCACCATATGTTTTTTTATTCAAACCAGGACACTTTTGAGAGTGGAAGACGTGCTATTAGCAATTACTGTTGGAAAACAGACATAAACTGGGATTATTGAAGCTAACAGGGACCAGTTGTCATCTTAGATCAAAAGTGCCCCCATTCTGTTGCATTCTCTCTCTCTTTCTCTCTTTTAATTCTCACCCAGATGGCCTCTTCTCTAGTTTGCTCTGCTAGTTCATCGAAGTTTATGTAACTGCTTAACCCTTTTTCTATTGTCCTAGACTTTAACCACTTCCAATTGATGTGCTTTTGGTAAACACAAGGTTCATTTCTCTATTTCAAATCTCATTAACACATTGGGCTTCTGTATTCTTTTCTGTAAAAATTTCAAGCTTGCTTGACTCTAGCCTTCTCTGTACATTAGAATATAATTATCTGAGACTCTTAATATTACCTTGGTGTTATTCCCCGCTACTTTTCTCTTGAATTAATGCTTTTCATATATACCTGATGCTTTTGGCTATTCCCAGCTTTATCAATTTACCTGAACAATTATCTCTCTTTTTTTGTTCTGAGGAAGATTCGCCCTGAGCTAACATCCGTTTCCAATCCTCCTCTTTTTTTGATTGAGGAAGATTGTCCCTGAGCTAACATCTGTGCCAGTCTTCCTCCACTTTGTATGTGGGACACCACCACAGCATGCCTGATGAGTGGAGCAGGTCCACACCCAGGATCCGAACCCATGAACCTTGGGCTGCTAAAGTGGAGCGTGCTGAGCTTTAACTACTCAGCCACAGAGTTGGCCCCAATTGTCTCTCTTTTACAAATTTCAGGTTAATATTTTTTAGATCAGGTCATCAAGTCTACAAATAGCTATGCAAAATTGCATTTGCTTAATACTTTACATATCACAAAATTGCTTTTATATCTGCATTTGAGTGTTCCAACAACTCTTGAGAAAGCCTGAAGAAATATAATTATCTCTTCCTTACAGAGGAAGAAATGGATGACTAAAATCTAAATTTTTTATATCTATCCCAGGGCTACTTTAACTATGCCATGATGGTTTTTTTCTATTGTCATTCAATAAACACCTTCACCCGTTTGCCTATTTTTACATACTGGGTGATATGTTTCTGAAAAAGCAAGTAGTTTTCAATATCATCTAAATATTTTACTAAGCCATAAGACTCAATTTGAAGAAAATCTGTAAATAGTACATGTGTCTCCCCATTTTTATCTTTCTCCCTCTGGAGTCAAAAATCACAGATACAGACTCTGTTTCTCTCTGTATATTTTTTGCCTTATTATTTGTCTCCCTTATTATTTGGTTCATGTGAATAAGCAAAATTGGTAAGGGTTGGTGGGTTCCGGAAACATAAGCAAGCTCTCCATCAGATGTTACACATTATTGTACTTCTTCTACATTATTGTCACATCAAATCAATACGTGAACGACTCTAAATCCCTTTTCTGAGAGTTCTTAATCACTACTAGACAATGAACATGCCTCATCTCATTTCAAGGGGATCTTGAACATGTGACTCATCCTCAACATTCTGTGAAGCCAGCAACCTATTTCTTTAGAAGATCTTGATTCACCTTATGAGCTTTGGAAACTTCCTCATGCCACACACGTGGATTCCATGACGTAGTGTTTCTTCTGTTTGTTACATTATTTTGTTCTCCAAAATCTTGAGGTTAGGTTCAATCCTTTCAGCTCACTTTTTGGTTTTTATTTTTACTTTTTCAGTAGCAATCTTTCATATTTTCTAATACATCAAAAATGGAAACTTTCCCCTTAAGCTCCTTTATCTTTTCTCTAGCAAGTGTTTTATCTACAATACAAGTTATAAAGTAACTCCTCCCTTGCCTTCATGCTGGCCTCTAAGACTAGATGTGTGGAACAAGGATGACTAGTGGAGACAACCCAAGGCCCCTCAAAGGAAATCTGTGATTGGAATGTTCCAAATCTCTTTTTTACTTGCATTTTTCTATTCCTTTGCTGCCGTTCTTCAATTTTGATCTTCTGGCAAGATTGGAAATCCAAGAGAGAAAAAGAAAACCAGTTAATCTCAGGCATAATACATCCATGGTTACTCTTTATATGGCACCAAGACCAATTGTGATCCACAAAAAGTGAAGAGTGTGTCCCTGGACCGAGAGTCCAAATCCTGGCTCCCACAGATTAGCCGCATGACCTTGGGCTTGACACTTAACCCTTCTGAGCATCAGATTCTTCGCCTATTTAAAGTGAAGGGGTTGAACTAGCTGTTCCTCAAGATGTTTTTTTCCTATTTTTGACATTAGCTTATTCCAACCATGAATAAGGGATTTCCTGTGTGACTTTTAGTATCGCACAGTAGTCGTCTCCTTGGTTGGGAGTGATGCGCTTGACGATCAGAAGATGGTAATTGATTTTCAGTGGTGTTGTTTATAAGAGAATGATTTACTTCTTTTCACTCCCTAACAACTGCTCATGAATATCCTTCATTTTATCTTCACATTTATTTCACATATTTCTTTCTAGAGTATTAAATGCCTGGAAAAATCCCTTAGCTTGAAGAGACTATTTTTTTTAAAGCTTTCACATTCATAACTCATCATTGAGCTTCTGGAACTTTAGAAGATTTGTGGACTTTAACATTCTATACTGTTCAGAGTTTGTGTGTGTGAATATATTTGTCCATGATGGAGTCTGGGTACCTGCAGGGTAAGAAATATGCAGTTTTCAAAGGTAAAAGTCTATATCTAATTTTAGGTGGTTTCTGTCTCCTATTTGTCACACTTGTTTTTCCTCCAAATGCCCAAGGTTTCCTAGAGTCCAACATTTCACAAGCCTTGCAACATCACTGTGAGATGAGTAACTAACCAATTTATGTTTTATAGGCACTAAAACAGGCACAGAGAGAGTATGTAGTCTGCTCCAGCACTTTAGCAGCTCAGCAAGGAACAGCAGAATAAAGATCAAGAAAAGAAATAACCTAATTCCTCTGTGATTCTCGTTTGCTGAGGATCAGAGGACCATAGGGCTGAAAGATTCTTTGAGAAACTAGCAGCTTACTATTCTCTTTGTAGGGAAGCCTGTCTGTGAATTTATCCGATAGAGATGTCAAGCTCCTTACCATAATCCATACCAATGTTTAACACTCTTCATTGCTAGAATGTTCCTCCTCAGACTTTGCTGTGCCCTCAGCCATACCCCAGCACTCATCCTTGTGACAACGCTTCTGACTAGACCGGTGTGGCAATTCCTCTCCTGCACTCCTCCCAGCTCACCTCGCCCAGTTCGTTCTAACCTATGCCCACTGATCTTCCTTAAGGCACTATTTCATTGTGCCACTTGATTGTGTAAAGCGCATAAAGACTTCCTATTTCCCAGTTTCCCAACACGTCAGGTCCATGATTCTCTCCCTGGCTCTCAAGCCCACCCACAACGGGACCCTGCTCTGCTATTCAATCATTTCCCGTCATACCTCGAGTTCTGATGTGCAGATTTCTTTTTTTGCCTTCACCAGGATATCGCTTTGCTTTTGCCTTTTCTGCTCTCTGTGCAGAGTTTACTTTAAACTCGTTCATCTGTTGATCTAAATCTCACTCGTCTTGTTGCTCTCCTCGGAGTCTTCATTGACTGCTCTAGCTATAACGATCTGTTTACTGTGTTACACTAACTGTCCTGTGCTCAGTATGACCTACAATCATTCTCTCTTTGTATTTGTGTGTCGCTTGAATCCATCTAGACTCTTAAGCTTCCTAGGGTGTGGGATTGTGTCTTCCTTTTGTCTTAGCAATAGTGCAAGGCACAATAAATAAAGATCATAAAACAAAGTTCTCAAGAAGGACTAGTGGATTCTTTGAAATTCAGTGAATTGGATTTGTAAATTGTGTGTGTGTATTTATGAGTGGACTTTTTACTTTGGAAAAAAAATGGTCATAGATAGGAGTAAATGTAATTTTCTGGATTTTTTTGAGGATAACTTATCCTCAATTATCGCGTGAATTTCCAATGCTTCCAGAGTGCTCCTTCCTTTGACTGGAAGCTGTTTTGCTGCACACGAGAGTGGTATCTTCCCTGCTGGATGGCTGGCATTTGACTCCACTCTGATCACCCTCTCGTGTTCTGAGCCTTCTAAGCCTAGTCCTTCCCTCCTTACAATATAGGACTAAATCTTGATTTTGGATTGTTTCACATTTTAAGTGGCTGGAATTCATTTGAAAATGTTGACGTAATCATATAAACTTAAAAAAAAATTGAAGGCAGATAAGATGTGAACAAACCTCACCACAGAGAAAAAATTAGCAGTCTTCATTCTGTAATTATTGCTTTGGTCTAGAAGTTGTCTAACATTTGTAATGTCTTGATTCTGAAATATGAATGTTTCTTCTGATTCCATGGGGTTGAGTTTAGAAATTATGAAAATTTTATTATATAAAAAATTATAAAAATTTATACATAGGCCCTTTTGAGTATGACTTAGAGGATTGTTCATCCAGGGTAGCAGTGTACCCAGCAAAAATTCTTTCTTGCCATCTGCTCAAATCTTGTTCATGTCTTTTGAGAGGATAAGTGTTGTAAAGCTCTAATTTAACATTTTTTTCTAATATTGAATGGAAACTTATCTCACAGTAACTTCCACTCACTGCCTATGCTGTCTAAGCAGCATTGTCCAGTAGAACTGTTTCTGTGCTGAAAATGTTCTCTATCTGCTGTATCTGCACTGTTCAATATGGTAGCCACTAGTCACAAATGGCTTTGAGCACTAGCAATTTGAGAAACTGAATTTTTTAATTTATTTAATTTTACTGAATTTAAATTTAAACTTAAATAGTCACTGTGGCTCATGTCTACTGTATTGGAGAACACAACTCTAGTCTTTTGCAGAACAAGCCAGCAACCATTTCACATGTTGACTTTTTCAAAATAAACAAAAAAAAGGAGTTGATCTTTTTGTTTTCTTTTTAGGACATTCTTTATTTCTTCATTCATAGGTTTGCACTTCAGAATTTATTTTATTGCTGCTGCTGTTATTATAATCCTCTCTTTTTTCTAAGGGCCCTTCCAACTCACAGATTCTCTGACTGTTCCTAGACGTTCCTTGGAGTTTGAACTCATGGAAAGAAACAAACTGACATGTAAATGGCTGAATTGGAAGGCATTTGGAGACATAGAGCACATAAGACTTAAGTAAATGGTTTTCAACCAGGGACGATTTCACCCCACCGGGGACATGCGGCCATGTCTAGAGACGTGCCTTGATTGCCATGACTTGGCAGGGGAGATGCTTTTGGTGTCTACTGGATAGAGAGCAGGACTTCCGATAAACAGGCACAAGACAGAGCCCCCACCACAAAGAATTATCTAGCCCAAAATGTCCATAGTGCTGAGGTTGAGAAAGCCTGATTTAGACATCATTTAAGAAGCAGGTATCATTTATTTAGGCACATAAAGACTTCATTCAAGAGAATTATACAAAATTGCCTATCGAGATGTGCTAAGTTTGTACAGTTTTATAAGCTGTGTATTTGCCTTTGAATTCCATCTTTGAATCAAGGGCTCCATTGGGTCAGTGAAAACACTGATAAATTTATTAATCCAAGAAACATTTCATGAAGCTCTTTACTTCTTCCTTCTTTTCCCTCTGAAACTATCACTGTCCATCTTGTTGTCATTATCATTATTAGACAGTCATAATTTTAATCCCCATCTGTGCTTTCATTTTCACAGAGAACTATCTGCGTTATAACAAAGCCACTGGTCAAATAATGAGTCCAGAGGAAAATTACATGTATTGTGATATTGTGATGTCAACTTCTTTAGAAAATATTTGATGGGACTCCCTTTTCCTTGGAAATATTTTACTTGGTAGTGTAAAGACTGTTAATCTTTCTCCTTCATCTTGAGGCAGAAAATGACTACTATGACCTGAGAGGAGAGCCTGGCTAGCTGGTCAGAGGAAATCTGACCTCTAGTGAGATGGGCTTCGTTTTCGGTTTCAGTCCTAGCATGAAATTTCCTGAGGTTCATAGAAAGGTTCATCAAATCGTGGCAAATCTCTTAGTAAACTGAGCGGGGTCAGATTTCAAAAGAAACGTGAAAGTTTTACCTGACTTCAAATTTCCAGTGTTAAAAGTTTCAGCTGTCTAAGAAAGAAGGCTCCTTGCAATATCAAGAAAAATTCCTCTTTCTTATTTTGGATAACTTATTGGAAGAGACAACTGACTGAGAGTAAAACCTTCAGGGGAAAAAAAATAAACAAACCTCCAGGGAGACACTTGCATAGCAACCCATCCAGCCTCATTCAGAACATGCAGGAGTTTTCAATGGATCTGGAGACTATCACTCCACCAACAATTTCACATTGTTCATTATCACATCGTATCATAGGGTTCCCACATTCAAAGCCAAGCTAGGGGCAAAATACTATCCCAGAGTGTTTTTCAAAGTTCACACGAGAGAGAATGCATGAGACATTTCCTATCAAGTTCCAACGGTCGAAAAGAAAGTACAACGATAAGAAACAAGAGAAAATCCCTAAATATTGCTCATGAACTGAGCTCTAGCAGGCTATGAAGGTGAAGAGAGAAGTCACACTCCAAAGTTCTAACCATTCTGGACTTGGAAATAAATAAGACAGAAAACCTTGTCCTGATTTGAGTGGCTTCAAGGTCTGATATACTGCACACATTTAAAAAATCTCCTTGCAAAACCTTCATCCATCCACTTAGCACCAAAGGGTTGCTTTGCCCAGATCCCAGGGGGCTCTAGCCTGCAGTCTGATTGCAGCCGCGTGGTACCCCTTGTAAAGGAGCTAATCCTGCCAAGGCCTTGGGATCATTACAGCCTCATGATAAAATTTCTGGCAATTTAATTAACACAAAGACATTTGAATAGTTTCTGGTGTTTTATAATCTCCTCTGTCTGAGAACCATATAATCAAGGACATTCAACTGGAACAGAATTAGCCTACTTTAAGGACACCCCAAACAAACTCATACATGCTGAAGTTATTTGATCACTGGCTTGAGAGATGGATGTGGTTAGGATGATGGACAGAGCTTCTCCACGGTGTTTTTTATTGAAAGGAGTGCTCCTGGAGAGATATTGATCTCTGGGATAAATAAAAACACTGGGGATTAAAATCACATTGATGATTACTAACTACTCCTCCTTTTTCATTGAAAGCAATACAAGGTCCATCAAATAAGGTCTATAGCCACAAATCAAAGACGTTTTTCCATGTCCAAAACATGGAGAAAAACGTTGTTACCAAATCTATCTTTTCAATCACCCTCATAGCATAGGCAGCAACCGCTGTCAGCCGTGACACGTGCTAACATGAAGAGTGATGATAGGTTATTCTTTCTTGGTCTTTTTGGTAATCAAGCACTCTGAAATTGTGATTGATTGCTGGCTTCAAGAGAATGTTTTTTGAGAGTGATGTTCCAAAGGTTTCCTAAGGCCAAATCTAAAATAGCACAGTGAAAACAAATTATAAATTTAACCCAATAGTTGATGCTAAAAACAATTTTAAAAATATTCCTGAGGAAATCATATCTTTCAATGCAAATGACTAGTATTGTACTAATCTGTTTCAATAAGAGTAAAGCTCGGTCACGTAGTGGTTACATTTACACACTCTGCTTCAGCTGCCCAGGATTCACAGGCCCAGATCCCAGGTGCAGACCTAGCACCATGAGTCAAGCCACGCTGTGGCGGCATCCCACATAAAAACAAAATAGAGGAAGATTGGCACAGTTGTTAGCTCAGTGACAATCTTCCTCACCAAAAAAAAAAAAAAGACTACTAATCTTAAAAATAGCCTGGAGTGTTCTGTTTTGCTTATTGGTGAATGGGGTTTAATACCTGAAAATTAAAAATCCATTCAACAACGTGCTGGCCTCAGTATCTTGCTTTGGAATGAAAGAAAGTTATGAGTCAGAGTTTGAATTGATTTGTAACACAGGTACTGGGATCGGCTTCCAGCAAACAATGATAGTACCTTTTGGCCTCATGCAGACAACTGGTGGCCAGTTGGTGAACTGATTCTTTGACTTGAGAGATGAGAGCACACTCTGTAAGGGCCCAGGAAGAGCTGAATCATGTCAACCCAGGAGTGAGTGAAGTGAGCAAGTCTGAATCACAACAGGATTTTCTATAACTCCAGGTCCTTACCCAGTAGAAGGAAGGATGCACATTTCTCCAGAAAGTCAGGAGCAGCAAAACTCGGTATTTTCCTAGAGGAGACAATTAGGGTCCTGTTAAACTGAGAGTAAAATGAACCTGTCAGTCCCTCGGGCTTGAACCATCCACTGACATGGGACTAAAGAATTGCTCAAGGAAATTAATGGCAGACACTTGAAAAAACTAAGTGGAAAGGAAATTCTGTACCAATGGAGAGTCAGTCTGAAATTTATGGCAGTAGAAAGTCCTTTAATCAAATACTGTAGCTGTATTTTAAAAGGATTGGATAATCTTACGATCAATAACAATATTTGTAAGCCTGTATGCTAAAATGGGGAGAGCAGATCTCATGCTTTGAAGACTGAGCTAGTTGCTGCAGGTGTCTGGGAGGAACGTTTCCATTACACACATCATTAGAAACCAGCCCAGGCAAATTACCATCTAGTTCTGCTTTGACGTGAAGCATGAGGCGTCAGTCCCTGCAAGCGGCCTGAGACTGAGTTAAATATCCGACATGGCGGTTGTCTGGGCTCTTTTCCCATTACCCATTAAAGAATGGAGGTACTAGGTTTGTGTGGGGCTGGGTGGGGCTCAAAGGGGAAAGGCAGAATGTTATGAGGAGTTACTTTCCTCACATTTGGATAATTTGAAGCTGACAACTGTATTTCCGTTACCCATTGGTAAAAGACTGAGAGAAAAAAGGCAAATGCCAAACAATGATATCAGCTAAACACCCAAGATTTAACCAAGAGACAGAGAGCCTGGTGCTCATTCTATTTCCAATGCATATTGTTGTGAGCAGAGAGCTCACTAAAATCTCCATCATCTCCTTATGTAGGTCCAGTTTTCTGCAGTCGAATTATGGAGTTTACTTTAAAAATCACTTATAAAAATGTTGGAGGGAATTTAATGTAAAAAGCATTCAACATTATGAGTAACAAGAGCAATAGTGCTGTGCCCTTGAAGATTTCGTCTAACCAGGTTCATTTGCAGCCCAGTTCCAAGGGGCTTCATTATTGAAGAGCTCAAAGGGCGTTATTGTAAGGGAGTTTGACTCATAAGGGTATATCAAACCGGGTATCAAGGACAGCACAATATTGAGGCTGAATGTCATATAATTATCCTTTCCACTTTAGACAAATTGTAGGAAAGAGCGTTTTGGTTTATATTTTTAAGAAATGTAGGTGAATTATGTTTAAGTAGGCTGATACAGTAGTCATATAATCAAAGGCTTTAGCTTCCTCATTCTTCAAGTGATGGTGTTATAGGCAAATACATTCTGATTCCCAGCCCACGATTTCTTATTTATTAAAGGTCTATTATAATTTGAAATATTTTGACTACCATTTGATGTCCTTTAAGAACCAATATATCAGCCATTTTAAATTAATCAAAAACGTATAGAACTACAAATAGAGGTTTCTCATTCATTCAGCTGAGATCACTCTAGGGAAAAAAAAAAAAAGGAAGACAGAGGATGCTTTCTTTAGCTAACCTCTGCAGCCAAACCTCGGCTAAATAAAAAACTATGATCACCATTAGTCTTCTTAATATAGAAATGTGGCTTGATTCTCCCGTCATTATCCTGAGACGCTTGAGGAATACCAGACAGGAACACACTCTTCCCATGGCGGTACCCAGCGCCCTGCCTCAGTGGGGGGACGTGAGGGAGGCTGTGTCCCTTGGGGGAATCGAAGATCGTTGGTAAGTGCTTACATTAAAGGTGAGCCTTGCGTAAATACTAAAGTGTTGCCTTAATATCTCCCACCTGGAAACAGGAAATAGTCGTCATTCCCAACCATCTCTTGCTGAGTTTTACATTAATAAGGTAATGCCTTTAAGTTCTCTGAGGTTTCAGGGAGAAAGGCACACTGGGAGAAGAGTTATTATTTCCGAGACCTCCTGTCTCAGCCAGCTTAAAGGCTGAGGGTCCCGAGGTGGTGCTGTAATAGCAGCACTAATAATGCGCAGTTATAGCACATCTCATGTGAGGCACTCCGAAGGCTTTATTCACATTTATTCATTAAACCTGAACACACCCTGGAGATAGGTTAATTGCTATGATACCCCTGTATGCCAAACTAAATGAAAACAAAGAGGGGGAAGCAAGTTAGTGAAGACCATCTGATGAACCTGTGGGAAAGCTGGAGTGAAGATGGTGTCCTGCTCCCTGATGATTCAGTGAAAAGTCTGGTCTCATTTGGCATGAGCATATGCCTGTATGTATATGTTTATTTAATTTTACACCATCTTTTTCTAGAAATAACTAGAGAACATCGAATACAGCTACATAACATAAATTGAAAATAAGTGGTTGGAGGAAAAGACCCAAGAAAAATAAAAGGATAAAAATGAGATGAAGCTGGGATGATGTATGGTTTGTGTTTGATGTGAACAATGTTTGACCAGTGCTCTTGCTACAAATAAATTGTGTACAAATGGAATGCAAGCCTCAGTTTCCCTTATGCATATGCCTGGGGAAGAAAAGGTGTTGTGCCTGTAAAGAAAGGGCTATAGAAAACATTAAAGATTTGTAAAATTAGACTTCAAGCAAGATTGCTGAGTGGTAAATCAGAAAACTATTATTAGGGCCTGATAGAGTCTTAAATCTTATGGTACCTCATATACAGGGCAAAAATAAGAAGAGGATGACATTTCCCCACCATCTGGAGAGGAGAACATCAGAGACAAGGAGGTAACTGAGAGAAACATTGGGCAGTGGCAGCAGAGACTTCATGCTCTGTTCCCCATGGAGAGGTTGGAGGTCATGGGTGACTTAGTGCCACAAATGGGGCAGTGACTCATGGTCTGGGCAGAGTCTGCAGGTGCAGAGGTACTTTACAAAAGCATGGGCAGTAGCCCATGGACAAGCATAGTGCCAGCAGCATAACGCTGCCTATGTGTGTGGGCAGCATCATCACAGGTGAGCAAAGCGTCCACCTGAGTGAGGAGAGCAGGGCTACAATCATATGTGAGATGGCTCCCTCCACCCCATCCATCAACTCCACCCTTGGCTCCACCTGGGGAATCCCAAAGAGCCAGTAGAAAGGCAAGGACTGATGAGGGTTTTGGTGTTAACCTTACTATTCTTCTGGTGGGAACAAATGGAATTGACTTGACTTATCTGAATACACTGGAACATCCAAATAGAAAGAAAACTTTTTCTCAGCCTTTAAAAAGACAAAATATATTTTCATTGGACTAGCATAGCTTAAATATAATGCTTTCTTTGGATGATCAACTTCTAAACCTTTCCTTTAGTCAGTACACTAACTGTTGAGCGGTGTATGTATGTGGTTGTGCTCCTTGAAGTCCTGATCCAGTACAGGGAGGAAAAGTTTTCCTTCTGGTTGGATATGCATGGATGAAACTTGGATATCAGGTCCCTCAGTTTCCAGAGAAGATGAGCTTGAAGCCCTATCCCATGCCCTATGGAGGCCCAAACCTGTCCTCCTTCTTTCTGTACTTGCATTAGGGTTTCATTGCTCACAGTTACCTCACATTCAGGGCTTCTGCCTTCGCTGAATTAGTTTGGTTAAGAGATCCTCCTGTTTTCCCACTTATGGTGTCTCTATTCCGCACCGTTTCCCCAGATGCGAAATTTAGTCACAATCTCCTCAGAAAATTCTCTAACTCATGAAGAAATTTGAAGTATAGTAAATATGACCACTTTTTTTGATTGGGGAGGAGCTTACGTTCCAACAACACAAATTATTTCAAGTTGGACGCTGAAAATTCCTACTTATCATTCAATCATTCATCCATTTCTGTAACAACCATTTATTAAATGCCTACATTGTGCCAGGCAAAGTTCAAGGTGCTTGGGAGTTTATTAGTGAACAAAATGACGAGATCTCTGTCCTCGTGGAGACTAAATTAGAGCAGACATTTGAACCAAGCCATTGTTTATTCCCAAAGGGTCTTTCCTGGCTGCTCCCTCTGTGATAGGCTCCAATCTCCCCTAATTTTTCTGGCTTCTCTCCCACACCTCTCTGGAGTAAGAATAAAGTCCTCTAATTGTCTCAGGCAGAGTAGTTAACTATTAATGTAGCACCTTGACTCTTTGAACCCAGCTTGTCAGGTGCCCTAAGTGATACTGTAAATGATGTAATAAAATATTATTTTAATCAAAGATAGTCACTACCTTAAGAATAATTTTGCTGGAGTGGGAAAAAGATGATTTTTCACCTCTATCATTTGGATATAAACAGATTAAGTTATCAGATATTCATTAATAGGAGAAGAAATCTCTTCCTTATGGTGCCAATGCATAGGTTTGTTTTTTGCTGGGAAAGATTCTGTCAGAGCTATCATCTGTTGCCAATCTTCCTTTCTATTTTCTTTTCTCCCTGAAGCCCCAGTACATAGTTGTGTATTCTAGTTGTAATTCTTTCTGGCTTTTCTATGTGAGTCATTGGCACAGCATGGTTACTGACAGACGAGTGCTGTAGTTAGATGCCTGGAACTGAACCCTGGCTGCTGAAGCAGAGTGTGCCAAACTTTAACCACTAGGCTATCAGTTCTGGCTCGCCAATGCATAGTTTTAAACATTGCTTAGAGAGCAACTGCTCATCTGTAAAGTTCTCACTCTTCAGTCTCCTTACTTCCTGTGGTCCAATCAGGATGGCAGAAATACTGCCTAAGAGCCACTGTAGGTGTTAAAATATGGGGAATACAAACACTTTGGTTTTATTCCATGTGTTACCACTCAGCAACACTAGAACTCTGATCATAAATAATTTTAGTGATTTAAGAAATATTTTCATGAATGTATTGATCTTTAAAATGTTGTCCATGCAGAAGCAATCCATATGCTTTCCAAGTGACACGGGCAGTTCATCATATGAGCCACCAGCAATCTTGATGCTGACATCTAAGAATGACCAACTCTGCTAAAGATATGTAGGATAAATGAATGTTAAACAACAATCCTATGTCCATTCAGAGTGAGCCTCGACTAGGAATGTATGTATGAAAATAAACATAAATATTAAAACAAATCTACTAGAAAAATAGATGATCCAGAAACAGTGGATATGGGTTGATGGATTTTTAAAATTTAGTCCTCTTTTAAAGAAATAGTTTTACCACAATACAGAAGTCCATAAAATCCCAGGCATCGAGTCCCAGGTGAGAAAAAACAAAAACAAAAACTGCTTTGCTTTTGAGAGAAAAATTCAAGGGAAATTTACTAAATCTAAAAAATGTAATTGTCAATATTCCTAGGTAGATTATCACCATTTAAAAATATTGTCCTAAGTAGACAAGGATCACCTAGATCTGAAAATCCATATATATAATATACTACCTGCTAGAAAACTAGCACTGGTGGTCTAGTGGTTAAGATTGGGCATTCTCACCACCAGAGAACCACAGCCAAGGTTCATTTCCTTTTCAGAGAACCACACCACCAGTTAGGAAGCACACTACCCATCTGTCAGTTGTCATACTGTGGCAGCTGTATGTTGTTGTGATGCTGAAAGCAATGCCATGGGTATTTCAAATACCAGCAGGGTCACCCATAGAACCCCATGGTGAACAGATTTCAGCAGAGCTTCCAGTCTAAGACAGACCAGGAAAAAGGACTTGGCCAGCCACTTCCAAAAAAGTTGGACATGAAAACTCTGTGAATAGCAGTGGAGTGTTGTCTGATATAGAGCCAGAAGGTGAGAGGATGGTGCAATGACACAGGTAACAATGAGCCCTTTGCAAGTTTTTAAGAGCAGGTCATCTGTGTTGAGTTCATCCATGCTGAGTTGGAGTTTATTGGTGAATCAGCCCAGGAAGAATTATTTGTTGCCTGAGATAATCTTGAGGGTATTGATTAAGGATTTCTCCAGTCTCCTAAAGAGAGGGGTTTCTTTTTTTGAGGGGGGAGAGGTAACCTTGAAAGGGATTTAGAGATTCACTTGGGTGAAAAGATAGAGGCCCAAAGAGCCATGTAAAGAAAGAAGGGGTTCAATCTTTCTCAATTTTGTCATCATAATCATTATCACCAATTTGACACTCATCTTGTCAGGCATTATAAAAATACATTTTTAAAAAGAAATAAAGAAAGAAGGTAGAAGATGAAAAGGTTAAAAAAAAAGTTAAGGCAGTAGAGGTTTGCAGAAGAAAATTAAACATAAAAATTGAAAATAAGAGAAACGAGAATGAAGTAAAAGTGGGTTTAAGAAAATTAAAAATCCAGTAGAATAAAATGTTGAGTTTAAAAATAAGATAAAACAGGGCTGGCCCCATGGCCTAGTGGTTAAGTTTGGCACACTCTGCTTTGGTGGCCTGGGTTCAGTTCCTGGGTGCAGACCTACACCACTTGTTTGCAGCCATGCTGTGGTGGTGACCCACACACACAATAGAGGAACATTGGCACAGATGTTAGCTCAGGGAAAATCTTCCTCAGCAAAAAAAAATAATAATAACAATAAGATTAAACAAATGATATTCAAAAGATAAAAGGGTGGATCATTAAAATTATAACACTATAGATGATTAAAGAATAAGATAAAAGACAAACTCATAAGATAAAAAGTTTAAATGTAAAAATAGGTAAAACTAAGGATTAGTAAGAATTAATCACTAAGTAGGGAAAAATGAAGGCATTGAAACTAAAACTAAAGAGGATTAGAGGAAAATATGTTAAGAAATTAGAGAGCTGTGGAGGAAAATAAGAAAAAAAAAATGTTTGCTGAACAGTTAAGAAATGTTTTGTTTAAAATGTTCATATAATGCATCCTTCTTGTGCTGACAAAAGGACAACATCCTTTGTGAGTTAAAGCCGAGGGAGGAAGACAGTGTGAGGGGTGAGTTGTGCCTTGGTCAGAAGCTCAAACCCCTCAGAGATCCTTCTAAACTGTGTCTGATAAAACGCCAAAAAGCAAGTTTCCTGAACAAATAGAGAGCTTCCCTTGCCTGATTCTAAGACACTTCATTTTGGTTTTTGTCGCCCGTTGACATGCTCTGCTCCTTATCTGCGGCAGGATAACCCTTAATTCTCATGCACAGAGCTCACAGACTGCCAGAGTATCCATGGATGAACACCAGGAAATCTGAATCACGGGCAGCAACCACAACAACACATAGTGTTTCTATTAAATTTCCTTCCTATAAATTTGTAAATTTAGGAAAAATGTGTTTTTAAAGGTTATATGATTAGATTTTCTCTCCACCTCAAGCAAGATTAGGGTAATATGGATGACTACCATACATGGTAGATATTCTACACTTGCCATTTTTACCATGATATCATCTATGAAGTTGTTTCCCATCATGGTAAATTTTGTAAATATCTTACTATTATGCACACGAACAGTGGTCTTCCTTTATATCAGAAGATGTCTGTCTTCTTCCCTTTTGGGGAAAATCATCCTTTCTTCCTCAGCTGCTCCCCACTTTGCCATGCATGAGATCCCGATGGAAGTTCCACCACCTTGCCTGCCTAGCAACGTTGTTGGTTTAAGAACACGTGACCTCTGCAGGGTCAGTCTGAGAGCCTCATCTCCTAACCTGCAGATGTTCTAGGTGGTGAGAATGTGACTAAACCAGCCAGTCAGAGGCTTTCCCTGAGACTTTCCTAATCTGAGCCAGAGGGGAGAAGTACCTAAAGCCTAGAAGGGACTTCAAACCTTGAGAAGAGAAAGTTGGAAAATTTAAACCAAAAATAAAGAGTCACACCCCGGGGAGCCCTGAAGGTCAGTGAGCCCCTTCCACACAGCTCTCTCTGTTCTTATTAGAGTTTGGTCATGGGAGCTGACAAATTCACCTTTTAATTTAAGAGGTTTCTCTCACACAGAGTCAGAAGAGTCCTAAATAATAGACTTATCTTACATGTGAAAATCCTTTGTCCTTCACTTGTCTGTTTTCACAGACTTTGCTTTTTTTGCCTTTGGTATTTTTGCTGCAATGTACAGATTCTTACCAATGGCCCAGCCTCTGCACTCTGCGTCCTGAGGCTGGGACTGCTCTGCTGTCTTCTGCAGCCAATAAGGGCGGATGCCTCTTTCCCTGCTGTTTTGCCCAGAAATAGTGTCCAATGGGAGAGTGGCTTGTGCCTTCATTTAGTGAGAATATCCTTTTAGTTTACTTTTTATCATCTTGGGGAACCAGGGTAAACTAGTCTCGGTTGGTATGGATTAAGTTGACATTCTGATCTTGTAATTTTCATTCCTCCCCAAACTCCAGGACCCATTGCAGAAATGAGTTTCTTATACCAGATTTGTTTCATAAGAAATACTTTTTATCGGAGCCCTGTTATCACCATTTAGGCGCTAGAAAACCTGAGAGATTTGTCTATGTATGTTTGAACTGCAGTTGGTAACTTGCGGATCTGGTCCCAGTTTATAAAGACTACTCTCCAGCCCCCTGGAGAAGCAGTCTTTTCAAGAGCTGCGAGGGATGACAAGTTGTTGCCTACCTTCACCCTCCAGGAGTCTAGTTTTTAGTCTGACTACATACTCTGTAGGATACACAGGTGCTCTTCAGTGACTGAATCCTGCCATGGTAGCAAGAAAGCAGCCATAAACAATGCATAAACAAATGGGCATGGCTGTGTTCCAATAAAACTTTATGAATGCTGAAACTTGAATTTCACAAAACTTTCGTATGTCACGATCAATTATTTTCCTTTTGAAACGTTTTAACCATTGAAAACTTTTATTTCTAGAGCTGTATCAAAGCAGGTGGTGGGCTGGATTTGATCTGCAGGACATTATATTTTCTTATCGCATTAATACAGGATGCATCTAGATTTCAGAGATGTTAGAATGCAGAAATATATGCATCTTAGGTTGAAATGTGACTTCAAATATGAGTGAAAAGCTCAATATTATAGAGTACTAGGTCTTTTGGATTTCCCTGAGTTTTAACATCAGTAATATATCTCTGTAATGCTTTGCCATTGAGCCGTTGGCAATCAACACTGATCGCTGGTGAGCTAGAGTCTGTCCCTTCTGGGAAATAGAAGAGCTGGATGTGAAATGGGGAAAGTTGAGAAGGAAGTTAGCAAGTCAAGGAGCAAGGAGTGGCCTCTTGGAATCTGAATGTTCAGGGGGATAATAATACATGCCAGTTGTATATCACTTTAAGTCTAGAAAGTATCTGTACATATATTGTTTTACTGAATATTCTCCATGATTCTACGAGATAGCCATGGTAGAAATTAGCTGCAGATCAGAAAAACATATATTTAAGTGAATTAGAGTTACATGGAAGTAGACCCCGACCGTGTCTTTTGACCATTCAATTCTTTTTTTTTTTTTAAAGATTGGCACCTGGGCTAAAAAGTGTTGCCAATCTTTTTTTTTTTTTTTTCTGCTTTATCTTCCCAAATCCCCCTTGTACACAGTTGTATATCTTAGTTGCAGATCCTTCTAGTTGTGGGATGTGGGACGCCACCTCAGCATGGCCTGATGAGCAGTGCCATGTCCGCGCCCAGGATCCGAACCCTGGGCCGCGGCAGCAGAGTGCGTGAACATAACCACTGGGCCACGGAGCTGGCCCCTGACCATGCAATTCTTCTTCACGCAAAAAGCTCATATTCAAGGAGTCTTTCTGAGGGTGAAAGCTGAGCAGACATATATCAATGCACTGGAAAAAAGAGATGAGAAAAAGAAGTAAGACCCAGCCTCCTGGCGCTTTGAATAATCTCCACCCGCTAAGCAAATCGAAGGAGGGAGAGTTTTCTCCCTCCAGATCGTGATTATCAGGTCACAGCCTTTCTCTTTCTTTTTCCTGGTAATACCGACATCAGCAGAACTCGCTAGTACTCAGCTAACTTTAGTTAAAGCTATTGTCAGGACCTGTATGTGCAGATCTAAGCCAAAATGGAGCTGGTTCGTTAATTAAATTTAAACATTTTGCCAGTTATCTCTGATTTCACTTCCTAGTCCTGTTTTGCTTCTCTGCCTCATCTAAGCTGAGTAATCTGATATGAGGGAAAAACCATGGACTTTGCACTCAGGGAGTTGAATCCCAGATGTGCTGTTCGTTTGTGACTCTCGGCAAATTACTTAACCCTACTGAACTTTCATCGTTCCCATTTTAAAAGGAGAGTAATATTGCCAACATTGTAGAAATGTTACCAATGACTTAATGCATATAAAGCCTGTAGAAACGTGCCTGGTGCATTGTAATCTGTATTAGATTGCAAGCGCTGCATGAGAATCACACAAAAACATCCAGAGAAGCACTTGGTACATAGGAGACAATCCCTAAACAACAGAGAAAGATCCTCTCTGGGTGGATTCTCCAGGTCCACTTGTTTATCCAGTTCAAAAGGTTGCACTTTCTCTCCCCAACACAGAAAATCTATCAGCGTAGCACGGTCCTGGTCACTCCAGTTGTTCTGTGTTGAGTTTCTTTACCTCCTTTTCTCATGTTGTCACTAAGGGCTGTGCAGTGCAGAAATCACCCAGTTCATATCTACTCTTTATAAAATTAATAAATGATTTTCTCTCCTCCAAATAACCTTTTCTTTTTTCTTTATACTCCTGCTTTTAGTAGTGTCTGTGTTAAAGATTGCATATTTGATGATTAATTACTTACTGCCTCACACCCACTCTGATATCTATAAACCCAATGTCTATTTCTCTGCCTCTCATCTCACTGAAATTCTCAGCAGCATTGGACGCTGTTGACATCTGCTCACTTCTGGAAATGTTCTTTTCTCCTTGCCTTCCACACCACTTCTGCTTTCATCCAACCTCTCAGGCTCTTCTGTCTGTGTTTCTCTCGCAGGCTCCTCCTTTTCTATCCAACCATTCAATATCTTGTTACCTCACAATTCCTCCCTAAGTCTTCTCCTTTTCTTATTGAAGTTCTTTCTGCAGGTAATTTGCTTTACTTTTTTCAATTTTAATATTTCTGTTATCATTTTCCACGTCCTCCCAGTAATCCAAGCTAAAAGATTCAGCCCAATCTGTCTCCTGCTTTCCCCTCGTTCTAGTTCTTTGCCAATGTGCCTTTATTATATATTTGTGGAATGGATAAATGATCTAACTTCTCACAAACAGATGTAATTGCACATTTACAAAATCTGTATAATTTAGTTTCTACCAACTTTTCTCCTCCCAGGAATGCTATATTCCAAAGATGTTGTTCTACTCGTTGTCAGAAAAGCCTCTAACTATGAGAATAGAGCATCCTCTTCTTCCTTTAATGAAGACTTGAATGAATTCTTGGCGAGAACTTCAAAGAGCCATTACTAGAGTGGGCATTTGACAGACTTTTATGTCAATGAGAAAACATCCATTAAGTGATAAAGTGGTCCCATTCTTATCTGGTTTCCTCCAAGAAGCAAAAATGAAAAAAGATTAAAAAACGAAAACCAAAGAGCTCCTCTCTATTGTTTAGCTACTGCTGTACTAACAAGCAACCACCAAGTGCCAGTGGCAATATAGCACTTGTTTCTCCCTCAAGTAGTTTAGTTGGGGGTCGGCTGAGCTCTGCAGGCGGGCTCTGTATCAAGCTGGGCTTGGCTCAGTGCCGTGGGCGTGCCTCTGGTTGGCTTTACATGTGCTCATCCTGGGGCCCAGGCTGAATGGGGCATAGCTACTCAGGGAATGCTCTCCTTACAGCGTTGGCATTAGCATGGAAGCTAGCCGAAACGCAAGAGGTCTCTTGCCATCGAAGTTTGAAACTAGTTCACTGTTGCTTGTGCCCATATTCTGTGAGCCAAAGCAAGTGACACAGAGGAGCCCACAGTCAAAGAGCAGGCAAGTGCTTACCCCATTTGTAGGAGGAAATGCCAACTTACATGGCAAAAGGCAGGGACACCAATAAAGGTGAAAAATTGGAGTTGCAAATTCAATCCACCATCCTTGGTCTACAATAGCGGGACACGGAATTCACTGCCAACTGGATGGAAGTGTGCTCATCTTCAGTGGTGGCTTCACTGTGATGCTCCATTTCTCCCTTCTCTCCTCTCTCTCCACGTTTATCCTTCAGAGATGATTTTCGTGTATCAAAGATAAACAAAAAACAGACAGGCTTGCCTTCAGCAGACATCCCTAGAAATACAACTCAATGCAAAGCACGACGATGGGTCCTGAAGAGGCAATAGTGTCGTCCCAGACACTCAACATCAGTTATCCTGCTGAAGACCTGGGATAGGATTTCAGATGCAATGAAGGACTCAGACGGGGATAAAAATGAATTGAGAAAGGACGTTGGATTCCTGCAGTGGGTTAGGGCGGGCATGAGGCTTCCTGAGAAGCAGGTGGAGTTTGCCTAAAAGTTATGAAGAGGTGCTTGGAGGAGACTAAGGCCACCCTCATCAATTATGAGCTTCAAGGGAAGGCTTCTCTTGTCCCCCATAGCATCTGACACAGTATTTCACACATTGTTCACTTTCAGTATCTGGTGGAACATGAATTAGATTATAGATCTCTGATTTGTGACAGTTAATATAAAGATTAACGCAATTTACTGAAAGTAAATTATAACAATGAAGGGTCTACTATATATAAATTCTATTTGGTGAGCAGATTTTTGGGGAGAAATGCTAATTCAGGTAAAACTTCTTTTGCTATTGGCCAGCATGGGCTTTACTGATAGTTTATAAATCATTTTATAAGCTATTTTCATCATTGTCAGTTTTGGAAAATGCTATTGAGGGGACTGCGGTTTGGGGCAGAGTGAGCACCTGGAATATAGTACAAGAGCTTGGTTTCTCTTCCTGGGCTTGCCCCTGACTTTCTGTGTGACCTTGAGTGGGTCATTCAACTTCCCTAAGCCTCAATGTTTCCATCTGTAAAATGAGTACTTTGAAGCACATCATTGCTCTTATTTTTAGATTTTAAATAGATTTCACAAGTTGTTATTTTAAGGTAAACTTTTCATGTGAAAACAAGCCGACTAAGTTTAGATAGGAATAGAGGAGAAGACAATTTTGAAGGCAATGGCATATACTTAACAACTTTATCTTTGAGTTTTTATGGCTCACTCTTGGGCTCAGGCGTTTTATGACTTGTAACAGCTTAACGGTGCTGCTGGGTTAACTCCTGCAGGGAGATTCCTCTTCCCTGAAACGCATGCCTCACCTGAGTGTGCTGAGGAGGTCGGATGAAAATGCAGCGCCTGTGCAAGAGCTTGTCACGTATGATGTACGAGGCCCTGTGGAGACCTTCCTTTTCCAGTCCCTTCCCTCTGTTCCATCCTTGCTGCCTGATGAAAAATGAACAACGATTATGTCTCTTGCACCATGGAGACAGAAGAACAGAAAATAAACAGTGACTGATTAAGGCAAGTGGCTTTATTACAGGGTAAAAAAAAATATCATCAATAATAGCAAAATGGAGAAAAATGGTAATGAATAATTAAGCATAATAATACAGTCATGATAACAATAAAAACCAGGGAATAATGCAATTTTGTTTGTAATCATATGACTGTTCATCTTGATGCAGTGTCCCCATTTTGACTGTTTCCATCAGACATGTAAGTACAGCGTGGCCTTTCATTTAGTTCCTATAAGAATTTGTCTGAGAGAGCTGTGGCTCTGCTCTCTTCCCGCTTCCTGAGAATTCTGTCTACACTCCTTTCCTTTCCAATTATGTAAAATGCACACTCACTTTCCTTTCCTCTGATGCTTCTAGCCTGGAATTAGCACCAACAATGCAACTGAACCCTCAGGAATGTTCTTGCTGTGAGAGAAGGTCCAAGCAGTCAGGTGATTTCATGCTGGCTGGCAATCCCTTGGGTTTCCCCGCCCCCAGCCCCTGCAGAAATTCACTGGAGCAATAACTCTAGTGCAATCATGGAGGAAAATTCAGTCAGATGATCTTGAATAGAAAGAGACTGACGAAGTAATAGAAACACCACCCCCGTACATAGCAGCTAAGCTTATTTCACCTGGCTGTTGTCTTTAGCATTTTTACAAAGTCCTTGGTTTATATACAGTCTCAAGCACCGAACAGTTGAGCCTGAGAAATCAGTGCCAAGAAGTTACAGCAGCTTTGGAGGGTCCAGATTGCTCAACTGGCTAGAAGCATAAGTAGGTTATCTGATTTTCGAAGTGCTACAAGGGGGCAGAGTAAATGGTGTCTTTTCCTGAGGCTAACAATGAGGCATGGGTGTTGGAGATGCCAGCAGAGCCTCTCTCGCTCCTCCCTGTAGACAATGTGTGTCACACTGAAACAGAAATAATGAAAAACTCTGAGACCTCTGAGCATAGCAAAGACAAGACTTTGTGTTTTTGTTTCCAACAGATTTTGTGCACTTGACTATTATTAACCCAACCCACAAGCACACAATCACTAAAAAATAACCTCTATCTTTGTGTTTCAATCTGTCCTTATTGGTAGGGGAAGAAAGGTATGTTTTAATCTTGCATAGTAATTCAGAGACTGGAAAAGGATCTTGAGTTCCAAGGGTCAGTATATATTTGAGGAGACAAAAAGGATTGTGTAGACTTCATGTGAAGAGTCTAAAAGCCCCTTCCGACTTTGGGTGAACTGAATAGATTAGGTTGGAGCAAATGTCCATTTTTCAGACAGACAGGTGTACATCACAGATGTACAACTGCATAAAATTATAGCTATGTAAAAATGAAATAAATAAAATTTGTCAAGCTTTAGTATGAGAGCTCTGAAGTGAGGTGATGTGAGGAAGAAAGAGGTTTGGGAATGGCTGGGCCCAAGGCAAAGTTATTTTAACTACCAACATTACGTGACTCTTTTTCAGATGAAAAAACAAACTTGTGTGCATTCTCATTTTCTCCTCCCAACAGTCGTATGAGTTAGGTCCTATTATCATTCCCATTTTATATATGAAGTATGTCTTTGTCTCAACGTGATCTAAAGAGCCTGAGATTCTGTTTAGAGGGACATAGGCTTAATCCTGCTTTTACCATTTGTTAGTTGTGTTCTCTTATCACAAGTGGCAGTGGTCTCCTCTGACGTGGGGATGATGATGTGTGTCTCAGAGGGTAATTGGGAAGATGTCCACCTTCTCTCTTACATCGGCTTCCCCTTGGTAGCTCCCAACGTCCTCATGCTCTATGTGCACACTGCCATTACCTTTGTTCTGTCACTTGTTCGTTTCTGCTTGGACTTTTACGATAGTCCCTTAGGTGGTCTCCTTGCCTTCTGTCTCAGGCCCCTGTATTCACTCTTCATGAAACTATCAGAGATATTTTTCCAAGATGGAAATCTGTTATGTTATTTCTCTGCATTAAATCTGCTGACAGCTCCTTAACGTCCCAACTCCTTAACGTGGATTGCAAGATTCCAACATCCATTTGGGTGTAATCCCCCACCTGCTTCCCTTTAGGCCATTGCCATTGGTGCCTCTACCTTATGACCATTTCACATTGTCTGTAGGTCGCTGCGTGTGGCTTGCCCTTTCCTGCCTCTCTGTCGTTGTACAGGCTGTGTACACTGCCGGGAATGCCTATCTTAAGGATTTCTTCTTGGTAAATTATGCCTCCATAAAAATTCGATTTAACAATAGTCTCCTGTACAAATCTACCCAGTGAGTTACTGGCTGGATGTGCCAAATCAAGCTGTGTTATAGCACTTCGTTCTTCAGCTCTTCCTTCTTTTCAGTTAAAATAAAAAGTTATTTTTATCAATTAAACACACTCAACGTTTTCAAAGTTGACTGATCCTCTAAGGCTAAATCAAAAACGAGTTCCTTGCCTCACTCTTGCATACCTTCATTTCCACTTCTCAGCCACTTTCAACTTTTTTAGTAGTTTCACCCAGTTACCTCCATTTTTCTAAATGATATGCTTATTGTGGTTATTTCTTGATTTTTCAGTTTTAGATCTCAACTTCTTATTCTGGATTTCTCCTACAACTCCCTCCCCTCAGTACCATTCTACCTCCAATGTTCTTCTCATCCTGTCAATAAAATCAATATTTAGGTTAAACCAATATTCAGTACTTCCATCGCCATGCCTGCGTTAACTATGATTTACAGGTGAGCTATGCAGTATACTATCACTATAGTTCTTTTTTATACAGTTTTTTCTTTACCTAGAAATTAATCAGTGAAAATTTCTGTGTACCTACCACTAATTTCTTCCACAATACTTTGTTAGAAGTGTCATTGAAAACCATCAAGTGAGCTCTCAATTTCCCTTGTCTCTGGGAGACATCCTTTCTGGACTCCTCCATCCGGCTGCCTCCGTTGGGACCAGTTTTTCCCTAGGCCTCACCTGCTGTCCTGGGATGCCCATTCATCCTCATGAAGGGACTGCCCCTGCTATCTTGTTTGGGTTGGTCCCCTGCTTGCTGAATCCCAAATGCTCCTGTAGCTTGGCTCACATATGCATTTGTTGCAGTACCTTTTCCAGTGGGTCACTGAGAAAGAACACATGGGAATTAAATTTTTTGAGATTTTTCTATATTTTAAAATTCCTTCATTCTACCCTCACTTATTTGATAGTTTGCTGGGTATAGAATTATAGATTGGAAATAACTTTCATTCAGAATTTTGAGGGTATTTTATCTTCCAATGGTGCAATTAGAAAACTGATGACACTCTATTTTCTGATGCATTGCCTGCCATCTATAATCTGCTTTTGTTTGTTTAAAATTTAAAAATTTAAAATTTAAAAATTTTTAAAAATATGGACATTCTTAGAATTTTCAATATATTTCTGATGATGCAAAATTTCTCAACAGTATGCCTTGATGTAGGTCATTTCATTCATTGTGCTAGGCCCTTTGTGGGACCTTTTAATCAGAAAACCCATGTCCTTTAATTCTGAAAAATCTACTGAATAATTTATTGGGTAATTTTTCCTCTCCATTTTCTCTTTCAAGAACTCCTATTACTCAGGTGTTGAATCTCTTTGCCTGTTCTTCTATTTTTCTTTTGTCCACTGTTATCTATCTCCTTTCTTCTTCCCTCCTTCCTTCCTCCCTTCCTACTTTCCTCACTCCCTCCTTCCCTTCCTTCTTTTCTTTTTGTTCTACCTTATGGAGCATTCTTAAATTTATCTTCTAGAACTTCTAATCAATTTTTATTTCTTGTATCCTATTTTTTATTTTAAATGGCTCTTTTTGTTTTGATTTTCTAAAAGCATTACCTTCTTATTGCACTAATGTAATGTTTTCTTATTATAAAGATACTGATGATAGGTTTTACAGGTTTGTTTCCTTCTTCCTTGCTTTCATGTCTTCCAAGTTTCTTTATTCTATTTATTTATTTTTGTCTACGTCTTTCATTAAATGTCTTTGACTATATAGTGGACTGTTTATATTTATAAATGAAGCACTAACAAGCTGACTGGAGGCTCTTTATTCATGGGTAGCACTTGTTAAATGCTAGGTTTCCTAACAGGGTGTCCGGGTTGAAATTCTTCATTGGCGGTCACCAAATGGCAGCGTTTTTCCTCCCGAGTAGTTCTCCCATCTTTTACTTGGCAGATATAAGCCTGAGTGCCGTTATTTTTAGAACTCTGTCCTGCAAGGGGGCTGGGGTAGTGTTCAGAATATAGACTTTCACTCAATCCTCCTCTTTTAAGAATTGAATCTCAGCCCTCATCTGAGCTTAGTTTTCTTGCATGCAGGGCTTCTGTTAATTAACATCCCTGCAAAGTAAAATTTTAGTCTTCTCAGAGTGGGGAAAAGCTATCTCTCAGGTGCTAGGTTTCAGGTTTCTATGGGTCTCTTAAACAAACTTTTAGCTAGTCCCTACAGACTTTCAGCTGTGGACTTCACTTTCATGGGCACTTGGTGGTCCATGTTCTCAGGCTCTCCAGACCCCCACTGTGGTTTGGTTCACTTCCAGGATTCCTTTAAAATGGGTTGGGTTTCCTGCTATGTCAGTTATTATTTATTCTTCCTTTCTGGTTTCCTTCTTTTTTAAAAAAATTTTCTGCTGTTGTCTCCTCTCTCTTTTTTGTTTGCTTCTTGAGTATGTGCTATTTTTCTTCTTATGTTGTGATGTTGGGTGGAAAACATGGTAAACAATACATGTTCCATCCTTCACGTCTATCTGGAGCTCCCTGTACGTCTTATTTTGATTCAGCCTGTATTAACTTGTACTGAGGCTAGGCCCAAAGATGAAATCAACTACTCCTGTCAGCTCAACATTTTGTTTCTATGGTTTCTTGACTTAAGCAGCCATCGTAAAAGTCAAGGTCTCTGAGGATTATAATTTGTTGTTATTATAATGACTTTGTAGCCTATCACTGGGTAAGAAAAATAGGTTATGAGCCTGGCATCTATCTACACAGTTTTACAGAGGGGAAAAAGAAAAACCACTTTCAGATAGTGGTATTAAAAATGTTCATATGAACTTTTATCATCTCTTCACGTTCCTTGCCTGCAGGCCACTAACAGTCACACTCAAGGATACACATTTCTCTGCATTCACAACCTTTTCTCCAGCGAAGACCTGACTTGTAAACAGAGGCAGCCTGACCAGATTCCAGCTTTACGAACGGCTTTGAGAGACTCTGCTTCACATTCTGGTTGTACTTACTTTCAGGGGAACTCATTCTTGATGATTTCATGATTAGGGGAGACAACATTGCTGATTTTATTGTCCAGCACCTTTCTTCTCCTTTTTCTTGTGGGATGAATGATGTTCCACACGGAGGATTAAGATATATAATAACAAAACAGAAACTCTCACGTTTAGCTGTAGCTAGATTTATGGCTGAGTTTATGGAGATTACTTACGGTTGGGAACACATGTCCAAGAAGGTCTCTGCCATTACAACTGTGCCTGGAGTGAGATGCTGTTACAGACTGTGGATAGTAAACACCTCCGAGGTTGTGTGTCACTTCCTGCAGGCCCAGGAGTCTTTCTGATTTAAGGAGAAAGGTGTCTGTTTGTAATGCAAATAAAACTTAGTTTAGCCTCTGCATCTCAACATCTGGAATACGTATCCCTGTGGCAACTGTGAGGTTAATTGAACACTCAGTATTCCAATGGTCCACTGAAGCACAGTTTGGGCTTGGAAAGAGATTGCCTTGGAAAAATATCCAGTTCAGAATAGTTATCGCTGAGCATGTCAAAGGATTTATGATGACAGTGCCACCACTAACTCCACAGCTGGGCTACCTGGACGGTGCTCTCGTGTGCTGTCCTGATGCCGTGAGGAAAGATGCAGACAGAGTCTTCCTTTGGACCTCATTGCAAACACAAGACTTTTCCTGTTCCCTTTAAAGACTCTTTGATCCATATACTTAGCTTCAAATATTTATCTCTCTCTATGTCTCTGAATAGAATCCAAATAATTCAACTTTGGTTCTTTTCACAAATGGTTGAGTGACTCAAGTATACTTTTGATGTCCCATACCCCATCTTTACATTGTTATATGCTTTTGTTAGACATAAAACAAAAAGCCACTAGAATGTACAGACAGCTCATGAATGGCAAGGGACGCTTGGATCTTTTTCCACAGTTTTGGAGACATATTGTTTCTCAAACGTTGAAGTAGAATATAAAGTGTGGTTACTGCAGTCTTGAGAATGGCGGTGTGGAGCAATTTCATAATGGCGTCAGGGACCATGAGCAGGGGAGTATCAGGACCTTTACCCAGCAGAGTTAACTATAAGCCATAAAAACTCTAGGAGGAGGGCTGAGTGAAGCTTGTGTTCAGTTGGTTATTGAAACAACAGTATGCTGCTTGCCTCAAGTTCCTGGTAACGATTTCAGGGCTGATTGACTTGGTGTTTTTTGTGTGACACTCTCTGTGTGTGATTGCTTTTCCCCATTTAAGGATAAACTGCAAGGGCACATCCTGTACAGCTTCTGGAGATTAATTCCTTATAGCCAGTGGCCACTTTGGCTTTTATTGATTGAAGCCTTTGGGCAAGTTTCAAAATACAGCCTTGCAAAATGTGGTGAGCATGGTCTCAATGCTCTAGTTCTGAACTCAGCTCTTTGCAGCCTAGATTCCTTTTACCTGCACCTCTCTCATGACTGGGCATCTTGGAATTCTCTTTTCCTTCACACTTCTCATTAGATAGTAGTAATAACCTCCAGTTGTAGAACAGCTTACAAATATTGTCAAGTATATGACCTCATTGCTCCTTATTCTGTGAAGCAGGAATAATTATTACTGTTTCACGAATGATAAAAGAGATACTGAGAAAAGCTGATTTGGCCAAGTTCTCAAAGTAAATGGGTATTAGAGGTGAATTCAAAATTCCAGACTTTAGACTCCAAAACAGTATCACTGTTTTTTTTTGTTTTTTTTTGTTTTGGCATAGTGTTAAGATCTTTTAGTTTCTTATTCATTAGAGAATCACAATCAGAGAGGAAGATTCCTTATTTATAATTATAAAGCAAAACAATGGCGAAGAACTAAAAGAATTAATTACTGAGGATTTATTGTTACCTGTGTTATGTCCATCAGTGTGTTAGGAACTATGCATAGTGATTTGCAAGAGCCTTTTCTTATGCCGCTTTGTAAGGAAGTTTTCAGCTGTCTTCAGCAAAACGAGGTAAATAAGAACTCTCTGTATACCACTTACCCCCACATATATCATTATTATGAGATTTCTAATCTCTTTGCTCTGCTTTAGCTTTTCTTTTTTAGCACTATCACTACCTGACACTTTATATTTAACTTGTTTATATTTTTTTATTATATACAACTCCCAATAAAATGTAAGCTGCATGTTCTTTTGGATAAATACCCAGAAGTGGGATAGTTGGATCATATGGTAGCTCTATTTTTAATTTTTTGAGAAATTGCCATACTGTTTTATAGTGGCTGTACCAACTTACATTCCCTATGTTCATCAAAGCATTATTCACAATAGCTAAGACTTGATAGCAACCTAAGTGCCCATCAACGGATGAATGGATAAAGAAGATGTGGTATATATATATATATGCACACAATGGAATACTTCTCAGCCATAAAAAAGATGAAATCTGGCCATTTGTGACAACGTGTATGGATCTCTAGGGTATCATGCTAAGCAAAATAAGTCAGACAGAGAAAGACAATTATCATATGACCTCACTCATACGTGGAAGATAAACACCACATAGATGCAGAGAATAGATTGGTGGTTCCCCACCAGAGGGGAAGAGGATGGGGGTAGGACGAAAGGGGTAAAAGGGCACATATGTATGGTGATGGATGGCAACCAGACTTTTGGTGGTGAACATGATGCAGTCTATACACAAGTCAAAATACAATGATGTACACTTGAAATTTATATAATGTTATAAATCAATGTGACCTCAATGAAATTTAAAAAAAAAACATAAACTCCAATTAGAGCAGGGCTTTTTGTCTGTTACATTGACTTCTGTATGCCAGAGGCTAGAACTATACCTGGCCCATAGTAGGCACTCAATAAATGCTTGCAAAATGAATGGATGAATGACAAGCCTAACATACATAATACAAAATAATCGAGTCGTAAGTAGGGCAGTCCGAAATCTAGCTGCAGAAAGGATTCAGAGAAGGGACAGAATTTAAAGCTGTTATTTTCAAGGAAATTTCTAAAGAGTAAAAAGGGTGGCACAAATGCAGAGTTGTGAAATCTGTATTGGATTTGGATTGTTGGAACAGAAATGGGAAATATTAAAGCTGAAGAAAACAGGAAGCAATAGCAAGCAGATGTCAGTGGGTACCAGTGAGACCCATCCAGGCCTGGAGTAAACTAAGACGCTCTGTGTTTCCTCGTTCCCAGTTCACTCCCGAGATGTTTAGCTAATAATTTCTTTTTTAAAGTGACATTTGAAAGTGCACACGATTTCACATTTTGGAGAAGCAAATTTATTTGAGTGTATTTTTTTGGGTTCTGAATAGAGTGGTCAAAACAGAGAGCAGAAATCAATGATTTAATGTAGTAGAAAGAAACATGCCTTTTGTGTTAGGGTCAAAAAAAATAGATGTAGAGAACGACGAGAACTGGAAGTGAATTACGTGTTTCGGTATTTACTGCTGTGCTTGCTGACAAGGGAAGAAACACCTTCGTAAATTAATAGCCCCTAATTGTAGCTCGAAAGGCAAGTAAACGGATGGTTTAGATATTTGTCTCTTTTCATCTTTACTGTTATGAAAGATAAACCTTTTGAGTTTTTCTTGCTTGGAAACACTGAGCTAGAATTCAGTTGTGTTTCCAGTGACTTTGGCTGGGTCAGTCTCTTATTTCTATCTGCACATGATTTATTAGAAATAGCGTTTCCTGTTCGTTAACAGTTCGTGTGTGTTTATTATGTGAGAGGTAGTGACCCAATTTTGACAGGCCATGGTACTTTGTGATACACGACATGCCTCTGGATTGCACAAAGTATCCTAGTGCGACTTCTCCCTGCATTTCTTGACCGATGTTAACATCTTTGGTTGTTACTAGAATGTGCTTCTTTTATTCTTATGCATTTAGATCATTACTTACTTTTATATTTTATGTAGTATCTTTCCTCCAAGAAGCTCAAGGCAAATTTTACAAATGTGAGCAATCTCCTTTTATCAGAATGTTCTGGTTTGGAGAAGGAAAAAATGTAGCACTACTTTCCCGCCTCTGTATGGCCCACCAAAACTCAAACTGAACACCCTTCTCCTCTCTCTTTCTCTTGGGTTAAGGGTTTTTATTTTATTTGGAGGCTTAACAGGAACACCTTAAACTTTGAATCACCAGTGAGAAGGCGGAAACATTAAAACAAAACGCAGCAGAGAGATCTTCAGGAAAGGCAGCATAGGCACAAGGCAGCCTGTCAAGAAATTCTGTAGGTGGTTGTGAAAAACCTCTGCGATGCTCTTTAGTCAACACAAGTGGGTCACTTAATTTTTCCAAGTGAATGCCTTTAAAGGGGGGCTGCAGTCACAGTCTCACCAGCCAGAGTTTCTCATTATAGGAGATGTGGGCCAGTCTAGGAAATGTTTATTTTGTAACCAACCCCTGAGGCAGTGGAGGGAACTGTTTACTATTCCTTCTTGTTCTCTCATGTTTTTTATTTCCTCTTAATTAAAGAAATCGCTGTTGAACTTCAGAAACCTCTCCAGCAAAAAAAGAAATTAGAAAGAAAGAAAAAAGGAAGAAAGAAAGAATGAGGGGCCGGCCCCGTGGCTGAGTGGTTAAGTTCACGTGGTCTGCTTCGGTGGCCCAGGGTTTCACTGGTTCAGATCCTGGGCATGGACATGGCACTGCTCATTAGGCCATGCTGAGGGGGCATCTCATATACAACTATGTACTGGGGAGCTTACGGGAGGAGAAGGAAAAAAAGAAAAAAAAAAAGATTGAAAAACAGATGTTAGTTCAGATGCCAATCTTTAAAAAAGAAAAAAAGAATGGAAGGAAGGAGGGAGAGAAGGAAGAAAGGAAGGAAGGAGGGAAGGAAGAGGAAAACGGGAGAGAATAGGGTTGACAAGCCATGTCTTTTGCTCATTTATTCCTAAGAATTATTTCCAAAAGAACAAGTGCAATCTTCAGTGACCTGCTTAGGAGTGTGTATGTGTGAATGTGTGCGTGCAGGCTGGGGTAGAAAGCAGCACTGCACACATGAGCATCCTGTGTAAGCAACGTCAACATGTCCCACTGGCTTGCTCTCTTCACTTGCTCCCAGGCAGCAGCGTGTGGCACCAGCCCAGAGCCCCAGCTCGGGGCCGCAGAGAAGACTTTCCTTCTCAGCGATTTGCTGAAGGGGAATGAAAGGTGAAATCCAGTGGAATCACACACAAAAAATTAAATCATTTATAAGCTATTAGAAAACTCTAAATTCTGAATTTAGTATGGATTTCATTTTAGTTTGCAAAATAATTAGCCAATGAAACCATACCATCGGAAGGGAGTGTTTTCTTGTCTTTTCATTCTGGTCAGCAACAAATTATACCAAAGGAGACAAATACCTCAAAGAAAGAAAAATCTGCATGAGGCCCCTCTGAGGGGGTCTGTGATCCTAAAACATATACACAAGCCACATTGAAAACGCAGAACTCATTCATATTCCCATCTGCCCCAGAGCTACCAGCTTCTTAAATATTCAAAGTAGATGGCTGATGCACGCACATTCTTAATTTTACAGAGAGTTTAGAATGATGGGAATGTGAAATGCATCCAAAAATTGAGATTCTGATTTAGAAAATACCAGTTATTAGATCTCTGAAGTAGAGAGGTGATAGAAACAATTGTAACCTTTGCTTTATGTCATAACTGTGCTCCTGATAAGTTCTACAAAAATGAAATTAGTGGTCTTCTATTTAGAGGTGTGTTAGGAAGTTTTAAGTAAGGAAACATTCTGCCCTCTTAGATTCAGAATTTGTACTTTCACATGTATTCTGAGAGCCTTGATAGTTTGTCCCCAAATCATTTCCTCGGTCCCAATGGACTGGAAACAGGCTCATTGTTTCTTGAGCAGCGCTGTCTTGTATGGCTGTGCAGGCTGGAGGGGGCACAACTCCGTGAGTCACCATTCACACGGACCACTGTGCAAATGTTGACCTCTAGAATAGACCAATGCTTAGGATGTGATAATCACACTGAGAAGGCACTCAGATTCCTTCTTGGTGGAATACAGTGGTGTAAAATTCACGCTAGTAGTAAATTGAGATCTACTTCCTAATATAATCTGAATAATTGAAAAAAAAGACTTCTAAGCACTTTATGCCAGGAACCAAGAAGTTGAGTAACAATTTATCCCCAAATATATCCAACATTTTCTCTTTCTCTTTCTCCTCTTTCATACTTCCCTTAAATGAAAATAGTAATCCTGTGGCAAATTTGTTTATAAAGCAAATAATCATTTTGAAATACCAATAATGAAGTCTAGTTTCTCTTTGATGCGCATTACATATATTTTGGGCTGGTTTTTAAGAAAGCTAACATTTTACTATCAAATTATTTATACTTTAAAAGCATTTGATGTAAATTGTTTTATGTGATTCTTATGACAATGCTGTGGAAAAGGAAATGTGAGCACCACCATTCCCTTTTAAGAACAAGAAAGTTATTGCTCAGGAAAGTAACTGCCTTATTCAAGGTCACCCAGAAAGTAAGGACAGAGCTAGGATGAAAATCCAGCTCTCCTAATCTCTACATGCAGGATAATTGTTTAAATTTGTATGTTAAATAAGAAAAAATTAATACATATATATATATGATTACCAGGTAATCATATATGATTTTTTTTCTTTCTGTCCACTTTTTTCTCTGTCCATTTTCTCTCTGTTAGTGGAATAGTGAAATTGGAAACATATCTGTCAGATACTGAAAACAGGGAAAATATGTCTTTCTGGGTTAAAAAAGACTATTAAAGAGAGTACAAATATTATGTACCGGAGAATTAATGAAATAGTTATCAATGGTCCTAAGTCCACTTTTCTCATGCTGGCACAGATTCCATAGGATTGTGTATATAAATTGTCAAATGAAATCAATAAATCTAATAAACCCCTCCTCTGAAAACAAAAAATCAATGGATATCAAAAAGTGAAACGGGGTTGTCGGTAACTCTTTCTTGTTAATAGGCTTTTCTAATTACAGAGTACTTGGAGCTTTGTGACGTCTGGAAATCTTAAAGGAACTTGGCTCTACTCAGTGATTGAAGTGCAACAATGCTGATTGAATCATTTGTCATCTTTATGTCTGTTAGTGACTCCAGTGAGTTAAAATGTCATGTGGGGAATAAGTGATCTTCAGGAGAATCTAAAGGACCCGTTTCCGGGCTTAGAACCGGTTCCTCAGGCTCTGCAGGACTGACCTACATTGCTTTTTAATGCATCTCCTTGGACAAAGGTAATTGTAATATTACCACTGACCTACCTATTACTTAACCTCATTTATTGAATACCTTCCATGTGCAGCATATTTTAATAGATAAGGAAATTAGAGTAAAAAGGAAGAAGGCTACTTTATATGAACATTCAACTTCTTATTACAGAAATAACCCACTAATTTATGGCTCAATGTATACTACCTGCTTTTTAAAGTCATAAGTACCTTTATGAAGTAAATGCATTTAATATACATTGTCGTGAAAATTTTGCTAAATAACACATGAATAGATACCAAAAGCATATTTTAAACATATATGAGAACAACTTATTTTATGGAAGATCACACAAACGTGATCTCATGACATTTGTCATTCAAGATTTTAAGCTTTTTCACAGCTTTGTATATTATAGGTCAGCATAAAATGAAATTTAAAAAACTATGTGCAGCTACCATCTATCTCAGAATAAATAATGAATTATATGAAAGCGATAAATTTCAATTTTCATTAGGCCAGTAATGAAGGTTATATATTGACATATTGACTCTATTTTTTCTCCAGATTTTCTTCATAAATATCTCACTGTAGGCGCCTGCAGGAATAAGGCTGAATCTCAAAAATCAGACACGTTGGACTTGGAATACTGTCCACATTCTGATTCCAATCTGTGCTTCAATCTGAACCGCTCGGCTCTGCAGTTTGTTGGAATCCTCCTAAGACTGGAATTTCCTGGGAGATATCCAGTACTTTTCAGGCTATAAACAGCAAAACAAACTGTCTTTCTTGTAATATGTTATGTCTAGTGCTAACTGAATTCAAGAAGTTTATAGGTATGGGGAAAGTAACTCAATTTTTTTTGCAAACTTACAAATTTGATTCAGTTTAGATTTTGGCCAAAGATTCATTTCAGTGATATAATTTTTTTTGCCATTAGTTTTAAGAGTGTTAAATATTGTCTAAATAAGAAACTATTATTCTGTATAACAAATTATGGCAAACATTCCCTGTGATTGATTTTTCATCCTAGTAGGGGCTTATTTCATCATAGATAGGGGCTCCATGTCAATTATACGTATGTATCTGTGAGGATATATATTTACATGTGGAGACGTATATAGATAGATAGATAAATTCAGTTTAATTTACAAATTCAGTTTAATTTCCAGATGACGGTCTTGAGAACATAAGTCATATGCTGAAGACGGCAAAGTGATAGCTAAACGTGGCTGGGTACTTCACTGAACCATAACGCTACCATACCTGCCTTGGATACTCTCCTTTTGAATGTCTTTAACATGCAAGAGAAATAAACTATCTTGTTAAGCCATTATTATTTGTGGGATGTGTTACATAGATATTAAGTACTCAGATTTTGAGGGTTGGAAAACTGGTGACCATGATATGTGGTTGCAAACATTTGGTCAAGTTTTTGCCTGCTACATCTTGGAGACCACATGCTCACACAAGGTATAGTCATTGGAGGAATGGTGGAGAAAATTCAAAATGTTAGCTTGTTTTGATTGTTTCTCAATGTTTTCATCAAGAAAGGTAAACTCGGGCCAGAACCAATCCGTCAGAAAGCAAAGATGCACGAGACGAAGGGAAGCACTTTTTGCCTTCAGCCTGTAATCTAAGTTTGATTTAAAGTCCTAATTTGGAAACTAGTAGGGCTGACAAAACAAAACCACACTCATACACCAAATTGAATTACTTTCCTTTAAGATTTCTCTACCAGAAGATGCAGCCCACCAGCAAAATTCCTACTCAGGATGTTGGATTTTACCTTTGTTTCAGAGGATCTCAGAGTACATGTCAATATCAGTGCAGATGCTGGTAAATTAAGGATAAGAATCTGCAGATTAAAAACCACGTCTGGATATGATCTTGACCTATAGTTACTCCAACATGGAACTGACCATACACATACGAAGTCAGAAACTTTTGTGAGTGGGCCACAGTGACAACTACCAAGGTCCTGAGGCAGAAGAGAATACCAGGGTTCTCCGAAGGAAAGGAGGGATTGAACAGCAGTTTTGGGAGCTACATAAAAACAAGCAAGGCTAGAGTGTCCTTAGTAGCCAGCCACATTGGCGTGGTATTGCAATTTGGGTACCAACGGCTGAACAAGGGAGTGTGAACCTAGATGCCTGACATGTTTGATGTCCTGGTAGAACTCACTACTGTGGCCCATGTAGGGCCTGTAACCACTGTGGCAACCCCAGGCTTATGAGAGCATTGGAGCTAGTCTCTGCCATCAACACACTATAGTATACAGTATAGTATATATACATAGTATATAGTATACAGTATAGTATATATATATAGTATATAGTATACAGTATAGTATATATATATATAGTATATAGTATACAGTATGGTATATATATATATAGTATATAGTATACAGTATAGTATATATATATAGTATATAGTATACAGTATAGTATATATATATAGTATATAGTATACAGTATAGTATATATATATAGTATATAGTATACAGTATAGTATATATATATAGTATATAGTATACAGTATAGTATATATATAGTATATAGTATACAGTATAGTATATATATATAGTATATAGTATACAGTATAGTATATATATAGTATATAGTATACAGTATAGTATATATATATAGTATATAGTATACAGTATAGTATATATATATAGTATATAGTATACAGTATAGTATATATATAGTATATAGTATACAGTATAGTATATATATATAGTATATAGTATACAGTATAGTATATATATATAGTATATAGTATACAGTATAGTATATATATATATAGTATATAGTATACAGTATAGTATATATAGTAGCAGAAAGCACTAGCAAAATCAGTCTGCTTTCTGATTCATTTCTCCCTGCATTGAAGATCTGGGGAAAAAAGTGAAGCCAATTTGGACTGAGTAAGATCTGGCATTCAGAGAAAAGGTGTAGTTGGAAAGAGATGCTGGACTTTCTACTAGTAAGAATGTGGTAGTTTGAGAAAGTACTTGAAAATGTTTTTGAAAAGTGATCATATTTCCATGTCACATTGATGAAGCTAGCTATTCTGAGTACATTAAAAAACAGCTTCTACCACCTAAAAAGTTTGAAAATCCCTACTATACAAATAGGTTTTTTAACGGAGATGTGTGGGGTTCAGGTTCAAGAAAAAGAAATTGTGAAAGTGATATTTTAAGTAAGCCAGTCTGATGCATAGTCTCGGTTAGAACAGTGCTTCCCAAACTTAAGATCACAGTTCACTCAGAAAAAAAAATATTATAGCCCATTGTGTGTACAGGTGAGGGGGCTGCTCTTGCTTGAGCCGTGGTGTGCCAGCCCAAAAGCCTGGAAAGATCAATATTTTGAACACATCTGAAATCTTCCTGGAGCGTAGGCCAGTGCATGCCGGATGGAAACATCTGTGTTAAAGGTTGACCTGATATGGGGACAGATTTGGTGAGAAATACTATACAAGGAATATGGAAAAATGTTTCCAGCAACTACCCTCAACTCAGGTGAGCTGAGTTTGGAACAAGATGCATATTTAGTCCTGGATAAGTTAATTTGAAATGATGGGGAACATTCAAGAAGAAAAGTCCTTGAGGAAATTGGGAGAATGGTGAGAAGTAAGTAACTTTCATGAGAAATATTTGTTTAATGCAAAGAGTTACTGTAATTGCTGGTGTAATGATGCAATGACAGCACGCCAACATTGTCCTCAATAGTCTGGACTTGAAGGTCTAGAGGACACCAGTTCGAATCCCAGCCCCTCCATGTGCAACTTGGGGCACATGACAATACAACAGTGCCCTTATCTTTTAAAAAGTTGATAATAGTAATACCTACGTTCTAGGCGATTGTGAGTTTTAATGTGATAATTTATGTAAAGTCTTTGGCAGAGAATTTGGTACTAAAAAGGATCGCAATAGATGCTAGTTGTTTCCAACTACAAAGTCTCTTTAGAAGTTTTCGATAAATTTAACCTGTGACAAATCAATGGAACTGTCATAGACCAGGTGTAAAATGAGAGATTAAAAGAACAAATAGATATGCAATAGTGAACAATCTTTCTCCATTAGCTTTCTCTTCTTGTTTCCATCTCCATCTGTCTCTTCCCACTCCTTTCCTCCCCTTCCTCCTCTACCAAACCCCTTATTCAGAATTAAGAATTCTGGAAATTATTTAATAGCCATAATAGTCCTGGAGACTACAAAGTGCTTTTTATATTTTTATATATATATGTATATAATTTGCTTCCTTAGTTCTTTAGTTTCTGTTAACTTTCTTTCCTATTCTTATCCTAAATAGGAGCATGAGTCTGTTGTCTTTTATCCCCGTGACTGGTCTCAACCAGTCTCATTCATATTTTAAGTCTTGTATCTAGTTCATGGAGAAAAGGATAATAATTCAACTGGATTCATCAAGATAGATGACTCCAGTCATTCAAACATACGAAACACCCACATGCGTGCACAAAGACACACTTACTTTGGCATTGATTATTTTTTCCAAAACTTCTGACTACATTTTCCTCATTTATGGCAAACGTACATGTACCTTAATCCTGGAGTTACCTCAAGTCACAGATCACTCTAAGCTGCCTTATCCTCATAAACCTTATTTGCAAGCTCTCATAGCTTGCTGCCATTCTTTCCTATCCACCTGTCCTTCTTTCTTTAAGTTTTGAGTAAAACTAACCCATTTTTCTAAGAGCTCTGAAAATTTAATGAGACGCATTTTTCCAAGTTCAAGGACTTCCTCTGCATCACTTCTTGCATATGTTACATGTGTTAGAGTTTCTCCTGCAGAAGCATTTCCTTTAGTCCTTCCACTTTAGAGTTCCCTCGGCTGAAGAGTGTTATCGTCTTCTGTCAGATAAGCGATTTACTGCCTGTGCTTTGTGACTCTCAAGTGTCAAGAATTATCTCCGAGTGTCATGAAATCCTTTAAAAGTTTCAAAACATCAACATAAACCCACTTTGATGTTAATAAGAAATGTTTGCCAAGATGCTTTTTGGAAAGTATTGTAAAAAAAAAAATGTTTTTTTCTTATCAGAATAGAACATTTTCAAATAATTTCAATGTGTAACTTGGAAGAAGCTGCTTTTGTGATCATTCTGAAATATTTTTAAAGGAAAAATTTTTTCTCATCCATCAGGTCATGTTAATCAACATCTTATATTGGTTGTACAATGTGAAAGGTATGATATTCACTTAGAATTACCAAGTTTTAACAGGGCTGCATTTAAATGAGGAAATTTAAATCTTGAAGGTATTTTCCCACTTTTATTATTTGGTAAAAATCTGACTGTCATACATCCAGATGAGATTTGTTTTCCCATTTGTCTGTTGTGATTTGATTTTGCACTAATTTGAATCCTCTTTACTAATTTCCCTCCAAATTTGTCCATAATTCGAACACTTGTTTCTAGGTGTAATTCTCTTGTAACTAATGTGCAGTTTCCCATCCCAGTAGAAGCACATTCCTGGAATTAATGTCTCTCCCTTGGGAATTGAAAGGAGGGAAAAGTTCTTCAAGGATCTTTATGGGACAGAAAAAGAGAGACAATAACTGCCTATTGAATTCCTTGTTTTTTTCTCCTTGAATCCCATTTTAATCAATGCAGAACTTTGTCTTTTATCCATTATGAAGTTATTCATTTTTATTTCTGTTCACAGAGAATTTACTCAGAAATTGTGTATGGGTTTAATTATCAGTATTTCTAATCTACATGTACTCAATTATATGTGCCATGATAGACACTCATCTTTTGAAAATATAGCTTTTTATGGCAAATATTCTAAGATGTGATGACATAAGATACTCTCGAGAAAAATGTTTGCATTTATATTCTTTAATTTCTTTGTAACTCTAATTACCTATTGATTCATTGTAGCCTTTTTTCCCAAATGTTTCTGTTATGTCTGCTTCAATATTTGCATTTCTGGCTTTTCTTTGCTACCACTATTTGTAGAAAGTAGCCATAGGGAAGGGACCTGTAATCCTTGTGAAATTGAAGCAAATAAATCATTTGCCTGTTTGAGGAGGGGAAGAACAAGCAATTTCCTCACCTTCATTGATTCTCCTCTTTTTTCCTGCTGCTTTGATATATCTAACAGCTCCTTCATAGACTTCCTCCTTCTGTAGAGCTAAAATAATTTCTCATTAGCCAGGCAGTCAACACAAAATTAATGCCACTGAAGCATTAGCTAGAGGGAAGGGTGGGGGTTTAGGTGACTGAGGGGGCCAGTTTAAAAAAACTAGGAAGCAAAACCTTTACTCTCAAGAAGGTGAAATATTAGGGCAGCAGACACATGGGAAGCAATGACTCTAAGCAATGTGTCACTAGTGTAAACGGACATAGGACAGATTGAGAAAGCAACACTGTGAAGGGAGAATGCGTGTGGGAGGAGATGCCAATCCTGAAGGTGACTTTGCTGTTGCTTATCAAGACACTCACTCATCCCCACGGGTGACTGGAAAGGAAGGACTGGACGTGCAAATCAGGGGAACATACATGAGTCCCACATAAATTCACTTAACTTGTTGGAAATACAATGGGAAATGATACAAGTTTCATTGTTTTTGGAGGAGAGTGGGTAATGAGGAAAAGAAATCAAGTGAGGAATGTACCATGGCCCTTAGTGCATCAGACTCCCTACACATCACTCATCAATTTGATCTTCACAAATATTCATGTTATTCTCACTTTGTAGATAATCAAACTGAGGATCTGAGAGATTAAATAATTTGACCAATGCGCGCACAAGTGGCATATGGTGGGTCCAGGAGTCAGTCTCACTCTACGTAGGTTGTAGCTTCTAAACGCATCGCCTTTGATGTGATTATATAATGATCTTCTTGGCCACATTTCATGTTACCAACAAGTGTACATTTTTTACTTTTGTGTTTTAAAGAGAAATGTCCACCACCTTCACCCCTTAGAGCAAAACGCTAATATCAGCAAATTAGTGGATCAGAGCAAAGAAATACAAAATCACTTAAAAAGTAAAAATTGTACACAGATCATCAGTATTTGACTATATATTTTGAAAGTATTTATGTATCTAAGGAAAAGTGTATAATTGGAATATTGTTCAGCTATAAGGAAGTAGAATAAGTCCATCACTGGCAGTAACCACTCTAGCACTCTCGGGGGGAAGTTACCTGGTCTGAGAAATTAGACTGTCCAGACTCAGTGGTCCAGACGCCTCAGGCTCAACAATCAGACGTCCTCTTCATCTTTAAAGCCCTCTTTTTCTCTCTTTCTGATTCACTGCTCACCAAGGCATCTTAGTTTGAATCCCCATAAAACTACAGAGAATGAGCTGATCGCTTCAGCAGTTACACTTCTCACTGGATCTTAATAAGTTGGGATCGACTTTGTACATTCTCTGGGAACGTGGCTGCTATGAGTTCGCTCTTCAGCAGAGGCTCACTGTTGGGGTGTGGAAAGGCCGAGTTCCTGGATGGGCACTTCCGAGCAGGGGCGTCCCCCCTTAGGGGACTTTCAGCCACGAATGGGAAATCCCAAGGGAGTGTTGTGTTGAGAATGACTTTTCATCTTAGAACCTTTGCAGTGATATCACAACACTTAATCATGTTGTGTATTCAGATTTTTAAGTTACAACATACTATATATTGTGCCACCTTTACAGGAAGGATTTAAATAACTATTGTCTGTGTAAAGAGGACGGAAGTAAAATGTTACATGACTGTGAATTAGGCCAGAATTTAATGTGCAAACAATTTATGTGGAAAATCTTTAGATACTGACATGTATGCCGAAACCTCTTTTCTATAGTTTTTTTCCTATATTTGGATAAATACCGAATAATGGTAATCGTTTATGTGCATCTAATAGTTTTAAATGGTGTGACCTTTTGCTCAGGCTTCTTTTTATTAGGGTTAGCTTATTTGGAAATGTGAGTGACTCGTCAACTGTTACCTTATCAGGATGTACTTTTCTTTGGAAAAGGTTATTTCTATTTTTGGATAGATTTTGCAGAACAGAGATGGAGTGGCAGGAGGGGAGGACATTTTAAATGTAGAAACATGAGAAAACCGAGTTTGTAAGCAATTCAAGGGGCCCCTTTTGGGAGAGGAAATGGCCAGAGAAAAAAGAGAGAGAGAATATGCTAAGGAAAAATGAGAAAAAGAATGTTCGAAACGTTAGCTGTACAACACATGATAAATATCTCTTGGGTGTTTGAGAATTTATTAAAACAACGGAATAACTCGTTTATTTCTGTCCAACTTTCTTGTTTCTCTCTATTTATCCTTACTTGCTAAATCATTGTGTCCTTACATCTGGAAAGTACGTCTGGCAAGAAAACGTTTATGATTCTTTTGCTGGTATTCAGAGTAGAATTTCCTGACCTGCTGCCCAGCCGCATATAGAGATGGGCTTGTCCATTGACGGGCCTTTTTGGTGTTGTTTGGAAATGACTTTAGGACCAGAATTCTCCTGAGAAAACAGGAGCCTGTGTAAGCATTCCCTCGATTATAGCATATTCATGTGCATTTTTATTATCATTTCAGCCATTTTACATGGTCATTAATTACTACAAAATTGAACTTTACTTCATTTTGGAATCCTGAAGCTATTACTGTCACTGTATTTCTTTGAAATATAAATATTCCCTGACCAATATTGTGTCCCTTTTACCAGAGGTGGAGAGTTCTAGTCTCAAGTTAATCATCTGTTTATTTAAATGATGACTATGGTCCTCAGAAGGGGAGGGAAAACATTTGTGGAATCTGACAGGCTGATGCATGATTTGTGTTTAGCCCTTGTTCATGAAGCTACAGAAACTCTGAGCTGCACAGTTAGGGGTAATCTGTGAGGCCTGGTGGGCAGCCGCCCCATCACAGCCAGCTCTTCTCTGACCACATGTAGAGTGCATGGGATCTAGTCTCCGCATGAGCACATGGAGAAGAAAGATTCCAAATAGTTTATGAAGCAGCGAAGGCCGTTACTGGACAGCTTTGATTGCTAGGCAGTTCTTCAAGATAGTGAACTAAAATCTGACTTACGTCGTTTGTCCTTCCCTGTCCCCTGCAGCAAGATAAAACACAGCAGTTCAGCTTCTATGTAATAGTCCTGAGGGTAGGAGGGCCCATCCAAACTACCCCCAACCGCTGCTGGAGTAGAAGACACCTGGACATATGAAATTGAGCATTTTCAATCCCTTCCAAGGCCATGCGAACCATGATGCAACTTTTGGGCATCTGTTATGTGTCAAACATTGTCAGAGTCTTTGATGCATTTGTTTCCTAATCCTCATCACAACTCTGTACTGTATGTATTATCTTTAAGATACAAACAGCAAAATTGAGAATCAGAATGTTGAATAACCACCTAAGATAACATGGCGGTAAGTGGTGAAGGTGGGAGGTACTTGCAGCTCTGTCTAAATCAAAACATATGTCTTTTTGCCCGCATCACAGTTCCTCTTAGTGTCTTACACTTATTAGCATTTGCTTCCAGAGGAATTATGTTCCTCAGTATATAATTTCTAGACTTTCATCTCCCTGGTCATGGCTTCTCTCCACCCCGTGAACATACTCCAGTATTGAAATGCAGATCCAACTTTGATCTGTGCACATGTGAGCTGACCAGCAGACTTCCCATGAAACAGTACCGTGCCATGTATTTCTATAAATGCAGCCTACTTTTTAAAGCAATATGTCTAAATTTTATTGAAGGAATTCCTATTTTTGTACTACAGTATTTAAAAATGTCAACTTCTCAGAATAATGTTTTTAAGTGTATAAAATAAAATGCATGGAATTACAGATCAACAAATTATATTAAAATGGAGTTATCAAAGTATTGGAAAGGAATTTGTGGTTTAGTATTATACACGTGTATGTATACGTCCCTTTATTAACGTATTATTAACAGGATCTAGTGGTGGCTCCATTAAATGTCTTACTTTTCAAGTAGTAAAGCATAAACACCATCTGAGATATGTGCAAAAATGGTAATGTAATAGGAAAATATCTGTGATTAAATTGTTGACAAAGGTACAGGTACTGCTAATACTACTGTGATATTTTGCCTTCATTCATAAGGATGGAAATGCTAAATTTCAGCCAGAGATTAGTGAAAATAACAATGTATTTTTTTCCCCCTTCAAATCCGTGGACCCTTGAATTCTATCCATGGACAACTTGGACCCCTGTGAATCGGTTAGCTCATCCTTCATCTCCAGTTAACTAAAATTACCAGAGCTTTTTATACAAGCAATACACCTGTGCAATTGATTATTAAACTGACAAGCAAGATTTAATCTTTATCTTTTTAAATTTTGATTTATTATTAAGATCGGCATTTTAATCTATTAAGATAATTTCGACTCTTGTTTGTTGCTACTTCTCCTAAGCTTTAAGATATCCCTTCTATCTTTAGCCAAGTTATCCTTTTAAAACACAATAAGACTGAGCTGTGGACTAAGGACTTGAACAAGATATTAGAAACTATCTTTTTGGTTAATAAAATCCTATTAATAAACACTTTTCCGATATAAGTGTCAAGCGGCTGTGAGTCCACGTAACTGTACAGTCAAGGATGTCATGAGGCCGTATCCAATATCTTTTGCAATTAAGATGCAGTACATTGAGCTTCCAATATGGTCCCCCCTATAAACGTACAATCCAGTCACCTAATAAAAAAATAAAATGAAGGCTAATTTATGTAACTTTCTTAGTGAATCATGCCAGCTCTTAGTGTTCACTATGCTGTTTTCTGAGAGCCTACCTATTTACTGTCCGTTTAACAAATCATTTTAGAAAATGGCTGGGGATCAATTTCAAGCTTACTACTGTGTAAGTTCTGAAATGCATCTCATTCTCTTTTGGGAGAATTAGGGCAACTTTAAGTTGAATATAATTAGCTTAATTCTAAGTATTTTAACTCATTTACAACAACAAAATGTGCTTACTGTCTCCTAATCTAGCCCCTCTGCTTCCTTCCTCCCTCCTCCCTCAGTCTCTCCCTCTTCCTTCCTTCCCTTCCTTGCTTTCTTCCTTTTTTCCTTCCTCCTTTCCTTCCTTCCTTCCACCTTCCTTCCTTACTTCCTTCCTTCCTCCCTCCTATTCTCTCTCTCTTTTTTTCTCCCTCCCTCTGCTCCTGCCTCTCTTCCTCCCTTCCTTCTTTCCTTTCTTTGTTTCTTCTGCATTTATTCAGTGTGAAATCGTGTCAGCTCCTGGAGTTATACAGCTAAGTAAGATGTGTCCCTTGAAGTCAAAGGGCTCACATCTTGCCTTCCATAGAAGCACTGACTTCTTTGGACTTGACATTTTAACAGCTGGTTCATCTTGGGGGAACCAATCCTCTTATAAGGATGAATTTTGTGCTGATGAGTTTTCATCTTTCTCTCCATTCTTCCCAGCTTGAAGAACTGGGTTTGAGTTGTTTTTGATAGTCACCTGTTAACATTAAAGCGTAACTATACTATGTTATATAGTAGACTATGTTATATAGGAAACTATGAAACTAAGCTTTCCTGGTTGTATTTCATTCATCTTCTATCTTTGGTATACATTCATGTTATATATGAGCTGATTTCATAGTTTCCTGTATAACATAATCTACTATATAACATAGTATAGCTATTTTTTCATTAGTTTTCTATTAACTTTATTATTTAAAATTTGTTTAATAATGTATTTAGTGTGCTAAACCTTTCCTAACAAAGACAGCATATAGTTGTTAAATAATATCATGAAAAAAAATGATCAAATTTGCATTATATATAAATTTGCTGATTATTAATGGAAAAAAATAATTTATGAATGAGAAACACATGTAGATTTAGGACAAATATTTAGAAAAGGAACAAAATTGTTAATTTCCCCTTTGTTTTTACTCCTCTTTCTACACTTTGCAAGAATTTTTGATATTGCAATATGCTCCCTTAGAGTTTTCTTGGTATTATTTACTCTTCCCATTGATTTATTCTGAATATATAAAAGTTGATTCGCTGAATATAGAAATACCCTTGTGAAATCTCTCAAACTGCAGTGTGAAAATATTTGTAAATTTGATCAAATAATATTAAATTCATTCCTTTCTCTCCCTCTCTTATTCAGCATCAAAAGTAGCCCAATCACATGATTGTAAGAAGATAAAATATATTTGCAAAGCTAATTTTAAAAAGTGGATATTCTTGCCATTTCCATTTAGGATATGTTTTTGCTCATTTTCGGCACTTTAGATAGCTTTGAAGTTAAAAATAAAACATTGCAGTTCATAAATACATAAAGCAAAGCAATTCTTTTGTCTGTCCCCATGCCTTCCTATCCTTTCACTTCCAATGTGTGCAATTTGGTATATTCCATGACCTAAGAACCCTTTTTTGACCAAATGCAGAGTTTCTGAAAGAACTCCATATGATAGAGAATGTTCACCAATGTGGGGAGCTCAACCTGATCAACTCTGGGTTTCTCAGTGAGCCATGTGATTTCAGATGTCATAACCAGGTCTCTTTCACATATGTGTGTGCGTGTTGTATGCAAACATTTATACAAATCCACATAAACACATTGGGTCCTCCCCCACCCCCTGCGCCCCGGGAAAACAGCCAACGTTTCTCTTTGTCTTTATCTGTCTTCTTGCTCCCTTTTGTTATGCGTGGTTCCCATGGAATTGCCAGAGAGAACAATTAAAACCTAGATATAGTACATTAAATGTTCTCTACAAGTACTAGCAGTGTTTATATGGCATGACCACCCTGGAGGGAATTTTCAACAACTTTCTCAAATCACAGTCTGCTAAGTGCTCCCTTGTTATGTCCACGAGATGAAGTGAAGTGAAGCATTAAACATTTATTGGATCAATCAGAAGATACTTGATTTCAACTTTCATGTATTTCGTCATCTTTTGTTCAAAATATGGGAATCATTTTAGGTATAAGAGTTAAAGTACCTGAATCATCATGTATTTACCTTCTATATTTATTTGAACATTTAATTAGCTTCTAGGATATTATTTTCATTTTTCTGTAAAATGTTTCCCTAGTAAGGTATTTGCTGCAGTAGCCAAAAGAGCAGGGGATGATCTTCTGCCTTCTTTACTGGCATAAGTTTACATTGTAGATCTACTTACGGAATCTTAAGCATTTTTCTATGTACAATCACGGTCAAGGCTTATTAGACGATGATATTGGTCACCTTCATAGCAGTATTTGAGAGGCTCCAAGAAAAGTCTACCAAATCATCAACAGCCTGTGGCAAATGCCTTAATTCCACCATTAGTTTTTGTAATCCTTCTTCAAATTCTTGCGTGAAGGAATACATTAAGATATAAATTACCTAATGGGAATTCATTTTATTAAATCAGATTTTCTTTCTCTGAAGCAGGGATGTTGGGTCAGAAATCAGATCTTGGGCACTTGGGAGGTGAAGGAACACTAGGAAAGTGACTAGTGAAGAAAGAGCAGGGATGAAGAACAGAGACAATTTGGGGCTATATAATGATTTCAACTATCTGATAACCTCTTACCCAATTCCTGTAAATCCATATGACTGAGTCTTCAAAGGAGGAGGAATCCATGAGGGAAGCATGTTAAGGTGTGGCCCCAGAGCACAGTAGAATGGGCATTTTTATAAGAAACGTAAGTGAAATGAGAGAAGCTTAGATAAATCTGGACATATTTTAACTTTATTTTAGAAAAAAATCTAGATTGCATATCTTTGAGTATTAACACTTTCCAGAACACGCAGGTGGGGTTGAGAGGAGAATTCTAGGGTAGGCTTAGTCACACAGCCTCATTTCTTTCTAAGTCTACATGAGTACTTATTTAACATCTTCTCCATATAAAGTCCAAGTAAAGTCCTTGTAGTATCTACATTACCACTCTGTCATTAAGTCTCTCCTTTGGGTGAAATCTCTCTCAGATTCACTGCCACTGCTTCTCTTGACCTCCATAAGCAGGAAATATCCACGTACTGCTGAGTTTTCAGAATCCTTGCCACCTACAGCTGCCAAATGCGATGACTGCCTCAGCCTTAAGCACCGGTCTCAGACACGTTCTGAACCAGGAAAACCCAGCCATGTGAGATGTCAATTTCTCTACAGAGAGAAGTAAGGTAGAATTCTGACTTAAAGCACAATCTTCTGATGAAGGTTTCTGACCTGTGCTTTAAAGACTCTGTTCCTTGAACTACTTGGAGTCACATCCCTAGCAAATTCTGAGTTTCACAGTCTGGCAATAAAGGATGCAAATTAAAATTGCACTAAGTTCTTTTCGTCTTCTCTAAAGCCGCTTCACAATAGCTTGTAATTGGTTTGGAGGAGGTGTTTTAAAAATAACCCTATGATATTCACTTAAAATAATGCTAAGGATGCTTTACAACACCTAGAGGACCACACAGCACTTGAAAGTTGATTATCTTTTTTCATTTTGCACTTGTTGTCTCCTGCTGTAAGAGTAACAGTGCAATTTGGGAATCCTTCTGGGCCTCAAATATTGTATCTACCAGTTACAAAGTACAGTGGAGTTAATTGCTGTCTAATCTATTTGATCAAGCTTAGCAGCTAACCTAGAAAATTGGCCTTCTCAGATGATTCTTTACGTGACTTGTCTGGTACTTAACTGCATCAACTAACCTAACAGAAGAGTTTCAACAGCACATTGTTCTGTGGTCTATTTCAGCTAATTCTCCATTTTTCAAGCTAAAACAGGGTGAGTAATTGAATATTGTCCTTTTGTTGATGGGAATAGTCAACTTTAAAATGTTCAGAGGTCCACTGGGCTGAACTGCAGGAACACCAGGAACCCTTGAAGAGGCAACGTAAGTGCCGGGGACGTGGAGAATTCACTCCTTACACCAGTTTACAGGATGACTGCTCTCTGTTATTTTTTTCTGTCCCCTTTCTAGGAAAATGCAAAAAGTACTTTTCTTCACACCACTGGAGAAATTACCTCAGGATAAATTGAATCTTGTTTACACTCCAGTGGTTTTATGTAATCAATTTTTTTAAACCTGAGTTTCAAACTGCAACACTTCAATAAGATCAAAACTCCGTGTAGTTCCAGGGGTCCTCCTCTTCCCAAACGGGTTAAGTAAAGAGTGGGGTCACTAAAACTGTAAGTTTTGGCCCAAATTCAGGCTCTGCCTTTTACCCACAATGTGGCCTTGAACAAGTCACTTCTACTCTCAATATCAGTACCTTCACTGGGCATAATTATACTACCTCAGTTTGCTTGTCCGTTTTGTGAAAGTCAAATGACACAGTGTGAACGTGCTTTGTAAATTCTAAAATATTAACAACCTCAGTGATGATTTTGACGATTCTTGTTCTCTTCTCCATAAATTGGTCAACAGTCTCCCCAACGAGCAACTCTCTTTGTAAGCTTTATTGCATCCACAATAGCTGGATGATGGGAAAAGGAGGACAAAGGAGGCTGTCAAATGACACAAAGAGAACAGTGAGGACACAGGAAGAAAGACCGGCATATGGTGAGGTGGGGGAGGGGCAAGGCACAGAAGATACTGGTCAGAGAAGAAACACACACGCACACGCATCAACCATGCAGCCATAGAAGTAGCTCTTACATGTAAAAGGTGGATAGTAGGGTTGAAATGTCTCTGAATGACCTTTTTTGCCAAATCTTGCCTTGTGTATCCAATTGTCAATTCCAAATTGGCAGCTACAGTCATGACTATTTAAACAAATTTTAAACAAATTTAATCTCTGTCTCATTTTGTAGGTGTAAAGAGACCTTTGAATGATATCCTCCAGATTTGTTCTTAAGTCTTTGTGTGTAAGTAGCCATTAAACAGGCTGGTCCTCATGTCCATCAGATGCAGGGTGTAAGGTGATGCTCTAGATTCCTGGGTGTGTAAGCAGTTCTGGAAATACCCCCCCAGATGGCATTACCAATAAATTTCATAGCCTCCAGGTGTGCTCCTAAGATTTTTTGAGGTTCTCATTATAAGGCAGATTCCCGGGAGCTTCAAACTGACCACATCAATGTCAGTTTGGGTAGAGCTTGGGAATCTGCATGCTGAACAAGATTTTTTTTTAGGCGATTGCTGCCCACACACCAGGATGAGACCCCATGATCCAGTCAATGTGGGCACTGCTGCAGGGCTGAGAGCAGGTCAGCCTCAGGGGCAGCAGCTCCAGGCTGACTGGGACCCCCAGGATCCCGGGCAGTTGGCTCAGAGCCTTTTCCCTGAAGGGTAGGTAATGGGTTCTCAATCTCTCATCCTCTATCAGTCTCTTTCAAATTAGAAGTTCACAGCAGCCCCATGGGCAGTTTTCTCTTGGTTTCATTCCCTTTCATTTTTAATATTGAATCTTGCTCAAATGTCTCCATTTCAGCCTGCTGGTTTAGTTTTGGTTACAGTTGATGAGTCATAAAAAACAAGAGGCGTTTTTTATCTGCAACGTTTGATGTGCTCTAGGACTATTATTTGTGTATTTGGGCTAAAGGAACATCTTTTCACGATTTGGGAGAAATGCAGAAGAGAAAGAAGACTTGATATTTAGCACAGGAGCTACTGTCATGCATCAATCTACATCAAAAGAACCCGTGGCTTCCGGCCCGCCCCCTGCTCTCTGTCTGGAGCCTTCACAAGCCTCAGACCAAGCTCAGCCAAAGGAGATGTGCGGAAGTGTATTTTTCACAGGAATTAACTCTTGCAGCCAAACAGGCACATCAGTTGCTTTAGATCCCTTACCTCATAATGGTCATATTGTGCTTTCCTCGTCCACACTGGTGCTCTGCTTTGTTATAACTTTGCAATTCAATGAATGTTTTGCAGGTGAGAAAAAAAAAAAGCCCATGGAACCTTTATTGCTTTATTAAAAAAAAAATCTGCAGAGCAAGAAAGAATGTGACTGCATTTTTATTTATGGTCAATAAGCCCAGATGAATATGTGGTAAACGTTGCTGAGATTGTCACAAAGCAAATCACCATGTCACAAGAAATATTATTAAATTCTATAATTTCCTTTTCTGAAAGTAGTTTCTCTGTATGGAGTTGGAGAAAGAAAATTACATTCAATATTCACCTTAACTGAAAAGCAGCTGAGTGTGGTGGCTGATATCCTATAAATAGCAGATCTGTGACCTCATTCCTGTTCTTTTCCCTTGCTGAGCTGTTGCCAGTTTCAAGTGGAATAGAAAACTGTCAATCATCTGGTGAATCTGGGCGTATAGTCCAGCTTACTTGGATCCCTCTGGCTGGGCCTTGTTTTTCTGTAGTCATTCGGTCTGTGCCTCCACATAAGTGAAAGCAGCCTGTGGTCTGTGTCTGTTGCTTTTTGCCTACATCGCCCAGGTAATTGCTGCTGTGTGGCAATAGCCTACTGTGACCTCGGAAAACTGCTGAACCTTTTTGAGCCTCAGGTTATCCATCTGCAAAGCGAATATTGTAGCTGCCTCTCCCTCCTTTCAATGGAACGCTTTGAGAATTGATTAGATAGTGTGCATAAAGCAAGTTGACCTCCTGAAGAAGGAACACAATGTATGATTTTACTTCTGGTCTCAAAGCTTCTAGGCCAGGCTTCTCCAGCACAACGTGGTCATTATCTGTGCTTTGGGACTGCCTGGAGAGGAAATTCACACCATTCAGGGCAAAACAATCCACTCCAGTTTCTAAATGGTGGGGATTGTCTATCTACGGAGCACAAATCAACAGATGGTTGCCAACCTTCCACTTGATTTTGCGGCTCTTTAAACTGTATTCCTTAGAACTTCCACTTGCAGACAGCTTCGGGAGACGTGGAGGGATGCCTGAAGGACAGTTTGTCATGCAACAGATCCGGCCCGTATGAGACGTGAGGGTCTCATGTCTCTGCTTCTTACGAGAAATTGTTAAATTAACGTGTAAAGAGACACACAGGGTCACTCTCTCAGTAATTGCAAGGGCTTTCATCGTTTCCCATGTTTGTGGATCTCCTACTGATGTCAACATTTTGAAACTTCATTGTTAAGTGTATTTTGCAGAATTTGAGCACAATCCTGTTTCATGTTGAATTTCAAGTTCCTTTTTTTCAGAAGACGGAAGACAAACCTGAACCAAGGTTTTGGGGAAACAGAGACTGAGTTCGTTTCTGATTTTACTTTACAATCTTTCCAGAGATGTGTAACGACGCAGAACTTTGTACTTAAGGCTGGCATAACTTATTTATTCTTTCTTTCCCCTTTTCTTCCTTGGGCATGCACACAAACACATATTTACTAGTTAGCTTCTGGAGTTTTCATTTATTTAGCAAATGCCTTGCTTTACTGAACATTTGACTATTTCCTTGGACCATTTTGTTGCAAGAAATAAACGTGTTCTTTAAACGATTTATTTCTTTTTTTTATCAACTTGGGAACAAAAATAAAATTGACATTCTCAGAAAACAAAGGTGCTGTGGGACTTGAAAACATTTACTCTGAAATAGAAATTTGTGTTTACTTAGAGCTCAGTTTCTGTGGAAAAACAAACATCATAGATCCTCAGAAAAAGAGGAGAAGCCCCTTGCTGGCACATTCTCCCCTTGATGAATGATGTAGTCTTGGCAGGGCAGCTTCAGAAATGGCAATCAGGAAACGAATGCGTCAGGTTTTTTTTCAATAAAATACCTTTTAAAAGAGAAAAGAAACCTCAAAATTCAAGGAATTGCATTTGAAGCTGGTGAAACATAATTGTGTGAGTTCATTCTTTGAAAAACAAAGAAAATGGGGTTGTCCCTTGGTCTCATTCCTATGACATCAATCTGATTCAGAGGACGCCAGGTCACAGGCACCGGGTGGCGTTCTGTTTGCGAACACCAGTGGGAGTAGGCTTCTCTGTTTCCTATGGGATCGTACAAGCCTAGCACTGGCATGAGCCGAGAACTACAAACCAGTGAGGTGCACTGAGATGGGAGTATAAGTCTAGGCATCCTAAGACTTATGAAACATTCAGTGGGCCAGGCACAGTGCGTTACATGTATTAACTCAATTTATCCTTGGTTTGGCCTTACAATAGTCTTTATTATACAGATGAGGAGATGGTACAGAGTGGTTAAGTCACTTGCCAAAAACCACACAGCTAAGGAAGAGTAGAGCTGGGATTTGTACCTAGACAGTCTGATTCCAGAGTTCATCTCTTAACTGTTAGACCTATATTGACTCTCTTTATTTATTAAAATAATAACAGCAACAATAATAATAAATAAACCCTTAATATATAGAAAACTTAGAACAAAGATAATTTCTGAATTGTCACGTTGTTTCCATATTTTCATTCTCCACTTTCTTGGGCATTCTTACAGTTTTTACTGCTTTCTCTTTCTCCAATGAGTTCTTTTATTTTAGTGTAATATTTTTGAACTCATAGGTGACACAATTTAACTTGGTTCATAAGCACGTTCTTTTCAGTTGCTGTAGAAATCTATAAAATTACTTCAAGCAGGGATAAATATCTTTTTCATTTAGTTTTAATGATTTTTTACCATGAATAAAAGTATATGTCTTAAATGCTGGTTTCAAAGTATAATTGTTTCTGCTTAGAATCACATCTGTACTTCCCTCTCAGATGCAGCATTTCTGAAGATTTGGGGGGGACACAGTTATTGCTGTGTCTTTTCAACATGGGTGCACAGTCTTACCCTGCCCCCTTGATCTGGGAGGATTATGTTTATTTTTTTCACTTCTCCATTCACATGTTACCAGAATTGTCTGTGATAATAAAAGGATGTCACTTAAAAGCATCCTAATCATTATGAAACACTGATATTTAAAAGAGCTTGTGTTAGGAGATTAGGTTTCTGGGAACCCTTCCTCTGGGTCTTGACAGGATTTTGTATGCGGATGAATGGGCTCCTGATCTGTTCTCACACAGAACAAATTAGGGAATTTGGCTTTACTCTACTTTCAAAGATTTCTAATCCAATGCTAAAAACATCCCCAAAGACTAGCACATTATGACCTTGTGACACATAGGTAGCAAGAACTGCAGAATAGTAAATGTGAAGCTTTTATGTCATTGAAACACTTTTTCTATTACCTCACCTACCACCTTTCCTGGAGCCATGCTGTTGAACAGGAAACTTTCCTTAAATTTTGTCTATCATTCTGAGTCAAGAACTTGATCTACCCTTGCAAGATGGTAGTGACTTTGGTGGCGTCAATACTTTCATAGTAAAGGCCCATGAAACAAGGACAATGAGAAAACCAATAATTGAGAAAATAAGATTGAGTTGTCCAGGGACCCCTCATTTGAAACTCACCCACCAGGTAGAGAACTTTCCCAGAGTGCTGGGGAGTGAGTCTGTGCATCTTCAGTAACCACGCTCTAGATTACTCCACTTTTCTGGAGCAAAGTCTTTTAGAGCAAGTGGTACAAAAGGGTTGAATTTATTTTTGAAGCTCTGATGAAAACTTTTTAAAATGAATCATAACATGGACCAAGGTGACTGGACAGTGAATCCTCAAAAGCATTTTCTCCAGAGATTGCAGAACATCTTAAAAATCATCATTAGGAAGAGATACTGTTACTGGAATTTGCTAGAAAGCCAGAATAAAATAAGAAAGTATAATAAATATCTTAACGAGGATTTCTGGGAACTTGACTGTTCTGTAGATAGCTTTTAGACTCTCTAACTTTTCTTATTTCTTTAAGTAAAATATCAACAATTCATGATTAAATTACTTAAAAACTTTTTTTAGTGACTAGCTTTCAATCCCTTGGTTTCCACTTTCGAACTATATGAATTGTTAAAGCTTTTGGTTGTCTCAGACACTTCTGCTTGGAGACAGTAAATGTAGACACTTTTTGAAAGATGTTTGGCAGAAAAAGAAGGAAAAGAGGTAGTGGCTTGAAAGAGAACTATGGTCAAGGTGAGGCTTGAATTCAAATGAGGCTTCAATCAGAAGATTTACGCCTCCTTCCTTCCTCTATAGTTATTCACAAGGTAGTTCTTGTAATTAAATGAGTTGATTGTCTACCACATATATGGCAGCTCTTGGCAGTCTCTTGGGATGTAAAGACAACTCTTATATATTTATTTTCATATATATATTTATAATTTGCCTCGTTGCACAAATGATTTGAGGTAAGAGAAATAAAAACTACCTTTAAGCTACCCTTCAAGGGATCAAAGTGTACCAGAGGATATGTCGGATTCAGCTATAGAGAAATTACAATACTGTATGAGTATGTCCTGTTACAGAGAGATAGGCAAAATGCCGTGGGAGCCTGGTGAGTATAGCAACTCTATCAACAATCTGTTGATTTTCAGCTGCTTCTTTCACGGAGTCCTTAAAATTTATATGACTCTACTACATGCACCAGGAGAGTCCTAGGCTCCTGGACTAAGCAGAAAATTTAGAGTAACTATTGCACAATACTGGATACATAACCTGCCTAGTCCAGGAGTCCTGACACATTTACTAGACCCAAACCAAAAGAAGGAAGAGGGGGAGGGGATTGTGGTCTAAGGAGTACAAATTCTCCTTTGTGGTATGTGTTCTTCCGCCTGGACAGAAGTTTATGCTCTCCTTCTTGGATTCATGCGTAGTTACATACAGTAGTTATATGTATATATAACTGTTACATGTGGTTGAGACCAGAAGATGAGGCTAAGTAGAAACAGGTAATTATCTAATTTCTTTTCTGCCTTTGCCCCTGGCAAAGAATATGTTTGCTTGAGGTTGAGTGTGAGCAGCTTTACATGAACAGGTGAAGTCAAATTTTGTAGCCTCAGGCAACAATATTTTGTGTTGTGCTAGTAGCTTTAAAATTATAATTAAGTACATTTATATTGCAAGTTCCCCTACACCTTTTGTTAAAAGTAAATTCATGCTGAGTCTCGGCAAATTTGGTCTTTTATTTTATTCCTGCAGGAGAGTAAGTGAAAAAAGTTTTAAAATAGGAAAATCAGAGATTTCCCATAGCCCTTTCTTAGGGGAGTGTTGTACAGGGACCCCTGGCAAAGTCCTGGCAAAGTCCTGTATTTATCACAGTACCACAGAGGTCCACATCTTCCTGCTCTACCTCCTAATGCAAAACGTTCATCACGAGTATTTTCTGGAGGCAGTGGTGACAGATGTCACCAAAGTGTCGCTATGTGTTATACAGTAGTTGTCTACACACAAATACACACACACAGATGTGAAACCCAGCACAAACACTTCTCTTGTTTGAGAGGGAGCTCAAGGTGGCTGAAATTCAGTAATTATCCAAGTACAAGCTAAGAATTAGGCAGCATTTTTCAAATTCCAGAAGCAATCACAGAGAGGAGGGGAGTAGAGAATCGCAAGGAGAGTAAGGATTGTGTCTTGGGGGAGGGGAAGAGAATGGCCAGCTTTTTATACCCTCTTCTTATATAGGAAAAAAGAGCAGCCAGCAGAAAGTAGATGAGGATCAACATGGGGTGAGGGTGGAGGGGCTACAACTGCTGAGACAGTCAATAGGCAGATTGTTCATCACACATTGCCAGAAGATTAGCTGAGCAAATGCACAGACAATGCTGATTAGCAACTTGAAATGCATCAGCTCTTACTGGGGAGAACAAAGCCTGTCCAGATCACCGCCCTGCAGCCTGACTGCAATAATGGAACCCAGCTATGCTCAACATAATGTTTGGAGCTGAGAAATGTGGGCGATGTGTCCAACTGTTTGTATTCACTAAATTTCTCTCATCTCTGGAATGGCCTCAGGAGATACATATCTTATTTCTACCAGGTTCTCCGGGGACAGTAGTCTTATAATCACACCCCCACATGTTTCAGCCCCTTGTGAGTTGTGTATTTCTTGCCACTTAATCTGAGAAGCCAGATATCATTGAATTGTCACAATTTGGCCTCTTTTTTTTTTTTAACACTGACATTGCAAATGCAGGAGATCATACTGGGAAAAAATTTTTAAATTGCTCTCAACAGGTGTTATTTACTTACATGAAGTACTGGTACCACCAGGTATAAATATATTTGAATATTTAAAAGTTATGAAATAAAGTGGAAAATATTTGCCTTTTCCTGTTTCTATGACTGTGTTTCAGACAAAGCCCGTACATTGTTTTGTCTTGATCTCCTTTCTCATTACGAGTCCAGAGACTACGTCCCCTTTTATTCCACTGCCTTCCTTCAGAGCTTCAGTTTGAGCACCTAGGAAATAGAATATGACCCTGGGTTGGCACTAATTCTAAGATGCTAGAAATTTACACAGGAAATTCTTTACTTTATACAATTTCACTGCACCCATCAAACAGAGTCTTTCCATGTAATTGATATTATAATTAAACCTAATAATAGCATCCCCTTTACATTTTCTTTGCATATGTAAAAATGATCTGAGACTAGTGATAGATTTGTGTTATTCTTTATTGGAAGACTTTCTCTTCATTGCATAAAAGAGCTTTGCTTGAATCATGATGGGCTGCACAGGATCCACCTAGGAGAGAGCACTCTAGGGTGGATGTCTTTCACAACCTCAAGTTTATACCTCGTTGGGTCTGCAGTTCTCTCTTTCCTTTTCGTCTTTCTTTGTATTTTTTAATGCAAACCCCCTTACTTACTTTATTTATTCACTTGCTAACACCTGAGTCATTCTGAGACTCTTCTCTAAATTAGAGAAACAATGAATAAAATTTCAAAATATTTTAAAAGAATAAAATTTTCTTTTTTGCAGTCAACCATGATACATTTAAAATACAAAACATAGAAGGGGGGCCGACCCGGCGGCATAGTGGTTAAGTTCATGCGCTCCACTTCAGTGGCCCAGGGTTCATGAGTTCACATTCAAGACGTGGACCTAAACACTGCTCATCAAGTCACGCTGGGGTGGCATCCCACATATAAAATAGAGGAAGATGGGCACAGATGTTGGCTCAGGGCCAATCTTCCTAACACAAAAAAGTTTCTCTCTATATAAGAAGGAATTATTTGCATCAAATTTAAGAGGCAACAGATTGCCAACAGTAGTAAATAAAGAAATGCCCACAAATAAATATTTTAGAAAAATATACCCCAAAAATCCAATGACAAAAGCAAGCAATGGCGATGAATAAACAATTCACAGATGAAATGCAACAGCCAAAAAACACACACAAAAAAAACCTTCACTCTCACTGATAAACTGTATTAAATACAAACTGAAAATAAATTACCATCAAGTTTTCAAAAATTATAAAAGATAAGTAATATCCAGTGTTGGTAACGATATGGAGAAAAGAGTAATAGTGTATTTTGATTCTGCTTTATTTTTAGGTAACTTGTCAAAATCTATCAGAATGTAAAAGTCTATACTCTTTCATCTATTAATGCCATTTCCAGAAAATCATTCCATAGAAAACTCAGATGTAAGCACCAATACATTTTTCCCTCTTTCAAGAATACTTATAGAGAAACAGTTAACTGATACAACTGATGTCATATTCACAACATGGAATACTATCCATACGGCTGTTAACGAGAATGATTACCTAACAGAAATATCTATGCAATGTATTGAATCTCAGAATAAAAAAGATGAATCTCAGAAACATAAGCATAGAATGATCTCATAGTTGTAAAAGAAAAGGAAAACCACTTATCCATGTTTATAAAACCATAACAAATACCTGAAGAGTAACACAAAATTGCTATTCAGTTAACCGGGGAGAGGAATAGGGCTGTAGCAAGGAAAGATGAGGAAGAAATTACTAAATTGTTCTAGACTTTTGCAAGTAGGCTTTATTTTGGTAAGACAAAAACAAAATAAAGAGAATGCACTTTCAAGTTCATAGATTAATTCAAATTAAGCTAATGAGAATGCTAGCTAATAGAAGTCTGCAGGAAATATGCTTTAATGAATGGATACAAACAATGTGTCACTTGTGAATAGATCACCGTGCAAAGTTAGTTCTACTGTAACACTTGTCCTGAAAATTCAATTTTTTCCAGTAAGACTGATATATTAGGGATATTTTGAGCATAACACAAATGTCGTGTTCATTTGTGTGATTTCATCCATGAGAAACACTAAGTGAATCAGAGAACATCACCCAGCTCAGTTGAGTTTCAAGAAAATACAAAATATGCACACACACACCTCAAACGTCTACCATCTATCTCAGTTCACCATGTGTGTTATGAGTCACACCCATGCACATCTGTTGTTACAACCTCCCATCTGATTTCAGATAAACCTCCTTCCACCACTTCACAATAAGTCAAAACTGAAACTCTCAGCACTCACTTCCACAAGCAAACTTCAAGTTTTTTCATAGTAAACTGTCATATTTATTGGAGAATTTATGTATTAAATTATTTCATATGTGTAACACTATGCTACTGTTTTTATGAGTTCCTATATTATTTTTAATGTGTCATTGACAAAGTTTTGTGGGTTTTTTTAAGGAAGATTAGCCCTGAGCTAACTACTGACAATCCTCCTCTTTTTGCTGAGGAAGACTGACCCTGAGCTAACATCCGCGCCCATCTTCCTCTACTTTATATGTGGGACGCCTACCGCAGCATGGCTTTTTGCCAAGCAGTGCCATGTCTGCACCCAGGATCTTCACTGGCAAACCCCGGGCTGCTGAGAAGTGGAATGCGGGAACTTAATCACTGCGCCACCGGGCCGGCCCCTGACAAAGTTTTTGAGTACTGTGTTCCTAGTGCCATTTTTCCCACAAGCTGTTACTTTTATCGCACAGAGCATGGCAATTTTTAGGAATGTGTATGTCGCATTACTGTGGAACCAATTGTATTCAGTACATGGCAGACCAAGGCCTTGGAGCCTGGTACTCTGCTTTGATGAGAGTCAACAAAGGGCATTTGTGTGGAAACAATTATCCAGAGGTGTCTCACTTCTCTGCCCATCTTCTGAGCAAAGACACAAGGTGTCTTTCTTCTAGAGAATCTTTTGAAGGATGTTTGTAGAGCAAACAGCCTTGGCTGTTAGAGAGATTGTCTCCCTCAGGAGCAAGGTCAGGTCTTATTCTCCCCTCCAGGGCAATGAGCAGGTGTGCTTACTGCCCAGTATAAGGGATCTGGTTCCCTCAACTCAGGACTTTCCTGCACCCAACTGTGTGTTCACATGTCACTTGACTCCCTTTGTATCACCCCGTGGGTGTTGAGGCTTGGAGAACTAGTGCAAAAATGATAATTCTCTGGCTACTGCTATTGCTTTGAGTAATAAACTTTCCTGTTTTTGACTCACTAGTTTCATGTCTCTTGTCAGCATCCATGAAACTGTGGCAGATTAACAGTTTATCTTGCAAACCGTAAAAATCTCAGACTTTTCATAGTTCTTGACAGTGTTCTGTGGGATGTTGTGTTATTACAGGTAGATTCATAGAATTATTGCTCAGTACAGTTCAGGACCTTATTGTAAAGATAACGATCATTAAATACTGTCTTTTTTCACTTTAAAGGTTCATGTATCCAATAACAGGAAGCTAAAGGGTGTGTTTGTTGGAGGGCTTTTGAACTAACCAACATGTTCAGTGGTCAAAAAGTGGGGTGGAGAATATTTCTAGTTTTCACTTTACTTGACTGAATGAACAACTTTGTGTTCATGTTATCTAAAATGAAAATTATTCCTGTTCATTTTCTCCTATATGTAACCGATTATTTTTGAAATTCTTAGAAATAATTTATCATTCAGTGAAGTGTAAATGTCATTGCCACAGTTTCATTTATTTGATTAGACAATAGGTATGAAGTTTCTATCCTGTATAAAGCACTGTGAGGGATACAAAAATGAATAAGTACTTTCTGTGCTTTCAGAAGTTGGCACTCTAGGAAAGGAGTTAAAACGAAACAGAGAGAAACATAAACATTATGCAAGTGTCAGTTCCAACATGATAGGAACAGATAAAAAGAACACTCTTCTGAAGTATTTGAAGGAGAGAAGATGGGAGAAGACCTCCAGGAGAAGGTGGGGTATAATTAGAAAGGAGAACACTTGAAGAGAGAGGCAGTGTGTGTACAGGCAGGAAAGTAAATGGTTTAGTGGGAAAAAAGCCTGGAAAAGTGAATTGGGACCAGATTCCCAATTCCCAGAGTTGTGAATGGTTAAGGATACTTAATTCCTTGATTCTAAGACTGATATTTTAAAAATTGCAGTACTTCTCAAATGCATTTAATAATCTATGATATTTTACAATCTCTGGCATCTTATAATTGCTCTAAGTCAGGTGGCAGCCATTACCTAGCTGCATGAAAAACTTTTTTTTTTGACACTTTCTGATAAGACCAAGGCAAGTCCAGAAAGATTCCATTTTACATTAACTTGAGTATATTCATGTGATTGTATGGTAGAAACATAGAAACTCAAAAGTGACCTTTAGAATTTGGGAGTCAATCTTTATGCCTAACATACTTTTAAAAACCATAGTATCTGCCAAATATTAAATGACTACGCTTTGCTAGCCTAGTGTTTCGAATTTAATCCCTTATCATGTCTAATTCTCGCAAAATTCCTGAGACAAAGATCGGCTCCATTTTATGGCTAAGGAAAGAGGGATTAAGAAAAGTTTTTTAGTAGTGCAAGGTCACAGAGGTAGTAACTAAAATTTGAATTTAGGTAGTTTTGAGATTTAAATCCAATTCTTGCTTACTCTCAGAACTATTCTGCTGATTATGCAATTCCTTCTACCGCACATCTTTGCTTAAGCACACACAGTGATTGTGAGCTCTCTCAGTCTCAGGGCAATGCATTCTCCCACTGTGGAGAGAAGGTGATGGGGGTGTCAGAGAAAGCTTCTTTGAGAAAGCAAGATTGAATCTAAGATTGATCATCTATTTTGATCCTCATTATGATACAAAGTATTTACTATTTTCTGTATCTAAATTTATTAATGTTATCACATATTTATTTAAAACTTTGACAGATTTGATAAAGAGACATGTGGTGAAGTTACCATGCAGTTAGCCTGCTGAAAACTTAGCTATCAAATGAAATTTTCGGCAGCTTCTTCTTCCCCAATGAGTATTAGTAACTTAATTTAAAATTTAAAACAAGTAGCTTTACAACTACTTTATGTTTTACATTATTTTTAATTAATATGTAAGAGAGTTGAGGCCCAGAGAGGCTGAATGATTTGCACAAAGTCACACAGTGACGCAATACAGAATACCTGGCTCCTAAATAGCTTGAATGTCCAGCACTAAGTAATCAGAGACACACCATCACTCATGTTACATAACAAGATGGGCCATGCATTGGCAGAGCTAATTGATCAATTTTGACTAGGGTTTTAGGAAAGATCTCCCTGCTGTTGCAAACTGAAAACACTCCATCCCTCAGATTCCTTATTCACTCCCTCTAGTCCAGTGTTTCAAATACGCCGTGCATTTGCTTTTCCATCATCGCGCTTTGTTCTACATCAAAGTCAACTCTGGGTCCTAGACCGACCTCATAGAGAACCTTAGTTTTCAATTTAGAGCCTTTATAACATGAATGTGGACTTTGCTAAAAATAAATTCATGTGAATGTGAAGTGAAATGATTTATTTTAGGCATATCCAGAGGAAAGGATGTATCAAGAGTCAATGGGGTAAATTCAAATCGAAATGTGAGTCAAGATACTGCATTAGAATGTCTCTGAGTGGGTGAAATGGCAAAAATAGGACAACGTGCTGGAAAACATCAAGTTGGTAAGCATTTTCAATTTTATGTGGTACAATATTCTTTTGAGATTAGGGCTCTTTTAGCTATAACTCATAAATATTGCTTTCCTAACCAAGTTTTTGTATTATGTTGTACCCAAATAATAAAACCTTGGAATTTTGAACTTCATATGAAAAAAATGAATCATTAGAGCTACCTCTGTATGCTTTCGGTGAAGTTGACTTAATTTACTGTGTTGGGTTATGAATTCTATAAAAAGGATTGGTTCCAGTGCTTCCAGACATTTAACAGTTCACTCTGAGCTTGAACCATGTATTATTTTCTTTACCGGCAAATTATGTGCTAGGTTAGGACATTCATTTGGGACATATTCAACGTGAATGAACTATGTCAATTTTATATTTTAGAGGAATTAAATTTTAGGTTACTTGAGTAATAATCGTCATAATTAGAACTAGTCATGATCGAACCCGTGATACGTGGGGGAAAATAGACAGCATGAGAGCGTGTGCATCCGCCGATTCAGCTTATTTATCATAACAGACCCACAAATTCTCAGTAAAACTTGATAAAATAATGAGTCTCTTCGATATTACCATTACACTAAAAATGGTTACTATCATCATGATTAGATGAGCTAAGCATATCCTTTGTTATAGAAACTGAAAATATTAAGAAGTGTTTAAACTCAGGCTCTTCTTGGGGGCGTCGGATGAATCGGTATGTATATATTTTAAATTTATTAGAGCAGATTTATCACAGTATCACTTCCTGAGTGTTGGCACCTGAAAAAATTAAGAAATTGAATTTTAAAATATTATATAAACATATACATAAATGAAATATATTATTATCTGATACAGTATATCTGGTACAACATATATATGATATAATATTATATGATAATATTATTTCAAGCTTAAACTCTCCCTCAATTTTCTTTTTTCACACTTGGGAACCTAATTCTTAGAGCTTTTTGGAACACTGGCACTTCCAGGATGACTGACAGTGGTTTGATTTGCATGAGGATTCAGTGGATCCTTACACAGACTTCATGGCTGACCTGACAAAGGAGGTTCTCAAAATACAGTAACAATAACGGCTGCCCCTTCAACCTCCCAACAGTTCCCAGTATGGGCAGGGAACTTAGCATGGGCTGGTAGTTTTCTAACTTGGCCCCTGTCGACTCCCAGCTCCCCAAATGGCCACTAGAGAAACCCGTTGTTGCATATTAAAGCTACGTTTATTCGACTGACAGAGAATCAAAGGGAAAATACCGCCTCGACAAAATCTTAGTGCACTAATGCCTTAGAAAAGGAAAGTCAGGGGAGAATATTTCTAGTGTTTAGAGTGCAGGCTGGATGATTTTAAGGTCTTTCAAGGTAGAGAACTGGTTGGGAGTAGGCAATATTTCTAATGTCATGGCTTTGGTTTGGTGGGCACAGAGAGGTGAGGATGTGGACGAACTTGATGAACACATGTTAGCTATAATAAGTAATTGATTGTTATTGGTTTATAATTTATCTTCCGGGAGCAGATGTTTTCTGAAGCCAGCAGCTAAGCGATCTTTGCTTGTTCTCAGTATCGTGTAACACAATACTCAGACAGGAATTTATACCAGATGATCCAAATAGCGTTTAACTTAGGGGTGAGGTTGGTTTCAGTTCTTTCTGCCTATTGGTCATTCCTCAGTGTAAGCTGGAAAATAGGTGATTACCATCTGGAACATGATCAATCCAGATCTGTACCACTGCTTAATATACAGAATTTCTGATTGTACTTGTTCTAATCTTTGCATTTGTCAACTTTTCTTACTCTGTTTGTGGGAATATCATTTATTGGATAGTTTGCCAGGACAGTGTCTGCATAGTAGCATTTTAGGCTTTGGTGATCACACATCTGAGAACTGCAACATGAATACAGAGAAAGATTGTGATCATTTGTAGCATGTTTCTCAATGAGGAGCCAAGAGTTCCCAAATTAAAACCAAAGAACAGAACGTTCCTAATCCAAAGCTTGTAGAATCAGATAAGAGATATTGGCCAAATAACCTTATTCCATGATTTCATTGTTTCCAACATTATTAGTAATATACCTGCAAGATAGGTAGGGATGTAAATGCAGCATTCTTTCCTTAGGACAGCACATATTCCATCTGGAGAGCCTAGGGTTTAAAGTGGCTCTATTTTGAACTACCACTGAAATTTTCATGATTCTCTTGGACTTTATGGTACACAGAATGAAGGCCTCCAAGGATGCTCATTTCCTAATTCCTGGAACCTGTGAATATGCAAACTTACATGGCAAGGAAGAACTAAGGTTGTAGATGGAATTAAGGTTGCCAATCAGCTGACTTATCCATGTGGGCTCAATATAATCACAACGGTCCTTATAAGTGAAAGAGGGAAGCAGGAGAGTCAGAGGAGTTGTGACAATGGGAGCAGAGGTCAGAGTGATGCAACTGTTGACTTTGAAAATCGAAGAGGGCCATGAGCCAATGAATGCAGGCAGCTCTAGAGTTGGAAAAGGCAAGGAGATGAATTTTCCTCTAGAGACTTCAGAAAGATCACAACCCTTTCAGCCCTTTAGCCCAGTGAAATGCATCTTGGACTTCTGACCTCCAGAGCTGTAAGATAATAAATTTGTGTTGTTTTAAGCAATGAAGTTTGTGCTAATTTGTTACAGAAGCAATAGGAAACTAATATAGCCTTAGTAACATAGTCCAGTTCACCTGCTATTGTCTGAACCATGGTGTGTATAATTTTCCCCACTTTTTGGGCCTCTTGAAAAACATGAAATAAAGAGGATTTGAGACACAAGAAGGCAGTCCAAACTCCTTTCAATAAAAAAGTTTTTTTTAACTTAATTCAAGGTCCACTTTTTGTCTTTGAATTAAATTATGTAGAGACATTTTTTTCTGGAGGTGGGAAATTGACAGACTAGACAGACCCTTGGTAATATCAGAGGCTACACTGAAGGGAGGTGTCAGTTTACCAAGGTGACCAATACTTGTCCAATTTGCAGGTAACAGGCAAGAAATTCTGTGCTACAAATTCAATACCAGAAGAGCACACAATGATATGGTTTCAGTCAAAATATTCCTATGTGGTTTTCAAATAGCATTATAATATTTCGGTGCCACTCATCAAGCATGGTCCTCTTCCAGGTGATGCGTTTATAGTACAGAGATCATCAGGTGGAGTTAGAGGCAGAGAGTTCAGGGGTGTGCCTGTTCTGTAAGGTCTTTAAAAGTGAGAGAGCTTCTAAACGTGCCGTCTCCGCTCCTTAAGTCTCTACACTGTCAAGCTCCTTTAAAAGCCCTACAAGGTTGTTTCTATGGAACTTCTCCTTTTAGGTTTGAGGAATTTAGATTTCTATCTTTCTGGTCTGTATATTGTTTTTAACTTAAAAAGTTGCTTAGGTGTTTAGTTCAATTACTGAGGAAACCAACCGATTAATTCACAAGTGACTCTTATCAAAGGAAACTGGGTGACATCTAGGACAATGAGCACAAACCATACAGTCATTTTGATTGTGTTTTTTTTTGCCAAGTCACAAACAAATTATAGCCAGGCGTTGAATTTATACCAATGAGTGGACTAAGAATGCCAAAGGCAATATTAAGGGTCAGAATCGTATAAATATCACAGTCTAGAGATAGCAAGTGTCTGTTAAAAATCCAGAAGCTTATAACTACTAAGAAGAAAGAAAAATCACTGAGAGAATAAAAACCGAAGTTTACGGACTGCAGTGTGACGGCCACGGCTCTTGTTTGTGGGTCTTGCGTAGAAGCTGTTTATAGCCATCTTCATACTAAAGTTTTGAGTGGAAGCTTCCTCTTCCCGAATGTCGTCTGCTTTTGGAGGGTTCCTAAGAATGTTTCTGGTTGGAGCATGACTCAAAGAAGATGTTATGTTTTCAATTGAGAAATGTGAATCTAAGGACCAATACCCAAGAGTTTTACTATCGTGTCAATCCACACGGCCCTTGTCAGACAAACACCATTTTCTTGCCATGGAAACTTTACATTTATAACATACTGTCAAATTTATCTTCTGTTATTACATATAACTCTTTGGATTAATTTTAGTATGTATATCTTTTTACGTATGTGTTCGGATATATATACAGTCATGCAAAGATACGATGAAGTTTAAGCTGTTAATCTTATCACTTCAATATAATTAACTTAATCACCTATCCATAATCAGCATGTATATATTATTTTAACATTACCATTTCAATAAACTGGAACAATTCCCTTAAAAAAACAGACAAAATATATGTATTATCTTGTATACATATTTTTGTTTCTTTGTAATCGTTTATATTAATTACAATCTTCAACTAAAGAAGCCAGCATTTGTTTTTTCGAACACTAGAAAAAACTAGAAGGTAGTACATTAAGACTTACCTGGCTATTTTCTTACCCATGAACCCATATGTTATACAGTTTTAATATTTTAAGATGACAAAATAAACATATGCGTAATAGCATTTAAAGGGATTTGTACATCCTTTTGAATAAATACTGATTCCATAAATAAAAATAAGAAAAAAGGGTTTATTTAAAACAATAGTTAGTGACCAATCTGTGTAGTATTTCCTTCTTATTTAGAACTTGTCTATCTATCAAAAAATAATTTATTACAATTTAATGTTAGGCTAGGGACATAAAGCTGACAAGAAATCTGGAAATTTGAGTTAACACATTAAATCCTTGTGATTTATAGCATTATAAGAATATATGATATTAAAAAGATATCTATTATTCAGTTTCATTTAGTTAAACACATTTCAGTATATATTTGTAATCTAAACTATTTGTAAAAATAATGATAATTTAATGGACTCAGGGAACTAATGTAGGAAATGTAAAAGGTTCAAACTTTAGAAATTAAACCCAAATCATGTATTAATTAAAATACTGTGCTCACATTACTTTTTCTGGTAGTGATATTATGGAGAAGACTAAAATTGCTTTTAAACTAAAATTAATCACTCTAATTTATCTAAGTAATCATCTACTTATATTGTATGTATTTAAAATATATAAATTAATGTCTGTATTTATATATCAGAAAATTCTATTAAGATTATGAATTCATGTAAAAAGCTCTAAATACCTATCTTTTCTTTCCAGCTAAAGAGACCATTATCCAAACTCACAGGTAAACTTTTTCTTCTGATTTATCCTTTTTGGCAAAGGAAAAGGACAACATTAGAACAATCCATTTTTGTTTTTGGAAATTCTTGACTGGGCTAGATATTCATAAAATGTGTATAGAATAACAAAACAATTATTTTCTTATCAATTAATCTCTGAAGTTACCCAAGAAACAGAAAAAAAGAGCAGGAGAGGAAAGGAAAAAAGTGAGAGGAAGCAGGTTTCAGAAAGATATTAAATTAACACTGCAAAAGGCCAATGATCTTGTCCTCTGCAAGGAGAGGAGAGGGCTTAGATTTCGGAAAATCCATTGTGACACAGACAGATATGTACACACACGTGCACAACAGAACACACAACACACGGCAGAAAAAGAAAGGGGGAGAGAAAATTATTATAGCTGATTTAAACAGTAATTCACACTTTCTGTAATTCCCTCAAGCTGTGTGCTTTTTAATTGTACGTCAAACTCTGACGTATGGTCATAAACAGAGAGTTTCCTGTGTTAAACAGATCTCTCTTTGAGACAGACAAGTCAGTCAGAGACATTCTCTATAATCTGTTTGTTTTAATGCCTCTCTCAAATAAACATTCTTGTTGATGCCAAAAGTTTCCCAAAGTGGCCACTGAAATTTCAGATTGTCCTGAGTGGGAATTATGTTGGAGCGATATGCACATGTGTTAACACATAAAAAGAGACCCTCACAAATGACAAAAGTCAGAAAGGGGTGGTAGTTCTACTGTGTGCTCTAGACCTGGCCAAAGATGAATGATCAACAGCAGGGAGCTTGGGGCAGACAAAACTAAATAAAGCATTTCTAGGGGCACACAGACAAGTTTCAGGAATGTCCTGAAATGTTTATTTTAAATCAACTTTATCAATGTATAATTTATGACCATAAACTACATCCACTCAAAGCCTATTGCAAATTTTGTCCAAAGGATGCCAGTCTTATGTGGCCTTCTGAACTCTTTGGTCCTTGGGGTTGACTTGTTGCGTCTATGCATCTCATCTCCCTATAGACCTACAGAAGGACAGGGATAGAAACTAAAGTGCTAGAAAAAGGCTGTTTTCTAATTGATAATCAAAGAATTCCTAAAATTCTTATTTCTCACGGAGAAGATAAACTTAATCTTTATGAGTTGATGAAAGGAAATTGGAGCTCAGACTCAATTTAGGTCATACCTCATTCTTAGGGGCAGAGAGACTGTCCCTGGCCCCCCATTCCAATTCAAAGGATCGAGAGCTCCCTGCACTTCTTTTGAATGGAAGCAAGTAAATTTTTAGTTCCACTGGGAACAGAACCCAGATTTTCTGTGCGTCAGGCAGATGTGATGACCACCACACCATGGAACTTGAAGATCCATCTTAGAGAATGAAGGATCCTCTTGGGATGTACTTCTCCACATCTGTACAGAGCAATGAAGGGATATGATATTGACTGGATCCCATTGGGACTTCTAGGTTTATCAACTGTGGATTCCTTAAAAGTCCACTAGAAATACCTGTTTATCAAGGAGACTAGGTTTATTAGATGAGGAAGAACACAAGTTTGAGAAAATCTTAGTAGTGTTTCAGAGTGGGGAAGTCAGGGTAGGACATCAAATGGGATTTTAGGGCCTGGACTGGGCAAGTTTTCAGTTGGGTCTTTCAAGATAGAGTACAGTTGAGATTAGAGAGACTTTATTACATAACAGCTTTGCCTTGAGGGGTTCAGAGGACCCAGGATGTGAAAACTATTCTTGGTGAACAAGCCCTTAGTCTTGATAAATTATCTATTTAGTTGGTTCAGAGTCATATCCTCAAGAAACAAGTACTTTCTGGAACAAGTAGCTAAGTTGAATTCGCTTTGCTGTGATATTGTTTCATGTAGGGGCAGAAAATTATGCTGCTTTCTGTTTTCATCCTTCGACCCCAGGGAACTCATTTCAGGTTTCCAGAGAGTAGAACAGCTGGATCAGTCCAGTGAAAAGTGTTGCAAAACCCGACTGTTGTCAGGACACAGAGCTCAAAGCCACGCTATTTGGGAGACCAATAATAGACTTTATCCCAGTGATTTCCAATCAAATTAGGCATATCTTTTCACGTTTATTGATTGACATACACACAACTTTATGATGTGCTATTTTGCATTTCAGTAAAGATTTTTATGTATGTTTGTGCTTTATAAACACATTAATTCCATAACCAACCAGCAATCATCCGGAATTTACTCTGTAGGATCTTTCCAATGCACAGGCTGTGATCCATTGCTGCAGGCTAAGTCAGAAGAGAAATGAGTTGAAGTGATGGTGCTGATGGTGATAAGTGTGACTTCAATGGCAAAGTGCAAATATTAAAGTCGCACACTGCATCACGAACCCGCATCATCAGAAGCAATGGGAAGACAAAAAGATAAACCAAGAACAGAGACAAACGTCTCACAATGCATGAAAATATCCAGAAGCTCCTCAGTGCAGCATCTAGAACATCAGCATGGTTGGAGCCCTAAGGAAATAAAACAAGCTTCTATATGACAGTGGCTTTGGAGAGAAAAATAATTAATGACCACCAATGGAAATCTGAGCCACCCTGGGGCCACGTCAGGAGAAGAGAAGACATGGAGTATGTTAGCGAAGCAGCGAGTTCAGCAGTCACACCTGTGCTGTCTCAGAACCAGAGACCATGGCTCTTGACCTCCATATTTCCTTGACTGAGCACTCTAGTGCCTGGTAGGTGGAAGCTAGAGAGACAAGGGCTGCGTTCACAGAAAAACAAAATTGAACTGTTCTAACTCTACAGGCATGTCAAGTGCATTGCAATCACAATGCATTAAGAATGGACGAACCTCACCCATAAAACAAGGACTAGGACAAAATCAGAGAGCTGATCTAAGTAGCTCTTGAGCACTGAAAGCAAACAAAACATTTATAGAGAAAAGATCATTTCCATGGATTCTCTTTGACAAAAATGACTTTTTAATTTTAATTTAAATTTTGTCATTCAACCTTTTAAAAACAATTCTGTCTCAATTTATAAAAATCACAGAAGTGATGGCACCATAAACTTGTAATTACTTTTCCCACATGTCAATGCGTTCTACTAGAAATCACCAGCCTTAGAAATTGGAGGACCCTGACCAGGGGCTAGGAAGCAGGTGGCTTATCAGTTTCGGTAGGGTTGTATTTGTGCAAATATCAGCAGTTTATTGTGCAAGTTTGGCCTATTTTACTTGGATAGAAGAGAAAATATGGCCCTCTAGGTGATTCCTTCCTCTCTTCGAAGGCACAGAATCTTTAATGATCCTTTATTGGAATCTTTTTGGACTTTATTTCTTATAAGGGCACTTAGTGGCAGTTCTTCACAGCTTTCTGGGGAAAAATAACCTTTGAGTATCATTCTTGAACCTGTTAGTTTATTCCCTGGGGCTTCAGTGAATTCAAGAAAAACACTAGCCTGCAGTCACTCAGCCTGGGGCTGTAGGTTGTCAGGTCTCATAAGCTGGGCGCAGTGTTTGGGTCTGGACAGGACGTGGATAGCAGAACTCAAAAGAAAAAAAAAGTTTGTAGAACACACATCTGTTATGCACCAGATGGCAGCTGTTATTTCATCTCCTGGGGAACTTTTGCCTATAATTCTTGTTACATTTCTTCTACTGGAGTACTTATGGGTTTTAAGGGAAAAAAGCAAAATATTTTGGGAAAAAATGAGGTGAATGTAACATTAAAACCAAGGCTTTAATTGTTCCAAAACTCAGGATTTGCAGAGTTAAGGTTCCCACAGCAATCCTCCAACTGTGCAGCATGGATTACAATAGGAGCCCTCATTACACAATCACCAAACCCCGGGTAATGTTACAGGGTGTTCAGCAGATAAAGGGCACAAAATAATGGAAAGGAACTGCACTTTTTCTCGAACCTTAGATGTACAGAGCATATTATGTTACTGCATAAATATTCCATGATCATGTAACAAAATATACTAACGAAACACACAGATGCAAAGCAGGAGAGCAGGGCTTGAGATTGCACTGGAACACTTAAATGGGTCTTCTTATTCTTTGCTAATGCAAATTCAAACTTAATTTAGTGTTTGTAAGTTTTTTATGAGAATATAATATGTCATGGGAGACCTGACAGTTTTTAATGGTTTATAAAATGGTGCTTGAAGTGATCTAGACATGCAACAATGTCACTGTCTTTCACGCCCTACACTTCTGTTCCTGACTGTGTCTTAAGCATTTCATTGTTGACCTAGAGGCTAATTTCTGCACAGCAATTTCTGCCACCTTGAGAGTGCAGCACAAGTGTTCTTCCTATTAAACACCAACAAAGATGTTGCCGTTCAGGTTTGATGGGTTTCCGCCTGTGTTTGTTGGTTACTTAATATTTATTTGTGTGCAAATTTGTCAGCCTATTCCTATAGACGCCCTCTGTCAATCAATTGAAAGCACATTTTCATAGCACCTACTTGGATAAAGAGCTCTCTTTTAGGTTCTGATGTGACAGAAACAAATTGTCATGGTCTTGCTTTTTAAGAAATTAAGACCTTCAGTTGCTGATGATGGTGTTAATTATACTCATTTTGAAGCAGATTGCATTGTGCACCCTAAATATGGCTTTGACAGCACCGGCATACTACATCTTGTTACATTTTTTTCTTTCATTTTACAAAAGATGTGTTTTGTGTGTGAGGAAGATTGGCCCTGAGCTAATATCTGTTGCCAACCTTCCTCATTTTGCTTGAGGAAGATTGTTGCCGAGCTCACATCCGTGTCAGTCTTCCTCTGCTTTATGTGGGATGCCTCCACAGCGTGGCTTCATAGGCTGTGTTAGGCCTGCACCTGGGATCAAAACCTGTGAACCCTGGGCTGCTGAAGCGGAACACGTGGACTTAACCACTGTGCCACCAGGCAGGTCGCCAGAAAAGCTCTATTTTATGCAAACATCTCTTGTTATTCCTACCACTACTATGTAATATCTCTCTTTTTCTGTTGTTTTTTTTTTCTGTCCTTTGGTATTTTTATTTTTATTAACACTTCATTTTCTTAGAGCATTTTAAAATTCAAAGCAAAATTAAGGGGAAAAGTACAGCGATTTCCCATATACCTCCTGCTCCCACATGCTCACAGCCTACCTCATCATCAACATCCCCTACCACAGGGTGTATTTTCTACAATTGATGAATCTACATGAACCACATCGTAATCACCCAGAGCTTGTAGCTCACATTAAGGTTCACCTTTGGTGCTGCATGTTCTATGAGTTTGAATAATGGATAATGACAAGTATCCAGCACTGTGGTAGCATACAGAGTATTTTCAGTGCCCTAACAATTTTCTGTGTTCCACCTGTTCATCCCTTGCCATCCACCCCTCTCCCCACAGCCCCTGGCGACCACCGATCTTTTTACAGTCTCCATAAGTTTTGCCTTTTCCAGAATGTCACATAGTTGGGATTATACTGCATGTAGTGTTCTCAGATTGGCTTCTTTCACTTAGTGATATGCATTTAGGATTCCTCCATGTCTTTTCAAGGCTTGATAGTGCTTTTCTTGTTAATGCTGAATAACATTCCATTGTCTGGATGTGCCACAGTTTATTTATCCATTCATCTACTAAAGGACATCTTGGTTGCTTACCAGTTTTGGTAATTATGCATAAAGCTGCTATAAACAACTGTATGCAGGTTTTTGTGTGGACAGAAGTTTTCAACTACTTTGGGTAAAAGATTGCTGGATCATATGGAAAGAGTATGTCTAGTTTTGTAGGAAACTGCCAAACTGTCTTACGGATTGGCTGTACTATTTTGCTTTCCCACCAGCAATGAATAAGAGTTTCTGGTGCTCCACATCTTCTCCAGCATTTGATGTTGTCAGTGTTTCAGCTTTTGGCCATTCTGTTAGATGTGTAGTGTTATCTCATTGTTGTTTTAATGTGCATTTCCCTGATAACAGACTATGTGGAGAACCTTTTCATTTATTTATTTGCTGTCTGTGTGTCTCCTCTGGTGAGGTGTCTGTTAAGATCTTTGGCCCATTTTTTAATTGGGTTGTTTCTTTTCTTATCGTTGAGTTTTAAGAGTTCTTCATATATTTTGAGTGACAGGTCCTTTACCAGAAGTGTCTTTTGCATATATTTTCTCCCAGTCTGTGATTTTTCTTCTTGATATTGTCCTTTGAAGAGAAGGAAAGTTTTAATTTTAATGAAGTCCAGCTTATCAATTATTTTTTTCATGGATGGTGCTTTTGGTGTTATATCTAAAAAGTCACAATCATATCTGAGGTCATCTAGATTTTACTCTATGTTACCTTCCAGGAAATTCGTAGTTTTGTGTTTTACATTTAGGTCTGCAATCCATTTTGAATTGACTTTTCTTAGGCCTGTATCTAGATTCATTTTTTTTTTTTTTGCATGTGGATATCCAGATGTTCCAGCACCATTTGTTAAAAAGTCTATTTTTGCTCCATTGTATTGCCTTTGACTCTCAAAGATCAGTTGACTAGATTTATGTGGGTCTAGTTCTAGGCTCTCTATTCTGTTCCATTGATCTATTCATCTATTCTCCACACTGTCTTGATTACTGTAGTGACATAGTAAGTCTTGAAGTCAGGGAGTGTCAGACCTCCAAATTTATTCTTCTCTTTCAATGTTGTATTGGCTATTCTGGGACTTTTGCCTCTTCATATAAACTTTAAAATTGGTTTGTCAATAACCACAAAACAATTTGTTAAGATTTTGATTGTTATTACATTGAATCTATTGATCAAGTTGGGAAGAACTAACATTTTGACAATATTGTCTTCCTATCCATGAACATGGACTATCTTTCCATTTATTTAGTTCTTTGATTTCATTCATCCGTGTTTTGTAGTTTTCCTATTATAGATCTTGTACATATTTTTTTAGGTTTTACTTAAATTTTTTTTTTTGGTTGCTAATATAAATGGTATAGTGTTTTTAATTTCAAGTTCTACTTGTTCATTGCTGGTATATAGGAAGATCATTGACTTTTGTATATTAGTCTTGTGTCCTGTGACCTTGCTGTAATTGCTTTTGTTGTTTTTAAGCAAGTCAGCTACCCACATTTTTTAAATGCTTTTTGGTGGGGAAGATTGTCCCTGAGCTAACATCTGTTTCCAATCTTCCTCTTTTTTTAATCTCCCCAAAGCCCCAGTACATAGTTGTATCTCTTAGTTGTAAGTCATTCTAGTTCTTCTATGTGGGATGCTGCCACAGCATGGCTTGGTGAGGGTGCGTAGGTCTGCACCTAGGATCCGAACCAGCAAACCTGGGCCACTGAAGCGGAGCACGTGTACTTAACCACTTGGCAGCAAAGCCGGCCCTCTGTAATTGGTTATTACTTCCAGGAGGTATTTTTTGTCAGTTCTTTCTGATATTTTACAAAGATGATCATGGCATCTGTGAATGGAGACCCTTTTATTTCTTCCTTCCCAATCTGTATATACCTTTTATTTCCTTCTCTTATCTTATAGCCTTAGCTAGAACTCACAGTATGATGTTGAGAAGGAGGTGAGGGAGAGATCCTTGCCTTGTGCCTGATCTTAGTAAGAAGGCTTCAAGTTTCTCACCATTAAGAATGATGTTAGTTGTAGGATTTTTGTAGATATTCTTTATCAAGTTGAAGAAGTTCCTCTCTATTCTTGGTTTACTGAGGGCTTTTATCATGAATGAGTGTTGGATTTTTCAGCATCTATTGATATGATCATATGATTTTTCTTTCTTAGACTACTGATGTGATCATTTACATTAACTGCTTTTTAAATGTTGAACCAGCCTCACATACCTGGGATAAATCCTACTTGGTCTTGTTGTCTAATTCTTTTTACACATTGTTGGATTTGATTTTCTATTTTGTTGAGGATTTTTGCATCTATGTTCCTCAGAGATATTGTAATGCCTGTGTATGATTTTGGTGTTAAGGTAATGCTGGCCTCATAGAATGAGTTGGGAAGTATTCCCTCTGCTTCTATGTTCTGAAAGAGATTGTAGAGAATTAGTATAATTACTACTCTCAATGTTTGGTAGAATTCACTAGTGAATATATCTGGACGTGGTGGTTTCTGTTTTGGTATGTTATTAATTATTGATTCATTTTCTTTAGTAGATATAGGCCAATGCATATTGTCTATTTCTTCTTCTGTGAGTTTTGGCAGATTGTGTCTTTCAAGGAATTGGTCCATTTCATCTAGGTTATCAAATTTGTAGGCGTAGAGTTGCTCATAGTATTCCTTTATCATGCTTTTAATGTCCAGAAGATCTGAAGTGATGCTCCCTCCTCCATTTCTTATATTAGTAATTTCTGTCTTCTGTCTTTTTTCTTAGTTTTCCTAGCTAGAGGCTTATCAATTTTATTAGTCTTTTCAAAGAACCAGGTTTGGTTTCATTGATTTTCTCTATTGTATTTCTATTTTCAATTTAATTGAGCTCTGCTCTAATTCTTATTATTTCTTTTCTTCTGCTTACTTTGGACTTAATTTGCTCTTCTTTTTCTAGTTTCCAGAGATGGAAATTTAGATTTTTTATTTTAGATAGTTCTTTATTTCTAATATATGTACTCAATGCTATAAATTTCTGTCTACTTTCTGCTTTCACTGCATCACACAAAGTTTGATAAGTTGTTTTTTCATTTTCATTTAGTTCAGACTACACGCTCTTCACAGAGCTGATGTTTGTGGTGCTTTGTGTGAGGTTGCTCTCAATTTTATTACTGGCGTACCACTAATATCAATATTCCAGCAAGCAAAACAACACTCTTGGAATCACAGAATATCAGAAGTGGAAGTAAAGTTAAAAAGCATCTAATTCCTTTTGAAGATGAGGAAACTCAGAGTCCAAGATGTTAAGGAGCTGCTTAAGATCACGAATGCGCTAGTGGCACAGCAGACTGAAAACAGCTTCTTCCTCTTTCTGTGGGGCATCTTCCCTGCAAACAGCCGCTCGAGATGGGTAGTGGTTGGTTATATGGTCATAGAATAAATTTGCCTTCAATTACATTTAGTGCTTAAGACAATTTGAGTAAGAAATAAAACAAAAGCCCTAAGTGGACACTCATATGAAAATGTAGATACAAAATCCTAGTGAAGGAAACAAAAAGAAATGATAGAGAAATATTTCTAAGTGAAGACTTTCATCACTGTGTCAAGTGAAGATTCCACTTATTATTTAAAACTTCAATCTGACCTTAAAAATATTTTTGTTGTTTGTTTTAAAAAATCCCTTAGATTTATTTTAATTTTTCTTAATATTTCAAGGTCCATGATGGAATTACAGCTTATTACAGATAATTGCTGTTTCTTTATTCTATATCCCATGAAGTTAATTTTGTAATTCAATTATCAAATAACTTACACTTAGTAAAGCTAATTTTTCTAATTACTTCCGCACCATAGGAATATGTACTTTATTAAGAATGATCTAAATATACAAATTTGAAATACCCAAATAATTTTAAAATAAGAGAAATTACCTCGGCATATTATGAAGGAAAATTTTGCTGGAGTACCTTATGTTGTTGATAACACAGAGTGCCCACTATCTACTGTGGGCTTTTGATTAAATATTCCTAAATAGGAATTTGCATATTCCTGGGTTGTGACAGTCTACTGCGTCCCGAATGAGGAGCTAATGAAACAGACAGAGTAACTGGAGGTAAGGAAAACATCACTTGAACTAAAAATTAATGCATTAGTTTTCAATGGAATCAATTTCTAGACATCTGAGAAAAAGTGTTAATATATATTTGCATAAAACGAGTGTGCAGTAACATATAAGTTAGATAGTAGTAAACTAGTATGATACGAAGACATTTGCAAAGATCTGAGTTAATATATTTTTGTGGAGAACTGGAAAACTGTGGGTCAAATAGCGAAAAAAATTGTGTGGTGTTTAACCACTCATATTAATTTTCTACTCGTTTTTAACATTCTGTTCATATTCTGTCAGTAAAACCAACATAAATCTCCAAATCTGCTGAGAAAGCTTTGTTCAGCAGTCTACTTTAACGAGAAAAAGACTTTTGAATTGGTCCAATTAAGTAGAATTTTTTTTATCAGAGAAACCTTCATTTCTATCATTTTACTTTCTGCCACATGAGGTATAACGGAACATACCATAAATGTTGACAGTGTTACCTGTAGTTTTTAGTTGTTAACACATTTACACTGATTTTTTTTTTAGTTGGTTCCACCATAGTTCACTTTTATAGCCATAATTACTGTCTGCAAAATTGAGTTCACACTTTACCAAATTTGGCTGGTTTCTGCCTTAAGTTAGATCCGTCTTTACTAACTTTGATCAACTCCAGTGTGTCTTGCTATGGGCGCCTTTGAAATGACCATCTAGAGTAGGTTTTCAAACGGTTTAGTCACTGAGGATCTGTTCGCTTTTATGTATTTCCCAGGAAAATCCATAATAAGACAAGAATAGGCTCATTTATTCAACTAACTTGCGATTTTGATTTAAAAGATTCTTACAAATTAATCTATCACTATTTAAATGTTTCTACAGGATATTCCTAGGATAATATTCTCACAGTAGGTATATTAATAAGTAAACTGCTCTTTTGGTCTGATATTTTCATTTAAACATTGTTCTATTTTCCTACACTGTTTAAGGTTTAGCTAAAACCTTAAATTTGACAGAATGTTATAATTATTTGAAGGATTTCCTTGAAGTCTACTTTTTCATATTGGTGCCACTTACATCCTTACGCAGACTTTGTTACTCATCAAAAGCATTGCTTAGTGAGAAAGTCGTTTGCAGACTCTACTGTGCTATTCCCTGGAAACGTGCCTCCTCTTCCTCTGTTCACACGGAAAGATCAGGGGAAGTGGGATGCGGTCACAGGAGGTGTGATGCATGAACTGACTACCAGAAGGCTGAAAATGAAGTCTTTGGCGGAAAGACAGATGGACAAAAATACTTGGAAAAACAATGTGATTTCACAGAAATGTTCTGCAGAATGGCACTGCCACTGATATGAAAACTGATCGATTGTTTTCCCAAATATCTATGCCTTTTGTCTAGACACATTCACGTCTTTTTTCTTATCTAGTGGATTAGTCAACTCTACCCTATTTAGATGTGATCCTTTGTCTTCTTCCGTAAACTCATGAACTAGAAAAACTTGCTCAGACATCCCTACACTTTCCCTATTTCATTATGAATTCAGTCAACACTCATCTTAAATACTTGCCAAGTGCCTACTCTGTGCTTGTTATACTGATGGAATGACCATTCCCACGAGTACCAAAAATCTATGACATGTTCTTTAATACACCCAATTGTCCCAAAACTCCACACTCACTGTGGCATTGTTCTAATCACTGAATTGACTCACAATTGAATAAAATCTTTTCACTACAAATTAACAATATGTAGTCTATGGGAAAAATGTTAAATATTTATCAGAATAACAGAAAAATTATTATTTACCAAAATGCAGTTTTTTTCTCTTCAATACTTAATTTTAAATAGATTTTTTTCCTTAATAGTTAAAAGCCCGCAGTCTTGAGTCATAACTGGCTGTGGTACAATTGTCTGTGACTTTCCTTTGCTTTCTTGCCTACCTTTCATTAGTTGGGTTGAATTCCATGCTTTCTTCTTGATGCCACCTTTCTGCCTGCACTGAGTGGTTTTGAGGGTTGGGCTATAGTAAGGTCCATAGATTTGAGCACAACTCTAAAAAGAGAACAAACAAGTAACAAAATAAAATAAACCGAAAAACAAACAAGCCAGTAAACGCATTAGCAACCTTTCAGAAATGCAGCAGAACTAAGTACGTATTTTCCTGTGTAGCAAATATGCATCATCTGGAACAGGGCGGCCAACCTTACTCACCTGGAAGCGGCATTCGCTAGATGACAGTAGGCATTCATTGTTCTTGAATGGTTTGAGTCAGTGAATTTATCTTTGTTTTTTTCTCTTTTATTTTTGAAACTTCCTTTTTCTTCAAATCAAGACCAAAATGGAAATGATAATTAAGGCAGATACAAGTAGAAATAAAATGGTGGAAAAGAGTTTTTATCTAATGAACTTGACCCTTCTTTTGAGAGCTTAGACCAACAACCAGCGGTTTCTCTCAGCTTCTACCCCCGGAAACCCAATGGCTCCTGGGAACAGCAACCTGACCTGTTACATCAAGCGAGGAAAAATAACTTATGTATTCCTCCTTCAAGATTCTAGGCACTTTTATACCTTACCACTCGTTTAAACACTTATCAAAGCAACATTGTATATTTATCTCATAGTCTCCCATTGCCTGGTAGATTATATGTATTTAAAGATTTACTAACCCAAATAATATAGAAAACATATTCTTTATCTTGAAAGGAAACACCAGTATTCTTTTTTCTCTTAAGCGCTAAATAGATGGTTGACTGTTTCCCACCTGAACATACGTTTTTTACTCTGAAGAATGAAAGAATGATGATTGTCATTCATCAGTTTTGTTGCACAAAACGAACTGACTACTCATGAAGTTATAATGGCAAAGTGTATACGGAGATATAAATTGTGAAGTAGTAAATGAAATAATGAAAAAGTGTTCCATAGTAATTATTAATTTATTCTAAGCCAATAAAGCAGTATGTTTCCAAAGTGTTTCATTCTGCATCAAAATATCTTTATCTTAGGCTTGCCACGGAACCAATCTTTCCTGTCACTTGACATTAAATCACAACTAATAATATTCATTTTACAACAGTGAACATTATTTTGACATAACCAGAGTTAAAGTAGCCAAGTGGGCTATTAGAAGACTCCCTCATTTCAGTTTTGATATTAATATATGAGGTTCATTTTGTGGTATGAAAGCAGGGTCCCAGAGACATGGAAGTCTTGGTGATGGGAATGGTCTAGAGTAGGAGTCTGTAGACCAGCTGCTGGTTTTTCGACCTAATACAATCATGCCCATTTGTTTACTTACTGTCTATGGCTGATCTCCAGCTACACAGGCAGGGTTGAGTAGTTGTAACAGACAGAGACCACAGGGTCTGGAAGTTACTTATTATTTACTATTACAGCCATTTTAAGGAAAGATTCCTTGACCCATGATCTACAGAATTCCAATAAATAGAACTCTGTGATGATGGAAATAGCCTGTATCAGTGCTATCTAATATGGTAGCCACTAGGTCCTTGTGGCTAATGGGTACTTGAAATGTGACCAGTATGACTGAGGAATTAAATGTTTAATTTTATTTCATTGTAATTAATTAAAATTTCAATTTGAATAGCTGCATGTGGCTAATGGCTACTGTATTAGCACTGATATAGAACAATTCCATCATCACTGGGTTCTGTTGGGCAATGCTTCCCTAGCCAGTCGGGAAACTATTCCTTAAAGGGCCAAGTGGTAAATAAGGTGACTATGGAGCAATTGAAATGTGACTAGTGCAAATGAGAAACTGAAGTTTTAATTTTTATTTCATTTTGATTAATTAAAATTTAAATAGCCACTTGTGGCTAGTGGCTAGTGCAATGGATGGAGTAGGTTAGAGCAGTGGTTCCCAAAGTGTGGTAGCCAGGCCAGCAGCATCAACACCAACTGAGACCTTGTTAGAAATGAAAATTCTTGGTCCCCACACCAGAGCTACTGAATCAGAAACTCTGGGATGGAGCCCAGGAAACTTGTTTTAACAAATACTTCCAGTGCAGTATTTCTCAAAACTTGGCATGCAGCAGAATCATCTGGTACGCCTGTTAAAATCCAGGTTGCTGGACATCTAGGGTTCTAATAAGTTCCCAAGGGATGCAAAAGGCTGTTGATCCAAGGACCATGCTTTGAGAAGCAAGAGTCTAGGGCAGCAGTCTGCAAAGTCAGGTGTGCACGTGGACAATCTATTGAGTTGCAGGAAAACATAGTAAAGTTTCCATTTCTATTTACTTTTCACCTAAAAGAAAAAAAGATTTACTAACATGTATTATGCCCTCAGTTGGTCCCTATGTCAAATGGTCATAATGCTAATGGGTTGACTGCAGCCTCATTTGCCTTTTATTTTTAGTTCTATTTTTAAAAATTATCATAGGGTAAATTTGACTTTTTAATTTTGGTTTACAGTTCTATAAATCATAACACATATATAGATTCATACAACCACCACCATAATTATGATACAAAACAGCTCCATCGCCATAAAAAACTCCCTTGGGCTGTCTCTTTATAGTCGCCCCTTCCTCCACCCATAACCCCTGCCAACCATTGATCCATTCTCCATCTCTATAGATTTGTCTTTTTGAGAATATCATAACAACGGAATCATGAAATTATGACCTTTAGAGACTGGCTTCTTTCATTCAGCTTTCTTTCTTTGAAATTGATTCGTGTTATATGTATCAATAGTTTGTTTCTAGTTATTGCTAAGTAGTAGTCCATTGTATGACTATACCATAGTTTATCTGTTTACTGTTGAAGTCCCTTTGAGTTGTTTCCAGTTGTGTCAATTATGACAAGTGGTGTTTAAACATTTGTGTACAGGTTTTTAAGTGAACGTAGTTTTCATTTCTCCAGGGTAGATATTCAAGAGTGGAATTGTTGGGTCATAGGGTAAGTATATGTTAAACTTTATAGGAAACTATCAAACTGCTTTCCAGAATGACTGCATTTTGCATTCCCATTAGCAGTACATGAGAATTATAGTTGCTCCACGTTCTTGTCAGCACTTGGTATTGTCAGTACTTTTTATTTATTTTCCCTCTAATAAGTGTACAGTGGTATCTCATTTGTGGTTTTAACTTGCATTTTCCTAATGATTAATGATGTTAAATATCTTTTCATGCTCTTACTTACCATTTTTATATCTTTTTTGGTGAAGTATCTGTTCTTCCCTTTCACCCTTTTATTAATTGAGCCATTTATTTTCTTATTTTTGGGTTTTGAAAATTCTTTATATATTCTGAACTCAAGTTCTTTGCTGGATGTGTGATTTTCTTCTACTCTCTTAAGCTCACATGCTTTTAATAATGTGATATGCTGAATTTCATTAATTTCATGAATATGAAACCACACTAATTTGATTAATTTGTTACATTGTCCAGTTTAGATAATGCACAAAATGGACAAGTGTCTTAATAAGATTCCTGTAAAGAAAACTCTGGCTGAGAAACTACTAATAAGGCAGGCACAAGGAAACAAGAAAATGAGACAGTGGGGCCCAGCCTGGTGGCGCAGTGGTCAAGTTCGCACATTCTGCTTCAGTGGCCCACTGTTTGCCAGTTCGGATCCTGGGTGCAGAGCTGTGCACTGCTTGTCAAGCCATGCTGTGGCAGGCATCACACATATAAAGTAGAGGAAGATGGGTACAGATATTAGCTCAGGGCTAATCTCTCTCAAAAAAAAGAATTTTATGTAATAAATAAATAAACAAAAGGAAAATGACACAGTTGACATGTGTCCTTAAGATAGAAGCTTTTTATCATCCAAATTATCAAAAAACAATTGTCAGTGGTAAGTAATCCGGCACATATATGTGTAAATGTGCCATTTTTTACAAGGAGTGAGGAAGTAATGGCTTTCAAAAGGTATTTATGCTAAGGAGAAAGCTTTTTAAAAATGCATGCTAGTAAAATTTGGAGTGATTTTCTTGCTAAAAAAATGCAAATATGTCATCTATTTAAAGTCTCACATATAAACACTTAACAACTTTGAAAAATGTATTTTCAAACTTGTTCTGATGTATCATAGCTGAGGAACTCCAACTCTGCCTATTTGTTATAAGGATAAAATTATAACATCTTCCATTTATTTCCTAGAACAACTGAGTGACATTAGGGAAGAGGCAAATTTACTAGTCACATTTCAACAAAATTCTTTTCAAAATTATTGTGTTGAAAAATTAGTATTATTATTTTATAAGTGCAGTCAATGATGGACTTCTTCCATATGTATATCCTTATCTTTGAGAGGTGTCTTTTTCAACTACGACAGCCACAAAATTCCAGAATTGAAATAAACTATAGTGGTCCCCCTTATCCACAGGCGATGTGTTCCAAGACTCCCAGAGAATGCCCAAAACTTCAGATAGTACCGAACCATATATATACAATGTTTCTTCCTATATATGCACCTATGACAAAGTTTAGTTTATAAATTAGGCATAGTAAGAGATTAACAAAATAACATTAATAGTAAAATAGAACAATTATAACAATATACTGTAATAAAAGTTACTGTAGATCTTAGCAACCTCAGCATATGACTTTTTTATTTCCTTATTAAGTTGAGAACTTTCACCTTTTCACTTAAAGGAAGCACTTTACAGCTTCTCCTTGGCATATCCGAATCACCAACATCACTCCTCTTGCACTTTGGGGCCATTATTATGTAAAATAAGGGTTACTTGAACACAGGCCCTGCGATTCTGTGACAGTTGATCTGATAATCAAGACGGCTACTATGTGTTGAATAGGCTGTAGCTTAGACAGTGTGGATCTGCTGGACAAAGGAATGACTCACATCCCAGGCGGAGTGGAAGGAAGGCTCGAGATTTTGTCACATTACTCAGAACAGTGTGCAATTTAAAAATTAGGAATTGTTTATTTCTGGAATTTTCCATTTAATATTTCCAGACTACAGTTGACTGTGAGTAACTGAAACCATGGAAAGTGAAACCGTGAATAACGGGAGACTACCATATTATCATACTTTTGAATTAGTATACCTGTAAGTGTTAAAGCAAGGTTCTTAAAAGAAAAGAAGTGTTTTCAACATTGCTTTTCCTAAAAAAGGCATTATCACTGATAATGTATTTTCTTAAAGGAAAATCTTTTGTACTATGGGGGAGGGGAAAATTCCCCCGCTTTTCCCTCTTGGTTCTTATGGCTGGTTGAATAATTAAAATGACATGAGGTAGGTTAACAGGACAAAATCAGACTTAATAACTGTACATAGGGAGTTCACATAAGCATGAAAAATTCCAAAGACGGTCAGGCAAAATGAGGTATATGCATCTTTCTGGACTAAGGAGAAGGGAGCAGGGGTCTAGGCCTTCAAAAGGAAAGAAGGCGATTTACAGGAAGATGAAAAGAGCACAGTCTGTTAAACAAATGTTTGCTAGGCCATCTAGAGACAATGGGACCCAGAGAGGCTTTGATCAAATGGGCCTTGCCGGGTTCCTCACTGTCGTCCACACCTAGTTCATATGATACTAGAGTTATTTGTGGTGATTGCTCCTTCCTGGAACAGACCCTTCTATCTTAAATTCTTTTAGGCAGTTTAGGGGAAGGTCAAAGTTTCTTCCTGAGCCTTCTGAACCCTGATTGTCTTCAGCTCAAAATAATCCACATGCCAGAGTGGCACATCTTATGGCAGCCTGCCCTGAACCCCATCAGTACCATCAATAAGGAAAATGAAAACTATTTCAGGAATATGTATTTCTTCATTAGTCCATTCTGTTAAAATATCTATTTATTCAACTCTTGGGAGGGGCTAGAGACTGAGTTCAAACTTTAATCAAACATGTCTGTGTAATGAAGTCTCCATAAAAACCCAAAAGGAAGGGGTTTGGAGAGTTTCCATGTTGGTGAACAAGTAGAGATTCAGGGAGAGTGGTGCCCTGACACAGCATGGAAGCTCCTCAGCCCTTGCCACATACTTTGTCTTATGCATCTGGCTGTTCCTGAGTTATATGCTTTTATAATAAACCAGTACTATAGTGAGTAAACTGTTTCTCCGAGTTCTGTCAGCCACTCTAGCAAATTAATGGAACCTTAGGAGGAGGTCGTGAGAGCCTCCTAGGAAGCTGCCATCCATAGCCAGTTGTTCAGAAGCCCAGGTGACAACCTGGACTCGTGATTGGCATCAGAACTGGAAGCTGTCTTGTGGGAACAAGACCTTAACTTGTGGAATCTGATGCTATGTCCAGACGGCTAGTGTCAGTATTGAGTTAATTGCTTGGTGATGGGGAAGAAAACCAACAACAGAATCAGCACTAGAATTGGGTGCAGAATCGTAAGTGTATAGACTATGCTAATTTAGAAGAGTTTGTTGATTGTTGATAGGAGTGAGTGGTCATCCCGTCAACGAGTTCCGAGGCCCCTAGGCGAGAGCATGTCACAATTCTTGGGGAGAGCAGATCTTCATGGGGATTCTGTTGGCATATCTTGGAGAGAGAGGGACAAAACAGAGAAGGTGTGGGGTATAGGCAAGCATCGTGGGGCATAGACATTTCCTGGGTGTCTACTCTGAGGCTTATATTAGACCAGAAGAACTGAATCTGAGGCTGAGGGGAAAGGGGAGAATTGCAGTTGAACATAACGCTTCTTCTGACTTCACAGATACTGAACTCTAATGAAAGGGTCAGAGATATACAGCTTAAAACATCACTTACCCTGTAATTTTGCCAAGAGCTTGCTCTTTGGCTGGGCTTTCTATGATCTCTAGAGAACTGTACCGTGATAAGAGTGATCTGTATCATTTTGGATGCAGGCAGCAGGGTAAGTCACCTGCTGAGTCAATATATCCACAAGTGCTGTGGCTACCAGACCAGATGGGCCCCGAGGTCCCATCCAGGACGTTTTCTCTTTTTGTAAGAAGAAGGATGCTTTAAGATTGAATTTAATCAAGGCAACAGAAACACTGCATGATCCTAATTGTAATTAAATACACAAATACTTCCAAAGTTTTGAAGTCATAATAGAAAATCATAGGTGAAATATGTGAGCTAGGAAAATGATATCCCTACACTTGAAAAGCAATAATTTTTCTAACTTAACTCTAAAGAGTTTTATTTCTACAAAATAGGAAGGAAAGATACCTTGTCCCACATGGTTTTAGCTAGGCTTGAAAACTACTTATGTATGCGTTATTTTAAAAAAAGAAACAATACAAATAGATATAGATATCTAATATATAGAAAATATAAATATAGATAACTAAGCATCTACAGGAAAAAGTAAAATTGATAAATATTCAGTGTTGAGAAAAGAATGGAAGAGTTGAGATCTACCTAAAAATATGAAAGGAACATTGACAACCAGACATAGTTTAATTACTATCATTAATTAATAAGTAGTTTTAATTGAAGAGTAAAATCTTTATAAATTATTATTTAAAACAAAATAAATGTTCATTAGGAAAAAAACAAGAAATCTAGTAAGCTGTCAGGAAAAATGGTGGGATGACTTTTTGAGGCTATATTCAGAAGAGGAGAACCTAAGCTTTCAAATTCTGCTATTGTGTGCACAGCTAGAAGAGCTACAAATGTGGACTATGTAGTCCCCACCACTGGAGGTATTTTCTTATATGATAGCCAACCTAACCATTTCATCAAACTTTTTAATTTGCTGGAAAAGATAAAGGGGTCAGTTGAAAATAGAGATAGCATTTATGCTTGACTAGCCTTATTAAATTAACAAATATATACTATAGACTGTTCAGAGATCTTGATTTTAGAAACAAAACAGTAAATTATTCATTTCCCTCATTTTTCTCTTATACAATGATCATTTCCTAAAGTTCTTAAAATCTATTTTATACATCCATTTGAGAGATGTTTGTCAACATCTTGCAGTTGAAAATTTAATTGTTAATCCCAATTTATGGATGAGAAAAGAGACAAAACATCATCTTCAAGATTAAAGAGAAAGAAAGAAAACTGGAGAGGAGCCATGAGAAAAGTAGAATGAAACATAAAACTTGCTGGTCCTTATCTCCTTCCACAGGTCTTCGGTTTCTTACAGCCGTGCCTTATACAGTTACGCTCAATCAGGAGAGCACTACATCCCCAGACATGTTAGAAATCAGCCCTCAGCCCCACTCTTCTCTCCTGTTTTCTTTCCAGCCCCAGCTCACATGTCCCATCGTCTGTGAACGCTATGTTGCTGGTCGCGTGTTGGCGAATGAGGTCTCTCAGGATGTTTGTCACTGTCATGTTTTGATTGTTTGTCTACAGCACCCAGACTTTGTTCCATCTTTGGCACACAAACATTGAAATGAAATGGTATGTCGGAAAATCCAGGTTGCCTTTATAATAAAGAGCATGTTGCCTCTTTAGGGAACAATGAAACACGATGAATAGCTATTCAATTTTTTTGTAGTACTTCCAGCACGGCATAAAGCAAAAATCTGGCCCAACGTTGAGAGTGGCCATCTCTTTGTAGCCAGTACTGGAATGGTTAATTGCTTTGCGCTTCTTGAAGAGGCAACAATGAGCAAGCTCCTGCCGCTGCGTCTCCACCACAAACAAAACTGACAGATCACACTCCGCAGCTGAAACAGATGGTTGCTTATGGGGCTGACAAAGCAAATGTAAACTGTAGAGGCTTTCTTCTCTGCCACAGCCTCGAGGAGGGGAAAAGAACACCTTCCTTTTGGAAGGGCACACACACACCCATGCACACACACACACCTTACACCAGAAATGCTCAACTCTAGCATGCTGTCGCCTCACAAACTATTGCAAAATCTTTAGCCATGTGAGATGGCTTTCGGGGGAAACAGAAATGTGGCTCTGTGCTTTTCCACAAACATGAAGAATAGTGGATCTTTAAAATATTGGAGCGGACGGGGTGGAGGGAAGAATGCTTCCACCAGAAACTGCCTCTGACTTACGGATGACAGTTTTTCAAACCATTCATTCTTAGAACCAAGGAAGGCAGATAATTTATTGGTATGTTGAAAAGTCACAAAACCAGAGGAAGGGTATTTTAAAATTTTGAAAAGCAGTTATCTTAATGAAATTAAATACCCAGAAATGTGTCCTTTGGCTCAGCAGTGGTTAGAGACGCGGTGGTAGCTCGCAATATGTCTTTTTAAGATGCTACTAAGGTGAAAGGCAGAGGGAGAGTTCAGGTGTGTTCCAACAGCTATGGAGATGAGAGGAGGGATGAGGTGCAGAAAAGGGGATGTGAACTGAAAGTCAAGGAAACCAAATTCACTTCACCTGCTATTCTACTTTGGCGCGTTCTTTCAAAGTAGCTCTAGCATCCCACGGCTTCAGATATTTAAACACTCAATCATATCAAACTGTAGCTAGAACTTGCTAATGATGGAAGGAGTGCTGACTCTAGAATAATAAAAAGATGTCTGATAGGCTTTCAGAACCATGGGAAGCTTTGATTGTGTTCTTGCCCCTCAGAGACTAAGCAGAGCATGAGCTATCAGCTCAGGATAGAAAGACACGGAAAAGAGGAATCATTGGTAAAAATGCTGCAGGCCTGGGGAAGAAGACAGCCTTCCAACTTGGTCTTGTTAACATTTGTGCTACTCCACTCACCAGGATAAATGAATTGTCTTCTCCGGTTTGTATAATTTTTGTGACATCAGTTGTGTTCTATTTTGCATTTGGCTTTTCCTCATCAATTTCCTATTTCATTCTACAGGCCTTCTCTTCCCCTTTCTACAAAAGTTAATACTTCCTTTTTCTAATCCACTGTATAATTCAATTCTTTTTATTACTTTGCCACCACCTTTAGACTTTCCCATTTGGTCTTCTTCAGCTGCCACTTTACCTGGGGGATCCTATTAACTCACCTGGGCTCAGCCGCCACTCCCTGTACATGTTCCTGACCCCACAAGCCCGGCTTCCCGACTCTGTCCTGTTGTACTTTTCTACCTTCTCTGGCCTCTCAGATGTGGCCACCTGCACATCCAGTGAGGTCAATGCGCCCCAGACACGGGGTGGGGGAGGGTTTCCAAAAACAGTTTACTGTTGACATTTCTTCCCAAAGCATCTCTTTCCTACCAGTTTTCTGTTCAGACTGCCAGTGACTCTTTTTATTCCAACATCTCACTTAGCATGTGGGAGAGCATTTAATTTCTGCTGCTTCTTGTTTACACAGCTCCTTGACAAATAGGCTTTGATTTTTTTACATTTGCACCAACTGGCCTCACAATTCCCCTCTTCCTCTCTAATGTGCTCTCATGAGCTGGTATATATTTATCACATCCTTTTCATAACATCCTCTCTGACTTTATCTGCATTGCTTCCCATGTAGTTCACAGAATTACCTTATCATGGCATTGTTGTGAGGGTACCCAGCGGAGGATTAGCCAAATTTTCTCTTCCTTACTGTTAGGAGCTGGAGACCAGGCAAAGGGGAAATTATGAAATGTGATCCACTCTCCCCTTTTCTTAAAGGGCCTAGCTCTAACCCTGTTAACATCATCTCTACTCGCAGGTCTCCATTGAGTTCCCCCAATTCTCCAGTCTTCTGGGTTTTCCCAGAGGCTCTTTTTGTCATTTCCAGGGCAATGTTCACAGTTGAAACATGTTTCCTCCTCTGTAAGTGTGTATATCCTTTGTGTCTTTTTCATGTTCATGCCAGGAAAATCAAGCTCTCCATGTTTGAAATGTAAACATTACTTCTCGGTATTCCAAGTCATCAATTATCATGCCTCTAGTGATACATAAAATTTTGATTCCTCAATTTGGATTCCTTAACTGGAATGTTTTAGATGAACTGATGTCTATTTCTGGCAAATGATACAGCTATCATTACATCAGGATGTTCTGCCCTGAAGGAATTGACCTAGAGAGTCTTATTTTCCTAGGATCTGCTGATTTATCACCCCTACTGTGGTTTATACCAAAAAGTGGGTATGTCAGAGGACGGAGTAGAACTCCATTCACTACTGGGCTTCAGGGCGTCTGTTTTAATGATGGATAAAATTCTCAGCAAATAGCTTCTGTTATTCTCAGCTCTTTAAAAAAAAAAAAAAATCCTTGCGAATATTTACTCCAATCCTCTAGTGGGCCTCTCCTGCAAAGCCAGGCTCTACTTTAAAGAAAAAGCTGTTCTCTGAGAAGTGTGCTTCGGAAATTGCTTCTCTTAATATTCGATAACATGTCAACATCCATAATTGGAAATTCTATCCCTACTTTATGGATGTGAAAAGTAAAGCAGAATGGATCTGTGCTCCATTATGACAGGACTTGGCTCTCTGCTATGGTGACTTGTAAATAATAAACTATATTTTGCTTGTGTGCACATATGCCCATGACCTAATATGTTAACCACAGGGTGACACATTTTTTATTTAATCCAGATGTCTTAGAGGAGGTACCTGGCTCCAAAGAATGAGCATGTAACTTGTACTATTAGACTTGAAGGGAAGTTGGTAGAGTGCTGTGGTGGAGAACTCATGGGTATACTGAGTGTGCATGGTTGGCTCCGCTGAAGATCACGTTTCAACTCATGGCAGAAACACAGCTGGAACTCGAGGATTGTCGCTTCTGTTCACTGTTCTGTTTTGAAAACATAAGTGTTACTGTAGTCATTCTGCTGTCTTGGAATACTGTGGTGCAAGAATTGCTTTGAAATGCTGAGCTCTTTTCCTGCCATTTAAAGCTCATTTGGAAATTGATAATAAGCAACATGTTATCTTCAAATTATAAGTCCTACAGTTTATCTTTTGCTGTCTTGATACTTAAAAGCTGTCCCAATAAAAGGGATGAATATTTTTACCTGTGGAAATTCCTGAAGCAAAATCATCCTGTATTTCATACTTTATTCACACACAAGCATATACACACATAAACAAATACTTATACTTTTTTCCTGCTGTCATAAATGTAGAAGATGAACTTTAATGGAATCCTCATAGTCTAAATGCCTGGGTAGTGTATTCATTAAGTATTTGGATGTTGGGGGTGGACTGAATTTGTATTCTGGCTCTGTGATGGCTAATTTTCTATCTTAACTTGGCTAGGCCATGGTACCTAGTGTTGATCAAACACTGATCTAGATATTGATGAAGATTTTTTTTTAGATATGATTCACATTTAAATCAGTAGACTTCAAGTAAAGCTGGTTACCCTTTATAAGGTGAGTGGACCTATCCAATTAGTTGAAGGCCTTAAGAGAAAAGACTGACATCCCCTGAGGAAAAGGGAATTCTGCCAGCAGACGGACTTCAGACTCAACGACAGCATCAGCTCTGCCCTGGGTCCCTTCCTGCCCTGCAGATTTCAGGCTTGCCTGCTCGTCTGCCCCCACAAACACATAAGCCAATTCCTTAATATAAATCTCTCACATATAGATATACATCCTATTGCTCTGGAGAATACTTTCCAATCAGGTTCTATCATTTAGTAGCTATGTGACTTTGAGCAAGTTATTTAACTTTCTGTGTCTTCGTGTCTTCATTTGTAAAATGGATATCATAATAGTACCTACATCATGGGAGTGTCATGAGGATTAGGTGAATCAGTGTAAACAAGATTCTCAGAACAGTGCCTGACATATGGTTAATCACTGTTAAGTCCTAGATATAATTGTTGTTGTTATCATATATAATTATATGCTATTATTATCATTATGTTATTGTTATCACTTTTAGGCATAAGAAACAAAATTCTCTACTTACTTTTTCAAATTTGAACATTTTGTTTGTAAATATCAGTCTTTTGCTCCTGACCGTTTTCCAACTTACCAAGGCCTAAGAGAGGTTTTGGAGGTGATGTCTATTAATTCAGCAACAAGTTTTATTGGGGACTTACTCTGTGCTGAGCTCTCTGCTGGAGACTAGCTATCATAGTGGTGAACAAAAGAGACAAGTCCCTGCCCCAGGAGAGCTTACAGTGTAGAGGGAAAGATAAACCAACACAGAAATAAACATAGAATTGCAAATGGCATGATGCAATGTGCAAGAAAACTCGCAAGTTTTACTGGAGAATAATCTTGTGGTTCTGTTCTAAGGGTGGAGAGGGGAGAGAAGCCAGGCATCTGACAGATTGTGAGTCTGAGGCTGGAAGGTTGAGTGTGATTTAGCTAGAGGGAAGAGTCAAGAAGACTAGACCAACAGAAGAACTCTGAGTGTCTGGACTGAAGCCAGAAGGAGTTTAGACTCTTGAGAGGAGGAGGGAAGAGGGAGTTGGGGCAGAGAAGTGGCTGCAGTTGGATGTACTTAAACATCATTTGTAAAAACCCCACAGCAATCAAGCTTTGTGACAGTTCATACCCCGTCCCATCCTAAAATACTCTCTTCTGAAATACATCACTATTCTTGTTCTGAAATCTATTACTGCTCTTTCTTGTTTTTGTTAATGATGGTACCTATCTTTTTTCTTATCCCTTATCAACAAATTATGGTTCTCACCTTGTATGAGAACTTATCTCTTTCATTCTTTCTTTTCTTTATAATTTTCTACATATAGGAAAATGTACGACAGAATAACTCTTGTCATCACTTGAAGGCGGGGATCTGCTTTCATACTCCCAGCTAACAGAGGGCCCAGCTTCTCTTTGACTACGTCATTCTTTGGGAGGAGATGTCCTTGAAGAATGTTCTCTCCATTCATTTGTCCTTCAGTCTCTCCTAATAGATGACAGATAGATAGATAGACACGCAGACAGACAGACAGACAGATAGATAGATAGATAGATAGATAGTTTGAGCCTGAGATAAAAACTAAGGAAGATTTTTTGGGTCTTTATTATTTATTTATTTACTGTAAACAGTACAGTGTGAAACAACTTTTAAATTAGTCCTGCTGTGTAACCCTGCTGCTAATGGATTTTGCTTTGGGGGGAAGTTGTCAGGCTCTGTTTCCAATCCTGATTGCTAATTATTATTGCCTTTGTCTTTCCAACTCAGTTTTGAGATCATAGAGCTTTATTTAGCCACAATCCAATGACTCTGATAATTTTGAGGACTATTTTACAAGATTCCACTTTCTCACAATTTCAATTTGTAGCGAGTTTATATTTATGAATGAGATATTCGGTGAAATCAGATCACTGGTTCGTGACAGATGTGGGCTGCTCGTGTGATGCTCTTCCTCTCCCCGTCGGAGTGCACCTCTGCCGAGATTCACGTGTGAACAGGAGGCGTCTCTCCTCAGTCTTTCCCTTAAATCTTGCCTCACATGCCTCACAATTAGCGTCTGTTGAGGAGGTGAACTAGATTGAGGCCATTGAATGATTTTACTGCTGTGGCTGCCAGCATATTGTGACTCCCTAGGGATCCCCGGAGCCCATTACCAACCCAGTGAATCACACTGTTTGCTTTTCCACAAAAAAGGAATGTGCCTCTGCTCACTGGCACCATGGACTTTGGAATTTTGTTCCCTTTTCCATTTGCCTTTTGTGTAAAGAAATTCTGCCTGAATAATTACTTCTCTGCCCCCTTTGCATTCCCAACATCATCATTCTTCAACCCTCTGTTTCCAATTAGTTCTTATCTCAAATGGCTTATTGGCATCAATCTGTTCTCAGCAACACAAAGTGCACAAAACGACCCTGAAACATGGGGAATCTAGATAAGCGGAGACTTACCAATCAGTCCAGCAGAGTTTCTGCTCTTCACCCCAGCCCCTTCCTCCTCTCAGGAAACCTGAGACAGGAGAGGGTGTCGAGACACGTCATTGATACCGTACACTCTGGAGCAAAATGACACGCGTGAGCATTGCGGGACTGTGTAAGGCCTGTGAAAATGCCAATTGTTGGACATCTGGTGTTGAAAAGAGCTGTTTCACAACAAGTTCACAGTGTTAAATCATGGTGTAGACAGCTTCCGAGCACTGTCCACTGCTGGAAAGGGCGCTCTGAGACCTATTTGTCAACAGTTACACTGTGAGCCTTGCTGCTCACTTTGATCTGCAAACCACTGTGCCACAGGAACGTGGCTAAAATTGGGCCAAAAGCACCCTGTTGCCATTATTAGCCAGCTAGGCATAAAGAGAGGGTGACGATAAGGTCAGGCAAGAAAAATGTCACCTTTGAGAGGTCTGGGGAGCTTGGGTGGTTGAAGTGTGGCACAGACATGCCCAAGGACACATGTTTGATAAGTGGGTAGTTACCCAAAGTCAGAAAAAAGGGGCTTTAGAGACTATCGATCTAAAGTTCTTTTTTCTATAGAAACTGATATCCAGGAGTCTTACATGGCTTTTCCAAAGTCATAGCTAATTAATTATAGAAATAGAACCCCATTTTTTTTCCTCTTAACTCCTAGCAAAGTGCTCATTCTAGCAAAGCACGCTGCCAAAATCATGCCTGGAAGAAATAGTTTAAGCATAGATCAAAGCTAGGCTTTGTATTCCAAGAGGGTCTGGGTTTGCCTTGCTCTATTACCCCTTACCTGAGGATCAGGCCTAATGCTTGGCACACAGAAGACACTCAGCAAATGTGCGTTTTTTCTAAGAATGGAGAAATGAATCTAACTACAGTAAGAAACTAGCATGTACCGAGTGCCTCCTATGGGCCAGATATTTTTCATGTAGTATTTCATTTGTCCCTCACTGTGGTCAGGGGTCTCTGGGACAATTCCCTGTTCCTAGGGTCTAGGCTTTTCCAAGGAGGAGCCTCTTTATAATGAGATTTTATCTGGTCACAAAACCAGCCCTTAAGGAATTTAAAAGCTGTAGGTTTTAAATATAAAAATATTTGAGGCATTTGATGATGACACAATCACTGAAAATTTGGGGTTGGATTTTAGCTCTCATTTTAAAATATTTGTTTGACTAGGTTGCCTAGAAAACTGTAGGCCTTGCTTCTGGCCACCCTGGACAAACGCCACCCTTAAACACCTCCTCACTCTAGATGTCATTAGGCTGCCTCCCTCCCCAACTCCCACTCTCCTTGCCACAAAAGAGCCAGACTCATTGGACCTATGAGACTGAGGGTTATTTATGGCCTTTCTCTGGGACAATCTGAGGCCTCGGACATGAATTTGGCCTAACATTCTGCTCATGTCCTTCCTGGGACCTCCTGATAGAAGTTCTCTTATTCTTCTGACTTGTGAGAAAAGAACAGGGTTTCTAAGGCTAAGTGGCTGTCAAGATAACACCTCAGTCCGTCTTTGTTGTTGGCGTGTCCCTGCCTGTCTGGCGTGGTAAAGATGTTTGATCCTAACATCCCTAGCTGACTGCAATTCCTTCCCTTTTCTTATCTACTCAGTGTTGGAGGAAAAAGATGGCACTAAAGCTTTCTTGAGCTTTTATTGACACTCTGTGAGTGTCCGCCTCTATAGAGAGGTGAATTCTTGGAAAGGGGAATGAAAAGTTCTTTTACCTCCCCTAGAATACAAAAGTTGACTTTCAACAATGAGACAGTTGTTATCAGCCCTATTCACCCATAAAGAAACCAAAGTTTAAAGAGGGGGGTGTGTGTGTGTGTATTTTCAGGTTTCCTCAACTAGTAGGCAGGAGAAACCAGAATTAAAATGCAAGTTGGTCTAATTCAGAAACCCACATTCTTTCTGCTACACCACACTGCCTTTACCTGAGAAAAGATAAGCAGATAGAGAGTCGATACTCCCTCCTTCTTGTAGATAATAAACAAGATGAAAGGAAAGCAATAGTTGATTTGCAGAATCATAGTCCTTCTCATGTATACAACTGCCTGAGAGAGAGAGGGAAAGGCATTGTTCATTCATATTTATATGTAGGTATATATATACAGGCTCAAAGTCAGCAAAATTTTATGATAAACTCATGCAAAGTGCTAGTATTCTCCTAGGATACCTTCAGCATTTTGAGACGCATCTTTACATTTTGAGACTTCACTTGCCAGTGGTAGAAAGTGAGCTGATGGTGTCAAGTGGTGGTCTCTTAAGAAGTTATTGGTACCTTAATACCACAGAGAAATCAATAAGTTTCACCCATTGCATCAGCTCCTGGATCAATTGGTTCACCATATTTTAGTTTAAATAAAAACTTGACTCCACAAAATTATCATAAAAATATTAACAAAGCTTTTCTTCAGGAAATTGCTGTAGATACTCTTTGTGAAATCTCTTTTTTCAAATACATCTGAAATAAAAAAAAAGAAAAATTGTAGGTCCTATACTGCTGTGGGCAGAATAAAACCCATGATTTTTATGGGTCACGTAACTAGCCAAAGTGAGAGGAATGTTTGCAACCAAGGTACACACATCCCTCTTTGATATATGTGTGTATTTATTTTTGTATAGTTTTCAGCACTTAGAGACCATGAATTCTTTTTGCAGTGTGTGGAATGAACTGAAGCTTCTGCTTCTGTGAAAAGAAAGGAGGACTCAGTTCTGAAGCTGGGGTTGTCATACACAAAATGCTTACTAGCTATGGCTGACTGATGGATAGACTGATCGAATACCGTGTGCCTTGTGTTTTAGGCATGGTGCATCCACCAGATGACCTCTCATTCTCCATACAGCCTCCCAGGGAGGTATTACCGTCACTATTTTACAGATGAAGGAACTAAAGCTAACAAACGTCAAGCCTCTTGTCCAAGCTCAGTCACCTAAGATTTGTCAGACCCGAGATTAAAACTGAGGTCTAACCACAAAGCTCTTGCAATGTCCAGTTACCTTTATTATTATAAAAGACAGTTTCAAGTCTTAGGCTAATAGCTTCTTTTATAAATGATAGGCAACAAATTTACCTTTATAGGTTGAATATCTAGCACTTGCCTTTCTTCTAGCCAAATTATAGAGCTTTGAAATACAATTTTGATGTTCTAAAATCTCCATGAAGCCAGCTAAACACATTGATAAAGCAAGAGTTTAAGTGTCCATGGAAGCTACGTGCATATCAGTGAACGCTACTTATGAGGAACTTTGACACCTCTACTGAGCACATATTCAAAATACAGAGCTATTTTCTAGAGAAACACAAGACCAAACAAAACAAAAAAAATAGGTCCTGTCTACAGACCATTTCATACGCATGTGATTCGGCTATTTGATATGGAAAATACATGATCATTTATTCCATTGTCATAATAATATACTATCTTTGCTATCTGTGTGTCTGGTAGCATGACTGACAACTTAGTATATCTAAATAATCTGCCATATAACTTCCACCAGAAGCTCAGAGAGACACTGATATTTGAGCAAGATATTCTAAGAAAGTATTGACTACTCAGTTTTCATTATTGTTTAAGCATATTTGCACTAAGCCACGTTGCAGAAACACATATCTGTGTCTTTTCTTTCTGCCAGCATCTCCTTTTTCTCTCCATTCCCCACTTCACCTCCCACATTACCTTTGCAGAACTACAACTTTAACATGCACTTGGCTTCAGTGTCAGAGCAATATGAGGAATAGCCATGTGGAACGTCTCTATATTGCTTGTAAAATTTCTGTGGGGGACCTTATGGAGCTCACTGTCCCTTATATAAAGATCACTTTGACAAATTCATCTTCGAAGTCAGGGATAGGAAAGTTTGCCTCTGCTGATGAACTGGTGTGTTTTCTTTTCCTAGCAAATGATAGCCCGTAATCCATCACAATGTCTCTTTGCTAAGGCTGTTAGCAGACAATGCACTAAGACTTGGCCCAGTGACAGCGGTGTTCCTCAGGTGGGACTTTCTGCCTGTATTCTTCCTCCATTTTTCCCCTTTGGGGTTTATTTTTGGTCATTATTTTGCTGCAACATTTTTTGATCTTGCTATATCTATGCAGTGTATTTTTTTTATATATATAACTGATCACTTATTCTTTTTGGGATTAGGTTAGAGTGTAAATGAGTTAGCAGAATTATATGTGTTTGCAGGTGTGTGTGCGTGTGAGAGAGAGAGAGAGAGACAAAGGGAGAGAAAAAGAGAGAAAAACATACATTTCTCCAAGATTCAGACTATGTTTTATTGCTTATCCCTATGCAATCATCATGAAATTCATCAGACTCCATAGTGAGCATGACGTTGTGCTAGAAATATACTTACAGAAGAACATACACTGAAAATCTGAATTTGTGAGATAGAGGGCCATGAGATAGATTTACACATAAAATTGCAGAAATTCTGCTTAAAAATTTCAAGGCCTTTTACAGGTTATATGGGAAAGTGATTGGAGACGTCACCCAGTCTATAAATCTAATACACAGATCACATTTTTCTGAGTGTACCATCAGTTAAATTTTGTAAAGCAAGATTTATTTATTTTTATTCCTCTTGGTTTCAAAAAGGATTTGAGGCAGTTACATTATGTGAACTAAATATATAATTCACATGTAGTTACATAATAATCAAGTTCATGCTAAAATGGATAGGGCTAAGAGTTCAATGAATCCTTAACCTATTGGTGTTACTACTTCTAGGAAACACCTCTACTTATTTAATGCAAACATTTGCTCATAGATGTTTATTACTGTTTTAGTTACAGATAATCTGTTTTTTTTTGTAAACGTGGTATATGGTTTCTGCTAAGTGGCCCTACAATACAGTCTCTTAAAGTGTTGCCTAAGTATCTAAATGGTTTCTAAAAGGGATGATTCAAGAGAGTAGATAGGGTCAGGCAGGGCAGTACTGGAATTAACAGGCATGGTTGAGGGATCCAGGCTCCTGGTTGATGCCATTTGATGATTAACTGAGGGTCAACACTGTTTGCTGTGAAACCAGGTACTGCAAGAAGGGAAGAGGAGCTGGCATGTCAGGAATGCACTTTCAAGTGTGCGTGATGTCATTAAACACGGCGAGTTTGCTGTCTCTCCCACCCTTCTTCATAGCACCCCTCCTCTTACCTTTTGTTTAATTCTGCACAAGGTGCTACATCCTCTCTCACTACCTTCAACTTCGCAGCTGGCTATGAATGAATGGGTGCTATGCTACCGCAGCAAGGATTATCTTTCAGAGAATATCTGCGTTTGAATAGGAAAACTTTGTAAATAGGAACCCTTCAAGACCCAATGGAAACATCTCTTGTGGTCGACATTTAGTCTCCAATGGCAGGCCAGAGGCTGATGGAGTAAGAGAGAATCCTATGATGGACAAATCAAAATCACACCACAGAAATGTCCATACCTGCTCTCAGCTCTGTCATTCTGGATGTATGAATTTGTACTATTCTTTAATCTAATTAAATAAAACCATTATATTAGACACAACATATTGTGGGAAAAAATCACAAAATATATAATATCAGCTTTGATTATGTGATTAGTATGCTCCTACATAACACTTTCTCAACATAAATATTTTATAACCAGGGTCATCAATGAAAATTTTGCAAAATTGCATATTTCACCTCCCCTTACATTTGGAAATTCAATACCATCTTTTTCATTCTCACCAAATTGGCAAGTATATTTTTTCCTCCTAGAGTTGGAATAAAATACTAAAGTATTTTAGAAATTGATTCATCAATTATCCCTTTGTTTCTTTAGAAAACTATTAACTCTTTTTCATTAATTTTACTGCCTCATGGTCAGATAAACTTACCTGTATTTGTTTTTCATGGTTCAGTGTGCAGGAATGAGCAATGATTTCCTCCATCAACCACACACCTAAAAATTGTTTTGCTTATTAGTCAATATAAATTGTTTTCTTACCAAAACATAACATATCAGAGTACATGGATTTATTCCCCAATTTCATTCGACCAGTTTTTTTCCCTTGTCCAAAGCAGAAGCACAAAAATACTGGTGTCTGATGTGCTGTAGAACGAGAACAGACTGTGCTATTGCAGAGTTCCAAGTTCTCTTCAATTTAGCAGCATCCACCTTTTGTAGCCTTATCTCCTATTTGTACCCAACATGAATCATTCCCACTAGCTCATCTGGACTCCTTCCTTTGTCTGCTTTTTAAGCTTGGACTCCCTTTCACAAACATATTTCTTCAGTAACCATCTCCTAAACACTCTCCTCAATCTATATATACAGAAGTGAAACTTTTTCTGTTTGTTGTCCTGTAACTTTTAGTCTAAACTACTCGTATGACTTCTACCACTTGAAGCTTGATGATAGGTTTTTGCACACTCGTATACCTGTCTTATATTCCTAAACGGTTGTAAGTTTACTCTATTCCACCACTAAGATAAGTATCTACCATTGCCAGATACTGTGTTACGAACAGAGGATACTAAGAAAAAGAAGACATAGTCCTTGCCCTTGAAAGATTACAGCTGAGGGACAAACATTTAGACAAATCATTCATGTACATGTTATCGTAACAATAAGAGAGGGATTCACAGAGCACTAATGAGAGCCAGAGACAGTATCATGGATGTCATAGATTACCTTCATCAAGATGGTGATCTCTGAGTTGGGTCTTGCAGAATGAACTGTTTGTAAGGCAGAAAGGGCATTGCTAACAGAATTTTTACAGAGGAAGAAAAGAACATGGCATTTTTAGGCAACAGAGACCAACAATCCTTTAGTCACAATTCCAAAGTCCAAAAAGTTCCAGAAACTAAAAGATTTTCCTAACTCCTTTGATAATTTCCCTGCTCTGGTATGATCTCGCGTCTCAGGAGAAGCTCATCTGAACCGGCCTGAGATGAATGATTTTGTTCTGTTGCAGATATATTGATGTGTTTGTTCATATGGTGTTACCCCAGACCTCTGACCTCTGATAATCTAGTTGGGTACTGAATCATCTTTTTAAAATCTGAGAAATTCTGAATTCTGAGATGCATCTGTCCCTACCACCGTTGAGTATGAGATTGTGGGGATATAGGAGAAAATTCTAATGAATGTTAAGGTGGAGTGAAAAAGATGAAACAGAGAAGATGGTTTGGAGCCAGACTGTGTAGGATATTTTATTCCAAGGCTAGTCAGTTTGGACATGAACCTGTAAACATGAGAAAATATATGTGTGAGAGGCCTGGCTTGACATGCTTGTCAAGGTCTGTGTCTTATATTCTTGTTTTAGACTTTAGCAAGGTCCTATCTTTTCTGAAATTTTCTCAGCCTTCACAGGTAGAACTGATCACATGGCTTTATTCAGAGGATTATTAGACAGTAGTCCCCTTATCTGCAGTTTTGCGTTTGGAAGTTTGAGTTTCCCAGAGTCAACCACAGTCTGAAAATATTAAATGAAAAATTCCAGAAATAAACAATTCGTAAGTTTTGAATTGCTCACTCTTCTGAAATCTCGCACTGCCTCACTCGGTACCACATGGAACGTGACTCATTCCTTTGTCCAGTGAATCCCGCGCTGTGTACACTACCCTTAGTCACTTAGTGGCCATCTTGATTATCAGGTCAACTGTCAAGGTATCACAGTGCTTGTGCTCCAGTCATCCTTATTTTACTTAATAATGGCCCCCAGAAGCCAACTTTGTTACTACTTCTTGTTGTTAATCTCTTACTGTGCCTAACTTGTAAATTAAACTATCATAGGTTTGTATGTATAGGAAAAACCAGTCTATAAAGGGTTTGGTATTATCTGCAGTTTCAGGCATCCACTGTGGGTCTTAGAACGTATCCCTGGCAGGTAAGAGTGGACCACTGCAATGCAGCACATCGTACCACACGACTGACTTGGTTTGTTTCTCTATTTAATTAGAACATAAAGAGGAACATCAAGAGACCATTTATTACAATTCATTCAGCTTCTCTTGTTTATTTACTTATTTATAATACTTTATATTTTTATTAGCTTGCTGTCTTGGTCCATTCAGACTGCTATAACAGAATCCTGTAGACTAGATGGCTTATAAACAACAGAAATTTATTTCTTATAGTTCCGGAGGCTGGGAAGTTCAAGAAAATTACATGAGCAGATTCAATCTCAGGTTAGGGTCTGCTTCCTGTTTCCTAGATGGCTGACTTCTCTCTGTGTCCTCATGTTGGGGAAGATGCAAGAGAGCTCTCTGAAGTCTCTTTTAAAAGGGCACTAATCCCATTCATGAAGGTCCACCCTCATGACCTAAGCACTTCCCATGGGCCCCACCTCTAAACACCATCACGTGGGGGATTAGGTTTTAGCATGTGAGTTTTGGGGGGACACACATATTCAGTCTATAGCACTTGCTTACAACTCTCCTTGTTCCAAAAGGATTTAAGAAAGCTGGGACCATTTCTCAACAACTTTGTATTGAATACGTTAATTAAAATAAAGACTACATTTATAGTGCTACTAAGTGCCAGGCACTGTTCTAAAGGATTTACAAAAATTGTATCATTTAATTCTCACAACAATCTTATGAGATAGGTACTATTATGATACTCATTTGTAAATTGAGGAAATTAATGCTCAGAGAAGTCAATTAATTTGCTTAAGGCCACATAGCTAGTAGCTATTAAAGCCATAGCCTTTCATCTTAACCTCTGAGCCACACTGCCTCTTGATGAATGAACTCTGCATTCCATGTACCACCTAGCAAAATGTCTCATATGTAATATGCTCTCAGGATAGATTTGTTGATAGACTAGATGAACAAAACTTGATTTTTTTTTTTGAGGATAGTTCACATACAATATTGTATTAGTTTTAGGTGTACAACATAGTGATTTGACACTTATATACATTACAAAGTCATCACCCTGATAAGACTGGTAACCATCTGTCATTGTGCAAAGTTATTACAATATTGTTGGCTATGTTCCCTATGCTATACATTACATTCTTGTGACTTATTTATTTTATAATGGGAAGTTTGTACCTCTTAAGCCCTTTCACATGTTTCGCTCTTCTCCCCACCCCCTCTCCTCTGGCAACCACCAATTGGTTCTTTGTATCTATGAGTCTGTTTCTGTTTTATTTTGATTGTTTATTTGTTTTGGTTTTTGAGTTTCCACATATGAGTGAAATCATATGGTACTTTTCTTTCTCTGTCTGGCTTATTTCACTTAGCATAATACCTCTAAATCCACCCATGTTGCCACAAAAGGCAAGATTTCATTTTTTTATGGCTAAATTATATTCTATTGTGTGTCTATATGTGTGTGTGTGTGTATGTGTGTGTGTGTACCACATATTCTTTATCCATTCATCTACAATGGAAACTTAGGCTGCTTTCATATCTTGGCTGTTGTAAATAATCTGCAGTGCACATAGGGGTCAATATATCTTTCTGAGTTAGTGTTTTAATTTTCTTCAGATAAATACCGAAAAGCGCTATTGCAGGACTGTAAGGTAGTTCTAGTTTTAATTTTGGGGGGAATGTCCATAGTGGCTGCACCAGTTTACATTCTCAGCAACAGTGCACTAGGGTTCCCGTTTTGCCACATCCTCACCAACACTTGCTATTTGTTGTCTTTTTGACAATAGCCATCCTGACAGGTGTGAGGTGATATCTCACTGTGGTTTTGATTTGCTGATGATCAATGATGTGATCACCTTTTCATGTACCTGTTGGCCATCTGTATGTCTGCTTTGGAAGAATATCTATTCAGGTCATCTGCCCGTTTTTTAATCAGATTGTTTGTTTTTTGATATCGAGTTGTATGAATTCTTTATATATATTTTAGATATTAACCCTTTATTGGATATATCATTTGCAAATATCTTCTCCCAAAGAGTAGGTTGCCTTTTTGTTTTGCTGATGGTTTCCTTCTCTGTGCAAAAGCTTTTTAGTTTGATGTAGCCCCATTTGTTTATTTTTGCTTTTGTTGCCCTTGCCAAAGAAACACATCCAAAAGATATCACAAACACTAATACCAAAGGCTTTACTACCTAGGTTTCTTCTATGAGTTTTATGGTTTCAGATCTTATACGTAAGTCTTTAATCCATTTTGAGTTTGTTTTTGTATATGGAGTAAGAAAGTGGCCCACTTTCATTCTTTTGCACGTATCTGTCCAGTTTTTTCAACATTTATTGAGGAGACGATCTTTTCTGCATTGTATATTCTTGCCTCCTCTGTCATAGATTAATTGACCATACAGGCGTGGATTTATTTCTGGGCTCCCTATTCCGTTCCATTGATTTATGTGTCTGTTTTTGTGCCAGTACCATACAGTTTTGATTACTATAGCTTTGTAATATAGTTTGAAATCAGGAAGTGTGATACTTCCAATTTTGTTCTTCTTTCTCAAGACTGCTTTGGCTATTCAAGGTCTTTTGTGTTCCATACAAATTTTAAGATTATTTGTTCTAGTTTTGTGATGAATACCATTGGTAGTTTAATAGGAATTGCATTGAATCTGTATATTACTTTGAGTAGCACAGACATTTTCTCAATATTAATTCTTCCAATCCGTGAGCACAGAATATCTTTCCACTTATTTGTTTCTCTTCAATTTCTTTCAACAAAGTCTTAGAGTTTTCAGTGTATAGGTCTTTCACCCCCCTTGGTTAAATTTATTCCTAGGTATTTTATTGTTTTTGACGTAATTGCAAATGGAATGATGCATCCGTTGATGTAAGTGGAGTGTTAAAATCCCCTACTTTTATTTTATTACTATCAATTTCTCCTTTTACATTTGTTAATGAACACATTCTAAAAGCCCTACATTTTTACTCCCTCCCCATGCTTTATATTTTTGACATCATATTTTACTGCTTTTAATTTTGTGTATTCCTTAACCTCTTGTTGTAGATATAGATGATTTTACTACTTCTGTCCTTTAATCTTCATCTTAGCTTTATGAGTGCTGGATCCACCACTGTTACTGTATGTTTGCCATTACCAGTGATTTTTTCTGACAATTTTCTTATTTCTGTTTGTAGCCTTTTGCTTTCTGCTTAAAGAAGTCCCTTGAACATTTCTTGTAAGGCTGGTTTAGTGGAGATGAACACCTTTAGTTTTTACTTGACGGGAAGACTCTTTCTCTCTGCTTCCATTCTGAATGATAAACTTCTGGAGAGAGTACTCTTGGCTATAGATTTTTCCTTTAGCACTTTGAGTATATTATGCCACTCCCTTCTAGCCTGCAAGGTTTCTGCTGAGAAGTCAGCTGATAGTCTTTTGGGAGTTTGTATATAACTCATTGCTCTTTTCTTGCTGCTTTTAAGATTATTTCTTCATCTTTAATTCTTGACATTTTGATTATAATGTGTCTCCATGTGGGCCTCTTTGGGTTCATCTTGTTTGGAGCTCTCTGTGCTTCCTGGACCTGATGTCTGTTTCTTTCCCCTGGTTAGGAAAGTTTTCAGCTATTATTACTTCAAATAAGTTCTCTGCCCTTTTTTTTCTCTCTTCTCCTTCTGGGATACCTATAGTCCAAATGTTAGTACACTTCAGGTTGTCCCAGAGGTCACTTAGACTACCCTCATTTTTTGAAATTCTTTTCTCTTTTTTCTATTCATCCAGGGTGATTTTCTCTACTCCGTTGTTCAGATCACAGATCCACTCTTCTGTATCATCTAATCTGCAGTTAATTCCCTCTAGTGAATTTTTCATTTCAGTTATTGTATTCTTCAGCTCTGATTAGTTCTTTTTTATATTTTCTAACTCTTCATTGAAGTTCTCATGATTTTCATCTATTCTATTTTCAAGTCCCATGAGCATCTTCATGACTGTTAATTTGTTTTCTTTATCAGGTACATTGCTTATTTCTGTTTTGTTTAGTTCTTTTTCTGAGAATTTGTCTTGTTCTTTCATTTGGAACATATTCCTCTGTCTTCTCATTTTGCCTAATTTCTGTGTTTATTTCTATGGTTTAGGTAAATCAGCTAATCTACTGATCTTGGAAAAGTGGTCTTATGTAGGAGATGCCCTGTGAGGCCCAGCAGCATGCTCCCCTCTGGTCATGAGAGTCAGATGCTCCAGGGGTGTACCCTGTGTGAGCTGCATGTGCTGTTTCATTGTGACAGGGCTGCAATTGCTGTGGCACACTAGTTGGTGAAGCTGGCCCCTGGGCCAGCTGGCTTCAAGGCCTAGCTGCGCATAGCTGCCACAGGCATGCTGGCCTCAGTGTGGCTGGCTGCAAGGCCTGGTGGCACAGGACCAGTGCAAGTGCACTGGTGGGGGGGAAAGCCCCCCAAATTTGATGTTTTATAATGAAAATTTGCCTGAACTTGTGAAAGTGCCTCCTTCTTTCTGTGACTTCGTGTTACCTCATTCTAAGTACCACATTTGCAGGGCACTCACTGAGATGTTGAGAGTGGATCATGTAGGGATGTTCTATAATATATATAAATAGGTTTAATTTTTAAGTACATGAGTAAATCGTGCTCACAGTAAAAAATTGAAAAAAATTACACCAAGAAGAGTGAAAATCCTCCTTAATTTTTCTCTCTAGATTCTACTCCTCAGGGTCCATTCCTCTGAGCAGGTGAGTATCTGCATTCACATATGACATTGACATTTACATTCACTCACATATGTCCATACAAAATCATTTTACACATATGTATATAAAACTGCTAATTTAAGTGTCTTTAGTAATTTCAGTCCAGTCAATTTAATATAACTTATTCATATATCAAAATTATGGCTGCCAAAACTGTTAGAAATTTTTGTAGTCTCCCAGGAAGAAATGCTCAGGGATTTTTCCATTGGCATAAATGTAATACCTGCATAACTTCTGCATTTTTTAAAGCATTGTTGGTAATTTTGATGCTTTGAGAAGGAAAATATTTTGCATGACAAGACAATTTAGGGTCCAGTAGGAGTCTGCCATGGTTTAATTTAGCAAGCTTTTTAATGATCTACAAGAAGGGATGGAAAAACACTTAATTAAATTTACAGATGATGCTAAATTTGGAGATGCTAAGAACATCCATGAGGACAGATATTTAAAGAAGTTAGAAATATGTGAAAGAAATAGCAAAACAATATTTGGATTGCAAAAAGTTTAATTGAATGTGTTAAAGGCTTCTTAATCAGCCCACCAATTACTCATAGGAAGTAGAAGGCATGATGACTTCTGCTTTTATGTTGCGTGCCTGGAAAATTAAGATCATACTAAAACGAAGCAGCCTTTGTTTACATCCAGGCCAGTGTACCTTGTGAGTATCTTAGAATAATTGATTTCACAAGCTACGTATGGTTCTTTTTAGATCACTCTAAGTTGTTTCATTCTACCGAAAAAGCTAGAAGAAAATTAATGCTTACTGTAAACCCACTGTTGATGGGCATTTTATTTACATGGATTATCTCATACAATTCTCATTATAACTGAATGAAGAAGATGCAGTGTTAATTTTTTTGTTTGTTGTTCATTTTTATGTCAGTTTATATCTGAATTTGACTATTTTATGATGTGACATTTTTTCTTAAAATCAGATTTGCATGTGAACTCACATTAAAATATCTATGCATATTCAAATAAGTAAAAAAACTGAACACATTCTTATTTTAATTGAACTTTTAAAATTAAAATGCAATGCTACAGTAGTTACCACTCATAAGCAAATGAATGATTCCTAAATGAGTCCAATTATGCAGAGAGAACCATGGAGAGCTGTGCTGATGAACCACAGTAATAATGACGTGTCCATAGGTTGCGGTTGTGTCTATGCCAGGCATTTGTGAAATATCTATTCACCAGGAAATACTTAGTAAGAATGTGTTTAGCCATTATAACAAGGTGTAAGCAAATGAGCTTCCCATAAGACTTTGCAACAAACATTTAATTAGCTATACAAAGAAACAGTTAAACATACAAACACACGTTGCAGAAAATTGGCTAGTGTGTATTGTTAATTTTGTGCACATAATTCTTAAATAGCACCATTTAATAATGGATGTCTTTATCATGTGCATATTACTGGAAATGGGTAATTTTACCTGAAAATCAATTTTGTTGAACTTCTTATATCCTCCCTTTCTTACTATAAAATAGAAATATATTGAGTAACATAATTTGGATATTTTTAGTATTTCATTTGTAAACAAGGATAGTAAAATGTCAAAACTGAAATACATACTCATCAAATTGATACAGAAAAGAGAAATTTATAGAGTAGTATACATTAGGGAGGTATAGATAACATTAATTGTCACTTATCATTATACACAAAAATAATACTGATCTATATTTTAAAAATTATTATATTTATTCAAAAATACTTTTGTTAAATTTTTTAGTTTCTTCATTTACCCTGTAAGACAGGTATACATTTTTTTATTAAAATCAAAACTCACTAATGACATTTATAGTTTGAGCATTAAATGCCAAGGAAATTGTCTTTTATGAATCTGGATCTTTAAAAACTTCTTTAATATTTCCTTGCTTTAACATATAAAGGCATTTTTTATGAATATATTCAGAATAAAATTAAAATTTTACTTTTTTGTAATCATCACACTTTTTCATATTTTTTAAAGAATCTATATTAACTTTTATTATTACAGTCTATATTATTCACATAATGATTTACAAAGTGTTAACAAACATCATTGTGTATACCATAATATAATAATAAGTTACTTAAAAACACATTTAGAATACTCTTTTTTTACGGATTTAAAGAATAATCACAAGTTATAACAAGGTTAGTAGTTCACAATTTCAAGCAAGTTTTTTTGATTTCGAGTATTAACTCTTATTCGGTGTGATTCAGAAATACTTTTTAAATGAGTCGTTTTATTTTAAAATACTCAGGAGGGGACACTAGGTGTAGCAGCTGACCAGCCAGCCTCCCCAAGACTATTTGCATGTCTGAAGCCCCCAAGGACAGACAGGAGTCTTTTAATTGGTGATTCAACTTTAGTGGAAACGTGCATTTAGGAAACGAGGGCTACACTGTTGTCTTCACACCAGGCAAACCGGCTCGTGTTGTCATGGAGATCTATAGCGCTGGAGCCAGTGATGCGGAAAACAAGATGGCTTCCTCGTTTATTTAGCCTTAAAGAAAGTGGCAGATATTAGCGAATGATTATTGAACTAAAAATCTATATTTTTAAAGATATGTGAAAAATAATATAAGTGAAAATTTTTACTTTGTGTAAAATTTATGTCTCCAAAACTTCTAAAATTATCTGTGTTTTTCATGGCAAAGAAATGATTTCCTTTCTTTCAAATGTAAATGTCTTAAAATGCTGCCTTACCATGGAGCTATGCTTCAAGAACCAGGTCAGATTTCAGTTCATGTATGATTACTATTTATTTTGGATGAGCATGAATGTTACAGAATGACACTTATTGTATGTAGACTTTATTGTGTAAGAATAAGCTGCTTCTGCTTCAGCAATTTTAATGCCTGTAAAAGAGCTATACATCTGAAAGACACCTCAAATTTTTAGGTTGGATGTGAATAAAGTACGAAAAATGCAGAAAGGAGTCACCCTAGCCATCAAAAATGAGAAAGAAGGTTCTCGTTACTCATAGGTGACTCTTCAATCTCCAATAAAAGAAAAGTGGTATAGGCAGTAATCTGAGTGGCTTCTTAATACATATTTGGACACAAAACAATATTGCCATTTGGGGCCACTCTACCTATTCACTGAACTGAGAAAAATCTCTAAAATATTTTGTAAGTATTAGGACAGATGGAAGGATTAAGATGCAAATGCTTTACAATTAATAAATTAATGGACCACACTACTTTTGTTACGAAAACTAGCACATGGGAAGAAATAAAGACAAAATTTCCCCTTCACGTACAATATGTATTTCTAAAATTGGTATGAACTTAAAGTGATGATTATATTACCTTGCACAGTGCATGCACATGATAATAAATTAGTTGTTTGCTTATTTGATTACACTTTTAGGAGAGTAATAGTTAAATTAGGTTTTATAGGTGTAGCTATTCCTTATATTAATTCCTCATTTTGATGAATAGCCATAGTGTTCGATAACCACACTGATATCAAGGACTTAAAATTCAAATATAGCATTTTCCAAACTGTTCTTTGGGACACTAGTGTTTTGGGCAATGTTAATAAGTTTTCTGTGGTCAAGGGGTTTTACAGTCCAATTAGTTTGGAAAAAGTTGCATTTTTGGTGATTCAAAATGGACTTAAGTATTAAGGGCACGAAGATGCTTTACAGTAAAGAGATCTGTTTAACTGGTGTTTCTAAAATCTTTTTGACCATGGAATGCTGCCTGCATCCCACCTCCCACCCCCTAGAATATTTAACTACATCTTGTGGACACTATTGGTTTTGGAAACACAATTGGGAACCATGTAATAGGAGGAATTCTGACATCGTTGAGGCTCTGATTTTGTTTTCCTCATGACTCTGCTAAACTCATTTGTTTGCATTTAGTATCTACTCTTAACATGCATAATCCTGACCACTGAGATCTCTAGAGGATGTTTACACTGCAAGTGTGAATAAAAGTTCTCTGCAGAGGCTGTGCCCTGGTCTGAAGTCCGACCCATTTGTTTTCCACCACCTTTTACCATCTTTTCTTCAGAAACTTCTTGACAGAAGAGGTGGCAATGTTTTTTAATGAAATAAATAAATAAAAGAGGTTTGGGAATATTTTGGCCCCAAATAATTTCTATTTTAGCATCTCTGGCTATAATTACTGTATTACTGTTTGGCAAAATAAACTCTACAGAGATAGAAGATTATGTTAGGGAGACAAAGCTGTGGGAAAACCTCTTAAACAAGAGTTGAGTAGTAATTAGCAATAAGTATATATGTTTCACCACCACATTACAATAAGCTAATGTAAAGACCCACAGTGCTGAAGGTGTAAATATTTTGTGTGAAGTTTGTTAGCATGTAATATCCTAAACCAAATTTTGAATATTTGGAATTACAAAGTAAACTTAAAATTTGTTGAGAAAGGAAATAGCAATGTTTCTCTAACATAAGATTACCCCATGCTAGGAAGGTCGTGTTGCTGATTACTGGGTTTAGTGGAGGAGTAGTGGTTCTGTTAGACTGAATGACTCCAATGGATGTATACCTTTCTGCTTTTTTTAAGAAGAAAATCTAACAGTCAACTTTTTTTAAAATCTCTCTTTCAACTTTTATTTTTTCAGAAGTAATGGAAAAATAGAGTCCTCAGACACAGCTGCATGGGCCCCCTCCTTGACTCTGGAGGAGCATCACTCCTTCTCTGTTAGGGGCATTGCATGTGTCAGTCAGTCAGGGGAAATCAGAGATACTGAATTCAATTACTCGGTGGTCCGAGGACTCTGCTTCTTCTCTTACTTGTAAGCATTGAAACATTAATGGAGCACAAAGTACACAGACAAGATGAAAAACTTAAGATGATGAGATACATAAAAGGACTAGAAGAACAGTCAATGAAGTGGAGAAAAAGGCCAAAGTAAATAAGCAGGTGGGTGGGTGACAGACAGGACAGAAGTGTGCGGGGGAAGGATAGGGAAGATAATGGTTCACAGACAGAAAGATAAGTGTTACCAGAAACGGATACTTCCCCATGTAAGACACTTTCTTGAGTTCTCAGTGCCTTTTCTCTCAATGAGGTCGGCAGGGGTCTGGCACAAAGGTGTCAAAACACGGTTCACTGGCCCAGGTAACTTCCTGGCTTTTGCCCCAGCATCTGCCACCTTCCCTGTGGGAGTTGTCAGCTCAGGTAATTCCTATTGAATATCCTAATTACTGTCATTTTTTCTATAGCTTGGCTCATATTAGGAACAATATGGAAAGCAGGAAAGATTATCTTCAACACGTTAGCAGAACCTGTCTATATGTAAAAAAAGTCACCTGAGCAATACTTCATTCTCTGTTAGATGTTCTTACAAAACTTGCTGTTTCTCTGATTTCAGCTTCAAGCTCTCCATCTCCTGCAGCCTTATTGACTTTGTAATTTTCTTAATATTTATAGTCTCTCCAACATTTCTTCCCCAAATTCCTGTGTAAATAGAGCAGTCTTCCAAAGTGATGTTTACTGTATCAGTTAGCTGAATAACCTCCTTTTCTGTGAACTGAAGGTGAACAAAAGGAGAAAGAAAATTTAAATTTTGTTTCATTTTCCTTTAACACATGAACTTGCAGCAGACTGAGTGTTGAGTTTTACAAAAAATCATTTTCCCCTCCCCTCAGTAACTCATGTTTTCCCAGCAGTGAAGAAAATGAGTTATGCACACAACTGTTCAAAGTTACCTCATCACATCAGAATCAGATGGGGGTGGGGAGAGGACTCATTTTGCTATGAATAACCAGGAAGTGAGTTTTTGCAGGCTATAGTTCAGAATGAAAACTGTAACTGCAAATTAGTTGGTTTTAGAAAAAAAATAGTAAAAGAAAATGCTGAATTATGCGTGGAGATAAGATTGTAACTATGCCAGGTCTATTTAAAACAAGTCGAATATATGGCTTCTTCTTAAATTTCGTTTCCCCCAGATTATATCTATACACTATTTCTTGAATCAAGTACATACAAAAAAATGACAACTGATTTTTGTGAAGCCTAAAATTAAAATCTTTGATTACTTTGTGTTTCCCTTCCTCCTGATTTCTGAACAAAAAGAACATTTATTTTGCCTTTTAAATTCACTTCTTGTTAACTGCTTGCTGCATGATTCCCTAACAGCCTTAAAGTGTGACTGTTGACACAGCTTAACCTGAACTGAACATCCAACTCTAGGTCCAATTAAAAAGGTTGAATGGCATCCAGTCAAATTGGGAAAAATTACTCAGTTTACAGCAGAGGGGAGTTAAGTCCTCCTAGGAAAAGAGGTAAACTTCAAAACCAGTCCCTTAGACTTCCATTCAGAGAAGGGTATGTTTCAAACCTTTTAATTTAACCTGAATGCCTTGTAGGTCAATGAAATGTGATATTCTCTTTAAGAGTATTAGGTTGAATATAAAGAAACTTTCAAAGTCTCTAGGGAGACCTTTCATTAGTGGTTCTTTTTACAACATCTGGCTGGTGACTTTTAACAGGCTGAAATTAGTGTCTTTTTCTTTTCAATTTTCTATGCTAAAACTATTAGGAAGATTACCAGTGGTCTAGAAAACTAAACAAAACCCATACTACACGTCCTTCTTAATATGTTGTTTGTAGTACATGTGGAATACAAGAGCAGTCTTTATGGTCTGAGGAAATTTGAATTTGAATTCAAACTGTAAGTAGCCCTTTCTGGCTGGCCAGAATACTGGGGTATGAACTAGCCTAACAGCTCTGCCCAGTTGGAGCACTCTATACTGCATGGTAATTATGTAAGACAATCAAAATCCACTTTCTTAGAGAGTTTCAATGTAAGGCATATAAGGAGAGGTATTACAGTAAGACTGAAACACAGCTACAGAGAGAGAAGGCTGCAAACAGAAATTTTGAGGCAAGAGAGACTCGAGGTACTCTGCAGCCAGAGCAGGGAGAGGGGTTAGTCAGCAGTGGCACAAAGAGTGGAAGCAGTGGGAGGAAAAGAGAGAATAGATGTGTTATCATAATAGTGGATCACTGGAGTCAAGAGCAACTATTGCCGGCTGGAGAGTACTATAAAATAAATGCTTACTGCATCTCTCAAGCAACTTTGCAGTTAAATATGTCCAGGTAGTGAGTTTTGGCCAGTGGAATTTAAGCGGAAACATCATGTGGCAGCCTCTGGGAAGCTTCCTTATCAGACAGCATGTAAGCTCATCTCCAGCCTAACTACCTTGATTGCAGTTGCTGCTGTTTGGACCACTGGAGCCATGCTTGAGAGAAGGATGAGTTCCTGATTCTGTGGAACACCATGCCAACTCGGGACTGCCAGCCAGATATTTATTTGTGGGAGACTTAATATTCTGTTTTGTTTATACCACTGCCTCCTCCCCCATCCCCCACTCTGATTCTTTCACTCACCCAAACCTAATTGCAAATAAAACACGTGGTTGAAGGAGTGCCTAGGAAAAACTGCATATTTGAACAGGAGAGGACACGTGCAGATTTTGGAATTATTTATGAATGCTTTTCTAACAAAAAGTTTAAAAAATAAGATGCAGCTTCTTATCCCTGAAAGTACTCAACTGAAACTTTCATGTCAACTTACGAGACCTGTTAGAGAAGAAATGCAAGCATTTTCTGAAGATGTTGGACTGGATGATTACTCTGTAAATTTTCTATTATAATACAGGTTATTGTAATTGATGGATAAAGTGAAGTGTCTGCATTGTCCACAGTCTATGAAAAGAATATTACCCCTAGGCTTTTTTTTTTTTTTTTTTTAACAGAGAAAGATATCCTTGGTTATTCCTTGCAAATAGTTGGCTATGTTTTTATCACATGATGCTCTTTTTCAGATCATGTAGTTTGGACTATGGTGGGCTCTTGATTCAAATCTTTCCCTTAGAAATTAGAAATGAGACAAGGAAGCTATCTATTACCATTTTATTCAACATCTTACTGAGGTCCTATCCAATGTGATATGGCAAGAAAATGATAAACATACAGGGATTGTCAAGTAAGAGTCAAAACTCATTTTTTCACATGATTGTTTATATAGAAAATCTGGAAGAATCCACAGATAAAATAATAATCAAATTGATGAGAAAAATGATGAAGAGAAAATTTTGAAAGCAGTGAGAGAAAGAGATATATTATAAATCTATATCCAGAATTTTTAAATTATTTTCAAAATTTAAGGAGACTCAAAGATTGATACAGAAAAGCAAAAGCAGAGAATTCATTGCCAGTAAATCTGGAACTACAAAAAATGTTAAAGTTAGCTCTTGAGGAAGAATGAAAATAACACCAAGTGAAAACTTGAATCCAGAAAATATAATTTAAAAAATGATATAAATGGAAATAGTAAAGGATTTTTAAAACAATTTTAAAATTTCAAAAAGATGATTGATTGTTTGAAGCAAAAGTAAAAGTAAAGGTATTTGGGGAGGGGGTTGTAAAGTATGTAGAAGGAAGAAATCCTTAAAAAACAGTGAAAAGCATGAGAGGACAAAATGGAACAGGGTTTTTAAGTGAAGTGCTACAATATTATTTGAAGATAATATTTACTGTGAGAAGTAAATGATGCATATTTTAAAACTTAGGTCAATGATGAGAAAAAAAAGAAAAAAACTAATAATCCATTAGTGGCAATAAACTGAAATATTGAAATCAAAAAGACAGGGAAAGAAAAAAGGAAATAAAAACAGAATAAATAGATAATATATTGAAAAGTGGTATTCATATAAAACATAAAAGGTAAACACCCCAGTTAAAAGAGAGATAGACTGAATAAAAAGCAAGATCCAACTATATGCTGCCTAAAGAAACAAATCTTTAAATGTAAAGATGCAGACATGTTAAAGTAAAATTTGAGAAAAGATATACCATATTTTCACTAATTATAAGAAAGGTGGATTGACTATGAATATCAGAAAATATGAGCTTTTAGACAAGAAGATTAGCAGAAATAAAGAAGGCTATTTCATATCATCAAAAAGATACATCAATACTATATATATATGCCTTCTAACAGAGCTTCAAAGTTTATGGCATGGTAACTGATAAACTGAGGAAAGAAACAGACAAATTCATTATTATGGTTGAAGATTTCAACTCTCACCTTCCGATATGGACAGAACAAGTAAACCGAACATCAATAAGGACAGAGAGTATAAAAACACTACTATCAACCAACTTGACCTAATTGATCTCGATGGAATGTTTAACCAATAACAGCAGAATACATATTCCTTTCAATTGCACAGTGAACGTGCACTAAGACAGTGGACCATAGAACAAGTACCAAAAACATTTAGAAGAACTGAAATAATATTTTCTTTGACAGCTATAGAATATTTTAAAAAATCAATAGCAGAAAATTTGGAAAACTGCAAGTATTTAGAAATTAAATGACACTTCTAAATAACCAATGGGACAAAGGGAAAGAATCACAATGGAAATTAGAAAATACTTTGATCGTAATGATAATCAAAATAAAATATATGAAAATTTATGGATAAAGCAAGGTTTAGAGGAAAATTTATACCTAAATCCTTACAGTAGAAGAGAAAAGAAAGTGTTTAAAATAAAAACATTTAGGATTCCACCTTAATAAACTACAAAAAGAACAAAGTAAACCCAAACTAAGTAGAAAGAAAGAAAGAATAAAGAAAGAGCACAGAGGAATGAAATAGAAAACAGAGATATTAACAAAACCAAATGGTGGTTCTCTGAAAAGATGAAATTGATAAATCCCTAGCTAGATTGATCAAAGTAGGAAAAGGTCAGGGGGAGACAGAATTTGTCAATATTAAGAATGAAAGTGAGGGACACTGCTGGTAAAACATAATTACCTTGTGGAGTTTATTGGGGGAACTCAAAGTTGATTTAACATTTGAATATCAATTATATTAAAAGAATAAAGGAGAAAATTCTAGATCACCTCCTAGATACAGAAAAGGTGTTTGATAAAATTCAACACCCACTTGTTTAAAAATAAACCAAAACTCTCAGTAAACTATGACTAGAAAAGAATTTCTTGAACATAATAAATGACATTTACAAAATTCCTGTAGCTAAAATCATATGTAATATTAATAGAGTGAGTGATTTCTCTTTAATATCTGGAACAAAAGGAGGGTGAATATCTTACTGTTTTTATTCAGCAATGTCCTAGAGGTCCTAGCCAATGCAATAGGGCAAGAAAAAAGTTATGCAGATTTTTTTCCTGCTTTAATAGTTTCATACATATAAAGTCTTAAAGAATCTACAAAAAAGCTACTAGAAATAAGAAGTGAATTTAGCAATATATACTTATATATGTATATATATATGCATGTGTTCATCTAGATATATAATAAGAGAAGTAATAATGGAAATAATGCAATTTTTAAAAAATGGGCAAAAGACAGACACTTTACAACAGAAGATATACAAATGGCCAATAAACATAACAAGATAGTCAACATCTATATTCATCTAAGAAATTAAAACCAAATTAATGCTATTATTCACCCACTATAATGGTCAAAATTTAAAAGACTGATAATACCAAGTATTGACAAGTATATAGAATTTCCTTTAGTTATAAGTAAGAGTGTAAAAGAGTACAAAATTCATCAGACTATACACATAAACTTGGTACACTTTATGTTATGTAATACTTCAATAAAGTTGATTACTTAAAATGGTATTTTTATATACTAAATAAAATTTTGAAAATGATTTTTTATATATTTTAGTTATTTTACATTTTATTTAAATTTATTTTATAATTTAAAATATATTAATCACAAGGTCTTCAGTTAACACCAAATATCTAGGAATAACTCTTATTGAAAGAGTGAAATATCTCTACATTGAAATCTATAAAGCTAGAGTACCTAAAAAAGTGGAGAGATATTCTATATACAAGGATTCTATATACAAGGCATACTATTACAAAGATGAATTCTCTCCCAATTGATCTGTAGATTCACTATAGGTCCAATCAAAATCTCAACAGGGAATTTTGTAGAAATTGACAAATATATTATAAAATACATATGAAAATGTGAAGGACAAGAAAAGAAGATCTCAGTCTTGATGAAGAATAAGACCAAAGCTAGAGAGCTTACACGCCCTCATATCGAGCTTTGTAAAAGTAAAGCACTCAATGCGATATCATATCCATCAAATGAATTTACCTAATGTGTGACAAACCTTCGACTGCAGTACAGTGCAAAAAGGGTGATCCTTTAAATAAGAGGTCCCCACACTCGGGGGCGAAGACCTCATACCGCCCAAGGAATTCCATACCAGTTGTAGATCTATTTGTTTACCATAAGTCAACAGAACTTCTAGAAGAAAATGTAAGAAAAACTGTCAATTTAGGATAGGGAGAGAGTTCTTCTACAGAACACAAAAAGCCCCAAAGCACCATAAAGGAAATATTGATAAATAGAATTTCATCCAAAAAATCATTAAGAATATGAAGAGGCAAACCACAGAGAGGGAGACTCTATTTGCAATGCACATGTCCAACAAAGCACTTGCACACAGAAATAAGATATCTGAAAACCAAAAGGAAGAAGGCAGACAATCCAATTAAAAATCAGCAAAAAGTTCAGGAAGTACTTCACATAAGAGGACACACGTTTGAGTGGCAAACATATAAGAAGATCTTTAACATCATTAGTCATCAGAGAAAGGCAAATAATAACCATTTTGGGAATTCACCTACCCACTGGAATGGCTAAAATTGAAAAAAGCAAACAAGAGCACTGAAAATATCAGATATAAGTACAGATGTAGAGAAATTAGAACTCTAATAGACAGCAGTAGTTTAAATTGGTATAACTGCTTTCGAGAACTCTTTGACATTGTCTACTAAAGCTGACTATACTCACGTCCCCTGACTTAGTCTTTTCACTTTTCAATGTATTTCCAACAGAAATGTGTTCGTGGCTATATTCCTGCTAATAGCTGGAAACTGGAATCAGCACCAATATTACTTAACAGTTGAATAGATGATTATTTTTTAGCATGATCTTACAATGGAAAATGCTATGTGGATTCATCCCACGTAGATATTGTACAGAAGTCAGACATGCAGGGACACACACTGTATGACTGCATTCCTAGAAAGATCTAACACAGACCTGAAATCCCGTGAGGGGCGTCAGAACAGCAGCTACTTCTTTGGTGGGGGCATGAGGAAGGCTTCTTAGGTTCTGGTAATGTTCTACTGCATTATCTGCACGGTGCTTACAGAGGTATGTTCACTCAATAAAAACTCTTCAGGCTGTGCATTTAAGATTTATAGCTGTATACTCTTATAAAAATATTTACAAAAATATAGTTCACAAGATAGACGTACGCCAAATGTTAAGGGGAGTTAAGAATCTGGGGAAGGGGTAGGAGAAGAGAGAGGGGCCTGAGAGTGGGATTAAGAATGTGGGCTGAAACTCAAAGAAATCATCCTAAAGATTTCAGTTAATGTTGATTTCTGGTGTGGAGGAGTAATTTAAAAGTCCTCTCACACAACAAATAGTCAATGTCGGAAATGATTATTTGAGTTTCACAGCGATTTGGTATTTTCAGAGAGCTGCCTGCAATGATTTTTTCCTTATAATCTTGATGGTCATCCATGATGGTTCAGAATTTATGCTACTATAACTATGATTTGGAATACTTCTTTGGAGAATTGCCTGATATTTCCCCCCAAAACCTATAGGTCATGTTTCTATCCACTACTACAATCTAAGCAAACTTTTTTTTTAAAGATTGGCACCTGAGCTAACATCTGTTGCCAATCTTTTTTTTTCTTCTTCTTCTCCCCAAAGACCTGCAGTACATAGTTGTCTATTCTGGTTGTAGGTCTCTCTGGTTCTGCTATGTGGGAGGCCACCTCAGCATGGCCTGATGAGTGGCGCCATGTCTGAACCCAGGATCTGAACCAGCGAAATCCCAGGCCACCAAAGCGGAGCACGTGAACTTAACCACTTGGCCGGCCCCAAAACTTCGTTTTTATGTTTACATCTTTGCCTTTTCTCTACCTCAAAAAAAATTAGTAGTGTTCCCAGATTTGAGACTTAAGTATGTACTACCTTTCAAATTAATGACATAATACTTGTCAAAGTTTTCTTTTTTAAAGCCAAACAACATGATTAGATCAAAATCCATCTTACCATTTACTTACAACATGATCACCTCCAAAATCCAGCTAGATTTCTCCCTCCTCCTTGCTTTTTCTCTTGACTACTTCACACCATTTAAGAACACCATGTAAGACAGTCAGACTCTATGGAGAATCAGAACTCATGTTTCGATGCTTACAGGTCTCCATCTTTTAAAAACTTTTATAGCACTTATGGTTTTCACCTTATGAATTAGCATTTAATTTTGTATTTGTCAGGATATTTAATTCTAGATGTGTTAAAAAAAAAAAAAAGAAAACAACCAAGATAACTCAGTGCCTTCGCACAATAAAATTTTCTTTCTCACTCATATCACAGACAGTGCAGATCCAGGACTTTCCTTCAAAATGACATGTATACCATCTGCCCTTCTCCTCAAAGAATCTTTAACCAGCCATAACTTGGTAAAAAAATATGTTTTGTTTTTTCAATGTGAGTCTGTTTCCACCTTTTTAAACATGGCTGAGTGTATTAAATGAGTAATATGTGGATGTGTCTTCCCTCCTATCCTTTTCCTCTCCCTCATGTCTTCTTCCTCATCATTCTTTAAGCTACCATCCTTTCCTTAACTTATATTTACTTTCCACAAGGTTTTATTATTTTTTTCATATTCAAGTTTTCCATGATCAATTATTTTTAAAGACCTCTTACTTAGTGGTACAGACAATTGTAAACAAAATACATTTGTTTAAACAACAGACAGGAGATAATTAGCTAATGTGTACAGGTGGTAATGACAGACTTTTGGAGGAATATAGCAAATAGCAGTTTGTGGAAATTAGTTTTCTTTCAGCTAGGATGATTTGACGATCTTTGCCAGACATGAAAATATTTTATGATGAAGAGCTAAGCAAAATACGAGCCAATTCTTGAGTATTTGCATATCTGACAGCTCCTATTTTCAGATTTTATTGATGAGATTAAATAGACTGATTAATAAAGTACTTTGGGAGCTCTTTTCTAATTTTTACTTGATTTTGTTCTCTCACAGCACGAGCGATGAGCAGGAAAGCATTTGTAATCATTCTGAGACACTAGGAAGACAGGATCCCACCAGGCTGGTATTTTATTATCATAAACCACGTAGGCCCACCTGTCTCTAGAATACATGAGGAGTATGGAAGATTCTGAGCCATGGAGTAAGATGGGTACTGTGGAAAGATTCTTGTTTTACCTCAGGGTGCATTCATTATTCAGGGTCTGTATTTCTGTTACTTCCCACAATATATATGGATCTGTGCCCAGGAATAGTTACCCAAAATATTACAAACCCAAGGAAGAGTGACTTTGAAGCAGATTTACATTGGACTTACTGATCTATGCTCCATTAATTGAACTGCTTCATATGGGTATCTGTATATTTTAAACTTCAATTTCTGATTTTGCTGAAGGAATAAAATCTGCTTCCCTTAAAAATCCAGTTTGTATTATAGTCAAGAACAAGAGCACATTCTCAAGAGAAGGTATTTGGAACAATGAGAGCAGTCATAATGATCTCATGTTATTTTTCTTAAATCTAATAAAAACCTTATAGATTAATAAAGATTTATAGGCTTCATGGCATTTTTCACATCCATTCTTTTTCATTATATAGAAAAGGAAACTGAGATTTGTAAACACTGTGTTGCCCAAGGTCACTCAACTATTAAACTCTGGAATACCAGTCTTTTGGCTCCTGGTCCAGTATTCATTCCAGTACATTAAACAATAGTTTGAAGAAATAAAGAGACAGAGGAAGAGTGAGAGGAAAAAAGAAAGCAATATAAAAAAGACATAAAAGGAAAAGGGAAAATATGCAATTAGTTTCCACTTTGTGGACACTTCTTGCTTAGGACCAACAAAGAACTAAGATCTATTTGTATATATGTACATATAAGATGTATTTGTATGAAAAGGAGTATGCCTTTTTGCTCATATTACTTTAACTTCACAATGAATCTAGAAATTAAACAACTTATCTAAGAGAAACTGGAGGCTTAGATAGGTAAATAACTTAGCTGGATTATATGGCTAGTAATTGGCAGAGCTGAACTAAAACTCAGGTCTTTCCATTAAGCCTACCACTGTTGAATACTGCCTTGTCAGAATAGCATAGCAAAATGTGTATGTGTGGATATATGTATATAGACCCTCCCAGACATCTACAGATGGGAGAATGTTTATATGAAGAGCTTATAAATGTCAGTATAAATATTAGAATACTATACTAAGAATAGACACTAATTATTTTTTAACATTTTACCTAATATTTCATCTCGCCTGTAATTGGAATGTCATTCACTGATTTTTTCATCCACCCATAATTCAAACACTTATTCTACAGCTACCATGTACAAGCTCTTTGAAAATGAATCATCACAGATTCTTCTGATGAGTTTACAGTCTAATAGAGGAGAGGAAAGGTCCATAAAATTAATATAAATAGAAAGTAATAATGGCCATAAACGAGGTATAGACAAAAGAACACGGATTTGGAGATCAGAGGAGTGAGCGCCTGCTGCTTGAGGGTTCAGTGAAGTTTGTGGGTGGCTGGTAAAGAAACTGTTACTCTAAAGCCACTCGAAAGGTGCTGATGGCATGTTTGTAAATTGGACAAAAGAATGGAGAGAATGGGACAAATATAAGACATTGTTGAAACAGAATCAAGAGAATTCTGATATTGGATATGAGGGAAGGAAAGGGGACGTGTCCCACATGACAGTGACGTCCTGAAGCTCAGTGCTTAGAACACAGGGAAGGACGAAGGAAGCAAAGGTCTGAGGTGGGAGATCAGGGGAGTAGCTTTGAGACAGGTTGGATTTTATGGACTAATCAGAAGACCAGATGACACTGACATCAACCAGCAAATATATTTATTTTTAAAATTATTTGTTATAATAATAATTTTCCTTATCTTCCATCAGACACTCAGATTCAAGACATCACTTATTTTTGACTATTCCTTCTTCCTTGTCACCATTCTCCTCTTCCTTGCTGAGCCTTTTCAATTCCACTGCCACAATGTCTCTTATTTGTTCCCTTCTCTCCTTCCTGAACGCGCCCACACTTTGCTGGTTGCGGGTACCATGATGCAAAGATAGGCATACCCAGCTTTTACTGTCTGGGTATTTCTCACTTGTAACATTACAAGGGCTCAGGCTCCACTGACTCATCACAGTTTCCTTCCTGCTCTGCTGTCCTATAGCCTTGTCTGCTGTGGAAGTGGCTCCTGGTCGGTCTTACTGCTGTCACATTGTCAGTGCCTTAGACTGATGCTATGCTGTCCCCCAGGGCTGGTGTGATCACACGGCATGCTACTCAAGGCTGAATTCTAGATGCTTGGGTTGGGCCACCACTCAAAGCGGAGCTCCCACTATACCTAGAACTGCCCCTCTGAAAAGGAGTAAGGAAATAGCACTCTCACTACTGTGTTAAGCTCTTTCAGAGGGTCTCCATTACAGTAAAGCTCAGCCCTCAAAGTGTTATTCTTTAGGTTAAGCTTTATCCATACCTAGTTTCAGTCCCCACAGGGCCTTATATGCTATAGGGGTGGTGGGGTCCTTGTAACAGCTACTCCTACTCTATGCCTCAGCCATTCTAAGTCCCCATTCCAGAATCTAACTCAGTTGCTGGACTTTCTCATTTCTCGTGGTGAATTTTCTCTTTGGAGCCTCATAGAAACTCCCAGAACCCTCTCCTTCACCTTCCACGTTTAGCATCTGGCTGCTGTTAGGTTCCTTCTAGTCAAATAAGCCTGCCTGAACCCCAATCACGACTGTAACTAGAATTCTTTTCTAAGATTTGTGCTTGGACTTCACAAAAAGAAGTTAATGGTAGGGTAAGATTGGGTTGGAATTAGGTCATGTCTGGTATCAACGTCCCACAGTCAATCTTCTTAGCCCGAATAGGGATAACTTGTAATATATTAACCAAACCTAAAAGAAAAATATCATTTAAAACACTGCCACCCTGAACTGATTTTTAGCACTTGCTCTCTGTTATATCTCCACTTTTATATTTAGAAAAGTGGAATTAATTTGTCTGTTTTCTAAGTATATTCCACTCTCTCTCTCCGTGTGTCTGTGTGTCTGTGTGTATCGATATCCATGTCTATATCTGTGTCTGCATCTATATCTATTTCCATAATAAACTCAGACGTGACCGTGTTTCTCAGTTGTCTCTGCTGAAAGTCAGAAGGCCATGTCTGGTCTACCCTCAGGAGGTCCCATTAAGAAGCTGTAGCAGCTACCGGAGGAATGTCTAAGTGCCTGGGAAGAATTCAGAAACCCTTGTTGAACTTACTCTAAAACTCATTGCCTTTCCAGTGGCTAGAATTTAATTACCTTTCTGTGTGACTCAGTGTCCCTAACTGGAGGGAGATGAAGACAGGAGACTGAGGCCAAAGTATAAAGTGAAACTGTGCAAATCTAAATTTATTTTAGCTTAAAAAAATCAGGTAAATTTACTCTCTCTGACATTAGCTTATATTTATTTTTAAAAATCAAAATTAAAAAATGTAAATAATGTTAAACTCTATCTCAATCACCAAGAAAGATTTGTGACCCAGATAGGCTTGCCTGTATGGTGCCAAGGCCTAAGATGGCCTCTGGGGTACAGACGCTCTAGTTTGAAGGTGATTTTAGATAATCCAAAGGAGGTGACAAGGGTGCAGTTATAGGTGTGTCCACATTTACCGATTTTGATGATTGTCCTCCAGAATTTTCTTTCTGGCTTCTTGTGTTTGACTTCCTTAGATGATTTTCTGTTGCCTTTGACCCTATTAAACTGTGTTTCTGTTCCTTACTGTGCCTTCTGTATTCCTACCTTCAACTTTAGATACCCTTTAGTCCAAGCTTCTCTTTCCCAGCAATTTCACTGCCCCTCCGCCCCCCGCCCTAGACATAATTTTTTGCTGACTCCTGGGTTTTCAATTTAGACTCCTTTCAGCCACTCATGAAACCTATTGTGAGCAAACTCTGTTTTAATAAAACTCCTGTGGTTTTTGTATCCCAGGGTAAATCTAAGGGGATAATGGAAAGTCCGAGAATTCTTTAACAATAGGAAAAGGGACTTCTTCCTGAGGACTAAGGCTGAGGGAAGGTATATTTAATCTGAGTACTTTTCTACAAGTCGCATTTGGCATCACAGCGTTTGTTACTTGCTCTGGAGTTGAAGGACTTTTGTTCACGGACACTTTTCTAACAAACGTTTAGACATTCCAACGTTCACACTGATGCATGGTCCTTATCGCTTTACCAGTTAATGAGAAACATCTTCTTCACGGGACTCTGATGTAAGTTTGCTAGTACTTTCATCAGGAATAACCAGATTGAACAGATTCTGCCGAGTGCGAAGACCTCCAGAAAGACCGGCTGCAGAAGAGAAGCCAACTGCTGTCTGAAGAACACTGCTCTGTTCTGTGTGCAGCGTTCATAACAAATATTATCAGCGTGCACATTTTTAATCTAGTGAAAATTTGGCAGCACCACTGGAATCCTTTCTAGCAGAGCGTTCAAAGTGACTTTAAATAAACAGAGCCAGCAGCCAGGAAGTGCAAACTTCAGCAGATTTACTGCAGTAAGAGATAGCTACCAAAAGGCTCTTATCCCTGGTTCGAGTTAAATAATTTACTCTTCACCACCATTAAATGTTTTAAAATTATCTCTGTGCATTTATGTGTGTGTTTTTATTTCTGGATAATTATTCCTTCTTGCCACTCTTGCTGTTAAATCCTGAAAATGGATCATGGTTCTTCCTAGGTTATTAGTGTGTAATTTGCCCTCCAGTTAACAGCCCTCTCCTGAATGCACAGCAGAGCCACAGCTGCAAACGACTTCTAGCATGTCTTTAACTAATTAGCAACTAGACACTCCTAAATGTAGAAGCAAGTGGGAGCCTCTAACTGGAAGGCTCCTGCAAGCATGTATGAAGCTTTGTTTTATTTTTCAGGTGAAGTTTAATAACAGAGTCTAACAGTACGGACTGCTTCACATACTTATCAGCAGCTGGTTTTCTATTTCTGTTTCACATACTTTTGTTCTTAATTCATTTTTTTGAAGAAAATTAGAAAAATAACACATCCTTTCACTTGCATTCTGCTTATATAGAGATTTTGCTCTTTTTCCTCCTTTTTACCTTTCTTACGAATTACGAAAATTTACCTATTGTCATTTACACAGAAATGATACCAAAATCTGACATTTCAAATCATTTTTACATTTTATTTGTCTAACTTTCATTCAACATACTGCTTAATATGTATCTGGAAATCTACTAGGCAATGAAGAGAGAGTTTTACATGCTTTTGTGAATTTAATGGGTTAATTTATTTGAAACACACACAACAACGCCTGGCATGTGGTTAGTGCCATACGTGTCTCTGCCATTATTATTACTGTTCTTGTCATCTCATCACTGAGGTCCAGAGACATAGAATGATTTCCCAACGTGATCTATCCCATTAAGAACATTGAGTTAGTGTTAACTAGTTAGTATTAACTAATGTTAACATTAGTTAGCTCAGAGTTTTGACTCATAACACTTACAGTTATATGATGCTTCTCCTCTCTTCTCGGGAGCTGAGCAGGGTGAGTACAATTATACCCATTTCATAGATTGAAGAAGTTTTGGCCCTGAAGAGTTAAGGACCAGAGAGAGTTCTGGAGCTCATAAATGGAGAGCTGGGACCACAGCTTTGCATTTGAACATCTAGTCCAGTATGCTCATCACAATACTAGGAATACATATAAATTATATAAAAGATGAATCTCAGCATATATACTTGCTGAAATAGGATTGTGTTTAAGGCTTGACAAGTGCATATTGATTATGTTTATTCTTTTAAAAACCCACTGCTTAAAAATCCAAAGCTCAAAAACATAATTATGCACGTCTGGCCATAGTTACCTCTGGGTAATATTGCCCACATTAGCAGTTAGGGTTCATTTCCCACATTCTCTTATTCCAGAAATACTCATCTGTGAATCAGAGCATCCTGCTTAATCTCTTTTATATTGATGGAATGTAATGATACTTTCTCTCAAAGTGTATCACCTCAATGTGTAGTAATGGATTTATACCAAATGATAGCAGTTTGAGTTTCAAGAAAGGAGATAAGATATTTATCTAATACTTAAACTCCATAACTACAAAACTCATAATCTGTACAGATTGTGTGAAGTACTTAGGATACCAGACTTAGAAATAGATCCAGATATACACATTAGAAAGTATGTACTTATAGGCATTAGAATTTTTAATAATGAAAAATTTAAAATATGGTTTTAGTTTTCATGATTTAAATAATCAATTTCCCTCTTCTGAAAACTCTAACTCAGGCTTTTTTTTTTTTTCTTTTTTTTTTGAGGAAGATTAGTCCTGAGCTAACTGCTGCCAATCCTACTCTTTTTGCTGAGGAAGCCTGGCCCTGAGCTAACATCCGTGCCCATCTTCCTCCACTTTATACGTGGGACATCTACCACAGCATGGCTTGCCAAGTGGCACCATGTCCGCACCCGGGATCCGAACCGGGGAACCCCAGGCCGCCGGAGCGGAACGTGCAGACTTAACCCCTGTGCCACCCGCCGGGCACTAATTCAGCCTTTTTTATATTCTAGTCCATTTTATTTTCAGGGTTCACATGCTGACAGAATGTTGTAAAAATTTATTATGACCTATCAATACGATAAACGTCCTGATTTTTATTATTTGTTATGTCCTCCCTAAAATTCTCATACTATCCTATTAAAAATAAAGTTCTATATTTTGGCATTAAATTAAGTTGTCATAATTCTTCTTTCAAGTGTGAAATCACAGTGGGTTGCTTTATCTTTTTAATTAAGTATTAATCAATGGACTTTTGTTGTATTTGAAGTGGTATATAAGTTTCTCTGAAAATACTAACACAACTGTTTATCTTCATTCCTTGGAAACACTATTTTTAATAGTCAGATCTGGCCATGTTTTATTGAACAACAGATTCACGTTAGCATGAGCAGCCCAAAATGTTTTATTAGGTCGTTACTACAGGAAGTGGTAACTCAATCTCCTGGAAAAGTAAAACAGTTCTCTCTCCATCCATAATGCCAGCAGCTGGTGAATATTTTTTCCTCTGATAGTAGATTTCTTTCATTGAGTTTGTCAAATTAGTGTTTATCTGTCATCATTTAGACATAACCCTGTGCTTTTTGCAAAACAGATTGCTAATGCAAGACTATACTTTTGGGTTATAGTTTAGCTACCATAATGCCAAAAAGTAAGATACTTACATGATGTCTGATTATTGCCTCCTGCAATATTTTCTTCTGGGAACAACTGTCTAGTGGTAATAGTAGAATTTTCTGGAGAACTCATGATTCTATAATTCAGAAAAAGCTATTCTGTCTCTACCATATCCTCTTTCTCCTACATTTCCTTGTCTGCTTTCTCTGGGGAAATTTCAAGACTTTCAAAGGTCCTTGGCATTCTTATTTTAGATGCACCATATAAATCATATCAAACGAGTTCAAATATTCCCCTTTCTCAAATAATGTAAAATTGATATATAACTGTTATATACATGTATAGGGTACAGTGGATTAGAGAACATAATATGCAATTTGTAAACCTTTATCTATTTTAAAACTTTATTTACAGTTTTCAAATTTAGATCTGAAGCATTTTATGTTAAAACTTCAGATATTTCTGTGGTCCCTGGAAAAAATATAGTGCTCTTGCCCTGGGCCTAAGATGATAATAACTCTCTCTTTTTCTTTGGTCTTCTGCTTCCACTTCACTTGTTAGACTCGTTTTTCTATTACTTCCATAGGTTATTTTTTTCTTTCATTGTTCTTTTCATGATCTCTTGCAGACCCCAACAATTTTATTTTTTGACACATTTCTCTACCTTTCAAAATCTATACTACTTGTCACTTCTTTTGAAATATACTTTTTTATCTAGGTTTAGTTGTATCTTTTCTTTATCAGTGTGTACAAATGGTGTACTCTCAGACGTCAGTTTTTGTGGAGTGGAATATATGTGGCGTTTTCTTGGAGAACCAGTGTCTCCATCGTCGGATCTTCCTCCCAGGCAAATATATCAGCAGTTACTATTCTTTAAACACTTTGTCCAGTTCATTTGTTACTATTTGCTGATATCTATTCTAACTTTGACTATTTCTTCCTTTCTCATTCAGAAAGTCAATAAATAGACTTTTGGGCATGTTAGATACTTTACTAAGGTCATAAGTTGAAATTAAGTCTTTTCAAATGGAGAATATATTATTTTTCTAGAGCTTCCACCACAAAATGCAACAGACTGAGGGGCTTAAACGACATAAATTTATCTGCTCACACTTCTGGAGGCTGGAAGTCCATGATTAAGGCGTCAGCAGGCTTGGCTGATTTCTTCCGAATTCTCTCTCCTTAGCTTCTCGAGGATGTTTTCTCTCTGTGTGTCCACATGGTCTTTCTTCCACATGTGATTGTGTCCTAATCTCCTGTTCTTATAAGGACACTGGTCATATTAGATTAGGCCCACTCCCATGACCACATTTTAACCCTAATTAGCTCTTTAAAGAACCTATCTCCAAATACATTCTGAGGGAGTGGGGATTAGGTCTTCAACATACAAAATTCTTTTTGAGCGGGAAACAAAATTCAGCCCATAACAGAAGGCAATAATGAATAAAATAAACGTCACAGTGTACACAACATCCATACCATCTATGGTGGCAAAAAGAGGTGAGGTTCTAACTCTTATGATGAACTCATTCTGGTGAGAGGAGTATCTGGACTTATCTATTATGTGGGAATCAAGAGATGTTCTTTATTCATCATAACCTTTATCTTGTAAGTGCTAGTAGCCCAGAGTTATATTTATATATTTAATTAATGGAAAATAATATATATTAACAGGAAGTTGCCAGCTCATGATTGAAAAAGTCTTCCTTGCCCTATTGACTCATGCTATTCAGTTCCCAGAATCTTAGGATGTTATCTGCATTGCTTACACTGGGTAAAGATGACAGACATCTTCACATTTTATACATCACCACCTCCCTAGTCTGCTCCCTGCTACTCCCAATTCCTATTGCTCCGACTCTGAACAAACTGAAATGGATGGTATACTTATCTTTCGGCTACTAACCATCAGCTTGGTAGAAGCTAGCGTGCCTCAGTTCTGTGCTGGTCTACTTCAGTTATTCTAACATAGGAGACTTGAAAATTTCTTTTTGTTCACTCATTCAAACACAGTACCAGGAGCTGGAACTACAGTAATGAACCAGTCAATGCTCTTGTTTTCATAGAAGTTTATTCTATTGGGGGGAGGGTGGAAGGAAACAACCAATAAATAAATACATATAAGAGCTATGGAGGGAAGAAGCGGCTTTTTGTATTAAAATAATAGGATGAAAGACCCCCACTGATAATTTGACAAATGCTGCTAATGGAATTGCAAGAACAAGACATGAATTTCAAGAGAAGAATATTCTAGACAGACAGAACAGTAAGTAAGATCGTAAGGGGCAAGGGGATTGCTTTGCTTGTTCAAGGACATGAACAGTCATATGAACAGTCATTCAACAAATATCTATTTATTTAAGATTGGCACCTGAGCTAACATCTGTTGCCAATCTTTTTTTTTTCTTCTTCTTCTCCCCAAAGCCCCCCAGTACATAGTTGTATATTCTAGTTGTAGGTCTTTCTGCTTGTGCTGTGTGGGACACCACCTCAGCATGGCCTGAGGAGCGGTGCCATGTCTGCACCCAGGAGCCAAACCAGCGAAACCCCGGGCCATCAAAGCGGAGCATGCGAACTTAACCACTCAGCCACTGGGCCAGCCCTTCAACAAATATTTAAGTATTTTGTTAGCACCTACCATGGTGTGGACAGTGCCCTAGGTTCTGATGATTCAAAAGTGAACAAATATAGACATGAAGAGAGGAGTCAAGTGGACTGAATGGACTTCAGTCACATAAATATGTATAAATGTATAATTGTAGCACATGCTGTGAGGAGAGATGCAGGAGCAATGACAGCCTCTAACAGGAGAAGTGGACTAATGTCCAGGCAAATTGCCTTGACTCCGTGGCAGAACTGACGCTTGAATATCAACATGAAGAATAAGTAGGAGTTGTCTAGGTGAGGAGGGGAAGGAACCTGACTGATAGTGGAGTGTGATCAGATGCAAGTTGTGAAGAGCTTTTTTTCACCCTGCTGGAAGTCACTCCCTGAAATCTTCTAGAGAACATCCCCTTTCTGTGTCATTCTGCCACGATACCCTTCAGGGCAAGCTGAGTCAAGTTGCCTCATTATGTCACTCATAAATCTGTATTGGAATATTGAAATACCACTGAGTCTCCTGGAATTATTGAAAGTTATCTGAATGAGAGGCCCAGTGAAGCACTGTGTAGTCAGGGTGAGGACGGGTTTGTCAGGGCAAGTGTGTCCCAGAGGAGACGTGTGTCCTGAGCTGAGCTTAAGGGAAGATGGAGATCTGGTGTTGGGGAAAAGTGATCGCTTCACTCACTGTGGAAGGAGCCACAGGCATCGAGCAGAGACTCACACAGCTCTCGCAGTTGGTGCAGCCCTGCCCAGCAGCCCTCCTCTTGAAAAGCGCTGCGGTTCTCTCTTTCTTTTTCTTGAGTTTCAAATACTCAAGATCATCCTTTCTCTGCATCTATTACTTATATCCACTCCCCAAATCTTCTAAATTGTTGCTGTTTTCTCTCCCTTCCATCACATCTGGCCCTTCTCCCTTCCCAGAGATAAACCTTCCAATTATACCCTGGTTAGCCTTCACGGTAATGACTGTCTTTTCAGACGGACCTGGGAGCCTCAGCTTCTCAGTTAGCGACTCTTTCAAACAGCTGCTGCTTACTTGAGCTTCTTCCGGACTGTTTTAGTCTGACTCCATGTCTGGTTCCTTCTAATTTTTAATTCAATTAAAAAATACTTTTAGTATTATTTTTGTAGGATCTCATCTTACAAGTTACCACAAAATTATTCTTTCAACAAAAAAAGTTTATAATCAAAGAAGCAGAATACTTGCATTTATTTTAACTAGACATGTAGGTAAAAATGACAAATGGGAAACTCATAGATGAGTGTTCTTTCCATTTATAGGTACATTTTTTCGGATAGAACAAAAAACACGTAAATTGTGAGCTTTCTGTAGGCAAAGCGTTTGGCTTATTCGGTGTCCATGCTCTGCTCAGCACCCAGCCCCAATCTGGGCAGATAGAACATGTTTAATAAAAGACTAAATGCATAATAAATGGGCAAAAAGCAAATGGAGGATGGTCCGTTACACATCTCAGTAGAGGCTGGAATGCCATTAAGGTATCATGATATTGTATATGGGTTCTATTCAGATTCTTTCTTGACAAAGTTCTTTAAATTAGTGATTCTCAAACTCCATGTGCCTCAGAGTCCCCTATAGGGTGAGAAAGCAGAGCTGCTTGGCCCCACGACCAGAGTTTCTAAGTGCGTCGGTCTGAGGAAGTTCATTCTAACGAATTCCCGGGTGCGGCTGCTGGTCCGGGGGCCTCACTTGGAGAACCTCTGCTTTGAATGCCGTGCTGTCTCTCAAGGACAGGGAGAAGGGGAGAGGAGCTGAGGCTCTGCTGGGCCTCCAGGGACCGCAGCTTTTCCTCCTGCAGTTTGACTCTCTGCTCTGGTCAGGCTGCAGCATTATCCCTTCTTGACTTGATCTGCTGATTTCTAGGCTCCTCTCACTCAGGGAGAGGATGAAGGGTTTGTTTTTTTAAAGAAGCTTTCCAGGTGAGCGTAGAAAGGAACGCATGTTTCTTTTTTTTAGGTATGCTTTTTGGTGAGGAGTTTGGCCCTCAGCTAACATCTGTTGCTAATCTTCCTCTCTTTTTTTCCTCCCCAAAGCCCCAGTACATAGTTATATATCCTAGTCGCAAGTCTTTCTAGTTCCTCTATGTGGGATGCCGCCACAGCATGGCCTGACGAACGGTGTGTAGGTTTGTGCCTGGGATCTGAACCCATGAGCCCCAGGCCAACAAAGCAGAGCACGTGAACTTGACCATTACGCCACAGGGCCAGCCCCAAGGATTAAGATTTTAAGGGGAGATTCACATTTGGATTTTTTTTTCAGTCAAAGGCATATAAACATCAAAGACGAGAATCTGCTCAGGATTAACTACTTCCTACACCGGTGAAACAGGTGCTGCTTCTTGGTCTGTGAGAGAGGTGAGAGGGAAGTGGTGACAGTCATTTACAGATTTAATTAAACCGAAATAATGTGTATATAATAATTTTATGAAGTAGCACATGAAATCAGTGAGGACAAGATGGTTTACTTAATAACGTATTGAGAAAACTGGGTAACTACCTTATCTCATGTGATACGTCAACATATATTCTAAATGTAATATTAATATCGATGTATAAAAAAATGGAGTATAAAGTGACTTGAAGAAAATAAAGGTTCATCTTAAACATGTCTATTTATTTTTATAATTTATTTATTTATATACTATTTAAGTAATCTTGGATGGGTAAAGCTTTTCTAAACACGAACCTGTGAAAGCAACCATAAAAAATGATTGACAGTTTCAAGCAAGGAAAAGACCAAACAAATACACAAAGAAGTGTTCTGTCAAAAACCGCAATAAACAATCTTGCTAGTAGAAAGGAAAATTATTACAAACTTTCTGAAGGGTATTTAACTGCGGAGATTTTATCTTTTGGCAGATTTCAAGTACATTATTCTAGGGAGATATTTACAGATGTATATAAATGGATAACGTAAGGGTGTATGTCACCAGCTGTTGATAACAGCAAACTTTTGGTAACAACAACAGAGAATGGGATAAATACATGAGGAACAATGCTTTAATAGAGTTTCCAATAACAATTGAAAGGGTGTTGTAGAAAAGTACTTACTGTCATGAAAAATATGAGCACAATACAGTGTGTAATGAAAAAACCAGGGTACAAAATTATATGTACAAAATGATTCTATTTTTGTTTTTAAAGTATCTGTTTCCAAGACAAAGATTGGAAAAATATGAATAAAAATTTTAATCGTGTTTAGTTACCTCTGCAAGGTAGGGTTATATGTGATTTTCTCCTTTTGATTTTCTCCTGTGTTTTCTGAATATTTCACAACAAATTTGTGTTATTTTTTAAATTAAACAATGTAAAGCAATTTGTATACTTCTATTATTTTTTCACACATAGTTACATAGAACCTCTCTTGGCTCTATCCTGACTGTCAGCTTTGAATCATTTGATTTTGTAGAGGGGAAAAGTTGAGAATTTATCTCTGATTTCCTTAGGAATTTTCTCTATGCAATTCATAATGGAGTTGGTTGAATCTCCAATAGATAAATTTCACTCAATGGCCCTCCTTCCTTCTTGTTCTAGCTCCTATGTGAAGACATAAAAACGTGACTCTAGAATTATTTTACATCTTGGTTGAAAAGAATGGTTTCAGTGGAGATATCTAAACAGTTCTCTTATAGCTGTCTTGCTTAATAACTCTCTTTCCCTTAATTGAAAAAAGAAAAAGAAAAAACAAAGAAACGTACTTGTTTGGAAAATACTTTGAGAGATCACTGTCTCCAACTGTGCTTGTTCTTGCTGTCTGTCATGGTCCATTAGATAAACATGGTGTTCAGCAGCCAGGCGCTTGCTGATATATTTGGCAACATTGATAATGTGATCTATGTTTAGGAGGAAGTGAATGCGTCATTCCGTGGGGGCATAGGTTTTCTGAAAGTGATTGTTTCTTTCCCAAGGAAAAGTTAGTTAGGTCATTGAACCTTAAGTTCTCACTGAGAGTTCAAGTATTTTTAATTTGTCATCTCTACTTTTTTCCTGTTGCTTTTATTGGAATTTTAGATTACTCTTTGAGCTTATTCTCAGAGGCAGCAAGTGCTAACTGAAAAGAAATGCAAACCTGGTCGACTCTGACTCTTGAGGGTACAATTAGTGTAATAAAGAAAACGGAGGGGCTTGTCACCTTAGCATGTTTCTTTAATATCCATCAGTTCCAGTTTTTAGTGTTTTCATTTGTGACCTGCAAGTTTAAAAACATGCATACAAAAGAATGTCAAATCTCAAAGTTCTCTCTCTCTCAAATCTATATGTTTTATATACGTATAGTTCATGTGTGTATATTAATATATTTATATTATATATACATACATACACACAGTCTCTGTATATATGTATGATATATATACACGCATGGACTATATACATAACATGTATTTATATACAACATATACACAAGCTACTTAGACCAGATATGTACATATATGCATGTATGTATGATATGTGCATGTATATACGCACACACACATGTGTATTTATATATATTATAGTCTTTCTGTATACATCATCCCTGTGGAAGCGATGTGAGCATATTTCATCAAATAAAACAATTGGACATAAAAGGGCCTACAGTCTGGGACGATGGAATGTCTTGTAGTGTACAGCTGAGTTCTAAATGTCCTCAGTGAGAGGATTTCTACCATTTCTCTTGAGAGGGGATTCTGTCATCTAATAGTTTTCATGGAGAAGAAGTTTTCCAAGATAGGCTTAATGTTCCTCTTCTCAACTGATTCTGTTAAACCTAATTCTCCCCTCTCTCCTGACCTGCAAAGCTGAGCAGTTCCTGTCCTCATGGCATTGACATTGTTTCAGTGGTGGAAGGCAACCATCAGCTCCTCAGCTGTCATCGTCAGGCTATCTTCAGCTCCTTGGATCTGTCTTCGTAAGTGGTATACCTCCATGTGTACGTATGTGCATATCACACAGATACCTAGTCAACAGAGTTGTGTTTTTAGTGTTTATATAACATCCCAATCCTATCACTGTTTCAAATGTGCTATCACCTAATTATATGATAAGACACTCAGTTGCCTTTCTTTGATAAATTCGTTATGTTCACAAGTGTCCACGAACAATATACCAGTTTCACGAACATTTTGTAAAAGTGGGTTATAGGTAACAGCCACCATCTCAGAACCCCTAGCCTCTGTTAAAGTTTGCTTATGTCTGCAGCCTGGGGTAGTGAGATTCAAAGAAGGTAGAATCCACAATAAATACCTTCAACCCCATTCAGTTCCATTAGGTTTGGGAATTTTTTTCATGGGGAAGATAAGATACTTTTTCTCACTCTCTAGAAAGGGACAACTGAAATCTCTTAGGGAAGTTGGAATCTATAGACTCTACACTATCTTAGCAGAGAACTCAGTTACTGCTTTCAAATTATTTTAAAGTATATTCCAGAGCTCCTGCAGTTTTTCCAGTTGAGGGTTTTAAAGCTCATCGATGGGTAAGGGAATGAAACTATCATCGCACCTGTCACCACCTTCCCTTTCTCTTCCTTGGCCTTCCTCGTCTCTCTGCATCACGCTCTTTTCCCTCCTGCTGCTCTGGCCCCTTCCCAGTCTCCTTTCCTCCCTCAAACCCTAGTTCCTCCTTCTTCCTTTGTCTGATTTTTTCCAGTCTTTCCTTGAGGAGATTTATTTGTGACCTTCAAGCACCAGGTTGCTGTTCAATTCTTGGGTTTCCTCTGCCCTGGGGCTTCTTTCCTGGGCCCTTTTGCAGTGAACTCAAGGTCTGAAAGAAGGATCTCTTATCTTACCCTCAGCTCAGTTCTATATCATTGCATGATCTGAGTATTAGATAAATCTGGACTAAATGGAGAAGATTTCCTAGAAAAAGTGTTTTCTTAAGTATCAATGATCAGGCTTGATACCTCTATTTATCTGGACATTTATTAATCCCAATAAATTTCTACTATGTTCATACGAAAAAAATTGGAATTCAATACAGTGAGCTTAGAGGTATTTTGGTTATGGCAAGCCTCTTTAAAATCTTCTCAGTAACATCTCTCTAATTAGAAATAATTTGAAATATATAGTGATATCTTAAGAAAGCACATTTATTTGAGTGAGAATTGACTTGTTTTGTTGTTGTTGTTTCTAATCATGAAATATTCAACCTTTGTCCAGCCATCCTAGGCTGCTCTAACAACTGTGAATGTTGTACAACTTATTGTTAGTTATGAATTTCTGGAATATGGCAATAGGCAGAAATTACTAAAATATATAAATTTTTTTCTTCTATCTTTATTTCCTCATCCAGGTATTAGGAATCTATTGTTGCATTTGAGGGGGAGCCTATTATTAATAACTAAATTATTTCAACCAAGACTGCTTGATGACTATTTCGGCCATTAGTAATTACCAAGTCAGCTAAGAAAATAGTTTATTTCCACTTTGTTGATTCAATGAATAATTGCATACTTGCAGTTCATATTTTAGGGCAGCATAGCAGGGTTGCTATTGTCAGACAATTTGTTTTGACTTTGATAATGTCTGCGACTGGCCTATGTTCTTTCTTAGCTGAATGTTCTTGGGAAAGCTTTTTGTGTCTGTTTCCTTATTATAAAGTGGAAAAAGTGTCGTACCAAATTCCTAAGGGTGTTCCATGATTAAATGAGGCAATATATGAAAGCACTTTGAATTCTATCTGGCATATGGCAAGTGCTATGATCATGATGATGATGATGGATCCAGTTGGGAGTTCAGATACTGCCTACATCCCAGAAGAAAGGCTCTGTAAATGCCAAAGATTAACATTCATAGTTTAAAATTCAAAGAATCTGTTTACAAGTACACTGTTCATATGAGGTCCATTAAATCACAATCTTATCTTTTTAATTTCAAGGCCAACCCCTTTAATCAGTTTCCATGACACAAATGTCAGCTGACATAGATGCAAGGTGACTCACCTTATTTCCATTAAACTGGATTGAGATTAAAACAAACAGGCAAGCAGCTGGAATGTGACATGTGGGTCAGACTCTTTCGAGTCCAGTGGGGTAGCTCAGCAGAGATCATAATACTCTTCAAAACCCAACAACCAATTGGCACATGTCTGCAGGCATGCTTAGAGTCTATGGGGCCAAATGGTGGAGTATCCTGTCAGTGCCAAAAATTCTTCTTTGTTGACACAGAAAAGAAAACTTCTTTCAAAGTAGTTATGCAACCCAAGAGAACACAATGCATCCACTGTGTGCATTCTGGGGCTGTCTATGAACACATTGTTTCCATATTTTTCTCTTCTGTAAACTTCAACATTGAAAACTAACATTATTTCAAGTAAATATTCTACTTTTTCTTTGTAAAGACATGCTATAGAGAATGTAAGTTATTATTTCCCTATTCATTTTTCTGGTTGGAGAAAGCATTTCTATTTTAATGGTCAATTATATCATATTCTGAATTTGCCTTGTCTCCTTTCTATATTTAAATACTCTTTGTTCTGTTTTAGTTTTTTAATACTTAAGATAAATTTAAAAGTGAAGGTTAGAAAAGGTAAAAAACAATTGCTCATCTTAAGAAATCTCATTAGGGAAGTAGTTTTATTCATTCCATGCTGTTGACATTTCTCAATTTCAGTAATCATGAATATTTTTAAAGGCTGCCAGAAGATACTTACAATACTCCTTTTAGATTCTATTTCCATCAAAGATATGTTCCATTACCTCTTTAAGTGTCAGTGTCATTTCTCTATTGTTTTCAAACTATTGCTGATTCCTCTCAGTAGTTCATCTGTGTTCTGTAAGATACTTCGTGCATCCAAGCAACTCCTTCTGAGAAGTAACTTTTTTTGTGTGTGAATGATATATTCCAAACATACGGAATATTCAGAACACAAAATATAATAATATAAATACATGTATGCATATTTTAATCATTTTCATGAAAGTAACTCATCAAAAAAGAATCTGAATTTTGGGGACAAACAGCTCTGCCCTTTGAAAATTCTTCTCTTGCCTGTCTTAGTCACTATGGCTATCAAAACAATTTAGGGGGTCTTCTCTTGACTAAACTTTTTAAAAATGTGGATATTTTTCTATTTTTTGAAGTGATATAGGTCATCAAGATAGTTTGTAAAACAGAAAATGTGAAAGAAGAAAATAAAAAAACCCTAGGTTAACCATGGGATAACCAAGGCAATAAACTGCCAAATTGATAAATACCAACATGTGGAATACTCCAGAACTGGCAGATAGCCAAAGAATCAGTGAGTCAATTTGATGATCCTGATGCAAATGAATGACTTGAGTGACTGCTTATATTCACCTCCACTGAGAACACCATTAGGGACTATTTCATTTCTATGTTTCCTTATGAAGCACATCCTTGAGAGTGACACATGCAGAGATTTTCACAAATAAATTTCTGTAGAGTATATAGTGCTTCTATGAAATCAAGGGCAACTAATACCTTGAAGAAGCGTGCTTGGAGTGGAGGGGAGGAATGCACCACCAGAGACTCGAGTTGGCATGACTGAGAAGTAACGCAGCAGTGGAAGGATGGGTGCCCAGGCTGGAGCCAAGCAGCGGCTCTGACACTTTTCGGTTGTGCCATTGACTTAATTTTTCTCCGCTGCAGTCCCCTCACCATCAAAAAGGGATAATGGTATTAGTATGTCTCTCATAAGGTTGTTAGGAGGATTACATAAATTAACCTTCATAAAACTCACAAAGTGCTCTGAACAGTGTCTGGTGTTTGTGTTCTATGCAAGTATTTTTTTTTAATGGACTTTAATTTTTTTAGAGCAGTTTTATGTTCACAGGAACATTGAATGGAAAGTACAGAGAGTTCCCATATGCCCTCTACACTTCCCCCCAACGCACCGCTTCCCCCACTATCAACATCCTGTGCCAGCGTGATACATTTGTTACAACTGATGAACCAACAGTGACACATCATTATCACTCAAAGTCCATAGTGTACGTTAGGGTTCACTCCTGGTGCTGTACATTCTATGGGTCTTGGCATTTGTTTAATGGTATGTATTTTAATACTAAAATGTGATTTGAGTGTTAGGAACTAGATTGTGACAATTTTGTTAGAAACAGAAGGAAACTTGGGACATTGTCAGTGAAACTCCTTTCTATAAGGAAACTAGCAGTTCTCCCTTAAATCTCCTCACCACCCACTGGAAGTTATGATGAGGGAGTCGCTTAGTGGTTAAACACGCATGACCTAATGGGAGGAAAAATGTGGTTTCTGTAAGAGGAAATCATGATGACTGGACCATCATAGTTCTTTGTAAGGTCATGGCAAAGGGGAAAGAAGCAGATAAAATTTAAACTTTAGAAAAAGTCAAAGAAAAGTCTTTATGTTGATGAAGATAACATTTTGGCTTTACAGTATTTTGCAGAAGGAGGCTAAGGAAATTTTGCGAAGTGTTTGTGATAATGGCATGGAACTCATTGCCTGGAAGGAGAATAGGTTGAAAACATAAATTATTGTAAGATAACTTAGTGTTAACACCTCTTAGTTAACATCAGCCTTGATATTGGTTCCCCTACAGTGAACCTGGCATGTATGGGGTTAAAAATAAAAACCTGCATTCCAAGTTCCCTGGGTCTTTAGTTGCTCTCATATGTAAATGTTTGTTTCTTTAGTCTCTGACTCTCTGAGCTTTACAACCAAATAGAAGTTACCAATTGTTAAAGTCCAGATGGCCTCAAACTGGGCTCCCACTAAAGTTGTGGCTAATCACAGGGCCTCGAAGTTCTTTTACAGAGAAACTAACGTCCAGAGGCTATCAGGAAACCAAAGCTTCCCAGGCCCAACTCCTCAGCTTCCTGATGTCGGAGTCCACCTTCCACCATGGAGACGAACAGCCGAGGACACTCATCTGAGAAATCCTTTGCCTCCTCCTCTGGAAGCAGCCCCAGACACAGGCCAAGGGGAAAATGCTGACCAAGAACGCCATGGTGGCCCTCCCCTACCTAAAACCCCAAATAAAAACCCCTACCCATTTCTTAACAGGGAGCAAGCAACTTTTGAGGCACTAGCCCTTGCTTTGCTCCCTTTGCCTGGGAAAGCAAAGCCTTTCCTTTTTCTCCCAAGACTGTTCTCGTTATTTGGATTGACATCGAGATCAGAGACCGAACTTTCAGTAACATTAAGTAAATTCATAAATTATTGATCTATATTAATATATAGAAAATAGAGGTTTGGTCACGTACACCCTAGTGTAGATACCTATACAAATATAATCAATATCTATATCTTTCAAGGGGATGCCTCTCAACAGCTACCACACTAACCTACAAGATGTGCCTTGCCTCAGTCTGCTGACACAAAGCCATACAGAAATAGACTTGATTAAAATGGTGCTCTAAAAAGGAAACTAGTAACAAAAGGGGTTTGGGTTCCTCTCGATATCAAAATCTTGATTATAACGGGCAAGAGAAATTGATTATATATTCACATAAACCAAAACCTAAAAGAAATCTTTAATTAATAACTACAGAAAATCAGAAAAAGAGTAAACGGAAATAGCTGCCCCTACAATATAGGATAACCACATCCACTGGGCTGGGCTCCCCTGTTCTTGAGCTCATAGTACCCCTTTTCCCCATGCCCTCCTCTAGCTCGGAGAAAACAAATACTGGTTGAAAGAATGAAAGAGAATTACATGCATGTTGCAAACTTGACAAGCATAAATATATGCAACAGATTTAGAACGTTCCATAATGAAGTTCTGTTATACCTTATTTATTTATCTCCAGTGAGCTTCGGTAAAGACACTTACCCTGTCTCTCCTGATCCAGCCTAAGTTTCTCTTCCTGTCCGATAGCCACGCACGTGCGGTGCATGAACATGGGGGAGCGCATGAGCACTTGTGCGCAGTTCTCTGAGTGTGTCATGTATGTGAACTGGACTTGAACAGGGATTGGAGCTTGATACTATGTGTGTCACTTCCTTGGTCTTTACATCTGCAAGTGCTCAAGGCTTAATACAAGCTGAGTCCTTTTAAAGCAATGTTGCTGAGAAGACTAGCCTCCTTCCGATGCGCTATGTGACGTGGCTCATTTGTTTTCCATGTTACCCCGGAAATGCTGGTCTCTGTCTCGTGAATAGTCTGTGTCCTGGGTTTCCTACTGTGCGGCAGTCAAGGGAGAGTAGGGCAATCTAAACTTCTTTGGACTGAGAGAATCACTTCCCGACTGATTGGAGTCTGAGAAGAAACATGCCGGAGAGCCTCTGCGAGCAGCCCAGTGAGACCACAGCCACACTCCTGCCCTGCCCCCGCCGCAGTCAGCGCAGAACTAGAGTTCCCATTGAACTCTTCCATCCCCACTAGTAAGCAGTGGGCCCTGCCAAGACCCACAGTGAAACATGATGCTTTCTGGATAATTGTTTTGATCAATTATGTTATTTCTTATTAAAAATGTATGTATAGCTCTTAAAGAGGAAAGAGAAGAGAAAGCAGGAAATAAAACTGCATTTTAGAGGTGTTTTCCTAGTGGCTTTTTTTTTTAAATTTAATCCTTGCACTTAACATTTCCTTACAATTCACATTTAAAGAAAAGAAAACTGAGACTCGGAGTGGCGGACTAATTTACGCACACTCTGTGGCTGGGAAGTAGAACCAAAGTGTTTCTGACTCAGAGCCAGTGACCTTGAGTTATGTGCAGCATTGCCATACATTTTTTACTTTGTGTGGAGGCATCGAGATCTCTTAACCACTATATCCAAGCCAGAAGGCCGGATACTAAAAACGAAAAAGATGATGTTTAAATTCATGAAAATGTAAATATTTGTTTTAGAATACTCTGAGATAGCCTTTCTGCTGCCTTTCATCTAACCTTTCCTCCACATCTTAATTACACATTTTTTTTTATTGAGGCAACAAATTCCTTCCTCCTTACATCTGGGCCCCGCACCACCAGAGCCCAGGACATAAACAAAGACACATTTGGAAGCTCCTGCAGAGACCTATATCCGAGATCAGCAGATCCCGCAATTTGCTACTTACTCCTCTCTGCTTTCCCCAGATGTGGCTTATGTGAGTGTCCCCGAGGCAGCGCATGTGTAGTTTCCCCGAGGGGCCTGCAAACTATGGTTGGCGGTGTTAGCATGAGACGCTGTAAAGCAAGTGGGTAACACCTAACATTCAGTAAGCTCATTTACACGGTTCCAAATATTAATAAATGAGTGCAATGACACAGTTTGACACCAACACTTTGGAATTTATGATATGTAAAAGGAGAGGGAATGAATCTGCCAGAGCATCTTTTCAACTTTTTAATGTAATTGGGAAGCCTGAAGCCATTACACCATTCATGAGTTTCCTGCATTTGCCCTGATCTGCTCTTGAACGTCCACAAAGTCTGGATCTCACAGAAACTTTAGAAAGGAGTTTGCTGGTGCAGCTTGTCTTTTCATACCTGAAATTTGCTATCACATGCACTGCTATTTCCAGGCCGTTTAGTGTTATTAAAGCAAAAGCCATATAAATCCGACTTCCTATTTCCAAATTGTAGAAATCCAGATTAAGTGCCACGAACAAAGACATGCACATCAGATGAGTACTTATTCCTTTAAAATGAAAAGCTCCCTTAGCCAGGATGTTCAGAACCTTCCCCAGATGGACTTGTTTTCACCTCTGGACTGTTTTTTAAAAGTTTCGTGGCCAGTTTCAGTGACAATTTATTATTTGAAGCCTTCTTCCAAGAGCAGGAAATCTCTTTGTAAAAAGCTTCTGAAGCAAGCTTCATGTGCAAAACAGACGTATCGAAGACCAATAGAGACAGTTCCTAAGCAGACTGTGCTCTGCAAGTTTGCCTGAAAGAATGCTGTTTGGACAGAAAGCCTGGAACATATTTTTCATAGACACATGACAAATGGTTGCTAAGTTCTAAGGTCAATGCTTTAAGACTGAGACCTGTGAAGAAGCTGGACTGTAGAACTCTGTTACTCATACTGTTTTGTGATAATTTAGGATACTACTATGGTAGTATCGCCTATTAGGACTTTGGATATAGGGCTCCGGCATAGCATCACAAGCCTGATAGTATTACTCAGCTCCAGCCACAACGAACTTCTCCTGATTCCTCATGTAGGGAGGAAGGACAGTGACATAGGCATATGGATTAGAACAGCATGTTACATCATCAGGGTCTGCTCAATATCAGGTTGTGCAGTTTGGGGTAACTTCCCCACTTTTCTTGTATATATACTGAAGTAAGAGTCTTACGGCGTCAACATTTCTCATTGGGTTTATGCTGTGATTCATCAGCCATGTGGTCCTGGGGCAACGACTTCCTTGGGGAAATATTGCCAGTACGTGGCTGGTACATTCCGTCTCTTCCTTTACCTGAAGTGCATCCTGCTTCTCTAGGGCTCCCAGAACATCTCTAGATGCCTTTCCTCATCTCTCCTTCCACTCAGTGTTAAATTCTAGGATTGTGCAATACACCAGACAGCTAGTTGTGGTTTAAGCAGACTGCTTAGGTGGTTCTAATGCACGCCGAGAGGGTAATCCCCAGGCTAGAACTTGTGCACATAAAGGGTATCCTGGCACCTGTGGCTTCACCCACAATCGGCTAAATCGCTGTCTGCCTTCTACCTTTGCCCCTGTCACAAGCGCTTCTCATGCTGCTGTGAGTGGACGTGCTGGGAGACTGAGCTTTCTTCTCTAGACTTCCTTGTAGGGACATGGGCTTGCTTCTGAGACTGTGCCTTGGCTCTGTTCCATTCCATACAGGTTCCTGTGGAAAGAGCTCCTTTCCTCCATTGGCCATCTTCACCATTGTACTCAGGATGTTAATGGGGATTAGAGCATAAACACAGTTAACGAAAGGAACAACAAATCCTTTGCTGAGTGGCTAACACTATCACAATTTGACTAAAATATATGGCTGCATTAGGTCAGCAGATCTGTTTCTGAACAGGCCAAGGCTGAACTGCCCAGGTGAGAAAAGGCAGGAAGCTGAGTCGCTCTGGGGCACCAGGCGTGGAGGCTGACGGCATTCAGAGGGCGCAGTCGGAGCGCTGGAGTTTGCAGGAGCAAGGAGGAGGGGAAAGGATATCTTAATAGTTTCTCAGTTCCTTTGGACAAGTTCTCCCAAGGTCTTTTCTGAAGATCCACGGCTTCCTACCTGCGGTCATGCCTCAGTTAGTTGTAAAGCCCTGAATCTAGCACGTCATCAGAGGAAATTTAGGGTCATTTTATCAATCATAAAGACAATTCAAAGAGGAGCAGATTAAGCATTTGTAATGTGTGCTTTTTAAATTGGAATAGTGAAATTATTTCAGTGGGTAACAATTAGGATTAAAAAATGGAACAGAAAAAATAGAACCGAACAGAATAAAATATATCAAAGAATCACATTTAATAAGGATTAGATTTATTTTGTGGACTTTTGTTTCAGTGATAGACATGTGCATTCTGCATCATGATGTAAAATGTATCTCTTACTGAGGGTCTTGGTCAAAAGTTTGAAAGCTAGTGGTCTATACTAATAAGAAGATGTATCAGGGCTAGCCCAGTGGTGTAGTGGTTAAGTTTGCTCACTCTGCTTCAGTGGCCCGGGCTTCACAGGTTCGGATCCTGGGTACAGACCTGCACACTACTCACCAAGCCATGCTGTGGCAGTGGCCCACATATAAAATAGAGGAAGATGGGCATGGATATTAGTTCAGGGACAACTTCCTCAGCAAAAAATGGAGGTTTGGTGGTGGATGTTAGCTCAGGGCCAATCTTCCTCACCAAAAAAAAAAAAGAGAGAGAGCGAGAGAGATGCATCAAATTAGTCATTTTTTTACAGGCTTGGGTTAGAGGAATAAGATGTGTGGGTCGAGATTATTGTCTCTCAGGTTCCATGCCTGCATAAAGGCTTACCTCCTCAGGGGGACGAGGCTGGCAGGGCAAGTAAGTAAATGTCTAAACTGCCCACAGGCATGTATGAGATAGAACACTTGGCCTATGATATCATGCTCTTTCTGTAAAAACAGAACTCTTTGATAAGTCAACAAACAGTACTATTAGCTAATAAATCATTATAAAAATAATATTCAATTAGAAAATATTTAAATAAATAAACCAGTGTAATTAAATACCTCCATTAAACTTCAATCATTCTTCAGCTTAAGCCTAAATTTTTCTCACAAATCTAGGTAAAAGCTTTCAGCCTGAGTTATTTCCCTCCTGAGGCCCAGTGGCCAGTCTGCCACTTTCATATTTGCCTTTTCCTTCTGTCTCCTTTTTCTCAAAAATCTCTATGTTTTCCTCTTCTTCACAGCCTTTTACTCCAGTTCTCAGTGAGAGAGAAATGGGCATCCCTCATGGCAGTCTTCTTCTAATCAGGATGGATCTTCTTCCATAGGACTCTTTCTTCTCTCATCCGCCTTTGAAGCCTCTAGCTAAGATAAAAGCTAACTTGAAATTAGCATGCAGTCGGGTTCCTTATTAGCCTCTACAGGCATTTTTTTGCAGATATATATATAGCTGGGGTTGGGTCACAGATCTCTGACAGAAAATTTCTACATTTTTAAAGGGTTCCAGCACAAATTTCTTTAGAAAATATAAAAATGTTGCTCAGGGGCTGGCCCCGTGGCTGAGTGGTTAAGTTCACACACTCCACTTTGGCGGCCCAGGGTTTCACTGGTTCGGATCCTGGGCGCGGACATGGCACCGCTCGTCAGGCCACGCTGAAGCGGCATCCCACATGCCACAACTAGAAGGACACACAACTAAAATATACAACTATGTACTGGGGGAACTTAGGGAGAAAAAGCAGAAAAAAAAAAAAGAAGATTGGCAACAGTTGTTAGCTCAGGTGTCAATCTTTAAAAAAAAAATTGCTCAAAGCACAATGTGGTGTTTAAGCAGAGATACGGATTAATTTCCTCATAGTTAGTGCACTTAACAACCTTTCTTTTCACCCTACATGCCTTTCAAAGGAAATAATAAATGACTTCAAAATCCATGCCTTTCAAAATCAGTGGTGAAATACTTCGTGATAAATATATCCTGATTAAGCACAACCTTCTATTTTGACTATCTGAGGGGAAGGCATGTCAAAATAGAATGGGTATATAGGAAATGTCAATGAATTAGGCCCAGCTTTTTCTCTAGAAGATTCTTCTTGAATTGTCTGTCTATATGTTTTTTTAACAGTGACATTTACATTTAACCAACTGTTACTGGCTCCTATATCAGGAGATTTTACCCTGGGGTCCATTTACTATCTGAAATTTTATGTAAAATTTATGGGTATCTATCTGGGGAAAGTATCTACAGTTTTTTAGTGACATATTTTTAATAAACATATTATATAACAAAATGCACAGATCTTAAAAGTTGATTTCTATGAGTTTTGACAACTGTCTACACCTGTGTAACTAACACTTAAAAACAATACATGAAAGATTTCTGTCACCTGGAGTTCCTTTGGGTCTTTTCCAATGAATCTGCCATCCACCACTCAATGCAACTGCTCACTGATTTTTACCGCTATTAACTAGTTTTGTGTATTCTTCAGCTTCCACTTAATGGAATTTAACAGTATAAAGTCATCTGTATCGCTTCGAATGTTTTTGACTTTCACCATGTTATTGCATCTACCAATAGTTAATTCCTCTTTGCTGTTGACCAATACTCTCCTATATAATTACACAGCAATTTGACTATCTTTTTTTCTATTGATGGACATTTGACTAGTTTTTGGCTGTTATGAATAGGGTGCTATGAACATTCTTGTATACACAATTTTGTATATGCAATTTTGTGGATGTATCTTTTAATTTGGGAGGGTTGGGGGTAATTACCTAGAAGTGGAATTGCTGGATCAATAGGTACATATTTTAACTTCATTAGAAACAGATCTGCAGCTTTTAATAAACTCTTGAAGAGATCTTCATGTTCCAAAATTTAAAGAAACATTGCCTTTTGGGTATCTGTGCAGATGTTTTTGTTTATTTTAGTCTTTTCTCACTTCTTCTCCTTAGACCTCGGTTCTGCTTCTTTAAAATGGGTGCTGGGCTCTGTCTTATCTCTATAATGCTTGAGGGTATTGGTATAAGTTGAAATTAGGTGTTTTTCATAGATTATCAGATAGCAGGTTAATCATAAAATAGATAAATTCCACGAGAATATAAACGTGATGAGGGCAGACACATTGTTCTGTTCACTGCTTTAACCCAAGCATCTAGGATGGTACCTGCATAGGGTAGGTGTTCAATAAATGCATATTAAATGAATGAATGCATGAATGATTAGCAACATGTTGGGAAGCATTCTGATCACTTTTACATAGAGTGTTTCTTTTAATTCTCACAGCCAACCTTTGAGTTCATTCCTCTTATTACTCCCTTTTCTAAATGAAGTAATTGGGCACAGAGAGCTTAGGTAATATGCCCATTGTCACAGAGCAAACAAGCTAGGAGTTAAATCCAGGTGATGTCATTCCAAAGCCAACAATTTTAGCTCATTAAGAAAGACTACATTGTGTGTGCCTCTTGCTTTGTTCTCAGTTATTGTTTTATTTCAGTCATATTGCCTTATAACATTGTGTAAATTTCAGATGTACATTATCATATTTAAATTTCTGTGTAGACTGCCTCTGTTTACCACCAATAATCTAGTTTTTATTCATCACCCTACATATGTGCCCCTTTATCCCTTTTGCCCTCCCCTCATCCCCTTCCCTAATGGTAACCACTAATCTGTTCTCCTTATCCACGTGTTTATCTTCCACACATGAATGAAATCATACAGCATTTGTCTTTCTCTGTCTGAGTTATTTTGCTTAGCATAATACCTTCCATGTTGGTGCATCCATGGGTCCATCCATGTTGTCACAAAAGGCATTATTTTGTCTTTTTTATGGCTGAGTAGTATTCCATTGTATATATATATATATATATATTCTATATCCATTCATATTCTATATCCATTCATCTGTTGATGGGCACCTGGGTTGCTTCCACATCTTGGTTATTGTAAATAATGCTACAATGAACATAGGAAGGCATAAATCTCTTTGGATTGTTGACTTCATGTCATTTGGATAAATATCCAGTAGCAGGATAGCTAGATCCCATGGTATTTCTATTTTTAAATTTTTGAGAAGTCTCCATACTGTTTTCCATAGTGGCTGCACCACTTTGCACTCCCACCAGCAGTGCACCAGGGTTCCCTTCTCTCCGCATCCTCTCCAACACTTGTTATTTCTTGTCTTGTTAATTATAGCCATTCTAATGGATGTTAGATGATATCGCATTGTGGCTTTTTAAAAACTTTTTATTGAGATTATGATAGTTTACAATCTTGTGAAATTTCACTTGTACATTATTGTCTGTCAGTCATGTTGTAGGTGCACCACTTCACCCTTTGTGCCCAGCCCCCATCCCCCCTTTCCCCTGGTAATCACCAATCTGTTCTCTTTGTCTACATGTTTAACTTCTACATATGAGTGGAGTCATACAGAGATTGTTTTTCTCTATCTGGCTTATTTCACTTAACATAATTCCCTCAAGGTCCATCCATGTTGTTGTGAATGGGATGGTTTTATCCTTTTATATGGCTGAGTAGTAGTATTCCATTGTGTGTATATATATATATATATACATATACATATATATATATATATGTACACCGTATCTTCTTTATCCAATCATCAGTTGATGGGCACTTAGGTTGCTTCCACGTCTTGGCTATTGTAAATAATGCTGCAATGAACACAGAGGTGCATGGGACTTTTGGAATTGCTGATTTCAAGTTTTGGGGTAGATACCCAGTAGTGGGATGGCTGGGTCATATGGTATTTCTATTTTTAGTTTTTTGAGAAATCTCCATACTGTTTTCCACAGTGGCTGCACCAGTTTGCATTCCCACCAGCAGTGTGAGTGTTCCTTTTTCTCCACAACCTCTCCGATATTTGTTACTTTTTGTTTTGGTTAGTTTTGCCATTCTAACAGGTGTAAGGTGATATCTTAGCATAGTTTTGATTTGTATTTCCCTGATGATCAGTGATGATGAGCACCTTTTCATGTGCCTATTGGCCATCCGTATATCTTCTTTGGAGAAATGTCTGTTCATGTCCCCTGCCCGTTTTTTGATTGGGTTGTTTGATTTTTGGTTGGTGAGTTCTGTGAGTTCTTTATATAGTAAGGAGATTAACCCTTTGTTGGATATATGATTTGCAAATATTTTTTCCCAATTGGTGGGGGTTTTTTTGTTTCAATCCTGTTTTCCTTTGCCTTGAAGAAGCTCTTTAGTCTGATGAAGTACCATTTGTTTATTCTTTCTATTGTTTCCCTTGTCTGAGAAGACATGGTGTCCGAAAAGATCCTTTTAAGACTGATGTCAAAGAGTGTACTGCCTATATTTTCTTCTAGAAGCCTTATGGTTTCAGGTCTTACCTCTAGGTAACATCATTTGTTTACTCTCATTGTAGTTTTGATTTGCATTTCCATAAGAAGAAGTGATCTTGAACATCCTTTCATTTGCCTGTTAGCCATCTGTACATCATCCTTGGAAAAATGTCTATTCATATCCTCTGCCCATTTTTCGATTGAGTGGTTCATTTTTTTTGTTGTTGAGTTGTATGAACTCTTTATATATTTTTGAAATTAACCCCTTGTTGGCTATATGATCTGCAAATATTTTCTCCCAGTTGGTGGGTTGTCTTTTCATTTTCTTGATGGTTTTCCTTGCTCTGCAGAAGCTTTTTAATCTCATGCAGGCCCATTTATTTTCTTTTATTTCCCTTGCCTGAATAGACATGGTATTTGAAAAGATACTGCTAAGACCCATGTCAGAGACTGTACGGCCTATAATTTTCTCTAAGAGTTTTATAGTTTCCAGTCTGTAATCCACTTGGAGTTAATTTTTGTGTATGTCGTAAGATAATAGTGTATGTTCATTCTTTTGCATGTGACTGTCCAGTATTCTCAACACAATTTATTGAAGAGACTTTCCTTTCTCCATCCTTTGTTCTTGGCTCCTTCGTCAAAGATTAGCTGTCTGTAGATGTGTGGCTTTATTTCTGGGCTTTCTATTCTGTTCCATTGATCTGTGCGTCTGTTTTTGTGTCAGTACCATGCTGTTTTGATAACTATAACTTAGTAGTATAATTTGAATTCAGGGAGTATGATACCTCCAACTTTGTTCTTTTTTCTCAGGATTACTTTGGCTATTTGGGGTGTTTTGTTGTTCCATATAAATTTTAGGATCCTAGGTTCTATTTCTCTGAAGAATGTCATTGGACCTTTTCTAGGGATTGCATTTAATCTGTACAATGCTTAGGTAATATGGACCTTTCAGCTATGTGTATTCCTCCAAAGCTTGAGCATGGAATATCTTTCCATTTCTTAATGTCTTCTTCAATTTCTTCCAATAATGTCTTATAGATTTCAGTGCATAGGTCTTTCAATTCTGTTGTTAAATTTATTCCTAGATATTTTATTCGTTTTGTTGTGATTGTAAATGGGATTGTATTCTTGATTTCTCTTTCTGCTAGTTCATTATTAGAGTATAGAAATGCAAGTGATTTTTGAATGTTAATTTTGTATGCTGCAATTTTGCTGTTTTTGTTAATTATTTCTAATAGTTTTTTGGTGGATTCTTCAGGATTTTCTACATGTGGAATCATATCATCTGCAAATAGTGAGACTTTTACTTCTTCTTATCAAATTTCGGTCCCTTTTATTTCTTTTTCTTGCTTAATTGCTCTGGCTAAAACTTCCAGTACTATGTTGAATCAGAGAGGTGAGAGTGGGCATCCAAGTTTTGTTTCTGTTCTCAGAGGAATGGATTTCATTTTTTTCACCATTGAGTACGATGTTTGCTCTGGGTTTGTCATATATGGCCATTACTATGTTGAGGTACTTTCCTTCCATTCCCATTTTATTGAGAGTTTTTTTTGAGAATTTTGGATCTGTGTTCATTGGCAATACTGGCCTGTAATCTTTCCTTTTTGTGTTGTCCTTGTCTGGTTTTGGTAACAGGGTAACGTAGACTTCATAAAATGGGTTAGGAAGCATCCTGTCCTCTTCAACTTTTTGGAATAATTTAAGAAAGATAGGAATTAAACATTTTTTGAATGTTTGGTAGAATTCACCAGAGAAGCTATCTGGTCCTGGAGTGTTGTTTTTTGGGAGGTTTTTGAGTACCGTTTCAATGTCTTTGCTTGTGATTGGTCTATTTGGATTCTCTATGTTTTCTAAATTCAGTTTTGGGAGGTTGTATGATTCTAAGAACTTATCCATTTCTTCTAGGTTATCAAGTTTGTTGGAGTATAGCTTTTCACAGTATTCTCTTATAATCCTTTGTATTTCTTTGGTGTCCATTACAATTTCTCCTCTTTCATTTCTGATTTTATTTATTTGAGTCCTCTCTTTTTTTCACAGTGAGTCTGGCTAAGGGTTTTCAATTTTTTTTTTTTATCTTCTCAAAGAACCAGGTCTTAGTTTCATTGATCCTTTCTACTGCTTTTTAGTGTCTATTTTTATTTCTGGTCTGATTTTCATTATTTCCTTCCTTCTACTGACTTTAGGTTTTGTTTGTTCTTCTTTTTCTAATTCTTTTAGGTATAGTGTAAGCTTGTCTATTTGAGATTTTTCTTGTTTCTTAAGGTAGGCCTGTATTGCTATAAATTCCCTCTTACTTTTGCTTTTGTTGCATCCTGTAGGTTTTAGTATGTTTTTTTTTCATTTCATCTGTCTCTAAGTATTTTTTGATTTCTTCATTGATCCAATAGTTGTTCAGTAGCATGTTGTTTAATCTTCACATATTTGTGATTTTGTCAACTTTTTTCTTATAGTTGATTTCTATGGCATTGTGTCAGAAAAGATGCTTGATACAATTTCAATTTTCTTAAATTTATTGAGGCTTGCTTTGCTTCCCAACGTATGGTCTATCTTTGAGAATGTTCCTTGTGCACTTGAGAAGAATGTGCATTCTGTTGCTTTTGGATGGAATGTTCTATCTATCTATTAAGTCCATCTGGTCTAGTGTTTCATTTAAGGCCACTGTTTCCTTGTTGACTTTCTGTCTTGATGATATATCCATCGACATAAGTGTGATGTTAAGGTCCGCTACTATTATTATGTTGCTGCCAATTGCTCCCTTTAGCTCTGTTAATAGTTGCTTTATCTACTTTGGTGCTCCTGTGTTACGTGAGTATATACTCATAAGTGTTATGTCATCTTGGGGGAATATCCCTTTTATCATTATATAATAGCCTTTCTTGTCTCTTGTTATTTTTTTTATCTTGAAGTCTGCTTTATCAGAGACACATAGAGCTACATCTGCTTTCTTTTGCTTGCCATTTGCTTGAAATATCATGTTCCATCCCTTCACTCTGAGCCTTTATTTGTCTTTAGAACTGAGATGTGTTTCCTGAAAGCAGCATATTGTTAGGTTTTGTTTTTTAATCCATCCAGCATTCTGTGTCTTTTGATTGCTGAATTCAATCTATTTACATTTAGAATGAGTATGGGTATGTGAAGGTTTAATATTGCCATTTTATCTCTCATTTTCTGGTTTTTCTGTATTTTTATTATTCCTTTTTCCTTGTATTTCCGTCTGCCATTTCAGTTTGGTGGTTTCCTCAGTTTTCTCTTTATTTATGATATGTGACTCTGCTCTATTTTTTGTTTTGTGGTTACCATGAGGTTTGTATAAAAAATCTCATAGATGAGATAGTCCTTTTTCTGATAGCCTCTTATCTCCATTAGCCTACGCAGGTCCCTTCCCTTTCCTCTTCCTCTTCTATGTTTTTGTTGTCACAAATTATACTTTTCTGTGTTGTGAGTTTGTGCCGAAATTGAAGTGTTTATACTTATTTTTCATGCTTTCTTTCCCTTTATCCTTTATGTTATAATTGCTTGCTAATCTATCCTGCAATTTTCTGATTTTGTCTATTTGTCTCCTTGCTCAAAGCTTTATAGACCTTTGCATTTTTTTCAGGTGGGAGGGCTCCCTTCATCATTTCTTATAAGGTAGGTCTAGTGCTGATGAACTTCCTCAACTTTTGTTTGTCTGGGAAAGCTTTTATTCCTCTGTCATATCTGAAGGATAATTTCACTGGATACAGTATTCTTGGCTGAAAGTTTTTGTGTCAGTATTTTGAATATCTCATTTTAATCTCTCCTAGCCTGTAAGGTTTCTGCTGAGAAATTCACTGAAAGCTTCATGAGGTCCCTTTGTAGGTTATTTTCTCCTCTCTTTCTCCCCTTAATATTTTTTTTGTCATTGACTTTTGATAGTTTTAATATTAAATGCCTTCGAGAAGCTCTTTTTGCATTGATGTAATTATGAGTTCTATTAGGTTCACGTACTTGTAAGTCCAGTTCCTTACCCAGGTTTGGGAAGTTCTCAGGTATTATTTCTTTAAATAAGCTCTCCACTCCTTTGTTCCACCCTCCTCCCTCTGGGATACCTATAACGCTTATGTTACTTTTGATAATTGAGTTGGATAGTTCTTGAAGAAATTCCTCATTTTAAGAAAAAATATTTAGTTCTCTCTCCTCCTCCATCTGAATCATTTCCAGCTTTCTATCTCTGAGCTCAGTAATTCTCTCCTCCATAAGGTCTGCTCTATTTTTAATACCTTCTACATTATTTTTTATTTGTTCTTCATCTCCAGAATTCCTGTTTTCTTTTTTCCTAGAGTTTCAATCTCTTTGGTGAAGAATTCCTCCTGTTCAGTAATTTTATTCCTGAGCTCATTGAAGTATCCTTCTGAGTTTTCTTGTATCTCATTGAGTTCCTTTATGGCAGCTATTTTGAATTCTGTATCAGTTACACTGTAATCTTCTGTGATTTCAGATTTGGTTTCTGGAGAGTTTTCATTTTCCTTCTGTTCTGCTGTGTTACTCTAGTTCTTCATGGTGTTTGATGAACTGATCCTCTGCTGATCAATGTGTGGTAGTAAACACCTTTTCTTATGGGTAAAGCTTTGGTTACTTTGGTTCTGAGCTGCTTCTTATTGTATTTGAGAGCCTGCACTTTTCATCCTCCACTGCCTCTGCCAGAAGCATTGTCAGTGCCTCTCTTTGTGCTGCTGTGCCTCTGGGGTTGCTAGTGCCTTTCTGCTTACAATGTCACTGCAGTTTCAGATAACACCACCAGGGTCATCAGGCTGTGAGCACTTCTGCTGCTTCTGGGGTCACCCAGGTCTTGTGTTCCTCCACTGGCTATCTGTGGGCTTGGATGCTGCTGTTCCATGCACCACTAGCACTGCTGCTCCCAGGTTGTCTGGGGATGCTGGTTGCACCACTGCCAGGGGTGCTGGGTTTACGGGTGTTGTTGTCGCTCCTGGAGCTTGGGGCCCCAGTTACTTGTATGCAGCCCCTACTGCTGATGGAGCTGGTGTCTGGCATTCTGCCAGTGGGGGCTAGGTCACTGGTTCTGCTGCAGTTCCTATGTTTCTGGTCCCAGGTTCCATCTGCCACAGCTGGTCAGGAAGCAAGGGCTGTTTTTTCTGCTCCTGCCGCATCTGCTCACAGTTGTGCAGGTCAGGCCACTACCGCTGCCACTACTCCAGCTGCTATTGTGTGGGTGGGCCTTCCTTTGCTGCTGCTCCATGGGCATTCAAGAGGACTGTCACCACCACCACCACTCTGCAGGTGGACGTACACAGGACAGGCTGCCCTCACTTCCACTCAGTAGTGCAGGCCACTGTGTGAGGATCCACACCCTCGATCACTGCCACCAGGGGAATGGGAGGGGGCTGCTCCCTGTTTCTTATGCTTCCCTGGGTTCAGCTCACCCACCTTCAGATGTATAGCTGTATAGATCTCTTGGGCCTCTTGCTGTGTTGTGTAGGGAATCCTCTGTTGGTCAATGGATGTCCATTTGGTTGTAACATAGAGGAAAAAGACAGAAAGAACAACTCACTATTCACTCCACCATGATGCTGACATCACTCATCTCTTGCTTTTAAACTTTAACTTCAAGAAGCCCAAACACCTCCTATTTTCTAATTGTATCTTTTTTGAAGGAAAAATCTTGGAGAGGAAATTCCATGAACTGGTTTAGGGTGACGATTCTTTCATTCTAATTCTTACAACTAAATGGATAACTAAATGGATTTTCCTTCAAATTACATTCCAGATCATTTCTATAATAAGAATTGGGGTTCCACTTCACCTGTATTATAAATAAAAGAGAAGACAAGTCCACATACACAATTCTTGAATACTTTGTAAATTTTATTCCATTTTCTCTCATATCAAGGAATACTGAAACTTTTGGTGTTTCTTATGTGAGTTCAAAAGACTGTTGAATCAAAGTGCATTATTGTGGTCATAACAGCTGCATAGCATGGCCCTTTCTGGTGTTGTATGGATTTTAGGACGTGAAAAGATAGTATCATTTTCATAATTCTTAGCCATTTCTCATCAGTAAGGTTTTAGTAATGCCATCTTCTATCTCCTTAGTCTTTTTATGGGCCACTGTGGTCCCTCCTGGCTGCCAGGAGGTGGAGGATGGGCTAAGGCATTCTAATGAACTGGCTTTGCCAACAGAGCTTGCATTTGCTTATTCTTTGAAAAGAATCATCCTTTGCTATCTCTATAAAACTTCCTCACAGCTGAATTGTGCCTCTACTTATCTTGATAAGAAAATCTAAATAAGTGGAATTCTGATTAATATTTATCTCTATGTAGCCAAACCAGGATCAGATAGGTCTCAAAATGGGACTTGTTAATGGAGTTGGTCCTCAATTATATTATTTGGAGAAGACCTCCCTTTCTAAGACATAATGACCTCAAAATTCTCCACTGTATCATTCAATGCTCAGTAGCCTTCCATGAGTATTTTGGAGGCAATTCCCTTTTCTTGTAATGACAGAGATTAAAAAAAAAAAAAAAAACTTCTGAGGCTAGAAAATGGTGACCAGAAATTGGTACATGAACTGAAACCTGATAATCCTACTTTCTTTTACCATCAACAAAGGAAAATTCTCCATCAAAATTTTGTGTGGTTTTACATCTTTTTGGCTTTTTTATTTTTACATACTTTAACCATATATAAAATTGTCTACACCAAGAAAAACTCATCAGGCCTTACATTCTTAGCTCAGCCAATAAAGATATGGATGTGTGATTCTGTGAAAGTATGTCCAATTTCTTTTCCAAGGATGGGGAAGCAAAAGAATCCCCTAATCATTAATATTTACTTTTTCCAAATGGCAAGTAAAGCAGATTTTTCTTAAGCAACAGTCTCAAATAAAAGTGCTATGAATTAAACAACTTATCATTGTTGTTTTTAATTCAGCTACTGCCTTTTTTCCTATAGGACAGTCCAGAAAATAAAACCAGGGCTGTTAATTTTACTTGATACTCTCAAACACCAAACAAAATTACAATTCCTCTCCTATGATCTCCTGTAATTCTAACCAGTTCTGTGAAAGCACAGACCTGTTTTGGCATTTCACGTTTCTGCTGTTTAATCTTCAAGGCCAAGCTCCTTTGCTGCAGCTTCTTACCACATTCACAGCACATACGTCTCTGAACAACCGTGTTTTCAGTCATCTTTTCAACAGAGGACTCTATCTTGTGATTCTCAGATGCCATACCAAATTTAGGTTTTGCTGACACATTCCTGATTCTCTAGGAGTTAAAACATTTTCAAATGAAATTTTGAAGCAAATGATGACAATGTGCTTTTATGCTTATATAACCCATAACAGACTTATTCCAGAATTAAGATGAAATCCTAGCTCAGCATCAAACAGAAAAGAAAACAAAGTTATTCTAGTAATCAGTGTAGCACTGTGTTCAGGCATTCACCATCATTCTAATGCCAAATAGAAAAACTAAAGAGAAAAATGTTAATGTGCATGTTTTAAAATAAAGGCATATAAATGCTGTTTTTGCTTGAATTTTTGAACATGTTATCTAATACCCTGCATTTCTGTGCAGTGAAATGAAGGGACTTGATGAGAAACTCTTGTTACATTTATCCTGGGATAGAGATGTGACCAAGTACACTTTCTCAGGTGACTGTCCCCTCAGGGGAAACTGTCTATGAACTACTGAGAGCCAGAGACTGAGGTCTGAGGTGGGAGAGTTAAGGTCATGTTCAACTGTACACAGGCAAGACAAAGAAAATAACTCACCAAGTACTTCTCCCTCCAACAAACTTAAAGTATTCTTTTAAAAACCCAACCCATATTTATGTACTGGGTCATTAATTTTGTGTGTGTCTACATACAGCCTATATGTCTAGGATTATTTAAGCTTGTAGAATATGAGACAATATTTTCAATAGAGTTATTGAAGTATAAATAAAATTCAGTCAAGGTTCAATACAAGTATTTATACAGTGATGTAAAGGTAAGAGCTGTTTTCATATGCATTGTCTTTTTTATCCTTCCCATAAGACACTGCAGAAGGTCTAAATTATTACTCCCTATTTACAGCTGAGAACATTGAGGTTCAGTTACCCAGAATTATACAGACAGTAGAGATAACACCAATGTTCCTACTTACGTTCACTCTTGGAGAGGTCATGCATTAAATCGCTTTATCATATTTTCCATGTTTTTCCTGCTCCCTATGTTCATTTCAGAAATATTTTTCTTCTAACTCTCCTAAAATCAATTGACTTTAGACTTTAGATCTTTCTCCAAAGGGGTTTGTGTGTGTGCATGTGTAAAGGCTCGCACATCATATATATTTTGCATTATTTGTTGCAGATATAGGTTAGCACACCAATTAGATTGTGCACTATTTGATTTCAGGAAACTTACATTCAAATTAAGACGTTGCCTTATTTATGGCATGAGCAGAAGGGAGGTGGACTCTGCCACAAGACCTGTCCAGCTGGGCTTGCCAAACACTAGGGACTAACCCCATAGGAGGGGCCAGCTTAGATGTAGTGCTGGTGCATGAGGCCAAGTCTGGCTTCAAGGACTGTCACTTGGACAAAACGAAGCACAGAGTGGGTAAGATAGGCTATAATCATGTCTCGAGTCTAACCTGACAAAATTAATCACCTTTCAGGGATTTCTTTGATGGGTATGAAGTGGCACAACTTTCAATTCTGGAGTAGCACTGAGAGGACAGACTGTAGAGAAAATTTGACTTACTTTGCATCCTATCCTAGATCACTCATTCACTAGCCACGTGACCTAGGAAGGCTTACTTGTCCTTTGTGGCTTCAATTTTCATTTTAAGAAGCTTCATAGGGTTGCTGTGAAGATTTAAGGAGATAAGACATGATGTAAAGTTCTTGGAACAATGCCTAAAACAAGGTAAGCAGGCATCACAGGTTATATATTATTGCGATTATTATTACTGTTGTTGTTTTTATATTTAACTTGAGGAAACATAACTGGCAAGAGCAGCAAAGTCACCAAGGGGGAAAGGTATGTGCATGAGGCAGGCAGGTTCCAAGCAGATTTTGGATGCTGTGGTTATCTGAGGGACAAGGTGGGCGTCCAATTTTGTGCACTGTGCCAAAACTAGGGGAAAAAGGGAACAGATAAATTGACATCCGTTGACATCCAGGGTAAACACTGGGGATGCCATTGAACGGACTCAGGGAGCAGCACTGAAATCTGAGAGGTTGTGCTGGTCTGGGGGCCTGGGCCTGTAAGGTTTTGTGCTAAAACAAGTTGCATGAGAAACAGTAGTTTGAGACTGCATGAGGCCTGCAGACCTGTACCTCTCACCTCCAGAGTGGCCTGAGAATTGGGACAAGATAAAGTTGGGAGGCACAGCTGTCGGGGGCTAGAGTCTGGGAGAAGAGCCGAAAACAAAGTGGTAATTCTTTTCCACAAACACTAATCACTGCAAGTACTGTAGGGGAGCAGAATTTGTCACCTCAAAATATGTCTCTTTGGCATAAGAACTATTTTAGGCTCGTTATTTTTAAGAAACATCAGACATGGGAAAGCTTTGAAAACCAAGTAGAAGTTAGCATTTGTAAAATACATTTTCTTTGGCAAGGGTACCTCCCTCGCTGTAACAGGAAGAAAGGATGACTCAATCTCTAGAAACTCTTATCAATGGAAAAGGCAACAATTTAAATTTACATAACAACCTTACCCCTGTTTACTGTGCCTTTTCTGGTAATCTCTCCTCATTCACTCCCCCTACCTCCAACACCTTTTGTCTTTAGCTGAGGATGATATTTAACATGGTTGCTTCAAGCTCTTACTAAGTTAGTCTCCTGGATCTCTGCTTACAAAGTCCAATGAAAGCAAGAGTGGTGAGTTTTTTCCTTTCTAAATTTAGATTAGCAGGAAAAAATATTTGCGGACCAAGTTTCTTGGTTTCAGCGGCTCTGGTAAATTTGGTAGCGTACTCTTGGCTTTATTGATGCATTTTCCCCCAGAGATGGTCACTATTTGTCTTTGTTTCTGGCTTTTGTGTCATTTGTGAAAAGGGAAAAACCATAGGCTAAGAATGCAGTGATAGGCTCTCATAACCCTGCTGCTTGAGCTGGCCTGAGACTGGCGAGTTGAGGGCTCTCACCAGACCGGTGTCTATTCAGACGAACTTTACTGTGGGTTAATACGTACATGAGGTAAAAGCTGTTGCTAAGAGTCATCTTGGAAGCCAAAGCTGCAAAGTTGGTGGGCACTAGTTGAGCATTTAAGAGCCATTGGCACTTGCCACTTCAAGAAGTTACCCACGACAGGCTAAATTGGTCGTGCAACAAGTTAGATTGACTGTAAGTCATCCACCAACCTCAAGAAAATTTCCTTGCAATAAGATATGCTATAAAACAATATGTAGGCCCCAACCTTGAGGCACATCCCTCATAGGTATTAGTTTGGTTCCAAGACACCCAAGGCTTAGCTAAAGCTGTTAGTGTGCATACAAGAAAAACCAAATGAGGGTGTCCTCTCATCTGGTTCTGTTTGGCTTTTGACCAATGAGACTATCTCTCATTTCTGCCACTGGAGATTCCACATGCAACTGTTGAGCAGTCAAATAGGCTGTGGATCCAAGCTTAGGGAATCCAAAAAGAAATGAGCAAACTTTTGGCTTGGTAAGTCACCTTATTCTGTTCATAAAGAAGAGAGGGCAAAATATGTGATTTCTTGTGTTTTAGAACAGCTTTTTAAAGACAGCGCCCCTCATAGATACCACCTGTGCTTTCTTAGGCTAACTCTGGGAGTAATTTGTCTGGATCTTGTGAAGGCTGCATCCTTTGCACTCTTCTTTAAGAAAATCTCTTGCATCCATGGTTAAGCCATATAAGGGCTTATTGGGGGGCCAGCCCAGTGGTGCAGCAGTCAAGTTTGCACGTTCTGCTTTCGTGGCCCGGGGTTCACCGGTTCAGATCCTGGGTGTGGACATGGCACCACTTATCAAGCCACTTTGTGGCAGGCGTCCTACATATAAAATAGAGGAAGATGGGCACAGATGTTAGCTCAGAGCTAGTCTTCTTCAGAAAAAAGAGGAGGATTGGTGGCAGATGTTAGCTCAGAGCTAATATTCCTCAAAAAATAAAAAGGCTTATTGGTTTGAGTCACTACTGAGATTAATAGATCCTACTCATCAATGGCCAGATGATGGATCTTTTAAATTGGAAACTTCTAAAGTAAAATTTATTTTTCTAGAGAGCTCTTAGTCTAGATAGCTGTTCTGAAGTTCTAGGACATAGAAATCTTTTGATTTCTATCTTAGTTGGAAACCTCTCTAATATAAAGAAGTAAATTTACTTAAAATAGGAAGGCTGGTCTCTTCATATTTAGACTAGTTCTTTGAGGAATTGAAAACAACTGTCTTTGTCTTACAAATCTCTACAAAACCAGGAATGTGTCTCTAGAAACAATTCAAAAGCTCACCTATCTGTACCATCTCCAAACCTTCCCATTCATCAAAAATGTTTGTTGATATTGGCATGTTAGAAACAGAATTGTCCTGAAATTAAAAATTTAAATTGACCTAGACTTCTGATAATAGACAAAAATGCCACCAAAACGTCATCTTGGAAAAAATTTGAATACTTTTCTTTGTGCCTTTTCTTTTTTTTGGTGAGGAAGATTTGCCCTGAGCTAACATCTGTTGCCAATCTTCCTCTTTTTGCTTGAGGAAGATTGTTGCTGAGCTAACATCTGTGCCTATTTTCCTCTATTTTGTATGTGGGATGCCACCATGGCATGGCTTGACAAGTGGTATGTAGGTCCATGCCTGGGATCCGAACCTGTGAGCCCTGGGCTGCTGAAGCAGAGTGCATGAACTTAACCATTGCACCACTGGGCTGGCCTCATCTTTGTGCCTTTTTAATGTACATTTTCTACCCCTATCTTCTCTAGGAACTAAGAGGAATTCTTTAAAATACAAATTTTAGGGAAAACTTTCTCATCAAAAGGAAAAAAAAAATGAGAGAAGTATTTGGAAATTGGGCAAATGAAAAATCTTGAGTCTTCCTCACAAATATTAGTAATGATAAGTTCCCTGATACATCTGCCTGTGTGTGTTTATATATGTAGATTGTAGATGTGTGGTAATTATTTTTTTAACCTCTGGATGGTATTGCCAATATTAATTTGTAAAAAACCTCTATTCAATTGGCTTTAAAACAATTGAACAATAATATAAATTAAGGACTGGGCATTCTAAATTCTCAGAATTATAATAGAAACTACCCAAATGAATTTCAGGTTCATGTGATGTTGGAAAATATTAGTTAATTAAGCTAGTTTCCATTTTTTAGTTTAATTAAAACACATGTGTCTTTAGTTATCAACATTCAATATAATGCAGATACGCAAATTTTTTTCTTTTGAGGAAGATTAGACCTGAGCTAACTACTGCCAATCCTCTTTTTGCTGAGGAAGACTAGCCCTGAGCTAACATCCATGCCTATCTTCCTCTACTTGATACGTGGGATGCCTACCACAGCATGGCTTGCCAAGTGGTGCCATGTCCGGACCTGGGATCTGAACCGGTGAACCCCAGGCCACCGAGAAGCAGAACGTGCACATTTAACCACTGCTCCACTGGGCTGGCCCCGATAAGCAGCTTTTATTCTACCTGGGATTACTAGTCAAATTCATGTTATCTTTTTTGCAAAATTTGTCAACAAAAAACTTAACTTAGAATCATGGTTGATTTTGTCTAATTTCTCATGAAGTTTTTGCGAGTACTCTAAACATAATTCTTGGGGGCAAATAATTTAGATAGATGTAAGTGGGATAAGAATTATAGATAAACTTTAACAACAATTATAATTTATGGTATGTGTACTTAAAAATAGCATCCCAAACTTTTTGGTACCTTGAAACCTTAGAGTTTTGCTAAATTAAATTAAATGATGGAAATTCATTTGGTGTTTAGATCATTTCTAAATAAGATAAAAGGCTGAAACATCAATTGCTAAGCAAGTGTAAATTTACCTACTTTTGACCTCTTATTAAAGAGGAACTAAAGATATTTTGGTCTGTTAGTCAATAAGTTTTATGCCACACTAAAAAAATATGTTTCTAAAAAATATAAAAGGTATTTATCAACTTTGCTAAGCTACAGAATGTTAAAGACAATTCACAATTGCGTATGTCTTAGTTTTCACTAGAAATAAGGTTTCTAAGGGTTAAGAATTCTAATTAATGTATGACATTGTGGAAAATTTTCTTTACCTTTTAAAATAACCTGACTAGAAAACAAGAATTTTGTGTTTTATCAAAATAATTTCCAGTGTATGTTATCTTTATCCTCAGGTCTTTGATTGCTTAAGAAAACTGAGTCTTTTCTATTAAAATAACTAAGTTTTTACAACTATTTACCTTTATGTATTTGCCTTTAGCATCTTCTATTGTCACTTTGGTTAAATGCATAACTAAGCTTTGTTTCACAGTGACCTATGATCCTATTTGATCAAGAGTTTTAAAACTTCTTTGATGTTTTTGACAAACTTCTCAAAATCAAATTCTAAATGAAGTCTTTTTGACATCAACTTTGAAATGTTCCAGAGGGCCCCTAGAACATTTCAAAGGATTTGTTCCCTCTCCTTATAAAAAGAGAGATTTCAAAATAATTGGATTTACTTGGCATGTTAAATTATATGGGAAGCATTGTCAGATAGGAAGTAATGCTGAATCTTCTCAGATTACATTTGTATGTGTGTTAATATAAATGTTCTAGAAATTGTATAAAATTCCTAAAGTTCTGATATGTCCTGGTCTAGTGTTATCAGTCATAATTCTAGTTATTATCTTCAGTGTTGTGTCTCACAGAAATAACTAAATGTTCTTATTGCATTACAATGACCTCTCATCTGACCTTTCACTGTGGGCTTTATTAAGTCTTCATTTACACAGAGTTATTGCTTTACTTTGATGCTTTTATCAATATGTTTGATCTTCAGAGACATTAATGAAAAGAACTGTGACACTTACTCTGGAATAGAGGATTCTGATAAACACTGAGATCAGACCTTTGAACTGGGTAAGATAAGAATTTTAAGAATTCTAATGGAGAAACTGTTGAAGTCAGCAAACTGTTAACAAAAAACCAAGATGAACAAGAATTAATTGCATTGAACTAGATGAATTAATGAAGAATACTACAATTTTTATGATTTTTTATTTGAAATATTACAGGTTCTTCACTCTTTGTTTTCCAAATATAATGAGTTTTTTTCCCCTAAGCTACCTATGGGCTATAGCAATTTGGCAAATTACACCTTTGTAAGCAAATGAAACATTGATCTTTTTCTCCCTACCTGATCTATCCAGAATCCAAAAACTCTCATTGAGTATTATTATTTTCATGGCTATATAGTAATTTGCATATGTTCAGTAAGAATCTATTCTGCTTATAACAGGACACAATTGAAAACATTGGTTATATTACCAAGGCTTTGACTGGAATGTCATATTTGAAAATGATATGTATAGACTTAGATATGACCAGGTAGCTTTACGGAACTAAGATTGACTTTATGGAGCCAAGTAAAACAAACCCCTTGGAAATATTAGCCTGATACCCTGCTTCCAGGATTCCTGACAACCTTTCCAGGTGAGTAAAGAAGGTTACTTTCTGGCAGGTGCAGGAACCTCGAGACATTTTAGGAACCTTGAGAAGAGAAGAATTCACTCAAACCTATGGGTATTCTAAGCAAAATCTAGTGGCAAGAGTTCAGCTTGGCTTATTAGCTTCAAGAGGCTATTAAAATTTCAATCTGAAGATTTCATATGAAAAGTTCCAACAATGCAGACTACAAGAGCCTTTCTTGCTGTAAATAAGCTGACCAAGGTTATTAGAACTAGACTTATTTTGCAAACAAATTAATCTTATAATGGCTATCTTTGGTAAAAGTGAGGTTGGCTTTAGAGAGAAAAATCATGTTTCAGTAAGACACCTTTGTAGATAGTAGATTCTACTGCTTTCTGTTGTCTTTTCTTTTTTGTGTGTGAGGAAGATTGGCCCTGAGCTAACATCTGTTGCCAATTCTCCTCTTTTTGCTTGAGGAAGATTGTCCCTGAGCTAACATCTGTGCCAGTCTTCCTGTATTTTGTATGTGGGACACCACCACAGCATGGCTTGATGAGCAGTGTGTAGGTCTGTGCCTGGGATCTGAACCAGGAAGCCCTGTTCTGCTGAACCAGAGCACATAAACAACCACTATGCCACCCAGCTGGCCTCTTTTTTTTTTGCCCTGTAAACTAGACTGCCTCCTGAATTCTTGTAGCTTCAAATCTCTAAACTAACATTTCAAATTTTCTCTTATTCTTTTGACTTGGAATCATTGAGAACAAAAGTTGCCTTTCCCCGCAAAGTCCTGTAAACTAAATATGAACAACTTGATATAAACTTCAGAGAAATTGCTATAATAGTTCATACTTAGAGAATCTTCTTCATACCTGTTGCTGTGTGGGCCACTCAGAAAGTTTACCTGAACACCTGATGACATCATCAGAGACATTTCAAACTGGAAAAGATGCTTCAACGCTGACATCTGAAATCTTCTTAACTGGCTGCCCCCTTGGATTGGAAACTGGGTTATATTCTGCTCCAATTATTAACCTTTGTTTTTCTTCTGTTTCTATAAAAATACCTCTTATTAACTACTTGATTTCTTGCAAAATATAGGTGTAACTTTTGGAACTTAGCTACATCATCACCTCCTGAAATGAGTCTCAACTGTTTAAACTAAGTAATCTATTCTCAGGACTGAGTTACTGGTCTAAAGAGAAGGAGCAATCTATCAGCTTAGCTTCTGGACTGTGAAACTTGGGGAAGTTTCAAAGGCAGTACTATAGGGAAGTAGAATTTGTCACCTCAAAAGACATCTCTTTTCCATAAGAATTATTTTAGGCCCATTATTTTTATGAAACAGCAAATAACACAGACAAAGTTTTGAAAACAAGTAGAAGTTACCCTTCATAAAAGACATTTACATTTGCAAGGGAAATCTCCATTTGTAAGGTCGTCTTCCTCTCTGTACTAGGAAGAGGACGATGACTCAATCTCTAACCTAGAAATTTTTGTTAATGGAAAAGGTAAGGATTTAAATCTGCATAACAACCTTACCCTTGTTTACTGTGCTTTTTCTGGTAACCTCCCATAACTGACTCCCCACCCCTAACTTGTTATTTTGTCTTTAGCGAGAGATGATATTTAAAGCTTTGGCCATTTTGGTCAGTTACTCAGTTTTCCTGAGTCTTTCCCATGTGTACAGGAGGTATACATGTTATTAAACTTCTGTTTGATTTTTTCCTGTTAATCTTTCTTGTGTCAGCTCAATTATTAGACCAACCAGAATAACCTAGAAGAGCAGAGGAAGATTTTTTTCCTTCCTGACAGCACTCATAGAAGGAAGAATAAATCTATTAAGGCTGGAGTCATTAACTGTAACTATGGTGGGATCAGAGCTGATTGTTTGGTGATGAATGGGATTTGTGGGATGAATAAGCAGAAGAAAAGCGGGAGGAAGAAATGGTCAAAGGCCCTGACACTTGGATGAGGATGAGGTGTATTCATAAACCAGTGGGGTCCTTGGTTGGTTAATACAGAGTTGAAGACGTAAGTGTCCATAGACAGGGAAGACTGGTTTAGGGAAGACCTGTCAATCCAACATGGAAAAGTAGATATGATGAGGAAGGCAAAGGACATCATTCATGCTTCTAAGTCTAGAGATGACACATAACACCAAAACCTAGGAATTACACATAACACATAACACAGTGTTCAAGGAAAATCAGTTAGATAGACAGCAAGAGAATGGAAAAATTATTTTCTGAACTACTATGAACCAATATGTCATGTATGATGGACTTTGACTTGTTATTACAATCTTGTGTGTAGGTGTTAATGTGACAATTTTCCTGAAAAGGAAATTGAGGTGCTGAGAGGTAAAGTAACATGCCAAGTTCACCGGAAAGAGGCTAAGACAGATTTGAAGTCCAGATATGCTCGTTTCCAAAGCACGTGCTCTTTTCCTGTACCAGATAGCTGTCCACAGTGTTGTAAAGAAGGTGGAGGAGTGTAAAGAATGATCCAGGCAATGAGGGATGCAAATCTAGATGGAAGGAGTGGCCTGACACAAACAGAACGTTCTCAATAAAAGGCAGTTTTCCTCCTCTCCATCCAAGCTTCATGTTTGTGGCTTTCTTGTGCCAATCCCACTCATCTTGTGCTCTACATGTTCTTACTTCTGCCTCATCCTTACCGTCCTTACTTCTGCTGTTTTTTTGTACTTGTATTCCAGGTGTCTTAAAACAAGTCATCGAAGGGTACTTGTTAAGTGGGATGAGTATACCCTCTGTGGAAAGCAAGCCAGGAAAGCTTTGGAAGCAGATCAGTCTGGTTTTGTGCCATAAATTCACCACTTACCAACTCTGCTTTTAGCCAATGCATATATTTCTTTTAGAATCTCAGTTTCCTCATTTATAAAAAGTATGAGTAAGACATTGTGCACAGGATTGTGGGGAGGAAGGATGTCAAGTATTATATGTCAAGATCATATGAAGGAACCTTAAATTTAGCTCTCTTCTTCCTTCCTTTCAATGAATTGAACTATTGAACATTTCAGAGAACGTCTCATAGAAGAATGGAAGTATATGAAGAAAAAAAACTTTAAAAAGTTAAGTGCAATAATAAAAATGGAAGTAAATAAGAGGAATGGTTTGATTGATGATCATTCTACAAATCATGGATAGTGATGCTTTGTTTCAAAAGCGATGTATATATATTAGTCTTTAGACAAAGCCTCCATTCATAAACCTGTACATTCATTAAACCTGAAATAGGCAAATGAACTGCACTCAAAAGTCAATAGACTGAATAAAATAACTTCTTAAGGAAGATTTTCTATTTGCTATTGTACTACTTGAGCCTTAAGGATAAAGGTTACAACTTATAAACTAACTTATACAATGATGAGAATGAGAGGTAATATAATGGATCAGAGAATCAAGATGAAAAATGATCTGGATAGGCTCAAACAATGGACTCAAACTAACAAGAGAAAATTTAACAGGAATCAAAGTCCAGGAATGCATTTAGGTCCATCCTATCAATTCCATATTATCAGAGAGAACAGAAATGTCTAGAAAAATAATTCACATGAAATCAATCTTAGAATTTTAGTTGAGCAAAACTAAATGAGCTTACAACGTGAAGTGATTATGAAAAATAATTAGAGCATAAGACAGGAGGCTAAAAAATAATTGGGGGCAGTAGAAGATTGTAAAATGGTTTGCACTATTTTTCTACTAGTATTCATTTAACAATATCCATTGAGCACCTATACCAACTAAGTATTTCCTTTTCCTTTTTATCAACGTTCCCAAGGTCTTTGAGCCGATAGATATGTTCTTAATCTTTCCCTGGGCCAAAGTCCAGTCTCTTTCCCTTTGTTATGTCTTAGCTAATATGCCTCTTCAGCTGTCCAATGAAGTCATGGAATTTTGGGCTGTGAGAAGCATAGGTGATATTTTGTGGTTTTCTGTGCAGATTTTCATGTATTCACATCCATGGCACTGGGAGATGGTGTCTAGGTCCCAAGCAAGGAAAAATTGTTTTTCCCAAATGAGATTCTCCAATTGTTGCTGTACACTCTTAATGCTGACATCTTCCTGCTTACTCAAATCCATGGGATTCTGGAGCCCTTTGGGGATGCCCATGTGCTCAGTACTGTGGACTGCGGAGCACAGTTGTGAATGCTTGCTGCTGCCATGGTCACTGTCTGCTCTCCTAGTTAGATAAGCAGTGCTAAACTCTCTGCGTACAACTGTTATTGCGACAACCACCACAACCTATTTCAGTGCTCCACATGAGTTACCTTCTAACAACTAGTTCCTTACCCTGCTCAGTGACATGCTGCCATCTAGAGTCTTGTGTTTGGCCAAGGAATGTCTACTAGTTGGCTATAACTACCTGTCCCCATTACCCCACCTCATGTACCTGTGCTTACAAAATCAAACAAACAAATAAAACCGCACAACTTGACTTCTGACTTTTTTCAACATTCAGTAAAGAAAATACTGGAATTTTGTGAAGCTCATTGGTTCTTCCCTTCTCTTGGCTATCTTGTAGGGTGCTACACCTTGTGGTGAGGGAAGGAAAGTCTTAGTGTTACAGACTTTTTCTTCTCCATTGATGACACTATTTTAAATCTTTCAGAAGCCTGGTTGGGAAAGGTAATATTGGTACAGAAATAACTAATAGTAAAATTTTCATGTTGGATTGGTGTACATATGCGTGTGGGGAGGCGGTGGGGTCCAGAGGAGCCTCAAACTCTATGTATGGCATCACTGTAATCTGGCTCTGTAGATTTGCCTCTAATACTAGAGCACATGCCATACTCTTAAAATATGCACTTTCATGGTGAAACAGGCAGCAGTGGGGGAAATCTATATTCTTGGATACTTGAAATTATCTTCAGCCACTCTGCCATATCCCATATAAGCAGATTTCTTTGAGGACATTTGGTCAAGATCACTCTTCTGTGCTTCCTCAGCCAATGAATGTTCTTTGTCCACTAATAATCCTGAAATATTGGGTTAACTAAACATAGAGGCATCAGAGGACATATTCGCGTATTAATTTTTCATTCAACTCACTCTTGCTAAATCACAGGTGGGGTATTTCCTAACAGAGGAGAATGACAAAAGGACCATAAAGACGATGGGATGAGTCGAATGCTGAGACCTTTGAGGAATATTTGTATGAAATGAGGGCATTTCCCTTGTAGAAGTGAAGCCGTGAGGACAGAACAGACATGATGATGATTTTTGTATACACTAAGGGAAGATGTGTGGAGTGGATTTCTGTTTAACTTTAGAGGGCAGAACTCAAACCAAGAAGTAGAATTTTTAGAGGCAGAATAAGTAACAAGTATGAAATAGCTAGAGCTCTTAAAAAATCTGTTCAGCTGGTTTTGTGAAGCAGTGGATTCCCAATCTTTGAAATAGTATAAACTGAAGCTCATAGCTGTCTGACAGAACTTGATAGTAGCAAGAGAATTAGAGGCATCATGGAGGTTTCTTTCAACTTAAAGGCTCTATAATTCCATGCATCTAGACCCAGAGATGTTCTTCACAATATTTCCATCTCTCACACGTTTATGGAAGATTTGTTCTTCCCACAAGTATTTCTGGCATCTATTTCCAGCTCTTAGGTTTTTACATTCAATGATATGAATAATTCAAACGTGTAAGCTGGATGGCCAGTGTTACACTCTGCAAATACATTTCTCAACCAGGCCTGTTTCTTCACCGTGAAAGAAATGCAGCGTCATTTTCATCAATTACTTTATGTCTGTGGGAGGGAGGATGCTGAATAAGGGAAAAAGCCATTAAACACTGGAAATGGCACTAAAGTTATTTTTATTTGTTGATTCATGAATCTAGGCATCTGTATGTTTGCTATTACAACCTGTTAATTAGAAACATTTATCAATTGTAAATGTTTTATTATTTCACTCACCTTGATTCACAATTATATGGAAACAAAAGTTGCCGGGGTAAAACACAGGAGTCATTCTTAACTTGATTGGTAGTGGAATAAGACATTCTGAAGATGCACTTCTTATTTTGAATTTGAGTGATACTTTATTCTTGATTAAGAATTGATCAATAGAAATCAAACCTCCCAAATTCATCTATTAAGATACTACTTCTTTCAGCTTTTAAGACTGTACCTAGATCTTAGCAAATAATTATAACATAAGGGAATAGATTTATGCTGTTTTCCTTTTTACTTAAGTAAAATTTCATTTGGAAGGATGGAAAGAAACTTGATCGTCCCTATAATATTACGTTAAAGGTAAATAAGAAAATCTGGAGAAAGCAGAGTTGAAAGTTGACTCACTAATTTTTGGAAGCATGCAATAGAATATCACAGTAATTATAGCCTAGAAGTATTTTCTAATCCGAATAATTATGGCATAAAATTTATATAGCTATTGAATATCCCTAGAATGTAGGAAAGTATTTGATATTTTGTAGATACTCAACAAGTTTTGTTAAATGTTGAATAAAGAAACTCAACATTATTAGAGTTAAATCTTAAATCCTTTAGGAAATTTTCCCCATTCTTAAAGATTCTAGGGTGACATTCTTTTATGGAAGCAGAAAACAAACACAGTAGATTATAAGACAAAAGCATAATATTCAAGCCATCATGGTAATTAAATTCTTTAATTGTAATTAGAGAGCTGGGAGACAACCTTGATGGATTAATCTGCCACAGTCCAGGAAATTTCAACTATCAATGGCTTGAGAGTTAGGCTTTGTATAGATAAATGTAATGTAATGTTGCAGAATTTGTACTAGCACATAAAATATGAGAACTTATAGTCCTCTTGGTTTTTAATAGTCTCCTTGGTTTTTGCTCTATACTAATAACTTAGATAGACATTACACAGTGACCACAGCCTAGAAAATTTTCTGATGTCAAAGCCTAATTCTAGGAAACTGATGACAGAAAACATTTCAAAGAAGGAGGTGCAAATACAGAAAACAGTATTTTACACATGCACACAAACAATATAGTAAGGTTTGAGACATTACAATATTCTGTTATTTGCTTGTATTTTTAATTACCACTCTTGGGTACTCAGGGGTCATTCTGAGAAAATACCCTTATTGGTTAATTTTTATTAATGGATTAAAGGATTGTACACTGAGGAAAAGAAAACAACTCTTCTCATCTTTGTGATGTCCATTCTGAATTTTAAACAAATGTTTCTTTTTCATCATTAATGCATATCCTTTGCTGCTATTCCCTAGAGCTTTACATTTAGAATAGTTTTTAATCAAAAAACATCTGTGCCATCGCAATAAAAATGACACAAAGTTTTTCAGGACACACTCAAGAAAGTCAGAGAGAAAAAGAACAAGAGAAAGAATGCAGCAGCAATAGTTTTCTCTTGTGTATTAATTTGAGGATCGTGGGGGAGGGTCGGGGAGAAGAGTGTAGTTACGTTAACATTAGGACTGCAAATTCTGCCACGTATCCATTGAGAGAAAAATGCCTTACAAATGTTTTTCGAATGATTTAGAGTTGGCTAAATCCAATGCATGTTTTTACCATGAATTTTCCATTTAAAATGTTTTAAAAAATCCTAAGATTTTTAAAAAGAAAATGTAATCCATATGTTACTGATTCATTCACACTTATCATGTTGTTTTGTGTGAGCAAGTTGATGTCCAAAACTTTTAGCTTTTTCAACAAGGAAGTCATATTTTTACAGCACCAAAAAGGACCTTGAACCTGGAAAGTTTCAAATTTCATTTTAAACTCAGAACCCAAGGAATTTGAGTGGGTTCTAAACTTGGCAATGTGCCCTCAGCCTAGTTAACAAATATATATTCTCGAACATATGGGTTAAAAGTGGAGTTGTTAATTCTTTTTGAGATTGATGCTGGATATATTCATTTTGACTTCCTAGTTTGTTTGCCATGAGGAAACAATCGGCCACTTGTTTTATTACTTAAAAAATTTTATATATGGACCCATATCCCAAAATATACAATAAGTGTTATCAAATATGTAACAAAGCTGGTGTATGGAAAATGCATAATTTTCCCTAAGGGTTATTTGCTAATATGGAACACAGGCCTCTAAAATGTGATGAAAGGAAGGACTGTGGAACAATGGGTCATGATGGCTAATTTTATGGGGAACACATGCATACAATATAATTTAAAACACATGCTACAGCAGTTATAGTAAAAGGCTCAGAGAATTAGGAAGGAATTCTGCTTCATAAAAAAAGAAAACAGTTCCTTCTTTCTCCTGACAAAATTGCATTTCTACCCCAGGAAAAAGATCCCATTCACTAATGCTTTAGCAATTGCAGGGCCCACCCACAAGCCTCACATCTCTTCTCTCAAATTTCCCCCTGCACGTTTGCCCATCCACTGTGGCTGACTGTGCAGACAAGTGGTATGGAATTAAAGGCAAACAGTGCAATACATAACTGGCTTCCTTCTAATGCCGTATTTATTAACTCTTTTTCAAAACTAAAATGTTGCATGCTGTTTATTTAATCTCTGTCTTACACAATGTGCTGTAGTCTATTAACATAGGAATTTCAGGGGAAAGGAACAGGTCACAGCATCCATTCCTCTGTTTCTTGGCAGAGGCTTAAGGCTTAACGTGAAAACCTAAAGCAGGTCAGTCTGCTGAATGCACTATTTTGAAGGTCTTCAAGGGGGCAAGACAATACACTTCGAAGCAATTGGATGCAACGATTTAATCACTAATTCCTTATCCATGCTCCTCCCCAAGAGAAAAGTAAGCAAAGGAAAAAAAAAACTCTCTTACCGTGATTTAAGCTTATTTCCTCTTCTTTTATCCAATCTTTTATCTAGAGGAAGAACAATTTGTTAACAGCTTTATCATAACCCTTCATATCCTTGAATATAAACATTAATCATCAAAGTTCAAACAAATTTTTTAAAGTTTGTTGACACAATTTTTCTACAAAATTTTGAGAAAATAAAAGTTCATATAACTAATCTTAGACTTTCTCCTGTAAATTGCCTATGCCAGTTTATTTCACATTTAACATTTTTTAACATTCAAGAATAAATAATTGTGTACATTGTTTTTAAACCACAACCCTCCAAACTAGAACAATTGTTAAGATCAGAGTTTGACTGACATTTAAAACGTGTGTTATGGTTCTGATAATGCGATCTGTCTTTTGTTAGGATCAATCAGCCTGTGCTAACACGAGCCGTCCTGGCTGGCTGTTTTCTCCAGGTTTTGATCCTCATCCACCTGGGCTCCACTGTTGGTGGCTTTCTCATCAACCATGTCGCCATGAGCCACCCTCATCCCTGTCTTCAACCATCACGTCCTCAAACATAAGTGGATTTCGCGCTCACTTGCTGCTTTCCAGCAACATTTTTGAAGTCGTAGGGCCTTGATTTCTTTCGTAGACCTGAAAGACACTAAGTTTTCCTGTTGTGTTTAGCAACTTTGCAACTTATGGGCCTACGACTATTGTTTTAGGAATTTTTTAACAGAGAATACTGTCAATAAGAAAGTAAAAACTACATAGTTACGTGTTTGAGATCATTATGGCTAAAATTTTTAGTGTATTTCTCTTCAAGTTTTTTCAACGTACATTGTTTACTTAGAAGTGATCAATTTTGTCGTGATCTTCTTTAACTTAACATATCCATGTATTTTCCTGTATCGCAAAAATGTTAGAAAACATGATTTTTAACGACAGTATACTATATCATTTACTGAAAGATTTCTTTATTGTTAAAATCTTCAGTTCCTTCCAGTTTTTTCACATGTGGAATTACAGGATCAAAGTATGAAGCTCTTTCATCCTCCTCAATATCAACAAATTCCTTACAGAAAAGGTTGCCTGATCTATTCTTCCACAGAACGTCCGGGAGCAGCTAGCTTGTCACACCATCGCCAGCACTTACTGATAACATTTTTAAAAATTCACTATTTTGAAAAGTGAAAATATTTTCTTTCTGTGTAGATAGATAGAATCACTAGAGAGAGAGAATTACTAGAGAGAATCACTTTTGGAGTATTTATTGGCCAATTGTGTTTTTCTTTAAATTTTGGATCCACATCCTTTAGAAATTTTCCCATTGACGCTTTTGGGTTTTTATTCGTCTGTGTGTGGAGTGTGAGTGTGCATCTGTATCTGTATTTACCACGTGTCTTTCTATACACCGTTTTGATCGGCGTTTTTCATTCTGACAAACTGAGGGACCTACTTTTCACGCGGCGAAGGTCATCACCTTTCTCCTCTGGGAGCGCTTCCACCGGTTTCACGTTCACACAGCCGTCTCGGGAATTCTTTGCTCCCCGGACACTCCACGTCCTCGTCACTTCCTCGCAGGCCGACGCCCCCAGGACCGCGGTTTACCTCCTCGTGTGCCCCCGATGCTCGCGGCCAGCACAAGGCCTGGAGAAAGACTAATGTCTAGTGACATTTTTCATAAAAATCCAGGAACAACGCGATGGTGTTTCCCTCCAGTTTAGGAAAAACGGCTGGTGATTCATTTGAATATTAAACAGGGTCGTTGAAAAGCCACGGTGAGCAGAGGTCCGGCAACGTTCCTTCCGTGAGCAACAACACACGGATTCCACGGGGGAACAGTGAGAATCAGCGTGCTGTGAGCAAACAGTTCTCATACTTGTTTGAATTTTAATGCAGTCAATTAAAATGAGTCTTGAGCTGGAACATGTTTGCCATACACAGACTGTTCTCACGGTAACGTCGCGGCGGGCCGGATTGTGAGGGGACCCCCAAGGCCACCCACTCCCTCTTCTCCTCCTGCAGGCGTCCATGTCCGGTACGGTCCCCTAGTCTGCAGAGCAGGAAGGACCTGGGAACGTGACGCCTGTCACCCTCGTGACTACATCACCGCGCGGCGCAGGCGAGGGTCCCGGTCAGTCTGCAGGGGCCTCGGCCCGCGCTGGGGTCGGACGCCCAGTCTCCCGTCGGCCCGCGCGCTGGCGTCGGACGCCCAGTCTCCCGTCGGCCCGCGCTGGGGTCGGACGCCCCATGTCCCGTCGGCCCGCGCGCTGGGGTCGGACGCCCATTTCCCGTCTGCTCGCGCGCTGGGGTCTGACGCCCAGTCTCCCGTCGGCCCGCGCGCTGGGATCCGAGGGGTCGGACGCACCGTGTCCCGTTGGCCGGCGCGCTGGGGTCGGACGCCCGTCTCCCATCTGCCCGCGCGCTGGGATCCGAGGGGTCGGACGCACCGTGTCCCGTTGGCAGGCGCGCTGGGGTCGGACGCCCAGTCTCCCATCTGCCCGCGCGCTGGCGTCGGACGCCCAGTCTCCCGTCGGCCCGCGCTGGGGTCGGACGCCCCTTGTCCCGTCTGCCCGCGCGCTGGCGTCCGACGCCCCATGTCCCATCTGCCCGCGCGCTGGCGTCGGACGCCCAGTCTCCGTCTGCTCGCGCGCTGGGGTCGGACGCCCCATGTCCCGTCGGCCCGCGCGCTGGGGTCTGACGCCCAGTCTCCCGTCGGCCCGCGCGCTGGCGTCGGACGCCCCCGCGAGTTCCACAGCTTCGAGGAAGCGCACTCCGCTGGCCATCATGTTGGCTCAGAAGAGGATCCCAAGCGTCAGACTGCAACGCGGACCTGAACGACACCTGAATGGCCGCCTCGTGCGCTCCTGAGCAGACGACCGCGTTGAGACTCCTGACGCTGGAAACTGAGAGAAGCCGCTGAGATTGTGGTGAGTTGTTATGCAGCGACAGGAAGTGAACACCCTAGGAAATAGCTACGGAACGCGTTAGAAATTTTGTAAACCCTATCATCAAAGAATGTGACTTTTGATTTAACCTAAAGAAATAATTATGATGTCTATTGAGCTGTGAAGGTCTATTTTTAAAAGTGAAAATCTAGAAGCTTCTGAAGCATTCAGCAGAAGCACAGCAGTTAAATACTGGGCTTTAGAGAGAGGGATGGTGAGTTGACACATTTCTTTATTGCCTTTTCTTCCCAAGATTCTACTGGGGATGATGAGTAAACTCTATCAAGGAAAACGAAAGGAGACATCATTGCAAAATAATTGCAACACAATTTTGGAAAACAGAAAACAGAAAAATATATTGATAACAGTAAAAATATATTGATAGACTGTAACCAAGAGATGCAGAAGGCTGAATGTTCTAGGTTCTGCAGGTCCCTGGTCTTCCCGATAACCTCTCTGGATCCTAGAAGTCCAGGAAGCAATACCTTCCAAAGTTGGCTCAAAGGTACTTTCTGTGTAGAATTCTGTTGGTCGTCGTTAGTGCCCTCGGGTGGATTCCTGACTCCTCGCAGCCCTGCGCAGAGCAGAGTGGAATCCTGCCTGGTCTTTTGTGCCATCCTCTCACCGTCCAACACTGTATCAGGCAATGCTTTGCTGCTGTTCATAGGGTTTTCAGGGCCAATTTTTTGGAAATGAGTGACCAGCTGCTGCTTCCTAGTCTGTCCTGGTCTGGAAGCCTCACGGAAACCTGTCCAGTATGGGTGACCCTGCTGGCATTTGAAATGCCAGTGGCATAGCTTTCAGCATCGTTATTCCTTATATGCCCCTGCTAGAGCACAAATTCCAGGAGAGGAGAGATTTCTGACTGCTTGGCTGTGCATCCCAAGCACCTAGAGCAGGACCTGGCACACCTGGGGTAATCTGCAAATATTTGTTCTGTGAATGAGTTGTTAAAAAATTAATCAGAAATGCAGATACACAGACCTGCAATCTGGTTGAGTCAAGGAAAAACCAAGCTATAGTCATATGTCGCTTACCAATGAGCATACATTCTGAGAAATGTGTCATTAGGTGATTTTGCTGCTGTGTGAACCTCATAGAGTGCACTTACACAAACCTGGATGGTGCAGCCTACTACACACCCAGGCTACGTGGTGATGACCTTATGGGACCATCATGGAAATGCAGTCCGTCATTGACTGAAACATTGTCATTGCAGTGCATGACTATAGCTATAAGCTTTGAACAGTGTTTCTGGAAACATATAGTTTATCCTTAGAGTGATTTTTAGATAGATATATTAGGAAAGTGGGAAACAGCATTTGCAATATTTGTGTTATATACATGTATGCTGTGATGATGTCTCCTAAAGGAAGAGTTTTGTGTAAGAATGAGGATGGGAAGAATCTGTATTTTTCAACTTGACGTAAAGTTTACAGAGGAAGAAATGCCTTAATTCTTTAGAAAAGGAAATGGAGCCCTCCCCTTGTCAGAAAGCAGTGGTAACCGAGCAGGAAGTTTTCGAGTGGCACTTAAAGTAAACATGAAAATCACCTGTAGGAATGACAGTTCCATCAGTGAACTGACAAAAATAAACATGAAACAAATTAATAAGCATTAAGGAAATTCATAAACAGATGGTACAGTTTCATATTAAAATGGTGCAGTGAGAAAGTGTATAATTTGGAGTTTGTTCTCTATAGGTTGTAAGTAAAAAAGCATATAACAAAAAAGAATTCCTTGTCATTCAAGGGTTTTTTTAAATTCAAGCTTTATAAATATAGCCACATAAAAAAAGATATTATATACACAAAAAGTAACAGTTGTTATATCCAGACAATAACTTACTCTTTATTTTCTTTATATTATAGGTTTTAAACTGAGAAAAAGATTCTAAAAGACAGATGTGTCTTTCCTACAACATAAATGGGATAAATGTTTAAATTTATTTTGCAAATAAATGAGATTACCTATTTTAGTAACCACCTTTCAGTCTTGGTTTTATAATACATTTTTAGTATATCAATATAAAACATATGTGAAAACCTAAGTTTGTAACTGCATGGTGCTTGAGTCTTTGCGGAGAACCAAAGCTTGCTTTTACCCAAAAGAAGTTTCAGTCTACTTGCAGAAACAAGATACATGTGAAATAATACCTAAAAATACTACATATTTAATGTGTGATACAGTAAAATAGTGTAGATATCTCAGATTTTATAGCAAGGGAAGATCACTGTTGTCTGGAGAAAGATAATTACCTTGAGGAATGGGTAAGAATTAGTTACAGAAAATGAAAATAACCTTCCACGTGGAAAAACTGCCATGAGCAAAGGAACAGAGCAAGTTAGGGGACACTTTCACTCTTAGACCAGAGACTTGGATCATACCAGTGGACTAGCTTCCAATTTTCAAGATGGTTTTAGAGGTATTGTCTCAGGTGTGATGGAGGTAGGATGAGGTGGTGGAGGACAAGGACCCTGAAGGCAGGCAGATAGGGTTATTAATCCCTCCCCCTGCAACTACATGATGTGGACTAGAGAAAGTCAGCTTTTAAGGCAATAATGCCCAAAGTGAGGGTTAAGGGAGACAGCCTGGGGAAATCGCCTAACACGGTGCCTGGCACACAGTAGTTGCTGAATAGGGTTTGGCTCCCTGCTTCTGCCCGCCCATGCCATCCTCACGATACCCGTGTGGAGCAGCAGGAAGAATGAAACCTCATTTTATGGGTAAGAAAACTGAGTCTCAAACATATTAACTTATTTACGATCATTAAAGCAGTGGAGTAGACTGGATCGTCTGACTCTTAGCTCAGTGACAGTGACTTTCTGTGGTGACTGAAACTTTGTATACACACGAAGAGAATTGTGATGGGGGATTCTTTTCAGTTGAGATCAGCTGTTTGGTCTTCATGAGGCCTCATAAGATGCTTTCATTTGAGCGGCTCACCACAGGCCAGTCTGTTCTTGGATTTTGCAGGCTCATAACTATGGTTTTCTGAGCACATAGAGAGAGTCTCTTAACCTTTCAGGAACAAATTACATTAACTAACTTCACAAGGGAAATTCCTTGAGAAGAAAACTCTTTCTTAAATATCTTGCAAACCAGTGCCCAGCATAGGATCTGAAACAAAACAGTGTCAATACATTTCATTTGGTCATAAGATCAGAGTGCTAATTTATTGATTTATAATAAAAATATAAATGCCAAAAGTCTTGGATACTTGCCCTCTTTGAAGAACAAAAAATGATATAGAACCGCATAAGACTCAGAAAGGCACTTTGTGAGCATGCCATTCAGAGCAAGGAACACTGCGCAGGTTCAAGTATTTCCTGGCTTTGGGCCTGATGAGCTATCCCCACAAGAGAGGTGCCTGGAATCTCCCAGTGCGTGGCCCCACACACCTTACTCTGAAGAATGACTTTACGTGTCTCTGATAACACGATCTTGCACTGATTTCCTAGTTTAATTTTCAGATCGCTCCTTGCTTTCAATATCTGTGGGGTATTTTGCTCTCTGCCCTCAGTCTGATGAAGTGGTTGCAGTCTTTTTACCTCTGAAGAGAACAGTGGGTGACATGGGCTCACTAGCATCCTCCCCTTCTCTCCTGCGCAGGGGAGATCAGAATGCAGCTGAGTGCCAGTGCCCCTTCAAGATAACCTTGACTTCTCTCTAACTTACGAACCAAAGTAAATCATTTGCAAACTTTGAACTATTAATAGTAACAAATTACTTGCAACGGAGCTCACAACAGATTGTGACACACCATTGGATCTTGACCTCTGTGTCTAGTGGAGAAAATAAGTGGTGGTTTTGATCTCTTGAATTTCTCATATTTAAGAGGACAGTAGCACACACAGAACATACATAATTTTTAATTTGACCTGCATGACATAGATACATTTTGTATCATGAGGAAGATTTCTTTCCTCAAACATATGAAGAAAGGAAGAATTGCATCAACTCTTTACCAGTTGGGCATTTTTTCTATGCCTAGAAAAGAATGAGGAGAGACATATACATTATTATTTTAAAAGATCACGAGTCTTTAGGTCGTTTAAAAAAAAAAGAAGAAAGAAAACAAGAAAAACACCAATCTCTATATCCCTAGGCTCCTTAGGCTTGAAGAAGATTAAATATGACCTCCAGCTTTCTTTTTTTCCATTAAGTAAAGAACTTCTAATTGTAACAGAAATTTGAGCTCTTATGATTTAACTTTGAGCAGCAATTTGTGTTTTCTCTTCTTCTTGTATTTGTGGGTCAAAAGAGAGGTCATTAGGGACTTGGATTTCCTGTCTCATCTTTGCTTAAAACTTTGTGGGAAATCAGCTTTATAAAACACTAAAGAGAGTCTTGTGCACAACTTCTGAAAAGTCCTCCATAATTCTTACTTATCTATTTCCAAGTAGACTTTTCTCCCAGGGTGTAGATCACAATGAATCTTTGCATAGAAAAGAAATATCACTATATGCAATATTTTATAATCTTTCTTTTAATAAGAAAGGGTTACGATTGTTTTAATTTTTATCTTTTTATAACCATTTCTTTGAATACTGCCTGTTCCCTCTCCATTCCCAACCCCATTGATAATTCCTTAGAGAAGAAATTTAAATGAATTTATTCACCAAACTTCATCACTCTTGGTATCTGCGCCCTGTGCAGCTTCAGTTTTCTTTCTGAAGTGTACCATATTTCATTTTGAATAAAGAATCATCTTCAGCCAAGAATGCAGACATTAAAATGTCTTTTCATCTCAAGCTTGTATTGTAAGGATTTTGCCTATCAAGTTGTTCAAAGCCTTCACGTTTTCTTCTTTTTCAAGGTTGATTTGTCTTCTTCAGTGTCTGGGTGGATTGTCTGAGAGTTGGCATTCCCTCATGGCTATTCCTGACAGTTAATGGAATAAAAATATAACTTGATGGGATTTTCTAGGATAAACACTGAATAATAGTTGTGAACATTCCATTATAAGACCAAAGAAATGTTTCTCTTTATTGCAGGGAAAAAGATAATACTAGATACTGAAAAGGCTGAGGGTTTTAATGACATTTTCCCTTTCACTATATTCCTTATTTTCTTTTTTAATAGATAAGTTACTCCTGAAATAAAGGGCATAAAATCAAGGAAAAATTAAAAGAAAAATAGAGGAAGGATCAACATGCAGGGGGGAAAAAACCTTCATTCCCAGGTACTTGGGGACAATGCTTTTCCATATACAAAGCCCATTAAGGTGCTCTGTGAACAAAAGGGGGATGCATTCCTTATGAAGCAGAAAATAAGAGAAGAATTCTGAGATTACAGCTTCCTTTTAAGGCAGTTGTAGTCTCAGATGACTTTTTCCTCCTCTGTTTCTAAAGATATTAGAAATATATGACCTTAGAGTTCCAAGCCACTGCAGACGTTGTTTAACGGAACCAATTGTGCACTTCTCCCTGGGGCTCTCCTGACAGAGACCAACACCACAACCCTGATTTAGCCTAAGGACAGTTCTAATTAACTTGAACAGACTTGTAGGCAGCATCTGTGAAGACAAAATTTAAACCGACACTAACCCTAGCCTATCCAAACCTGGTTCTACCACCATGGCAACTCTATTGGAGAGGTGGGTCCTGGAAGCCAGTCACTTCCCTCTGGCTCTCATCCTAGTCAGCCTCATACATCAACCACAAGGCAACATTTCTGATTACCAGTCCTTGTTTATTCGGGTATCTTTATTCTGCTGCGGGCATGCTCTCTCTCGACTGTTCATGCCATTGCTCCTAAACATTTTTCTTTTCTGTCATGGTAAACCTCCACTCTTTTATAAATAAATTGATATCATACCTCAGCTTCTTCATGTGATACTCGTCCCTCACAGGTTCTTAACAGAAGTCTGGGTCTCCCTCAAGGCCACTGTTTCTATCTGTTTTGAAAGAAAACTGCTCCTTCTCCCATACTTTCTGCCCTCGGGTCCATAAGTGGCAGAATGTGGCGCTCTTGAGTCCTAGAGGACTCACTTGTGACATCAGTGAAACTCACCCACTCAATACAATAGGAAGTAGAAGATGTGACATATTGGAAGGCACATGCCTCATGTAAATATAGTAGTTGCCTTGGAGCTAAAGAAGCTTCTGCCGTTCAAGCCCATAAGCAAACAAACGTTTGCCAGATCTTCCGATTTTTTAAAAGAAGCCAGTAATTCAGGTTTTATTAGTGATATCTCTCTATTTTAAGTATTGACAACAAATTTAAAATGTCTAAACAATATGGAATAAATAAAATTCATCTCTAGACTGGACATGGGTTGTAGACTACAAGTTTGAAAGCTTTTTTCTACCCTTTGTATTCACCAAACTCTTCCTTTTTAGGGGCTATGAAATCTAGCTTTATGAACTTCATCGAATTTAATCTTGACCTGTGGAATGACCATGTAACTCAGCCTGCAGATTTTTATTCCATAGAACTTAGTCTTTCCTCTGCATGCCATTCCCTTCCATCTGTAGCTGGGATTGAAAATTTTTTTCTGTAAAAAGCCTAATAGTAAATATTTTTTACTTTGGGGGCCATAAGGTATGTCACAGCAACTAAACTATGCCATTATAGCATGAAAGTAGTCATAGACAATATCCAAATTAGTGAGTATAGTTGTGTTCCAATAAAACTTTATTGGGACTTTTTTAAAAGCAGGTGGTAGGCTGAATTTGGCCAGTGGGTCACCCATAGTTTGCTGACCCTTGACCTCAAAAATGAAGAACGAGTTCCTTAGCGTGGAATGTAAGACCCTACATGATTTGTCTCCTGTCTGCTTTCCCAGCTTTATCTCTTATTCCTTTCCCTGTGATTTAACCAGCTGTGATAATAAATCACAATTATCATTTATTCAGCACTTTATATATGCCAGTTACTGTTCTAAACCTTTACCTATATTAAATTTTGTAAATGACAAAAAAGTAAATAAAAAGAGGTACAATATAGCCACCTTCACTTTATAGATGACTGAGTTGAGGCATAGAGAGATTAATTGATTTGCCTAGGGTCACACAGACAATATAGTAGAAGAGCTAGGATTTGAATCTAGACAGTCTGGTTTCAGTGGACTTGCTCTTCACTGCAATATCATCCAGGCTTTCTGAGGTCTTCTCCAAATCCTTGTAATGGGAAAGACTGTACCATGCTATTCTGTGCATAACGTTCCCTCTATCCAATACTCCCCTTTCTACTTCTGCCTGAAAAAACTAGATCAAGTGTTTCCTCTTTTGGCATGTCTTCCATTACATCACACTTCCACACTGATAGGGTTTAGATGCTTCCTATTCTGGACTTAATAGCTATTTCTGAATGTACTGATTAATGCACTTAAAAAACAATCAGCAATTGTCTACTTTTGAAATTAGTGATTTCTTTCAGATCAGGGTTTATCAATCTTTACGTAGCTCCTGAAACAGTAGGTGCTCAATAGTTGCTTGCTGAATTGAATTCAAACGTTAATTTATCATAGAGTTTACACTATTTCTGATTTATCCATCAGTCCTTTTTTTGGTGGAAGGGATGGTTAGAGTCTTGGTTTTATTTGCTTCAGAAACAGATCTTGAGACGGATTCATGCTCAAGTAGTTTATTTGGGAAGGGAAGAAAACAGTGGTAGAAGAATGGGGAAGTGAGACAACAAAAGAAAGGCAGCCAACGAAGTGAACATTATCAAGGCACCTCCCGCTGTGGTCCACGAGAGCTTAATCCTACTGGGGAAACCCTGAAAGTCAGTGCAGAGCATTCACCTCAAAGTTGTTCTACCTGAGGAATAAGGTTGCCAGGGCATTTGTGCACCAATTCCTTTCATTAACTGGTTATAGGCTACTGCTGGGGAAGTTAATTCCCAAACACAGCCAGAATGCTGCACTGGGGGCCAAGCAGACTTTGTTAGTTTGCGCAAGCCTGCAGGCAAAACGTGCAGGTGTTGGAAGCTGCCAGTCCAGCTAGTGTGTGCTAAAGTGTGAATGCTGGTACCTAGGAACAGAGTGCCCACAGCACCTGCTCCAGGTTCCCTCTAGATTTCTGAGACTGATTGTAAGGTGAGGAGATCATTTCTCCCCTTTTGCATTTTTGCTACAATGAGACTTTTAAAGGTATCTCTAGAGGTAGAATTTTTCCTTCTTTCTTTTTGTTTTTTTTTTTTTGAGGAAGATTAGCCCTGAGCTAACTACTGCCAGTCCTCCTCTTTTTGCTGAGGAAGCCTGGCCCTGAGCTAACATCCGTGCCCATCTTCCTCTACTTTATATGTGGGACGCCTACCACAGCATGGCGTGCCAAGCGGTGCCATGTCCACACCCGGGATCCGAACCGGCGAATGCCGGGCAGCTGAGAAGCAGAGCGTGTGAACTTAACCGCTGCGCCACTGGGCCGGCCCCAGAATTTTTCATAACTATTTCAGTAACCACTGTTTGGCGATGTGTGTGAGGACATAATCACCCCTTTCATTTTTCTGACCAGGTGACTTCTAGTCTACTCTGGCAAGTATTTTCTCTGCTTATTCTCTGGGATTGTCTTCAATCAAACACTGCCTTCAAGCCCAGAACTTTGATTAGTGGCATATATATATTTTCCTGACATGAGAGCTATTGCATTGCTGTTTCTCTCACATCTGTTGCTTTTATATAAGGCAAAATCTTCAGTTGCCATTTGAAACAGAAATTGTCATGGTTTCTACATCATTCCAGGTGTTTGAGCTGACTCATAGGGGAATAAGACATGACGGTTGTCTCTTAGCGTGTATAGGATAGTGCCCAGGATAAATATTTAAAGTGGAATGTAATGAATGTCAAAATAAAGATAAGCGCAAAGTCAAAGGGAGTCTGGTAGAAGGAGTGACTAAATACCTTATAAGAAAAATTTAATTGAGGCTATTCTACATTTACCCTAAAACAGAGGGAGTGCCTTGTTATCTGAGTATCCCAAAGTCTTTCATATTATGGGCTGTCTCTCAAGCTTTAAATTTTTTAAAACAGCACTGTTTTGGAAAAGAATCATTAACCTGAGACATCTTTAAATGTCGACAGTGGAAAGTGCATTTCTCAGGCCTTGAAATAAGGCCGTTGCAGCTGGCAAGAAGTAGAGAGAAGGGATTCAGAAGACTCTTAGCAGGTGTGATAGCCAAGAATAGGTTATTGACTCTATCTGAGAAGGGAAGAGCTAGAGAGATGGATGAGTATATGATGAACCTGAGGTTTTGAGCTTGGGAAACTGAGGGAATGGTGTCAGAGCTAAGCCAGATAGGACAGCCGGGCAGGCAGCTGCTGTGGGGAGAAAGGCCATGAGTTCAGTTTGGACAAGAACTAAGCTCAAAGTGCTCATGGCTCCTCCAGGTAGAGCTGTACAGACATGGAACTCATAGCACTACATCACCTGAGGAATTAATTGGTCTGGTATAAGGTTCGGAAAATTGGGATAATGATAATAGTTGTGACAATGACAACAATATTTTCATTTCCACAGTAGTGGGAATGCAGGTTATTATTTTAGGAGTTTCTCACATAGCTTGGCAGGATTGTGTTAGATGCACCAGAAGAAATCCATTGTTTTGGATGCCACATCTTTCTTCATTCTCATCGTTTGTGAGCCCTCTTAGCACAAGACAATTTAAAGTTTAGTAACAACAATAAAAGTGCAAAAATGATTATGCCTACAGATGGCATATGAAAGCTGAAAACTGTGAAAATCACCATGTTTTTTTTCCTAAGTATCTCATCTCGTTTATTTTGGCTGGCATGGTAGAAAACATTTTCTTTTTTATACATTAAGATAATTAGAGGCACAATTCATTTAGTACCTACTATGTGCTGGCCCTTCACACACATTCTCTCCAATTCTCCCAGCACTGCTGCTGTTTGTCTATAAGGAAACTGGAGCTGAGATGCGTTCCCGTGGCCTCAGCTGACCTCTTTCTTCCATTCTTCCCAAATGTTACTACTAGGATCACATCTTAGCAACAAGTTTTCCCAGCAGCTGGTAAAGGACAGAGGCAGAACTCAGTCTCATCCGTACCTTCTGCTGTGCCACATTGCCTCACACACACTCACATACACTGCTGTGTAACTGTTAGCATCTGTATTCTTCACTGTCTGTATTACTGTATTTGTCAAGATTCTCCAAAGAAACAGACCAATAGGATATATATGTATATCCGATATGTGTATATATATATATGTGTGTGTGTGCACATAGATATATCCTATTGTGTGTATATATATGTATCATAAAAAAAATTGTCTCATCTGACTGTTATGGGGAGAAATCCTAGGATCTGCATTGGCAAGCGGGAACCGGAGAGCCAGTGTCCCAGCTCAAGCATTCAGGCCAAAGAAGTTCCTTTTTACTGAGCCTCTTGTCCTATTGGAACCTCCAAATGATGGCATGAGGCCCACCTACATCAGGGAGAGCAATCTGCTTTACTCAAGCTACTAATTTAAATGTTAATCTCATTGAAAAACAGCTTCACAGACACATCCCGAAGGTTGGACCAGGGATCTTGGCATGCTGTGGCCCCACCAAGTTGACACATCACACTATCCAGCCTCTCCCAGGTCTTTTATTTAATGCACAGCTTCTGCCTCTGACTTTGCTCACTTGTAATTCAGGATCCAATTTCTCTAACAACTCAGCCCATCAAGAGAATGTGAAATCGTTAAAAAAAAGGGGAGAAAAAGAAACAAAGGATGTGATTCCCTTTCTCTTGTCACTATCTTTTCTTTTCCTTCTTTTTTGGAATAAAGCTGGGAGAATGAAACTCTCTCTGTCTCTGTCTCTCTCTCTGTCTCTCTGTGTGCCTCTGGCTCTCTCTGTCTCTTACTGTTTCAGCCTTGAAATTTGGCCCTCATTCCTTCCATGAACCCAGTGGATCCTTATAAAGTCACTGCATTAACACGTTTAAAGTGTTTTATGTTTTATATTGGGCTTCCATATATATTTATCACATTTAATTTTCAAAACAACCTCTCCCCATTTACGTCAATAACTGACGCTTCAAGCGTCAAAGGAGAAGTGTTTTTTGCTGTTGGCAAGATGCTGAACAGCTAGGATTGAGACTCAGATTTTTATCTGCCTTCAAAGCCTCTGCAGTTTTCATTACATTATGTTATCTCAATAAATTATTCTGTATAATAATCTCCACAGTACTTTAGAAGTACTAGAAGAAAGAGAATGATAATGCCTATTTGTTGAATTTCATTGTTAGGAAATAAAAATGTAATACCATTAAAAATATTGTCAGCTCAGTAAATTGACAATCAGTAAATGTATCCATTTGAAGAACCTCTAAGAATCATGGGAATTTTCTCAATATGTCACTAAATTTTAATTATTAGACTTCATGGAGGCTGAGATAAGACTAAAAAGGGTAATAGTAATGCATCCATATGTCTATAAATTATATACAATATATTTGTATGTTACACACGGTCATATAGAGTAGGGTGATATTTTGATATTAATCAAGGTGTTTTTCAAATCCCGTACTTTCTTTGTTGTCCCAGACTGTCTCTCTTCCCATCAGTTTAGGCTTATTACCGTCTCATTAGAGAAATATTTCAGCCAAACTAAGGAACAAACATGTTACACATTTGGCTTTTAAAGAGTAAGATTTGAGAAGAAAAGTTGGTTCCCCAGACCAAGGTAAGATTTTTGGAGAATAATCAAGGGTTAGAGATAGGATTGTCTGTATTTAGATTAGAATGCACCCCTCCTCATATTCCACTCATGGGATTCTGGGATTGAGAGGGGAGTGAGTCTTTGTTCCACTCCTTGAGTGAAGCTTGGGAAGACAGCAAGGGTCATAGAAAATTATTCCACATCAACATGGCACAGCAACAGCAGGGTAGAAATTGCAGAGAGGCATGTCCAGTCGGGAACTCTGTGTAGGGAAAGGTTACAGATGCATCCCACCCAACAGTGGAAGAGGGTCGGTAAATAGGGTATGATGCATGGCGTTTCAGGGGTGAGAGGTCAGGTTTCCTAGAAGCAGAGTCTAAAACAAAAATGGGCATGCATGTGACTTATTGAAGGATGTTCATCAGGAAAAATCTGTAAGAGAATTACCAATTGAAAGATTGCTCTCCAAAGATGTCAGTGTCAACCATGTGAGCGAAGGCCTGTGGATCAGCAGGTGTTTCAGCCGAGAACACAAAAGGTGGCTCACAGTGACCCTAATGGGACATCAATACTTTTCAATGAATTCCAGTGTAGGACTGTTTGAGGCAGTAGGTCATGCACAACTCCTCCAAAATGTTGATATACTAACTGAGGAAGAAGAATGCAACCTAGGAGAAAGTGAGAGGTTTGGGGAGAAGGAAAATACTAAATCATCTTGTTTTAAGACAATTTTATTGAAGTATAATTTGTGTGCCACAAAATGAATCCATTATAAGTCTACAATTCAATGATATTTAGTAAATTTAAAAAGCTATAAAACTCTCCACAATCCAGTTTAAGAAATTTTTCTTCATCCCCAATGGTTCTTTCCTACCTGTTTGCTGTCAGTTCCCGGGCAACCACTCAGCTGCTTCCCGTATTATAGATTCACCTGTAGATTTTTTGGAAAATTTTATATTAATTGAATGCTCCAATATGTAGTCTTTTGTATTTGGATTCTTTCAATTAGCATAAATTTTAGATATAATTCGTATTGTAGATATTCCAGTAATTCATTCATTTTTATCGGTGAAGAGTATTCATTGTATTGATATTAGACATTTTTCTTTATCCATTCATCAAATTATGGACATTTAGATTGTTTCCAGTTTTTGGCTGTTATGAATAATGCCGCTCTAAACATTCATGTACACGTGTTTACATGGATATATGTTTTCATTTCTTTTGGGAAGATATGTAGGAGCGGACTTGCTGATTGGATTATGTTTATGTTTAACTTTTTCAGAAATTGCTGAACTGTTTTCTCTCAGTAATGTATAAGGCTTCTGGTCTCTCCATACCCTTGCCAACACGATATTGACCGTTATTTTGATTATAGTCATTCTAGTAGTTATGTAGGGGTATCTCCTTGTGGTTTAAATTTGCATTTCTAAAATAACTTACAGCGTTGACAGTCTTTATGTTTACTTTCTCTCCATCCTTTTAATATGTTGTTGGATTCAGCTTGCTAACATTTTCTTGTGGGTTGTTTTGTATCTATATTCAGGAGGCTTATTGGTCTGCTGTTTACTTGTGATGTCTTTGTCTGGCTTTGGTATCAGGATATTAATAGCTCATAGAATGAGTTGAGAAGTGTTCCCTCTCTCTATATTTTTGCAAAGTGTTTGTGTAGAATTTATATTATTTCCTCTTAAAATATTTGATAGAAATCATGGTTGAAACTGTCTGGGCCTGGGCTTTTCTTTGTGGGAAAATTTTAAATTATTAATTCTATTTCTTTACTTGTTATAGATCTATTTAGATTAGCTGTTTCTTCATTAGTCAGTTTTGGAAATTTGTGTCTTTCTAGGACATTGTCCACTTCATTTAATTGTTTTATCTGTTGACAGTGAATTGTTTTAATATTACCTTTTATTTTAATTTCTATAGGGTCAGAATCAATGTCCCTTCTTTCATTCCTGATTTTAGTGATTTGTGTTTTCTCTCTCTTCCTTTCCCTCTCTCTCTCGGCCAGTTCTGCTAAAGATTTCTCAATGTCATAATCTTTTTAAAGAACCAGTTTTTTTATTTCATCGGTTTTCTCTATTGTTACTCTCTTTCTGTTTCATTGTTTTCTGTTCTGATTTTTATTATTCCTTCCCTTTTGCTTATTTTGTATTTAATTTGCTATTATTTTTCTAGTTTCTTAAAGAGGAAGTTTAGATTATTAGTTTGAGGTCTTTCCTCTTTTCTAAAATAGGTATTTAAAGCCATACATATCACTCTAAGCATTGATTGATTTACCTCCATCACATTACTTTGATGTGTGTGACATATTCTTTTTGTTTTCATTCACTTCAAAATATTTTCTAATTTCCTTTCTGGTTTCTCCTTTGAACCATGTGCTATTTATTTCTAAATATTTAGAGATTTCTCTAGATTCTTTGTGCTGTTGATTTCTAGGTTTATTGCATTGTTACTGTAGAACATACTTTGAACGATTTTTAATTCCTTTCAATTTATTGAGACTTGTTTTATCTCCTAACATTTGATCTATCCTGGAGAAAGTTCTAGGTGTTTTTGAAAAAAAGACTGTTCTGCTGTTTTTTGGTGGAATGTTTCATAAATATCAGTGAAGTCAAGTTGCTTGATAATGTTATTCAGTCTTCTTTATCTGTGATGATTTTCCATGTTGTTGTTATATCAATTTGAGAATGGAATATTGAAATCTCTACCTGTAATTGTTGAAGTATCTATTTCCTTTTTCAATTTTGTTGGTTTTTGCTACATGTAATGAGCTAGTTTTAGGTACATATACATTTGTAATTATTATATCTTCTTTGTGTATCGACCCTTTTGTTATTATGAAGTGTTTGCTTTTATTTCTAGTAATATTTCTTTTCTGAGTCCTTATTTTGCCATTCCAGCTCTTTGATATGGGAATGTTTAAACTGTAAAGTTTGCATAGTATATATCTTGTAATTTGTTTACTTTCAATCTATTTGTATCTTTGAATCTGTACTCTTTCTCCTGTAAATAGCTTATAGGTGGGAAGTGCTCTTTTGATCCAGTCAAACAATCTCTCCCTTTTGATTGAAGTGTTTAGTCTATTCATATTTAATGTAATTATTAATCTGGTTGAATTTATGCCTGCCTTTTATTTATTTGCTATATGTACCTTGTCATATTTGTTCCTCTGTTCTACCTTTTGTGTTAACAATTTTTTTAATGTCTTATTTTAATTACCCTGTTGTTTGTTTAAATATTTTGAGTTATGTTTTAGTGGTTGCTCTAGAACTACAATATGCATTTTTAACTTATTAGAGTCTATCCAGGTGATGTAATTCCAGTAAAATGTAGCAATTTTCCCCTAATATAGCTCTACTTCCTCATCATTTTTGTGCTATTGTTTTAAGGTATGTTACATATATGTATGTTATAAACCCAAAACAGAGTATTATAGCTATTGCTTGATACAATGTTATTTCATTTAAGGAAATTATATCAAGAAAAGAGAAAATATTTTATGCATTCTTTCATATTTATCCACAATTTTTACCATTTCTGGTGCTCTCATTTCTTCTTATGGATTCTAGATAACATCTGGTGTCATTTCTTTCAACCTGAGGGATTTCCACTATAATTTCTTGTAAGGCAGGTCTGGTAGCATTTTATTTCTCTCAGTCTTTGTTTAAATGGGAATGAGTTTATTTTGCTTTCACTTTGGAAAGATAGGTTTGCTGGATATAGTATTCTTTGTCGACTGTGATTTTTCTTTCAACACTTAGAATATTTCCTTCCACTGCCTTCTAGCATCTGTTGTTTCTGTTGGGAAGTTATTTATTAATCTTACTGTTGTTCTCTGTATGTGATGAGTTGTTTTTTCGTTTTGTTTTCAAGATTTTCTTTTCTTTTTTGGCTTTCAGCGATTTGACTATGATGTGTCTAGTTGTGGATCTCTTTGTGCTTATCCTACTTGAGTATTTTTGAACTTCTTGGATCTGTAGATTGATATTTTTAAATCAAATTTGGGAAGTTACTGTCTATTATTTCTTTGAGTATTTTTCTTACCTTTTATCTCCCTCCTTTCTTTCTGGGACACCATTACATATATTGTATTGTGCTTGATGTTGTCCTGTAGGTTTCTGAGGCTCCATTAAATTTTCTCCATCTTTTTCTTTTTGTTCTCAAGATGGATAATTTCTATTCAGCTATCATTAAATTTGCTGGCTATTTCTTCTTTGTGTCAACTCTAAAATTTACGTTTTGTTTATTTTTTAGTAATTTCTATTTCTCCGTTGAACTTTATTATTTGCTACGTCATTATCACCATATTTTTCCCTTAATTCTTTAAATAAGGTTTCCGTTAATTCTTTGAATATAGTTATAAGTTGCTTTGACATCTTTTTTTGGCAAATCCACCATATGGGCTCACTCAGAGTTAGTTTCTTTTGACCACTTTTAAAAATTCCTGGATATGGGTCACATTTTTCTGTTTCTTTGCAAATCCCAATTGTTTTCGTTTGAAACTGGACATTTTAGGTAATACATTTAAGAAATTATGAATTCTGATCTTCCCCCGGGGGTTGTTGTTACTGGTTTTGTTTTGTTTTTTTAATTGCTTGTACTTAGAAAGTCTTCCACCATCTATTGGTGAATTTTTGTGTGGGGTGGTTAGTGCATTCAAAATTCAGGCACTTTTCTAATTTGTTCCAGGTTTTCTTTTCACTAGGCCCTCGTACATCTTTCTTGCATAAGTTCACAGCCTCTTTCAGCTATCATTGTGTGGAGATTGTGGGCTCTGGCAGGTCATTTCTGTGTGTTCACACAGACTCTAAATTAGCTTGGAGTATGTGGTAGAATTGAGCCCCCTTGGGTTCTCCCCTGCATGTGTATGTCACCTTAGCCAGGAATATGTGGAGAAATTATCTAGTCCATCTATCATTCTCTCATTTCTAGGACCTCCTCGTTAAACTTCTAGTCCTTTGATCTGCTGCCTTTGACAAGTGGAATCACAACTCAGGCTAGCAGAACTGTGTGCTTTCCTGTTCATTTTCTACCAAGTTTTCTATTTTTACTAACAGAGTGACTGGGAATGGAGTTTGTGTCCTCTGCTCAAAAACAAGTTAGCCCCTGCCAACAGTGAAGTGAGTTGTTTTCATGACCAGCTCTGCCCTGGCATTCTACCATCTGAGCTGTGGGAAGAGATGGAGTGACCTCAGAGAAGAATGCTACAGATTCCCACTCTTCTTACCTGATGGTCAGCAGCTGTTTATAAACAAACACTTCTTAATTTGTTTTTTACCTTTGGTTGATATCCAGAACCCTTTGATGATTGCTTTTGACAATTTTGTCAGTTTTATAGATTTTGATTTTTTTGAGAGAGAGGGTTTGCTGACTTCTTTACTCTGCCACCACTAGAAGATTTGGCCCCTTACTTCTTGACACAGCAGCTAACTGCAAAAGCCTGGGAATGATTTAATTTAACTGAAAATGACTAAAGTGAGCATAGCTGGTTAACAGCGACCACAGGTTCTTTGTACTTCACCTATCAAGAGGTGAAGTCTGTGTCCCTCTTCCCCACTCCAACCAACCCTCAAAGTCCCTGGAATCTAGGAGGCTCTGTGAAAACTTTGACTTATAGAATACAACAAAAGTCACTCTCAGCTAATTTCATGGCCTAGGACTTAAGATATTGACAGCTCTCACTTTTTTTCACTTTCTTGTTATGATGCTGTGAGGGAGACGCAGCAGTGTGGAAAAGCTTCGTGGAAAGGCACTAAGATACCTGACCAATAGCCTCAGCTGAGTACCAACTTGCCAGCTGTGTGAGTAAGCCCTCTTAGAAATGCATCCTCTAGGCCAGTAGAGCCACCACTGTTGACTCAGTTTGCAGCAAAAATGAGCCGTCCCTGCCTAAACTTTCCTAAGTGGTAGATTCGTGAGCAAAATAAATGACAATTGTTGTTTTAAATCACTAAGTGTCTGGGTCGTTTGTTACATAGCCATAAATAACTGGAATCTTAATTTTCTGCCTTCTTGAGAAATGGGAGTTGGGGATTAAAGCTAAGAACAGTTATTATAATATCCATTTATCACCCACCTAGCAAGTAAGATTTTCATAGCAACAAAAGTGAATTGTAAAAATAAAACCTAAAAAAATAAAAAGACTATGTAAGTAAAGCTTGTTAGCTTGCGTAGAAGGTGGCTGTGATATTGAGGAATAAAGAAGTTTATGCAGGGTATTGTGGAGCTAAGGGAGAGGATGTAATGACAGAAGAAGGAGAGGAAAACAATCAGTTGCTTATTCCAAGTACCCTTGCATAGCTAGCTTAGCAATAAAGAGAAGTAGCTCCGAGCACATGGGTGGCAGTTCTTGCCCTACCATCAATTTGATGACTGTGACAAGCTCCCTAGGCAGGAGGTTTCATACCAGCACTGGGGTTTAACAAGCAGAGTTAAGAGAGCAGACTAGCATAGCAAAGGAGAAATGGGGCCTAGTTTGCACCTCCATTTCCTGTCCTTTTATTCTATATGGCCTGACCACTGACTTGAGAGTTATTAGGCCTCCTCTAGAGTCCAAATGGCCAGATTACTTATCTTACTTAGGAAAAGATGAACAGATTGTCATATGGACAGTATAACCTAGTGGCTAGCAAGATAATACCAGAATAGAGGTTAATGATGGCCCACCTAGGCCAAGGACATGATGGAAAATGTGATTAAGTTTCAGAGGGGCTTAGAGAGTCCACATGAGACCATAGTATCCAGGAAGATGTCCCTGACCTATAACCAAGCCGAGAGAGAGAGAATGATGGTTCTTGCTGCAGATGTCATCAGCAGATGCCACAAAAAAATTCAAGTCTGGAACCAGTAACATCTAAACACTTATCTACTGAATAGCAAACATAAGGCAAAGCTGTGGGACTCTAAGCCCTCTAAGCCGTGAGGTCATGTAAGTCCCTTTGCCATATACCTGGACACCATTTTAAAAAGAAATTAAAGAAAGAGGGTTTAGAAATAAGAGAATTTGGGTAATTAACTCAATAGATTGGGCAGACCTAGAGGGTTTAAGCTAGTAAATCAAACTAAATTGATATCTACAATGGATATTGGTAATTGGTAGTTTTCCCAATGCATTATCTAATGGATGGGACTCATGGGGAAGACTAAAACACTTAAAAATGAAAATATAAAAAATGTATTTTTACTGTACCTCCCAGTTATAATGTGAGAAGATCTGAGGCCTTGCTACATATATGTAGCAAAATAACCGGACTGAGAATTTAACAGTGTTTTACACTGTCTTGGAGGCATTTCATGAAGGAATAAGTATGGCAAGTATTTTCCTACACACATCTTTTTTCCCCAACCTCAGTTGCCACTCTGTACAATCAAGCCTCTATAGATTGAGGTCATAGATTACTTATTTTACTTAGGAAAAGATAAACATATTGTCATGTGGACAAACAGTATAATGCAGTGGCTAGGAGCATAGGCTCTGGGGCCAGAATGCATAGATTTGAATTCTGGCTCTGTCACTTTGTCTGGCTAACCTCCCTGTGCCTCAATAGTCTCATAAAATGGATACAATAATAGTACCTGTTTCTTCATGTTGTGATGATTAAACAAGTTAGTGCATTTGAATTGCTCACATATAGTAAATACTATTATTGATCTTTGCTATATTGTTAATTTTTTTTCAAAGCCTGGGCTCACTGAGATCACAGCCTGAATTTTCCAGCCCTGAAAGATGATGAGGCTCTGTTAGGAGGAGGGGAATAAATAGAACATGGCCAACGTGTGAGAGAATGTGGCTCCCTGTTACTGAGGAGTGACGGGGTGGTGAATACATAGGCAATAGTCTGTTCATGTCTCCCTAGCAATGCCAGCTTGGTGGTGGTCCCCTGATGTCGATGGAAGAGTGGCTTGGGGATGAACCTCCAAGAGGTACTGCTTTGGGAGTTAGGCAGTGGTCCAGAGTCAAGTCGACTATGTAGAGAGTGGAGGCTGTGAGTGCTGAAGCTGCCGGCATGCTCTAGACCCTGATGCTTAAAGTGGAGAGACTCTTACGTAGAATCATATGCCCCCCATACATGACAGGTTTTCTGCTATCCAGGCTGGTGGAACTCAGAACTAGATGTAATTTGATTTTATAAATAAAAACATGATTTTTCTTCTCTCTAGACATCAATGAGGAAATTAATAACCATTGCTTAAAGTAATGGTCCAAACTAGAATGTATTTGACAAGACTTGACACTTTTGAGAGACCATGAGCGGGATTCCATACAGTCCTATTTTTAGGCATATGGCTTTAATATTGTTAGTCATTGGTTCCTTCTAAGTAGTTGAGAATGCAGATTAAACTGTAGTGTGACTGAAGCTTTCCTTAATATTAGTTCAGAAGAAAAAACAGAATGAAAATTCCCACTTTAAGAATGTAAATGTAGCCCTTAGTCTGAGTCTCTAGAAATGTCTAAATCTGAAACCAAAATGACATCTGTGAAGGTGGATAAAAAATCTAATTGAAGAATTACAGGGTGAATATCATGAGGTAGGAAAAAACTCATATGTAAATTAGTGAATTCTTAGAGCTAATAAGTCTATACTCTTGGAAAATTGCAATCACATGCTTATTATGCTGTCCTGTGCTTTCATTTCCTGACTGGGACTGGAAATTGTTCTCGTCAAACTAAGTTATATGGGAACGTAGTCTAAGGGAATAGAAATCCAGATCGCTAGAGCAGCAATTTCTCCCTGACGTAGGAAAAAATACAAAAGAAGCAGACTAAGACACACCCCCAGAGAAAATTGGGAGCATTATGATAAGAACTTAATTCTTACTTCATTCAACTATAAGAAAATGTTTATTCCTTGTGAAACACAGAAGAAGAGTCACTCTTTATGACCTGAATTCCATCTAGCAATTTTTGCTATTTTTGCATACATATTTTTTTATATTTTAGCTAGTAGGCAAAAACTTTTATAACCAATCGCTAATTTCCAAAGTAAAAATGGCCATTGTCTAAATTAGTGGAAGTGTAAACTCAATCATTGCATTAATGATATTAACAATATGTATTTGTAATTACACGATGTGATAAATTGTAAGCCCCACCAGTTACACACAAACACACTCACTCACACACCACACACAAGGTAAAATTTCTGAGGAACTTGATAATAGCCGCATCATCAGCATTTGCCAGGAGCCGAAAGTATTAACATTCACTGTGCCTTTCTGAGTCAAGTTTGCACAAAGTGACAGTGGTATTTTTAAAACTTAATGTGGAATTCCTGCAGGAATGAGCACCATAAGAGCATGTCGACCAGAGATTCCTATCACACTGATGCTATAAGGTTAAGTTTAATGGGAGAACATGGTGTCACTGAACTCCAGACTGCTACTGAGCTCTGCTCTTCCGCACGTCAAAAAAGCTTTGTTTGCAGAGCAACACCGAGGGTCTCAGGGAAACCTCATGTTAGTGAACACTTTGAAAAGGGTACTTACATTAAGAAATGTGTGTGTGTATGTGCTTGGGAGGCATGGTCCTCTTACAAGGGTGCATAAGATCCGGATGGATTGTCTCACTGTATTTCATCACAGAACTAGATGGCAGATAATTATTAATGAGTCAAGTTTGGTGAGAAAGGCTTCAAATGGTTTGTTATAAAATGATAGACATGCAAATTATTTATAAAGTCTTATACTGTATATTTTATTCTTTATGTATGCATGCACGGTTGTGGACTGTGTAATTAATATGTAGGTATTAGATAACTGATATTCAGTTATGTTAATAAATAATTTTTCATAGATATAAAAGTTATGTAGAATGCTGTCACAGCTGTATTCTTATTTATTTATAGCACATAAAAATTTTTGACCTATAATCCAAGTACTTCTAATTACCTGTTGAAAGTTATAGCTAGTGTCTAGAAGAAAACAAACAGCTTGATATAACCTAGATCTTGAAAATGACAGCACACATCAGAGCAATAAACACTTTTACAAAGAAACATTCAGTATAACAATGATTTTTTTGTCTTAAAAGTTGAAACAAAGAAACGATGTTTTGTTACCTTGGTTACAGCAACTTCTGTACAATATGCCTTGTTGGGCTCTGAAGGGACTTTGTGTATGTATGTAGATTATTATGGGAGTTAGTAGTACAGAGAAGTTGATATATTTTTGCAGATATTTTTGTTCTGCTATTAAGTAATATTTTGTGTAAAGCTGCTGCCTTCAATTAAATGAAAACATACTTACGCAAACATCTCTCCCCCATATAAAACTATCCCTAGGCATACCTCTGTATATTTCTCAGTTACCCCCGAACACACAGCCTGTTGCCGCAGGAAAGGAAATAACAAGGAGTTTTGTGGTCAGCATGAATGTTGAAAGTGGCTCTACGTGCTTCGATCCCCAGCTGTGGGATATGAGAATTACCAGGATTGAACAAGAAAAAAAGGAGCTTTGACTGAAGTTATTTCCTCTTTCATGCTCCTTCTTGGTCTTGGAAACAGGGAGGAGTGAGTCATCCCTGTCTGGCAGTGAGGGGATGGAAGTGATGAAACATAAAAAGAGCCAGAGTGTAGAATTTCCCTTCTTCCACCACTGCTACTTCCTAGGGACAAGGGAAACTTACATTCTGGGGGCATTGGCCAAAAGCGGCTCCATATTGAGGAAGTAGCCATTTGTCAATGAATAAGAGGTATAAACCATAAGAGAATCAAAAATGTTTATTTGGGGTCTTGGGAATTGCAGTTCGGAAGACATAGATTCAAGAAGAAACTCAAATTTGCTCTGAGGAGAACGAGAGACAAGTGTTTATAAAGGGAAAAAGAGATAAATTCCAGCAAAGTTACCTAGGTTGTCTTACAAGATTCATGATTGAGGCTGGCAACAACTGTCACTTCTTGACTATACATGATTGATTGCTAAGGCCATGTCTAAGGCAGAAAGTTCTCATCTAGGGGAATAAGCATATTTCTTGGAAGAAGGTTAAGACGACAGTGATGAAGCACAGTTCAAAAGTTTATATTGCACTTGAGTAGAGACATGCATAGGCCCCACTTCCCTAATGGCCTCCCGGCTCCATTTTAGGTGCCCCTGACGTGTGTGACTCCATTTTGTAATCACCTTCTGCACAATGGATGCCATCACTCTGTTTTCACATCATCAAGTGATACACTGGGTTCAATTCTCCCTACTGTAGAAGAAAGCAGGAAAGATGCTCCCTTTCTCCTGCTGCTACCCCCACCTCCTCATCTGCTGTCTCAGAAGTGCTTGCAGGAAGCCTAGTGAAGAAAAATAGGGGGCAGAAATGGTTAGCTGTACTTTAGTAACCAGTCTCCCCATCTTTGTTTAGTTACAAAATTCTGAATGTTACTAAATTTTTTTTGAATAGTTGACAACCCTATAAAAGGACTGTACTCTCCATCCTTCCTTGTAGCTAGATGTAGCCTTACAACCAAGTTCTGTACTATGGGATTTGAGCATAAACGATGAGTGTAACTTCTGAGTCACGTCCTTAAAGGAAAGGAGTATTCCCTCCATTGCCCTTTTCTCTGTTTCTGCTGATGAAACAAAGGCATGAAGTCCAGAGCTGAAACAGTTATCTTGGACCATGACTGAAAATCATGTTGAAGTTGGCAGGCAAGAAGTTAGAAGAGGCCTGGGCTCCTGGCTGTCAAGCCTCTTTCTTTGTCCTAGACTGCCATGCTCAAACTTTCCATGAGAGAGAAATAAACTTCTAACTTACTTAACGTGGTTACATTGGGTCTCTCTATTACAGAAGTGTGGCCATGATATCCCAAAAACTTGCAAATAGCTAAATCAGAGCTTCTCAAACTTTAATGTGCGCATGATTCACCCATGGATCATGTAAAAATTGAGAATCTGATTCAGGAAGAGTGATGGATAAATTTTATGTGCCAACTTGGCTAGGCTGTGGTGCTCCCTTGTTTAGTTAAACACTAATCTAGATGTTGCTGTGAAAATATTCTGTAGATGTAATTAAAATCTACACTCAGTTGACTTTAAGTAGATGAGTTTCTCATCGATAATGGCGTGAGCTTCATCCAATCAGTTGAAGGCCTTCAGAGCAAAAAAATGTTTCCCAGAGAAGAAAGAATTCTTCCTCAAGTCTGTAACATGGAAATCCCGCCTGAGTTTCCAGCCTGCCAGTCCTTCCTATGAATTTCAGGTTTGCTGGTTCCCACAATTGCATGAGCTAATTCCTTAAAATAAATCTCTTTATACACACACAGACACATACACATATCTTATTGATTCTTTTTTTTAAGAACTCCACTAATACAGTAAGTCTGGGGCAAATCCTGAGATTCTGCATTTCATTTTGAGTTCCCAGTGCAGTTGGTCTGAACTCTGTGCTTCATATAGCAAGATTCTAGAGAACTAGTTGTCAGGAAACGTGTTTTAGTCTAGACTTTGACAAAAATTTACTGTGTGAGGCATGTCATTTAATGCACAGATCTTATTTCCTCATCTCTGAGGTGAGAACCTTGGACTAACTGACCTCTGTGGCCTCTTTCAGCTCTAATACATTATAACTCTGTGATCTTAACCCTCCTAGCAGGAGGACTTGGTGAGAGGGCAACATGGAGCTTATGGCAGGGCCCACCTCAGAGGTGCATAGAAGTGCTTGGCCACCATGCATGGAGAGCTGGCACTTGTTTCCTGGTTGTTCTTCCAGTGTGGACATTTTTAAGTGGTATGGGTGGCCGTTCAGTTGCTGACTTCTTATACCCAGAAATCTAATGCCTAAGGAAAGATAGCTAAGTTTTTTCCTTTTGATTAGGAAGAGAAATTCAAGGGCTTGATCTTTTTCCCAAGAAACCCATTTCCCAGTGCAAAGGACAAAGGTGAGTCTAGTGACATGAAACAATTGCTTTGTGTTACTACTTCGTCACACATTACACACATCTCGTGTATCATGATGACTTAGTAGAATCATCCTACAGAGGAGAGAAATACATTAAGGAACTTCCTTCCTTCCCAAACCTGGGCATTAGTAGAACTTGGATTTGAAAATTTTAATAATAACATCATGATTTGAGTTATTCTTTATGAACAATGGCAAGGAGCTTTAAAGTTCTGTTCTGTTCCACTTGTGCCTTTGTTTAATGCTCTTGTGCACTGAAGCAGGCCTGTGTTGGAATCAGATGCTCCTTCTGACAGTGTGAGCTGGACCTGTCTGCAAGCTTTGCTTTCTACAGTCCTAAATTGAAAAGGGGTTTGTTTTTGTCCTTTGGGACCACAAACAAAATGAAGCTGTAATCATCCTTTAATGGTGGGACTGTTTCTATCTATAATATGGAACATTTATTCTTAAAATAAGTACATTTAAATGTACAATAAAGTTCAGTAGACACATAGAAAAGAATTTATTGGGGGATTGCAATTCCTTCACTTTCCCATTGTCTTCGTTTCTCATCATAAAATGGCATGAATTGTACAAATGATAATAGGTTGTTTACTGATGGTGCTTTGGTTAGGCCTAGCAAAGAAATGCTGCTCTTGGAACATGTATTTACCCATTTTAGATAAGGTTATATATATATATATGTACCCCATGTCGGAGATAAACAGGTTTCTTACCTTTTACCTGAAACACCGCAGGAGATGTTGTATGTTCATGCCAGTGTGAGTTTGTGTGTGTATATGCTCATTTGCTGTGTATGTGTGTGTGTGAGTGTGTGCACATGTGTTAAGTTAGAGGCGGGGGTGGAAAGAAAGGAGCTAATTTCTCCTTCCTGGCATGTGAATCTGAATGCAATTGAGGGCTCTAAATCATTTCCTTATTTTCTCAGTGTCCAGCACTTTTTTGCCTCCTCCCCTCCCCATCCAACACAAATGCCTTAGGGGATTCTTCTAATAGATGCTCCCTCTTTTTACGTCTAAGGGGCAAGGCTGCTAAAGAAATGGAAGCAGCACAGGCAGCAGGAGGCTTGCTCAGAACTAGAAACTTGGGGCTGCCTTGGCTGAAGCAGTTTTCCTTCTCAGCACTGGAGTGTTGGGGCAGGAAGAGAAGTGAGGGTGCAGGGGAAAAGAAGAAGGGAAAATCTGTGAGTATACAAAAACTTGCATTTGTCTCTATTTGAGTCTATTTCAATTTTAAACTGTCTCTGGAAAGGAAAACGGTAAAAGCTTAAAAGAGAGGGAACTTGGCATCATTGTATTCTGCTCTTTATCTGCCATGTTAATATAGGCCTGTTTGCTCTAAACGAGGTTGACATACCCTTTCATGATCTATCAATGATCTATTAGAAATCCTGACATCCTTCATTCTACGAAAAACAAGCAGCATCTTTCATAGTGTGATAGAAAGCACGGGGGCAGTATGATTTGTAGTTGTTTGGGTATTTGGTTTTTAAAATTATATTTATTAACTTTATAAAATGTTGAGGGTTGAATGAATGTCAAAGAACAAATACATCTAGCTTATGTTTGTTGCATTTCTCCTGGCTTGATTTTTCGTTTACTGAGAAATGACAATATTCAGGAGCTATTGGCAGGTGAAATCAGACCCTGAGAACTTTGGTTGGGCCTGGAGAAGAGCTTTTGTATATACATCAGAATTAGTTGCATTCTTTTAAACTGATGAGAGCATTCCTAACTGATTTTCATAAGGAATTAGCTTCATTTGATGGCAGAAGTAAATTCATCTACTTTTGGCTGACTCATTCCTATTACAATGTTGGTCTACTCAGAAGGTGGGATCAGCTGCCTGTCTTTGGGCCTCTGTAGAACCCTGACAATATAATGGACCTATTCTCTAGTTAATTCATGGTGTCTGGTGTGTGCCTAGCAGTTTAACAGATGGATCTCTAGTCAGCCTCCTCTCAAACTCTTTATTAAATATTTATAGAGCCAGAGCGCAAGTAGACCCAGCTTTGCCCCTGGAATTATGTGCACGGACCTCTAGACGAGGGAGGTTATCCACTCAGTCAGCTCAGGGAGCAGAGACAAAATATTTCCTCCAAGAAGTTTCCAGAAGCACATTGAGTAGTTTTACGTTATACGCCGTGATGAGATCATGAGTATTCCAGCAGTATTCTGTAAACATGATGTTATCTTGAAAATACAAAGCTATTATTAGTGTGGGAAGATAAGAGATGTCCACCAAATTCATGAGTAAATCTGAGTATTTGGGGACAGGTTTTATCACTCCATGAAAAAAATGTGCAAATGAATAATGACACCTTTTGCTTAAGTAGCACATATATACATGGAGAGATGCCAGAAGAAAGTGCTAATGAGATAAGTTTGTGAAAACTGAGTAGATTTAAAAACACTTAAAATAAAATATCATGCATTGGACACGTAAAGGAAGGTGATAAAATGAAAATTCCAAAGTAGTTCAAATCTTTAACTGAGTCAAGGCCGGGGGTGGGGGGGGGTGCATGGTGAGGGATGCTGAGGAAGCTCACTCAAGCAGAGGCGTCCTGGTGATCTCAGAGAAGGCCCTTCTCTGTAGACCAAACGGTGCTTGAGTTAAGAGCAGAAGAAGTGGTCATCAGGCTGTAGACTATGAGAGAAGACTCCTGAGTTTTAAGATGTGCTGTAGTGCTGCTGGAAGAATGCCACGACCACAACCCTCATGCTGCACTTATGAGTTACATAGTCATTGGGCTAGAGAGGACTTTCTGAGCTTCAGTCCTTTTTTGGACAGTCCCCTTGGAAATTATCCCAAAGACTTAGAGACTAATCTGGGGAAACATCACTGTGCCAGATTATAACCACATACTTAATTTTAATGCCATCAGATAAATTACTAACTCCATCCCTCAAAGGTATTTCAGTGGTTTCAGGAAGTTTTTTAAGATCTTCTTATTTAAAATTTTAAATGACTGCTAATTTGGCAGTATATAAAACCATGAATGTCCTTTTCACTTGGCTAACTCCTTGAATGAAATCGTTACATTATGACAATAAATGTATTTTATGATAAATAATCTTACTGTTATAAATACTTTAGTTGCTGTTTTCTTGTTGCCAACAAAGTTACTAGCTGTTCTTCCATGCTAAAAGGCATCTTCTTTTGTTTCCAGTTTTATTGACTTAGCTGTTCGTCACGAACATTCTAAGGTGTTCAAGCCCTATGTTAATTGCTGTAGAAAGATTTTAAAAGAATAGACTCTTGACCAGTCCTTGCATTTGGGGGAGTTTATAATGGAGTAGTAGGGGAGGGGAGAGGAAGTATAAATGAAAAGCATCAAGAATATGTTTGTAGAAAACTGAGTTGGACGTGGCCAAGAGTACACACGCAGTGAATGCATGTTATGAGCAGATAGGGTTAATCAAGGTTTTTCTTAGAGATGTGTTGATATTTGTACAGTACTGAAAATGATGGCTGAGTTTAGCGTTTGCTACATTAGTAGGAACTAATGAGTTTTAGTTGATGAGTTAACTAATGTTAATAATATGTAAGGTAGTGCTATGGTCTGACTGTTTGTGTCTCTCTCAAATTCATGTGTTAAAATCCTAATCTCCAGTGTGATGGTATTAGGAGGTGGGGCCTTTAGGAGGTGAGTAGGTCATGAGAGCAGAGGCCTTGTGAATGGGATCAGTGCCCTTAAAAAAGAGGCCCACAGCGCTCCCTAGCCCTCTCCACCATGTGAAGATACAACAAGAAGTCTGAGACCTGGAAGAGACTCCTCACCCACCCATGCTGGCATCTGATCTCAGACTTCCAGCCTCTAGACCTGTGAGAAATAAACTTCTGTTGCATAAGCCACCGATTCTGTGGTGTCTTACTACAACCTGAATGAAATAATGAGGTGGGATCCCTGAAAATATTCTTAGAGTCTAATGTTAGCATCACAAGTCTGGGCTTTGTAGGTCAGTGCAGGTGTTAGCTCTGACTGTTAATATGGAGATGACTTAAGCAGATACACATGAAAGTTAAGAGCCTCCTCACTCAAGCTTGTCTACAGGAAGTGCTATATTTTGGAGAACGGCCCTGATGAAGCATCAGCAGTACAGCACCAGACCTCAGTTGACAACACACAGTTTAGACAGCCCAGGAACTCAGGTTGCTGTAGCAACACCTGTACTTCTTCTGGGTTGCCTCACTGGAGGGGTGGGCAGGTGTGTCCCTCTCCCCAGAGTGAAAACTTACCGCATCATGCAGCATCCAGGGCACTTGCCCCTTCTGGAACCCAGTTCTGAGGATTCCTGGCCATGTTTGTTAATCTGAGGAAATGGGTTCGTGAATAACACAGCAACACGGGTGCTGTGGGGTCCTGACACTGGGCCTTGTGTAAAGCCTTCTTCCAATCTCTCAAAGGACATCAAACCGCAATTGGAGCTGTGTTCTACAGCATTTGTATAATCAGATAAGTTCTTGGAGGTAGAAGAATTGAAGAATATCACATCTGCTCACACTTGAGATGTGTGAGAAATAATGAAAAAATAAGGTACCTATTAAAGTCTTCAGAAAGAAAAGCAATAGGAAGTATGGTCACACTTTAGGATTTTTTGGGGGTATAACTTTGGGTTTTTGTCTTTTTACAACCATAGCTCATTACAGAGGAAACTTTTAGACCTCATTTTGAAACAGAGATGATATTTCTCTGTCACATAGCAAGAAGACCATTGTGGAAAGTCAACTTTATTGCCCACAGAATTGAAACAATAAAATGTAAAAAGTGTTTTCTTTTTCTGGGTTGTTAAAACTCATAACCTCCAAAAAAGTACATTTCTTATTTTTCTTGTTTCAGAGTTTACCAACTCAGACAGACTGAGCTGGGCCATTACCCTTCTCATCAGCTTAGATTTATATGATGCTTGCTTTGAAATGAACATCTGGACAGTTAGAGAATGCATTTCATTTGCAGGCCCTTGTAGCATTTTTTTTCCTTATTTGGAATGTCCCTTTAGAAAACAACATAAGTAGGAAAGCAACATCCAGTATAAGCAATATTTTTTAAAGAATAAATTATTAGAAGTAGGATTGTCAATGAGAATTTTTATTGCACACAATAAAGCCATAAGTGTAGTCATAAAGCACCCCACAGAAATAAAACATATTGACTCTTTGGGCTTTATCTTGCGTCCAGAGCGCCAGTGAACCTAAACTCACATGTGACTTCCGCAGCAGCTAGCTGTAACCACGCTTCCCACTGTCTCCCAGGCCGAAATGGAGGTTTTCAGCCTGGATAAGTGTTTTCTAGAGACATTTGATCCAGGTGCTCTGTGTGGTGGGATTGGTGATTCAGTGTGCAGCATTTAACAATGTGAGTCAGAATTAAATAACTGTCTCAGTTTTGTAGCTGGGGAGCTATTGGAAGGGCCACCTCTTGGATGAGTCATTGAACACAGATCGGGCTCCAGGCCACTTACTAAAGATCGTGCAATCATTTTCACAACCAGCTAAGATGATAACATTGATGTTCTGCCCTTTCTAAGTTCAGGTGATCAAGCTGCTCATCTCTGTTTCCCCAAAATAAATTTGAGTTACAAAACTACTTTTCATCATCATTCATTATTTATTTTTCTGCGTGTTTGCTGTGCTCTATTCATTACATGAGAATAATGCAGTTCTTATATTTTAAGTCTTAATGGATTTTGCTAGAGATAAACTACACTTGTTATTTATAACCCCTCTTTCCTCCAAAAATATTTGAGGTAGCTTAGAATAAAAGACACAGATAGGCTGAAACTATTTAAGCCAGGGCAGATGAATGTGACTACAGGCTATACCAGGTCAAGATAGCTATACCAGAATTTATAGGTTAAAGATCACTCCTGAAACTGAGCATCAAATTTAGCTTTGAGATTCCTGAAAATTATTTTCAACATATATCATTTTGCCTTTTTTGTAAACATCAACGTCTGCATTAGTATCTTCTATTTTAGAGTATAAGCTCAAGAGTAGGCTGACTCCACCATTTAGCACATGGTTTTTCAGTCCCAAAGCCAATTTTACTGAGGATCAGTTGTAGTCAGAATATTATGTGAAGAGTGGGTAAGTAGGGCAAGACCTCAAAGAAAAGGAGAAGCAATCACTTATATCTATCCTCAAGGAGGTCAGTGGTCTGTGAGATGAAACAAATCATATGCATGAGAAGTCTCTTATCACAGAACACACAGGCTGATGGATGTTAATAGGATCTTAATTGGGGATATGAACATGGGAAAATATAGCTCTTAATATATGTATGGCCTGATATTTGTTTGAGCAACTTAAATGGGAAGTAGGCTAATTTTCAAAGGAAGGCTTCACTCCTTATACCAGGCTGATGTGTGGCTGCCCCAGGACAGCTATCACAGAGGTACCCTGGGACAGACTCTGTGTGGTTGAAGTGGCTGAGGCACGGTCTCGGCAGATGATAGGACTAAGCTCTATTTAACCTATGCAGCCCTGGATAATCTAGGAATTAAAAGAAAGAAGGGGTGGGGGTAAGAAAGGACGGATGGAAGGAGGGAGGGAAAATAAATTTTGGCTAACTTCATGGACCTCTTAGTATGCCAAGGGGAAAATCATTTGGGAATATTTTTTCTGTCACTTTTTTCTTTTCTTAAACTTAATTGGTGTAACAGAGTTGGATATTGTTGGTGTTTTACGGACTGATAATCACATATATATTTCCTGTGTTTTAGGAAGTAATTTTTGAAAGTAGACAAAGGAGTCAGACAGATAAACTATTTAGTTTACCACTGTCCAAGCTGGACTGAAGAAGGGATAAGTGTATAGCCGTACTCAGCTTTCCATCATTTTTCCCACGCCAGACCTTGATATGACCCAGCTGAGGGACTTTCTGGGTATGTGGATGAGACATACTTACCCAAATTCATTACCTTGTATCGCTGCCAAATTTGGGACAGAGAGAGACATTGGTCTCCAGATCCATCTTAAGAAGGCAGGCCTGGTCCTGAACCACATGTGCCTACTACGTGGAAGCAGGAATTCCAGAAGGTATGCCTTCATAAGAAGAAAAATCCAAAAATAGAGAAAGGAAGAGACTATACAACACAGGTTCTTCAACTTCTTTTGATCACACTTGTAACTATGATGGGGAGTGGGTAAGGGTGAGGATGGAGACTAGGCACACTGCCCAAGTAGGTGGTTCTCACCTCTGGCTGCCCAATAGGATTATTTAGTTGGGGAACTAAATACACACCACACACACACACACACACACACATGCTGGGCCCCATGTGTAGTTAGAGTTGAGAAACAGGAGAGCAGGGAAATGAAGCTCCCCCAAACAGAGGCCTTCACTGAATTGATAGTAATTGGCTGGGTGTACAGTAAAGGTTCACTTGGTATTCACTGAATGAATTACTAAAGAATGTATTGGATATTAACCGTAGGTAAACTTCTCCACATTGAATTCTGTGCCACATTACAGGGAAAGTGATGTTCTCCTTTCCAGTGTTCTGAGAAGACTTCTTTGTGAGACTCCCCAACTTTGTAAGAATAAGCCTTGAGTAACATTCCTCGTGGCTGGGCTTGGCTGGCAAGTGGACTCCAGTGTTGGAAGTGAGTTTCTCTACACAAAGTAGAGGGTAGAGTTTGGGAAACTGTGGGAAAGGGAGAAAGAAGGAGGAGAGTGGCAGAAGGAAGGCAGGAGAAGAGAATGCTTAGTGTTCTAAGATATGACATGTCATCCCATGATCATCCAAATCTTCACTGAAGCCTACAATGCCCAATAATTCTTTTGTATGAGTAAATTTCTTTTGGAAATTAATGAGAGGGCTGACTTCTGCATTCTGAGTTCAAGGGCTAAAATAATCTTACTAAATAAAGGCAACTGTGGTTGAAATTAAGTTGTAGAAGGGTCTTGAATGCATCAGTCAGCACCTCTATCGATATGTAAGCACTGAACCCATAGACTCTTAGAGAAGTGAATTTTTCTACAGAGACTGTTCAAGTACCTGCTTACCCTACAGACACTAGGCTAATTCCTCAGGGCCTGGTTAGTATGACATTACATCAAAAATACGATAATAAGGCAAAAAGTTACCAGAATTTCCATTCTCGAATATGGCCTTTTAAATCTTAAGGTATGAATAGAAATGGAATAATACCCAAAGTTTTTATCAATTTTCATGTTACAATGGGTATTCCAATTATTTTGTATAAATTACATTACCAATTCTAAAAGTTGCATAAATTTCTAAATTTCTGGAAGGAAAAAGTGTTATAATTTGACTTGCAAATATTTTTAGCAAACAAAACAAGCTTTAGACAGTGACAAAAGTGAGAATAGAATGTATACAAATATAAAGTGTCATTTAACATACTGGGATAGCTGTCTTCTGTGAAGCTGAGAGATGTGTGCATGCAAGAAAATACAAATTTAACTACTATTGTTTGCAAGCTTTGTAGTCATACACTTAAATGTGTCTTTTCCCTTCCACTTGTACTGCCACAAGTGTAAAGCAGCTTCATTTAATCCATTCTTCATTATTACAATGAACTTCTCTCTGGTACTCAAAGGCAACTCAATCTCAATCTCCTAAAATACTTTCCTATCTAAAAATGACAAAAGTGCAGTGGATCCCAATGGCTTATTGTGGCTTCTCAACATTAGTCATTCAGATGCTGTATTGTCTGAGTTCTGTGATTCTGAATACCCTTTTTATTACCTCTGAACCTGAAACTTGGCTGGATACGTAATTCATGGAACACGTTTTCTCTTCTGCAGAACTTCGTAGACTTTTCTCTCTAAGCTTTCAGCCTTAAATGTTGCTGTGGAGAATTTTTGGGGCATCCTGGTTTTATCTCCTGGTGTGTAACCTGGGTTTTCTGGAGGTAGACTGGAGAAGTCTTTCTTTCTCTTTGATATCCAATAGTAAACCGGCATGTGTTTTGGCTTTGAGTGTTCTGAATTAATTTTCCTGGATTAGAGTGCATTCTCTTTATCTTTAGTTATTTTTTCCCAATTATTTTATGGAAATTTTCTTGTTTCATACCCTTTAACATCTTTTTGGTTTTATGGTTGGGCTTTCTTCTTCAAGGAACCAGTTGTCCTATCTGTCTTTGCTATCGCCCTCCTTCCTTTCTTTTCTTTCCTCCCTTCCTCCTTTCTTTCTCCCCCCTCTATCTTTTGATATCCTTTTCTGCATTTTCTATATTTTTTATTATTTTAAAAACATCTCAGTTTAGGGTAGCAATTTTACTTTTAGCCTTGTCTATTCTATTTCTTCTTTGCCCTGTCTATTCTATTCCTTTCTTGTTGAAAATTTATTGATATGTTCCATAATATTGTTGCTTTGGACATCAACTTTTCTTAATACTGGATGCTGTCTTTTTATGTTTTTCCATTTTACTTTTTAAAGCAAAATCATCTTATTACATTTTTCTATGGCAACAAAGCGTTTATGGAGAATTTTTTTTCTTTCCTGTGCTTTTTTTGTGTGTGAGGAAGGTTATGCCTGAGCTCACATCTCTGCCAGTCTTCCTCTATTTTGTATGTAGGACACTGCCACAGCATGGCTTGATGAGAAGTGTATAGGTCTATGCCCATGATCTGAACCTGGGAACCCCAGGCCACCCAAGGGGAACGTGGAAACTTAACCACTACACCGTTGGGCTGGACCCACTTTCCTGTGTCAGTCTTCCCTTCATAGACAATTTTTTCTTGACTCGTGCATGTTTTTCCCCCTACTTTTTACTTACTATTTATTGATTAATTTTTTTTTCCCCTGTAACATCTTTGAATTATTGGCACACAGGTTCTTTTAATCTTGCTTGTAATTGATGTAAACTATTTGGCGCAGATTATCTGATTTGCTGATTTTACCAATAAAATGCAAATAAACTTTCCTTTCCTCCTTTCCCACTGTGGTTGATCTCTATTTTGGTTGTTTTTCCTTGGAACTACAATTTAAGAGGATGAGTAATGACAATGAGCTAAGTTGAGGTTGTGTTGAATATCTTAAACCACGGTATCCTCTAAACAACAGGGTTTTCTTCTCATTTCCATTCATATTATCTTTATTCATTCTGAACTCCTGTAAAGTTATCCTCATTTTTGACGTTTCCTCCTTTTCACGATCCCTCCCAGGAACTATTTCCACTATCTGTCAGAAAAAGAAAAATTCAAGGTTATAATCTGAATTTGCTTTTCCGAAGTTTGTCAGTGTTATTGGATAGCGTCAGTATGTTATTGACTGAAAATTGTTGTTTCTAGAATATTCATGAATGTTTAGAAGCCAACTAAGTTACTCACATGTCTTCATACATTCTAGAATCTTCCGTTGCTTCATTTTAGTTTCTTATTAATGTTTATTACTTTCAATTGTACTTCTTTCCTTTTTGACTGCTGCTGCAGCTGATTTTTTTTAATTCTCTTTTTTAAGGTTGTTTATTTGAGAAGGCAGAATAGAAAATGGAAATGATGTGATCTGGGTTCACTCTGCCATCTGCCTCTTTACACAAACTTTAAATAATCAACTTTTACTTTATTATTTGCAAACTTATCTGGAGATGTATTTATTTGTATTCAGCCCAAAATACCACTTAGACAACTCATATATTTATTACCTATTGAATAAAGTGATTTTTCTTTTTTACTTATTTTTATGTTACAGCTTTCTGATTTTGATGTGAGCTACATTCTCATATTCAGGGTGAATTGTGTAAATCTGTGTGCACTCTGTCCATGTAGTTTATTGTTTTGCCAAATTTGATCATGGACTCTCTTATTCTTTGTTCCAAAATTCTTACACTTTTTTATTTGCTGCTTTCATATGCTGATTTCATATCATGCTTCAAACTCTCTCATTATGTTGTAGAGGTTTTTCTATTATTCTATGAAATAATAGACATTGAAATGTTGTAGATAAATAGGAGATGAGGTTTTATTTAATTAAGCAAAAATAATGATTTAGACAGTGCTATTGAATAGCAGAGTTGGGTGTTGTGGGAAACCCTGGTATATAAGAGGAATACTAAAGGTTGATTTAAGAAGAAAAGATAAAGTTAAGGCCAGAATCTTTATTTTGAATTATATTAGTAAATGAAGAACATTAGTGGAATCAGTTATTTTTCATTTGTGTAGCTCATAAGAAATGCTAGGGTCTCAAGAGTTGGAGTTTCTCCCCTGGCAAGCTTGGCCTGGTTCTCACCCTCATGGTCAGCACTGGCTCCTGGAGGAAGGACGCGTATTTTGCTGGTGGCCGTGGGTGGGGAACACAGGGGCAGGGCAGGGAGGAGGGGAGAGGCTCTCCAGAGGTAGCAAATACACTTCATGTTTGGGAATAATAATGATGGAATTGTTGTGTATAAGTTATTTGTGCTCTTTCTTTCGTTTTTCTAATGTTTAAGATGGCTGAACACAAGTTTTTCCTGTGGCATAAGTAGTTACATTTTCCACTGAGGTTTGTGGCTCCTGTTTTTGAGAGGAAACACACTAGGAAATATGCAAAGTTTCTTTGAATGAATAATCTGAATTGTAGAAAGGATCCACTGACTTCCTTCTCAGCAGTGATTTTCGATCCGAATGGCTCCTGGGCAGTGAGTGCACAAAGCGATTCTGGTGCTGGCTGGGTGCAAATTGCCTTCTTTTGACGCTGCCTGCTTTGTACCATTACCTGCCTACAGCAAAACAAGGCTGCTCCAGGAGGGAAGTCTCTTTAACCAAATATCAAACAAATTAACCTTTTAGTGTGTTCCTAGGAGCCTCTCAAGAGAAGCAACACTCCAATGACATCACTGATGGCAAAGGTTAGCCTAAAAGTAAGATGAAATCATCGAGCCAGGCAAGCCCTGCGGGAGAATCAAGCCTTGTAATTAGATCGAAGGTTCCTAGGAAACGGAGCCCTGTTGCAGGAAGAGCGCTTGCAGAAGCTAATTGGGGTAAGCGTTTGCATCAGTGCCTGTGCACCACATCACTTACAGCCTTGAAAATAGCCGTAATGATGTATTGTGACTGAGTCATGCCCTAATTTTAGCAACCTAGGCAGAACACGAACTACATGACGAACATACACTTGAATTTGTCCTATTGTGACTTCGAACGCCAGGAAGATTCTAGGCCTCGGATTGGCTGAGATTGGGGGTGTTTTGTGAGAGTTGCAGGGATTGGGGGGGGCATGTGCAAGCAGATGATGAAAGCAGATGATGGCAGTGTCAGTTTACCTCAGTTCTACCTGGTGCTGTTTCTGCCTTGTCATCCTGTTGGTGTCTCCCCACCTCTCTCCTCCACTGCTTTCTTCCTCAAAGAGTGGGGTCTGTAACTGAGCCTAGTAATTGTTCTAAATGCTTTCTGTGGTGAATTAATGAAAAAGAAATCCACCTATTAGGCAAATAAGCCATCTTAGCCCTTTTGGGCTGCTATAACAAAATGCTATAGACTGGATGGCTTATAAACAACGGATATTTATTTCTTGCAATTCTGGAGATTAAAAAGTCCAAGATCAAGGTGCTGGCAGATTCAGGGTCTGATGAAGACCTGCTTCCTCATACAAGGCTGTCTTTTTGCTATTACTGCATATAGTGGAAGTGGCTAGGGAGCTCTGTGGGGTCCCTTTTATAAAGGCACTAATTCCACTCATGAGGGCTCTGCTTCCAAATACCATCTCAAAGACCCCACTTCCTAATACCATCACCTTGGGTGGGGGTGTGTGAGAGTTGTTATTTATGTTGGTAGTCATATTATAACAACGCTAACAAAAACAGCTAAAATTTTTGAGCACTTACTGTCTGCCAAGTGCTGTGCTAAACACATTGCATGGTAATGTCATTAAAAACTCTCACCAACCTGCTGTATGCTCATTGCACAGATGAGGAAACTGAGGCATGTGAGTACTGTGGGGGAGGAAGACATTTCCTCTACCCACTTTGGGTCCTTCTGGCTGGAGGACAAATTAAATTCACATGAGACAGAATAACAGGAGAAAATTAAACAAAGCTTTATAACAAGTATACATGGGAGAGGCTCAGGCAAACTGAGCAACTCGCCAAAATGGCTGAAGCCAGCACCTTAAATATCATCTTCAGCTAAAGGCAAAGGAGGATGTTGAGGGTGGGAGGAGTCAATTATGGGAGATTACTAGACAAGCACAGTAAACAAGAGTAAGGTTCTATGCAGATTTAATTCCTTACCTTCTGCATTGGTAAGAGTTTCTAGAGATAAAGTCATCCCCCTTCTTCCTGGTACAGAGAACGAGACGCTTTTAAAGATGGAGATTTCCCTTACAAATGTAGATGTCTGTTAACAAAGGGTAAGTAAATTCTACTTTTCAGAGTTTCTTTCCTGTCTGCCATTTTTATTTATTTATTTTTTTTTATTTTTTATTATTTTTTTTTTTTTAAAGATTTTATTATTTTCCTTTTTCTCCCCAAAGCCCCCCGGTACATAGTTGTATATTCTTCGTTGTGTGTTCTTCTAGTTGTGGCATGTGGGACGCTGCCTCAGCGTGGTCTGATGAGCAGTGCCATGTCCGCGCCCAGGATTCGAACCAACGAAACACTGGGCCGCCTGCAGCGGAGCGCGCAAACTTAACCACTCGGCCACGGGGCCAGCCCCCTGTCTGCCATTTTTAAAAGTAACCGGCCCAAAACAATCTTCATGCCAAATAGACATATCTTGGGGTGGCTAATTCCATTCCCCCACAGTACCATCCCAAAGATGCTGACACAATAAATAATTGTTCATCAAAGAATCACAGGAAGAATAGGCTCATCTCATGGAAATGTGTATAATGATAATGAGTCATCCACTGTACTCACGTCACTAAAGCCATCCTAAACCCAAACCCTCCTCTTGAGCTCACATTAAACCCGTTTATTTCTCATATCTGGATTGCTTTTGCATTCAGCACTAGCTAATCTCTGGTGCTATTTCAAGTCAGAATCTGGATATTATTTACCATCTGCCTGTAAGGAACGTACTTGCCAAGTCCTTTAATTTGCCATAATTGGCAGGTTTTCAGTGTACATAATTTATATCAAAAAAAGCTGTCCTGAAAAAGATTAATTAAACCATTTCTTCTGAATCCCTAAAAGTGCAGCGGTTTCCAAGAGGATGACTTGAAGGCCTGAAGGTCTTCTGTGTGTCTGCTGTCACAGCTGAGCACATTAAAAATGTATGTTGGGTCGGTCCCTGGTGCTTCTGAGCTGGTCAGAAAGATGTCATTGGCACCTGGGTAATATCACAAATACTCACTGAATTAAGCAGCTAACATTTGCATTGGAGTCTTTTGTTCCAAGCTTTCCAGACACTAGACACTACTAGACTGCAGTATAATTTATGGATACCTCTGTGTTGGCAATTCTGTCACTGATATGATAGGAAACACTAGAAAAAATACACCCAGATGTACAGAATTCTAAATAGAGTAAGTGAGAGACCACAAACTGATTCAGACAAGCAGCACATGTGGGGAGTAAATAGACGATTTACAGATTTTTTTCCTCTTTCTATTTCTCAGTCTTCTGCTAAACTCATGGCCCAAAATAGGGCATGCCCAGGCTTAGAGGAGGTATTCCAATCCTTCCTCAGCTTCTGGATCCTGCCACCCTGGGAGTTTACTTCTTAATCCACGCCTACCAAATGCTGGTCAGTTTGTTCTGCATTCTAGGGAAAGAAACTTCTGTGTGCTGCCTTTCCCCAGTGGTTTTGTGATTTACCAGTCTGTGGGTGGATTACATAGACTAGTGCAGGAATGAACATGAAGTTGTCACATGTTTTCCCTTTCCTGGAATGCTCGACTTCCCATCCTTGCCTAGATTTTCCCCCACTTATCTTCCAAATCTCCGCTCAAATATTACCAACTTGCCCCACTCCACCTCGACTCCAACTGGTGAAAGAAACCTCCACCCGGCTTCAGAAAACATAACTGAAGTGTAGAAATAGGGCAAAAATGTCCCATAGAAGGAAGGGCCACCCAAGGATTAACTGGAGGAATGTAGTTAGGTCACCTCACTGTTTGCTGTTAATTAAAAATGCCAGACTTCCTGAAGTTGCACGTTAACTTGTAGGTTTTTGCAAAGTAGAAATGCAAATGATTCCTGCCAAGTGGATAATTTCAAAGGTTTATGACCCTGTTGGACATGAACCAGTTTTGTATCCACCCATCAATCTTATCCTAAGGTCGTCTCCAGCCAGCTAGCTTCTAAAATGCTCTTTGATCTGGGTCATAACATCTGATTCATTAATTGAGTAAAACATGTTCATTCTCTGTGTGGGTGGGAGTCATGGTTTTCAACTCCAGTAGATCCTAATACTCTCCACACTCTTCTGGATTGACTTGTCTCCCTTTGCCACTAAGGTGTAAGCTCCATAAAGGTAGGATCCTAAGAAGGGTTCACGACTTTGAACCCTCAGCATGCAGTACAGTGCCTGACGCCTGAGTCACCCTGTAAGAGTGTGTTCTATTAATTCTGAGTCACTCAATTAGTCCCTGCATCATTGTTCCAGATCAGTGCAAGGATTCTATTGCCCAAAGAATAGCTTCTATTTTAGGGGAACATAGACATGGAGTCAGAAACGTTGTGAAAGTCTTTTGTAGGACTTGATGAACTCTATGTAGTAGCTTTAGTCTTAATCCTTCTTTATTACTTGGATTTGCTTTGCAGTGTCTTTGGATTAAGAATAGACAAAGTTTCTCAATACCCTTCTAAGCCAGGACACTTTGCAAGGACAAGTGGAAGTTTGAAAAATGGTTTTACTTATCTTTTTAAAAAATGTTGCCTGTAGTCATTGTGGCTCACTGAGAGCATAAGGAAAGTTGTGTTTTTGGTTTGTTTTTTCTTAAAGAATACTTTGACTCTTTGTAAGAAAAGCAAATTCCAAATGAAGCAGTTCCACACCTAACTTGATCTTATCAGCCTCTTCTTTAAAAGTTAGTGTTTACCTAAAAACATTAATAGACATGTAATATGCAATCATCTGAATTTGATTATTGATCTGGATGATCAAATCAGATCCAGAACCAGTAAGATTTTAGGTAAGATGCATGTCTATCTATCTGTATATTTTTTTCTTCCTTAAAGATCTAGAGGTAATTTTTGTGTATTGCCTTCTTGTCCTTTTCTTTCTCCACAATAATACATTTCCTGTCAAAGTACTACTTTAAACACTTATTTTTTTCATTTGATCTATATTTAAAAATGTACTCAGAGAGTTCTGAAGAGGAATAATGATTACAATAGCAGCTTTCAGATGCTTATTTGGAAATCGTGTAATAGAGAATTAAATATGTTTCCAGTAGGTATCCAGTATTTAAGACAACAAAATTAAGGTAACTTCTCATATTTAAGAACATAACATAACAAGACTTGTTAAGTTTAAACTTCATCCACTGTCCAGGAATTGTAAACAAAAGAAAATTTGTGGAAGGCCCCTGACATTGGCCTTCACAATACTGTTAGGGTTGTGCTCTCGACCAGAAGTTGGCAAACTTTTTCTGTAAAGTGACAGGTAGTAAATATTGTTGATTTTGTGGATCATAAATGTCTGTTGCAACTGCTCAACTCTGCCATTTTAGCACAAAAGCAACGATAGACTATACCTAAACAAACGGACATGGCTGTGTTTCAATCAATAATACTTTATTTACAAAAACAGATGGGGAGCTGGATTTGCTTCATGGTCCGTAGCCTGCCAACCTCTGCTCTTGATTGTGCTCATAGCTCAGTTTTCTCCCGTTAGTCTACAGAATTAACAAGTCATTATTCTTGTACTGTATTTTGCAGAATTATGAGAGAAAAATTCACCTAAATTGCTTTGACCAGTAGAAGATAAGACACAACTGTATGTCCAGGTCCTTTTACTCAAGAATCTAAATCCTCTTTTGAGAAAAATAGATATCAAAATTCCTTAAAAATATGTATTTGAGAGTAAGTATTGCATGTATGGAAGTGTCTCAATATTGAGGACCAACTATGATGCCAGGAAAAAGGGAATAAAGTGTATACCTGATACTCCAAAGATCTCATAAAATCACAAAAGCCCAGGATTCTAGGCTGTAAATCTACTCTGTAATTTTATCCTTTACCTCAGGGCAGTAAGATCTAGGACATAGAAACTACTCACATGTTAATTCCAGGGCGAGGTGATAACTGGGCTGGTGCTTTCTTCTTGTTACAGGATGACGAAAACCTTCAGACATTTGTTGTAGGATGAAACTCACTACCAAGCTCATTAATGATTGAATACATTGGAGATGTCCCTTATGTCAGGGATATTTAATGCATGAATTCAGTGTGCATTTCACACTCAATTCATAAAGGAAAATTAAACAAATAAATGAAAAGAATAAAATGTAAACAAACTGAAAGTCCTAACCCTTTGCCCCAGTCCCAGAAACTGAGATGTTGGAAAAATACCAATGAACAGGCCTTAAAATATGGTGACTTGGACAGAAGAAATAAATAATTTTCTCTCACATTAAATTCCATTGTTTGGTATTAAGCAAAAGGCATTTGTTTGCCAATTTAAAGATCATTTTAATGGAGATTTTTCTGTTTTAACCCCTTTCCAGTTCTATACCCTAAAGAGAAGAAATCCAGGAACTTCAATTAATTTAAATGGTCTTGCCTTTAATCCTTATTTCAACCTTCAATTTTAACCCTGGGTTTGCAGCTGAGAGTTTGGAGCAAACTCCACCATCACGACCTTTGTTGGAAGTACAAGGATTGCATAAGCTCCTGGGATGCTAAAGGGAATGAGACCAATCTTTTTGTAAAAATTATAGCTTTCTAGTATATCTTTTTACTACTATTTATTAAATTCTATGCACTTATGGACACTTTTTATACACTATTGTTAATCTAACTAATTCTAGAAAGTATAAATTATCTCTTTTCCATAAATGCAAGGCTCAGAAAGGTCACTTGACTGGCACTGCGCCACATAGGCTGCATTTGGCAGGTCTGGGCTTCAAGCTGAGATCTCTCCAGTAGGAATGCCTTTCTCAGAGGTACTCATTGTCCTTCTTCACCACTATGCAAATGCAGGACATGTACAACATATTATTTAGGGAGCATGGTGAAATCCCAACTACCACCTGGTTGATGTTCCCACCATTAGAATCTCTGGTTCAGGTTATGACTTCTCCCTGTGGGGCTGGCCAAAGCCATCAGAAAGCCTTTATGAAGATACATCTATGTGCATCAGAGTCCTTCCAGACTCTCCCACTAGCATGAGATGGTCAGCCAGATTACATGACATTCAAGGGGATGAAAGGGCATAGGAGGGCAGTTGGGACACGTATCTGTAGAGCAGGAAGGAGGGAGATTCAGCAGCTTCAGGTAGAGTGAGCTGGGAGAACACCCAAGAGCTGGAAAGTCCAGGACGATGTTTTCCCATCTGAGGTTTTGAGATCTTCTCAAGCAGGGTCACTTGGAGTATTTTTTTAAATCAAATCTCTGAGTATTGTCCCTCAATACTCTGAGTTCAATAAGTTTTGTTGGGGTCCAGGAATCTCTGTAATCACCCTTCAAGTTTAAGAACCACTGGTAGGGAGTAGTTGGGCAAGTCTGGGAGTGTCTGAAGAAGGAGCTAATTCCCAGAAAGAGGAACTCAAGGGACGTTTCTAAAAACTGATGCTAAATAGAATGAAGGCACCAAGGGGTCTCCCGTGCCCCAGAAGTGGTGGGTGCAGGAGACCTCTGAGAACTGCTTCTTCTAAAGATTGTTACAGGACCAGCGTGGGATACTCAAACACATCCTTGTATTTGTTTTATTTTTCCATGTATATTTAACATCCATGGGCAATAATATTGATTTTCTCAAACTAAGGGCCCCTCTTTCATTATTTAATGATTACAGCATGAAATCACACAAATAGAGAAGATAGAAAATGCAAATCAATATGAATTAGCCAAATTGCATCATTTAACCAGGTAGCATTTCCATGGATGTAAACAAATATATTATGGATAATGAGTTCAAGGAATTGGTATAAAATTAAATTTAAAGTCTTAATTTAAACGAAGCATGTTCTCTACTTTATACCAGATCAATACACACGGCATTTGAAACTTCATAAAATATGATACAGTACATTGCTTCCTCTACCCACTATTTACTATTTTTATAAGTGTAGAATATTTTTGGATTATAAATGTAACTAAATAGAGCAAAACTATATGAATTAAAATCATGAATTTCTTTTATAGAATTATAGGCTTGCTGCAGAACTTGAAGGCATTACTAGTATAATATCAGAGAAATGTATTAGCCTCCAGGGGATACATTCTTATTATCAGTTATGGATTTTGTGGGCTGTAAGTTAGAAAGAGACGTGCTATGATATTTTTCTTTGGAAACAAGGAAGGAAACTACTGAAAATTTTAAACAAACAATGTTGACTTCAAATATAAGGTGTTTGAGTTTGTACACAGCTTGCTGCCTAGTTAAAGGCAAGATCTACATTGCATGCACAATTGCGTGCAAATTGGACTTAATTCACTGCATGCTTTGCCTCTTCAATTAAATGAGAAGATGATTTTTACTTTAGAGGAGTAAAAATTCAATGTGTTAAAGTGTTCCACCGCTAAATTTTCCCCAAATAGTTTGTGTACCCAAATGTTTATTTGAAATAATTCATTTAACCAGTATATATTGAGTTCAGCTTTCCATGGAAGGCACAGGTTTTGCCCTCAAGGAGCTGTGGATTCAGTGGAAACAGAAAATGCGTTAACATGGAAAACACTGATTCTAGCTTTAGCTTCTCAAAGCACTTTTTAATGTACATTTTCTTGTTTAAATCTTACCTTCTAACTGAGTCTTCAAGATCTGTATCATTGCCTGAAATATGCAATCCAAACATTTTTAGGATATATATTAGTTTCTTAGGACTGCAGTAAAAAAGTACCATAGACTGGTGCTTTGACAATCTTTGACATTCCTTGGCTTGCAGCTGCAGCATTTCAGTCTCTGGCTCCTTTACCACATGATATCCTCTTCTGTGTCTGTATCTAAATCTCCTTCTTCTAATAAGGCCACCAGTCATGTTGGATAAAGGGCCTGTTCCAATAGCACCAATCAGCTAATTACTTCTATTATTATCTTATTCTGAAATAAGTTCACATTAGGAAGTACTGAAAGTTCGGACTTCAACATGTCTTTTTTGAGGGAAATAATTCAACACATTACATGCGACATTTAAGTCCTTCCATAGTCCTTCCGGTCCAGCCTGTCTTCATTTCTCACTCATTAAGAGAACTTGCCAATTATTAATTTCCTTTTCATTGGCAGGCACTTTACAGACGTTAACTGATTAATCCTAGAGAGGACACTAAACAGAAGGCATTTTTATCCTCATTTATTAGCGAGAGATCTGAGGCTTAGCGAGTTTAAGTATGTTTCTCAAGATTTACTTGTTTTTCAGGTCTTAGCTCAAATTTTACCGTATGAAGAAAGCCTTCCTGAGAACCCAGACAAAATTGGGTTTCCCTGCTGTATATTGCTGTGGAACCCTGCATTTTCCCTTCTAGAATTCATATCATTTTGTTTATTTATTTTTCAATCATTCGATTAGTGTTTGCTTCTTCATCTAGACCATAAGCTTCATGAAGTAGGGACCATGCAATTTCATCATTGGCCACATAGGCACCTAGTAATGTTTGTGGAGCAAATGTTTGAATAAATGACTTCCATGACTAGTAAGTAAGTTATGACTCCCATAACTAATTAAAGTTTGAAAATTTCACTCCAAAATTCAGAGTTGTTCCACCCATAATGATTAACAAATATTTACCAGACATCCAAAGTGTAATAGGCACTCTCCATTGTGCTCAGGATATCAAGATAAATAAAATCAAGTCCTAGTCTTCAGGGTGTTCACAGTCTAGTAGAGAAGAAGCACAAGAGGAGGGATGAGTAACTGTGAACTGGGGACGGGGATTCAGGGAAAGCTTATAAAGGAGGATGCACTAAAGTCCTATCTTACAGGCAAGGAGAATAGTTGGAATGATTCAGGGAAAAGAGGTAAGAGGAGGGTCAGCAATGTGTTCACAGCTATTAGGCAGAGAAGTAGGAGTAAAGGGCTAGTAAGCCCTTGGGAAGATGGTATTTTCACTGAGAGGTAGATTGGGGAGGAGGGTTGTTGAGTTAGATGAATCTCCTCTAAGAGAACTTTTGCCTGAGCCAAATTGGTCTACTCATGATCTCATCAATATATCCCACACATTTCTGACTCAGCTTAAAGAATTTTCTAATTGTTAGAGCTTTCCAAGTCTGGAAAATGCTCTCTTAGGAGGTGGTGAGTTCCCAGGCCTTTGGACGTGTTTACACATAGTGTGCATGACTAATTTAGTCCCACGTTACAGCAGTGCCTCCGATCCTTTTTCATGCATGGCATTCATAGAAAATGTTAATATTTCCATGGCATACTGAGGTAACAAACAAAAGCTCTCTGTTCCAATGGCTGAAGAGATCAATACTTCACTCCTTAATTCTTTCATAGCACAACATGGGGAATGTTCTAAAATGGAGAATTCAATCCTTTTGGTGTTTTAGCTATAGGAAAAATTAAGATATTCTCTAATCCTCAGATTCTTTAAGCAGAAACACTCCTTTTTCACATTCTTTATACAACATCCAGAGTAATGTATTAATGGTGTGAATCAGATCATGTCACTTCCCTTCATAAATCTCTTTACTTGTTTCTTAAAACATTTCAAAGAAAATCCAGAATTCTTACCTTGAACTAAGAGGCCTTGCATCATTTGGTCCTTGCTTCCCTCTCCCCATTAATTTCCTACAACTTTCCCCTTTGATTACTATAATTCAGCCCTAGGAATTAACTTCAAATCTTCAAATAAGACAAACACAATCCTGCCTTAGGGCCTTTGCACATGCAGTTACCTCTAAGGGCAAAAATGCAAGGATGATCTTTCTCATACTTCAATCCGCAGCTTAAATATCATTCTTCATTAAGGCTTTCCCTGCCTGCTATATCGAAAGAGTTTCTACTTATTATAGTCTGTTGCACCACTTGTTTGCTAAGAAAAATCATAGAAATCACCAAATAATGTATTTTTTAAATTTAGTAATTTATTAGTACCCCCACCCCCATACAGTTCACCTCCCATCTACCCTTTCCTTGACCTGTGAGTTTGACAGGGCGAAGAGCTGCTCTACTCACCACTCTAGTCCCAATGTACACAGCAATGCCTAGCACATTGTAGGAGCACAATGCTCATAAACTGAATGAATTAATTAAAACATTTCAAGGAAAATTTGACAAATGGATGAATGGGAATATTGTAATCCCAAAGAAGATGGAGGTTTAATGAACGAGGTGGATACAAAGGATGAATTAAAAGGACTGGTCACAACATAATGCAGGACTTGAGAAAGGTTTCATGGAGGAAGCTCTAGATGTCTCCTGAAATATCAACACGTGAAACTAATGGGGTGTGTGTATGTGTCTATAGGGAGGTTATGGAAGTAACTTGGGAGAAATTTTTATCAATAAAAATACATTGTTAAATAAAAGAGGGGTATGGTTTAGGAACAATAAGTAACGCAATTTGATTTGATTATAGCAGTGGTTCTTAACCAGGGGTGATTTTGACCCCCATAGGACATTGTTAATGTCTGGAGTCAGTTTTGATTGCTACAACATAGGGGTTCTACTGACATCTATTGGGTAGAGGTTGGGGATGCTGCTAAACATTCCTTAATGCACCGTATAGTCCATCTCAACAGAGAACTGTCTGGTCCCAAATGTCAATAGTGACAAGTACATGAAATACTGGAGTGTAGGGGTGTATAGGAGTATTACAGAGGATAAGGCTGAAAAATAAGGCAAGGCAGAACTCTAGAAATATTTTTTCATTTATTTATTTTTTTATTACAGTAACACTGGATTATAGCATTATATATCTTTCAGATGTACATCATCATATATTTTGAGTTCTTTGTAGATTACATCGTGTTCACCACCCAAAAAATGATTATAGTCCATCACCACACATATGAGCCTAATCCCCTCCCTCCCCCTTTCTCCTATGGTAACCACCAATCCAATCTCCCTTGCTATGTGTTTGTTTGTCCTTGTTTTTCTCTTCTACTTATGAGTGAGATCATATGGTATTTGACGTTCTCTCTCTGACTTATTTCACTTAGCATAATACCCTCAAGGTCCATCCATGTTGTCACAAATGGCCAGATTTCGTCATTTCTTATGGATGAGCAGTATGCCATTATGTATATATACCACATTTTCTTTATCCATTTGTCCCTTGATGGGCACCTAGGTTGCTTCCAAGTCTTGGCTATTGTGAATAGTGCTGCGATGAACATAGGGGTGCATGTATCTTTATTCATTTGTGTTTTCAAGTACTTTGGATAAATACCCAGCAGTAGAATACTGGATAATATGGTAGATCTATTCTTCATTTTCTGAGGATACTCCATACTGCTTTCCATAGTGGCTGCACCAGTTTGCACTCCCACCAGCAGTATACAGGGGAGGGTCCCCTTCTCTCCACATCCTCTCTAACACATGCTGTCTCTTGTATTGTTAATTATAGCCCTTTTGACAGGAGTGAGGTGATACCTCGGTGTAGTTTTGAGTGGCAATTCCCTGATAGCTAATGGTGTTGAACATCTTTTCATGTACCTGCTGACCATCCATATATCTTCTTGGAGAAATCTTTGTTCAGATCTTTTGCTCATTTTTTAATTGGGTTGTTGGTTTTTTTGTTGTTGAGATGTATGAGTTCTTTGTATATTTTGGATATTAACCCCTTATCTGATATATGATTTGCAAATATCTTCTCCTAATTGTTAGATTGTCTTTTTGTTTTGTTGATGGTTTCCTTTGCTGTGCAGAAGCTTTTTAGTTTGATATAGTCCCATTTGTTCATTTTTTCTTTTGTTTCCCTTGCCTAGTCAGACATGTACTTGAAAATATGCTGCTCAGACCAATGTCAAAGAGCGTACTGCCTAGGTTTTCTTCTGGAAGTTTTATGGTTTTGGGTCTTACATTCAAGTCTTTGATCCATTTTAACTTGATTTTTGGATAATCTAGAAGAAATGGAAAAATTCTTAGAAACATAATCGTCCAAAACTGAACCAAGAAGAAGTAGCGTATTTGAATAGACCAATCACCAGTAAGGAGATCAAAACAGCAATCAAAAACCTCCCAAAAAATAAAAGTCCAGGAACAGATGGCTTCCCTGGAGAATTCTACAAAACATTCAAAGAAAACTTAACTCCTATCCTTCCCAAACTATTCCAAAAAATTGAAGAGGAGAGGAGGCTTCCCAACTTATTGTATGAAGCCAACATTATCCTGATACCAAAACCAGACAAGGACAACACAAAAAAAGAAAATTACAGGCCAATATCATTGATAAACATCAATGCAAAAATCCTCAACAAAATACTAGCAAATTGAATACAACAGTACATTAAAAAAAACCATACATCATGATCAAGTGGGTTTTTTTTCCAGGGATGCAGGAATGGTTCAACATCACAAATCTATCAATGTGATACACCACATTAACAAAATGAAGAATAAAAATCACATGATCATTTCAATAGATGCCAAGGAAGCATTTGACAAGATACAGCATCCATTTATGATAAAAACTCTAAATAAAATGGGGATAGAAAGAAAATTCCTCAAGATAATAAAAGCCATATATGAGAAAGCCACAGCAAATATCATTCTCAATGGAGAAAAACTGGACGCTATCCCTCTAAGAACAGGACCCCGACAAGGATGCCCACTTTCACCACTCTTCTTTAACATAGTATTGGAAGTACTAGCCAGAGAAATCAGGCAAGAAAAAGAAATAAAATGGATGCAAATTGGAAAAGAAGAAGTGAAACTGTCACTCTTTGTGGATGACATGATTTGATATGTAGAAAACCCTAAAGAATCGACTAAAAAACTTTTAGACATAATAAATGAATACAGTCAAGTCACAGGATAAAAAATCAACATACAAAAATTGGTTGTATTTCTATACACTAACAACAAACTAGCAGAAAGGGAAGTTAAGAATACAATCCCATTCACAATTGCAACAAAAAGAATGAAATACCTAGGAGTAAACTTAACCAAAGAGGTGAAATATCTGTACACCAAAAACTATAAAACATTGTTGACAGAAATTGAAGACGACAGAAAGAAATGGAAAGATCTTCCGTGTTCTTGGATTGGAAAAATTAGCATCGTTAAAATGTCCATACTTTCTAAAGCAATCTATAGATTCAACACAATCCCTATTAAAATTCCAGCAACACTTTTCGCAGAAATAGAACAAAGAATCCTAAAGTTTATATGGAACAATAAAAGACCCCGGATAGCCAAAAGCTTCCTGAGAAAAAAGGACAAAGCTGGAGGTCTCACACTCCCTGATGTCAAAATGTACTGCAAGGCCATAGTAACCAAAACAGCATCGTACTGGCACAAAAACAGACACACAAATCAATGGAACAGAAGTGAGAGCCCGAAAATAAACCCACACATATATGGACAGTTAATATTCAACAAGGGAGCTGAGAGCATACAATGGAGAAAGAAGAGTCTCTTCAATAAATGGTGTTGGGAAAACTGGACAGCCACATGCAAAAGAATGAAAGTAGGCCATTACCTTACACCATGCACAAAAATCAACTCAAAATGGATTAAAGGCTTGAATGTTAGAAATATTGAAATGTCAAGGTCAGGCATTTACTTAGTAGGTAGAGGGCAGTTGCATGATATTTGTCAGGCTCAGAGTAGGACTTTGGGAGGCCCCCTCTAGTATCTGCAGGAAGGCAGCCTGGAGTGGGATTGGAAAGGCCTGTGTAGAGGCTACTCTAATGCTCTAGAAAAGAGGTTAGAAGCCGTGCACCAGAGGTGTGCCAAGGAGAGGGAAAGGACTTGGCAGATTTATGTTATTTCAGAGTTACGATATCCAGGGACTGACAAGGACAGAATGCACTCATTTTGGTTACGAAGTCTTAACTGTAAATTCTTATGTCTCTTTGATTCAGTTCACATGAATTTTGAGGGAAAATACCACAAGTCTTGATTTTTGTGTCCATAAATGCTTGGAATGCCCCTGAGGTTTCTTCAGTATTTCATATCACATGTTTTTATCAGTGAGTGGAGAATTTAAAAACACCGATTTTAATCACTAACAACTCTGTTCCTTTGGTGGGAGAATTTGTTATTGAGTTGTATTTGGGAATGGGATGGATGGAGAAAAGAAAGTAAGAGGGGAGAGAGTGAGATTGAGAAGAGAAGGAGAGAGAGTGGGAGAGAGAGCAAAGCAAACACAATTACAACTGTTTTAGAATTTTTCTTGTAGAACATTTGTTTATATAATACTTGAAATATCAGGATATTTGAAAAATAGAGTCATGGAATCTTAGAGTTGGAAGGTTATCTAGTCTAGTCTTTTTTATTCAAGCACAAAATCAAAACATTAAATGGGATGGCTGACTACTCTTGTCTTAAATATCTTCAGTGCTTGGCCAGCTGCCAGCTTGTTCAAAATCTGTGCTCACATTTGCAGTAGGTTTCTAAGATTTCAAGATATTGGCATTCTGACAAAAGCCTATTTCAAAAGTATCTGGTATCTTTATTAAGTTATGACAAATGAGATGTGAGTAAATATTGTGTGAAAGAGCCAAGGTAAAAGTACGAAGGGATTTTATTTGAGCTTTACCCTTTGTTGGTGTTTCACAGACTTAGCAAAAAGGAAGCTTCTCTGGCTGTATTTTAGTCCTCCCTTTCTCTACTCTAGGAAGAGCCAAGTCCCACGGTAAACAGAAACCATGTATGCATCAGCAGTAGACCCTCCAGAGTCCTAATGCCAGCCTCTAGGTAGCATGGCATGTTCAACCCATCTGTGGTCAAGAGGCCAGGCCAGACTCTGTTCTTCCAGCTCACAGATATGGGGGAGAGAGGCTGAGCTTTGTAGACTATGCGCTGGGTTCAAGGCTTCAAGGTACACTTCATTCTCTTATGCTATCATACATTCTTGATAACATGTATTTTAAATTACCCATGCAGTATGATCACAGATGTCAAGAGCATGTAACATCCTTGCCTTTTCTGGAAGGAACGTTAGACATGGAAGCTTTAACACTCCTGAGAGAGCAGATGTCTGGTCAAACTGATGCAATTCATAATAAATGGAACCCAGGAGAAGGAATTGCTAATGAGGACTGGGAATGAGTGAAGAGAGGAGCCTATTCTGTCAGTTATTAGGAAAGAGAGTTAATTAAGAAAAGGATGATTAGTAATGCAAGTTTAAGTTCTGGATTTCTAGATATGGCCATATGTGGCCACAGACTGGAGACATAGGTAGAGAGCAGAGGATTCCTTTGTATATCATGATTGAATGAATGCAGGGCTATAAAGATGCTGAGCTAGGTCATCCTCCTTCATGTTCTCGTTCCTGGGCCTACCTCCTCTGACATATCTCCCAGTATTTCCTGAATACTTTGTGGAACAGACAATTTCTAAACCATAATCTGTGCTATTTTTTTTAAATTAATTAATTTATTTTTTGAGGAAGACTGGCCCTGAGCTAACATCTGCTGCCAATCCTCCTCTTTTTGCTGAGGAAGACTGGCCCAGAGCTAACATCCATGCCCATCTTCCTCTACTTTATATGTGGGATGCCTACCACAGCATGGCTTGCCAAATGGTGCCATGTCCGCACCTGGGATCTGAACCGGCCAACCCCAGGCCGCCAAAGCTGAATGTATGCACTTAACCGCTGCGGCACCGGGCCAACCCCAATCTGCCCTAATTTTGCTAACATGATTAATGTCCTCTTTCTCTTTATAAGACTTCCATGAGAAGCCCTAGTCGGTAAAACTAGAGATTCCTTTTTGCATGTCTGATAAAACTAATAGAATGTAAAACAAAGGAAGTCAGATAACCAAAGATATTTTATTGACAAAAAGCCAAAATATTTGCTCTAAAATAAAAGATTTCCTAATCTACCAAAATTCTTTGGTTCTTTGCGGGGCATAAATAGACTTTTATTAGAGTTCTGTAGTTTTTTGTTTTTTTATTTTCAACAATCACTGATGACATTTTAGCCTCTTGTCAAGAGTTCATTCATGATACTATGAAAAGCAGACTCCTGGACAGGAAAACATCGAAGACCCTTGTAAGCTCTATAGGTTCTCTATTTTCTACCTGTGAGTTCTAAATAAGTGATGCAAATTAAATGTGCAAAAAGAAGAGTTGTTTTTTTTTTTCCTGCTTTATCTCCCCAAATCCCCCCCATAGATAATTGTATATCTTAGTTTCAGGTCCTACTAGTTGTTGTTGTTGTTGTTGTTTTCTGCTAAAGAAGAGTTTTATATTGAATGATTTTCCAAATGTACAATACTCATTTACAACTTATAAGATTTTTGTGTTATATACATACCTCCAAATTATTATTTACCCAAGATTGTTTACTTATTTTTTTCCTAATCAAAGCTATCTGAACAGGAAAGCAAAACTATGCCAAAAATGATGGATATGAGAGACATATGTCTATCTCAAATCCATGTTATCTCAAAATACACCATCTAAAATCATGGTATAGGTACCATAATTTAAGAATCATTGTCTTATATTACTAATATGATGAAAATTACATTTAACTTTCCCATGTAAAAGAGAGTATGTTGGCTAATTCTTATTGTGTCTGTTTATAAAGTTCAGTGTTTATCATTGGTGTGAAATACAGACTTCTAGTTGTTAGTACATATAACAACAGCACAAGTTGTAAAGCTGATTACAATAAGGCTGTGAAGGATGTGTTCTTGCAACAAAGAACGTGGGATCTTGGTTCTGAGTTGAAAAACAACACTGCCGCTGTTCATTTCATCAGTGAGTGACTCTAAGAGAGCAAAAGGCCACGAGACTGCACTGAAGAGAGAAGCAGGCAGTGGCCCTGCCTGCCTGCTGATCAGATTGTGCTTGTCTTTTCAAAAAGAAAGAAATTCATCCTTTAATAATTCCCTTAGATGGCACAGCTAAGCCAAGTTGGGTCTCCAGCCAGCTCTTGTTTGTGAAGTGCAATTTTGCAGTAATGAGCTGGTGACAATGTGAGGAGAATAGTCTAAACATTCTGAAAAACAATTCCAAATATGACTAAAGACAAGAAAGAAAGGAAGGAGGGAAGAAGAAAGGAAGGAAGGATGGGAGAGAGGCAGGGAGGGATGCAGAGAGGGAGAGAGGGAAAGAGGGAGTGAGAGGGGAATGAAGGAAGGAAGGATGGAAGGAAAGAAGGAAGGAAGGAAGGAAGGAAGGAAGGAAAGAACTTCTCATGACCACTTCAGGGAACTAACAGCATAATGGACATGCGCAGTTCCCTATCACCATTTGTCTTACCTATCCTATCGATCGTGTATTCTAATGCCTCTTTCTTACCATAGAGATGTTCCATTCTGTTGTAAATGAGTGAGCCTCATTCTCAGAAGATCTCAGTGTATTTGTTACCTTTAGCTAACTTTAATATTTTCTGAATAGTTGATAGATGTCTTTCCATCTATAAAAAATGCCCAAGAATATGCAATTTTCATTTTTAATATATACAAAACTCAGCAATGATGGGAAGCAACTATGGGAAAAACATAGGCCAACTAACTTAAATCTCTCTTGCTCCTTTCCATTTATCAATAGGTAATCTTAAATTTTGCAGCATCTAACTGCTAGGGAGAAGCTAAGCAGTTGGTTGCTGAGTATGTTTTCTATAAGGAAAGAAATGAATTTTCTTAATTGTAGAAAACAGACGTGGGACATTGGGTTTCCCAGGAAAGGAAGGGAGATGTGTCATCAAGGGAGGACCAAGGCAAAATACGTTGGTCAGGTAGCTCAGGAAAGAGAAGGAAGGCTTTGTATTGTTGGTGCTGAACAGTAGAAAGGGAGTAAAAAGTTGACTTTTCACTCTATGGTATATTTTATGTTGCACCTAATGACAGGTATTATTCTGGGATATGAAGCATTCTTATTTCACTCAAGGCAGAGTGAGTTCTCTTGTCCCATTTTTCCTGAGCTGAAGCCGGCAAAGCAACTTCCAAACAGGCCAAGTTGGAGAAGAGGTGAAAAGAGATTTCAGGACACTTGGTCTTCACATTCAGGACAATTACCTACTCGCTGCTGCTGGTTTTTCCTGGGAGTTCCAATTGGAGCCCCTTAATTTGTTAGCAAACTTGTCACAATTTAAATACAGATATTTGTAATTCTACCATGGTGTAGCTGGTTTGTAGGTTCTAGAAACAGAATTATGTTCTTTCCTGTTCGTCTTTCTCACTATCCTCTCCTCTTCTCAGTCCCTTCTATTTTAGAGTAGTGAGTAAAAGAGCACCTAAGGTTCAGCTTAAGACCTTTATTGGGGATGTCAGAAGACGATTGTGCTTTGATAAAGTTTTTAAGATAGAAGTGCCGTTTTTCTTATATTAGTTGGACTACAAAACTGAGATGTGCGCTCATGTTAGATGCCAAACTCTGTTTGTATATGTACCCTGCTCTTTAGTATCTTTTGCTGTTTAGAAGCTCTAAACTGCAGGCTTTCTGGTGCATATTACTGATGACAGTTTTCTTGCCAGCAGTGATTTATATGCAGCATTAATAAAAAATTCAAGTGCTTCAGTTCAAACCCTTCCTCTTGACAAAGCTTGACCTGCAGCTCTTGGACGTCTGGTAGGAAAGCGCTTTGCTGAGGCTGCGGCCAGCCATCATTTGTATTCGATCTTCTCAGAAGACTGGGAGCTTGATTTGTAGACCCTGGGTACCAACCATTAACTACAATCAGGTGTGGCTTAACGATGAGGATAAGTTCTGAGAAATGGATCATTTAGGCGATGTCGTGCATTCCCTTAATTACTCCAGAGGGGCCTTGAACTCCCAAAACCAGAGCCAGGCTTAAACACACTTTGTGAGACAGCTTAAGAAATAACTCTTCGTGATGTCCCGCAGAGTCAGTGGCACTAATCTCCATCGAGAGGTCCTCTGAGCAAAGTGCTCAGGGCAGCCACTGGGTCTCCCAGTGGGGCAGCGACGTCAAGCCAGTGGCGCAAGCACCATGATGGGAGTCTGCCCCATGAGGTCCAATCCTCAGCCCCCAATAGCGTGAACATCAGAGAGTGTACTTACACAAACCTGCATGGTATAGCCTTGTGCATACCTAGGTTCCATCTTATGGGACCACCCTTGTATGTGTGGCCCATTGTTGACTGAAACATCGTTATGCAATACATGACTGTGGGTTTATATCACATTCCTTTCTTTGTAAGTTTGAAGTCAAAATTATATGTGTTAGAATATCAGCTAACTTGCATGTGACCCTTTTATTGTCTCTGCAGTTGTGAACTGTGAGCAGACTATACAACTGAAATATAACACCAGAACCTGGCTGTCAGCAGAAACTCTCTCAATTCTTAATGTGTAAACCTTTTCCTGGAGCAAGTTAGTTTAGATGTTTAAACATGAAGCTGATTCTATATCTTCATTTGTAGACTTTTATTTTAACTTGAACATGATAGCTAGAAGTTTTATACACATGATAAATTGGGAACTGAAGAGCAGCCTACTTAAAAATTATGGAATTGTATAATGATATACAGCAATACCTGGAACAGTCTCATATTTAAAAATTTATTGCTTCAAAATTGTTTCCAAAACTATAGTTAAGAATACTTTGGAAGTACAAATATCAATATATCTGCTTTTGCCCTGGGGGACTTTTAGAAAATCTCAAGTCACTTCACTGTTGGAACAACTAAACCATAGAGAAGGAGATGAATGAAATCACATGGTAAGATTAGGGTAGAACTCTAATGGAACATAACTGTGCCATATGGCATGTTTGATTGCTTGAGTCCCCAGACTATAGACATAGGCGACCAAGGCCCCAATCTAGCAGTGCTAGCCATGGAAGGTGACAAGGGAACAAGGGGGAAAGGCGAAGACAGCTGTGATGTCTAGACTCTCAGTAGGTCACATGTGGGGTTAGTAATAGCAATGACTAAATTTTAGTAAGCACATGCCGTATTTCTGATTCTGTGTTAAGAGCTTCATGAATGTTAACTAAGTTCACTTTATAACAATGCTTTTAGGGAGATGCAATTTCTACCCTTCATAAAGATGAAGAAACTGAAGAACAGAGAAGTAATTTGCCAAAAATCTCACAACTAGTAAGTGGATTTTCAACCCAGGTGGTGAGAACCCACAGCCAGTACTCTTCTTGATCAGTAGTCCAATCTATCTCTAAGGTGAATTCATAAACAAAGACTGAGGTGATGCTTTTAGGAAGCCACCATATGAGGCAGGTCTATAAAAATAGGTGCTCCCAAGCACTACTTTTTTGGTTTTTGTTTCAAAGAACAGTTACTTTGATAACTCTCAAACCTTTTGCTCCTTTTATAGATGGAAGTAGTAGATTGGGCCTCCCCTTGCCTATTTGGAGGCCCTGGTTATATAGAGACCACCTGGGGCTGGGAGAACACTCTCATTGTTGGCGTCAGAGGCAGGGTGGTGTCTTAGGAGAAGGTGCACTATCTGTAGCCTCAACAGTTTTGATTAAAAGGCCTAGGCCTGGAGCTCGGACCCCAATCCTCCTTGTCCTTTCTCCCTCTTGGGTTTGGACAGGGGTCCTGCTGAGGCAACTCCAGCAATAGGAGGTGATTTGTCTAATTGCTTTCATCCTAGCCCAGGATTCTGGAGTGCTCAGGTGATCTGTGTGATAAAGCAGGTGAGTAGCATTGTGATCCTCTGATTCACTGAGAAGCAAAGTCCTTAAGATGTCTTTTGTTGCATATCCCACTCAGGGGTCCAGCAATCTCTTTGTATAGTTAAGTGTTACTGCAAAGTGAATCTCCAAGCACCTAATCCTATTTTTGTATCTCCTCCATTATAAAATGGGATGAGTGTTCACATGGAGAAAAAGTGAATAAATTTATCAATCAGCTGTGCTTTTGAGGAAAGGGGCTAAGTCTGTGGGGTCAGTTGGGCATGCAGGATATTGGTTTTTATAAACCACGCTTGCTAGCCGTTATAGTATCCCATAGAGTTTAATTTTCTTTTGAAGATATTTTAGCACTATTTTTCTTGCTTCTCGTCTCTGATTTTATTCCTTGGAATTTTTCCACATTTAAACATTCCTTATTGCTACATATAGCTCATGGAATGTTTTTTTTTCTTCCATTTCCTTAACTACTGACATATTCCTGAGAACTGCAGTTTCTTCCAATACCAAATCTGACTTTACTGCATTTACAAACTGCTAAGACAGCTGGGTTGGAACGGTGACCTGCTCCACCAGATACTGCTTTCTGTGCCAGTCATCACCTACCTACACCAGGACATTAAATGTGCGCAGTTTCCATCCCAAGTTGATAACAGAAGAATAATATGAATTGACAATAAAACTCATTCAGGAATAAGTGTATATCCAGAGTATGAGTCTCAAAATCAGTTATATATCAATATATTTTTTCTGAGTATTTTCTTTTATGGAGAAAAACATTGTATCTTCATGACACTGAGCATTTGAGCATAGAATTTAACAACGCAAGGACAGCTGGAAATAGTAAAATATGCCATGTAGGTAAGTCACCAGTAAAATTTTTATCTACATTTTACCTGGATATTTTGTTTTTATGTAGACTCCTTAACCTCAAAGTAATAATAATCTCGTTTTTATTCTTTGAATGTTTTGTTTTCTATCTTGCTTTGTTTTTTCATCCACATGCCATGTAACTAAAAATATTGCAAGAAAATGTCACAAAAGAATTAAAATAATGTGGAGACTCATAAAAAGGAAACTTTACAGTTTTTAAAATCTAAGAGACTTTTGCTTAATTAGCTCCTTTTCTTGGCAGGAATTAGTGAAAACAGAGTGACAATCTGGTTCTCATTTTTCTTGCCTTATCACCACATAATGTACTAAATCAATTTAATGTACTAAATCAATAAACAAATTAAGACAAAAAACTCTTTCTTGGGTATGATTTCTGACACAGAAAAAGCAGAGGTACATATAAGTGATGGAATAGTATAGTTTGATGAATGTTGGAAGAAAATGACAGCTTGATGCTAACTGTCAAATTCCAACTACACATCATGTCTGGGTGATCTCCCGTGAACTCCATGTCATCGAGCAGCTATCCAGATCCTGGTGGCAGTTCTGCTTTGCTTTCTAATCCTTCTCCAACCTCTATTCTCGCTCTGTTGCCTAACTCTTATCTATGCACAAGTGCACAAAGGAGTCAGTGTTAAGCTATAGGCACAATCTAGAAGCAGAAAAATTCTGAAAATTATTATTTATGTTTTTCTTGACTTCAGACACCCTAGATTGTTTGGTCAATAATCAAGAAATTGTCTTTGTGGATCAGAATAGCTGAAGATCATTTCTTACCAAATCTAATGTGTAGTGTATATGCATATGTGTGTGTGTGTGCATGCATATGTAACTCACACACAGCTATTCAGGAATACTTATCCTACATTCATTATATGTATTGGTCCTCTCCTGCCAAGTTATTGTTTTGAAGCCTTTTTCCAGAGAAATGTCTACTTAAATTCCAGTGGTTTGACTATATCTGTCTCTTATTCAAAACGTTGCTTCAAATTCTTGATCTTCACTGATGCTTTCAAGCTTCACCCAGTTGGCTTGGCCACTGCAATCCCTCCGGTGGTCCATCACAAGGCACCAATGCATATTTCTTCTATTTTTCCTTTTATTTGATGTTAATGTCTTTTTAAGTTTCTAAAGGGCAAGCAGTATGTCTTCTGTGTGCTACATGCTAAACAGATGTTCCTGACCAAACAAAAATTCTTGCCGAGGGAAAGGGGTAGAAAAAGTTTAGAAATCTTTAGCCAAATGGACAGTGATTTTCTATACTAACTGCAGTAACACAGGGGAATTCATTCTGATGGCCTTGGAGCCTCTGCTAAGGGTCAACTAGCTATCCTGGTAAAGTCTCTGGCAATTTTCTTTGCAATTAAAGTGGCTTTTGAGATAGAACCAAATTTGGCATTAGAATTGCAGATACACATGAGAACTTGCATGTGTAGAACAAACAATTTCTTGCTGCCTATTGCTTGTGGGACATTTGCCAAGAAAAAACAATTTGCTTTGCTCCAAGAGCCCAGCTAGCCATTACTGGAGAATGTTTTTCCAAGATTGCTTATCAGTGATTTTAATAGCGCTCAGAGGTTTGTGTGGTTGCACAAAATGTTAGTTACTCTTTACAAGCTCAGATTTCCCCCCATAAGTCTGAACTCTTTTCTAATTGTAATACAATCAACAAGATTAGCACCTCCCTAAATGAGTAGACAGTAGTAGATAATTAAATGGTTATGATAAAATGGATTTAACTATTATATTGCTGTTGCAAATAGAAACTTGTTTTATTCAGAGGCTTCTTGGTTTTATACAGGAGTTCAAACTGTTAACTACTAATTTGGTTTTGCAATTGTGTAGTCTGCTCATGAGAGATTCTGTGGGGAAGATATCTCTTCAGTGCCTCTTCATTGGTCGATTGATTGATTCATTCATTTAACAAGTGTTTGTTGACAGCAATTATTCATTTAACAAGCATACTGGGCCATACTGAGCCACACAGAGAAATGGCTAAGGCACTATTATTGTCTTCAGCGAAGTCAATGTCCAGGTGTAGGTAATTGACATGCAAAGGAAGAATCACTATTCAAGATGATAAGTAAAATAATAGAGATATACACCTGGTCATTGTTTCTACTTGAATCAAAACCCCATGTAAATACTTTTGTTGTGAACCTAAAATTGGCATACTGTAAATATCCATACACTTAGAGTTGACAGAATAGAGCATAGGGATCTGGGCAGTTTAATTCAGTTGTTAAATCATGATGTTATGTGGCCAAAATCATGGCTTGGATTCCAAAACCAGAAAGTCTGCTTTGAATAGTGAAAAATTCCACCGAGTTTTAGATTGATCCTATAATTCCACTCAGTGGTCAGGAGTAACTTAAGTCGAAATTGTGTACTTTAGGGTCAGTCGAGTAAATTCTTTACCAATGGATCATGGACAGCGGTTTTTCTCCCTCATCATGAGGAGGCGTGGGATGTAGAACTTTGCTTGAAAATAAATTGAAATAGATAAGTAATATGTATGTCATTAAAACACCAGTTATTTTATATTAGATTAGATATATTATGTTAGATATTCCTCAATGAACCCAGCACTCATGACAAACAAAAGAAATTTGCAGTAACAAGATGGATGATAAAGTTTCTAGAAGAGATTTAAATGTGTATCTCTAGGAAACCTTCGAGGGAGAGTTCAATATAAAGGCAGTTTCCTTTATAGACATTTGGGATCACCTCTATTTCTTATAGCAACTGAAATTGGGTAAGTCCCTGTCTGTGAGACCTGGGCCACCAGCTGGTCCCAGATGGCTACAGCTGGCCTAGAGTGGCAGACCTGCAAGGCTGACTTTCTCTATCTTGCCTCTCAGTCTTGGAGTGACAGGAAGTGTAAATACTTGCTTTGTCTGTGTTAGTCTGTGTTTCCTAAGAAAGGACTCACTAGGTTAGAGGAAAAGACTCTGCTCTGACTTTTACCTTTAGATGTAGGAAATTAGTCATTAATTAGACTAAAATGCAGGCATTACTTGTAAATTTGTCTGTTTTCTGGTCTCATTAGTGCTATTCTGGATGCCGCAATAATAAGCATACTGTAATTAAAGAGTAGACACTAGGCAACTACAACCAGAGTCAGGGTTTTGGAGACTCAGATGGTAACAATCAGAGAACGAGTAATTTCTGCTCCATGAGGGTGGTCTTTCTTCAGTTTGAACTCAACTTGTTCTCTTTTCCCCTGTGGCCAGGGCTTACATAAAAATCTCTTCTTATAGTATAGTTTGGAGTACTTTAGAGAGATGGTAGTTCTGAGGAGAGAGGTACAGAGATGCTGCTGAGAATTTGCACATATCATAATGAGAAAACTAAAATACCAAGCAAATAGAGAAGTGCTGCCAGAGAAGAATTGGCAGCTACCATTGATGGTGAAGGAAAACTGGTTTAGAAATGTCAAAGGTGATGACTCTTTACTTAAAATATCAGTTTGATCAGTTAGAGACTTAGAGAATGAGGAACTGAAAATTATCCCCGGGGAAAATATGACACTATGGTAAAAACAATACCTATTTCATGGAAAACTGGTGGGTGAAGATTGCATGGAACACCAGTGAAAAATGAGGACCCGAAGGACATAACTTCACCAGCTGTTACTTTCCCAAATTCCTCAGTGAGAAGAGAGGAAGTGAGAATAGCAACGTTTACGTGAAGTGTTTCATAATCTGTGTAAAGTAGATTGTTGGCTGGCATTTACAGATTCAACGTGTGTTTGATTTTGCATGAGCAACAAGACATCCATGTTAGATAGTGTTGGCGATGATTTGCATTTTGCCGAGACGTGGATGTGCTCACGTTGGCAATGTAATCAGAATGTCCTCCACAAAGCTTTTCTGCCCAGAAAGCCTTGGCTGTCACCAGGCATCCTCTTTTCCTCCATATTTTTCAAAACATTGCTGTAACTGGCCTGAAGTGTTAGGCATTAGGGTTCTTTGTTAAATTTACCCAGATCCGGCACAGGAGTAGGGATAGAAAGATAATTCAAGAAGATTAAAGAGGAGAGAAAGTGAAAAAAAAATTTATGACTATTTTTAGTTAGAAAAAATTATGTATTTCATTAGTCTTGTATGCTTATTTTCATTAAGAGTTTGAAGGGCTTGCTTAAATTTTTCAGTTGAATTTTGTTGCATTTTATGAGGAGATTCATTATAAAATTAGTACTTATGAATTTGGAAAATCATGGATGTTTCAAGATGTACTTGTCATAAATTGCAAGAGTCTATCATATATCTCTTTTTCTATAAATTTTTGTCTCCTGAGTGGAAGGACAAGCTGAGCAATCCTCTCCTAAGTATAGAGTGACACTTCAACTAGACTTAGGTATCATTGTGGGAGGACAAGTTATTATGGCACTGGTCCGGTGAAAAATTGCTAAATGAAGAAGGGGTGTTCCCTCTTTCCAACCCAAGACCCACACTCTGTTCCATTAGTAGGTATTCCCAACCAGACTTAACACCTTCATTCTTGTCTCTCATTCTGCCAGGTCAATTTTTGCTGTCTACCTGTGTCCTCGTTACTCATGTCACCAATCAACATTTCTTTTCTTTGTAATTTTCATTTTAGGTCCAACTTTCTCACTTTATTACATTAATCTACATCTTTAAACCAATGAGATAAGGCTAGAGGAGACTCCAAGAGATTTTATTCCCTTCCAAGTAATAAAAGATATGTTCGTATGAATATTCATAGGTAACAGACCCTGTCACATTTCTATTTAAACCAGAGTATCCATGCCCATGACAGGTTATGTTAAGCAAGAAGGATATTTTAGAGATGGTGCGGGTTTCACAACTCCCTTCTATCAAATCATCATGTAAATGAATGACCAGTATTGTCCTCTTAATGATTTGCCCTTTTAGTTAGTTTGAAATCTATGGTGCTAGAAAGTATGAGAAGATAATGCCAATTTGCTTTCCTCAGAACCCATTGTGTGTGGATTTTGGTGCTATGAATTGGGAAAGCAATATGTAGCTACCAACTTTCTCACTTTCATCTTCAAGGTGACTGATAGTAAAAGGAAGAAGTCTAGAATTCATTATTTCAAATCATTTGTCACCTAAGTGGATTTTTAGACTATACTTTAGAAATATTATGATTCACCATCACAAGGAAAAGGGCAGGCTATTCTGACCTGTGAAGATACGGTGGATGTGATATATCCTGAAATGATTTTTTTAGGAGGTACTATTTCTAGATTAAAATTCCTTAAATCACAAGCTAATCTTTTTCAGAATCTTTTCCATTTATGCCTTTCTGACCATATATTGAGTTTTCACATTTTTTGCTTTTCTGTCATTTTAACTAATAATATTTGATGTTACTCCCTGGTGTCATATTTCTACTAATTATTCTCTAGCTCCTGCCCATATTTGTCCCCTGGCAGGCAGAGAAGCAAATGTTTGTAATTCTAAGTCTCTAGAATATTTGAATTTGATCAGTAGCAAAAATATGTTTCTTGTTCATAAACATTATGCCTCTCAAACTAATCATGATGATATGCACAACTTTGATGGCCACCTGTCTTTTTCAGAGCTGTTTGTTCCTATTTTTTTTAATTCTTCACATAGTATTTGTTTGCTTCTTGTGACTATTTCAAAGGAGAGAGAATGAAGCGTATACTTGTCAGCAGTAATTTTTTAAAAAATCACGTAGCAGAACATATTGATTTCATAAAAACAGACTAAAGATGAAAATCTTAAAAAGGCACCCACATACCCTCAGCTGAAGTTGTAAAATAATAGAGAGAAATATACAGTTGGCTTTCTTCAAGACCCTGTTAGACAGTAGAATTTGTCTCATTTGGCAATTCTTATAAGAGTTAAAGCCAAAGTTGATTTTAGAAGGAAGATTGGGCAAATATAATCAAAGTATGCAGAGGGATAAGAAAAATCAGTACAAATTTGAAATTTTGTAAGAAAGACTGGAGTTAACTTTTACTGAAACATGAGTATTTAATAGTATTTCCTTTAAGTTTCATTTTTTGTTGCTAAGGCTGGAGACAGGGGAAATGAGCTCTGCTTGCTACTGTTTCTGATAAACTTTGCATGTTAGAGAATTTCTCAGACTGAAGAGAAGGATATAATCACAGATTAGCATGATTTATACAGCAGGAAGCATCCTGTTTTTTGGTGGGTATGATGGCAATCCCCTTTTCTTTATCAGAAGGAGATGTAAAGAAACCATTTGTAAGGGGTTTTTCTTAACAGCATATATGTGTATTAGTTGAGAAAGATATCTTTTCCTAGGCATGTATTTGGTAACCTTTTTCTCCATAATAAGGCTTCGTATGTTTCATTACCTCTCATTACTGCTTTGAAGTTATTATAACATCTCTAAAAAGTGTAAAGCACTCATTCAGAAAATAGTTAAGGATCTGCATACGTAATCTGAATATTTATAAAGGCTTTTATTATAGTAGAAGATATATTAGCTTTGTCATTATTGATTTTTCCCCTACTATTAAAAAAATTAGATTAAATTTATAAAACTGTTAAGTGGTAAAGAAATATTTGCAGAGCTTATTTGTTAGGAATTACTCATAAATGAGAAGTTAATCTTTTGGAAAATTTTCTCAGGATTTCAAAGTCAAGAGCCAGTTTACGAGAATAATATAATACATTTCTGTTGACAAAGCACTGTTAAATGCATGCTGTTGTTGACTCATAACAGTTGTGTGACGTTGCTGCTATCATCATTCTTTTTTTAAAGCTGAGGGAACAGAGGCTCAGATACACACTTCTTAGGCTTCCGTTCTTTCCTCTGAGTCACGTAATACTCCCACTATATCCCACGTCTTCCCTTTGCCTTGTTCATTTCCAAGACAACCATGGGTGTGTAAATTTTCAAGGTAGGATGCCAATATCAACTTCTTGTTTTTGAATAGTTTGATGAGCTTTATTAAAACTTTTATTTTTAAAGAAGTTGATTGTGATAATTTATAGTCTCTTCAGACACTATTTATAACAATGTTTGGCACATAGTAAGAACTCAGATATTTGTGAAATGAATAGGTAAAGTATATAAGATGGAAAGGGAGACTTTTAAAGGAAGCATTCCACATTTCATTGTGTACAATGAAGGAAGTCATTTGGAGGGCAGAGAAAATAAAAATGGAAGCTGAGGTCATGTAGCGCCTTGTTACTTGAGGTATGGTTCTTGAACCAGTAGCATGGGCATCACTTGGAAATTGTTAGGAATGCAGAATCATAGGCTCCATCCAAAACTGGTGTATTGGTCTGCCATTGTCAGTGGTTCTCAACACTGATTACACATTAGAATTACCTGGGGAAGTAAAAATAAAATAAAATAGTCAGTCCTCACTTATAGATCATTTAAATATAGCGTCTGGATATGCTGTAGTATAAAGTCCTCAATAGACGCCAGAACATCTCAGCCTGTTGCTGGCAAGACACTGGATTTAGTTTAAGATACTGTGTCTCAGTGGAGCCCAGTTATCTCATTTGTAATAAGGTGGGGGTCATTTGAAGGTCCCTAAAGCCTATTATATTCCTAACATTCAGCAATTCAAAGAAAATGGACGCCCATCTGTAGTAAATCCTAATTATGTTGAAGATTCTCCACCTTTGTGGCTTTATAGTGGTGTTTATGCTAAGTGATTGTGAACCGTTGAAAAAACTCCCTCCAGACTGTGAGGAACTGCCTTGCTCCCGGCTTCTTCACTAGATGTTTATGCTGCTTTCTTTTGTCAATGCGTTCAAAGCCAACCATTTTTTTTTTTTTTTAATTAAGATTATGATAGATTACAACCTTGTGAGATTTCAGTTGTACATTATTGTTAGTCATGTTGTGGGTACACCACTTCGCCCTTTGTGCCCTCCCCCCACCCTGCCTTTTCCCTGGTAACCACTGATCAGTTCTCCTTGTCTATATGTTAACTTCCACCTTATAAGTGGAGTCATATAGAATTCGTCTTTCTCTGTCTGGCTTATTTTGCTTAACATAATACCCTCAAGGTCCATCCATGTTGATGCGAATGGAACAATTTGGTCCTTTTTTATGGCTGAGTAGTATTCCATTGTGTATATATACACCGTATCTTCTTTATCCAATCATCGGTTGCTGGGCACCTAGGTTGGTTCCACATCTTGGCTATTGTAGATAATGCTGCGATGAACATAGGGGTGCATGGGACTCTTGGGATTGCTGATTTCAGGTTCTTAGGATAGATACCCAGTAGTGGGATGGCTGGGTCATAGGGTATTTCTATTTTTAACTTTTTGAGAAATCTCCATACTGTTTTCCATAGTGGCTGTACCAGTTTGCATTCCCACCAACAGTGTATGAGGGTTCCTTTTTCTCCACAACCTCTCCAACATTTGTCACTCTTGGTTTTGGATATTTTTGCCATTCTAACAGGTGTAAGGTGATATCTTAGTGTAGTTTTGATTTGCATTTCCCTGATGATTAGTGATGATGAACATCTTTTCATGTGTCTATTGGCCATACTTATATCTTCTTTGGAGAAATGTCTGTTCATGTCCTCTGCCCAATCTTTGATCGGTTTGTTTGTTTTTTTGTTGTTAAGCTGTGTGAGTTCTTTGTATATTATGGAGATTAATCCTTTGTTGGATAAGTAGCTTGTAAATATTTTTTCCCAATTAGTGGGCTGTTTTTTTGTTTCAATCCTGTTTTCCCTTGCCTTGAAGAAACTCTTTAGTCTGATGAAGTCCCATTTGTTTATTCTTTCTGTTGTTTCCCTCATCTGAGGAGTTATAGTGTCTGAAAAGATTCTTTTGAAACTGATGTCAAAGAGTGTACTGCCTATATTCTCTTCTAGAAGACTTATTGTTTCAGGCCTAATCTTTAGGTCTTTGATCCATTTTGAGTTTATTTTTGTGAATGGTGAAAAAGAATGGTCAATTTTCATTCTTTTACATGTGGCTGTCCAGTTTTCCCAGCACCATTTGTTGAAGAGACTTTCTTTTCTCCATTGTAGGCCTTCAGCTCCTTTGTCAAAGATTAGCTGTCCATAGATGTGTGGTTTTATCTCTGGCCTTTCAATTCTGTTCCATTGATCTGTGCACCTGTTTTTGTACCAGTACCATGCTGTTTTGACCACTGTAGCTTTGTAGTATGTTTTGAAATCGGAGATTGTGATGCCTCGAGCTTTGTTTTTCTTACTCAGGATTGTCAAAGCCAACCATTTTATGAGATAAATTTTGGCCCTGGGCAGGAAGAGACCTACAAAGACCTTGACTTAACATGGGCTCAGTTCTTGCTGCTGGAGATAGAGGTCTCACTAGAGGTATATCCTTTACTGTTTTAGTGGATTTTCTTGAATTTTTCCTCCTGATCTTTTATCTGGAGTAAAGCTTCATGCAGAGCAATAGTAGGAAATATAAGGAAGGGGAGTTTGAGGATCCATGGGAAGTTCATGAAGTGCAATGTGAAGAGAACTGCCTTTGTTCAGGAGGCAGTGAGGAACTACTGAAATTTGTTCAATGAACCCATTACTTGAGACACTGAAATATCCGTTGAATGAGTGACTAAAAGTATAGTAAGTACTGAAGAGAGATGTAGCTAGGTTGATTGATTAAAGAAGGATAAGATGGCTATTGGCTTAAAACAAAAATGGGAATGAGTTAAATATGGGAGGTGATAAAGGCCATAGAAAGAACAGAAAGATGGGAGACAAGTTGGTACCCACTTGACTTAGGAGAATGATATCACATTAGAGTAGTTCTTCTCAAATTATAACATGTGTAAGAATGACCTGGAGAACTTGTAAACACACTGATTCTTGGCCCCAGCTCCTAAGGTTCTTTTTAGTAATCAGAGGTAAGATCCAAGAATTTTCATTCTGTGCAAGTTCCCAGGGGATGCTGATGCTGCTGGTCTGAGGACCACATTTCTAATAGCACTACTTTAGGGTCTGGGACCTGGAGTTGGAATATTTTGTTTTCAGTTTTGGTTCTGCTACCTACTGACTGTGTTATCTCAAGCAAATCTATTACCTCTCCTCGGACAATGCTTAAAATACTATAACGTATCATTTACTTGGGATGTTGTTAAAAATGCAGATTCTGATTCAGCTGGTCTGGGATGGGGCTGAATTTCTGTGTGTCTGACAAGTTCCGATGTGATACGTTGCTTGTCCTAGGAACAAGTTAGCAAGTTTCTAGGCCATTACTTCTCCCATGACCCACATGCTTATTGTTACAATGAAATGAAAGCATATAAGCTGAAAAAAACTCTGCAAATTGTAAAACAAAATGTTCATGTAGGGTAATAGTAGTAGAGTGATAGAGAAAGGAAATGGAAGATATAACTGGGTTTTGAGCTGACTATCTAGGAGAATTTTCACACATTTCTAGAAATAGAGAAGTTGGGAAAAAGAACTGATTTAAGAAAAATGTTGACTTGGGGGAAAAGTAGCAGGCAGTTGAAAACATAAGACAGAAATAAGCTTGAAAAAAAATTTAGTCTTGAGATACCAATTTAGGAGTTGTATATATATGGTTGAATGATATTTTTGAGTATGTGGGTGTACAGAAAGAAAAGAGATTAAATACAGAATCTGGAAAGAGACAACATTTGGAAGATAGGAGAAGGAAGAGGTATCGTCAAAAGATGGATCATATTCTAGCACTTTGTCATAGGGTCATCACTTGTCCAAGCCTGAGCTGTGTCAACGGATTTTACATCCTCATGGTTGAGGATGACAGTTGGTTGAGTTTTCTAGGCATTACCTTACTTGGATATTATGGAAGCATCCGTTTGTGTGTGAGGGTTATAAGCAGCTGCCCCATGGATGATGGAAGATGCACACCCAGGATTTGTTAGTGTCTTGGAACAAGTCATAGGCATTGAGAAAATAGAACAATTGAGGGAGATCGTGAATTTTATAAAAGATAGAAGGGAGAAGAAGTGAGGGATTCTGCAACTGGATATCCATAAAAAAGATGTTAATTCCTTGCTTTGTCAATCAATTCAGATATTTGAACATCTATGAAGCTCAAGAGAAAATGCAGTTCAGCAGCTTATGGAGAGTAGCATTTTCACAGAGATAATTGATCCATTGGGTAAAATAATAAGTAGATTTACCTGACTGTTAATCAAAGCATAATTTTAAAAGAAAAGCATGATTAGTTTAAGACACAGTGTATTTTTACATGTCGTGATGATGTTATGATATGCTTAAGGATGCTTCCAAATAATGACCTTGGATACTATGAAAGGTTAACACGAATTCTGTTTTTCTTTTTCCCATATATCATTTACTCTTTTGCTTTTTTGGTACTTTTGTTTTCCCTCATAAATTTTAAAGTGCTCAGTGTTAGAATCTGGAATTTTAAAGTTTGATTTGCAATAATCAAAACTCCAAATCAACAGAGGTCTCTTTCTAACATTGATTTACTCTCAGAGGGTCATTTGTAAACGTATTCATTACAGACACCCTCCGCGAATATTCAATAATACATCAATCATTGAGCTGTTTATGTTAAGAGACACAATTGAAATTGAACAATATAATTCAATAAAATTACTGGTCTTTTTATTTATTCCTCTCAACCCTAGTTGCTCAGTCACTGTAAACAGATCCATTGAAAACAATTCGCTTTTCTGTTGTTTCATGATTGATCTTCTCAAACACATGATTATTCTTAATTCAGACAAAATATTTCATTTCTTTAAGAACATGAAAAAGAATTAGAGCCAGCTGAATGCAGTAAGGGATGAGGAAGGAAGACACTCAATAAAAGGAAATCAAACCTGTTTACAAGTCTGGGATCCAAACACTTGTGAGGTTTGTGGCTTTAGAAACTGTATTCATGTGTTAGAGGAGAAAATGATGAAAGCTGTATAAACATGAGCTTAAAATGTCCTGGGTCAGATTCTTTTCCCTCCTTGCAGCCTAAGCACCTCTTTTAAACAAAGAATTCCTCTTAACTTCAAAGAGATCTCATTCAGGCAAAGCACCAATGAACACTGGAGGGAGAGAGAAGTTTATTTTTTCTGAGAACATCAAGACATATCAATCATTCAGAAGACAGAAATTAAAATATGGAAGTATTCATAAAAACAATTAACGTACATGTATAGTGATCCCGAGACATACCAAATTGTCGTCTCATGCAAGTGGTAACTCTTGGTTTCCTAAATCTGTTTTTTGTTTCCAGTTCTTCCACTTTGAATATATGATACTGAAAATATGCTAAATGTGGCCTTTGGGCAAATTAGAAACAGAGATTGGTAAAACATTATGAAAAAATTTTTTCTTATTTCAATTTAAAATGTTGTGTTTATTTAGAAGGCAAAGAAAGTTAAGATAAGTGCATTCTGGAATCGTAAGGATGACCATCTGCTAACCAATTACTGTCCTGGAGTTTCAGTGCCCATTACGCATATGTATTTATTTATTTACATTTTAAACTTGATAATTTTTTTAAAGGAATGAGAACAGCCAGGTTGAGACTACTGTATCCATACAGTGTACTGCATCCAATATAGGCAGTCATTTTGGATCAATGTAACTTCGAGTGATGGGTTATCAAAAAAGATACTAGACTGCTGGCGCTTTTTAATTTGTGGGCTTTGGAATTCTGATGAGTGGGAAAAAAAAAAAAAGAAAGGCTGAAAGGAACTGGCATTTTAATTCCATGTGGCTGAGCATTTTAGTTGCATTCAGACGTGTCTATTTTTATTTCTTCAAGCTGGGCCCATTTCCAAGTAGGAAGCTGTGGAATTATTGCTCTTACTCCCACATTTAGTGCAATCCCCTATAGTACTAAGGTTAGGTCAGCCTTTTCCCTGTCCCCTGCATTAGACCTCCAAATAAAGATCAGATTTCGTGATAAGGAACAAGCAAAAAAGGACAGAAGATTATAAGTGAAACATGGAACCAGTTTGACTTGAATTAGAATTGAATCAGCTGCATAATCTAATACACACACAGTGCTTTGGCCTCAGATCCTGGTTGGTTTCACCTCATAGCATTTAAGTTATTCTTTCTTTTCTTCTTCTCCTATTTTTTTCATTGCCCTGCTGTGTACTGATACATTTAAAAGGATAGTTCTTCGTGTTTTATGCAATGGAAAAATTGCTGTTGAAGTCTTAGCCTTGAAAGGCACTGACTGTATCTAAAAATAGGAAAAAAGCACTCCTTTGTCCTGCCTCCCATTGGTTGTTTGGAAACAGCTGTTTGATGCCAAGTTTGTACTTCACTCTTATCAGCCTGTTTGGTGAGATCAGAATGTGCCTGAATAACTCTGAAGGTTAGAATATGTTGACTGAATTTGCTGCTGCTACCATTTCAGAAGGCCAGCTAACACCGTCCCTGACTGGCAACAGCAGCCAGGCTCTGCCTTTCTCATGATCATGAGACAAGGTAGAAATATTCCTGGCTTTTATACATCATACTCCCTGCATGGTGTGAGTGAGCTCAGAAGGATGGCGTGCCCATGGGCCTGACACAGCTGGCCTATGAACATATGGAATTGCCCCTCCCATATAAAGCACACATTTGCACTGACTTGTCATGATTCAGGGACCACATTTTTTATTTTGATCTTCTTTGTCTCAGTCATAGGTGTCTTGTTTATGACATCTGTACCATTTGTCTGAGAAAACTGGGCTTTAGGATTTTTATATTCAATCTGATAATCATTTTGTTATTGCTCTTAGGACCATCAAGTGGATCCTGATTCCTGGCGAGCCTGTGTACAGCAGAGTGGAACCCTGGGCCATCCTCTCACCTTCCTGCACTATATCAGACAATGCTTCATTTCTGTTCATAGGGATTTCATGGGCAATATTTTTGGAAGTGGGTGGCCAGGTCCTTCTTCCTAGTCTGTCTTGGTCTGAAAGTTCAACTGAAATCTGTCCACCATGGTTGACCATGCTGGTATTTGAAATACCAGTGGCATAGCTTTCAGCATCACAGCAACACTCAGCCACTCCAGTATGACAACTGACAGACAGGTGGTGTGGGTCCCTGATCAGAAAACGAACCCTGGCCACACTGTGAGAACACTGAATTTTAACCACCAGACCACCAGGGCTGGCTCATCATCATTTTAGCATTCCAAAACTGATGCTGCACTGGTCTTGATTGCTACTTGAGTTGTAGATGTTCTTTCCAGTCCTTATTTACAGTGTAACCTAAAATGCTTTATAACACAAACAGAAGAGCCTTTGATTTTTATGATTATTTAATCATTCAGTCTTATTACACAATTGAATCATGCCACAGTATTATTGTTACTTAGCAATTAGAAAATACTCACTGACCAACAGGAACTTTTAAATATTACAGAATCATCTTCCATAAGCTTGTGTTAATTATATGTTCTTCTTAGCTTAGAAGCATCTTCTGAAAGATACTCAGTATTAATCTTGCAATTTGTGGTGAGCTTAAATTTATCTCCAAATAATATAACAGTGTTTTATCAGATATTTATCTAGTTATTTATATGTTTATGTAATGCCTACCACTGAAATACTCAGAGACTTTGACAAGTGTGCCATGTTAGCAGAAAATAATGTATAGGGGAGAAACAATACTCTTTTTCACTTGACTGCTTCAGTACGACAACTATAGTAGTAACTCTGTGATTTACTGAACAACCACAAGAAAGAAAGAGGAAGAAATAGATTAGCCAATACCCTAAGTCATAGATACTGAATATCCGCTCTGTATGGATTTCTTTCATATCAGGGGAGACCCAAAAGAAAGATAACTGTTATCCAAGAGGTAAAATGATGAATTTAGGATAAGCATAAATTTTAAAAGTCTTGTAACTGATTTTTATTCTTTTTGCTCTCTCAAGTTCCTCCTCTAAACTCAGAGCTTCTCTGGACCTCAAACGAGTGCCTTTGTGCAAAACACTAATGAACAATGTGGAGAATTGTTATTGAACAAAATGCGTATCATCAGATTTAGATGGCTTGATATGTAATTATTCTGAAGACCAGTTAAATATTGTATCTAATGGTCGTAAAACAGGCCAAATTATATTTTTATATAAGTGATATATAGTTTCCCATTTATGTTTTCTCTTTCTAGTTTATTTTCTTTGCATAAATGATATTTAAAATGTGCTAAGTTGGTGAACTAAGACCAGGATATACATATAACTGTATTTCAGCCAAAGATGACTCAACAGGACCTGATCATACAGCTATTTATCATTAGACTCTATATTTTAATGTTTACATTATTTTGAGTTAAGGAACATTTCTCAAACTTTTGTTCATTGGGAAACACTGCCAATATTTCTTTTTCACTATATACAGTTATTTGAAGGGGGTAGTGTTAACCCATGAACTCTCCATCAAACTCATCAGGAAATGGCTGCAAAGAAGGAATTGTCAAGTGGTGCCCCTGATCCTTTTGGGGAGAGTGGGTCTCCTTTTGGGGAAACTGAAAGATTTATTTATTAAAGAAGAAGGATTGATAATTGTCCTTTCTCCCAAACTCCTGCCTGAATTCAGATTGCTTATTATAGATGCTATTTTCATCTTCTGAAATATCATCCTGCTTTTATAAAAGATTTGGTTTGACTTTGGGAGATTTTCCCTTCCACAAGGCTTGCTTTCATTCAAGGCTCATTGAGCTGTTCTAATATCTATTCTAGTAGCTCATTCCCTAATGGTATCAGGATGTGTTCTTCCTAAAGTTTTACAGGTTCAAGTGTTGTATCTAGTTAAGATTCAGGTGTGCTCTGGGATCTCCACTGAGAGTAATCATTCAAAAACCTCAGGGTAGAACTGAACTCTGTGTGTGTGTGTGTGTGTGTGTGTGTGTGTGTGTGTCTGTCTGTCTGTCTGTCTATTTTGGGGAGAAAAGTATATTGAGACTAAAAACTACAGTGAAGTTTAGGAACTGTTGTGAAGACAAAACCTTGCTCTTATGTACAAAACCCCACAAATATATAAATAATTACCTTTGACTATGTAGATTATGCCTAAAAATGAATGGTTTTATATTAGTTTTATTTCTGAGCACAATATAAAAGTGGAATTTAAAAAATGTAATTATTTTAAATATGCACTGAGTACTTTGCATTCAAAACAATATTGCAAAGAAATATGTGCTCTTAAGTAAGTCAACTAACTTCTTTGATTGCAGTTTTTTCTTCTGCAAAACCAGAGGGTTGGACTAGGTATCTCTTAGATTTCTCCATGTTCCAGTAATGAAAGGTTCTGTGATCCTAAGAGTTATCACATTTTAATTTATCAACTTAAAGAACATATTTGTATGTAGGCTCTTCCTAAAATGGTTTCACCCCAATGGTTTTATTATGTTTCCTCAGCATTCACAGAGGAATTAAAGATAGATAGAGGAGAACGGGCAAGAGATAAGAATAAGATATGCTTCCTGAAGACCGAAGAGCTCAAGGTATTATAGACAATACAAGTTTTGAGGAAGATTTGAGGAAAAGGAAAGTCATTGGAAATTTTAGCGTCTATTTTGTGCCATGCATCTTATGTACGCTAGTTGTTTAATTCTTACAACAACTCTAAAGTAGGCATTAGTATCCAATTTATACTGTTTGGTAATGTGTAGCTCAGTGGAGCCCAAGATCCGTGGAGTTAGGAAGTAATGCATCTGGGATGTTTAGATTTGAACGACCCCAAAGCCTTTACATGCTCTTACCAGATTACAAAGTGATCTTTGTTCTTAGGGTGGACTAGCAAAAGAGAAGTGTATGTTGGAGAGTTAAGTAGCACATACAATAAAGAGCTTTATATCTAGGCTCCCACACAGTTCCAAGATCAATATATTTTATTAATTTTGAATTTTTATTAAAAAATATTTCTTACCCAGAACAAACTAAAATGCAGTACATAAGACCATATACGCTGCTAAAAAAGGACATGTCTGTTGATTCTATACTATTAAATTATATAATAATACCAATCATAAAACTAAAATATTGACTAAGGATCCAAGCCTTGGGCTATGGTCATCATTGTTTTTTCTCATAACACATAAATACTTCCACGAGATGGATATGCACATAAAATTTACCCTCTACAAGAGATTACCTAAGGAATTATTGTTATTTTGTAGAAGGAATGCATTGCACTTCAAATCCATTAGTCATTATTGAGGGCTTTGTGTTCAGATCTATGAAATGAAAGATAGTTTACACTTACTCTTATAACAACTGAGAAGCTATCAAATATTTATTATTGCATTGAGGCAATGGAAATGGCAAGAAGATGGAAGAATGAGTCTTTTTAAAGGAGAAAAGTGCAATCAAGTCTTTTTGGGATATAAGAATTTTCAGAGTTATTATAGATGGAAGGGCCTATCTCAGCTTGATTACTTCAAAACAGCTTCCTGCAACCTCCCACCAAGTATATGAGCAATTAGTATAATCACAGCAATAAGTCAAAGACACTTGCTGTTCAAACGTGTGTTGCTCCTTTTCCTCTTGGCATTGCTCCTAGGCTCTTCCAATTGCACACACACAGATCTGCATGCACATATTTAATAAAATTTTATTTAGTAAGAGGCAAAATACCTAAGGTTGACTTCTTTTTTGTATCAAGGTTAAATAGAGGGCACTGAACAAGTAAAGCTGTGCTAAAAAAGAACCGTGGCCAAGGCAGGGATGTTCTGATACCCGAACAGTCGTGCAGATGGAAGTCTGGCCAGCAAAACCATAAAGCATTGAATCTAACTGTGAGTCAATCTGTCAGCACAAGTACAAGGTGACTCAGGAAAATATTGCCTTTTGTTTTCTGACAAATACTAAGAGGTTCTAGTATGTTCATGTGTGTTGGATATTGTTGGCAGGAAGGGATAAAAACTACTTCACAAATGGGAAGAGTGAACTTTAAACCATTGATTCTCTGCTAAAAAATAGAGTAACCAAGGCAATTGATTTTTTAAAAGAAATTTTCAATAAGTGGATATTAAAACTAACTACCCTGTGTCTACTCTTCTGTTGAAGAGACCGCTACAATATTTTACATCTTCTGCTACTGAGTTGATTTAGTACAAAAGGAATTGTTTCTGAGAAGAAGGAGTGTAATAAAATACATTGTGCAATGCCAATTGTGCTCTTTTTCTATGCTTTTAGAATATCTAATTTTAAGGATTGCTTTAGGTCTCATCTGTGTATTCAATTAATTGTTATTCAAAGTCTCAGGTTATTGGTTTGTCTGGATAACTGATGTTTCAGTTATGATAGCCTTGATTTTTCACTAGTTTGGAAGTTTTTCTATGAGTGTTTCCAAATGCTTCCCTCCTTTTCTAATTAAGAAAATTCACAAACTTATGGGAAAATGTAAATTTTAACGTTTTGGAAACTCTGCTGAGAGGTTAAAGAATGGATATAGCAAATCACATTTAATAAATTCCTTCTAGGTCAAATAATAAGCTCCTTTTTATTATTTTTCATTGTGGATATGTATTATTTTATGCTCAAAAGGACGGAAAACCTGAAAACACAAATAGTTTGTGTTCTTAGGGAATAGTATTTTATCCCTGAAAGACTGCTTACTGAACATATGATTTTAAGAAGAAAGATTATTGCTAACAGGATAAATATCAAGGCATAAGATCAAGATGGAAAAAAGAGAAAGGGCAGAAGATTGGTTTGTAACAGTGTAAATTATCCTGAAACTAGATACGTGGAAAGATGAGAACAGCAGGGAGGGAGAAGAAACTTTAGCGGCAGAAATTCAAGGTAAAGGTTATTCTCATACAGGAATCTGAATCAGCTAGCCAAGATAATTGCAAACCTTGACATCATCTTTAAAAGTCACAAAAGGAAAAGAATAATGCAAATGTTTAAATATGTAATTTATCAAAAATGCCACCATGATGCTGCTGCCTGAAAGAATGCAATTGTATCAATATAAAAGTATTATCATTTGAAATATAAAGACAAATGCTTGATAATCTTGTGAAATTTGGCCTAAATTTGAAGAATAGTTCAATTTCAAGTAATGTGGGTGTTATGGGCTGAGTTGTGTCTCTCCAAGTTTATATGTTCAAATTCTAACGCTCAGAGGGTCCACATTGCTTTGCCCTTCCAAAATACCTTAGAGATGAATAGCAATTACCCAGAATGCTGGACTGAGAAAAATTAAAAAATCACAAAGCTTTTGGGTGAGGACAGGTGTTGGGGAAGGGAGAGAAATCTGCAGTGAGGAGCATTTGGTGACGATCAGTGCTGTCTACCTTGGTGAGGAGGAGCAAGTGACCACACATGCGTATGTTGACCTGCAATTAAATCACAAAATTTTTTACTCAAAAAGTGAATTTTGGACATGAATAAGATTGCTCATGGGTCATTACTCTGATCAACTTGGACTTAGAGTTATTTCATTTAATTCCCTCATTCTTTATTTGACAAAGTAAGACATTTAGATATAAATAAAAATTATGAGGCAAATTGAAAATATAAAACGTTGAATAGTATTTCTATTTTAGGGGGAAGGAAAGTTGGGGGGACTTCCTATAGTTATTCCTTTTTAGTAAATGAATTCTTTCAACAAAATGATAAAGCTAGGCAAGGTTACTATTTAGCACAGCTACATAAAGAGTTGATGTCCAGATTTTGCAGAATTTAGACCTCACAGAGTCACTTGATATTTAATGAATGGCAAACTCTGATGGTTATTAAAATAACCACCTTTTCTGGAGCCAGAGGGAAGGAGAAAAGTAATATCTTTACCTGTCTGTTCCCTCATATTACCTGCATTCTCAGAGGTTATAGGATTTATCTCCTTTGGCTTTTGGAAATATGATTTAAAGACATGTCATTCTTTTCTTTTTTTCATTTTGATGTATTTTAGTGACTAGAGTAAATGCTGCTAAAATCAATCCAAGAGGCTTCAACTCTCCCACTGAGGAAAAGCTCTGAATCTGAAGAGATTTTTCCCATTCAGGTCTGCCAGAGGACTGTTCCTTCTCTCTTTTAGCGGACAGCCTGGAGAATCAGAAGCAGTTTTCCTTGCTCTGGGCTCATGCTGTCAGCTTTGATGTTGACCAGCAAGGGATGCTCAGCTACTGCTAGAGCAACTTTTTGAGGGGAGGAAGGAAGCTGCGTTATTGGATTAAGTATTAAGACATCATTTTTAAAGGGATGCTCTGTTTGATTCTAAAGCATGCTTTTTTCTAGGTCAAACCTTCTTCCTTTGCCAATTATTGGCTAATCAATATTTTCAGTACCACCCTTCAAATCTCTACAATATTCGGTGTTATTTTTAATATTGAATCTACAACAGAAGACCTATTATTCTGTTGAATATTCTGAGATTAGAGACATTAGCTTGTCAGAAAAAGCGATTCAGAGATGGATCAAGCAAGAATATAAAATATCAAGGAGACTATTTACATATATTTTCTTCTGTATATTATTTTTATATTTTTCTAAATTCATTATTTTTGTTTTTGAAAACTGGACTGTGTGTGATTAGTACTTTTTAAGAATGCATCTTTTTCTATCCTAAGTTTCTTGGTCACAGATTAGTCCATTATATGAATTTCTCAATATACCTTTTCTTCTGTGAAGCTTTGAGCCATTTGCAGTGGCTCCTAGAGATAGTTATTCTGTCCTCATTTTACAGATGTGATACTAAGGCAGAAAGTGGGAATGCAATTTACTAGCAGGTTCTCAGAAATCTATACTATGTCAACTTCAAATTACCACTCGTGGTGCATGCTGGGGCGTATGCTGGGCTCCCCTTTGATTAATAGGGCAGAGGCTAGGCTTGATGACCTCTCGAGAACGCTTTCAGCTTTATAATACTAGGATCTTAATTCTGATGAATGGTCCTGATGGTGGCTAGAACCAATCTATTTCCCTACATTCTAGACCAAATTTAAGACAAGGTACACACTCATACAAAATCATATTCTTCTACTAATTTGTGGGGAAGGAAGTCTATTTCTGCCAAGCATTATTATGTTCTGATTTTTTTGTGAGTGTGGATTGGTAGAAGGACCTATCTAATTCACATGGTTTTTGGAAACTCTACAGAGATGTTGAATTGGGGAGGGACACAGTGGGAAGTTTGGTTCCAGCTAAGTGAACAACATGTTTGTACTGGACATGGTAGCACAGGTTCCCCTAACCTCCAGTCTGGAATGAGCTGACTGCACTCACAAAATAAGCTGAGGATTTTCAGATTTTTACCAAGACTAATTAAGCAAGATGCAAATTTCCCAGTGGATCTCTGTGACTAAGGAGTGAATTTTAATTTTTTAATTAACAAATTGATTTTGTGTAGTCTCCTTTGTTGAATTAATTTTTATTTTAGGTCTGATATCTTGATTCTTGGTGCTTAGGAAGAAGAATAATCTCATTTGATTGTGAGTAGAAAAGAGTAGTAGATACTTTACCTTTTCTTCATGATTGCTTTTGAACTCTAAAATGGCAGGTTAAAAATAAGACAGAAGCTTCCTTGAGTGGAACTATGATAACACTTGTTTTGTGTCAATGTATCCTGAGCATGAAGGCCGTCTTTTCTATGGGAAATTCATTTCTTGCCCTTGGAAACTTGCTGAGGACTCAATGGGAATGCAGGGCACTGGCTGAGGAGTGGGATTTGGAAGAGGTCCCACTTTCTGTTCTTTCCACTCTTGCCGTAGTTTCTCTTGCTCATCTGAGTAAAGTTTGGAACCTAGAGTTTCGTCAGTTTCTGAAATTCTACAGGATCTAGAAGATGATGTGAATTTACACACAAGTAATTTGAAATGTGGTCAAGAACATGAAAGAAAGAAATGTTTGCTAACAAAAGAAAAATAAGAGAATCATTTTAATATTGTCAAAAAGCTAAGGTTGTAAAGCTAGTCTGTCATTCTATGTAGGCTACATATATCTATATATAAAGGAAAAAACTTCCATCTGAAGATTATGTATGATTCATTGATAGACAATGTGCATTCTGCTCTATCACACGATCTCCCCCTAGATACCCTGTCTGTAAGTGCAGAAGTGTATATTGTATCGGTTTGGGCTGATCTAAGGCATACTTCTCTTGATGTGAGCTGAAGCAGAGAGAAACTATTGGCAGATGTAGGTGACCTTTTCATCACAATGAGTTACTTAGGTATACACTGTTGAGGTAAGGAATCATGTAGAAGTCAAGCCCATTGTGCTGTAGTCATAATTCCATGAGCCTGAATAGAAAACACTTAATGGAAGAGTAAACTTCTTAATAAAATACGGGATTTCCAGGCTTTTTTATAATCTCTTGTTCTTGGTAAATGTCCTCATAAATATTTAGAAAATTTATGTTCTGATGCTGCTGGTGTTTGTCGGCTATGGAGGCATATGGTCCCTTGGTCTAGTAGCTGAGGTCTTCTGACAAGAGATCCATATTACAGCTGCTCCATAACCAAGGGAAAAAAATAGGGGATGCCATTACAAAACAAGGGTTTAGAACAATAAAGCTGACTCAAAAAGCCATAAATAAAATTCTGATGCTTTTAGAAATTGAAATATATTTGAAGGTTTCTGGGACCTTGAAGTAAAATATGACTGATACTGACCAAAAAAACAAAGTTAAAATTTTCCTAATGATAGGTCATGCGCCACAGCTTTATTCTCCCATGATGAATGGAGACACAGTTTTAGACATCAGAGAGCATTCCCTTATTTGATATTCACTGAGAAAAGGGACATTGTTTTCTCTCTTATGTGACTCCAGATTTTAGTAATTTGATGTTATCTCTCCTGTAGATTTCAATATTTAAAAATCTTTGTTTTAAAATTAAAGCCCCAAGTCCAGGTGAAATGAAGCAAATGTTTAATGGAAGATTTTTATCTTGTGTTTAAAAGGCATTGCCACAGTTTAGCTAACTTAGAAAAATACATCTGTCTGGATATTTTGAAGTGATTTGGTAGAAATGTAGAAATATAGTTGCCTTCAGAAAATAGATAAATGCTTCAAAGAAATGACTAACAACCTGTTCAATTTCAAACTTGTGTAAGTCATATTTAAATTTAACAATAATATGTAGATTATATTCAAAAGTTATCTAAACCTTTGTCTTTCAAGTTCATATAATATTATGGAAAACTCAGGTATTTTGTTTTTTCCTTCTTTTACAGATTCATTGCCCTGGAGGTTTCAGTTAGTTAATATTGAACAGGAATTCCAGGAAGGATTTCTGTTTTTAAATTATAGAACATGCTGGTATATGTTCATAAACAGGTAAATCTTCTAGTAGAGGGATAATGAGACTAAAAACTAATGGAGTAAGTTCACAGTCCAGGAGTAGAGGAACAATGGAGACAGGAAATTGATGTTAAAACTGTTTCATCTGCAATTGGATAACGAAGGTAGCTCATATTCAGAAATTTGCCTTTTAAAAGCTATGTACAAAGACTATACTTTCAGGGATCATTTCTATGGTTTGTTAAATACTATGAACTCATTATTTCTTTCATACAATCCTGGGGCATGCCCAATTACCTTATTATTTGTGATATTTACAGACACACTTAAGTTGTGAAATGCTTTTCTTGGAGTTTGAATAGCTTTGTATATTAATATACTAATCTTCATATTTTTTTGTCTTCACTTCTCTGTCCATGACTTTTCTCTTTCTACATTGGCTCCAGGGGAATTAGAAATTAGCAGGAAGGCAAAAAGCAAGTATCAAACATTACTCTTTTAGTTAATTGATCAGTTTTCTCTTTTGTTTTCAAACTTCCAAATAGGCCCTTGAACCGCTTATCAGAAATCACTGAAAGTGGAGGGGAGCAAGGTCTTCATTGACGTGCTGCGGAGCAGCAATTATTGCTAGACGCAGAGAGTAATGGGAGAGCAGAGCCTATGCCTCAGACAAGCTATTGCCTTTTAAGAAAGCACCTTGTCACAGCTATGCTGTGGGTCTGCACTGGCTACTCCCATCATGACTAGAAGGAGTTGCCAACAGAAGTTCTTTGGCCATTGCTTGTGGGTCATCTGACAATATCAACGGCTGCTTGTGTCCCCAAATTTTGTCAGCCCTGTTTGTATTTTCCCCTTTCCATTGTGTAGCTTATAAATTCCCCAGGTACAGAAATGGGGTCCTTGACAACCAAAGTGAACACTTGTCCTTTAAGAGCTTGGAAAGTGTGACACCTCAGTTGCTTTACAGAGTTCTGCATTGAGGATGCATTCTGTGACTTTGGGAAAGGAAACAGAAAAATGGCAAGACTTTATATTTAGGTAGTAACTTATAATTCTCAAAGCCTCTAATTCTTCCTCAGTGTTCCAGTTATGGTAAAGGATACTACCAGGGTTACAGCCTGACTTGTCGAGTTTGAAGAGCTTTCTTTATGAAAAATAATTAAAAGTTATAATTTCAAAATAGGTAACAAAGTGACTGTTTCTTCAGAATGAGAAGTTACAACAAATTACAAAATTTAAAAGGCTGAGAAATACTACAAAATCATAAAATCCATAGAAATAATTCAGTATTTTTAAGAATCAGGCTGCCCCAAATGTTTCCATATATTTTACATTTTTAGCTGCATATTTTTCGTCATTTATACATATGACAGTAGTCTATAATATTTCCTATAGGGACAATAGAAAGATAATTCATTCTTTCCCTAGCATGGTTAATCTTGTCTTTAGAAATCAAACATTTAAAAACTTAACTAAAAAGTAAGTTAAATACAACATTAAGAAAGTAAATAACCTATTTTAAAAACTGGGTCAAATACCTTAACAGATACCTCACCAAAGAAAAAATGTAGATGGCAAATAGGCATATGAAAAGATGCTCATATATCAATAAGGAAATATAAATTAAAATAACAATTGGATACCACTACACTCCTGTTAGAATGGCCAAAATTCAGAACACTGATAACACCAAATTCTGGCAAGGATATTGAACAACAGGACGTTGCTGGTAGAAATGCAAAATGGCACAGCCGCTTTGGAAAACAGTTTGGTGGTTTCTTACAATGCAAAATATACTCTTAACATGCGATCTGTCAATCACACTCTTTGGTATTTACCCAAAAGAGTTGAAGACTTATGTCCACACAAAAACCTGCACATGGATATTTGAAACAGCTTTATTTGTAATTCCCAAAGCTTGGAAGCAACTAAGATTTCCTTCAGTAGGTGAACGGATGAATAAACTGTAGTACATCTAGACAATGGAATATTATTCAGTGAGAAAAACAAATAAGCTATCAAACCATAAAAAGACATGGGAGAAACTTAAATGCAAATTACTAACTGAAAGAATCCGATCAGAAAAGTCTACATACTGTATGGTTCCAACTAAATGAGATTCTGAAAAAGGCAAAACTGTGGAGACAGTAAAAAGATCAGCAGTTGCCAGGGGTTGGGGGAGGGGAAAAGGGTGACTAGGCAGAGCACAGAGGGTTTTGGTACTCAGGGCAGTGAGACTTCTCTGTGTGATACTATGATCGTGGACACATGTCCTTATACATTTGCCCAAACCCACGGAATGTACAGCACCAAGAGTGAACCAAACGTAGACCATGGACTTTAGGTTACAATGATGTGTCAATGTAGATTAATCAATAGGACAAACAGACCACCTGGTGAGTGATGTTGATAATGGGAGAGGCTATGCATGTGTGGGGGAGGGGATATATAGGAAATCTCTGTACTTTCCTCTCAATTTTGCTATGAACCTAAAACTGCTCTAAAAAAATGGAAGTCTTAAAAAATTATTCTAGTTCTAGAATTTAAAAAAGTAAATTAAAAATAAACTTAAGTTCTTGATAGTTTAGAAAAACTTATTTCAGTTTCACAATTATCATTAATAATCTCACAGAGATTTTTTAAATTGTGGTCACATTTGGAAATTGTGATTATATAAAGGCAACTTATATGAGGTTTTTCTCAACTATGAACCTTCCCAAATATACTTGTTTTTGCATTTCTCATACAGATTTGTGTCCTATAAGCACAGAATTTCTCTTTTTTAATTTAATTTTTTTTAGGAAGATTAGCCCTGAGCTAACTGCTGCCGATCCTCCTCTTTTTTGCTGAGGAAGACTGGCCCTGAGCTAACATCCATGCCCATCTTCCTCTACTTTATATGTGGGACGCCTCCCACAGCATGGCTTGCCAAGTGGGGCCATGTCTGCACCTGAGATTCGAACCGGCAAACCCTGGGCTGCCGAAGTGGAACATGCGAACTTAACTGCTGTGACACTGGGCCAGCCCCCAGAATTTCTGGTAGATTACATTGCATACAATTGTCATCACAAAAGAAAAAAATGCATGGTAAATTTATAATTTATATGTTATATTTTTAAGAACTTCCGTTTTGATCAAATGTTAATACTCTTGCCTAATTGTACAACTAATGCCTAGGAAGATTTTTCCCACATTTATTCTGGCCCTGTCGATTTTAGAATTGTTTTCCTTCCAGTACTCACATAGTTAGGGGGCCAGGTATCACAGGACACATTCATTGTGCAGAGCATCTCTGATTCTGCACATCAGTGTCAGGATGCCAGGACAGTTAGATAATGGGTGGAAGGAGGATTCCTGGAGCCCAGAGCTACACACAGAGAGAAAGCAATAACCTAATGATATATTGAAGTGATTGCAAATCATGTAAATACTACTGAAACCAAACTAAATTATCCTTGTATCAGTTATTTACTAAGGTGTAAAAAATAATATAGCAGCTTAAAACAGTAAACTTTTTATTGCCTATAGTTCTGTGAGTCGGGTATTTGGGGCTTATGGGGACGGCTTGTCTCTGCTCTATGTAGTGTCCATATAGGGTGACTTGATTGGGGCTGGAAGACCAAAAGTGGCCTTACTCTCAATATTTGGGGCTTTGTTGCTGCTGTCAGACTGGGGCACCTTGATTTTCCTCCATGTGGTTTCTCTCTCCATGTGTTATCTCATTCACTATGTCCTCCCTCTCCATATGGCCTCAGTCAGAGTTCCAATATTCAAAGTGGAAGCTACAAGTCTTCTTACACTAGGGCTTTAAGATTTTGCTTCTGCAGTATTCTATTGGTGAAAACAAGTCACAAGACCAGCCAGATTCAAGGGAGTTAGGGAAAATAGATGCCACTTCTTGATGGGAAGAGCAGTATAGTGACGTTGCAAAGGAGCTTGAACAAATGGAGGAGTGATTTACTGGGGGCATGTTTAACAACCCACCACTGTCCCCTACTCTGCTTCCTTCTAGCTGGATTCCTGGAATGAGTGCGACCACTGCAGTGCCACTTGACCTTAGGAGTGGTGTGACCCAGGGTAAGGAGACAGTGGTTTTAACCCATCATGGTTAATATATCTTAGTTTTGGAAAGTATAAAAAATGCATAACCATGTGAATATACTTCTAGGCTTGGAGCAGAGCCTCAGAGCCTTGGAAAGAGCTTGTGCAAGTGAGGAGCCCTGAATGACTATTCAAGTTCGAGAAAAGAAATCACAGACTATCTTTTAGGAAGTCAGCATCTCTTTTTCATTTGATTTATGAGGCCTAAGACTCAGAAGTTTATACTCAGCATCCAATAATAACAACATACTTAATGTTTATCTGTGTCTAGGCACTAGCATCCATTCTCTTAATCAGGCCAAGATTGATAGATTCTCTTTCTCTCCTACTCCATATTTAATTAGTCTGCAAACTCCGTTGACTCAACTTTTAAAAGACACCCTCAATTCAAACATTTCTAAAGAATTTTAGCAGTAACACATTAATCAAGCCACCAGCCTCTTTTGCTAGGACTCTTACAGTAGACTCCCATAGGATCCTCCTAATCCGATTCTCGCCTCTCTTATTTTGTGCACAGTAGTCAGAGTGAATTTTTTTGAAAGGTAAATTAAATCATGTGACTTTTCTGCTTTCATTAACTTCAGCTAACTCCTAGCACGTTGAAACATACTTCAAAGCTGCTCTGCCCTGGTCTCTGACGGGCTGCCTCCCCGATGTGATTTTTCTACCAGTTTCTCTGTTATTCTCTCTCTCGCTCAGGTCTTCCTTTATCTTCTTAAACACCGCTACAACGTAAGATCCTTGAGAACAGACATTGTTGTTCATCACCTTATCCTCTGGACTGTGCCTGGCACAAGGTAGTGACGTAACTAAGCATTTGTAAAATAAGTGGGTATTATATAATTGAATTTTAACAGCAAATTCTATAAGATATATATTGTCAATATTGCATTTAAGAGAAAAAATTATAAGTGATGAGATGACTGAAATCACCTTAAGCATATGACAAGGCTGGGGCCCAGACGTTGGTCTAGTGCTCTTTCTGCAAAACACTTGCTAATACAATTTTAAGGTTATTTCAATGAGAGATGAACTTAACCCACATTCTTACTCTTTTAGAGGTGTACCATGAACACCTGAAAGTTGGCTTTATTTCTGTCTGTATTTTATGTTTTGTTTTATAATTAATAGCAAAATATTTACAAACAAATACTCATAGTCATTTGTCTTTGGCATACCAGGTTGTGGTCTCATATGACTACTGGTGGAGAGCATTTAAGCATGAATTCTCCTCCAAACTCACTGTTATCACTCTAGAGTTGAGGCTAATGAGACAGTTCAAAAATAATATGGTAGTCAATTTTGTTTCCCCTAGACAATTCTTTCTTAGAAATTGATAATGAGTGACTATTTATTGAGTTCCAGAAAAGAAATCACAGACTGCTTTTAGGAAGTCAGTGTCCCTTTTTTATTTGATGCATGAGGCATAGGACTTAGAAGTTCGTACTCAGCATCCAATAATAACAACAGACCTTCCAGATCCACTGTGTTGGATATCAGGTGGTTAAACTGTGTTGCCCTTTAAAAAATTTGGTTTTGCAGAGGTTGTTTAGAAATAGAATTGGCAGGGAGATATGTGGAAGAAAGGAAAAGAGTGGAAACAAAATAGAAATGGCGTAAAGACTGCCATGTCCTAAGCCTCCTGGTTGTAGACGGTCCTGATTATGCTCAGTGTCAGTTTTTCTCCCTGTGGGAGATGGAGGGTGAAGTTTCTCAGCTATCCTAGGGAGTCAGAGCCTAGATTAAAACAAGCTGCCTCAGGCTCCGGGCGGGGGGAAGCAAAACAAGAACGAATTCCTTTGCCTTGTAAAAGATACAATAAGGAAATAAGTAGTAGGTTTAATAAAGAACTGGTGAAAGCTTTGAAATATTTCCATGAAGATTTCTAACCATACATCAGTCCTATCCTCAAGATACACTTCTATCTTGAGTCAAATACTCTCTAGAGATCTATTAGGCATGCCGACTAATTCCTTAATAAGCTTTGGAAATTAGCTTATTCCTTAATAAGTCCTTAAAAAATGAGCAACCAACGTATTTATCAGGTAAGCAGTGCATGCTGGGTAAACACTATATGTATATTATTTACTTAGGACATTACTCTGATGTTTTATGTGTACTATCTGAAGGCTTGGGCAAAAATACATATTTCTCTTCTTTTTTATATTTCTTAAGCCAAAGGCAAGATTTCTATTTCCATTAAAGATTTATTAAATTCCAAAATAAGGAAATTGCATGTAAGGAAAAAAAGCTAAATTTCTCTTTAGGCCTTCCACATTAAAATAACATTAAAAAGGATGAAAACAAAGCAAATTTAATTTGTTTGCCTGATTTCTCACTTCTTTATTCATACTCTCTGTCTTCTATTAATTTTCACCAGAGCTAGATGGGGTTTTCTCTTAACTCTCAAATTCCCTCACTTTTGTTGGTTTAAGCGATACCCACAGGGGACATTTTTCAAAGTGGTATGCTAGGATTTAGCTGTGGGAGGCCCATTAATACACCACATAGAATTTTACTCCCCATAATGACATTTAAAGAGAGCTATTTGTTTTGACTGTGTTCTTTGTGTAGGCCTGAAGGTTACCATAGTAAAATTCCTTTGGCAAAAATACAGTCAGAAATTTCTGGGTTAAATTGGTAGGGGGTAAGGAAGAGGACAATTCCAAATATTTCATGAGCAAAATCCTGATGCAAGGGAGGGTCCCTGGGGCCTGGTTTGTTCCCATTTCCTTCTCCAAGAAACAAGAGCAAATGATTTTCATTCCCTGTTCCCTCTACCCTCAAAACCCTAGACTTCAAAAGCCTCAAATTCTAACCTTTCTGATTCTTCCTACAAATCAGATTTTATGATATGATCAGGTCAAATTTGCTTCTGATTATTCAGTTTCTTGGCTGTGATTACACATGATCATGAAGCTGAGAGCTTCAGAGGCAGTGAAGAGGAAGCACTGAAATCAGACAGGTCTTCATTCAGAGTCTTAATTTGCTACTACTGACCAACTGTGTAAACTTGGGGAAGTCACCTAACTTCTCTGAGCTTCATTTTCGCCCCTCTGTAAAAACGGAATGATACTACCTCCTCTCGCAGAGTTGTCATGGAAATCGCTTAAGATGAAAAGAAATTTCCTGACCCAATCCTTGGTCCGTGGTAAGCACAGATAAATGTTAGCTTCCCATCTTTTGCAAAATGTGTTGCCATTTGGATAAAATAAGTAAAGAGAAATGTGCATTCTTTTTTGTCATAACAAATCTTTTGTGCAGTCCTCTAAAGACAAAAAGCAGTAACCATCGTGGTGGCTGCAGATACACAGCCTGGCGGGTTTCGTTTGACACTGCTCAGTCTGTTCTGTCTGAATTCTATCAGGGACATCCAAATGGTGTAACATTCTCTTCCATTGTGGCTGAGTGTTCACATTATATCTTGATGATTCATGCATTGGAAGGGAAATTGAATTAACCAAGGAGGGAAATAAAAAATTTAAGAACAAGTTTAACAAGATCAATTCTTTTATAATTAGAGTGCTTGCTCTCAGCCTTGAAAAATAGCGTTTAAAAAGGTGTTCGTGGTCTGTGACTATCGTTTGTAAAGTGAAAACTAAGTTTCTTGCCCAAAGGCTCAGCTGGAAATGATATTTTTGAAGGGAATTTTTTATTCTAGAGAATCCTACAGCATCTTTATAGCATGTTTTCCCCTAGACTATTATTTTTGTCACTACCCTACTTTAAGAGTACGGTAAGGTATCATACACTGAACTCCTGGCCCTTAGCTTTGTCTTTATCAAAATGATATTTCTTTTATTCCTATTAATTAGCATAGTGTGCTACAGTTTTTTGGAGTTTGACAAACGCTATACTACTACTTGTTAGCTGTGTGACTTTATTTAGCCAAACCACTAACGTTTCTCAGCCTCAGTTTCTTCATTTGTCAGATGAGAATAATAATTCATTCCTCACATATTTTTCTGAAGCATTAATGGGTATAAATCTTAAGAAGGCCTAAAAGCATCAGCTTTTGTGCTTTGAGTCGTCCCAAGCTGCCGTGTAAGAAGTCTGGCTACCCTGCCATAGAAATCCTCATGCAGAGATGATGGGGAGAGACCACAGGAAGAAGAAGAGAGACAGGAGAGGCCATGCCATCCCAGTAGCTGTCCCAGTTTTCCAAGTGAGCCTAGACTTCCAGCCATTTCCACCGAGTCTCAGATATGTGAGCCCATCTGCCACCTGACTGCAGCTTCAGCTTCGTTATAGACCCTAAGAAGACCAGGAGAGAAACCATAGAGCTGGGCCCCAGTGAGCCCACCGAACTGTGAGAAGTGACAACATGGCCATTGTTGTAAGTGCCTGGGCTTTGTGAGAGTTTGTAACGGAGCAGCAGGTGACCAAACAACTGGGTAGTTTGCATGCATTTCTTCCTTTCTTTTCATTCCTTTTCTCCCTTGCTCTTCATGTTTCTCATAGTTTAGTCCTTGGTCTTCTGTTTCTCTCCCTCCAGTATACTCTTTGTAGAGAGCTAGCTTATTCTCACAGCTTCAAGGACTTTCTGATCATGATTCCATGATCTCTCTCTATTCATACCCTTTCATCTGTTTTATGGAACTGCACCTCCATCAGCTTAGTGAATGCTTCTTTTCCTTAAACTCTTCACTACGATCATAAGACTTTTCCATTTAAGGGTTTCAATAACCATCCATATAAATTCAAGGCCCTCCACATTCTGTTGACACTTACTATCGAAGCTTACTTCTTTCACTTCCCAGCATGTTCTCTTGTCAGTAGATCTTCTTACTATCCCATAAGCAATAACTGCTTCTATGCCTTTGCTGACGATGCTGCTTCTTCTGAAATGTCCTCTTAACATCCTCCTATTTTTCAAAATATTTATCATTCCTCCAATTTTAGCTTGCATCCTACAGCTTTTTTATCTTAATGTTTTTCTAACTTCTCTTTCATTGCCTTTCTTCATCTCTGTGTTTCTACAGGATTGATCATACAATTTCTATCCTTTCACATATTATTTTATATGTTGGATATTGGGTATGCATTATTGGCTACTAATCATTATAGATGCAGGTTGGTCTAATATTGAAGATATTCTCTCTTGACGTTATATAGTTCAATTCATGAGCAGAATATCAAGATTTAGAAAGACATTTGGAAATTGGCATAGTGGTTTCATAGTTATTGGTGTCATATGACTAATGTACAAAGTGCAAGAAGTCAGGGGGCAGGAGAAGATGGTGGGAAGGTGAGACAATGAAAAGCCTCCTGTGCTGTGCAAAAGATTTTGTAGTTTACCCTGTAGATGCTAGGACACCATGAAAAGATTTTAGCAGGAGAGTAAAAGCCACTAGTTTCTATTTTTGCAAAATGAGACTGCTGCTGTCAAGAGAACAGATTGAAGGTTGTGTTTTGGTGGTAGGGGATGCAGAGGAATGTAAAAGTGGTACCAGTGAGACGAGTTAGGATGCTAAAACAATCATTAGGTCAGGTGAGAGATGATAAAAGCCTGAATAGTAGCAGTGGGAGTTCAGAAGGGAGACAGAAGAGGTTTATGAGGTGTCTTTAGGAAGAAGAATTTTCAGAATGCAGTGACCAATTGGCTGAGGAGAGAGAACGAATATGACTCCCAGATTGCTGAATTGGGTAATGGCTGTACCTCACACCAAGATTGGGAATGTACAATGTGAAACAAGCAAATGGGGTTGGGGAATGGTCAGTTATATTTTAGTTGTTTTGAACTTGAATTATCTGTTGGATATCTAAGTGAAGATGTCTGAAGGGTTATGGAAATATAGGTTTGAAGCTTGAGAGAGAGGTCTGACTTATAGATATAGATTTGTGAATCATTACCATATATGTGGTAATAGAAATCTTGAGAATTAATGAAATTTCTCACAGAGAGTTTCAGTAGAAAATGGATCCCTGAATACCAATAAAATTTGAAGGTAGGTGAAGAAGAGAAACACTTAAAGAATGTGGGAGAAAAGGCTACCAAGGTGAAAGAAGGCAAGAGAACAGACTTCCAAGAATGTGATATTGGTTGAGTGTTAAAGGCCCATGGAGAGCTCAAGTTAAGATAAGACTCAAAATACACAATGAATTTAGTTTGACTGTTAGTTTGGGAATTTTACTGAGGGTCTGATGGTTTTAGTCTGGGCTGAAGATGTGAATTGCAATGGCTTAAGTGGCTTAAGAGTGAATGGGAAGGAAAGTATGGCTGGGAAAAAAATGAAAGTAAATTAGTAACTTTAGTGAAAGTAAATTAATTAAATTGTAATAGAGGCAATTGTTAAAGCAATAGGACTTTTATTTAATTATTTACTTATTTTAAGATTGGAGTGATTTGAGTGTATGCACCAAGGGAAAGAAACTTGTGAAGAAAAAGGGGATAAATATATAACAGCGAGAGAGAGAGAGAGATGTGCAGAAAGGGAAGAGAAAGAAGAGGTCTGTAGGAAAACTTAGAATTTATAAAATTGTGTCCAAATTCCTTCTTTGCACAACCTTCATTTAGAAATCACTACATTTGAATTATAATTAACGTTGATTATTACCTTTTATATTTGCTATCTTAAGAAAATTGTTCTATTATATAAACTTGCATTTTAGCCCCAAAAAAGTTTGCTTTCAATGTATTTCCTTTTCATTAGATCAAGGAACACAAGCTCCCACTCAGTCACAAAATGTTTGAGAAAACAGAGAAGAACTTCATTGCACTGTGTGATTTGTTTTTACAACTACCTGAAGTTGAACTTGATGGGTGTAATTTATTGACTGTGAGTGTAAGTATATAATTATCTTAGAATAGGCAGTTATCAAATAAACTTATTTTTCATACTGTTTATTTTTCCCACTAAAGAGCACTACAATGATATGTTTTTGCCTTTCCATATTGAAATCCAAATAAATTACTGAAAAATATAGAAATGAATAAAAAATAAATCTGATGATAAAATATCCCCACTATTTAATATTTTAAAATCTTCCAGCAAAATAACATTTTCACTGCCACACAATGCCTTCATAAAGGGACAATACAAGAGCCCGGAGCAATGAATGTTTTCCTGTTACAGTATATTTTATGAAATATATCCCAAAATAGGTTTTGATTATGAACTAATTAAAGTAATGGCCATGTCATCCTGATCATCCTCTGTCTCACTGGACATTATTAGCTAAGGTTTACTGAATGTCTTCTTCATGCTAGGCTTATACTAGGCACTTGAATTTCTTTCTCTTTATCCTCAGAATTACCCTGTGAAGTAAGAGGAACTAGACCACCATGGCTATCGAACAGATACTAGCTCTTCCCTTCCCGCACGAAGCAAGATTCAAAGCCTTTATGGCTTGTCTGGTTTTTGTTTAGCTGAGGGGGCTAAGTGTCAGTGGCATCCTATTCCTCTTAGCTGATCTGAGGGGGCAAAATTTGGAATATACGGGATGAAGATGACGAACCTACTCTTTCATGAGTGGGTAGCCTTGAAAATTTTAAGGGAAATAGGAAATTATCTTACAATCTGGGTTCAGCTGTGTCTGTGTTAACGTGGGGAGTTAGGTTTGTCCTTGGAAAGCAGGGGTGTGTGTGTGTGTATGTGTATGTGTGTGTGCATGCTCTCAGAACTATGATTTGATAATTAGCAGAATATGAGTCTGAAAATCACATTGATTGGGTGACAGTGAAGGTGGCCCTAATTAAAGCATCTCCACTCATCCCAAACTGTTTTGTGGGACACAAGGACAAACCACAATGCTTCATGAGCGTCACTTTAGACTGGGCTCCAAGTTGATCTGACAGTCTTAGACTTGAAGCAATATTCTACTTGACCAGTGAGTGATGTGTGTGGGTGAGGCCAGGCCCTATTGGCAAAGGGTAATTTTTTCTGATTGAGAGTCACAAAGTGAAAGGTAGAAGAAAATTCTCTCTGAGTGAATTCTGGGCAAGGAGTTGGGGGCACAGCTAGGAACTGCAGTGCTCCCACAGTAACGGTGTAAAACCAAGGGATTACAAGAAAAACTCCAATGTTTTCTTGGAGTAGTGTGCACACCATTTTATTTTACTTACTGCATATTTGTATTTCCACCTGGATTTTTTGAACTCTTCTGATACAAATTTAGAGCTTTGTATGGAAGAGATTTGAAAAGAAATCGGAACATGTAGTGTAACAGAGAGCTCCGGATAGCGTTGCAGTCAACAGCAGAGAGGAAACAGCTGAGAAACAGGAAGAAGTCCTGGAGCTGTGCTAACCAGCATGGCAGCCACGAGGCACATGTTCTCCTGAGAACTTGAGCTGTGGCTAGTCTGAGTTAAGATCTGCTGTAAATACAACGTAGGCGCCTCATTTCAAAACTTAGTATGAAAATAAAACTCAATTTTTTTATTGATTAGTTATTGAAATGCTGGTACTTTGAATATATTAGGTTAAATAATATATCTTATTAAAGTAATTTTACTTGTTTCTTCTAATGTGACTCCTAAAAATATAAAATTATATTTATGGCTTATACATATTTACATTTTACCATGTTGGTCTAGACTGAAATTGACAGGAAGTGAGCGGCACTCTACAGAAGAACAGAGAACAAAAATTTTGAATGACAAGTGACAATTATGGAGCAGACATGTGGCAAACCGCCTAACAAACTTACCTTTCTCCATAAATACTAGAGGGAGATGACTCGTAAGAGAGATGGGAAAGTTCACCCTTGAGTTACATATATGTGATTATTCAATTTTATAAATTACTAAATTGAAGCACAGAGAAATATATAGTAATTTTTCCAAGATTAGATGAGCAATTTTTCTCTCAGTCATTTCTCATATTCTGTTGTGCTTATCTTGGGAATCTCTCAATCAATATTCTTCTAATTGTGTAATCATTTCCTTCCAATTACACAAGAAATAATAAAGAGCTTTTCAGGCCTGCAGTGGAGGAAAATAAATCTCTTTTTTGCTTCTTTGATCAGAGAGGAAAATTAGTCGTGTAAGTTCCACAAAAACTTGTGGAGGGGTTTCACAGAGAACACTGCTGCTGCCGGATTCAAATAAAGGTCACCAAGCAGGTGATGGCTATAATCCTGGGTCCCCCTTCCAAACCCAAATGCCCACATCCATGTCTACAGTTTATGCAATCCGGCTCTTTGTGAGGGGTTTACACTTCTATCTTCTTGCTAAAATATAATGCAGCCTCCCCCTATGTGTTGGAAAAGTACAGAAAAACACACAAAAATACCTTATATTAACACAAAAGAAAATGTTTAAAAATTCACCCTACCAGTTATTACAGAAATATTTTAAAGCATGTTATGTGCATATTTAAACTATAAATATTATTTTTATAACCAGTTTATTATTCACTTAATAGTTAAGCTATAAACTTTTATTTCTCACTAAATATCGTTCTAAAGCAGCTATTTTCGAATATGGGTGCCTTACAGTCCACCCTGAGGACAGTTGGCAACTGATCTGCTTGTATCAGCATCTGTTTTGCTGTTCCAGTGTCATTTGAAGAGAAAGCTCTTCTTTAATGCACACATTTGGACATATTTTATTCTAAAATGTCACTTTTAAAGACTGCTTGATATTCTGACACCTCATCCCTTATTTAATCAATCCACTTTGAAAGAAGGTTAAAGTTTGTTTCTTGTTTCTTTTTGATATTATAAACGTAAAAAATATTTAGTCCATAAATCTTTGCATATATTTTAGATGATTTTAATAGAACACATTTCTAGAAGTGCATCATTCAGCTAAATGATAGTACTTCTCATTGTCTGTCAAATGTCTTTCCTAACTTTTCTGTGAGTGCACACTCACAGGCAGTGTATGCTTTATTCCACTGAAATGTTGCTTACTATGGTTATTATAAATTATAAGCTTATTCTAGTGCTTGCAGTGCTCTTTTATTGGTAAAATTTGTGTTGCTCTCTTTAGTAGTGAAATTGAACACCATTTCATATGTTTGTTATTGTTTTGTTTGTTTTTCTTATGTTTTCTTTCCTCTTCTCACCTCAGTTTTTTCTGAGTCATATCAGTTTCTTAGAGCTTTATATAGAGTAATATAATTAAACCTTGTTAATACTCTTCCATATAGTTTTGCATGTTTTCCTTTGCTTTTAAATTTTGTTTATAATATTATTTGCCATATGGAAGTGTTAACTTTTTGTGCATATAAATATCTCTAAGGTTTCCTTAAAAGACTCTACCTTTGCATTTCTGCTTAAAGAAGTCTTTCTCACTCCAAGATCCGATACATTTCTTCTAGTTCCCTTATTATGTACGTTTTTACATTGATATGTTAAACCTACCGGTGTATCTGTGTCTGAGAGGGTGCACATGTAAAATGTGAACTAGGGAATTAAAAAAATTCTGTAAGAATTAAATGTCCAATCATTTAGCTATCGCCTCTAAAGTCTATACCGATTATATTCTAAATTTTTCATTATACTTGGGTCTCTTTGAGGGAATTTTGTTATTTTCCATTGATCTTTCTATTTTTGCACTTATTCATTTAAAAATTAGTCAAGCTTTATGGTACATTTCAAAATATGGAAGAGCAAGGAAGCACTACTCGTGAATTTTTTCTTTTAAATCTTTTTTTTTCAATAATCCAGCCACCAGATTTTCCTTCCAGATAGACTTTATATTTATGTCCTTATAAATTAAACATATATAGTATATTGATCTGAGGGAGACTGGCCACATACCTGCTAATAAACTTTGTCATGGTTGCCCTCTCGGTTTAGTCATATTTTGTTTCATGCAATTTGGCTCAAAACATTTCTCTAATAGGTTAGTGTATATTTTTTCTTAAGTTTATTACTGACTATCTGCGTATATAGAATAGTTTCTTATACATAAGTAATCATTGGTTAGAACATATGAAATTGGGAAATTGTGTTATTAGTTAACATGTTTTTCACTTTGTTCTTTCAGAGTTATAATAATCTAAACATAATATTTTTCTCTCCTTTATAGTGGTTTATGCTTTATATTTATTTTCTTTTTAGTTTGGTGAGAACTTCCAGAAATCTACCAAATATTAGAACTTATGGTAAGTGTTTTTGTTTCTGACTTTCATGAATGTTTCCAGTATTTTCCAATTATGCATCATATTGGCCAAGGGTTTGACATAAACATCCATTTTATTTCTTAACTACATCCCTTTTTTGCTTTTCGAAGTTTTCCTATCAGGAAAGAATGAAGAAATTTATTGGATGACTTTCCAGGTTCTATCAAGGTGATCCCTTGATTTCATTCTTCTTTGACTAACTGATATTTCTAATATAATCAATAGAATCTTTAATATTAAAAGAAATTATGTTTCTGTACTGGAACATCTAGTCATGAAAAACTCTTTTGATGTGTTACTGGACTCAATCTGCTGATACTTTATTTAGGTTTTATGTCTGCCTTAATAACTGAGATTGATGTGTGGTCTTTTAAAACCTGTTTGTTTGTTTTTGTCATGGTTGTAGTCTGGGTAATGCCAACTTCATAAAATTAATTATTTAAGAATGTTTTATACTTTCTATGTTCAGGAATGAACAAGCAAAGAGCAAGACATATTAATTTTTTCTTTTGAATCTTTTCTTTCAATAATCTAGCCGCTAGGTTTTTTCTAATTATCACAGTTTTTATATGGGGAAATATTTTAATTATTTGCACTCTTCTATTCTGTGGGATTGTAGCCTCTTTCTTACCTCTGATTGTGTATATGTAGATTTTTTCCTATTTGTCTTAATAAATTCAACTTTTTAGGTTTATTTTATCATTATTTCAAAATATTGGTTCCTAGACGGATTTATTATTTTAAAAAGACAATTTCTCCTATATTATTAATTTCTTATTCCTAATCTTCCTATGTCTATTTTGTTTTCCTCTAATTTATTGAATTGAATTTATTTTCAGGTAACGAAATAATTTTATTTTAGTTTTTCTTGTTTAATAATGAAAGTATTTTGAATTATGAAAAATACTATAAATAATATTCATTCTAACTGTAGATACTTAGCTTTGATTTTTCCTTTCACCTGAGGATTTTATGTGAAAATCAAAAAAAGAAAAATTTGCCATGTTGGTGTCTATGTTTTGTTGTTGTTGCTAATTTGTTATTTTATTGCATTTCGGACAAAGATTATTGTTGGTATTATATCAACTTTCTTTGTATTTCTTTGTTTTGTAGGTTTCTTTGTATCTTATTACAAGATTAGTGTTTATAAATATTCCAAGGCTGTTTTAAAAGAAGGTGATCTCTTAGAAAGCAGAGTTTAATAAAAAGAAATCTATTAAATCATACATTAATTATTCAAATGATTATATTCTTATTTTCTTTTTTTAACCTTTCTTATCATGTCTGTTTCCCTTACGAATTTCTTCCTCTCATTCAGACTTCTCATTTTTATCTCAATTTATATTCTTATCATTTCATTATTCAAATCTTGTTTCATGGAGTCTATATATTATTGAATTCTAGCAGGCTAGGATAATTTATTTCTGTAGAAAATTATCTGGCATCTCACATCCTCCTTCTCTGCCTGTGGAGCACTACACCTCCTTTTCTGGCTCAGATAGGCATTTTTCTATCTTCTCAGATTTGAATGCTAGTACTTCTACTCTCTCCCTGAAGTTACCCTACAATGTGTTGTTCAGATTCTCCTTGAATTTTGATTCTGTTCACTTGGGCTGTGCTAGAATCACCTTCTGAAATTCCATGCCAGAAGGCTGATTTGTAATATCAGGACAAGACTCCATAACCTGAAAGAAGTGAAGAGAGTCAACTCATTGGGCATATCTGGCAGGTCAGAGTCTTTGCTGTGATTTTTTAAGAGAATTCTTTCCATTTTACATCAGACACCTTGCTTGCCTAGTCTGTATAGGCACCTGAGGCTAGAATTATGTGGGTTTAAATACAGCTTCACACTGAGCCCTTTAATAACAAATCCTTTCTATGGAGAATATTCCATCCTGCATGATTCTTTAATTGTTAGGGATGACTTGGCTTGATGGTCTCACTAATCTGACTTTGTTAGACTCTCCCCAAATCTACCACATTTATATATATTTGAACTTCAGTTGTGGGCAGAGCTTTAATTTTTCCCATGGGGAACGTACTCCCTTAACAGGAGGTATAACTATACATCTGTTGTAAATATATATTATATAAATATAAATATTCTGCCATAGAACTAGAACCCCATTCAGGCAACTTCAGTGATGGATCTACTGATGGAGGTTCAATCCGAGATTGGGTGAGTAAATCTTTTTTTGGGATTCTTGGAATATCAGAATGCTAGAACTGCAAGAATGTAAGGCAAAACTCATGGAGCCCGACTCCTCTGCATTTGGAGAAAGCTCTCTGCAGGACAATCCCAGGTGGGCACTTGGCGCCTGGGCCTGTAGGCCGCGCTCGTGCTTACTCATCTCTGCCTGCACGTATGCACTTCAACCAGATGACTTCCAGGATTATTGAGTGTCCGCTGGATTGTTTCCCCACAAAAATGTCAACATTCTTGCACTTGTAACTGTGAAACTTAATGGAATATTCTGCAAATTAGAGGAATTAATGTGTCATGAGGTCAGGTAAGATAGTGCACTTAATAATTATTTTCTTTTTTCTAAGATAGTAATGATTCTTCCTACTTATCCAAATGTAGCCAGATTTTAGGCTATACTTGGCCTTCTGGGCTGCAGTTACCTTTGCCTCGCTTCACTTTCATTATACTATGTGGCAAACTCCAGCCCAACCCTCTAGATTCTTTGTTTTAACAAATTTTTCTTACAATTAAGCTCATTTGAGTTCAGTTTCTGTGACTTGAATATAGAAATACAAGACAAATACACACATTTAGGTAACCTCATGAGTATTGATATGCAGTTACATCACTCTAAACATGAAATAGCAAATGACTGAATAGTTATTTTTCTTCCAAGGATTTTGTACATACAGAAGAAATTCTTAACTCACCAGTATTTGGCAGCTTTCCGATTATGAAGGCATCGCCATTCCCTCAGTAATGCCTGTAGCTGACTGGTGCTCATGGCTAGAAAACTACTCTGCTGCATCTGCTCTCCCTGTGACATCTACTACATAACGTCTATGATTACCAATAATCTGTTTTACTTTTGCTCACAAACATACCAATATTCTTATATTACTAAGTATGAAATAATTAAACATTATGCAAATTATAAAATATAAATGTAAAAATATTTATTGTTTTGATGAAAACTAAATTGGTTACATTGTAACGGTTGGGTAAAGGCAAGTTGAATTTTGTGGGATCAAAACCACTGTGGATGATGGGAAAACTTTTACAAAACTCTAGAAGATTTTGCAATCAGACAAAACTGGGATTTTTTTTTTTATCTGGATTTGGTTATGCAAGAAAGAGGACTAGAACTCAATCAGAGATCAATGCCCACAGAAGTGGACTTGTCCTATTGTCAAAATATTGGTGAAAGAATTTAGATTACATGTTTTAAGTTAAGGTATGTGCCTATTTTTCTTTTTTGTGATTCTCAATTCAAATTTTTTTAAATTAAGTGAATAATTCTTAGCCAAACCGATTTTTGCTGCATTTTCTAAAAACGTTATTAACCTTAGCAGAGTTACATTCAGTTTCTTAGTTTTTTCTCACACATTTTCCTGTGTTCCTTATTCCCTATGGTACCTCTGTTAGACTTTTAATTTACAGCCACCAGAAATGAATGCATTATTCCAGTGGATAAGCATTACCAGTGACCATGAGTCCCTGTGCTTCTGTTCCTGTTGAAGTTAACATGAATAAACAGACTGGCTCTCACCCCACGGAGAGGCGCACAGTGCAGACGTTTCAGAAGAAAGGCAGAGGGGACAGACAGTGTGCGGAGGATCAGGCTATTGGGATTAACATCCTGACCCTGCCATTTCCTTAACTGAGTGACTTTGGTCAATTTACTGTAGTTCTCTGTGCCTCGTTTTTCCTTGGGGTAAAGTGTGGAAAGCTGTATTACTCACTTCATATAGCTGGCATGAATATGAAATGAGTTAATATAGGTAAAGCCTTTCATAATTATTATTATCATTATCATTAGCCAACTGCAAATCTATAAATGTCCCAGAACACTTCTTGAATTCTCAGGTTTTGAGAATGAGACCTAAAACTTACAGTGTACAAATATTTCTTCTTTCATATGTGTAATTAACAATATCCATGCTTTCGATAATATTTTATTTATTTAAAAGTCACAAACGTGTGTGTGTGTGTGTGTTAAATACAGGAACAAATTAATTAGAAATGAGTACTTTTATAGGAGTAAAGCTGCCTAGTAGACTGAAATAACATCTTCAGCGGAAAAAAATAAGCTCAAGGGCTAGGATTATCAAATGTAGCAGCTCAGTGGTTCAATTCATACCTGACAGGCTTCAAAGACTCTCTATGCAAATTGATCTCCCAGCTGCAAGGGTAATTAACAAGGGTTTGTTGCAAGGATCTCTTCTTCCATCCATTCTTCTTGATTATTTTAGTAGCTTAACAATTGTCTGTAACTACTTAATCCACTTAGAGCAGATATAAAATTACCTTACTCTTGCGTATAAAATAAGACTTCTACCCTCTTCAGAATGCATGCTGCCTGCTTGGTATGCTAAGGGTGCCACACCAGGTGGAGGTGAAGGAAAACCGGATGCAAGCAATACAGCTTTTTTCATTCAGATACTTATTTGAACTGATGCCTTTTGATCTTCTGGGTGTCACATACTTATTAGTGGATTCGCTATTAATATTTCTTCTTGGTTCATTAGCAATGAAGTGTGTGTGTATTTTTGTGTTGCAGGGGGTAGGGGGTGAGAGAAAGAGCTTGCGGGCCATCAACAAGGTGGCTAAGCATAACTAGGCTTCTCTCTAGCCAGAGAAAGCCACATAAATTCTTAGCAATGCGGAATATGATTGCATCACTAAGAATCACGTTCGCTGTTTCTCATAGACTCATCAAAGTTCCTTATGAGCTTGCAGGATCTGATTCAAAGAGCATGTTCACACAATGTTGCCCATTCAACACTTGAATAGGGCCATCTCTGTGAAAGGATTTGCAGTAGCTCAGAACTTCAACAGCAACAAAAATAGCTCCGCTGGTTATATGTTTTACAGACCACATTGTTAGTTAAAATCTAATAAAATAAATTATACAAGGTTGATCTTAATGTTGCATCGATTTAGAAATTGAACAATTTAAAAGTCAGTAGCTTACTGCAACAATCCTGAGTCTACCCTCATGTATCACTGATATAGAGTCTCCCGTTGCATGATTCTCCCATGGTTTATTTTTCTTTTTTACTCTTAATGGAGATTTAAATTATTTCCATTATTCCTTATTTCAAATAATACTTTCATGTCTCCTTGTGCATATAGATGAGAGTTTTCTCTAGGATTAAGCTAGCTAGGTTGATGGATGTGTTTTTTCAACTTTACTAGATATTGTCAATTAGTCCCAAAATGGTTGAACATATGTACACTACTAACTGAATGAATTCTTCTTGTTCCATGTGATTACCATGCTCCTTGATATTGTCTGATGTTTCAAATGTTGTCAATATGATTACATAAGAAATAATGTCTTGTCATTTTAATTTGTATTTTCCTGATTACTAAGATGGTTGAGCATCTGTTCAACATTTATTGATTTTGTAGGATTTCTCTTCTGTGAATTGCTCTATGTTTCCTATTTTTAATGAGTTGCTTTCATATTTGTATTAATTTCTTTATTGGATATCAATCTATTTTGATCTGTGGATTGCATTTTCATTTTTTTTTTTAAGATTTTATTTTTTTTCTTTTTCTCCCCAAAGCCCCCCGGTACATAGTTGTATATTCTTCGTTGTGGGTCCTTCTAGTTGTGGCATGCGGGACGCTGCCTCAGCATGGCTTGATGAGCAGTGCCATGTCCACGCCCAGGATTCCAATCAACAAAACACTGGGCTGCCTGCAGTGGAGCCCGCAAACTTAACCACTCAGCCACGGGGCAAGCCCCTGCATTTTCATTTTTTAAGTGTCTTTCGATGCATAGTGATTTTCATTTTTATTGTAGATAAATTTGTCCATCTTTTCCTTTATGATTTTTGTTTTTAGGGAGTTGATTAAAAGGCCTTTCCATACTGTAGCATCATAAACATATTTTCCTTATTATCTTCTAAAAGTTTATTTTCACTTTTTTTCTTTTTTGAGGAAGATTAGCCCTGAGGTAACATCTGCTGACAATCCTCCTCTTTTTGCTGAGGAAGACTGGCCCTGAGCTCACATCCTTGCCCATCTCCCTCCACTTTATGTGTGGGACTCCTGCCACAGCATGTCTTGCCAAGCGGTGCCATATGGGCACCAGGGATCCAAACCAGTGAACCCCGGGCCACCAAAGCAGAACGTGTGAACTTAACGGCTGGGCCACCAGGCTGGCCCCTATTTTCACTTTTTAAAATTTATTTTGTCTAGAATTGACTTTTGTACTTGATATGAGGTATGGCCACAGTTTTACTGTTTTCTCCCACTATGAATAACCATTTTTCCCAGTACCATTTATTGAATATTCATCCTAACCTGCAATGCCATCTCTGTTATAAACCCAGTTTCTTTTCATGTGTGGTCTGTTTCAGTATGCTCTATTTTGTAATATAAATCTCTTTGTTTATGCATGTAACAACCTTACAGTCTTAACTACTATAACTTTAAAATAAGTCTTGAAATCATTTCATAGATTTTCAAAACAGTTAAAATTATGCTTGGCCCATTTTCGCATAAATTTTGGAATTGATTTGTTGGTTTCTAGTCAAAACCTTATTTGGAGTTTGATGGGAATTGCATTGAATGTATAGATTAATTTCGGGAGAAACTGACATTCTTTTTCTTTTTGTTAATTGGGTCTTCTTATCTATGAGCAGAGTTTACTTTCCTACCTACAGATTTTTACGTCTTTCAATAAAGTTTTATACTTTTCTGTTATACTTTGATTAGATTTCTTCTATGTGCCTTTATATTTTTGTGCTATTATAAATGGTATCCTTTAAATATTACATTTTCTAACATGTATTGTGTTGGAGTAGAAATTTACAAATTTATCTTCTATTTACCAATGTTCTTTCTCTCTTATTATTAATTCCTGTTATTTTTCTGTAGCTGTCATGAAGTAATGTCAGTTTTGCTATTTCTTTCCTAATTTCTTATTTATTCATTTATGCTTTTATTTAATCTGGTTCCACCAGCAAGATTCTCACAGACAATTCTGAAAAGTAGTGATGATGTCTATTTTGATCCTGATTTTAAGTACAATTTTCCTGAGAACCCTTCTTCATATGTGGTTTTTAGCAATTGATTTTTGATAAATAGCCTTTATTACATTGTTTTGTTTCTGTTCCTAGTTTCCTAAGATGGTTAATCATGAATAGGTGCTGATTTTTTAAACAAATGATTTCAATATATCTGATGAGATGATAATTTTTCTTCTTTAACCTGCTCGTGTGGTGAATTATGTTGACATTCTTATATACAAAGCATTTTGTATTCATTGAATAAACCTGTCTTAGTCTTGATGCATTTTAAAAATAAATTGATACATTATTTTTACTTAAATTGGTTTAAAATTTTTGATTTTGTGTTCTTGAGTAAGGGAATAAACTATAATTTTCTTCTCTATTACTCTCCATGATTTTTATTTCATGGCTATTGTACTTCCATAAAATGTTTTGGGAAGTATTCCTTATTTTTCTTTACGCTGAGAAAGTTTGTATAAGGATAGAATTACATCTTATCGTAAGCTCTAATAGCGCATTTCTAACATGTTCCCCTCCCCGATACTCTTCATCTTAATGTTTAACTCCTGTGACTTACTGTAATAGAATAGGCAACATAGTTCTGGAAATCATTAACATTTTCCTCACAGAATATTCCCACTGTTCTATTCTTAATTTATTACATAAATCTTCGTTGTTACATATATTATTACCGCTGATACTCTGTTGTTATTGCCACTCTGCTCTCTCCTTTTCATCTTATTCTATCTTAAGATCTCAGCAGTTGGTTGGTCGATTGGTTTATTTATTTATTCACTCATTCATGCATTCATTTATGCATGTGTGCATGTACTGGGTGCGTTACAGACATTTCTGAAAGATTTCCCTTTCCTCAAAATTAATCCTTATTTCAAGTGGTGCTACAATGGCTCTGAGATTTAGGGGATCAACCCAAGGGGAAATTGAGTTTGGTCTTTGGGTTTGAGCTTAATGGGATATATTTATGTGGTTTGCAGCCAGTTTGAGTTCTGCTAAATTGTTGTTAGCCATCCTCGCACATGAGTAGCTTCCAGGTACACTGCCACCAGAGACTGTACCAACCTACTTATCTTTGTGACTCAAAGGGGTAAGTTCGTAGCTCATACCAAAATATGAAAGTATCCTTCAGCAGCTGTCATTGAGGCCTTGTTGGCAGTGAAAGAGAAGCACCATTTAAAACCACAGAGCCAGAAGCTGGTCCTTGGAATTTCTTTCCATCATCAGATAGGTTAAACTGTAAGTGTAATTGTAAATGTAATTGTTTCTCCTGAACACCTAGGAACAAATGAAGTGTGATTTTGTTAGAAGTATACTTGATAAGTATTATACGTATATCATTTTTTATGATTTTTGTGGTCTATTGGAATCACACAGAATAGAATTTATTAATTTCTGTATTTTAGTGCATAAATCTGTAGTGAGATGACAAAGAGTAATATGCTTGTCTCAGAAGAGGGGTGTTTACTGTAGCCATTGCAATGTATTAGATTGTATTTTAGCTTATATGATGTATCTTATTGTGTTGAACTGGATAAAATGGAATGCAAGATTACCACCCACACAGTCATCTGGCGTGAAGAAGAACTATTTCCAGTGACCCAAATCCTACTTATACTTACTAATGAGTCAATATAATAAAAGAAGAATTTGATCATGTATTTCTGTAGATCAATACACACAATGGTAATTTCAAAATGTATTTAAAATAGCTTAAACTCATAAATGGAGAAATCACAACAGACACCTCAGAAATACAAAGGATTATAAGAGAAAACTATGAAAATCTGTATGCCAAAAAAAATGGATAATCTAGAAGAAATGGATAAATTCTTAGAATCATACAACCTTCCATAACTGGATGAAGAAGGAGTGGAGAATTTGAATAGAAAAATCACCAGTAAGGGGGCTGGCCCCGTGGCCGAGTGGTTAAGTTCGCGCGCTTCGCTGCAGGCGGCCCAGTGTTTCGTTGGTTCGAATCCTGGGTGCGGACATGGCACTGCTCATCGGACCACGCTGAGGCAGCGTCCCACATGCCACAACTAGAAGAACCCACAACGAAGAATACACAACTATGTACCGGGGGGCTTTGGGGAGAAAAAAGGAAAAAAATAAAATCTTAAAAAAAAAAAAAAAAGAAAAATCACCAGTAAGGAGGTTGAAACAGTAATAAAAAAATCTCCCCCAAAATAAAAGTCCAGGACCAGATGGCTTCCCTGGTGAATTCTACCAATCATTCAAAGAAGACTTAATACCTATCCTTCTCAAACTGTTACAAAAAATTGAAGAAAAGGGGAGGTTTCCTAACTCATTCTATGAAAGCAGCATTATCCTGAAACCAAAACCAGACAAGGACAACACAAAAAGAAAATTACAGACCAATATCACTGATGAACATCAATGCAAAAATCCTCAACAAAATACTAGCAAATTGAATACAACAGTTCATTAAAAAGATCATACAACATGATCAAGTGGGTTTTATTCCAGGGATGCAGGGATGGTTCAAGATCCGCAAATCAATCAATGTGATACACCACATTAACAAAATGAAGAATAAAAATCACATGATCATTTCAATAGATGCAGAGAAAGCATTTGACAAGATACAACATCCATTTATGATAAAAACTCTAAATAAAATGGATATAGAAGGAAAATATCTCAACATAATAAAGGTCATATATGGCAAACCCACAGCTAATATCATTCTCAATGGAGAAAAACTGAAAGCTATACCTCTAAGAACAGGAACCAGACAAGGATGCCCACTGTCACCACCCTTATTTAACATAGTATTGGAAGTACTGGCCAGAGCAATCAGGCAAGAAAAAGAAATAAAAGGCATCCAAATTGGAAAAGAAGTGAAACTGTCACTATTTGCAGATGACATGATTTTATATATAGAAAGCCCTAAAGAATCCACTAAAAAAATTTTAGACATAATAAGTGAATACAGTCAAGTCACAGGATACAAAATCAACATACAAAAATCAGTTATGTTTTTATACAATAATGGCAAACTAGCAGAAATACAAATTAAGAATACAGTCCCATTTATAATGGCAATAAAAAGAATAAAATACCTAGGAATAAACTTAACCAAAGAGGTAAAAGATCTGTACACTGAAAACTATAAAAGATTGTTGAAAGAAATTGAAGAAGACTCAAAGAAATGGAAAGATATTCCGTGCTCTTGGATTGAAAGAATTAACATACTTAAAATGTCCATAGAAAAATGTCCATACTTCCTAAAGCAATCTACAGACTCAATGCAATCCCTATCAACGTTCCAACATTTTTCACAGAAATAGAACAAACAATTCTAAATTTATATGAAACAACAAAAGACCCCAAATAGCCAAAGGAATCCTGAGGAAAAAGAACAAATCTGGAGGTATCACACTGCCAGATTTCAAAATATATTACAAAGCTATAGTAACCAAAATAGCATGGTACTGGCACAAAAATAGACACACAGATCAATGGAACAGAATTGAGATCCAGAAATAAACTCACGTATCTATGGACAGCTAATTTTTGACAAGGGAGCCAAGAGCGTACAATGGAGAAAGGAGAGTCTCTTCAATAAACGGTGTGGGGAAAACCGGACAGCCACATGTAAGGAATGAAAGTAGACCATTATCTCACACCGTGCACAAAAATCAACTCACAATAGATTAAAGACTGGAATGTAAGACCTAAAACCATGAAATTTCTAGAAGAAAACAGAGGCAGTATGCTGTTTGACATTGGTTTTAGCAGCATATTTTCTTTGTTTTTTAAAGATTGGCACCTGAGCTAACAACTGTTGCCAATCTTCTTTTTTCCTTTTTTTTTTTTTGACTTTCTGCTTTTTCTTCCCAAATCCCGCCAGTACATAGTTGTATATTTTTAGTTGTGGGTCCTTCTAGCTGTGGCATGTGAGACACAGCCTCAGTTGGCCTGCTGAGTGGTGCCATGTCCGTGCCCAGGATCTGACCCGGGAAACCCTGGGCTGCTGCAGCAGAGGGTGCAAACTTAACCACTTGGCCGTGGGCCGGACTCCATGTTTTCAAGTACATGTCTGACCTTGTAAGGGAAACAATAGAAAAAATAAACAAATAGGACTACATCAAACTATAAAGTTTCTGCACAGCAAAGGAAACCATCAACAAAACAAAAAGACAACTTAACAATTGGGAGAAGATATTTGCAAATCATATATCAGATAAGGGGTTAATATCCAGAATATACAAAGAACTCATACAGCTTAACAACAAAAAAACCAAAAACCCAATTAAAAAGAGGGCAAAAGATCTGAAGAGAGATTTCTCCAAAGAAGATATACAGATGGCCAACAGGCATATGAAAAGATGCTCAACATCATTAACTATCAGGGAAACTCAAATCAAAACTACAATGAGTCATCACCTCACTCTGGTCAGAATGGCTATAATCAACAAGACAAGAAACAACAAGTGTTGGAGAGGATGTGGAGAGAAGGGAACCCTCGTACACTGCTGGTGGGAGTGCAAACTGGTGCAGCCACTATGGAAAGCAGTATGGAGTTTCCTCAGAAAATTAAGAATAGATCTACCATAGGATCCAGCTATTCCACTGCTGGGTATTTATCCAAAGAACTTGAAAACACAAATGCATAAAGATACATGCACCCTTATGTTCACTGCAGCATTATTCACAATAGCCAAGACTTGGAAGCAACCTAGGTGCCCATAAAGGGATGAATGGATAAAGAAGATGTGGTATATAGACACAATGGAATACTACTCATCCATAAGAAATGACAAAATTTGGCCATTTGTGACAAGATGGATGGACCTTGAGGGTAGTATGCTGAGTGAAATAAATCAGAGGAAGTCAAATACCATATGATCTCACTCATAATTAGAAAACAAAAACAACAAACAATCACATAGAAACAGGGATTGGATCGGTGGTTACCAGAGGGGAAAGCGGGAGGGAGGATTAATGTCACCTTCTGAATTTTCATTTTGATATCTATTTTCATATTTTTAAATTATTTTAGAATTTTCCCTTTTGCAAAAAACCCAAATATACAGCAAGTTTCAAGTGGAGCACAAAGAACTTATTTTTCTTGAATCATTTGAGTTGATGACATTGTGCTGCATTATTCTCAAAAAATTGAGTGTATTTTCATTACATAAGATATTTTCCTTCATAATCACTATGCAATGATCAAAATCAAGAAATTAACATCTCTGCATTATTCCCATTGAATCTTCAAACTTCGCTCCATTTGGCCTGTTGTCCCAGTAATGACCTTTACAACAAAAAGAAGCAATTCAAGATCACCCTTCATTTATTTGTCTTGTGTCCTTCAGTCTCCTTCAGACTGGATCAGTTGCATATCTTTTTCTTAAAATTTATTTAAAAACAATTTTTACTTTCAGGATCTTAACACTTTTGAAAATTATAGGCCATTCATTTTGTAGAATGTCCCTCAATTTGGTTAGTCCAAATTTTTTGTAATTAGATTATGGTTAAGAGTTCTTGGCAGTAATGTCACAGTAGTGATTTTATTCTCATTGGATCCTATCATGTGGACCCGACTGTCATTAGTGATGATTTTAATGTTGATCACCTATGTTGGTTTTGCCAGGTTCTTTCACTGGAAAGTTGATCTTTTCTCTTTATAATTAGTATGTTTCCAGGAGGTAATTTAAGATCCATTCCTAATCAATATTTCAATTTATTAATTTGTTTATTTATACCTATATGGACTCATGATTTCTTATTTTATGCAATTGGTTATATTCTTCTATTATTATTATTTATTTTCATGCTTAAATTGTCCAATTTTGGCCAGTGAGAGCCTCTTTTCACTGACTTCTTTGTACCTTTTCTGAGTTGCCATTGTACTTTGAGCCTGTGTTTAGTTTCTTGCTCAATAAGATATTCCAGGCTCATTTTTCATTTTTCCTTGACCCAGCCCTGGACCAGCCACTTCTTTATGGAGCCCTGATTCCCTATAGTGGAGAAAGGTGTGTAGAGACCCAAGATTCTGCACTAGGTGTGCTCATTGCTGTGGGAATGTGCCCACCTCTCCTTGTGCACGGTCACTCAACTTGGCTCAGCTCTGTCTAGTGATTTTAGACTAAATTATTCAGGAAAGGCAGGTAAGAAGATAAGAAGCCGATGAGGAGGAGCTATCAGTTTGGATTCTTTTTCTTAAAGAGGTTCTCCACAATCATATAATTTCCAAGACTCCCCCAATCCATCCCTGCTAGTGTGCTAGATAAATTGTTACGATTGCTACATCTTGTCTGTTTCTCCTCACCAGCATGTAACGTCCAAGAGAGCAAGGATTGTTGTCTTTTTTTGTTCACTGATTTTTTCCAAATTCTTAGAAAACTTCCTCATACATAACAAATATTCAAAAATTATTTATTGAACATATGAATAAATGGATTTTTACTTGAACTTTATTTCTTCAAAATCTATCCTGTAAGTTCAATGTTTTAATCATGAGTTCTTTCTCTTTGTATTTAAGCTACATGTTTGGAGATATTTCCTATATTTAGTATTCCAGGTCATTACTTCCATAAGAATTAGTGGTATATATAAATATAAACTATATTTAGTTGGGAAATCATATTTCACTCCAGAATTTGTGTATGTGCGTTTCTGTGTGCTGCACTATAAATTAAGGCAATGTTGCTATCATTTTTTATTTTTGGTGTTTTTTAAATTGCCATAAAACTCAAAGACTACTGTTATTCCACAAAGTGGAACATTAGTCCACAAAAAGTGCTCTTTTACAAGTTAGTGAAAAAGACACTTCCTCCAGGTTGCTCAGTTTCATGGGTGCATGACTTGCCTAGCCAACACGGTTTTTCTGTTACTTAAAAATGTGCCCCTGTCTTGTATGTGTGGCCCTAAGAGGTGCATGGTTTAGCAAACACCTTGGAACTGGCTCTGAGGGCCTATGCTTTACTGGTTAGGTGTCTTGTGTAGTAAGCAGCCCGAATAACTTTGCACACTGGTCCCAGCGATCAATTCCAGCAACTCTAATGTACCAAGAATGGGCTTTGTTTCTTCTAACCTACTTTCCTATTGATAGTTGCTGTGCCTCCTTAGGTGGGTTGTTATTTTTTCTGTCTGTTCTTTGGGAAGCAGGTCTACTTGATTATGTTCCACAAGTGGCTTAATTCTGAGAATGTCGAAAGGCACAGCAGTCTCTACTCATGTAGGCTGCAGGTACCGCTGTAAGCAGAATGCCAGCTCTCCTGAGAGCCACTAGGAAGTATTCTCCCTGCCTGCAGGTGTTCTTGCACCCTTTCAGCTGTACTCACTGTGTCTCATCCCATCTCACTGGGTCCAGGGATATTTGTTCATGTTGACTTTCTCTGCTAGTTACCCACTCATCTCTCAGAATCAAGCCCTTTCAATTATTTACTAGATTCTGATTCTTACCTTGGCGCTTTCTCCTGCTGGTCTCCTGGGTATTTCCCAACCTATGAGAGAGAAAGCCCTACCTAAGTTATCTCTGCTGAGGCTCCTGTACTGCCCAAATTCTCACTGACATCCGGCAGTCCTTCTACCCTGGTAGGCATTTAGCTAAAGAGTAGTATACATATTGGAAATGAGAATGGAGAAATAGAGTATTGGGTAGGAAAATGCTGGAAAACAATCCCAAATGCAAGGTCTTAGAAGGGTAGCACAATAAGTGTATTTCTCACTCATATGAAACTTCTCTGTGGTCAACAGGGACTGTGGGAAGCCTTGTTCTATGCAGTCATTTAGAGATTCTTCCTTCTTGTGACAACCACAAAATATGGAAGATAAAATGAATAGATGATTGTAAGGGATTTTTAGGCCAATCTGGAAGTCACATGCGTGATATTGATCTATATTCCATTGGCCACAAATTACACATATGTCTTCAGCTTAGCTCCACGTGAGCTGGGGCATGTAGTCCTCCTGTCAACCCAGCAATAAAATTACTCAGATTTAGTGAATGCATGGCATTCTGTCTGCCAAAGGTAATAAGTCACATTCAGCATGCAATCTTCTTGGAATCATCTCCTTTTATTTTGCCTCATGAAAGGTTTTAATAATGGAATAGAAAATAATTCGGAGTGTATTAGATATGCGATGGGTAGATTGGCAAATACTGCAGTAGTAGATATGTGAAATGATGAAGCCTGAACTAGAGAAGTGATGGTATGAATCAAGTTGAGGAGAAGATGAGGTAAGTTATTACACAGGTTCAGAGAAGAGTTGGAAGCTTATTGAACCCAGGGACCAAGTAAGAGAGAGAAGGCCCATTTAAGACTAAAGTTTACTGGTGGGTGGAATGATGGTACCATAAACTGAAATGAAGATCACTAGAGGAAGAGAAGATTTCAAATGGAAAGTAATGAACCCCATTTTGGATATACAATTTTCCCTTGGTGTCCTTGGGGGATTGATTACACAATCCTCGTGGGTACCAAAATCCAGTGGATGCTCAACTCTCTTATGTAAAATGGCATAATATTTGTATATAACCTACACACATCCTCCTGTATACTTTAAATCATCCCTAAATTACCTGTAATACCTACTATTATGTAAATAGTTGTTACACTGTATGTTTAGGAAATAATGACAAGGAAAAAAGGTCTGTATATGCTTAGTACAGACACAACCATTGAAGGCCTTTCCATCTGTGGCTGGTTGAATCTGCAGATGCAGAACCTATGGATATGGAGGGCTGACTGTAGCAGACTTGAATTTCCAGAAGGAGTACAGAGGGTGGTGTCCAGCAGGTACATAGAAATGTTGGGGGCCGGCCCCATGGCTGAGTGGTTAAGTTTGCATGCTCTGCTACAGCGGCCCAGCGTTTTGCCAGTTCAGATCCTGGGCCCAGACATGGCACCGCTCATCAGGCCATGCTGAGGTGGGGTCCCACATAGCACAACCAGAAGGACCTACAACTAGAATATACAACTATGTACTGGGGGACTTTGGAGAGAAGAAGAAGAAGGAAAAAGGAGATTGGCAACAGATGTTAGGTGCCGATCTTAAAAAAAGAAGAAGAAGAAATGTGGTATTGGAATTTAGAAGAGTCAGGGCTCGAAATTTAATTGGTTGTTTGCATAAGCATGAGACCTTAATTCATGCAATTGTTAAGGGAGGTACTGCTTCAGAAGGCAGGCGGAAAGTAGTAAGTTTATAAAGGCATCTGTGGAGAAGGAGAATTAGTGAGAAAAGAAAGCATTTCTTTCTTTATGATGAACAAGAGGGGTCTCTACAAGCCATGGCAGTGAAGAAAGAGGTAAAGAAACATAAGACGTTAACTCCCTTGGTGTGGCGGTGATTTGTTCAAGATTAGGAAAAATAAATAAATCTTCAATCTTGATTGGATTAGTGTTTTTACTTCTTTTCTGCTGAAAGGGTCTTTGTTATCTTATTTTCTTCAACGGTTTTATAAGATTTTCAGAAAAATTTGTATTACTCAGTTGGGAAAGGATCTTTATTTTATTATGAAATTATTTTCAACTTATCCCCTATAAAAGGACCACTAGATTTATTAGATACAATGATTTGTTCTTGGTTTCACGTACCTGATTATCTTATACTAGGTGAATGGCAACACGTGAAGAGCAGGCTGTTTAAGAAAAAGGACTTGCAAAACTGGAAGATGAAAGGTACTTGATCATATAGAAATCTTACATTGTAGGCTACAGTTAGGCACAAGATAAATGATAATATGCTATTGCAAAATTGGTATAGTAGTTACACACTGTTGGGATTGTAATATACATTCATTCAAGAAGACTTTCTTGAAAATTTGTTTTATTTTGAGCATTTTTCTAGAACCTGAAGATATGTGGGCAGATAAAATACAGACTCTGGTTCATGCAAGGAGCTCTAATTCATCAGGGGAATCAGTCCGTCTATGAATAATTATAGCAGTATACTAAAGGCTCGTAGAAATGTGTCAGAATGCTAGAGGGACTTAGGACTAATTCATCCTCTCAACATATTGAGGTTATTTAGTTTGGAGGAAATGTATACAGGTACCCCTGGGTTTTATCTTCTCGTTACTGCTGCTGAGAACCAAGAAAGGTTTTTTCCCGTGATATCATCAGAAGTTTAATGTTTATTGTTTATATACAAATATCAGACCACACTTGAGGGTGACATATAAGGATGTGGTTAAAGATTTTGACCAATGAGGATAGTGAGTCAGTCAAGAAGAGGAAGAACCACAAATCATAGCAAGCTTTGGAAAATTTTGCGATCATCCAAAGCACACTCAGCATGAAAGCCTTAGAGTAGCATTTCTCCCACCCACACACATATAAAAACCTGTCTCAATCACAATATTTCCAATGCAAAATACTATATGTTAACATAGTTTGGCTTATTGAGAATATTTTGGAAGATGTTCCTATTTTGAAGGATTTTTTAAATTTATTTAAAGATATTTAAAGAAATAGCTTCTCCAGTTTCCTATGATTCTTAGGAATAAAATATATTATGGAAATAAATTATTTCTAAATTTGGGTTCCCTGAGTGGGGATAACAAAAAGAAGTCACCAATCTTTGTCATAATTTTTCAAATGATAGCTTCTTTCTAGCCTACCAGTTTGTCGAACTACCTCAACTGAAAGAAAAGGTCGATGCCACACACTTTTCTGCATTCTGGACCAAGTGTCTAAGATGAATTGGCATAGGAAAGTTTGGAAATAGGGAAGGAATAGCAAATTCTAGTTCGTATTTGTGCATGTGTATCTTTCAGATCATGTAACGTATAAAGAAAAATACAGATACCTTCTTTTATAAAATCAATTTTAACTCAACTCCAAAGTAACACTTATGTAGGGCCTGGTATTCAGTTTCATCAAAATTTAAAAACTCCTTTTGATTAATTAATTAATTCAACAAGTGTTGAATTAAGCATTCTTACTGTACTTAGAACTAGAAATAAAACAAAGACTCAGATAGACATTATCTGACCATGGATTTTAAAGTTAGCAGGTAATACAAACAATTAAAAATGAAATTGAAATGAACGTAATAAGTGCCTTCACGGAAGATGACCAGGTGCCATGGGAGCACATAGCGGGAGCACAAATCTGATTTGTGATGTGAGCATTTTGTAGTCGGGGGAGGGGGTGTGCACGCATGCAGATGCACATCACGACTTTTCCCAAGAGGAATGATGTTTATACTGGTATTTTGAAAACGAATAGGAAATAGAATAAACAGAACATAGGCTTGTTCACCCATGGTGTGAGTGGGAGAATGAAACAAAAAAAGAACAAGGGCTTTGAAAACAATCATCGCTTGTGCATCCTCAGGTAAGTAATTGAAGTTTCAGATTGTGTATCATTTAAATATTTTTTAGCTTGAAATTCAATGACTTTGTTGAATTAGTCTTGAGTGGTTAAATTTTTTTTTCTGTTTTGCAAATTTTGTGACTCCAGATTAACCATACACTTCACAGCTAAAATGTAGCCACTTTAATTCTGAAGACTGTCCAACATCAAGAAAAAATCTGTATCAAGGGGCAAGTTGAGAATTTTTTTTGAACGTAAAGCTAGAAATTCAATAAAGTGAGAGTTTTGACTTCCAAAAGACATGTTGGCTGAAAAAATGTACTTCTGCAGTTCAGATTTCTTTTATGCAGTGGAATAAACAGAGGACATGAATTCTAGGATGATAGATGAAATGCAGTTTCTTTCAAGGTCTGAGGTGGAGAAGAGTTCAGCAGGAGTGCAAGCAATGGTGATATAGTCATGAATTCTGAGCACTGAAGTAAACCAACTAGTGGGGGATTTTATTTCTATCACATTACGAGAAGCATATCTAGGAGGAGACGAGGAAAAATATTAGAATTTATACTTTCATTCAATGTTTGTTCCACAAATGTTTACTGAGTGTTTTCTGTTTGACAGATATCATGCTAGGCACTTAAGGAGTTCAGGGTCTAATGGGACTGGCAGACATGAAAAGCCAATTACTTCATCAATAATAGCAATGGCTAATGCTAAGCAAGTGCTTACTGGGTGCAAGATCTTGTGCTAAGAGTTCTACATGGCTTCTCTGATTAAGTTCTCACAACAGCATTGGAGATGAGGACTATTATTAACTTAATTTTATAGAAAAGTAAACTGAGACCACAGAAATGTGATCCGTATTGTACCTCAGATCACTCAAACAGTACAGGAATTGCTATCAGAGAAGTAAATGCAAAGCTTTTCTGTCTCCTGTGAATATTTAATATACGTATTTTATTTTTGAATATGTATAGCTATACAAAGACAGTACAGAGTTCCCACATATCCCTCACCGAGTCTTAGGGATAAGATTCCCCTGATAGTACTATCTTATATTTCTGAGATATATTTGTCTAAACTAAGAGATGCACATTGCTATTAACTAAACTCCAGACTTTATTCAGATTTTACCAGTTTCCCCCATTTTTTCTGTTCAGGATCCAATTCAGGATATCATATTATTTCAGGGTGTTTTAATTCTAAGGACAGAGCATGAAGAAGGTCACTAGGTTAATGTGGGAGGGGCCGGATGATGTGGGGAAGGGATAGAGGAAGACTTCCAAAGAGGAGGTGATACTTGAACTTGGCCTTGAAAGCTTGGGTAGAATTATCTCAGCAAAAAGCAAGGGAAAAGCATTAAAGACAAAACAAAAACACATAAAAGTATGCTACAATTGGGTGAATTGCAAGTAGTTTAAAATGATTGGAGCAGATGATGTATTTAGAAAACTGACAGGAGGTGAGACTAGGGAATTAGGCCAGAGTGGAAAGTTAAAAGCCTTGATGACCGTGTTTAAGTGTTATCACTTTATGCTATAGGATTTCAAAGCCATGGAAGGTTGTGGGAAGAGGAGTAACAGTCAGGTTATCATGCTTAAAACCTAAGTCTTGGGCCAGCCAGGTGGCACAGTGGTTAAGTTCACACCTTCTACTTCCGTGGCCCAGGGGTCGCCAGCGTGGATCCCAGGTGCAGACCTATGCACCACTTATCAAGCCGTGCTGTATCAGGCATCCTACATATAAAGTAGAGGAAGATGGGCACAGATGTTAGCTCAGGGCCAATCTTACTCAGCAAAAACGAGGAGGATGGGCAGATGTTAGCTCAGGGCTAATCTTCCTCAAAAAAAAACCCTGAGTCTTGTAGTATTATGGAAGGATAAAAGATGGATTGTCCAAGAGAGATTATTTAGGATCTATTGTCATAGTCTGGGTGAGAAATAAGGAAAATGATAAATGACTAAACAAAGTCTATGCCTGTAGATATGGAGAAGAAAAGTCATAATTGAAACATGTAAATGAATTTAAGTTAACATCACTTGAGAGAGATTAGGCTTCAAGTTTGCTCTTTTGGTTGTTAGACAAATGGTTGTACTATCCATTGAGATGGGAAATGAAGAAAGACAAATAGAAATGGGAATAAAATTATGAGTTCAGTTTTTGACATCTCTTTTCTAAAGACTCTATGGTACCACCAATAGAAGAAGACCAACATGTAATTGAAAATAAGTTTATGGGGATTGTATCTGAGATGATGATACAGATTGGGAATTCTTTGCATCATATTCATGGTGTTAAACCCAGGCTCAGTGAGAATGTATAAGGTGACAGTAACCAAGAATCTAGGACTAAAGGGAAAAACAACCAAGAATTAGCTGATGGAGAGCGAGGAGGAAAGTTGTAGTGAATGCTGACAGAGAAGACAGGAGAAGAGAATCTCCAAAGAGAAATGCAGTCAACTTTGCCAAATGCTTCACAGTTGTTGAAAAAAATAAGGAATGAAAGTTCAACACTTCCAGCTTCAGCTCCAACCCGTAAAGATCTTGGAGTCATCATTCCTGTCCTTACAATAAGAAAAAAGCTGAACAAACTGAAAATCAATGACTTTTCTTGGACCCATTAGAGGACTGAGGTTATAGGACTAATTGCCACTCCCAAGTCTGGAGTGTCAGGTGAACACTGAAAGTGAAAGCTGACATCTGTTACCTGGAGCAGGACCTACTGTGGTCTTAAACTGGTAGGAAGACGTAAATGGTAATTTTGAGGAATTGGGGAGGCTGAGTGTGGACTGCCTGAGAGCAAGAATGTAGGATTCCCTGAGAACCCTCATGTGTTTTACCTCCAGAACATCAGCAGGTCCTCAAGGTAAAGAGCCAAGGAAGATCTCTTCTTTGCTCTGGCAGGGGGAGGGGAAAGGTAACCATTGTGAAATAAGCCCAGAGCATTCTTCATGACAGACGCCTGCTCCAGGGGGAAATACTTTACAGAGCCTTATCCCACCCAAGCAAGGGGCATTTCCTGGGCTCCCTCCCTCTCTAGACCCTTCGTTTCACATAAGGGTGAAAAAGCTATAAACACCTATGAAGGTAGCAGTGCAGGCACACAGGCCACTGCAAGACTGATATTTAATCATAAGATCATGGAAAGTTTCCCCTCCTCACAACAAGTAGCAGTGAATAGCAGTGGATTATAGCTAAAGGAGCTGCAAGAAATAGACCCTGTCTGTGGAACAGCACAAAGAGGAGCCCCACTGTCACAAGGGAGACAAAACGAGGACACTAGGATCAAACACAACACAACTCCTAGCCATATTAGCATAGAACCTTACACTACAGACCATTTAAGTTCTTATTGACCAGTGTATAAGGTCCATGTTCAGATTTCAACACAAATTATAAGGTGACCTAGAAGGCAGTAAACAAAACCAAACCAAATGAAGGAATAACAATCCCCCCAATGTGACGTGACAAAACAAGATGAGTACGAGATTAAGACAGATTTTAGAATTATCAGACAGGGATTCAAAACAGCTGTGAGTAATATGTTAAGGACTCTAATAGAAAAAGTAGACAGCATGAGAGAACTGATGGGTAATATCAGCAAAGAGATGAAAATACTAAGAAAGAATCAAAAACAATGTTAAAAATAAAAAACTACAACAGAAATGGAGTGCCTTTGATGCGCTCATCAGTAGATTAGATAAAACAAGGTAAAAATCTGTGTGCTTGAAAATTTGTCTTTAGAAACTTCCCCAAATACAATTCAAACAGAAAACAACAATGACAAGAAAAACAGAAAAGAATATCCAAAATGTGGGGCAATTTCAAAAGTTGTAACATATGCATAATTGAAATACCAGAATGAGAAGAAAGAGAGAAAGGAGCAGAAGAAATATTTGATATAATAACGGCGAGAATTTTCCAGGAAGGAAAATAAATGATATGACCAGAAACTTTTATTATATAACGAAAGGAAGAATGTTGGAGAAAGAATAAATGAAGGTCAAATATTTTATTTTTCTTATTCTTAATTTGTCCAATAACTGTTAAAAGTAATAAGCGTAACAATGTATTGGGTGATTTTAGCATACGGATACATAAAATGCATGACAGCAATGTCATAAGGAACAGGAGTAAGTATCCTGTAACAGAATATTCCCCATTCCTACTACCGTCCTTTCTTCCCTTGTGACAGGTCATGATTAGAGCCCTCATGAATGGGATTAGTGCCCTTATAAAAGAGACCTCAGAGAACTCCCTCGTCCCTTCTGCCATGTGGGGTTACAGTAAGAAGAAAGCCATCAAGTAGGAAGCGGGCTCTCACCAGACTCTGAGTCTGACGGCAACTTGGTCTTGGACTTCCAGCCTCCAGCACTGTGAGAAATAAATTTCTGTTGTTTATAAGCCACCTAGTCTATGTTATTTTGTTATACCATACCCAACGGACTTAGACAAACAATACCAACAGTCCATATTGTTATCCCAAATATATAGATGGGAATCTGCAGTCAGAGAGCCTTGATAACTTGGTGAAAATCACCAAGTTGACAGCCAGTCAACAGCCAGTTGACAATGTCAAATCTTAAGCTCAGGACTGTTCAAGTTTTGTGCTCCTTTCTCTGTATGGCCCAGCCACCCACGCCATTGCTTTTGGGCTGAGCTGATGGCACGTACTTAGAAGGACTCGATTTTTAGCACTTGTGCTGTTTTTGACTATGATATGTAAAATATACTTGAGTGTGAATATGACATATAAAAGTGAACATTCTCATTGTTTGTCCACTTTAAGTTTTCATTTGTATATTTTGATGAGAAACTTGAACATATCTTCATGTCTTCTCAAAGCTCAAACAATTGACTGATTCAGTCAGATCAGTCCTAGTAAAACAGAAAATGAACCATTAGAGTGAAAACAGTCTCTCCATTGAAATGTCCTTTCTTTGTTTAGGTCAATGCCATGGCTATGAATTTTGGTTATAAACGTGTCTCTTTCCTCTGACCTTCCTAGGTCTGGCTCCTCCCTAAGTAGCTTGTCCAGTTTAGGCTCTTCCCCAACATGCTTGCCCTTGTCATTCCTTGCTCACTGTCTGTCTGCACCATTCTCAGCCCCAAAGAAACTGGCCATGATGTGGCTTTCTCACCGTGGAATGCTAAACTTGGCTCTCTGGCTCTGAGGCTGCTTTCCGTGCTCACAAGAAAACCCACTTTCAGACACCATCCCAAGAGTGGCTGTTGTACCTTCACACGCTGCAGCACTCACTCCAGGACGTTTAGCTCTTCTTTTGTCTGTTTACGTGTAGTGACCTGAAGAGCCTCTGGGAACAGTAAGGGCAAGGTCAGCGCGCAGTGGGCACGTCAGCCAGGGCTTCCTTGAGAACATGGCTCTCTCTCATTGTCTCATCCTCAGTTACTTCAGTGATCATCTGCAGGCGCTCTAATTCCTCCTCCAAGGAGGACTGTTTCACCTCTGTTCTTAATAAAAGTTTAAGAGCAGAGAGCACTTTGGTGGGAGCGCACTTGAGCGAGATTGTTTTTCACCTAATATGCTAGCATATTATGCACTTGAGTAATCTAGGGGCTGTTGAAAGTAAAATAGACAAGGTCTATTTACAGAACTGAGCAAACTGCATGTTATGATGCTCTTCTTGGAACTTCCACACTGACCAGAATAGCTCTCATCAGCAAGGCATGCCTCTAAGCAGCTATAAACTTACTGCTAATAGCAGTCATTTCAAGTACTGTTCGTTATTAAAACAAATACCTAGAAATTTCTCTATTAACACAAAAATCAATCCAATTTTAAGCCCACTATTTAGAGCAAACCTAATACCCTCACTCCTGCAAGCAACATGCTATCAGTAGGCTCTCTTTGTATTTGAGGATCTGTAACAAGCCAGGTCCTCCAGGAACATGCATGGAGTCAAGAACTGGATAAACGCATTTCCTCAGTTTTTATAATTACTTTGAAAGAGGCAGATTGACAACACTTTGGGGGAAGGTGGAAATGCTGGTCTCAGTACCCCTGCTTGGCTTCTCTTCTATCTAATCAGTGAATATTTGGGGACACTTATTCTGTTACAGGCATTAAAGTTATGGAGATGATGACTCTCAAGAAACTTAACATATCGTAGTTTGAAGAAAGTAGGCAGAGTGTGTATACATAAATGCACTGCATCATGGCAGGGGCAACTGCATAGCTGTCAACTCTGGGAGCATTGATGGATTTAGCTGAAGAGGAAACGCTTGAGAAAGAGGATTTCTAGGTTTATTTGGATTAATGTGGGTACCAATGTAACAATGTAAGTAATTGCATATACAACATTTGAAAGGTAGCATAACGTAATTTAAAGACAATTTCATCTCTGCCATTTGTTAGCTGTGTAATCATTTCTGCATTTAATCGCTGGCTGACTGCACGCCTTGGTGTTCTCATTTTAAACGTGGAGATGTGAATACTACAATGATGTATGGAAATATGGAGCACAGCACCTGAAAAGAGTAGGTTCTCATTAACTTCTGCTCCTTTCCTTTGCTTTTTCTCCTTCTGCTTTTCTATTCCTTCCTTCTTCACCCCAGATACCTTCATCTAGACTGTTATGCCTTTTCGCTGCCCTGCAATCTTACCACTTAATGTCTTCCTTGCACGTGCAAGTCATTTCTTCTGCCAGGAATGCCCTCCCTTTCCTTATCTTGCCTGGCAGGTCAGAATTCTGTTCTTTCTTTACAGTGTACCATAAATCTTTCTTCCTCATGCAGGCCCATCCTGGTCTCTCCCTCTGAGCACTTTCCTCCTGAATTCCCATTGCATTTTGCATATCTTTCTTGATTCTTGCTCACATTATATTGTACATTGTAGATGCCTCTATGTATATCTTATTCCTTTTAAGAACCGTAAGAGTGGGGTTAAATTGCCTGATAAATCTGTAAATCCAGTGCTTAGCACAGTGTCATAAATATGTAAAAGTTATACCATAATTATTTTTAAACTAGTATAGGTTCTTCCATTAATTAAATAAAACTTTAGGTGTCCTTGGATTTGAAACATTTCTAAATGAAAGTTACCTAACTGAGTAGTACCAAACTCAGAAAACTGAAAGACTAAGTGTGCATTGAATTACTACAGGACCAATTGGTTGACTCCATGTGTTCTTTACTAAACAGAATGGTCAAAAGTACTTTATTTAGAACTACTTTCTAATTAGACAAAGAACTCTTTCTACCGTCCCCTGAAGTTTGACTTGGGCTCAGGAGAATTCTCCTAAACTGAAAAAAACAAAGAACTATACCATGCAATTGGACACTGCATAGCTATTCAAAGCCACATTTAAAAAAATAATTAATGAAGAAATGCTCATATGGAATATTGAGTGAAAATTGTGAGATGCCAAATGATATATGATTTAAATTTAATATCAGACAAAAGTAAAATGTACAGAAATGTAACTAAATGCTTTAAGTGACTTTGACTAAAATAAAATGATGATTTTTACTTTCTTTTATTTTTCTGTATTTTTATTATTTTTTTCAATAAATATCCATTACTTTTATAATCAGGAAAACAATGAAAATGTATTTTGAATAGAGCAGTGGTTCTCAATCAGGGGTGACTTTGTCCTCTAAAAGACATTGAGCAATTTCTGGAGACATTTTTGTCACAACTGGGGGGGGGGAGGGTAGAGGCCAGTAATATTGTTAAGCCTCTTACAATGCACAGGGCAGCCCCCCACAACGTGGAATTATCCATCCCAAAATGTCAATAGTGCTGAAGTTGAGAAACCCTCTAATAGAAGGAAAGCAACCAAAATATCCTGAATGAGGAATTGACTTACCAAACCTTGGTACATCCATCAATATGGTGGACTATTGTGAATGTCTTCAAACTTGCACTGCCAAAATATTTATTGAGACGGCAGTCTCATTAGTGCTTTCTCATCCTGAGCAGTCTCTGTTTCCTTAAAGAAAGGCTCTTTGGTATGTTCTAAAATATATTATCCTTTGTGACGTACGTGTTCTTCTTATGTTCCTAACAAGGAGGAGAGTTCGTTGGGAGTAAGATCAGTTCTTTGGGATTATTTACCACTTCCCTCAACATACTTTACACACTGTTAGTTCAAGTAGGGAACTCTGTAGTTCTTATGGCTAATCATTTATATCTAGCCCCGTGAATCTAAGTACTCTTTCACTTGTACATGACTGAACTCCAACTCAAAAGATAGATACATACATACATACATATATATATACTACAGTAATTTAAAGGCCAAGTGGAAAAGTTGCAGGATTGAGTTAGCTCCTGGAATCTTAGAAACTCAGAGTGTAACAAAAGCAGTTTCTCCCTGTGTGCTTGTTTAATTCTTTCAGGCTTCCTCACATAATGAGGATATGACTTTTGTCAGCTCTGGGGTCACATTTTATATACCCATGATGATGGAGGAAGGAAAGATTCTTTCACGACTACTTAATATTTCAGCAGAAAGATCCTAGAGAAAGTCATTGGCTCACCTGCATTATGTACCTACCTTTGAGCCAAACCATGGACAGTGGTATGGGTAATTATAAATGGTCTAACTAATGCCAATGTTTGTGATATGGTCTTTCATGAGAGGAAAGAAGATAAGTGGTGCTGGATGGTCAAAGAAAATGGTCAGCATGAAACTGTATTTGGTGACATTTGATTAGCATAATAATAGCTCCATGCGCTGCAGTAGCAGTATTCAATGCCCACATGATAGATATTCCCTCATACGTTTGAAGATGATATTTGGCTTCTTAAAGGAAACTTTTTGCTTCCCTGTTATCTATTAGTGTTTGGGAAAAAATTTAACTTTAATATCTTCTTGTTTTATTTCCTCATAGATGGAACACCAATAAGGCATCAAACAATATTTCAAGATTCTTTGTTCATTGAATATTATGTAAGATTATCAGTATAAAATAAATGTGAATACGAATACTCAGTTATACTGCCCAATTATGTACTGAAGTGGTTTGTCTGTCCCTTAGCAGTTCAGGAGATTATGTGAATGTGCTGTACAGCTCTAAATCAATTCAAGGATTTCCCTTGGAGGAAGAGGCCATATTTATCTTTGGCAAACCCAGACCATACCAAGATCGGCATGCTGTTTCCTGAGATGTTTCACTGATGTTACTACAAGTTTTGCTTAAAGGAGAATGGCAACCTGGCTAATCAACCACGATGCTTTGAAATAATATTCTAATATTGAAGCAATACTCCAGCAATGCAGCTCTGATTGGTAGAGCTCAAGGATAGTAATGATGACAAGAAAACTAAATAACTCTGTGCTGAAATGACAGGGACCGTACTTTAGGTGGAGAGAAATCCTGTTATTCTGGAGAAAGAGAGGCTAAGATATGAGAGTAGGAATCAGGCTAATTTGGAGGAAACCAGAAGTAGGGCTGATGAGTAGAGAAAGATTCTGCTTGAGGAAGGGCCTCAGGTAGCGTATATCCACTCTGTCACTCCAGTTTCTAATCCCAGCACACCCAGAACTGAAGTCCCCAGAGTCACTTGAGTGACACCTCAGGAGTTTCTCCAGACCTCCACCAGGTGCTTTCGTCTGCCTAACTGGCTCCATAATTCTGTTTTCTTTCTTCTTTTTAATTTCGTCATAGCTTTATTTATATATAATTCCTACACCACACTGTTCACTCATTTAAAGTATATGAATCAGTGATTTTAGGTATATTCACATAGGTGTGCAAGCTTACCATAATGAAATTTCAGAATATTTTCATCACCCTACAAGGAAAATCTACATCCATTAGAATTCACTCCCTATTCCTCTCCACACACTCAGTCCCAGGTAAACACTAGCATCGTTACTGTCTCTATAGATTGGCCTATTCTGGACATTTAGAATAAGTGGAATCATATAATATGCGTTCTTCGTGATGGAGTTCTTTCACTTAGTATAATGTTTTCAAGGTTCAACCATGTTGTCGTATGTATCATTGCTACTTTCCTTTTTATGGCCAAATAGTGTTCCATTGTGTTTATATGTTCCATTTTATTTAACTGTTTGCCACTTTTTGGATGTTTGAGTTGCTTCTTCTTTTGGCTATTATGAATAATACTGTTATGAACATTCGTGTATGAGTTTTTGTGTGGATATATCTTTTCATTTCTTTTGAGCATATATCTAAGAGTGGAATTGTTAGGTCATATGAAATATTTAACATTTTGAGGAAATCTCAAACTGTTTTCCAAATTGACTTCGCCATTTGATATTCCCACCAGCAGTGTATGAGCGTTCCAATTTCTCCACATTCTCACCAGAACTTTTTATTATCTGCCTTTTAAATTTTAGTCACTTTAATGGGTGTGAGTGGTATCTCATTGTATTTTGCTTTCCATCTCTTTAATAACTAATGATGTTTAGCTCCATTTCATGTGCTATTGGCCATTTGTGTATCTTCTGGAGACATATCCCTTTTCTACATTTCAGTTGAGTTAATTATAATTTTCATATTGAGTTACCAGAGTTCTTTCTATATTCCAAATATAAATTCCTTACTGGATATATGATTTGTAGTATTTCCTCACATTTTGTGGGTTGTCTTCTCTTTTTCTTAAAATTAATTTTCCTTGAAATTAATTTTGATAATGTTATTCACCAAATTTGGGAAGTTTTCAGTCACTATTTCTTCAAAATTTTTTTCTGCTTCTTCCCCTGTTCTCTCATTCTGGTACTTCCATTATGTGTGTTTTGCTGCACTTAATGATCTCCCACATTTCTCTAAGGCTCTGTTCTTTCCTTCATTCTTTCTGTTTTCTAATTGCATAATCTTTATTGATCTGCTTTAAGTTAGCTGATTCTTTCTTCTGCCAGCTCAAATCTGCTGTTAAATCTCTAGTGACGTTTTCATTCAGGCCATGCTTTCCTACTCCATAATTTCCATTTTTAAAAGTAATTTAAATGTCTTTTTTGCTATCCTCTATGTGCTGAGACATTATTATTGTACTTTTCTTTATTTCTTTACACACATTTTCCCTTAGATCTATGAAGATACTTAGAATAGCTGCATGGAAATCATTGTCTGCTAAGTCTTCCCCCTCAAAGACAGTTTCTACTGGCTGCTTTTGTCCCCTGCGGATGGGTCACTTTCCTGTTTTTTGCACGTCTCAAAGTTGTTTTTTGAAAACCAGACATTTTATATAATATCTTGTAGCATCTCTGGGTATTGATCTCCCCCTGGGCATTTTCAGTGTTCTTGTTCGTTTGTTTGTTTAGTGACTTAGTTGCACTTGTTCGGTGAAGTCTATTCCCCCACAGTGTGCAGCCTCTGGTGTCTCTTAGAGATCCTAGCTTCAAGCATGCACACAGATCTCCTGAGCACTGGAAATGACTGTGGTTTTAGCCTGGCTCTTTGACTGTCTCTTTCCTTGATCTACCTGCTAAACTTCTGAATGTCCTGCTTCTGTGAGGATCACACCCCAGTGTTAGCCTCCACTCACTGCTAGCTCTATTTGATTGCTCTATTGTTTTAGACAACGCCCTGGGACATAAACTGTGCACATCCTGATCCTGCTGAAGTCAGTCCCCTTGGCATGGGTCAATAGAGTGTTGAAAGTCTTAGAAGCTGCTCTGATCTTCCTTTAGGCAGAGTCTCTGGACTGTGAGCCAGAAACTTTGCATGGTAAGATATGGGGAACTTGCTCTTTACTAACATCTCCTGCCTGGATCCTCCTCACAAAGCAGGAGCTGTGTGTTGGGGGTGGTTGGGAACTGGTGTTGCTGTCCAGCTGCTGTCACATCCAGTGTGAATCTTCTTCAGCTCAGATTGGGAAGATAGAATGTGCTGATTTCAATGACTGCTGAATCTACTAGAATAAGTCTTTTCACTCTATGAGGTTGGTGAAGCTGGTTACTCAGCTTCTAAGACCATTGGAGTAGCTCTTCTGTAATGTAGTATGAATGGAGAACTATACTCTTCAACAGCTTCCTGGCCAGGATCCTCCCTGTGTAATGGGAGATGGAGTGTCATAAATAAATGAAAAGCAATAAGATGTATTGGAGTATATGAGGGAGCCATTTGGTTTAAAACTAATTAGGCCTGACCTTGTTTTTCCCAAAGGGTCTGATGTGGCCTGTTAAGCATGCATTGTGCTTCTGCTTTAAGTGTTTACTGTGTCCCAAAGATAAGAATGATGCCCTTAAAGATGAGGATATAACTTCTCCCCATATTGGCATTTCTTTCAGGATAAGCATCTCTTCCCAGAAACTATGGATTAATTACCAACCTGCTGTACTCACCTTGTGACCCCTCACCTGCTGACCACCAGCCTCCTGTGACAGTTAAGCATATCATGACAGTAGTAAAACTAATACTCCTATCATATGTGATGTATGTTCTTTGTTCCAAGACAGTATATAACCAATATGTATGCCCCGCTTCTTTGGTCCCTTTGTTCCTTAGGGAAGGGAGGCCCCAGGATGTAGTCCTCAAACTTGAATCATAATAAACTCACCACAATTTTGATTTATAGATTGATTATGGATTATTTGACTCAAATAGTTATGGCAGGATTTCAGAGAAATTCACCAGAGACTTCCTGGAATCTACACTGAACTGGTGTTCAGTACCAGTAGGGGCCCATTGAGCCCCCCGGATTATTGCACTCCTCAGGTGACCCTGGTGAGTTCTCCTGAAGCCTGGACCTCTGTATTTTAAGTCAATGGCCAAGAGTTTATATGAGCTGTTTCAAGCCTTAAGACTAGGTGTCTTAAGGGGGTATCAGTACATACCCTAGGAAAGAGGAGCCTAGGAGAAATTCCTAGGAAAAAGGAACTTAGGAGAATTTCCTAGGCCAGGGGAGCCTAGGGGGAACTTTGCACTGAATAGGGGAGGCTCACCTTTTTAATTTGGCTTTAAATTAGAAAGAATTTTGTTTATAAAGTCTGAACAAACTGCTTGATAGAGAAATGAGAATCTGAACTTACTCAGCTCCAAAGAGAAAGGACATCAGCTCCTCTCAGCCATAAGACATTCTCAGATGACTGAGGACCTAGTGGAAGTGTCTGAGGTTGAGCCTCAAGATGCACAGAGGCCCCATAGGGGACTCCACTGTCATTCATGTTAATTAATTAAAGGCTTGTCTAGGAATGCGCATATAAGGGCTGGTCATGCACACGCTCCAAGCCCCCAAGGTAGTTTTAGATTGCTGGTGGGAGAAACTGAGACACGTAAGACAGTGTTTAAGACGTTTCTTTAAGGAGTTACACTCACAAACATCACATTTATGAACCACTACACTGTCCCTAGAAATTGTTCAGAGTTTATAATAAAACAAAACTAAAAGAAAAATGGGAAATAGAGCTTCTAAATGCTGACTAGTTCCCTGAATGGACAGCCTCCCCTTGGAACTCCAGCTAGCTTCATGCTGTAACTTGCAAGTGCTTAACAAAATGGGGATAGCTGTAAACAGCTGGCAAGACAAGCTGGGATAATTTAAAATTACAGTGGCCACTTTAGGGCTTCTTTTTAGGAGCCAGGTAATAGAGAAATTTGTAAAGAGTTGAGCTTGTCCCCATCAGGCGCAATTGTTCAGACTAAAGGTTCTGGAAGCTGTAAATATTTACAAAGAACAGCAAAAAAAAAAAAGAAAGAGAGAGAAAAGAACAAAACTTACCAAGCTTGTTTCATGTCCTGAGGGCTTGGCTTAATAATCATCAGATTGGGGTCCCAAGATACAGTCAGATAAAAATGTGGCTACATCCCATTTTGTGGTCAGACAGAAATGTGAGTTGCCCTCCATTCATGGCTAATGGTCCTACCAAACTGCTCCCAGCCTCAGGAGAATTACCTTTGCCATTAGAAGGGACATTCCAATTAGACAAGATCATTTAAGAAGTGCACTTAAAAGCAAAGACTTCAAAATTTCAAAATAACCTTGTTACAAATTTTGTTGCAAAAAGCTAATAGAAAATTAATTTCCTTTATCTCAAAAAGACTTATCACCTTGCCTCTCTGAGAACTGTTATCTAGCCCATCACTAATACCTAGGAGAAAAGAAAAACTGCCATAAGAGCACCCTTGCCCAAAATCTAGCATCTTGAATGTCTTCTCCACATATATTAGTAAATATTAGTAGAAAAAGCTTAAAACAAAATTTGGATTCAATTATTCTTTCATAACTAATGAACCTTATATTACTATACTTGATTCATGGCAATAGCCTTAAAACATTAGCTGAGGAGTCTCTGTGTATGTAGGTTTATGTATGTTCTATGTGTATGATATTTTTATCTCTAGATGGTATAATTTTTTTTCTTTTCTTTTTTTTGGTGAGGAAGATTGGCTCTAAGCTAACATCTGTTGCCAAGCTTCCTCATTTTGCTTGAGGAAGATTGTTGTTGAGCTAACATCTATGCCAATCTTCCTCTATTTAGTATGTGGGATACTGCTACAGCATGGCTTGATGAGCGGTGTGTGTTGGTCCATGGGCAGGATCCAAACCCAGTGAACCCAGGCTGCCAAAGTAGAGTGCACAAACCTAATCACTGTGCCACTGGGCTGGCCCCTGATGGTATAATTTCTAAAGAGCTCTATTTAACTGGCTTAAAGTAAGCACTTATATAAATGTAGTGGAGACTGACCCCAATGTCTTGCAAGGGAACATGATATAAATTAATCTGTGGTAAATAAAAGCTTATTTAAGATTGTTTGTTTGATTAAAATAAACATGTTTTCATAGTTATCAGTATGGAAACAAGTAAACTAAATAGATGTGAAAAAGATAAGTGTGTTGGGTGAACTTTTAGCAATAATTATGTGTTATGGTGTACATACTTATTTTGAAAACCTTTTGGTAACTTGAAACTTTAGAGTTTTATTAATTGAGGTAAATGAGAAAAAATTTTTGAATCTCTAGGTCATTCACACATAAGATATAATGTTAGATATTAAATACTAAATGTAGGTTTATGTACTTTTGGCTTCGTATTATAGGGAAGCTAAAAAATGTCTTTATTCAAAAACATGTCTTCATCTTATTCAAAACACATACTATGAAGTACCATGTTTCCAGAATTATAAAAAATATTTACAAATTTGCCAAGCCACAAAATACTAATATAAAAAATAGTTCATAATTGCTTACTTTTTAGTTTTCCCTGAGGTCTGTAAGGGTTAAAAATTCTAATTAGTAAATGTGATTAAATATACTAAAAATTAATAAGGAAAACATCTTTGTATTCAAGGAAAGTAAGATGTATGTTTTAGTAAACAAGGCTTAAGGAATGAAGATTTTTTATTTGTTTTGTTAAGAAAGATAAATTTGTTCTAAAGTACTAAGAAGGAAAGAAGGCATGGGAAATATTCTTAATGTCAAAAGAAAGTTATGGAAGGTTTGTGAAAAAAAAAAAACTAAGGGAAGAGTTTTGTGTATGGTCAAGTTTGCTAAGATTAAAATGAATTTAATTAAGTTGGGTTTTTTTGAGGAACATTAGCCCTAATCTAACATCTGCTGCCAATCCTCCTCTTTTTGCTGAGGAAGACTGGCCCTGAGCTAACATCCATGCCCATCTTCCTCCACTTTATACACAGCACACCTGCCACAGCATGGCTTGACAAGCTGTGTGGAGGTCCACACCCAGGATCCAAACCAGTGAACCCCAGGCTGCCAAAGTGGAGCATGCGAACCTAACCGCTGCACCACCAGCGGTTTAATTAACCCTTTAACTAACCCTTTAATTAAGTTTTACTATCAAAAATCAGCTGGTAGAAAAATTAGAATTCTGTTTTCTCTTTCTTAAAAGGATAATTTTCCCTGACTTTTAGTTTGCTTTTGATAAAGAGGTTGTAAAAGTTTTTCTCTACTACTGAGTGAGTCTCACTTTGGCTAAATGGATAACTAAGCATGGTTTCACAGCGACCCTTGTTTCACAGTGACAAGATCAGCAACCACTTGCTCTTGTTTCACCAAGTATTTTAAGACCTTTCGATATTTTTGAGAAGCTTCCCCCAAAACTCATATCCTAAACAAAGTCTTTGTTTTGACTTTTTCCTTTGAGAATTTTCAGAGGGCCCCTGGGGCTTCTCAAAGAAATTTGTTCTCCTCCTATAAAGAAGGAGAGACAAAACTAATTAGGTTGTTTGCTGTGCTAAATTGCATGGGAAGCCTTGTCAAGTAGATGATGATAAGGTGTCTAGGGTAGATTGCCTAGGTAAACATTATTCATGATCTTAAACCTGCTACCTTGCTTCCCATACTGCAGGAGGAAAATGACCATAACTGCACTCTGTTAGCCAGTTTGGTTTACAGATGTGTCTTACTTAAATGGTAAGCAAGGACATCATCAAGCTGGATATACTGTCCGGCCTCAAGAAGGCCTGCTACTTTCTATTAACTCTGCTAACCCAGCAAAAGATTGCTGTCTACAGGCCCAAGAAATTGCCATGAATGGAGAGAAACAAAGCTGGAAACAAAAAGGGAGAAGTTTTGACTCCACCAGCCAGATATGGTTTGGGCCTGATAAAAATAAATCGGCAATGTGTGTACTGGAGCACAATTGCCACTGCTCCAGCCTATACACCAATTAACCCATTGGGCACCTGAAAAGATGATTTTGGGGGAAAATACTTTTGGAAACTTTCTCCCACAGGGGCTCATAAAGCCTATTCTCATTGTGCTATATGCCCAAAGTATAATCCAGGGAAACTATTTCATGGATCACAAGGCAACTTTTCCGTCTTAAGGGACCCTTTGAGGTATGGCAGTTGGACTTTGTTCAAACGCCAGCATGTCAAGGATATAAGTATATCTTGTAATGATCTGTATGTTCTCACATTGGGTTGAGCCTTTTTCTTGCAGAAGAGCAAGAGCTTTAGGTAAATTATTATGGGAAAGGATAATTCCTGTTTGAGGAATTCCTACCAACTTACACAGTGACTCGGGAACCCATTACACCAGACAAATAATTAAATCTATTTGTGACACTTGGCCAATATTGCAACCTTTTAATTAATGGCACAATCAAAACTCAGTTGGCAAAGCTTTCAGAAGTATTTAATCTCTCATGGTCAAAAGCTCTTCTGCTAGTGTTCCTCAATCTTAGATCTACACCCTTTGGTAAACATCAGTTGTCCCGTCTCGAGATAATAACTGGATGGCTTATGCACTTAGATAAAGGAATGTATGAACCGACTTTGCTTAAAGGATATATCTTACATTACTGTGAAGATCTCATTGAGACACTTAAAAGAAGTAAGAGGTGGTTGCTGATTCTTTTCACAGTGAGATCCTAAGAGCTGAGACATTTAGGATCATAAACTACAACGTGGAGATTTTGTTTATTGAACAAGACAGCAGATGAAAGACTCTTTGCAGCCCTGTTGGAAAGGAGCATACCAGATACTTTTAACCAACTCATGCACTGCAGAATCAATAGGTTTCTCCACCTGCGTGGGTTTCAGTTCCTATTTCTGATACCTGGCTTCACCTGACCAATGAAAATATCTCCAATCCAGGATGAGAAGAAGATGGCATCTGTTGTAGACAGCTGTCCCAAGACTCTGGACCAGGCCTATATTCCCAACCTCACATTTCCTCATTTAAACCTTTATAATGCTTAAACCATATACTTATTTTTACAATTGTTTCATTTAAGGTTTTCAGGATACTGTCGTACTTAAAGAAAGTGATTCATTTGGAAAACACTGGTCTCGAAGGCCAGGCATTTATTGGGTGTCTCCTAATTGAACTCAGTGGTTATGTGGGAAAAAGTCTCTGGCCTTGGCTACTGCCTAGATGGCTAAAACACTGCACCTTGAGCTTCTCTTTGATGCAGGAAAGGATTCACCCTGAGCTAACATCTTTTGCCAATCTTGCTCTCTTAAAGGCCAGATGGGCTTGTTCAGTATTCCACTGGTCTGGCCACCTAGACACTATATTTGTTCCTTGCTCAGGGCCAGAAGATTGTCATATCACATATAGAAACTCTGACTGAATTTACTCAATACTTCCTTAAAGATAGTCAAGCAGGAGAAGCCTTATTAGATACTGAAATGTCTTTAATGAGAAAGGCTATCCTTCAAAATAGAATAGCCTTAGATATTTTAACTGTATCCCAAGGTGGTACATGTGCAATCATTCAAATTGAACGCTGTGTTTTTATATCTGATGAATCTTCCAATGTGTCATCTTGGTAAAGCACATGAAAAAGTAGGTGAATGTCTTAAGCAATCCCACACTAGTCTTGATTTGTTTTGTTGTCCCTCTTCAGGTATTGTTTCTCTTTTTTGATACAGATTGGAATTTCTATTTCTATTACTTCTTGTAATTCTATAACTGTAATTATTGTGAGCATGAGGAGTCACATAAAAGCACATGTACAATGTTTGTGCAACAATATAAAATTAATTGAATAATTATATAACCTAAGAAATGCTTCCTCTATTAATATATACCTCCGTGCTTTTCAAACTATTTGCCCCCAGTTGGATAACTGGGCAAATAAATGAGATAAAAGTCTAGCACTGAGGTACATGATGGACCCAGGGCAGGCAGCAACCACCCTGGCACCAAGGGACAATGTTTTGATGGTCAGTGCTTTCTATTGAAAGATTAGTGATAAAAGGAGGAAAATTATAAATAAATGAAAAGCAATAGGATATATTGGAGTATATGTGGAAGCCATTCTTTTAAAAACAAATTGGGCTTGACCTTGTTTTTCCAAAAGGGCCTGATGCGGCCTGTTGAGCATGCATTGTACATCTGCTTTAAACATTTGCTATGTCCCAAAGACAAGAATGATGCCCTTAAAGATAGGGATGTAACTTCTCCCATATAAGCATTTCTTTAAGGATAAGCATCTCTTCCTGAAAACTGAGAATTAATTACCAACATGCTGTGCTCAGCTCATGACCACTCACCTGCTGATGGCCAACATGCTGTGTCAGATAAGCATCTCGTGACAGTAGTAAAAGAGATATCCCTGTCATATATAATGTATGCTCTTTGTTCCAAGATGGTATATAGCATCTCTGTACATCTCACTTCTTTGGTGCCCTCCCTTCCTTGGGAAAGTAAGCCTCCCTGGGCTATAGTCCTCACACCTGGCTCATAATAAACTCACTCCAATTTTGATTTATAGATTTATTATGGATTATTTGTGTCAACAAGTGGAATAAGGGGTGCTGCCTCAAGGAAAAAGTATTGCGTGATAGATGCAATCTATACCTCAAGTACTGTTGTCTCTCACTGTTGTTACCAAATTTTTGTTGATTTTGTTGAATAAATGTTTCTCAAATTTTGTAAGCCATTTGATCAATCTCCAGTCTTTGAATATCAGCTTGCTGGTTTTGGCTAGCTTAATGGACATTTCTCCAGGAGAGATTTCCCTATGAGCTACTCAAGCCACTTTTCTGGAAGTCCCACTCCACTCCATAATCCTTGACCTGTTAACTAGATCACTTTCTCAGACTATCTTCTTTGGATAGTACAGTTCAGGTCCGCCATATCTGTCCTGATTTTCTGCCTCCTGGATTTACCAGTTACTGAAAGAAGGGTATTGACGTTTTCAACTTAATACTGGATTTGTCTGTTTCTCTTTGCAGTTCTATCAGTTTTTGCCTTGTATATTTTGATATTCTGTTGTCAGGTGCATTTATGTTAAGGATTATTATGTCTCTCTCAAGAATTCACCACTTTGTCATTATGTAATATTTCTTTTTATCTCTGATCATTTTCCTTATTCTGATGTCTGCTTTTATTGAAATTAATATTACTACTCCAGTTTTCCTTTGATTGTAGTTAGCATGGTATGTCTTTCTCCATTCCTTTAGCCTAGCTGTGTATTTATATTTAAAACAGGTTTCTTAAATTGGTAGAAAACGTACAGTTGTCTTATATTTTTTTATCTACTCTGATGATGTCTACTTTTAATCAATGTGTTTAGGCTATTCTATTTAAAGTAGTTAGTGATATTGTTGAGTTAATATATACCATGTTTATAACGATTTTCTATTCATTGAAGTTATCTTCTGATTCTTTTTTTTCTTTCTGCTATGTTTATGCCCCCTCTGGCTTTAGTTGAACATTTTATATTATTTCATTTTCTCTCTTCTCTTAGCATATCAATTATGCTTTACTTCCTAAAATTTTTTAATGTTTTCCCTAATATACATTTACAAGTAATCTAAGCTGACTTTCAAATAACACTATATTGCAGATACCTTATAACAAAGTATTTCCAATTCCCACTTCCTGTGTCTTAGAACATTTCTGTAATTCATTTCACCTATCTACATGCTATAATCATCCAATACATTGTTACTATTATTACTTTGAACAGTTATCTCTTAGATGGATTAAGAATACGAAAAATAAAAGATTTTATTTTATCATCGTTTGTTCCTCCTCTGTCATTCTTTGTTTACATAGATCTGATTATCTGATCTGTATCATTCCCTTCTCTCTGAAGAAATTCCTTTAACGTTTCTTGCAGGAAATGTCTACTACAATGAAATTCCTCAGTTTTTGTTTGTCTGAGAGTCTTTATTCTCTTACTTTGAAGGATAATTTCATTGGATATAGAATTCTAGGTTGTTTTATTCTTTTAACAGAACATATTTCACTCTATTCTCTTCTTGCTTGTATGCTTTCTGACAAGAAGGTTGTAAGAATGTAATTCCTATCCCTGTTCTGCTCTTTACATGATATTTTTATCCCCTCTGGCTTCTTCAAGATTTTCTCTTGGTTTTTGGCAGTTTGAATATGATATGCCTAGGTTTATGTATTTTCTGGTGTTTATCCTGCTTGGTGTTCTCTGAGCTTTTTGGATCTTTGGTTTGGTGTCTGCCACTAATTTTGGAAAATTCTGTCACGACCCGTGGAGTAATAAGAAGTACGGTCAAGAGGCCTTTAGTGTGAGATTTTATGTTGATGTGGCTGGAAATTTGGCTGTGTTTAGTGTTTTCTGTAGCTCTAGGTGCCAGAGGCTTCAAATTTCTCTAAGATCTTTATTTTTGTCTCCCCTCTTAACACTGGGGCTTCCCTTTTTCACTACTCCTTAAAGAAAGTGTGTTTCTTTTGCAGCTCTTTCAGCTATAATCCACTGTTATTTACTGAAGCAGTGGTATGATATGGGGGAAAGGAACCATTCTATGATTCTGTGATTAAATCTCATTGTTTTAGTGGGCCTGTATTCTGGTCTATGACCTTCACAAGTGTTTCTTAGTTTATTCCCTTCCCCCAATCCCTGGCCACTCTCCTTTAGGTAAGACAGGAAGGCTAGAAGGTGCTGAAGTCAGGAAAGTGCCCATCCCTTGGGTGGGATACGTCCCTCATAAAGTCTGTTTCTCTGGAGAGTAAGCTTACATATGTTATAGAGAATTCTCTGACACTATTTCAAAAGGTTTTCTACTCTCTTGTCAGAAAGACACGGGGCATTTTATTTATTCTTCCATATGGGAACCTATTGGGGTTCTTGGAATTTAAAACTATGAATGTGTTGCTGTCTCCCTGTCTGCAGGCGGAGGCATTTCTCACTCTCACACTAGTTCACAGTCACCAAATTACCAGTTAAATCTTTCTACCAGTTTATGGCTCCATTCGGTTTTGGTCCAGATAAGCTGATCTCTGCTGTGATCCCCTCTGTTCTTGTGACTCTCGAGATTTAGGCGTGTCAGTTTGCCCCACCACCTCACTTTTCTGATGGGTTCAAGTGAAGTCATTGATTTTGGTTTGTTCAGTTTTATTCTTGTAAGGACAGAAGTGATGACTTCTAAGCTCTTTACATGTCGCAGTTGAAACCAGAAATCCTAAATAATCTTTAAAGACATTTTAATGATTAATAGGTTCCATTTAAAATCCATTGGAATTCATATCAAATATTGTACCCCTGGTAGCTCTAATTCTGTCCTCAAAATTCCTTAAACATTCAAAAAAACGTTACTTAATAAGAGTGTTTATTTCTCTGCATGTAATCTCCAGAGAGCTATCAAACTCCTTTTGTGAATATTGTACCCATGGTAACTCTCACGCTATTTTCAAATCCTTAAACATTCGAGAAAATGTTGCTTAATAGGAACTTTTATTCCCCCATATGCAATCTCCAGGGAGCTATCAGCCTCTTTTTTGAATAAAATTTTGATCACTGTTTATAAGCAGGGAAGAAATTAATAAACAAAGGTCCTCTCATTAGTTGAGACTTTGAGATTTGAATCTTTCCATAGCTTAAAACAATTGTCAGTAGCAAAGCTTCCTAAAATAATTTGCTGCAGTCCTCATCAGGGCAGCTGTTGTTCGACTTTATTTATTTTGCCAATTATTGTTATATAACTTTTTATTATAATTTGAGTTTCCCTTTCATTTAAAAAGATACCATTTGAGCAAGTCAACTGTATCTAAAACAAAAAACAAGAAAGAATTAAAAATAATTTCTTAAATAATTTTTGAGATTGATCATTAATACATATAACCTTTGTAATTTACCTTGCTCATTGTAGTGTTATCTGTTATTTTTTATAATAACTCTAAACACACAGTGTTCTTTCTAAAATTTGTATATAATAAGAATTTTCTGGCAATAGATTCATGTTAATTTTGTTTTGCAGAAAGTTATGCAATGTATGATTTTTCTATAATTAACTGACCAAAAACAATTATATAAGATCACGCTATAATTGCAATTTATGTGCTTATTCACACATCCTCAATATAAGGTTTAACAGAAATATAATTATTAGAATTTATAGTATTTGCGCCACATGATTATATTAATGACTATATTCTGTTTCTGCCATGTCTATTTCTTAAACAAATATTAAGAAATGATAAATGAAATATATTGTGTGAACTATTTCTGTAAATTATATTAATTGATCTTATTAATCCTGTCAAAGCTAATGTTTTTCTGCAAAAAACTAGTATTATAGATTGTATATGAGGTAAAACAATTTACAAGCAGCTCTTGTGCACTTTTTATCTGATCTGATTTTTCTCTCATTGATATATTTCTTGTCTATTAATTCTATGCTTGTATCCTATGAGATTTACTTTGAGAGCTTGAGAGTCAAGAGGTTTCTATCATTATTTATGTGATTTTATCCATGGAAAATTATATTCTTTTCAAATAAATACAGACTATTTATCAAGATAGATATATTCTGAGTCATAAAATGAGTGTTAATAAATTTAAATGGATTCCAATCATACAAAGTATGTTTTCTGGTCATAAGAGAGTGAAATTATAAATCATTTGCAGAAAAATATTTGGGAAATCCAGAAATTTTCAGAAACTAAATAACAAACTTCAACCTAATTGGTAGTTCAGAGAAGAAATATAAAGTATTTTTAACTGGAATGAAAATGCAAACAGACCCACCAAAATTTGTGAGATACTGCTAACACAGTAATTAGGGGGGAATTATAAGCACTAAGAGCCAATACTAGAAAAGAGGAAAATATTCACAAATCAGTGTCCATAGCTTTTTCCTTAAGACATTAGAAGGGCAAATTAAACTCCAATTAATCACAGAAAGAAAATAATAATAAGCACAGAAATCAATGAAATAGAGAAGAGTGAAAACAATAGAGAACATCAATGTAACCAAAAGTGATTTTATGAAACAATTAAATTAATTGATAAATGTCTAACCAGGCAAAATGGGAAAAAAACAAAAGGACACAAATTGCCATATCAGGAATGAGAGAGGCAGCATCAATTCAAATTCTGCCAGCTATTAAAAGGACAGTAAATGCATATTTTCTGAACAACTTTATGACAATAAATTTAACAGCTTAGATGAAGTGGACAAATTCTTTGAAAGACACAGATTCCCAAAGCTCACTCAATAGAGTCTTTTCTAAGTTAATTGGTAATCTGAATAACAATATTTTATTAAACTTAATTTTTAGTTATAAACTTTCCCACAAAAGAAACTCCAGGCCCAGACCACTTAGTTGGTGACTTCTTCTAAACAGTTAAGGAAGAAATAATACCAATCTTAAGCAAATGCTTCCAGAAAATTGAATACAATTGAGTGTTTAACAACACATTCTATGAATGCAGCATCTCAATTCCAAAACTAGAGCCAAAGGCATCACAAGAAAAGGAAACTTCAGACTAATGTCCTTCATGAACACAGATGCAACAATTCTTAACAAAAATTTAGCAATTAAATCCAGAAGGATGTAAAAAGATAAGATGGCATAGTTACATAGGATGTGTCCCAGGAATTCAAGGTTAGTTTTACACTTAAATATCAATCAATACAATTAACCACTTCAACAAACTGAAAAAGGAAAACATATGATCACCACAATAGACACAGGACAAGCATTTAACATAATTCCAAATCCATGGCTGATAAAAATTCTTAGTAAACCAGAAAGAGGAGAATTTTCTCAACCTGATAAAGGATATCTATGAAAAACCTACAGCTAACATCAAAATTAATGTTGAAGGAGATAGATCAGAAGATCTGACATTGTTGGATGTCAGTTCTCCTGAAATTGATAGAATGCAATGCAATCCCAATCAAAATCACAGCAGTATATTTGCAGAAATTGACAAATGGATTCTAAAAGTTATAGAAACATGCAAAGGGCAAAGAATAGCCAAAACAAATTTAAAAAAAATGAATAAAGTTGAATGGTTAATTGCACTTGATTTCAAGACTTAATATGCAAATATAGTAACAAAACCTGTGAGTATTGTTATAATGATAGATCAGTGGAATGGACAATAAAGAGTCCAAATACAGAATCACATATATGGGCGATTGATTTTTGTCAAAGATGCAGAGATAATTCATTAGAGAAATGATACTCAGAGAATGACGTCAGAATAATTGGAAGTCTATAAGCAAACAAGTGAAACAAACAAAAACAACAACAAAAAACTTTCATTACCTACCTAATACCGTATACAAAAATAAACTCAAATTGGTTCATAGACCTAACTATAAAATCTAAAGCTATAAACTTATGCAAGAAAACAGGAGAAAATTCTTGTGAACTTGGGTTAGGCAAAAATTTCTTAGATAAAACCTCAAAAACATTATTCATAAAAGAAAAGAATTTGGAAAATTGGAGTTCCTCCAATGTAAAAACTTCTGCTCTTTGAGAAACATTGTTAAGGGAATGAAAAGACAAGGCAAAGATTACGAAAAAACTATTTGCAAATGATTTATGATAAAAGACTGTACCCAGAATATACAGAGAATTCTTAACAGAAATAAAAAAAATGGAGAAAATATTTGAAAAAACATTTTACTATAGAAGACATAGGGATGTGAAATATGCACATGAAAAGATACTCAGCATTGGGGCTGGCCCCGTGGCCGAGTGGTTAAGTCTGTGCGCTCCGCTGCAGGCGGCCCAGTGTTTCGTTGGTTCGAATCCTGGGCACGGACATAGCACTGCTCATCAAACCACGCTGAGGCAGCGTCCCACATGCCACAACTAGAAGAACCCACAACGAAGAATATACAACTATGTACTGGGAGGCTTTGGGGAGAAAAAGGAAAAAATAAAATCTTTAAAAAAAAAAAAAAGATACTCAGCATCATTAATCATCAGGGAAATGCAAATTTAAACATTAATGTACCACTATACTATCATTAATATGGCTAAAATTAGAAAGATTGACCATTCCAAATGTTGCCAAGGATGTGGATAGACTGGAATTCTCTTAGACTACTTGTAAGAATGTAAAATGATACAGCTACTTTAGAAAACAGTTGGCAGTTTCTTAAAAAGGTAAACATATACAACTACCACATGATCTAACCATTCTACTTTTATCTAAGATAAAGGGAAGCATATGTCCACACAAAGTCTTGTGCATGAATGTGGTTAGCGCCTGTTTCTAACAACTCCGATGTCCATCAACAGATGAAAATAAAAACAAAGTGTGCTGTATCCATACAATGGAATACTGCTTTGCAATTAAGAGAACGAACTACAGTCATGCGCCACATAATGACGTTCTGGTCAACAATGGGCTGCATAAGTGACAGTGGTCTCATAGGGTTAGCATCATGTAGCCTAGGTGTACAGTGGGCTATACCATCTAGATTTGTCTAAGAGTGCTCTTCAATGATTACACAATGACAAAATCGCCTAACAATGCATTTTTCAGAATATATCCCCCTCCTTAAGTGATGCATGACTCTATTGATACAGGCAACAACATGAGTGAATCTCAAAATAATTATATTGAATGAAAGAAGACAGGCAAATTGAGTGCATACTGTATGCTTCCCATTTATATCAAACTCTGGAATATACAAACTAATTCTTAGTGACTGAAAGCAAATCAGTGGTTGTCTAGGGACTGGAAGGCAGTGGGGAGAGGTGGAAAGGCAAGATTACAAAGAGACATGAGGAAGCTTTTGAGTGAGGTATACATTCACTATTTTAACTTTGGTGGTTGTTTAATACATATATATGTCAAAACATTAAATTATACACTTAAAATATGTGTAATTTATATCAATTCTATCTAAATAAATTTTTATAAAACTTAGTGTAAAAACAGCTTGAGTAATAAACATCATGTGGTAGTATGAAGAGGAAAGAAAAAGAGAGTCTACTAAAGTGTATGGTTGTCAGTGATTTTGTTTTTTTCTCTAAGTTTACTGTGCCTATTTCCTTTCATCTATTTTGGTAATTTCATTAATTTTAGTAACATATTGTTCTTCACAATTTTCATAATTTATTAGTTCTGGCATGGTTTTGATTTGTATTCAGTTGTTTCTTTACCTCAAAATATGTTTTCTCTCTTCTCAATTTTACTCTCTTTAATATTTTTGAGTCAAACTTGTTCTTATTAAGTTTTTCCTGTCAGAAGCATTTTTGGAGGATTTTCTTTTCTATTCCTTGCTGTTTTTTTTTTTTTCTCTCTATATGCTGGAGTTTTTTCTTATTTCTTTTCCTCTTTTTAACTTTTGTTTTTCTCTGTTTCACCGAATCATATTGTTTCTGTTCATCCTCCTCATGTTTGGTCTTGGCAGCTAGCTCTGTTTTTTTGATATAGTGTGGAGTAAATTATCTTTGATTCCTTTCTCCTCTTTCTTGAAGTCTGTCTTCTCCTCAGAGTGAGTGTGAGGATTTCAATATAACTTCTGTTTTAGGAAATTATAGAGGTGAGAGGATCTTAGTTGAATTATGTAAAGGCTTAGCGGAATTGTGTTCCACTTTCTCTTTTTAAATGATAGATTTCCTGTATCAGGATTCACTTCAGCTACTGAAGGTGGGGCTTGGAGTGGGCAGTGAGGCAGTGTTTTGCGATGTGGGGCATCCCCTTTGGATTTGTATCATTGCACCTTAGTCCTCTGCAGCTTGTGCTTCAGTCAGAGACAATCGTCCTCTGTAGCTGCATGCTTAAAGGCCATGTGCTTTCTACTAACCTGGGTGATTTATGGATATTCACGAGAATTTTGAGGTCAATCAGACTCAACCTTATGACTTTGGGGAAAAGAGAGGAAGTTCAGTGTCATGCCATGCATAATTTTCCATATCTTTTTTTGGCATCCTCTTTTTGAGTTTACGGCAAGAAATTATAGATTTTTTGTTGTTTTCACATATTCTTGTTGAGAAAATGTTACCAGGCTTAACTTCACTACATTTACCCAGAAATTGCAAAGATATATTCACAAGTTAAATATCTGTGTATTATGTAATTATGTAATGGAACTTAGTGCTATATCAATTACCAATATTTATATCTACCAATACAATGTACCATTGTGTGTGTACATATGTATACATATATGCATATATATATGATTACAAAATAGTTTGAACCTAAAAGGAATAATCTTTGCCCTACGCCAAGTGGATAGATCTAGTAAATGAAATTGCAATGAGAATTCCTAAGAATTTGTCTAAGAAGGAGTTCTAAATCCTGAAGAATTTTTGTAAAGCTAATTCAGAAAAATATTGTCTTCTCTGAGCTTCCTTTATTTAAATCTTTAATTTTGGGGTGGTAGGAGTAGCTGAATAAGACGTGTACTTTGTTACTTCTGAGGCCCATGTTCCCATGAGAAAGCTGTTGGCAGAGTGACATGGTTAATAAATAATGAAGGTGATGAGAAGAGGCGAGGTCCATAGATCAAGGTGCTCTAATCAAGGTAACTGATGTTAATTTCTTCATTTGATAAGCCTAGCCTCAAATCACACTCATTCTGTATGTTGAAGTTGCAAATATTCCTCTTTTATGGTTTTGAGGATAGTGAATGATGGAGAAATAGAATCAGATCTTACTCATTGTAAGATCTCAATTCTAAGTGAGAAATTGATACTATTCAGACAGATGTCTTGTCTAAATTTAGAAAAGATTTTAAGGAAATATTTTTATTTTGGTTTTTCTAACTATAATAATCAGTATGCTTTTGCAAAGATCAAGTCTGGTGAACATAATCAGTAAATAGACTTGGTCTATAATGACTTTTAAAAAGATATGTACTTGAAAGTTATACTTAATGAACTAGCATAATATCATATATAGGATAATAGAAAATGGTTTTTAAGAATTTTATTTTACAAGTGAGGGCCCTTCTTGTCCCAGACTCTCTCTGTTTGCTTTTGGTAATTTGAGTGGTAGAATCTCTTGATTCTTTGGAAATCCCTTCAATGCACTATAATTCCAAGTCAGAATTTAGGGCAGGATCAAGAGCAATAATTTTTAAATCATGCTCTGAAGAGCCTTTGAAGATTTCTTCCATCATCTTGGAATCAAAAGGGTCAAGTGGGCCAGACCCTCTGTTAACCAGGACAGCTCTTCTTCTTTTTTTAATGCTTTATATATTGGATTTCTAAGTTGAATTTAATAGCACAAAGAGTTTTGATACTAAAAAATTTAAATCTAAACTCACTGACTACACAAAATCAGTGAGAAGGATATTCATTTGATTGGATGGTCACATTCAGAGTGGACATAAATCTCATTTATTTGGTTTGCATTCTGGAACTACTATATTTTAGAATTAATAACCTATATGAAAATAATTAATCAATTTTGAAACAAAGTAGAAGGTTTGATGGCCACTATAAAAAAAACCAGTCTAATGCTATAAAATCAGAAATATTCTAAAAGCAACAAAAGAATAAGGCTGCATTTGGAAACTTACATGGTAACATGACATAGGGAGAAGATTAATGATGGTGAATGATGAACTATTGCCAAGTGTTATTATAGTCTAAGCATCATAGAAAACGTTCTTTAAAGTAAGGAAGGTCTTTAAATTTAAGCATGTTATTATGTAATCAAAATACAAAAATTAACAACAAGCCAAAATTCACTAGATGTCTATCATAAATTATGCTAATAAGAGATAACTTGGTGTTTCAACTATAGAAATTAAATATAAACATTGAGATAATTATCTCATTGCTCTCAGCAGGGTATTGAGGCACTGTATTCAATGCTGACATCTGACAACTGATGAGGAGCCTATACTTAGATGTGACTTATTAGACACTCATAGAAGTGACAGATAGGAAAACGATATGTGAGAGAAAGAGCGTCTTAAGAAAAATGTGAAAGTGAGCTTTACCATACAATGGCCTGGAGTACTGAGCAGACGTAAGATTTGGGTTTTCTAAACTTCATTGAAATTAGGATAAGTTGTTTTTCCTATGCTGAAAAGTGGGATGATAATGCATATTATTTCTCTGAATATTAATATTTTAAAGATATTTCTCATAAATAATATTTTGGAAGAAAATTAGAAGAGTAGAGAGGAAGAGGGACAGTAATATGTGAATAAATGGATAGAATCCTAAGTTTAGGAATTAGATCTGATTTCTAGTCAGCGGGCACTTTGAGTATTGTTTGTTTGTGTCCTTGAACACAGAGCTCTGCCTCTGGGCTACTCCTCTCTATGTAATATTTTCATGGTTAGTGGTGCTGGAGAGTCTTTCCCAGAGGAAAAGAAGGCATTCCCTCTAGAAGGCACAAGTTTTATCATTTCTTTTCATCAAGAAGAAAAATTAGGCTTTTCTTAATCAACTACTTCGTGTTAGACACTATGCTAAATGTTTTATTCGTGTTTTGTCATTAAATGTTTACAGCTATCTATGAGATTCACCTAATTGACTTTTCAACATGGATTTTCAGATGAGATTTTTTTCATACCAATGCAGACTCCCTGAAAAAAATCTTGTCTACATCATTCACTCCTGTATCTTCCATATTTAGAGCATTGCCTTGTTCATACTAGAGACTTATAAATAATTATTAAAAGAATTGTTGAAAAAGCTAAAGCTCATAAAAATTCCAAAATTTGTTCAAAATTACACAGTTAATAAGTGGTAGAATTGGAATTTCATTCAGATCTGCCATTTTTACTCTCTACATATTCTGGAATTAGATCTTAGCATTAATATTGACAACTGATATGCAAAGAAATTAATGTTTTGTATATGAGATATTGGAATGAGAAATGAGTTACATGAAGGACCTGTTGATAATATTTATGGTAGTCCAACTAGATTAAGGAGCTTGGATTCTGAGAGTCCATAGGTAGAGAAAAGAAGAAACAGACTGGAGACTGGAGAGTAAGAACTGGACAGTTGATGTTATGTGTATGGGTATGTGAACACATAGAGTGAGAGGCAAGGGTGATGGAGGGGAACATATGAGATTTCAAGTTTGATTGATGGGAATATAGGTGGCCCTAGTCTCTAGGAGTATTTATAGCCTACCTAGAAGGATGGGGTCCACATATGGTCCCATCTCTTATTTTGTTCCTTAATCCCTTGAGAATTCATAAGTCCTATTAATAGGAGATCTATTGTCTTCCATTTCTGGACCCTTTCTCTTGCTCTTGTAAATTATTCAAGAACTCAGGGATTTACTCAATCCCAGAAGGAGGGGATAGGTAGTGGATGGTCCTGCTTCCAAGAGAATCTGGAATGCTTTATTCCCTTTCCACTGCTTCTTGCTGCCATATGTTCTTGTTGAGGAATCCTTCTACCCACTTCATGGAGATGTGCCTCCTCTGAAGCTATGTCCTTCTTGGGATCTGTCTCTACCCTGGCAGCAGTGGTGTCCCATGCTTGAGTTCCAAGGATAAAACTCTCTTAATTTAAGAGGTGCGTGTTGGGACATTTCCCTCCAGAGAAAACTATGTGCCTGAATGACTGGATTCTGAAGGCCTTCAAGTTGCATGTCACACCAGAATCAATTCCCATTCTACACCCACTTGACCTCTCAAACATTAAGGCCTTTGTGTTGAACAAGCCAATTCTCTTCTTTTCCTGGGATTATTTAATTTCAGGGCTACCTTGTGCTTTCCTGTCATTGAGTTACCATCATTGACATCAACATATTAAGTATCTGGAAATGAGAATTAGGATTTTGGTCTCTTCCGATCCAGAAGACAGAGACATCTGTTCACCTACTCACTAGTGATTAACTATATACACTAAGGGGAGAGGCGTCTTTTGCTAAAGCACTAAAAACCCCAGTAGTATTTTTCCCCTAGAATAACAGATTTCTCTTTATAATTTGCCTGAGAAGTGTCTTTCATAGGAGGCCTGTGTCCTTTACCCTTAGACATCAGATGGTATAATTTCTAAGGACTTCTTTCAAAGGAAATGCTGAATCTCATTGCCTCTCTGCTTTAACAGACATCCCACATGAATTTTGGTGAGAGGATACACTTCAGCCTGTAAGACAGATGAAAGTATGACTGTGACCGGGGAAGCATGAGCTGGTGTCCTTAGTTCCAGTGTTGCAGTGGGAGTTCTCAAAGGTGACGTGGAAAACCACTTCATGAGTCAAGGTGATGAAACAATGAACATCCTTGCTGGCAGATTCATTACTGGTCACTACGTCTTGGAAGTATCTTGACAATATTATCTCACTGTGGCTTTGAGGAGATGATTTTTTGAGGGCTCTTCTTAGTCTATGAACATAAATTAAAAGAAGAGGAGGAAGGAGACAAAGGGAAGAGTTGAATGACTTAAATGCATGCTCAGCTTGACCACTTGCTGAACTGATTACTATTGTGTATCACTATTACGTTACTTGTCCGTCCTCATTTCCTCTTAAGAGTTTATTCATATGCACACGTCAAATGACGGCATGAAATGCCCAGGGCTCTCTAACAATGAAATCAACTTGCTGTCTTCCTAATTTTTAATGATAGACATTTGTGGGTGTGAATTATGTTATACCATTATTTTAGTTATTTTATAATGTAATATATGACTTGAACTTTAAAAAAAAATTTTTTGGTGAGGAAGATTGGCCCTGAGATAACATCTGTTGCCAATCTTCCTCTTTTTGCTTGAGGAAGATTGTCACTGAACTGACATCTGTACCAGTCTTCCTGTATTTAGTATGCTGTGCCGCCACAGCATGACTTGATGAATAGCGTGTAGGTCCGTGCCCAGAATCCGAACCCACAAAACCCAGGGCTGCCGAAGCAGTGCACGCGACCCTAACCACTAGACAACCTAGCCAGCCTTTGCCTTGAACTTTTTAATGCTAATTATGTACCTATGCTTGTGCAGGGCTTTTATGGCGTGAAATATTAATTATCTTTCATTGTGGTGAACCAATAAAAGGCCAAAAAGATAAAAAGCAAAATCATTTACTCCAAAAATATAACGACTTCAAAGTCTAAGCAGTTGCACCTACTTGGGACCCGTCCTGCTGGGAAGCTGAGGAAGGGTGTGAGGGCAGCTTCACGGAGATCACATCCGAAGTCTGGACACTGCCACCTTCCTATACTGCAGGTTGCTTGTCTGGGTGAATTAGCTTTTAAGGCTTTTGTTTATCTTTTCTGTGAAAAACACTATCGTACACTTCTGGTCATTTAAAATCAGAATGTATTGGGTCATATCCTGTGCAATTTTATGTAGGAAATAAAAATGGAAAATATTTTGATGGATGTTTGTTCTGTAATCTCATTTAGAATATGCCCTAGTTTGGGTAGACTTTTTTCTTTTCTTTCTTTTCCTTTTCCTCCTTTTTTTTAATTTTGAAGAGAAGAATGTGGGAAAGGATTTATAATAAGATATTCCCGAGCATGAAAAAAGAGAGACATTTTCTCTTTAGTAATTCAACAGAACTCAACGAATGAACAAATGACAGAAAAAATGAAGCATCATTTGGGTGGTTAACTTAACAAACAAATAGAATTTTAGCAGGGGTACAATTTTTCCAAGTAACAGTCTCTTGCATAAACCTATCATTGAGAAAAGTACCAGCCAGAATAATAATAGAATTTATAGCAATAACAATAAAACATGTGTTTGTTTTTGTCTTTCACTTGCTTCCAAAAAGCCCAATGTCCTTGACAAATCAGTGTTTCACATCTATATCATCAGTGGGGTTAATCGGCAGCAGGTATTGCTCTCCATGTTATAAGCTGGAGAGACTTGTGTGCTGAAAGAAAGTTTGCCTGAGATTCCCATAGAAAGTCCATAAAACTAAAAGGATTTAGGATTGGGGCCTCCCAAACCAGTGCATTCATTTCTCTTTAGATAATACTGTTTCTCAGCAAATGTAACTTGTGCCTTAACTAAAAATTTGCTCAGTTTTGAAGTTTTTACTCACTGCAATAACTAACAAAATGGAAAATGCATAATGACTCATTTGCAGAACATTTTATATCCTGTAATTAAGACTCTAGGAATCAAATTATAGAGTGTCAGCTCTATTCCTTTGAGCAGATATCACTGGCAATGAGGCGTCTTGCAACGGCCCCTGACTTTGATTTGGGGCAGCTGATTCGCATTTTGCTTTTAACAACAATCTCATTGGCTAAAAATTATTGATACTTTCACATGCAATGAGTATAGATGTTTGACAAGAACAGCACACAATCATGTCATTTCTCTCATGCACAAGCTCTTTTGTGATTCGGTAATCAGTGAACATAATTGTCACCTATTTACAGATATGCTTGAAAATATGTAGTTTCAAATTACTCGAGTCATTTTAGCAGCATGCCTAATTTCCTATACTTTATTAAGTGTTACACTTTGGCAGTTGTGTTAAATCGTGAGCAAACTCTAACACCTAGAAGAGTCAGGCTAGTACACAAATGTATGAATGAGATCTGGGACAAGGACATAGGCAGGGGCAGGGCCTGGGCTGAGCTGAAGAGATCACGAATCCTATGAGAAATCCAGATCAATGTTTATTTAAAGACTTTGCCAACCTGACCAAGCACATGTCTATGTGGGCTGGAGCTTGCCTCTGGATTTCCATCTGGCAACTCCTACAGTGAGCACTTAGGATGCTGTAATTGCAACCCCAGACCATTTCTATTCCAGCGACCTGAAAAGTGTAAGCCATTATTTATAGATGCCTAACTGTAAACTTAAATTGGAAGAAGCTGTCATTAATATAGAAAAGTAATTAATGTAGATAAAACAAATCAATTGTTAAATAATTGCTTTAGATAAAAATCCCGTATGGTTTGTATAACCCATATGAATTGGAGCTGACATCAGAAAGGTGATTTAAGAAAAATGGGCCAGAGAACAAAAATGAAAATCATGATTTCTCATCATTTCTGTGAACCAAAACTTTCTCTTTTTGCTTATTCTACAAAGCTGTGGAATGTGCATCAGTAGCACTGAGAATTGGCTGGTTCTGGGGTTGACCCAATTGTCTTGTCAATCAAGAGTCAATAAGGGCACAAATCTCCACAAGGGCCAGAATGCTTCCCAAGATTGCACCTTACTATGTAGTGTATATCAAGTGCCAAGATCTCTCCAAGGAAATAATGACTCTTTACATTTCCAGCCATTAGGAAAGGAAAAAAATACATCATTCAATTGTACAAATGAGAAAATATAAACAAAGCCAGACTAAGGTAGTTCTCTAGAATCACGCAATGAACACAAATTAGAACGGTAGACTTTGGTTTTGTGGTTTCTTGTCGAATCTCCTACTCATTCTGAATTTTTCTTTCGTAAATAAACCTGTGTGGAAGTTTGTAGTATAAACAAGAAAAAGAAAACATTTTGTCAAAGACTGGAAAAAGATCCACTGTGAAAACGTTAATCAAAGGAATCAGGAGTGGCCCGGCAGCACAGAAATCATTGATCACATATGTGTTCTAATTTCCCATACTCTCCTCACTCAGCGTGTGGATCCTCTCTTCACCTGGCATGTGGATCCTCTCCTCACTCAGCGTGTGGATCCTGTCCTCACTCAGCATGTGGATCCTCTCCTCACTCAGCATGTGGATCCTCTCCTCACCCAGCATGTGGATCCTCTCCTCACTCAGCATGTGGATCCTCTCCTCACTCAGCATGTGGATCCTCTCCTCACTCAGCATGTGGATCCTCTCCTCACCCAGGATGTGGATCCTGTCCTCACCCAGCATGTGGATCCTCTCCTCACCCAGCATGTGGATCCTCTCCTCACCCAGCATGTGGATCCTCTCCTCACCCAGCATGTGGATCCTCTCCTCACCCAGCATGTGGATCCTCTCCTCACCCAGCATGTGGATCCTCTCCTCACCCAGGATGTGGATCCTCTCCTCACCCAGCATGTGGATCCTCTCCTCACCCAACATGTACATCCTCTCCTCACTCAGCATGTGGATCCTGTCCTCACCCAGGATGTGGATCCTCTCCTCACCCAGCATGTGGATCCTGTCCTCACCCAGCATGTGGATCCTCTCCTCACTCAGCATGTGGATCCTCTCCTCACCCAGCATGTGGATCCTCTCCTCACTCAGCATGTGGATCCTCTCCTCACCCAACATGTACATCCTCTCCTCACTCAGCATGTGGATCCTGTCCTCACCCAGGATGTGGATCCTCTCCTCACCCAGCATGTGGATCCTGTCCTCACCCAGCATGTGGATCCTCTCCTCACTCAGCATGTGGATCCTCTCCTCACCCAGCATGTGGATCCTGTCCTCACTCAGCATGTGGATCCTCTCCTCACTCAGCATGTGGATCCTCTGCTCACTCAGCATGTGGATCCTCTCCTCACTCAGCATATGGATCCTCTGCTCACTCAGCATGTGGATCCTCTCCTCACTCAGCATGTGGATCCTCTGCTCACTCAGCATGTGGATCCTCTCCTCACCCAGCATGTGGATCCTGTCCTCACACAGCATGTGGATCCTCTCCTCACTCAGCATGTGGATCCTCTCCTCACCCAGCATGTGGATCCTGTCCTCACTCAGCATGTGGATCCTCTCCTCACTCAGCATGTGGATCCTCTGCTCACTCAGCATGTGGATCCTCTCCTCACTCAGCATATGGATCCTCTGCTCACTCAGCATGTGGATCCTCTCCTCACTCAGCATGTGGATCCTCTGCTCACTCAGCATGTGGATCCTCTCCTCACTCAGCATGTGGATCCTCTGCTCACTCAGCATGTGGATCCTCTCCTCACTCAGCATGTGGATCCTCTGCTCACTCAGCATGTGGATCCTCTCCTCACTCAGCATGTGGATCCTCTGCTCACTCAGCATGTGGATCCTCTCCTCACTCAGCATGTGGATCCTCTGCTCACTCAGCATGTGGATCCTCTCCTCACTCAGCATATGGATCCTCTGCTCACTCAGCATGTGGATCCTCTCCTTATCCAGGATGTGGATCCTCTCCTCACTCAGCATGTGGATCGTGTCCTCACTCAGCGTATGGATCCTCTCCTTATCCAGCATGTGGGTCCTCTCCTCACCAAGCATATGGGAGCTCTCCTCACTTACCCTGTGCAGCTTCTTCACGGGGCACCCTCCTACCCACTTACACTGGGACGGCTCATGCCAAGCCATTCCCCTGCATGGATGCCCTCTTCACCTTAACTGAGGCCCCATGCCAGGCTGCCCTTCTATGGGGACATCCTCCTTCCCCTGCGTGGACTCTGACTTCCCATAATAGATCACTCACTCTCCACATGGATGTCCTTCTCACCTTACTGGGACTCTGACAGCCTGCACTGGCCACTGTCCCTACCCCCTTTTACCTCCTACTGTAGACACCTACCTTTTAAGATCCAGCTAATAGCTTTAGGATGGAATTGCTTAGAAGAAAAAGGGAAGAGAGAGGAATATGATTAAGAAGAATAAGAGAAAAAGGATGTTGCAATACAGTTCTTGAAATTCTGGTTCAGACAATTGTTGAACAACAGTGTTTTATCTGCCAGCTACAAATGCACAAAAGTTTGGCTCTGAACGTAAGGTCTTTCAGATATTAGTTTAGGTGTTTCAGCCTCAGAATCAGTATTTGAAAAGCTGAAGACCAAAGGCATACTTCATTTTAATTTTTGGTATCCCTGAACACGTTTATCAATAATGATAATTTAATTATGTTAGGTACTGTTATGTTTAATCAGCATAAAAATAGTAGTTATAAGAATATGCCATTTGGATATTTGCTAATAGCCTATAGGGTAATATCTTACTATACTTTCAAGTACAGGTAAGAATTCAAGCTGTAACTTGAAATAAAAATCTCCTTATGTGCTTTATATAATAAAACTATTATTTGCATGTATATAAATTTGTGTTTATTATTTCCACAATTACTCATGCTGTGAAAGTTGATAATTTAAGTATACATATTATTGGTAATGCTCAAATACACAAGTATGACATGTTTTGACAATTAATATTAATATCGTGCAGCATAGTGTTAAAGTACTGGGAAGATTTTATATTCTTTTTAAGCCTCATACCCATATACCATTATATCCATAAAGGTCAATAAAGTTTGTGTAATAATCTAAGCTATGATGATAGAGATTATATTATGTCCTTACTTGAATCTTTCAGAATTAATCTAATCTTTGCCAACATTTATAACATTCAATAGAATAACTTTAATTACAATTTAAAAATTATTTGTTCCACTATTTAATTCCAATAAGGTCTGAAATAAGGCCAATAAGTCCTAAAAAAAAAATTCCTAAGAGGGTATCCTTCAAATTATAAAAAAAGAATGTAAATTTAGATCCCTTGAAACTGTGTTATAAGAAAGAAAAACTGCAAAGTCGTGTGATAATACTCAGGATAAACCAATATTGAGCAACACGTAATGAAGCATGTATAGAGTTTAGAGATTTAAAAAATTAAAATATTAGAGGAAAATAAGGCATCTCCAAATTTCTAGATTTCCATGGGAGACATAATGTAATATTTACTTTGAGCAGGGGATGCGATTATATTTCCTCAGACACACTCATCTTGGAGGGAGTAAGCCCTGAGTACGGGCTCTCTGGAACCGCCTAGCGGATCAGTTTTATTCAGTTCAGTTTAAGAAGGCAGGGCGAGTTCCCATATGCACAGATGAGGGGAATGCCGATCGTGTATTGGCACCAACTAGTCAGTACCTTTCTTTCCTTTAGTGTTTCTGGTATACCATTTTTCATTCTTTTGCTTTAAAACTTGTAATGTTTTTAGAAATAACTGTTATAAATAGTGTTGAGCAAGGTTTCCTATTTTTAAGTCCAAGTTGATTATCTTTATTTACTATTACTTGAATCAACTTACTTTCATTGTGATTTCTGCTATGTTTTGAATGTTTATATGCTTTTTTGGTCATTTTTTTCACTTCTGCCTCCCTCGGATTATTCGTGTTTGTTATTGATAGTGTTTCTATTATTGTTGTTCCTTTTATTATTACTATTACTCTTTTTAAAAATTTTTTAATTTTGATTTTTTTTATTGCAGTAACATTGGATTATGACATTATATGGCTTTCAGATGTACATCGTAACAACTATTACTCTTTCTTAAACCACGTTTGGTTTGGAAGTTTTATTATCATAATTTAAACAAAATTAATTTAAAGCTTAGGTTTATTCTCTTCCTGAATAATACAAGGGTTAAGAACACTTAAATTCTAACCATACTTCCACACATCATGTATGTTAATCTTGTGCAGGATTTTAATCTATCTTTTTCTTTATCCTATTAATTAAGCATTGTTATTATTTTGTATACTAAATGTTTATTTAGATTATCCAAATATATACCATTATCTTTTCTAATCATTCTTTCTTGCAACTCAGATCTTTCTTCTGGGATAATTTTCTTTTAGAATTATATCTAAATTATATCTTTCAGAATTTCCCTTAGTAAGATTCTATTGTTGGTAAGATTCTAGTTTGTTGTGCAGCCTATATCTAAATAAATATCCTGTATCTGCATATCTAAATTCTTATTTTTAATTTCTGGGAAATTGTCTTTAAAACATACTACTTCTCTCCCATTGTCTTTATTCTCTCTTCCTAGATATCTGATTAGATATATGTTATACTTTTTCATTCTATCCTCCATAACTTTTAAACTGTACTTTGTTTCTCTCTGATGAACTTTGTGTCATTTTTGTTGATCTATCTTGCAATTTATGAGTTCTCTGTTTTTATTCATCAAATCTTCTGTTTAACATCACTTTTAATTACATAACATTACTTTTAATTATTTAACTTTAATTTTCTTTTTTTTACTAACATAGCAACCAATATTTGTCTCTTAGTTCTTTTTTTTAAAGATTGGCACCTGAGCTAACATCTGTTGCCAATCTTCTTCTTTTTTTTTCTTCTCCCCAAAACCCCCCAGTACATAGTTGTATATTCTAGTTGTAGGTCCTTCTGGTTTTGCTATGTGGGACGCCACCTCAGCATGGCTTGATTAGCAGTGCTAGCTCTGTGCCCAGGATCCGAAATAGCAAAACCTTGGGCTGCCAAAGTGGAGCATGAGAACCTAAACACTTGGGCAGGGGGCCAGCCCTGTTTAACTTTAAGTTTTTTAATGTTTATATTTTAACTCTTGGAATTCTGTTCGGGTTCATTAAGACTAGAATTAACAGGTTGACTGTGGCATATACACACAATGAATTAATACATAATAATAATAATTAGTGTATTATAGTTGTAACTGTGAACATAAATGATTTAAAAATAATAATTTTGAGCAAAATAAGAACACAACCAAATGAATAAAGAACAATTCTATGTGTGTAGAGTTTACAAATAAGCAAAATTAAGTATTATATTAGTTAAAAGTAAGTAAAATGAAGGGAGTAATTATTCTATAAGTCAAGGTAGTAGTTACTGTGTTGTGAAGGGATGAATTCTGATTGGCAAGGATCACACAAGGATTGTCTTAGGTTCTGGAAATGTTTTCTTTCTTAAAAGTTGTGTGATGGTTTTATAGATGTGGATATATACATTTTAAATACTCTTAAACACAGATTCGATTTCATTCTTTTTTTAATCTTTCTGGTTTTGCTTGATAATGTCCTCTTTCTCACTCTTGGTCTATATTCACTCTTTTTTTTTTTTTTTTTAATTAATGTTATGATAGATTACAACCTTGTGAGATTTCAGTTGTACATTTTTGTTAGTCATGTTGTGGGTACACCACTTCCCCCTCCATACCCTCCCCCCACCCCCCCTTTTCCCTGGTAACCACCGATCAGATCTCCTTCTCAATATACTAATTTCCACCTATGAGTGGAGTCATATAGAGTTCGTCTTTCTCTGACTGACTTATTTCGCTTAACATAATGCCCTCGAGGTCCATCCACATTGTTGTGAATGGGCCAATTTCGTCTTTTTTTATGGCTGAGTAGTATTCCATTGTGTATATATACCACATCTTCTTTATCCAATCATCAGTTTCTGGGCATGTAGGCTGGTTCCACGTCTTGGCTATTGTAAATAATGCTGCGATGAACATAGGGGTGCAACGGACTCTTGAGATATCTGATATCAGGTTCTTAGGATAGATACCCAGTAATGGGATGGCTGGGTCATAGGGTATTTCTATTTTTAACTTTTTGAGAAATCTCCATACTGTTTTCCATAGTGGCTGTACCAGTTTGCATTCCCACCAACAGTGTATGAGGGTTCCTCTTTCTCCACAACCTCTCCAACATTTGTCGTTCTTGGTTTTGGATGTTTTTGCCAATCTAACGGGGGTAAGGTGATATCTTAGTGTAGTTTTGATTTGCATTTCCCTGATGATTAGCGATGATGAACATCTTTTCATGTGTCTATTGGCCATATTCATATCTTCTTTTGAGAAATGTCTGTTCATGTCCTCTGCCCATTTTTTGATCGGGTTGTTTGTTTTTTTGTTGTTAAGCAGTGTGAGTTCTTTGTATATTATGGAGATTAACCCTTTGTCGGATAAGTGGCTTGTAAATATTTTTTCCCAATTAGTGAGCTGTTTTTTTGTTTCAATCCTGTTTTCCCTTGCCTTGAAGAAGCTCTTTAGTCTGATGAAGTCCCATTTGTTTATTCTTTCTATTGTTTCCCTCAACTGAGGAGTTACAGTGTCCGAAAAGATTCTTTTGAAACTGATGTCAAAGAGTGTACTGCCTATATTCTCTTCCAAAAGACTTATTGTCTCAGGCCTAATCTTTAGGTCTTTGATCCATTTTGAGTTTATTTTGGTGTGTGGTGAAAAAGAATGGTCAATTTTCAATCTTTTGCATGTGGCTGTCCAGTTTTCCCAGCACCATTTGTTGAAGAGACTTTCTTTTCTCCATTGTAGGCCCTCTGCTCCTTTGTCGAAGATTAGCTGTCCATAGATGTGTGGTTTTATCTCTGGGCTTTCAATTCTGTTCCATTGATCTGTGGACCTGTTTTTGTACCAGTACCATGCTGTTTTGATCACTGTAGCTTTGTAGTATGTTTTGAAATCGGGGATTGTGATTCCGCCGGCTTTGTTTTTCTTGCTCAGGATTGCTTTAGCAATTCGCGTTCTTTTGTTGCCCCATATGAATTTTAGGATTGTTTGTTCAATTTCTGTGAAGAATGTTCTTGGAATTCTGATTGGGATAGCATTGAATCTGTATATTGCTTTAGGTAGTATGGACATTTTAACTATGTTTATTCTTCCAATCCATGTGCAAGGAATGTTTTTCCATCTCTTTATGTCATCGCCTATTTCTTTCAAGAAAGTCTTGTAGTTTTCATTGTATAGATCCTTCACTTCCTTGGTTAAGTTTATCCCAAGGTATTTTATTCTTTTCGTTGCGATTGTGAATGGGATAGAGTTCTTGAGTTCTTTTTCTGTTAGTTTATTGTTAGTGTATAGAAATGCTACTGATTTATGCACGTTAATTTTATACCCTGCTACTTTGCTGTAGTTGTTGATTATTTCTAATAGTTTTTCTGTGGATTCTTTGGGGTTTTCTATGTATAAGATCATGTCGTCTGCAAACAATGAGAGTTTTACTTCTTCGTTACCTATTTGGATTCCTTTTATTTCTTTTTCCTGCCGAATTGCTCTGGCCAGCACCTCCAGAACTATGTTGAATAGGAGTGGTGAAAGTGGGCACCCTTGTCTTGTTCCTGTCCTCAGAGGGATGGCTTTCAGCTTTTGTCCGTTGAGTATGATGTTGGCTGTGGGTCTATCATATATGGCCTTTATTATGTTGAGGTACTTTCCTTCTATACCCATTTTACTGAGGGTTTTTATCATAAATGGGTGTTGGATCTTGTCAAATGCTTTCTCTGCATCTATTGAGATGATCATGTGGTTTTTGGTTTTCATTTTGTTGATGTAGTGTATCACGTTGATTGACTTGCGGATGTTGAACCATCCCTGTGTCCCTGGTATAAATCCCACTTGATCATGGTGTATAATCTTTTTGATGTATTGCTGTAATCGGTTTGCCAAAATTTTGTTGAGGATTTTTGCATCTATGTTCATCAGTGATATCGGCCTGTAGTTCTCCTTCTTTGTGTTGTCCTTGTCAGGTTTGGGGATCAGAGTGATGTTGGCTTCATAGAATGTGTTAGGGAGTTCTCCATCTTTCTCAATTTTCTGGAACAGTTTGAGGAGAATAGGTATTAAGTCTTCTTTGAATGTTTGGTAGAATTCTCCAGAGAAGCCGTCTGGTCCTGGACTCTTGTTTTTGGGGAGGTTTTTGATTACCGTTTCTATTTCCTTACTTGTGATTGGTCTATTCAGATTCTCCATTTCTTCCTGATTCAGTTTGGGGAGATTGTAGGAGTCTAGGAATTTGTCCATTTCTTCCAGGTTGTTCAGTTTGTTGGCATATAGTTTTTCATAGTATTCTCTTATGATCTCTTGTATTTCATTGGTATCTGTTGTGATTTCTCCTCTGTCATTCCTGATTTTATTAATTTGCGATTTCTCTCTTCTTTTCTTGGTGAGTCTGGCTAGGGGTTTGTCAATTTTGTTAATTCTTTCGAAGAACCAACTCTTTGTTTCATTGATCCTTTCTATTGTCTTTTTTGTTTCAATATCGTTTATTTCTGCTCTTATTTTTATTATTTCCCTCCTTCTACTGACTCTGGGCCTTGTTTGTTCTTCTTTTTCTAGTTCTGTTAGGTGTCGTTTGAGGTTGCTTACGTGAGCTTTTTCTTGTTTAGTGAGGTGAGCCTGTATTGCGATGAATTTCCCTCTTAGGACTGCTTTTGCTGCATCCCAAATGATTTGGTATGTCGTGTTCTCATTTTCATTTGTCTCCAGATAATATTTGATTTCTTCTTTAATTTCTTCAATGATCCATTGTTTGTTGAGAAGCGTGTTGTTTAGTCTCCACATTTTTGCACCTTTCTCTGCTTTTTTCTTGTAGTTGATTTCTAGTTTAATAGCGTTATGATCAGAAAAGATGCTTGATATTATTTCAACTCTCTTGTATTTATTGATGTTTGCTTTGGTTCCCAAAATATGGTCAATCCTTGAGAATGTTCCATGTGCACTTGAGAAGAATGTGTAACCTGCTGTTTTTGGATGAAGTGTTCTATATATATCTATTAAGTCCATCTGGTCTAATTTTTCATTTAATTCTATTATTTCCTTGTTGATTTTCTGTCTGGATGTTCTGTCCATTGGTGTTAATGGTGTGTTGAGGTCCCCTACTATTATTGTATTGTTGTTGATGTCTTCTTTTAGTTCTATTAAGAGTTGCTTTACAAATTTTGGTGCTCCTGTGTTGGGTGCGTATATATTTATAAGTGTTATGTCTTCTTGGTGGAGAGTCCCTTTTATCATTATATACTGTCCCTCTTTGTCTTTCTTTATCTGTTTTGCTTTGAAATCTACCTTGTCTGATATTAGTATAGTGACACCTGCTTTCTTTTGTTCATTATTAGCTTGGAGTATTGTTCTCCATCCCTTCACTCTGAGTCTGTGTTTGTCTTTGGGGCTGAGGTGTGTTTCCTGGAGGCAGCATATTGTTGGATCTTGTTCTTTGATCCATCCTGCCACTCTGTGTCTTTTGATTGGGGAGTTCAATCCATTTACATTTAGAGTGATTATTGAGACGTGGGGGCCTACCACTACCATTTTGTGTCTTGTTTTCCGGTTTTCTTCAGTTTCCTTTGTTTCTCGTCCCATGGTTTAATCTGTTCTGATGTAGAGCTGCTACTCTCTGTTGTTGTCCTTCTGCTTATCTCCTCTGCTCTTGGTTTTGTAGCCCCTTTCCTTTTTTGGATTTTTCGGGAATGAGGGTTTTCCTGAGGATTTCCTGAAGAGGAGGTTTTGTGACAATGAACTCCCTTAATTTTTGTTTATCTGGGAAAGTTTTTATTTCTCCATCGTATTTGAAGGATATTTTCGCTGGGTAGAGAATTCTCGGCTGTAGGTTTTTGTCCTTCAGATTTTTGAATATATCATTCCACTCTCTTCTAGCCTGTAAAGTTTCTGCTGAGAAATCTGCTGATAGCCTGATGGGGGTTCCTTTGTAGGTTAGTTTCTTTTGCCTGGCTGTCCTTAATATTTTCTCCTTGTCGTTGACTTTTGCTAGCTTCACTACTATATGCCGTGGAGTTGGTCTTCTTGCATTGATAAAGTTTGGAGATCTATTGGCTTCTGTCACCTGAAGATCCATCTCCCTCACCAGATTTGGGAAGTTCTCAGCCATTATTTCTTTGAATAGGTTTTCTGCCCCTTTCTCCTTCTCTTCTCCCTCTGGTATACCTATAATCCTTACGTTGCATCTCCTAATTGTGTCTGATAATTCTCGGAGAGTTTCTTCATTTCTTTTAAGTCTTGCTTCTCTCTCCTCCTCTGCCTGCAACAATTCTATATTGCCATCTTCCAAATTGCTAATTCTTTCCTCCATATTATCGGCCCTACTGTTCAGAGCATCTAGATTTTTCTTAATCTCCTCTATTGTGTTCTTCATTTCCAGTATTTCTGTTTGGTTCTTCTTTATCGTATCAAACTCTTTTGTGACATAGCTCCTGAACTCGTTGAGTTGTCGGTCAGAATTCTCTCTTAACTCAGTGAGTATTTTAATGATGGCTGTTTTGAAGTCATCATCATTTAGGTTATATATCTCATTTTCTTTGGGATTGTTTTCTGTGTATTTGTTACTTTCTTTCTGTTCTGGAGATTTAATGTATTTTTTCATATTGCTTGATGATGTTGATTTGTGCCTCCGCATGGAGATAGAGTTTAGTTGCTCCTTTCACTTGTTTCAGCTGCTGCGGTGGGGGGAGCAGCTGTTTATACTTCACCAACCAGGAACCCTGTCCGTAGTTGCTAACTGGGCCTGGGCCCCTCTTCGTAGCCACAGTGGCCCTTTGGATTCCCTCCTCTGCCGTGGGGGCCGTCACGGGGGGCTTCAGGCTGCAGGTGCCTACTGTTGTTGCCCACCTAGATGCGCTCTCTCCCTGGGGTCTGCAACGGTGTTATGGGCTTTTCCAGCGGCCAGGGGTGGGATCACTTATATTTGTCGCTCCGTTGCTGTCAGCACCCACCAAATCTCACTTGTCCTCTATGGGTCGCAGGAGAGCTATTGGCATCTTCTACAGTCTGTGGTTAGTACACCTAGCTATGCTGCTTTTGCCCTGGGGTCTTCCAGCCTTGTGGCTGGCGGCTGGGTGCCTTCTACTGGTGCTGTGCAGAGGCTTTCCCTAAGGCTTCTGTGAGCCTGTAGGGTTTCCCCCTAGGCTACTAAGCTGGGTCTCTGGAACTCTCTCCAGCCCCAGTCCTCTCCGAGATCTCCGGCAATCCCTAGCCTCACCGGGTGGGCAACTGCAGCTGGGGGTCGCCCCGCCCTCTGGGATTCTCTCCGGGCCTCTCCCGGAGCCGTGAATGCTCAGCGTGGCCCCTCTGCTAACGGCACACAGAGAGTTTTGTCTGCTGCCCGGGCGGAGCTCCAGCGCTTCCCCTCCGGGTTGCCGAACCGGCCTTTGAAAGTTCCCCCACCCCGGTCCTCTCCGAGATCTCTGGCAATCCCTAGCCCCACGGGGCGGGCAACGGCAGCTGGGGGTCGCCCCGCCCTCTGGGCTTCTGTCCGGGCCTCTGCCGGGAGCCCTGAATGCTGGGCATGGCCCCTCTGCTAATGGCAGACAGAGAGTTTTGTCTGCTGCCTGGCGGAGCTCCGGCGCTTCCCCTCCGGGTCGCCGAACCGGCCTTTGAAAGTTCCCCCGCCCCGGTCCTCTCCGAGATCTCCGGCAATCCCTAGTCCCACGGGGCGGGCAACGGCAGCTGGGAGACCTCCGTGCCCTCCGTGTCTCTCTCTGGGACCCTCCGGGCGCCCCGAGCACCAGGCTGGGTCTCGCCGCCAATGGCGGGGAGAGACTCTCCCCGCGGGCTCAGGTGTGCAACTCCAAAGTTTCCCTCTGCGTTTAGGAGTAATTGCGGGGGGTTTAAGTAGGGTTCTGGTCACCTGTTTCCACCGTCGCTCCTCTGTTGTGTTCTCGCTCCTGCCCTAGATGTGTGTGGATCCTCTGGGGGCGTCCGTTGGAAGAAAGCCGCTTGCGGGTACTAGGCTGCCCGTCGGGGTCGGAGAGTTTTCACCTATTTCCACATCCTCCCGGAGGAAAGTCCGTCCGCCTTCCGATGTATAGTCGCGTGGGTGTCTCAGACGTCCTGAGATGCTGTCTGGATATCCTTTGTCAAGCGATAAGTGTCCAAATAATTGTAGACTCGAAGGGCGAGAGACAAAGAGGACTACTCACGGCGCCATCTTGGATCTTCCCCCTCAAAGATGTAGTTTTAAGAGTCTTTTTAAGAATTTAAGAGTTTGGGATATTACCATTAATTGACAATAATCAACTTTCACCTTTTTTTTCTGAGTCTTCTTCCTTCAGCTAAATGTGCTGTCATCAGAATTGCACAATCTGACTTGTCACATGTCTCTGAACTCAGTTAAATTTTGATCACTTCATGCCTGCTAGTACTTCTTCCTTTCCCTGGCCAGTCTGGGGTGCGAGCACCCGCCATCAGCGCAGCAGCGGCCGAAACAGCAACAGCAGCAGCAGCAGCAGCAGCAGTAGCAGCGGCGGCTATTCACTCTTTTTAAAAAAACATTTAAATGTCCTGACTCCAAAATCTGCATCTAGTAATTGGAATGTCTAAGCTCCTTGGTTGTCTAATTCAGCCCTGCGTTCTTTCTACTGACTCCTCTGCATGCTGACATATTTCTTGCTGTATTATGAGTTCATGGCCAGCAGGGCTTTCTCTCTTTCTGTCATGTAAAGTCTGGGTAGTTATGAACACTTATAGAGAGTACCTTGGGGTGTACCAACACAGAGCAAAATTAAGTTAATTTATTACTTGCAAGAAATGTAAATTAATTCCATATCAGCATGAAAGCTGGCCCAAATTATAAATTTTGGGGGGACAGTTTTTTATATTTATTTTCTTTTTCCACCAGAGTCTTCTTTAAGACAGATAAGTTTCTTGTCATGTTTCCTTCCTAGAAGATGGATTTTCTCTGGTGCATGATATATTATGTATATGTTATATTTGTGTATTGATAACTTTGAACCAGCTCATTTTTATGGAAAATAAAATTAATCAAATCCATAATTCTGTGCTTTAACATTTATTAATAAAAATAACCAATTACTTCCAGTGCAGCAGTTTGTTACCTCCCTTTGGTTGAAGATGCTGAATTATTTGAAGGAGATGGGATTCTGGTTGGGAGAGAGCTGAAGTGTGTAGCTCTCGTACTTTAGGGACCTTGCTGTTAGCTTGGACACAAAAAGTGGTTGTTGTGGGTTGAGAGAGAAGTGGATGACTTGTATTAGCCCAGGGATCGTCAGGAACAGAGAACACACCATAATGTTGATCCAAGTGGCAGGGCCCCTAATATCTGTCAAGTCACAGTAGCACAGTTGTGTTTTCAATGCCTGGCTACACATCTTATTCACCCAGCACGCTTGTTAAAAATCTAGATTCTACTTTGAGACTTCAGTAGATCAGCTCTTGGGCAGGGCAGAGGAATTTGTTTATTACTCTCATGGGGATTTGGACATGCAGACTAGATAGGAAACCACCTCCATGCCTGTGGGAACTTGCCAGGTGCTGAAGGTCCCGGAACTTGCTGTTCCCCGTGATTCCGATAGAGTAGGTTCACATCCCTGGATTTTGGAACCCTTGACAAGATTAACAGACCCTGGGAATCACGAGTGCATTGCTTACCAAGAGCCCCCAGGGGCTGCAATTAACTCCCACTACAGGACTGCCATAGTCTGCTGTTTCTGCGTCTGTGACATCATATGCTACAGTTTGCCTTGGTTACAGTCCTGTCAGTAACTCCTGTTCTCCCTCTGCATTGGCTAAACTTGTAGACAGCAGAATCCAGGTCTCATTAAAAATTTAGTCCTCAGTAAAAATTACAAACTGAATTGAATTTTAATTAATTGTTGCCATTTACCCAGTTATCTCCTTACCCATATTCTGATTGGGGCCGTGTCCTGTCAACTGCAAAATATGCTGTTGCAGGCTCCTTTTTGGAAGTTACATCACTCACTATTTTCTGCTGCTCCTGCAAGCTTTGTGGAGTGGCACTGTATTTTTTTAGTCTACGTTGACAGCATACAATATAATGGTTCATTTAGGATGGCTTTTTATGGGGCCTGTCAAGATTTGGCTGTGTTTTGCATGGTAAACCTAATATTAAATGACAAAACACATCATAGAAGATACTTCACAACCACTACGGTGAAAGCATTGAATGTGTAGAAAGTTACTATGCATTGCAAATGGTGGAAAAGCAAAGATAACAAATAAAGTATAATTGAAATCCAGGGGGCTTTGAATATTAGTGGTGTAACAACTCTCTGTTCTAGAGTGTGTGTTAGAAGTGCTGTAGGATGATTAACTGCAACTCTTGTGTGTCTGTCTATTTGCACAGCAGATGATGTGCTGAACTTAATAACCCACTGTTCGATTTTTTATTTAAAAAATAAGATGGAAGTTAAGTCACAATTGCTTTGGGCAAGTGTCTTATAAAAATGTTTGTGTTTAGAAGTCAGCTAATTTGATTAGAGAACCATGAAATCTGCTCCACAGTGTAATGGAACATCAACACAATCTAAACTGCCAAAACCCCAAGACTTTGAAAATTAATGAATATTCAATATTGGCGCACTCTGAAAATAGGTCTTAAATATGAGAAAGAAAAGAGGGCCAGAGAGAGACAGAGAGAGAGAGATTTTATAGCATTTGAGACATTTTTATTTCTGTCAAATAACAGTGTCAAAAGAATCACATAAGTCAATCACCATAAAAATGTATAACTCTCTGAGCCCAGGGACAATGTTTATTAATTTATTCTTGTATTTCCTTGCTCTCAAAATCCATACTTCATGTTTTCCACCTAGCACCATTTCAAACACTTGGTAAATTTTTGCCAAATGATGAATGAATGGCTCTATCAGCATGTACTTCCCATTTATCGGATGCAGAGCAGGGAAGTAAGTTTTATGACAAGTGAAGAAATGGTAGCTGCTTTTACAGAAGTAAAGTGAATGGAGAAGACCTTACTTATATCTATAAAACCAATTGCTAAAAACATGAGAATAAGTACACAGCTAGACTATACTTGCCTTGCGAGAAGTCAAACATTGATCTGGACCATCAACTTAAATACATAGAAAAATTTCCTCCATTCATCTTATTAAAAGGAAAAAGGAATGACATCTCTCAACATGTCAGACACATCTCCTCAAAAATAAATAAAAAGAAGAGAATAAGAAAAAGACAGCATTTAAATATACAACACTAGTTAGCCAGCAAGACAATGAAATCATTGCTCATTCAATTGCCTACACAAGACGTAAGACTTTTGTGTAGAACACAGTTAATTTGTGTTCTGACTCACTTTCAAGCAACACAAGAATCTTGCCATAGCTCAGTCCCCGGTAGACACTGATTCTTAGACTCTTCTTCATTTCTAGATGGCAAACCAGTTTGAGTAACAGCAGGACTTGTTTAGGTGAAGGATGAGGTATGGCAGAGTAGCAGCAGGACAGAGACATGGCAATAGGTATGCTATAAAAGTGGCCTAAATGAAACAAGTCTTTAACTCAACAAACACTTATTAGTACCTTTTAGACATATAACACTGTGCTAAGCCTGATAATTTACAAAAGTGAATCACAGCTGGCCCTACCCTTAAGGATCTTAGACTGCAGTGAAGGAAATAATTTACAGACATAAATAGTGAAGAGGGAAGGAATTTCTGTCAGGGAAATTATCTCTTTGGTAAGACAGATTCATTCTTTACGTTGACAAAATTCAAATCTACATTTCTCCCCCTGGTTTCTCAGCTGACCATGAGTTTGGTTCTGTAGTAGCAAATGTTATCCAGACATCTCCAATTTGATGTCCAAAAATGACCCTTTACCAGTCTTTCCCACTCTTGTAGAATTGGCTTTATTGCTTAAACTTTCTCTTCCCCACCAAAAGCAATCGATTCCTCAAGCACTCAGGTTTGATATCTTTAAATGCTTTGTCTGCCCCTAGGTTGACTACACGTCTGTATTTTATGGTGGTGATCCCACTACACATCTACTGTCTCACCTTAAGAATTAATGGAAATTTTATCACTTCAAAAAGAGTTCTGCTTTTGATGATAAATTATATGATTTTTCTGTGTCCCTCTTCTCATGTTACTTACTCAGTTCTCCATAATTGAAAGACCTCATGCGACCATCCTTCTTCACATGTCAATAATGCTGCTTAGACTTCTGTCGGTTTTTTGGCCAGATACCTTTACGAGCCTTTAAACGTTTTTCCATCTTTGTCTTTTCCATTACCAGTCCAATCTGAACAAAAAAAGAAATATCATTAAATTGTATTTTCAATGTGCCTTGATCATAGTCAAACACATTTTCTATTTATTTATTTACTCCAGTAACATTGGATTATAACATTATATAGCTTTCAGATGTACATCATAATATATTTCGAATTCTTTGTAGATTATATCATGTTCACCACCCAAAAACTAATTACAGTCCATCTGCTCACATGTGAGGCTAATCACCCCTTCTGCCCTCCCCCCCTTCCCCTATGGTAACCACCAATTCAATCTCTGTTGCTATGTGTTTGTTTCTTCTTGTTTTTATCTTCTACTTATGAATGAGATCATATGGTGTTTGACATTCTCCCTCTGACTTGTTTCACTCAGCATAATACCCTCAAGGTCCATCCATGTTGTCACAAATGGCCGGATTTCGTCATTTCTTATGTCTGAGTAGTAGTCCATCGTGTATAAATATCACATCTTCTTTATCCATTCGTCCCTTGGTGGGCACCTAGGTTGCTTCCAAGTCTTGGCTATTGTGTATAATGCTGCGATGAACATAGGGGTGCATGTATCTTTATGCCTTTCTGTTTTCAAGTTCTTTGGATAAATACCCAGCAGTAGAATAGCTAGATCATATGGTAGATCTATTCTTAATTTTCTGAGGATACTCCGTTCTGCTTTCCATAGTGGCTGCAACAGTTTGCACTTCCACCAGCAGTGAACAAGGGTTCCCTTCTCTCCACATTCTCCCTAACACTTGTTGTTTCCTGTGTTGTTAATTATAGCCATTCTGACTGGCGTGAGATGATATGTCATTGTAGTTTTGATTTGCATTTCTCTGATAGCTAATGAACTTGAGCATCTTTTCATATGCCTGTTGGCCATCCATATATCTTCTTTGGAGAAATCTCTGTTCAGATCTTTTGCCCATTTTTTAATTGGATTGTTGCTTTTTTTGTTTTTGAGGTGTATGAGTTCTTTGTATATTTTGGATACTAACTATTTATCTGATATATGGTTTGCAAATATCGCCTCCCAACAGTCAGGTTGTTTTTTCATTTTGTTGATGGTTTCCTTTGCTGTGCAGAAGCATTTTAGTGATATAATTGATATAGTCCCATTTGTTCATTTTTTCTTTTGTTTCCCTTGCCTGGTCAGACAAGGTACTTGAAAATATGCCGCTAAGACCGACGTGAAAGAGCATACTGCCTATCCTTTCTTCTAGAAATTTCATGGGTTTCAAGTCTCACATTCAAGTCTTTAATCCATTTTGAGTTGATTTTTGTACATGGTGTAAGGTAATGGTCTACTTTCATTCTTTTGCATGTGGCTGTCCATTTTCCCAACACCATTTATAGAAGAGACTCCCCTTTCTCCATCGTGTGCTCTTGGCTCCCTTGTCAAATATGAACTGCCCATAAATGTGTGGGTTTATTTCTGGCCTCACGATTCTGTTCCATTGATCTGTGTATCTGTTTTTGTGCCAGTACGATGCTGTTTTGGTTACTATGGCTTTGTAGTCTATTTTGAAATTGGGGAGTGTGATATCTCCAGTTTTTTCCTTTATTCTCAGGAATCCTTTGGCTATTCGGGGTCTTTTCTTGTTCCATAAATTTTAGGATTCTTTGTCCTATTTCTGTGAAAAAATGTTGTTAGAACTTTGATAGGTCTTGCATTGAATCTATAGATTGCTTTAGGAAGTATGGACATTTTAACTATGTTAATTCTTCCAATCCAAGAGCGTGGAATATCTTTCCATTTCTTTGTGTCTTCAATTCCTTTCAACAATCTTTTATAGTTTTTGGTGTACAGATCTTTCATCTCTCTGGTTAAGTTTATTCCTAGGTATTTTATTCTTTTTGTTGCAATTGTAAATGGGATTGTATTCTTAATTTCTCTTTCTGCTATTTCATTGTTAGTGTACAGAAATGCAACCGATTTTTGTTTGTTGATTTTGTATCCTGCGACTTGATTGTATTCATTTATTATTTCTAAAAGTTTTTAGTGGATTCTTTCAGGTTTTCTAGATATAAAATCATGTCATCTGCAAAGAGTGACAGTTTCACTTCTTTTCCAATGTGGATCCCTTTTATTTCTTTTTCTTACGTGATTGCTCTGTCTAGGACTTCCAATACTGTGTTAAATAAGAGTGGTGACAGTGGGCATCCTTGTCTGGTTCCAGTTCTTAGAGGGATAGCTTTCAGTTTTTCTCTGTTGAGAATATTTACTATGAGCTTGTTGTATATGGCCTTTATTATGTTGAGGTATTTTACTTCTATACCCATTTTATTTAGAGTTTTTATCATAAATGGATGCTGTATCTTGTCAAATGCTTTCTCTGCATCTATTGAAATGATCATGTGATTTTTATTCTTCATTTTGTTGATAGATTTGCGGATGTTGAACCATCCCTGCATCCCTGGAATGAAACTCTCTTGATCATGATGTATGATCTTTTTCATGTATTGTTGTATTCAATTTGCTGGTATTTTGTTGAGGATTTCTGCATCAAGGTTCATCAGTGATATTGGCCTGTAATTTTCTCTTTTTTTGTTGTCCTTGTGTGGATTTTGTTTCAGGATAATGTTGGCTTTGTAGAATGAGTTAGGAAGCCTCCCCTCCTCTTCAATTTTTTGGAAGAGTTTGAGAAGGGTAGGTATTAAGTCTTCTTTTAATGTTTGGTAGAATTCACGAGGGAAGCCATCTTGTCCTGGACTTTTATTTTTGGGGAAGTTTTTGGTTGCTGTTTTGATCTCCTGACTGGTGATTGGTCTATTCAAATACTTTACTACTTCTTGGTCAAGTTTTGGAATGTTGTATGTTTCTAAGAATTTATCCAATTCTTCTAGGTTATCCAATTTGTTGGTGTATAGCTTTTCATAGTATTCTCTTATTATCTTTTGTATTTCTGAGGTGTTCCTTGTAATTTCTCCACTTTCTTTTCTGATTTTGTTTACTTGAGCCTTCTCTCTTTTTTTCTTGGTGAGTCTAGCTAAGGGTTTATTAATTTTGTTTATCTTTTCAACAAACCAGCTCTTGGTTTCATTAATTTTTTCTAGTATTTTTTTTCGTCTCTGTTTCATTTATTTCTGCTCTCATTTTTATTACTTCCTTCCATCTGCTAATTTTGGGCTTTGACTTTTGTTCTTTTCCCAGTACCTTTAGATACACTGTTAGATTGTTAATTTGGATTTTTCTTCTCTGGTGAGGTAGGCCTGAATTGCTATAAACTTCCCTCTTAGAACCACGTTTGCTATAGCACATAGATTTTGGGATGTCATGTTTTCATTTTCATTTGTCTCCTGGAATTTTTTGATTTCTCCTTTGATTTCTTCATTGACCCAATCATTGTTCAGTAACCTTTTGTTTAATCTCCAAATTTTTGTGGGTTTTCTGGTTTTCTTCCTGTAGTTGATTTCTAGTTTCATACCTTTGTGGTCAGAAAAGATGCAGGGTATTATTTCGATCTTCTTAAATTTATTGAGACTAGTTTTGTGGCCTAATATGTGATCAATCCTGGAGAATCTTCCATGTGCATTTGAAAAGAATGTGTATTCTGTGGTTTTTGCATGGAATGTTCTGTATGTATCTAGTAAGTCCATCTGATCTGATGTCATTTAAGGCCAGAGTTTCCTTATTGATCTTCTGTTTGGATGATTTATCCATTGGTGTAAGTGGAGTGTTAAAGTCCCCTACTATTATTGTGTTACTGTCTATTTCTCCTTTTCTGTCTGTTAATAATTGCTTTATATATTTAGGTGTTCTTATGTTGGGTGCATAGATATTTACAAATGTTATATCTTCTTGTTGGATTGTTCCCTTTATCATTACATAGTGCCCTTCTTTGTCTCTTGTTACAGCTTTTGTTTTAAAGTCTATTTTGTCTGATATAAGTATTGCTACCCCTGCTTTCTTTTCTTTGCCATTTGCATGGAATATCTTTTTCTATCCTTTCATTTTCGGATTGTGAGTGTCCTTAGGTCTGAAGTGTGTCTCTTGTGTGCAGCATATATATGGGTCTTGTTTTGTTTATCCAATTATCCACCCGATGCCTTGTGATTGGAGCATTTAATCCATTGACATTTAAAGTAGCTATTCATAGATATGTATTTATTGACATTTTGTTACTTTTTTTCTGAATGTTTTAGCAGTTCTTCTCTGTTCCTTTCTTTTTCTCTTGCTCTCTTCCCTTGTGGTTTGATGGCTTTCTTTAGTAATATGTTTGATTTCTTTTGTCTTACTTATTTCCTTACTTATTATAGGTTTCTGTTTTGTGATTACCATGAAGATGCTATATAATATTCTATGTATATAACCGTCTATACTGAGTTTATAGACTCTTTAGCTTGACCTCTTTCTAAAAGCTCTACTTTCTCACTCCCCTCCTCCCACATTTTATGTTTCTGAAATCATATCTAATCTCTTGTTTTATGTGTGTCTATCCATCACCTTCTTATTATTGAAATAGGTAATTTTAGTACTTTTGTATTTTAACCTTCATATTATCTTCACAGGTGGTTGACCTGCTACCTTTACTATATTTTTAACTTTACCAGTGATTTTGTTGCCTGGTTTTGGGGGGATTTTATTGATAACTTTTTTATCCCTATTTGTGGTCATCACTTTCTGACTTAAATGAGTCCCTTAAGCATTTCTTGTAGAACTAGTTTCTTGGTGATAAACTCCTTTAATTTTTGCTTGTCTGGGAAGCTCTTTATCTCTCCTTCCATCTGAATGACCACCTTGATGGATAGAGTATTCTTGGCTGTGGGTTTTTCCCTTTTAGCCCTTTAAATATGTTTTGCCATTGTCTTCTCACCTGTAGGGTTTTGGCTGAGAAGTCCACTGATAGGCTTATGGGATGTCCTTAGCATGTCACTTGTTGCCTTTCTCTTGCTGCTTTTAAGATTCTCTCTTTATCTTTAATTTTGGACATTTTAATTATAATCTGTCTTTGTGTGGGCCTCTTTGGGCTTATCTTGTTTGGAGCTCTCTATGCTTCCTACACTTGGATGTCTGTTTTCTTCCTTAGGTAAGGGAAATTTTTAGCTATTATTTCTTCAAATAAATTTTCTACCCCTTTGTCTCTCTCTTCTCCTTCTGGGACACCTATAATACAAATGTTAGTGCATTTGATATTGTCCCAGAGTTCCCTTAGACTGTTCTCATTCTCTCTAATTCTTTTTTCTGTTTAGCTTTGGTGATTTCCTCTATTCTTTCATCTAGCTCACTGGTCCATTCTTCTGCATCCTCTACTCTGCTATTGAGTCCCTCTAGTGAATTTTTCATTTCTGATATTGTATTCTTCATTTCTGATTGGTTCTTTTTTATATCTTCCAGTTCTTTGTTGATGAGCTCACTGTGTTCATCCAGTCTTCTCCCAATATCTGTGAGCATCCTTATGAGATTTTCTTTGAACTCTTTTTCAGGTAGGTCTCTTATTTCTGTTTCGTTTAGTTCTTTTTCTGGGATTTTGTCCTCTTCCCTTTCTAGGAATGTATTCTTTTGTATCCTCATTATGCCTCTTTCTCTGTGCTTATTTCTATGTATTAGGTGAGTCAGCTATGTCTCCTGATCTTGGAGAAGTGGCCTTATGTAATAGATGCCTTTTGAGGCCCAGCAGTGTGCTTCCCTCTTGTCACCAGTCCAAATGATCCAGGAATAACCTCTTTGTTGGCTACTTGTGTCCTTCTGCTGTGGCAGGGTTGCTGTTAATGCAGGTACCCAGGGAGTCTAGAGTTTCCTTCCCTGGCCAGCTGTTTGTAAATATGGTGTGGGGAGCCTCAGCACTGTTGGCTACAAGGTCTAACAGCACACTCCTGTTGCAGTTTTCCTGTTAATTGAGTAGGTACCCATTGTAGTTGGTTGCTAGGCTCAGGGGCTTACAGTTTCTATACACCTCAGGCCTACAAGGCTGTAGTCATTTCTCTTAGGAGTGCAGCTGAGTGGGGCTGACTCTAGGCGTGGGAGCACTCAGTTGTTTCAGGTTTTGGAATGTGGGGCCAATCCTTTTTATGGCTGTTTGTGAAGCACAGGTCTTCTGCCACTGATAAGCCTCAGCCCCCACAGGACCACACACACATTCAAGACAGTCCTGGTCCATGCACACTTCCCAAACCCCTGGAATATACCCCAATGCCCCACTGCAGAGACCCCCACCTCCCTACCAATGCTCCCCACAGTTCACCTGGTCCTCACACAAGCCCTGCCCCACAGAGGCAGACACACTCATCTGCCTGTAGAGGATCAAGGCACCCAGTCAATGCAGGCCAACAAGTAGCCTGAGGGCTTGCTGTTGGGTGGGGCCAGTCCCTAGGACAGGCTTCCTGCCCTTGCTGAACTGGATTAAATCTGTGCTCTAGTGGATGTGGCAGACCCCTGGGCTAACAGGCCAGGTGAAGAATTTCAATGGTGTCTTCCAGGGTCTGTGTCAGTATGCCAACAACAACAATGGTCACCACCAATGTCTCAGTCTCTGGAGAGGTCTCTCCTCTCACTGAGATGCACCCAGAGCCCACCAGGTGAGTCTCTTTTCACCAAAGGACTGTCAGCCTTTTCTCTGGTTATTCTAGGTTGCTGAGAGGGGAGAGTTTGTGCATCAGCCCCTTACAACCAGGTCTTTTCAGCTTTCATCTGATAGCTTTTCTGCGGGTATTCCCCACTGCAGTTAATAGTCAGCGAAGCCAGATAGTAAGACCCTTGTCTCAGTTGGGCTGAGTCTGAAGAATGCATATAGCAGTATTAGACCCTGCTCTGGACCTCACCCCTCCTGGGAAAACTGCATACCTTAGGGTGCCTCCTGCCTGGCTGGCTGAGAAACTCCACTTCTCCCAAAGCTGGCTTTTTTCTCTCCAGCAGTAATTTCTGCCTCTTCTGCCTTAGTCAGGACTGTCCCTTGTTGTGGTGGTTATTTTTATCCACTTATCAGTTTTCTATCCAGGATAATTTTTCCAAAAATAGTTGTAACCTGGTTGTGTTTGTGGGAGGAGGTGAGTTCAGAGTCTGCTTATGCTACCATCTTGACGAGATCCCTCAAACACATTTTCTCATTCTTTTATTCCTTTGCATCAAACTCTAAATTTCTCTAGATTTAGGGGCTCTATCATCTGGCCCTTTCCTGGTGAGTCAACTTCCTCACTTTTGCTATTGCTTCTCTCTAATCTCATCAGGCTGTTTCCACATTTTTGCTGAGCACTACTTGTTCTTTCCAATGTCATTCCCAAATCCTATTATCCTGTTATCAGTCATGGTCCTTGTAGGAAATAGATGGCACATTCTACCAGGTAGATTAGAGTAAACTTAGCTAGTGGACTATGTATAAAAGTGTGTACATGGCTTAAGGAATTCAACAAGTCAATCCTCAGGCTTGTCATAGTGGGGAGCTATCAACATCCCTCTGTCTGAAGGAGTAAGTGGAAGGGGCAGTTGCTGGAATTAGAGAAGATAGCCCTTTGCGGAGGGACACTTAATAAGAGCTGTGTAACTTTACAGAGGGACACAGCCAACTCCTGGTGGCTTACTAGAGGAGAGAGAGATTGGGAAAGGACTTCCAGGACATTCTTCTCCACGCCCCTGCTTATTTCCTGCAGGTGCCCTTTAATGGCCAAGCCCAACCAGAAAGCAGAGGTGCAGGAGAATAGAGGTAGTCCATACAGGTTAGCTGCTGGAGCACAGGCTGGGGTGAAAAAGGCAGAGTGTGAACCTGAAGGAGCAAGTGGAAGATGTATAGCACAGTTCCAGCGTGTGCAATGACCTCTCTCCTACTTGTAGAGCCCTAGCAGATGCGACTTTGGCATAGAGCACCTGAATCCACAAACATCCTAATGCCAGGTTAATAATTTGTATCTTTTCATCTATTCATCTATTTTTTTTGCCCATTGACTCATATTTGGATTCACACTAATTGGTTCAGAGGTCCAATTAGAAAACCACAGAAACTGGAACTGAGGAACAGAAGTCTGCAGATTTCTTTGGGAAAGTAAAGGAAGTGTGGAACATGATTTACTTGGTGGAGGAGCTGTATGCGTCTTGCACTTGTTCTACCTTTGGAGAGAAGGCCACTTACATTTATGATTATTATATAAGAATTAGCCAATAGGGTATAATATCAAAGACATTGTTATCCAGCAACTTCTTCGGTCATTTTCTATGGACGTCGGAACACTCAATGGGATGGGAGGCAGCATCTTTAATGACCACATTTGGTAACGGGACAGGAGATGGGAGAAGTGAGAATTGGCTCATTAGTTTTGTGGTCTCTGATCTTTATAAAAATGATTTTCCTATTAACTACTTAATGGCAAGGAGAAGATTGGTGGAAAGGTAAAGATGGACAACACAAATCTCGTGTACATTTTCCGTTGGTTAGCCAGTATACATTCCCCTTTTTTCCTGACAGAAGTATCATCCTATTTTTGTTAGAGTTTTGTCCTTCCCCATACAGCCTGTGTATTTCAGGAGAAGTAAAGCCTCATTGGCTTAAGATAAACACCACATCCCTTTCTCTGGCCAGAGTGATTGATTCTGAGCCTATGTTCCAAATATGACCAAGGAATTGAGAGGTGACTTTTCTTAAGATTTCTGAAAAAGATCCTTTTTTATTCTTTTCTCTGTGACATGAATGAGAAAGAAGAGAGGCCTGGGAGGCACTGAGAGCCTGTGTAGGGCCACAAGGACAGCAAGTTGCTCAGAATGGAGCTAATACCAAGGAGGCAGAAGCGAGAGCCAGAGAGAAGAAGGGGTTTTGGTCACCACATTTGGTCTGCCAAGCAGCTTCTTCTGAAAGTAGAAAAGGAAGTATAGAACATTTTGGCCACGTAAGCCAATACATTTCTTTTGCAGTGTGAGGTATTTTGACTTGAGTTTTCTTTTATAGCAACCAAAAGATTACAAGCTGATAGAAAGAGCAGAACCATAACAACAACTTAATTTTTAATGTCTTCCTCCCTCAGTTTGGGCTATTGTTTATTTCACATAACTTTTTTAAATGCCTGTGAACTAATTAATCTTACTCTGCCTTTTAAAATAGTGATATGTATCAGAGTTTAAATATGCGAATCCTTTTGAATTTTTCTCAAATCTCATATAAGTATTTCACATATCTACAGACATTTGTAAACACCAATTATTCCCATTACACAATATCTAGGAGACACTGTGCCTGTACAGATTTCATTAAGTTATCACCAGTTTTGCTGTGATATATATAGAAACAGCATAAAGAGAGGGATGGGTGCTAAGAAAACTAGTTGGAGTCAATAAGAATTGTGTTGGCTAAATAGAACTTTTACAAGCCCGCCTTTCTTACAAACACTTGGCGATGCTATCCCTGGCACTAATGCTTTTACACTTTAGGAGTCACTTTGGTATTTCTTAGCTAAGGGTTGGTGCAGTCTCCCAGAGGACAAGAGACGGAGGTACTTAGGAGAGGGTGGCTATTGATGTTGGACCCTATCTGGAACCCACGGATCCTCACTGGACTCCATTCCTTTGAAAGCTGGACAAGTTGAAATGTAAAGTTTTTCAATGGAAACAAAACATATAGGATTTACAGGAAAAAAAAGCCCAAGTCACTTGTAAGCACTAATTAAATTTTCTACATCTTTCCGTAACCCACAATCAAGATGTATCCAGCTCATAATTTGAGAAGTGAATATTGTTGGATAAATAATAATCATTAATTCTCTTTTGCTAACATAAAATGTTTTTAAAAATTATTCATATTCTCCAATGGCCGAACCGTTTTATATCAACCATGACAAATTTAGACCCAAGAATCTTTTAGCAAATTCATATAAGTAAGCTTATTAACCTAAAAATGTATAATAAAATGTTAGTTCATAACAAAGATCACCTTAATTTATTAAACTTAACTAGGATTGCTAAATATAATAACATACACTGCTCCAACAACCAACAATTAGGCAAAACTATTTCTGAATGTTTGGTCAATTACTTGCTAATCTGCAAAGTTCAGCAATAAGGCCTCCTGCCATAGTAAATTGAGGTTTCAATGTAAAAATAGATGATGCATTCTTTTGGAAATTCTTTTTACAACACAATTAACCTCTTCACCTTTTAGAAAACACATTGTTAGCATACTGGGATACTATTTAATTTGACGTGCTTTATATGATACTGATCAATGCCAAAGAACACTTTAAATTTTCCTAAAATTTATTTTACATTTGCTAGGTTTTTAGCTTCTAATTATACCATATTTCAGTTTTTATGCAATCCTGTGATCCAGTGTAGAATAGTCATGTGATAGCACTAACTGCAGGGTGCTCTAGGGATGGAATCCACATTGTCAAAGGTTGGAGGGCTGTTTAAGGAAAAACCAAAAGAAAGTCATCAGGAATAACTACAGGACTTATCTTGGGTGGAACTTCTGTTACAAAAGACAGACCAGGCTATTTCTCTCCTAGAAAATGGTTCACAAGCATGTATGAATAATAAATAAAGGAAACCACAAGCAAGGAAAAGCATTAACACAATAGTAAGCATTCATACAGCTTTAACTGTGCACTGTATTATTTTAGAGCTTATATGAAAATTAGAAGTGATTCACTGCCACCCTCTACCCATGCATCAGATCCTGTTATAACAGTGCCATTGAATGGAAGGCCAGCTTGGGCTTGAATACCTCCAGGGATAGGAAATTCATTACCTTATAGGGCAGCTCATTACCTCGGTCATGGCATATTCTTTTATAATCTGGTTAGCTGCATACAAGTATGTCAGTTTTCTTTGATTGTAACTAAAGATAGTGACGAAGACTTATTCATGTTGTTATCCAATTATAATATCTAGTACAGGGTATCTAGTACGTATAAGCACCATATGAAAGGTGCTCAATTAATAAATGTGATTTGACGATGAACTAAGGTTGGATGTTTATACCATGCAGCTCTAAAAAAAAGTTCAAGTGTTGATCTCTTCAAAGAATCTCAAAAACTATTAAACACTAGCATCAGCCATATATGTGAGCAAAAATAACAGATAACCAACATGTGATTTTATTTTACTCCACTGCCAATGCGATTTTATTTCATGGATTCTCCTCTTGTTGCTCATCCTTCTGCTGATGCTTATATTAAATGCGTCTGAAATAGATGAATTGTCTCACAAAAACTTTATTTTATATCATATTAAGGAGAAAACACCAACTGAGATGCTGGTCATAAAAATTCATTGTTTCAGCAGCTGTTTGGTTGTAAAATTATTGTACTAAAACCTTATAAATATGTACTGCATGTTCACTTAGAGGGAAAATAGCATTTTATGGCTTTTTATCACTTTTTAAACATGATTTTCAGTAATGAGTTAAAATAATTTTTTTTAAAAAACCCTCATAAATTTTCTCCAGACTCACACTGTCTTGTCATAGTGGGGGAATAAAGACTGGCCCAGAGTCCAAGGACTGGATTTTTAGTACCGTTCTACTACTTTGTGTCATGTGACCTTGGAACATCATTTAGCTTTGCAAATATTCAGTTTTCTTATGCGTAAAATGATGAAAATCACACGTCCTACCTCAAAAGGTAGTAGTAAGATCAAATAGAACGTTGGGCTGAAAAGTACTTTCTAAAATGCAAAGCCCTGTTTAAACATGAGAGGGTATAATTACAGCAGAGATTTAGAACCCCACTCCTCCATCTCTAGATTTGGGGACTGCAGGAAGATTGACTGACGTGTTCTAGATATCATAGCCTTAGACACTGCCCAGTCGCTGCCAGGCTAGTGCTACAGTGGTCAGCAGAAATAAATACGGAAGGCACAGTAGCTCTAATGCTGCTACTGAATCAAATATGGTGTATTTTCAGAGATGTATCAACTAATTCCAAGTTTCATAAGATCCACATGTGCATCAAAATCCACATTAGTGAAATGTTTAAATTTAAAGCTACAAACTTCGGTAAAACAATTCTTTTATTTTGTCAGAATTATCTCTCCAGTGACTCAAATATTCATGAGATGTGCCTCAAATAGCTACAAAATCCCTACCTTACACCAGACACAAAACTTCAGTAAAAATGGATCAATAGCCTAAATAGAAGAGTTAAAACTATGTAACTCTTAGAAGAAAATATAAGGATAAATTTCATGACCTTGGATTTGAGAATAGATTCTTACATATGACCACAAAAGCACAAGCAACAAAAGAAAGAAATAGGTAAATTGGACTTCATTAAAATTTAAACGTTGAGAGCACCAAAGAACTGAGAAAGTGAAACGAAAACCCAAGAGCCAAAGATCAGGACAGAATATTTGCGAGCTAGTATCTGATAAGCATCTAATATCTAGGACATATAAAGAATTCTTACAACTCAACAACAAAAAGACAACTCAACTAAAACATGGTCAAAAGACTTGAATAGACATTTCTCTAGATATTCAAATAGCCAAAAAGCCCATGAAAAAAATACTGAACATCATTGATCAGCAAGGAAATGCAAATCACAACCACAATGAGATATCACTTCACACCCACTAGGATAGCTATAGCTGTAACAATACTAATAATGATGATAATAAAATTAAGTAACAAGCATTGGCAAGGATGTGGAGAAATTGGAGACCTCATACATTCCTGGTAGGAATGTAAAACGGTGGAGTCATTGTGGAAAACAGTTTGGCAGTTCCTCAAAAAGTAAAAGATAGTATTACCATATGACCTAGCCATTCTACTCCTACTATATACCCTCTACAATTGAAAACAGGTGTTCAAACAACTGCTCGTATGTGAATGTTCATAGCAGCACCATTCACAATAGCTAAAAGGTAGAAACAACCCAAGTGTCCCTCAACCGGTAAATGGATAAACAAAACAGGGACTATCCTACATACAATGGAGTCTTATTCAGCCATATGAAGAGTGAAGTATTGATGCACACTACATGGATGAACTTTGAAAACATTATCCTAAGTAAAAGAAGCCAGACACAAGAGGTCACATGTTGTATGATTCCACTTACGTGAAATATCCCAGAGTCAAGTCCATGGAGCTAGAAAGTGGATTAGTGTTTGAAGGGGGCTTGGGTGGAAGAAAATGGGAGGTGACTGCTTACTGGATAAGGGGTTTTCTTTCGGGGTAATGAAAATGTTCTGAAACTTAATATAGTAGTTGCCCAACATTGTGAATGTACCAAACGCCACTCAGTTGTAAGCTTTAAAATCATTAATTATGTTACGTGGCTTTCACTTCAATAAAGAAAAAGTCGTTTTACTTATGATTTCTTTCTACTCTGGTAAAATGAAAAGTAAAATCTGTCATTTCCTAAGCAATTTCCTTTCTGTGTATACTAATTCTAGTTTTCATTTTCAGTTTGGGTAATGAATTGTGTTAGACACGCACATACAAATTTTGGTATAAATTAAAGGACACTTTTATACAAGTTATGATATGGTGATAAAAGTTCTTATTGTGTTTCTTGGGTTTTTAAGCTCTCATGGGGATATAGCACTGTACCATAGAGACAAATCTGCTATTCAGGAGCACATTTCTTTTTTCCTTTAAATTCTGTCTTCCTATTTTTCCCAGGGAGAAATGGCTTTCAAGAAATTTGAAGAAGTTGAAAGAAACGCAACTTCATTATGAGATCTTCCATATTAAGAGACAGAATTGGGCAAAAGGCCAGGATATTGAAGGAAGAAAAGGAGTTATTAAAAATAAAAATGGGGGGCCAGCCCTGGTGGCGCAGGGGTAAAGTTTGCATGTTCTGCTTCTGTGGCCCAGGGTTCACCGGTTAGGATCCTGGGTGCAGACATGGCACCACTTGGTAAGCCATGCTGTGGTAGGCATCTCACATGTAAAGTAGAGAAGGATGGTCACGGATGTTAGCTCAGGGCTAGTCTTCCTCAGCAAAAAAGAGGAGGATTGGTGACAGATGTTAGTTCAGGGCTAATTTTCCTCAAAAAGAAAAAATAAAAAAGGTAAAGCTCCATTTTTTGAAGTAAATGGGTATATATGGGGATATTTTGTCAAAACAAATGGAAAGAAGTCCAGTGAATTAATATATTAATATTTTGTGATTTTATCTTCATTTCAAGCTAACGTTTCATATGTAAAATGCAGAACATCCTCTTAAAATTATATTTTATTTTTTCATGAGTTGACAGATGTTAAAAATAGTTTTGAATTAAAATACTGTATTACTGGAGTGGGAGTAAATGAAGTCAAAACATTCCCATATAATAATAAAGGACTTAAGGATTTGCTTTTGCAGCTTTCTAAAAGAAATAACACATCACCATTATATCATGTGATAAATGATACTCTAAATCAAGTTCTCAATTTTATTTATACTGACATTTATATTGGGAGTAAAGCAAGATTTCTGAAATATATTCTGTTTTAAACCAGGTAACCAATAGAAAGAATTTCAGAAATTTTACTGGAGATATATACTTATCATTAGAATATTTAGGAAAATATTGACCTCAAATTTTGTTGAAGGAGGCAAGTATGCATGAATAAATCTATAGATAACTTAACCATATGATATTACAATTTAATAAGTCAAATATGAACAATTCTATATATTTAATTTAATATTATCCAGTGTCTCAATTCACTTATAAATAAAGATCATCAGCATACATCTTTGTCTATTTAGTTTCTTCAAATGAAACTATTATAAGTGAAGATAGAATATTTCCAGTGTTTGTATTTGTACTTTGTTATATTTATCAGGACCTTGGAACATAGGCAACAAAGACCTAACCTAGACTAATTTAAGCAAAACATGAAGAAACAAAGGGATTCTTTGACTCAAGGGTTATGCCAGCCTGTTTACTTAATTCTCAGGCCAACCTTCTCCATGTAACCAGAGGCTGCAATTTTATAAACAAATGGTTAATGATTACAAAAATAAAACTAAGAGCAGTCTTTTTTCATGGCCCTTGAACTAATCTCAGAAGTATTGAGATTGGCCAGTGTGGCTCATCTTTCTCATGTGCAAAGCAATTGTTCTAGTCAGGAGGCTGAAATCTTTTTATTGGCTGCCTAGGTCAGGTACCGATCATGGCAGATGAGGAGCAAGGCCCTATCTGGACCATGTTACATGGGAAAGGGCACAGAGTATAACTCCCTTCCCCCAATATAGCTTGCTATTGTTAGAACAAGTGAAAATGAACATAGGCAGCCATAAGCAAGAGAGGTCCTGTGTTACACTTAGTTTTAAATAGCATCATTTAAAGATTTCATTTTCAGGATAAAAATATGCTAAACAAAGCATAAAAGTCTATGTAGTAACTTTGATGGAGTTACTTTTAGTCTAAAAGAAGAATTACTATCTCCAATAGCCTATGGAAAAGTGACTTTTTGATAAGAATTTTTTTTTGAGGAAGATTAGCCCTGAGCTAACGTCCATCGCCAACCTTCCTCTTTTTGCTGAGGAAGATTGTCCCTGAGCTAAAATCTGTGCCCATCTTCCTCTACTTTATGTGTGGGACGTCTGCCACAGCATGGCTTGATGAACGTTGTCTATGTCCATGCCCGGGATCTGCACTGATGAACCCTGGGCAGCCAAAGAGGAGCACATGAACTTAACCATGATGCACCGGGCCGGTCCCTGATAAGATTTTTTTAAATAATTTTTTTTTCATTTTGGAATAATTATAGATTCACAGGAAATTGGAAAGATAGTACAGAGAGGCATCCTTAACCCAGTTTTCCCCAGCGGTTACATCTTACATACTTACAGTACAATATAAACTCCAGGAATTTGACATAAGTGCAATTTATGTGTATAGTTCTGTGTCATTTTATCACATGTGTGGTTTTGTGTAATCACTACTTCCATTGAGATACAGAACTATTTTATTTCTCCAAAGATGTCTCTCAAGCTACCCCTTTATAGTCACACATATTCCCTCCCTCCCAGCATGCTCAGCCTCTGGCAACCACTCATCTGTGTTCCATCTCTACAATTTTACCATTTCAAGAATGCTATATAGATGGAAATATACAGTGTGTAACCTTTGTAGATTGGCTTTTGTTCATTCAGCATAACGACCAAGCATAATGAATAAGTCCTGAGAGCAGTGTAAGTTGTTGTCTGTATCAATTGTTCATTCTTTTTTATTGCTGACTAGTATTCCACAGTGTGGATGTACCACAGTTTGTTCAACCTTTCACCTACTAAAGGATATTTTTGTAGTTTTCAGTTTGGGGCTATTACAAATAAAGTTTCTCTAAACAATAATGTTTAGGTTTTTGGGGGTCACTTAAGTTTTCATTTCTCTGGTGTAAATGTACAGGAATGCCATTGCTAGACTTTATGGAATGTGTATGTTTTCTTCTGTAAGAAATTACCAAATTATGTTCTCGAGTGACTCTATCATTTTACACGCCCATCAGCAATGAATGAAAGATTCAGTTTCTCTACATCCTGGCCAGCATTTTGTGTTGTAATTTTTAAAATGTTGGCCATTCTTGTAGGTGTGTTGTCATACCTCATCATGATTTTAATTTGCATTTTCTTGATGGCTTGTGATATTGAGCATTTTATTATGTGCTTATTTGCTGTATGTATATCCTGGTTGGCTTTTCTTTTTTACCCTCAGGAAGATTTGCCCTGAGCTAACATCTGCAGCCAATCTTCCTCTTTTTGTTTGTGGGCTACCACCACAGCATGGCCACTGATAAACAAGTGGTATAGGTCCACGCCTGGGAACTGAACTCAGGACACCAAAATGGAGCATGCCAAGCTTAACCACTAGGCCACGGGGATGGTCCTGTATGTATATCCTTTTAGGGGAACTGTCTCTTCATGTCTTTTGTCCATTTTCTAACTGGGTTATTATTTTAATGTTGAACTTTGAGAGTTCTTTTTAAATTCTAGATATAAGTCATGTGTCTGACATATGGTTTGCAAATATTTTTTATCAGACTATAGCTTGTCTTTTGATTTTCTTAATAGGGTCTTTAGGAGGGCAAATATTTTTAATCTTGATGAAGTCCACTTTATTGATTTTTTTATTTTATAGATCTTGCTTTTGATGTCATGTCACAGGTCTGTTCACCAAGCCTTAAACCTCAACCTAAAGATCACACCTTACACAGAAACCAACTCAGAATGGATCATAGGTTTCAATGTAAAATTATAAAACTTATAGAAGATAACATGGAAGTTTTATTATTTTAATGTAAAATTGCTCTTTAAGGTTGATTTGAGAATGCAGGTATGCAAGGAAATATTTATAAATTGCTCTACGTAGACTAAAAGGGCAAAATTATTAGTTGTGAAATATTTTAGATTCCTGTCAGAGTAAGTCATAATCTTTATTTAGCCTGTTCCCTTCTTGATACATGTTAGGAAATTTTAGCAATAATTGATGAATTATTCCCCAATGCAAAAGGACATTAAAACAGATACCAAAGTGGTCACAAGCATTTCCAGGATGATATAAAAATCTTGTTAGCCATTATGTTTGTGTTATAAGCTGTAATTGCAACCTTTGAACTGAAGATTTTGACTGAGATCGAATGTTACTGAGACAGAAGACCACTTTGGGGATGCAGAATGTTCCACGGAATTATTGGTGGAGAATGGTGTCTCAGTGCTGTGTTGAGAGCGGGCGTTGGGAGTTGTACAAGACAGGCATTTTCTCTAGATTGAGGCACCACGGGCTTTGTCAGAATACGGTCAGGGCCAAATTGAGAGTGGCTGAAAGGGAATGGTCTTCCCTTCTTCATCAAGCTGTATTTACAATTTCCTATGCATTTTTAGTTTGGCTGCATTGGTGTGGAAATTTTCTTCTGACTGAGTGTTAAAACAAATAAAATTTACTTCTAACCAGCTGGTAGATAAAGTTGAGAGCACCAGCTACAATAATAGCAGAAAGCACTGGGGTTTGAAGGAGGTGACCTCTTTTGAAGGATAAGAAATAAAGGTGTTAGATGAGTATTGATCTGGGAATTAATTCCTAGATTCCCTTTTAACAGAGTGTGCTCAATCCACAAGAACGATAACTTATTATATGCAAAATATCCCCTTACCTTTTTGTAGCTTTTGAAGAAAAGACAGTATACATTTATGGTGCGCCAAAGTTTAGTTTTAAATAACATGATATGATTAAACATAAAGGAATTTGGTAACTGACAGGAGACCAGAGTTAATTCTCCTCACTAGAGATGAGAGTTAAGTTCTCCAGGCTACAGTATGGACAGAAATTACTAACGAATCATTGAGAAAACTCAGGAGGGGATGGAGTATGTATGAGTTGTTGCCAGGAGAACCTGGGAGGCCATTTATGTTTTAAAGAATGAGATAGTACTCTTGCGTGGTGATGTGGGGGAGGAGTGGAGAGGAAGTACCATCGATCCAGCACCCTAGAGACAATTGGGAGACATGTTTTTGGTTACTGTGGATATCTCCTGGGACAATAATGACAACTATCACCACTCAATTTGTTAAATCCCAATAGGAACGTTTCCATCATCTCTTTGTAAGAATTTGTTAGATGTAACATTTTCCAGAAGTACTGGAAAATTTACTTATGTGCCAAAAATAAGAGTGAAATTGACTAGAAGCAGAAAGTCCCTGTCCAAGATGAGGAAATGCAAAAAGTAAACAAACGGTATAAATAGCACAAGAATGTGAGTCTGTGGTTAGCAGTGACGTCTGGATGTCCAGTATCAGTTTGGTGCTTTATTCCCAACCCTCGTTACAAAGTGAATGACATTCCAACAGTATAAATATCCGAATAGTCTGTAGTTAAATGAGCGTTCCGTAAGTCATTCTGAAATGTTTTGAGATCTGAATTTTGAAAATCATTGTCTCTGTCAAAAGCAACTCATTGCAATTGTCCCTTTTAAATTCATACACTCTCTTAACCTAAACACGCCTTTTACTGACGGTCATAGATTCTCCAACCCGGAATTTGTTGGTTGGGAGTGTTAGTTACCACTTGAAAGACTTTGATGGGAATGCTTGTGGATTTTTGTCATTGTTATTTAGTTTTATTTTTGGCTTTAAATCTTCAGGATATTTATTTTTATATACAAATGTGCAGAACCTAACACACATGAAATATTTTCAGGCTCCTCCTTGCAAATTCTTGGAGTTGAGGTTGTCGCAGGTGCCGGTTATCTTGACTGTTACACTATTTATAAAGATTTAAAAAAATATAAATCACTGTCAATTCTATATAATTTATATGTTAATCATGCAATATTTTGAAAGTTCCACAACTATTTGTGGAAATACATAAGATGCCGGCATTGTCTTTCTAAGCCTTTAGGAAGCAGGTTAGTACTACTGAGGATTTAGATTCCTGTTTTCAGAACAAAGATATTGCTTGAAATGTAGAGCAGTTATTTCCTTCACATTCTGTATTTGAAACTCTATAATGATATTGACTCCATTTTAAAATATAAGTTACAAAAGTTTGTAGTGCATATGTTTAAATGGAAATTCTTATGATTTTACAATATCTAATGGGAATTATTAGACTATAGTGGTTTCTATGCAAGGTGATACAAGACATGAGAATTAGACAGGTGTTAAATCTTTCACTTACACTGGGGCTAGCATCTGCTACTTTGAGATATGTTTCCTACAAAAAAAAAATTCTGGAAGAGAGTCATTGTTTCTCTAGAATTTGTTCTTTCTTGCCCTGTTATATTTTGTAAAATATTATCCTTTCCCTCTTCCTTTTCTCCCTTCCTTTCTCTGTCTCTTCTATTTATAACTATTTTACAACTAATTATTTTAATAAAATCTTAGAATGTTATTGACCTGGAAAGACTTTAGATACTATTTTGGCCAATATCTATTTTTTACATATGATGAAGCTGAAGTCTCAAAGTATTATGCTGTAGGGGAGGAAACATATCTTTTTCCTTCTACTGTTTTAGTTCTCAGCTGGATCCTTATAAAAAAAGACAGAGTAACAACAGAAAAGCATACAAATTTATTTAATGTAACTTTTACATGGCACTGACTTGGGAGACTTCATAAGGAAATGAAGACCCAAACAGTTGATATGTGTGTTTTTAGACTAGGTTTGATGAAGAGTAGAAAGTGTTGGGGAAATGTGATAGAACAAAAGGGAGTATGAGCAAAGCGCAGTGCACTGAGAAACTTAGCCAGACCTGTTCATCCGGACTCCTCTCCACTCCCTCCATCCTCTGAAATAAGGATGATCCTTCCTCCAGGATGGGGAGAGCGCCTCTCACATGAAGATCTTGTGACCTGCTTCAGGGGAAGATCAGAAAATCCTCCCTGCCCTTGTTGTTTCTCAGATTTCTCCAGCTTAAAGTACTCAATATGCCAAGGTGCCTGTCCTGAACCCTGTCAATGCTCTTTATGTCTCCACTTAGGAATGTGGTGACAAAGCAAGGGTCTAGGACCAGTATCTGCTGAACCAGCGTCCTTTTTACAACTAGTCATACCATGTATTTTAAAAGTCTTCTTGGTCTCTCTCTCTTTCTTTAAGTCCACCTGACAATTTCCAGATATTTCATGGCAGAAAAAACTTAAAATCACATATATGGTTCTTTCCTAACTGTGTAAAGGTAAACATGGTGTATTGAGTCTCTAACAATGGGTGTTTATAATTAAATTGAGCCTTTCACATTTCAGGGCTTCGTTTCTTTTTAAATATATTTTATCAGACTAGTGCCCTGATTTGTGCTTGATAATGATGTATGCTTTCCATGAAAAAACTAACATAATCTTCAAAGGATAATTTTGACAAAATTTATCACTGAGTACTGTTTTTTTGCTCTTTAGAATGTCTTTTGGATTTTCTTTTTCTCTCTTCCTTTCTTTCTTTCTTCATTCCTTTCTTTCTTTTTCTCTTCCTTTCTTTCCCTATCTATCTATATTTCTACCTACCTATCATCTCTCTATCTGCCATAACCCTAATCTCTATCTATGGCATCAATAGCATGGCTTATTAGAAAAAAAATCATAATTTTTGAAGTTAAAAAAATCAAAACTCATACTCTGTCTTACTAGATGTATGACCTTTGAAATTTGCTTAAATGATGTCTACAATAAGGATTATAATGTACATCTCAGGTGATATGAGTGATTTTTATTATTTATTTTGCTTATTGATGTAACCTATGGATGTTTCTTAGGTAGTCATTTAATGATTTGTTGATGGAGTAATGACTTCATTCCTGTTTGAAGAGACACTTACCATTTATATTCTGTGAAAGCTGAAAAAGAATCTTTTTACGGCTGTTTTCGCAACTGAATAAAATTTTAAAATGCATGAAGCACAGCTGCTTAAATGTTAAAGTCAGTGAGAACTCATTGGAATTTGTAGTTGGAAGGGATCCTTTAATTTATCTCTTACCAATCTCATTTCACCAAGAGAAAACTTAGCCTAAGATGATAGTGGTTACACAGAAAGTTAATGTCATTTCTGAGAATAGAACGTAGGTCTCTTTGCTTAGAGTCTCCAGCACTTCCTATTGTATCATGCCACCTTTCTTAACAAAAGGGTGATGATGTTGAGCCCAGATACACCAGTGTATTTTAACAGATATGCCAAGACCATGAGAATTGCCAGATGCATTTTGCAAAGATTTTATTAAATAGTTGTATACGCACACATTAGGATATGTATATCTTCAGATGAATATTTAATTATTGAAGTTAAAAAAGTTAGAATCAGTTGTTAAATATGTGTTTTGTTATAACAAAATTAACATTAGACTGGAAAACCTCTCAGGCCATTTTCCTATGTGTTAAAGCAAAGCTGGATTATTTTTTTTCCTGAGGAAAATATTTACTCTGACAACGTGTATCTCTTTTGTGTATATCCGTGTGGAAATGAAATGAGTTCTAACTGTTCACTTGTTCTGGTTAGTTTCTAACTGTTCATTACAAAATGTCAGTCCTATGACTGTCATACAAGTATGCCTTTAATAGGCAATATATTATCTCTGCTATCCAAGTACTAATTAGAGTACAACCTTAAATTTACTACCCCATAATCCTTACCAGAGTCTGTGGGATTTATTGAGGATTGAAAAATATGACATGAAGCCATCTCTGTAAGACATTCTAAAACTTACTCTTCTCTCAAGTCAGATAATCATAAAAATCTACAGTCGGCCCGTCTTGTTTTGGCCAGTTATAGAAGAGCTTTCGTTGATCCTTACTTTGGCCCAATGCCAATGCCCAAGGTCAAAATAAATTTGTAACTAGAGCCATTTGGAGCTCAGTTTCTCACTGGAGGAATGCCTGGGCCATTGTCTTCTCCACCACACAGGGGGACTGAAGGAGAATGTTCTCTCTGTTCTCAGTAACAGCAGTGGTCATGCTTCTCTTCAACTGCTGTTCTTGTTGTGTGATTCCATCTTACCAACTCTGTAACTTATAAAACATAATTTTCCTTATTCTCTCTTTCTTTATCATTTTTATTGCTGTTATCACTATTATTATTTTATGCATTAGTTTCTAGGAAAAGCAAAGGCATATTTGTTGTCCAAATTCTTACGCATTATATTATGGCATTCACTGGTGTATTAACTTTCCCCTGACTTCATCTCATTCTTTCTCTCCTCATTTTCATCACTTATTTTTTTCAGCTTGTCAGAATGTCTGTAATTTTATAAAGAGTATCAAATTATTTTTAGAATAAACATTTGAATAAATAGTATTTATTATTTAAAATGTACATCACTGAGAAAGTGATTTGATGTACAATATTTTCTCTACGTACAGCTACTCTAGTAGCTAAAAAGCAGGTTTTGAAAAGGATTCAAGTAACTGAAAAATCTTTAGAAAATGGAGTTAAGGGAATGTATCACCGAATGTGTAAAAATGATGATGACACTGCTAATAATAGACTAAGAAGAGAATAAAGATGAGGGAAAATGAAGAAAAAGATAAAAAAGAAAGAGGAAGGAGAAGAGCTTAGCATGTGCTAAGCACTGTTCAAAAAAAAAAAATCTCCGTCTACCCAATGTCACTCAGGAAGAAAATGAGTCTCAGAGAAGTTAACTTGCCTCATGTTAGACAGCTGTAAGTTGCAGAAATTAAACCCTTCAACTTTGCTACAAAAACTTTTTAAAATCAAAACCAATATGAATTCAAATTTTATTTCATTCTTTTCCTTTGGTCTAATTCATTAATCTCACAAGTAACTGGATTCAATGGAGGTGTCTCATATAATCCATACTACTACATCCTGAGAGAATTCAACTCTGTCCTAAAATGACATCCGAAGCCAATATTTATAACCCAATCCAGTGTCCTTGCCATGCTTCCTGTGCTGATGATCTTAACCCTCAATAACAGCCGTGATGGAGATAAATTGCAAGGTACTTTGGGACCTATATGAACGTATCACACAGCTTATATCACAGATATATTTTCTCTGTCACCTCTGGATTAAAATGTCACCTATTTGAAGAATTCCTAGCAAAGCATAAAGAAAAATGTGGATACATATACCATAGCCAACTGAAAACTCAGAGTAAAAAATTAAGGTGGACAGAATGTCATTATCACACAAATTAGACTGGACATGGAAATTAATCTTTGGAATTTCTAAAATGACAAAAATCATTTCTTTCTATTTTCATTCATTTTCTTTTAAAAAGAAAATATAGGAAGAAAACTGGTTATCACCATTCTATGGTTAATTATTTCAGGGGTTATTCAATGGCATAAAATGGTTTAATATAATTCCTAAGTAGCTAATTTAAATCTTGCCTTGACTGTGGCATACTAAATAAATTATTTTTATTACAATACTGATTTCTCTCCAATATATATAATAGCGTCAATGTATTTTAATGTTATTTAAAATAAATTAAAAAAAAAAACAAGTTTTACACGTTCTGTTTCCATAGAAATTGCCATATGGAAAATCCACCAGTTGTGGTTTTTTTCCAAACATATGTGATCATAAGAATTCTTGTTAAGAATCCAGATTCCTGTGCCCTCCCAGACAATATTGCATCAGACTTCTAAACAAAGAGGCCTCATAACACAAATCTTTTTTACAACTCCTGTTGATTCTTTTTATGAAGGAATTGTGTAAAATAATGCTTAAGGTGATGTTCACAGTAACAAAGAAAAACAATAAGTATATAAATTGTGCTTTTATCCACTGAGCCCAGTTGGCTCAGTTGTGTAACCCCAGCATGCAAGGCGCTGCTGTAATAATAAATTCTCATTGTTTACATTAATGCCCATTATTAACATATTTATTTTACAAGTTAATATTTATCCCTTAATTAGCAATTTGGATATCTGGCATTTTTGACTGAACTTGGCAGAAGGAAATACATGACGCTTGTACCTCAAACATTTTTGACAAAACTATATTTCACGTAAAGTCATCAACGCTCTAATAAAAGAAGATTCACCTGCCATTTAAAAATCAACTATCAAATACCTAATCCAGGTTAAGTCCAGATTCCTAAAGTAAAAGCCATATGTGAAAAAAGACCTCGAAAAAGGACCCTTCTGCTGAGCAGATTTACCAGGTTCAGACTCCAAGCTTTCGCCCTCCAAATCTCCTGCCAGCGCAGACCAGCTCCCTCTCCGTCTGCTTGCTGAACCCTGGAAATGCAGCACCAGTGTCTGCAGACAGGCTGCCAGAGTGCTCGATGAGGGGAGCCCTGTGTATCTGAGGGTGGAAGCTTACTTTGCAGAAAGTTTACTGTCATCTAGTAGAACGCTAAGGCCTGAGACGGCTTGGGATGCTGGGTCCACACATATCTGAACTCTTCCTCCTTACCCATTCATTGGTCGTGATCTCCAGCTCCCACCTTTCAGTTGAGCACCACGTGGAAGCCTGTAGTCCCCTGCGCTTAGGATGCTGCTTTTCATTCCCATGGCTTTATCCTGCTACCTGCTTGATGGTAATATTTTTCTTCTTTATCTCTTTCATCCCTTCATCCTCACCATCTTTTTTCTCCGGCTAATTCTATTCATTAAAACTCATTTCATACGATTCTTTGTTCATAAAACCTTCTTTCACATCCTCCTGGTAAGCTACTTTTCAATATCTGAGCCATCCTAAAATCCTGAGCGTTATGCAACCTTTATGTTTACCTCACTGATTGCAACTGTGGCTTGAATGTACCTTTTCCCTCGCTTAGATGTAAATGTTCTGAAGGACTGACTTTAGCTTCACATGCCCAGCAACTTAGTCAGGCACATTGTAGGTGCTTAGAAAATGACGGTCAGATGGATGGCTACATAGAGAGATGGATGGGGGAAAGGGAAAATCTTGTTCTACAAAGTGAGAATCAGGGTAAAGTTTACAGAGGGGAGTGTAGACTTGAGTGAGTTCCAGAGCACTGCATGCACAGCTTCTGTCGTAAGTCGGGCCGGGCTACAATCAGGGAGGGACCAGGAGGCCACTCCTCCTAACAGCAAGAAAGCAAGTGCTCCAAGGTCAAGTGGATGCTAGCCTCAAAATCGGCAGCAGGTCTTGGTTCTGAGATCACCCCCCCTCACTCAGTCCTGTGTGTGTCTGTGTATGTTTCGCAGCCTCTGCTAGTGCTGAACCAAACTTGAACAGGATGAGGCTTCAGTGTAGGTACTGGCTGCGCCTGGAAGAACCTGAAAGGCCCACACTTATTAGTTTAGCGCAACTGAGTCTTGCTCTTCCTGTTATTTAGAGCACGGGAGTCTCGGAGGGCGGGGTGTAATTTGCTTACCATTTGAGAAACTCGGATAAAATGTTGAAGAACAATCTCAAAACAAATTCAGAGTGGAGGAGTGAGGTGGGTCAGATTCTCTCACATAGGCTGGGAGTGACATCACAGCCTGCGTCCTCTTGATTTGTGATGGAAATTAGACCCAGGAAAAGGCATCCTACCTTTTAAGCCATGACATTTTTGAAATTATACATTCTAAGCAGGCTGGATAATATTTTTTAAAAAACACCATTGAAAATTGGGTTCATCAGAGTCACTGCACATGCTCGATTGCTGATTTTTATATTGCAGTATTTTTGGCTCTAAAATCATGATGAAATAACACCAAAAGCAAATGGGCCATATTATGCACAAATTGTTTGCTAGCTAAATTGAAGCTTTTTCCAGCTGTGTCAGAACAAAAATATATTCAGCTACAAATATATAGAATTGGGATATTTTGAAGATGGAAAAACATGCTAGGGTTCTATTATAAAAATGATTGAAAAAAGATATCCTCCCTTTAAAGTCTATTTTTTAAACAGAGGAAATTCATGTTTCTGAACAAATCCTTTCCACATTAACATTTCCTAGGACATGTGTCCCATTTGGTCTATAAACTGCTAAAATGAGATTATGAAGAAATCAATCTGCTCATCTCATAGGGAAGGTCGGATGGCCTGATTGTGAAATTGAAACCGGATGTCTGCAGCACAGAACACCTCAGGTTCTATGGGATGCACGATGACGCAGACATTTGAAATTGTTCTTTAGATCCTTAAGGTTCATGGAAAGGTCATTCGTGGTAAATTTGTTTTAGAATTGTGATACTGTAAAAGCTAAAGAGACGTTAGAAATTTTAATCCTGCATTTCATGTTTAAATGCCTAGAAAGTAAGTAATTCAACTGAGTGTCTTCAGGATCCTTGTGAAAGGGCCCAGCATTGCTTTCCTCCAGTCAACTTATGATGTGTAAGAAGCCCATTACTATATCTTTTTTTTTTTTTTTTTGAGGAAGATTAGCCCTGAGCTAACATCTGCCAATCCTCCTCTTTTTGCTGAGGAAGACTGGCCCTGAGCTAACATCATGCCCATCTTCCCCTACTTTATACGTGGGATGCCTGCCACATCATGGCATGCCAAGTGGTGCCATGTCCCCACCTGGGATCCTAACCAGCGAACCCTGGGCCACCGAAGTGGAACATGCACATTTAACCACTGCACCACCGGGCGGCTCCTATATCTTTTTTCAAATTTATTTTTAAGAGAAGTTGAAATACAGATTTTAAGTGTATTTCCCCCCTTTTGAATAACGTGTACACCAAACAGTTTTCATCCGTGGGCTGCATTTGGCTGTTTAGTCACCTATTTGCCATTGATGTTTCAGAAAGTGACTTCCTTCTGGGTGGTAGTGTGAACCACCCCGTGCTGGGGAGAATGATTTGCTCCCAAACATCTGCCCTCTTCCTCCAGGCCCACTCCAACACCCCATAGCTACTCCCCCACAATTCCTTGCAAGATTTCAAGGAAGTGTTGATTTTTCTAGCGTTCTTCTCTCCTCCTGAAGTTTACGGTACTCTGCCTCTGCACTCCTTCCAAACGTCTTGTGTCCCACCCGTTTGGTAAGAATTATAAACCACTCCAGGACATCTTTTATGAAATCATTTTGTGCTGCCCATTCATTTATACTTTTTCAACTTGAAAGAAAATTCACATAAGATAAAATTCACCAGTTCACCATTTGAAAATAGACCATTTAGTGGCTTTTAGTACATTTGCAATGTGGTACATTACCACTATCTAGTTCCAGAATACTTCCATCAGCCCAAAGGAAACTCATTACCCATTAAGCTGTCACTCTCCATTTTCCCCTCTCTCCAGCCCCCAGTAGCCGTTATAAGTCAATCCCTGCTCCCTCCCACCTCAGCTCCCGGCAACCACAGTCCGCTTTCTGTCTACGTGGATCTGCCTATTCTGGATATATCATATAAAGAGAATCATACAATACGTGGCCTTTTGTGTCTGCCTTCTTTCCTTTAGAATAATGTTTCATTCATGTTGTAGCAAATATCATTGCTTCATTTCTTTTTATGGTTGAGTAATATTCTGTTGTACACATATAAATATTTTATTTATCCTTTCATCAGTTGATGGACATTTGGGTTGTTTTCATCATTTGGGCCCCTTTGAATAGTGATGCTTTGAACATTTGAGTGCACATTTTTGTTTGAATATCTGTTTTTAATTCTTTTGGATACATAATTAGGAGTGGAATTGCTGCATTTTATGGTAACGCTATGTTTAACTTTTGAAGAACTGCGAACTTTTTTTCACAGAGGCCGTTCATTTTATATTCTCACCAGCAACGTGTGATAATTCCAATTTCTCCACCTGCCCACCAACACTGGTCATTTTCTGGTTTTACATTTGTATTTTTATCATAGCCTCTTAGTCAGTGTGAAGTTGTATCTCATTGTGGTTTTAATATGCATTTTTCTTATGACTGTTGATATTAAGCACGTTTTCAGGTGCCTATCGGACATTTGTATGTCTTTTTTGAAGAAACATCTACTGAAGTCTTGCTCATTTTAAAAGTGGATTGTCTGTCTTTTTGTCGAGGTTTAAATGTCCCTTATAAATTCTGAATAGATCCTCACGGGCGTTGGATTTTGTCAGGTGATTTTGCTGTATCACTTGACGTAACCATGTGGTTTTTGTCCTTCATTCTATTAATGGAGTATATTATATTGATTAATTTTCATATGTTGAATCACCCTTGCAATGCTGGGATAAATCCCACTTTTTCATGTTGTATAATCCTTCGAATATGCTGCTTGGTTCAGTTTGATAGCAATTTCTTGAGGATTTTGCATGCATATCCTTAAGGGATATTGCTCTGTACTTTTGTCTTCTTGTGGTGTCTTTGTCTGGCTTTGATATCAGCATAATACTGGCCTCATAGAACCAGTTAGAAAGTGTTCCCACCTCTATTTTTCATAAGAGTTTGAGAAGGATTTGTGTTAATTTTTCTTTGAGTGTTGGGTAGAATAAACCAGTGAATCCAGCTGGTCCTAGACTTCCTTTGTTGAAAAGTTTTTGGTTACTGATTCAGATTTTATACTTTTTCCTGAGTTGGTTTTGGTAGTTTTGTCTTTTTAGAAATTTGTTCATTTCATCTAGGTTATCTAATTTGTTAGCATACAATTATTCATAATGTTCTCTTATAATCTTTTTTTATCTGAGTCCAGTAATAATATTCCCACTTTCATTTGTAATTTAAGTAATTTAAATAATCTCTCTTTTTCCTTAGTCAGTCTACCTAAATGTTTGTCAATTTTGTTGATCTTTTCAAGGAACCAACTTTTGCTTTCACTGACTCTCTCTATTATTTTTCTCTTCTCTATTTTTTAAAATCCCTATTCTTATCTTCCTCATTTCCTTCCTTCTGCTAACTTTGGACTTAGTTTGCTCATCTTTTTCTAGTTCCTTAAAGTGTAATGTTAGGTTATTGATTTGAGGTGGTTCTTCTTTTTTAATGTAGGGTTTACAGGTATAAATTTCTCTCTGAGCACTACTTTAGCTGCATTGCGTTGATTTTAACTATTTTGTGCTTTTATTTCCATTTGTCTCAAAGTATTACCTAAATTCCCCTGTGATGTCTTTTTTGATCTATTGGTTGTTTAAGAGTGTTGTCTAATTTCCACATATTTGTGAATTTTTCTGATTTTCTTCTGTTATTGACTTGTAGTTTTAGTCCATTGTGGTTGGAGAAGATATTAATATATTTAACTATTTTAAAATTTATGGAGGGGGCTGGTCCTGTGGCTGAGTGGTTAAAATGCCACACATTCCACTTTGGCAGGCTGGGGTTTGCGCGTTTGGATCCCAGTTGCAGACATGCTCCACTCATCTGCCATTCTGTGGAGGCATCCCACATACAAAGGAGAGGAAGATTGGCACAGATATTAGTTCAGGGCTAATCTTCCTCATGCAAAAAAAAAAAAAAAAAAAAAGAAGAGAAGGATTGGCAATGGATATTAGCTTGGGGTGAATCTTTATCACAAAATAATTTTTGGAGACTTGTTTTAGGACCTAGAATATAGCTTATCTTGGAGAATGTTCCATGTCCACTTCAGATAAATGTGTATTCTGCTATTGGTGGTGGAGTTTTTATACACGTCTGTTAGGTCTAATTTGGTTACAATCTTATTTAAATATTCTATTTCTTTGTTGATTTTCTGTCTAGTTGGTCTATTACTGAAAGTGAGGTATTGAAAGCTGAAGCTATTGTTTCAGAACTATTTCTTCCCTTAATTCTGTCATTTTTTTGCTTTACATATTTTAGAGCTCTCTTGTTAGATGTGTATATGTTTGTAATTGTTAAAAATTCTTAAAATATTGACTATTTTATGAATATGTAATATATAATATATAGTCCGTTTCCTCTTGGAACAATTTTGTATTAAAGTCTATTTTATCTGATATTAGTAGAGCCACCCAGTTGCCTTTTGGTTCCTTTTTGTGAGGAGTATCTTCTTCTTTCTTTTCACTTTTAGCCTACTTTTGTCTTTGGACTTAAAGTTAGTCTCTTAGAGGCATCAAAAATTGGATTATCTTTTTTTAATCCATTCTGCCAATATCTGCCTTTCAATTGAAAAGTTTAATCCGTTTATATTTAACGTAATTACTGATATATAGGACTTACTTCTGCCATTTTTCTGTTTTTTCTATTGCTTTATTTCATATATTTTTTGTTCCTCACCTCCTCCTTTACTACTTTCTTTTATGCTTAGTTGATATTTTTTCTGTTACACTGCTTTGATTCCCTTCTCATTTTTTAAATAAACTAAATATTTTTTCATTTTCTTGGTGATTACCCTGGGGATTACAATTATCATCTTAGTTTATAATGGTTTAGTTCCAATTAATGCCAATTTGGTTTCAATAGCATGCAAGTTTGTTCCTATGTAACTCCACCCTCTGTGCTGTTATTGTTACAAATTACATCTTTATACATTGTGTGCCCATTAATATAGATTAATAATTATTCTTTATGCATTTGTCTTTTAAATCATATAAGATAAAAAGAGGAGTTACAGACTAAAATTGCAATGATATTGGCTTATATATTTACCTATGTAGTCACCTTTTCTAGTGTATATGTTTTTTTGTGTGGCTTTGAGTTACTTTCCAGCATCCTTTCATTTCATCCTGAGGAACCTCTTTAGTATTTCATATGGCACAGCTCTACTTGTGCTGGACTCCCTCTGTTTTTGTTCATATGGTAATGTCTTAATTTCTCCTTCATTTTCAAAGGATAATTTTGTCAGATATAGAATTCTTGGTTGACAGAATTTTTTTTCAGCACTTTAAATATGTTGTCCCACTGCTGTGCCATCTCCATGGTGGATCCTTGTAAGAGACAATTCACTTCTGTCTTTCTACTTTCACATTTCTTTCTTTGTCTTTGTCTTTCAACAATTTGCAAGGTGTCTTGTATGGATCTCTTTGACTTTATCTTACTTGGGATTTGTTGAGCTTCTTGGATGTGTAGATTTATCTTTCATCAAATTTGGGATTGTTTGGGATTATCTTTCATCAAATTTAGCCATGATTTCTTCAAATATTTTTTGCCATTTTCTCTCTCCTCACCTTCTGGGACTCCATTACATTTATGTTGGTATGCTTGATGGTGTCCCAAAGGTCTCTTAAGCCCTGTTTTTTTTTTTGTTGTTTTTTTTTTACTGAGGAAGATTAGCCCTGAGCTAACAACTGTGCCAACTCTCCTCCACTTTATATGTGGGTTGCCACCACAGCATGGCTGACGAATGAGTGTATGTCTGTGTCCAGGATCCAAACCCATGAACCCAGGATGCTCAACTGGAGTGCACAAACTTAACCAATACACCATGGGGCCAGACCCCCTAGGTTGATCTTTTTAAATTCTTTTTTCTTTCTGCCCCTCACACTGGATAATCTCAAATGACCTATCTTCAAATTCGCAGATTCTCTCTTCTGCCTTCTCAAACGGCTCTTGTACTTCTCTAGTGAGATTTTCTTTTAAGTGATTATACTTTTCACCTCCAAAATTTCCATTTGGTCTTTAAAAAAAATTTCTCTCTCTTAATTGATGTTATCCATTTGGTGAGGCATCATTCTCCTGTTTTCATTTAGCTCTTATTTATGGTTTCCTTTAGCATATTTAAAACAATTATTTTAAATTATTTGTTTGGTAAGCTCAATTTTAGGACTTCCTTAGTAGCTGTTACCATTAATTTCCTTTCTCCTGTGAGGGGGATGAACTTTCTTGTTTCTTTGCAAGCCTCATAATTTTTTGGTGAAAGGTGCATATTTTGAACATTGTAATGTGGCAACTCTAGAAATCAGACTCTTCCCCTGCCTATAGTTTGTTGTTACAACTTGTGAGAGCTACATTGGTATCTCCTTTTCTCAATTAATTTTGATATGTCTGCTTTCTTTATCTTGTTGGCCAGAGATATCTCTGTTCCTTCAGCTTAGTAATCAACTAGAGATTTGACAGAGATTTTCTTAAGCACTTAAGACCAAAAAAAAAAAAAAAAAGAAAGAAAAGAAAAAGAAAAAATGGCTCTCTTGTCTTTGTGGATTGGCTCTGTGTTGAGTGCTCCTTCAGTGGTAGCCAGGCAATTTATGACTCTGCTTTAGCTTCACTTCCTGCTCACACAGAGCCGAACATTTAGCCAGAAGTGAGACTTGGGTTCTTCTCAGGTGTTTCCACAGCACGCATCCAGACTTGGGCATTCCCATGGCCTCCTACATTCCCCTGAATATGTGAGTGCTTTTCAAAACCCTTCCTCCCTATGTTTTTCCTTCCCTGACCTCTTCATTCCCAAGCTTCTTGGCCTGTTCTTTGTTCCATGGTCCAAGTGGCCATGGTTAATATATTTACCTTTAAATGCTTTCAACAAACACCACTGAGGAAGCTACTTCAATCCCATGGAAGCTCTGAGGCAGATGAAACTCATCAAGCTTTTGAGAAGACCCTTCAGAGACCACCTGGCAAGTCAAAGTGCACAGCCACAGTTCTTTAAAATATGGTCTGTATTGCTCCTTCTGGTACCAGTAACCTGTACCACTAATGTGGGTTTCCATCTCAAGGCTGCTGCTGAACTGGGTCATGGTGGGTGGCAACTAGGTGAGTTAAAATGTCCCAGAGCTCTCCTACTGAAATCCCATAGTTTTTGTCTTCATTAAACATTCCCTTGATTGTTGTAAGTTTTTATTTGATTCCAGAACTCCAAAAGAGTTAATTATGACAGTTTTTGCCAGCTTAAGTCTTGCTTCTACAAGGGTGACAACGTTTTTAAATTCTTCCTCTGTTATTTTTTCTGTTGTCACTCTAACTTACTTTTTAATACTGATTTTAATTTATAGACAGAAGGAAACTCCTTACAGTCTAGAATTTTATTTTATGCAATCTTTGGTGATTTTCCACTATAAAGCCTAAAATTTTACATATAGTAGATATTGAGCAATAATTTTGAATGAATGCATGAATTCATAAATCAAACAGTATCCACATAAAGAAATTTTATTAGTTACATAAGTGACTTATTCAGCTGTAAAAATACTCTGAATACAGTATAATTTTCCTTATACTCTAAAAGAAATTCTTTTTTTTATTTTGTTTTTCCTTTTTCTCCCCAAAGCCCCCTGGTACATAGTTGTGCATTTTTAATTGTAAGTCCTTCTAGTTGTGGGATGTGGGACACCACCTCAGCATGGCTTGATGCCATGGCTGCGCCCAGGATTCGAACTGGTGAAACCCTGGGCCACTGAAGCGGAGCACATGAACTTAACCACTCGGTCATGGGGCCAGCCCCTAAAATAGATTCTTTACAGTAGCATTAATTTTCTTTTGCTCAACTATTAGTGAAGATAGAGAAAATATGATCATTATATTTTTTGTATCTTTCTTTACATATACAGAATATTTTTTTAATTTAATCATCTCATAATCTCCTCAGCTCTAAAATAAACAGTCTTTCAGCCCTTCTCACTGGTGTTATCTTCTGCCTGAATTATCCACATAAGGACTGGAAAATAGGGACTTATGTCATTTGGTTAAGTTAGCAGTCCTCAATTCCCTTGGGAGCTGAGCAATCCTTTTGCAATGAGCTTTAGTTTAGAATTTTTTAATTAATTGTGATGCTGTAAAATAGGAACATGACTATTACTCTGAGGAGTGATCTTCCTTCCGTGGTGCTATGACTGGCCATAGACGTTTAATGGTTGACGCATCAGAGTTAGGGTTGTCCCCAGCACCTGTGAAGGCAGTTTGAGAGCTGAGACTGACAAACTTAGAATGATACATTCTAAAAGACCATTTCCATATTTTTCTATAGAAAATATAGCAAACATCTGTATAAAAAAGAATATTTAAAATGTTGAAAGTGGTATTATTTAATGCTGCACATTTATTTTCGTGGAAATAGTATTTCTAGTGCTTTTTATGTACCAGGTAGATTCCTAGATACTTTCTGATAATTATTGACTAGTAAAAAAATGCTAGCACCTTAAATTAGGTATAACGTTCCCGTCTTAGTCAAGGAGACTAAAGATCAGAGTTGCTAAGGAGCATGTGCAGAGTGTGGCAGCCGTCGGGGTACACCGCTCTAGTCACCCTTTAACAGAGTTCCTTCCTCCACCGATCAGATTTGAGCGAAGTGCCTTTGGAAATCCTGCAGCAGTGAGCTGAGGGCATGCTGTCCTCAGGCAGCTTCAGCCGGGGTTCACGCACAGCAGAAGAACAGGACACGGTTGCTTCTGTTCACGCGGGGCTCCTCTGTTGATAGTCTTTGCCTTAGTTTCCCACTGGGCTTCTGACTTTCTCTGAGCTGCCCCACAGTCTGAGTCTCTTCCTTCCTACTTCCTCCCTTTCTTCCACAGGACTCAGGCCTGCACCGCAGTCTGAGAACTTTTCCTACCCAGTCCGGCTCCCTGTTCTGTTATCTTACTCACACATTATCTAAAATAGGACTTTTTTACTGAAAATTCTGTTTTGGCATTTCTTTCCAAAGGATCTGAATTGACACAAGGAGGAATGACATATTGGAAGAAAGGAAGAGCTATTTATTTATCAGGGCTAGTTGAATTGGTAGAGGTTATTATGTACACCTCAATTGTCACTCTATTTCTCCCACCTAGCAATTCAGTCTTTTTGTACAACAATGTTGTTTTTGTAAAATGAGGACAATCATTACCTTGGAGGTGGTTGTACATCTGGAATGATGTGGTAAAACTTGGCTCTTAGTAGGTTCTCAAAATTGGAAGCTATTTAGTCTTAATGTTTCTAATAAACATCAATAATAATATTATAGAGTAAATATTGTGAAATAAGCATAAATAATAATATGTCACATATTAAGTATTGGTTCTGGTATTAAAAGTGAAACATACCCCCCAAAAATGAGTCCCTTCCATGCTCCATGCCTCTTTCCAGCATCATTCTAAATGATGATGCAGGCTTTTTAGTCCTTAACATCTAGTTATTTTTCTAATAAGATATTGAGTTTATATTGTCACTAAATGTTTGGATTGATGGTGTACAGTAATGATATATGATTATCTGCATGGTAATTGATAGTACCTGCCAACAATCAGAAGTGTAGCTCTAAATGTCTGTAAATGGCACTCATACACGTTTTCTAGTCAATTATTCTAAAAGCATTACTCAAAGAGGCCATATGATTTAAGAGTAAAATACTTAGACCTAAAGTGAGAGAGTCTGCTTTCAAATGTGGGTCATCTCACCAACTAAGTATGATTTGGGGCAATCATTAACTCATACATAACTTTAATTTCATTATTTATAAAATGAAGGAATTAGAGCAATTTATTTTTAAAGTCCCATTAAGCTATCAAATCTGAAAACTGATCCTAATCAGTTCCCTAGAATTTACACTTTAAGGCTACAAGTTATACCATAATATTCCTAGATTTTCATTATTAAATAATTGTGTTTTGGTATTTTTTGCCAATCTTGTTTTATCCCCCGTTCGGCTTCTCCCCAGAGGTCCCCAGTACATAGTGGTATATTGTAGTTGTGAGTGTCTCTGGCTGTGCTATGCAGGATGCCTCTGGTTGTGCTCAGCATGGCCTGATGAGCAGTGCCATGTCTGTGCCCAGGATCTGAACCGGCGACACCTTGGGCCACCAAAGCGGAGTGTGTGAACTTAACCACTTGGCCATGGGGCTGGCCCCTAAATAATTGTTTTTATAATATGTGCTAAGGATGGATTTTTTTTTAAAAAAGAAGATGGTCAAATGGATGGTCATTTGTTAGTTTAATAAATTATGTGAGATAATCACCGGATTTTGCATTTTATTGTATTTATTCATAAAAGATTACTACAACTGTGATAATATTAGAATTAATGGAATTTTTATAATTTTCACTGGAAAATATTAATGTTTTAAAAGAAAATAAATAAAACTTTTCCAAAGCCCTTTTCCTGAGAAGAAAAGATAGGGAGAACATGCATGATTTTACCCTTAAAGATGCTGAAACAATTAGAGATATCACTCAGGATGATGTTTCTATCTTGCCTTTAAGATAGAAGCTATGCTAGAATTTCTAGACTAGCAAACTTCTGTCACCATAAAGAATATATTTAAGGTTCATGTGTGATAATGTCACCCCAAACAATATAACTTCAGGCTCTTATCCAAACTGAAGTGATCATGTTTGGCTTCTGGATCAATGCCATGCTTGATATTAAAAGCTCAGAGTTAACATTGATAGATAAGAGTAGGTCACTGGTAATTAAGGATGGAAATCCTACCCATCTACAACAATTGAAACCTCACTTCAAATTATTTTAATTCAATTAGAAAAACCAGAAGAGATAGATATAAAAACACTTGCCTAAAGACAATGTTTAATGGTATCATTCAATTTAATATGGTGGTTAGTCATTTACTGTCTACTGTGAACCAGCATTACCATGCCAAGCTCTGCGGATCCAAAGATGAATAAGCTATGGCCCCTCCCATTCAGATTCAGGAAGAATGATTTATTAGAAGACATGAAGTTTAGTCCAGGAAGACTAAAGGGAAATTGATACAAGTTTCTATTTCTTACTGCATAGGACAAATTAAGAGTGTTTAATTTGAGCCACAATGCTAAATGCCCAGACAAAAGGTAGAGAGACAGACGTAATAACATATTAATGATAACATATCGGACAGAAGCAGCTGCTTCTACTATCTAAGGATTTGTTCTGCGTGGAAGTGATGGTTTTGCATCTTGGTTGGCACTTGCATGTGTCACAGGACCAAAATCTGAATCATCTTAGAATGAAAGGAGCAATAATATTATAAACACAGATTCTCCCTTCCAATCTCTTTGTCTCTCTCAGACACGCACACGCACACATACACTCACACGCACTCCATAAGTGGCATTGATACTTGATGACTTATCATAGTGGTGGCAAAAATCAGTGCAGAGCTATATTTGGAGAATGACTATTTCCAATGACAATGCTGGTTATATAAAATGCTATTCTTGACGATGCTTTGGGCATATCTGGGGTCATGGGGAAGATTCTGCACTGAAATAAAATGAGAAGAGAAAACAGCCAGCAATATTTGATGCTCAAATTGTAAATTTGATTTACACTTCATAAACTATTTTGGATAATAAGGAAATAGACTTCTGTATCCTCCTTCATAAATTGTATTGGTTTACAGACAGTCAATAGAATGACAGGACTGAGACACTGTTGAATGCCATTTAAATATGACTATCCCTAAAAGTGCTTTGGAGACAAGGAAGCTCTATGTATGCTGAAGGTGCCAAGATTCAGTGCATCACGTTTTCACACCTGTGAGCTCACAGCAGCTGTCTCTTCCAGGGTGTGCAGTCGATTTGCTGGGCTCGGTGGGAAGAGCTGTCACTCACGGTCACTGAGTGCTCGCTCTGCGCAGCCCTGGGTTTGCTTGCCGTCCCTCACTCTGCTCTCACAACAGCATCATGAAGTAATTGCTGTTATTATTCCCATTCTGCGCAGAAGGCAGCTAGGACGGTCGAGCCGTTCTCAGGTCATTCGGATTCCCTAACGTGCCTCTCTGGTTTTATAGCTCTCGATTGTTACACAGTTAGAGTGCTAAAATCATGTGCACAATGAATGTTTATAAAATCACTTCGCCTGTTTGAAGATACTGCTCAGTACTCCAAGGGTCACCCATCGATCTGCTTGGTTGCTTCCCTCTGAGGCCGTGTTATGGCCCGGGTGAGTTTTCCAAGCACAACTGACCCCTGTTCTGCATCAATCATCCTCTACAACCTGGGGCGACGTGCTACCAAGAAGTCTACATACTTCTGCGTTTCTCAATGCTTAGTTTTAAACATCGCCTGTGTTACTCTAAGCACTCCCTGCTTTGGTGTGGCACAATTATAAATGGATTCCTAGACAAATAGAATGTTTAAATATGGTACCATGTTTTTCTAGTCCTTTGTAGACAGCATTTCCTAAGGTAAAATTTAAAAGCACTGATAAACCCAAAAGAAAAATATTTAAAAGGCATATAATAACAATGCGGTTAATACTAAATCTCTCTCAATTATTTTGTGTTACTGTACTTAATTCCACCTGCGAAGACTGGGAATCAATTATTTAATGCAGAACATTTAAATCTAGTATTAGAACCTGGATGAGGATAAAGGGAAATTCTAAATATGTTTCCCACACAGCTCTCAGCACCATTACAATATGCTGGATGCTTTCCAACCCAGCCATTAGACTGAGTTCTTTTATGTGTCTGTGTATGGATCTCTCTGGGTATCTAAAATAATACGTTCTTGCTAGCAATCTGTGCCTGCTGATTACCCACAGCTTTGTGGCATGCGTGATCTTGAGCAAATCATTTAAGGTGTGTGTATCCCAGTTTCTTCGTCTATAAAGTAAGAGGCTGGGTCAGATGACCCAGGAGATCCATGCCAGAAGTGAAACATATTGATTCTGTAGCTGAGAATCACAATTTACTGGAACTAACTGTGCAGTTTAAACCAACTGCTATCAAATTGAAAATACTTATTCTTCCATTTTACTGTATAAAAATACTGTCACGGATAACTTAAAAATTATTGCCATCACTATTAGTAGGAAATACTAAATTCCTACTTGTCCTGGAATTCTTAGATAGCCTGTTTTTTTATACTTTGTAATTTTTAGCACAAGTTTTTAGCCAGAGAACAGAGGTTTGTGGTCGACTGATTGTGATCATGAGATACGATTCACGAGAATGAGAAGCCAACACACTGAGGATGCAGAGCAGAGAAGTTGAAAGAGTTTTTGATGGCAATATTGAACAGTAAAAGCAAGACAAGCAATTGTCTTCCTCTAGACATTCTGGTATGTGAGGAAAATAAGTCTCTGTCTGAGTATGCACGATTGTTCAGGTTTTCCATCACCTGAAGCTGAATGCACTTCTAATTAATCAAGAGTTAGAGTTACCACACTTTATAATCAGATGAAGTTTAAGAACTATGAAACCTAATTGCTCATCAACACTGAGCCGTCACATTAATTCAGGCTTTTAATATTTTCTTGTGATCAATGAGATATTTGTACTCTGTGCTTAATTTCATGCACTTATTTTTATTATTTTTCTTTTTCCCTTAGTGATAGTAATCATAATGGATCAATTTCTGCATTTAGAATTTAATGGTAATCCTTTTCTATTGGCAAGCCTTCCTTGTTTTCATTTGGAATTTCTTTTTAATTCCCTCCAGGTCATTCCTCTCTCACTGTGTGCAGATTACGACAAATGGTCAGTAATTCCAAGTTAGTTATTTGAAGTGAGCATTTCCAAGAGTGAACTATTTCAAGAATAGTTCCTGGATTACCAAATCAAAGTGTTGAAAGTGCTTCAAACAAAACAGAAGCCTACTTTACTGACAACTTCCAAGTCTTTTGTTGAATCCTAGAGGATAAAAATTAGTCTATTTTTATATAAGGATAATAATGTTTGATCTGGTCCCTGTCTAGTCTTTTGAGAATGCACAGTCATCTGGGATACTTTTGAGAAACCAGGTGATTACTTAGCATTTAAAAAAATTAATGGCTGATTAATTTTGTCAAAATGCTAGAAAGGGCTTATATACATCTTTAGTTGTCATAATGTGTTTACCGCAACCTATAGAAATGAATACCTCACAAATTACAGAACACTTGAAACTAACTCAAGAATAAAAGGAGCCCTTGGAAATGGATTCTAGGCCAACCTCATCCAGTTTCTGAACTCTTCTGTTCTACAGCCATGTCCAGTGTCCATTCATCATGTGGTTGAATGCATACCTGGTGATAGATAACTCGCTGTTCATCAAGTCTATCCATTCTATTTTTTGGCACAAGTCTAGTTGATGGAAAGTTCTTGCTGTCGAGCTGATACCTGTCTCATGTAATTACACTCATTGGTACTACCATTCAATTCATATTTCACCATTTTCTTTACACAATATCTTGAGTCTGTCAAGTGCTTTATTGAAGCAAAAATATATTACATACATATTGCATTTCAACAATTTAAGAGTCTAGTCACTTTTTCAGAAGGTATGAATATGGTCAGTCTGCCATTACTTAAGTTGAATGAACACATGCTGTTTTCTGATGCTTGTCATTCATTTTTTGCATATTCATAAATCATCTAAGTCGTCTGCCTAGTTTCTTACTTGAGATCAATGTCAAACAAGTAAATGTCAAGTTTACAGAATACCTTGAAACATATAAAATAGTTATCAAATCTTTAACTTCCATAAAAACCTGTGGGCTATATAAAAAGAAAAAATAAGATCTCCATTATTTACAGAGTGCATGACTTACGGCTTTCAAAATAGCTAACAGTAAGGATTTACCAATTTTGTCATATTTATTAAGAGGAAGACTTTATTTCCTTAGTTAGCTGAACAATGTTTTGGAATTAGTGATAAAAGAAAGATAGCTCATATTTGTATATATATATATATATATATATATATATAGTATAGCATAGAAATTATAGATAATATTAAAATCAATTCCACATAATTGATTGTTGTGGGATATTTTCATTGATCTTCACCAATCTAGTGTATCCATAGGCAGTGTTGCAACTAATGAAAGAGTATAATCCCAACATGAATGTTAGTTGATACTTTAATTTACGTGAGAGAGTAAGGTGAAAGTGAAACAGCAAGCACGCCACCACTTCACTCATTCACTTAACGTGTGAGAGACTTCTTTACTGAATTGGATAATAGTTTTCAAATATGGAAAGTATATTGTCTCAAATTTGTTTTGCTAGCCACAATATAATGTCAATAGTCACCCAACACTTTAAAATTTATTAAACTTTATTAAAGTGATGAGTAGTTTTGAGTAATTATTATTAGCATTTTTCGCCATATTTTCTTAAGTCTAGAGTGCAAAAATAACAAGTCAAGCCCTGAATTATGGCATTTGATGATTTTTATTCAGTTAACACTCCAATCAGGAGCAATTTTATGACTTGCACGGCATTTCTGAGCACAAGATCAGGGAGGTGTGTGCAGGAGTTCCCCATATATTGTATTTCCACCATACTGATACAGAAGATGTAAACAACCTCAAGAGCATAAAATAATTAGGAAGTGATGAGTTTTGAGTAGTTATTATCTTTGTTTTGAATAAAATTTATTCATTCTAAGTTTATAAACTTTAATTTTTCATAATGGCTGTGTTTAACAATGAGCTTGCAATATTCCTGACAATTTAACAATAGATTCTTGCAATGCGCTACAAGTCAGCTCACACACACCACCAGGTGAGGTGTAATAAGAACATTCCAGCTGTATAGATGTTCTTAAAATTTCGGCCTCTTTTGAAAATGAACAGGAGCTACCGGGAAGCAGTGTAGCGTCCTGTCAGGAATGTGAATTCTGGAATTAGGTGGCCTGCCTCTCTCCCTCAGCATCTGTGTGTCCATGAGCAAATTTCTTAGCCTTTGTGTTCCAGTCTTCTCAGCTGTAAAATGAGTATAATAATGATACCCATCTCAGTTTTAAAATGAGGTGATATACGTACAATACTTAGGGCAAGGCCTAGAATGTAGTTAGCGCTCAATACACACTAACTGCACTATAACTGGATTTTAAGATAGAATGTAATATTGTCAGATTTACAATTTGAAAGATCATCTGTCTATTGGATAGAGTAGTCAACCATGTGGAAAACGCAGTTAAATGTCTATCTTGTCTCCTTAGGGAAGCACAGAGTGATGGTTATTGGATTCAATTTGTGAGAATACAGCCAGACACAACTGGACAGATTTTGAGAGACATTTAAAAGAAAGAGATGTTAAGGAAAACTGCAATGTTTTGAATTAACTAATTGGACAGATTTCCTCTTCACTGAGGCAAAAAATACTGGAAGAGAATCAGTTTTGGGTCAGGAGGGAGATCGGTTCTTTGATTTTAGAATTATAAACTTGAAGTACAACTAAGAATTTCAGGAGATGTGGGGGCTGGCCCCGTGGCCGAGTGGTTAACCTCCTCATCCCGAGGTTTCGCTGGTTTGGATCCTGGGTGTGGACATGGCACCGCTCATCAGGCCATGCTGAGGTGGCGTCCCACATAGCACAGCCAGAGGCTCTCACACTAGCATATGCAACTGTGCACTGGGGGGCTTCAGGGAGAAGAAGGAGAAGAAACAAAAAAGAAGATTGGCAACAGATGTTAGCTCAGGTGCCAATCTTTAAAAAAAATAAAAGAATTTCAGGAGATGTGAAGCAGGCTGATTAGAATCTATATACAGAGTCCAGAGGAGAGGTCTGGGCTGTAGGTATACATTTTGAAATTACTGGCTGAAAGATGGAGTTTAAACCATCTGGGTGGATAAGACCCTTCAGCAGATTGGAACATACAATAGAAAGATAAGGGAGTTTGCCCGAGGAACATCAGTGTTGCAAAGTTGCTGTCTGGCTGCACCCCAGCTGTGCGAGCAGTGAGGGGTAGGTTGAGAAGAGATTGAAGAAAAGACCCAGAAATGGCGTAGGAGACATAAGGGTTTACTGGGTCTTATGCAATGTCCAGTGTGGCCGGCTGGATGGAGTTGTGCACCTGCTCTGGTGACCAGGGAGCGGGTTGCTTATATATGCATTGGAACAAGGTTTTGTGCTTGCCAAGAGGGACTGTCCTTGCATGCCAGCATTTCAAGGACTAGTAGCTCCTGTGGAAGTGCTCTGTGTTCCCTCAGAATGTGATGTTCTCTGAGAAAAACAGTTACAACGCCAGATGGTTGGCGTCCTGCCCAGAAAGGGGCCAGAAGGACACATGGATGCTATAGGGCACATCAACTATTGCCAGGCAAGGGTGACCTTACAGTTGTGTAGAAGAAACATCAGAGAAAAACAATTATTCAAGGCCCAGTTTGTCATCTCCATTTTATTGATAAGAAAACTGAGACTCGTAGATTTTACATAAATTTGTCTGAGGTCATATAGTTAATAAGCAGCGGAGCTGAGATTCAACTCAGTTTCGTCTTGCTCACAGGCTCTTGGTCCACATGCCACACCTTATTGAGTGTCTCACTATCAGCCTCAGCCTTTGGATTAAATGAGACATGTTTAGCACTGGGTAGCAGGTGGATTCTTCCTCCCTTCTTCTGCATGGGAAGATCCATCAGTGCACAGCTGTATTTCTTATTATGCAATACAGGAGAAAGGAAGACAGGGAAGAGAGAGAGAGGGAAGTATTGGGGAAAGACTTACGAAGATCCTTTCCTACTGAGGTGATATATTCATTGTCTAGATCAGTAACAGTCCTTAGAAAATCTCCAAATCCTTCTGAGGGGTTATGTTTTATTTACAAAACAGGGAAGAACAGGCTCAGGGAGGAAAGATAACCTTTTTAGATGCAACAAGTCATGCCAAGTGAGAAAGGAAACAGAACGCATCATTAACCTCCAAATACCCAAATACGATCTGGCCTGAGTGTACACGTTTCAAAGGGAAGCCCAGAGAAGGGGAGATGAGGTTAGAAGCGAGTGGCGGGGCAGGGCTGAGGTGGCGCTCATTTACTCCAGCCTGCACTATGCATACAATTCAGTAAGCAGAGCTTCACTTTCAAAGGTGCCTCAACTCAGGCCAGAATTCAAAACAAAATTATATGAAATGGTGTCTAAGGAATCACAAAACATCCAATAATAGGTCAATAAAGTGTATATTTTTAAGGACTGTGTGGGAGGTGTGCATCACAAATCTTTCTAGTAAAGAGTTGGAAAAACAACTAAACGTCAAAGCTCCGGTTCAAAATAGCTCACACAAAAGTGAGTAAACAAGGCATCCAGATGAATATAAAATATTTAGTTTTATAAGTGCCACACAATTGAAAAAGACATTAATTGCTCATTCTAACCCAACGGCCACAGTGGTTATAGTCCTTTATAGGAGGGAAAGAACCCCAACAACCCTAGAATACATAGTGTTCCATTCAAGAGACGCTCATCTAATGTCTAACGTCTAACGTCTAACGTCTAACATCGTTCACCACTGGGAGCTGTGGATATAGTGCCGAGGTATGGCTCAGACAATGCCGAGAAGGTAGATTGAATGAAAACAAATGAGGGAGAAATTTAGCTCTGAAGCATTCACTATTCAGCATTTGTATGGGATTTGCCATTTAAAGATATTTAAATCTGTTTCAATATATGCATAACCTAGCAATTCATATACTTGCATTTCCCATACTTTTAAAAGAAGGAATATGTAACGCCTCGTCTTTTCAATAAGGAAACTGAGGCAGAAAGTTAAGTGGCAGTTTAAAATTTGCCAGTAGAAGCACTTTCTCTTTAGTTGAGGGTTCATTCATTTGAAGTGAATTACCTAGTCTCAGGAGCCCCATGATGGCCCTAGCCAGAGTAATTTATTTCCAAGAAGGGAATACTTTGCTTTTAAGAGGAAACGTTTTTACTTATTGTATTGTAGAATTGTGCCTGTTACTAATATAATAAGAAATATATATCCTGAATACACTCGCATTAAGCCAAATACTGTGTTCTGTTTTTCCTTACCAGATGTTTTATAGCATGTAAGTGTGTTAAAGAAGATTGATAAACCTAATAAACTTATATATAAACCTATCAGTAAGGGATTATAGAGAGGAAATTCTACTTCGGTTTGGAATACTCGTAAGGTTTCAACCACAGGTTTGCTCTACTTTAGCTCATTCCCATTTATAAAAGAACCATTTTTATCCTATGTTTGCAGCACTTATGTTTATACTAAGAAAGAGAAATGCATGCAAAGCTTTTGACTAAATTCTGTCACTAACTCAGCTCTAATGAAAATATTCTACATTTCAGATATTTTGCATCTTTAAAATGGAAATATAATATGGTTGGTTAGGTGCCAATCAGTTTTATTTAATCTGATTTGATTCCTTGAGAAAAAGAAATGCATTTCTAGAAATGTAAATGTGAGTCATTAAAGAGGGAGAAGGGGCTTAGATAATGATTCTATGGAGCCGGGCCAGTAACGTAGCTGTTGGAAAAGGAAGACCTGGTCTACAAGGCAGACAGATAGCAAACGTTATTTTCCAAGTTATAAAAAGTATACATTGCTAATATATAGTTAATAGCATAAAAAACTATAATGAATACATTAAAATCACAAATGTTGACAGAGTAAGAACCACTTTAAGATTTCGATGACTATCTTTCCAGACCTCTTCCAATGACATACTTAAGTAAACTTAACACAAGTCGTATAGCACAGAGTGTCCTACTTACGTCAGCACTGGGTGCATGTCCTTTGGAGAACCAAGCAATGATTTCTGGTTGTCGTTTACCTGGTGCAGAGCTGCTACGTCAAAGGGTATTCATCTACTTAACGTTAGTAAATACTGTCAAACAGGTGTTCAGAGAGGTTGTAAAAACGGGTGGATGCTTCAACTTTCTGTTTCACCTTCTCACCAGTCCTTGGAATTGGCAGTACTTCATATTTCAGCCATTCGTGTGTGTTTCTAGTGGTATTGCGTTGTCTAATTTTTACACTTTTTTTCACATTTCTCAGATGGCTAATGATGTTGAGTGGTTTTTCTAATGTTTATAGTCACTTGGATTACCTCTTTTGTGAATTTCACATTCAAGTGTTTCGTGTAATTGTCTATTGGGTAGTCTGGCTCATCTTTATTGATTTGTGGTAGTACTTTATACATTCTTAATATAGGTCCTCTTTGGATATTTAGATCATTTATATTTAATGTACTGATACAGTTGGATTTGTGTCTAAAATCTTGTTATTCGTTTCCCATTTTAACTAGGGGTTTGATATTACTTTTTCTTTTCTTTGTTGCTTTCTTTTGTATTAACCAAATATTTATTATTATTATTTAACTTTTTCTCTATCAAGTTGTTGGTATAAAATCCTTTACTATTCTTTCAGTTTACTGAACTATTTTACAGTAACTATTTTTACTCTAGATATTACGACATACATGCTTGATGACTTCTAATCGAATATAAACAGTCAGTTTTACCAACTCCATTTATCCTCATACCCTCTTTTGTAGTAATTTTTTAATGAATATTAGTTATACATACATTTAAAAATGCATAGAACATACTTATTTTTATACAATCTTAATTTCTATTTTATACTCTTTTTATTCATTTCTTCTTACCTTTATGTCTTTTCCTCTAGCATCATTTTCTTTCTGACTAAATCATTCCTATTCCTATTTTTCAAATACAGATCTGCTGGTAACAACTTCTCTCAGTTTTAGTTTATTTGAAAATATCTTTAATTTGTCTCCATATTTCAGGGAAATAGTTGTAATGTATAGGATTCTGAGACAACATTTCTTTGTGTCCAGCACTTAAACATGCTCTATATTGTCCTCTGGCTTCTGCATTTTCATAGGTGTCAGCTCTCAGTCAGGTTGTTATCCTTTTGAAGGTTAAGTCTACTTTTCCTTTGGTTACTTTTAAATGTTCTCTTTTTCTTCGGTTTTCAGCATTTTGACCAGGATGTGCCTGAGTGTATTCTGTGACTTGATTTGATTATTTTGCATCTTACTTGGTGTAGGCAGAGATTCTTGGTCCCGTGATCTAACAGCCTTTGTTAGTATTTTTTAAACTAATTATCTCTTCGAATATTTCTTCTGCTCAATTCTTTATCTCACCTCTTAAAACCCCAATTACAAGGAAGTTAGCTCTTTTCATATTCCTCTGGTTTTTTATACTTCTTTTCTATGTTTGTGTCAGTTTGAATATTTTCTTTTTATCTGTATCCCAGTTCTCTAACTCTCTTTTTTCTTATATCTATTTTTCTATTAAAATAATCTACTCATTTTAAAATTACACATATTGTATTTTCATTTCTATAATTTCTATTTTATTATACTGTATAGGTTCCAATTTTCTTTTGAAATTCTCAATATTTTACTCTGTTTTATTCATTTTTTTCTTATATTTTCTTGAACAAATTCATCCTAGTTATATTCCTGTCTACTAGATCCAGATTATCTGTAGACATGGTTTACTTTTTTATGATTATCTATTTTCTTTGACAAGAATTTTCAAAATTCCATTTGAAAAGTTGAGTTCCATACGTTGCATATGTGGAGGCTTCATGTGATGTTACATCACAATAGGGAGCTTCACCCTTTCATTTTCCAAGCAGACAGAGGAGGGGCCTGGCCACCTCACCCTAATAGGGGATTAAGTGGCGTTACGGCTGGGTTGCTATTTTGGTAATAGTTAATCTAGATCTCTCTGTCCCAGTTTCCAGGGTGTAGCCCTCCTGGACCTTCAGTTTGCAGCATATTATGATTACCAGGCTTCTCCTCAGTGATTATTTTGCTCATGAAGAGCAAAGACTGCGTCACTTAAGCTCAGTATTGCAGAGGCTGTGGTTAAGGCTCTGAGACACCTGCCTTGCTCACATTCATAATTCAGTAAATGTCTTGTGGGGAAAACTGGCTTTTTGATGCCTTCATATCTTCAGTTTTTCACTCTACTAGCATCCCTTTGCTTTGCCAAAACCTGGATTTTTATCCACTAGCTACATTCAAGATTGGCTGAGGCCCCAGGAATAATATTGTAGAATGTCAATATACTGCTTCTGCAGAATAATTCTTGCTGCATAATAAATTACCACAAACAGCAGCTTCATGTACATACATTTGTTACATATTATGTATGTATTTAATATGTATGTTAACATAACATACGTTTATTGTCTCAGTTTCTATGGGTGAGGAGTTTGGGTCCAGCTTAACGTGGTCGTGTGCTCAGGTTCCACAAGGTTATAGTCTCGATACATCGTGTTCTTGAGCTCAGGGTCATCTTGCAAACTGAGCTAGGTGTTGGGAAAATTCAGTTCCCAGTTGTTCGGAAAAAGTAGCAGTACCCAGTGGCAAACAGGTTCCCCCTGCAGCTTCTTTGGTTGGTTTTGTAAATGCCTCCAGCAAGTCATTTCCCCAAGAACAGGTTTTTCGACTGCTGACGGCAGATTTCCGACAAGTCCCCCAGGGAGCATGGCAGCGACTTCTCTGCCATTCAGGGCCCACAGTCGTGCCCTCTCCAGCCAGTTGTGGAGCTCCATTGTGGCTGTGGGGCCTTTTTTCAGGCACAATATCATAGCTATAGGAGTAGTGGCTGACCCTTCTCTCTGCTGTTCTCTTATTCTCTGGAGTTATCTGTAATCCCTAATAGCCAATCCTCATTACTGCAGCGTGCTGTTATAGTTAGTGATTCTTTCTATTAAACTTCCCCTGTTCAAATTATTATGTGGTTTCTATCTCCTGTTTGGACTCTGACTCATACATTCGGTGTTGTTTTTAATGGCTATTCTTCTGCCACCACTGATTATTGGTACCTAATCTATAATAGTTGTTCCACTACTGATTATTGGTACCTAATCTATAATAGTTGTTCCACTACTGATTATTGGTACCTAATCTAAAATAGTTGTTCCACTACTGATTATTGGTACATAATCTATAATAGTTGTTCCTTGTTATGAAGAAAGAGTTAAAGCAAATTGACAATTAACATAATACATATTAAAGAGCAATGTAAGCTACTTGAGCTCACAAAAACGAAGTGAGAATTAGAGATGGAATCTTAGAGAAAGGGAGTGATATTTTTTTAATCATAAAACTAAGTACAAAAGAAGGCAAGACAATTCAGAAGGGAAAATAACGATGCAAGATAAAGTTAAATCAAGAGAACATGAGTAGAATAGAACTAAATTCCTATTGTCAGCATATTGGGTCAGATAAGCTAAATTAAACAAACAAATAAGCAAAGAAAACCCAAACTCTCCAAATGAAGCATGTAACATACTGGACAGATAAACATCGTTTTGAAAAAATCCGTGTAAGGCCAAAATGTAAGGAAATCAACAGGCCCAAGTGAAACAAACCAGGCAAAGTTGGGGGCCAAGATCTTCTTCAACCCCAAGGGGTTCTGCCATGTCCCATTTAACTTGAGCTGAGGTGAATATACAGTTTTAAGGGTGTGATACAAAGGCAAGATTTACACAGTTGTCAGTCTCCAGTAAAACTAACATGCACATAGTTAGGACCCAGCAATTCTATACCTAGATATTTACCCTTCAGAATCTTTTGGACGTTTGCACTGGGAGACTCGTACAAAAATATTCATGGCAGCAAATTCATAAAGGTCAAAAAGATTGTGGTATATTCATGCAAAGAAGCACTATTCAGCCATGAACAATGTATTCGAGCTCTATACAGCTACATCAATAAATCTAATAAATATATTTTTGTCTTATTTGAGAAAAGGGACAGAAGGTTGGAAACAACAGCATAATATAAAAGTAAAGGCATGCTATCGCAGCAGACCTCTTGTTTTGGTCAGCAACTTGAGCTGTTATTCTAAATCAGTTTGATGTAAGACTCTAGGGATGCTGATCTGAGCTTCTATTCTCATTAACTTGGGTTTATCCTGTATGGGGGTCGGGTGGAGAATAAGTAAATATATTGGGCCCTTGATTCACATAATAAGAGCTAGCCACTTAAAATGTGAGTTTAAAGATGTATTCCTAATTGTAGGATTTGTCAGTGTGGCTTGAGCTCTTAAGGGAAGAGTAAAAAGAGAAGAAGAAGAAGAAAGCTACTGATAACATGGCACTAAAACGATTTTTATTTTATTGAAGAATACTACTTTGACTTGTAGAATTCTAAGATATTGCAATCGTTTTCACTCTTTGAAATACTTGAGACTATTTAAATATTGTTATGTGATGTAACAGTCAACAAGCCCTCTTTTAAAAGTGACATTTGAAAACACATTCTTACCATTGTCCTTCAAATCATTTGAATATATCACTATGTGTTCACTAAAAGGTTCTATGATTAAAATGGTGGGTGTATTAAGTGTGTGTGTATGTGTGCATGCGTGTATTTTGGAGGAGAATAAAAAAGTAAGAAAAACAAAAACACTAAAATAATAGCTGAAGTGTCTAAAAATAAGACTTGTAAAGTGTGGCGAATGTAATGGACAAACAATTTGAGGAATTTCACCTTGAACTAATAGATTAGGTTTTACTTAAAAGGGACAGATTTAATTTTATTTTCACAGATTGTTCATTGGCAAAAGAAAAATATCAGAATATAAGGGGGCCAGCCCGGTGGGGCAGCAGTTAAGTTCGTGCCCTGCCTTGGTGGTCCAGGGTTCGCCAGTTTGGATCCTGGGCGCAGATCTAGCACCACTTATCAAGCCGTGTTGTGGCAGGCATCCCACACATAAAACAGAGGAAAACAGAAACAGATTTTATCTCAAGGCCAGTCTTCCTCAGCAAAAAGAGGAGGATTGGTGGCTGATGTTAGCTCAATGCTAATCTTCCTCAAAAACAAAAAAAAGCATATAAGTATGATCACAATTAAAATTTTATAGCTTGTCTGTTGACTTTGGAGCTTAGATTGTTGGGCTGATAACCTCAAAATATTTTACTGTTTTCTGTTTCGTAATAGTTAAAATTGCTCAGGATTTTTTCAAACTAATCATTTCATTTGATCGTCATAAGAACCATGTATTAGGTGAGGATTATTACATAGTTTTATTGATGAGACCAGAAAGATATAGAGTCAGAAAAATATATCTTGCCCAAGACCAGATTTTAGGTGACAGGACAGGAGCTCAGGGCAAGATTTTTTAGCTTTTAGTCCTGCATCACTTGGTTTAAAAGTTAGAATAGCATGATAATTTCTTCAAGACGAACATGGAAACAGTGTTTTTCAGGTAGAATTAGAGGAGAAACACTGGAGAAGAGAGACCACTTGGAATGCTGTTTAAAGAATTCTACATGCAGGGAGCCAAGCCCTGAACTTAAACAGGGGCTGTGGAAATGGATCCTGCTTCCAGCTTCTTCACTGAGTCCTTGGTCCTTTCAGACGTTTTCTGTGAGAACTAGTTTGATTGAGAGTCTTTACAATCCTTTTAAAGGTCTCTCTGGTGTTTTTTACAATGAGCTGAATGCTTTTGGATAATCTCTCTGATTTATCTAAGCTTAGTAAAATGTTCAATAAAAGTGGACTATTTGAATTCAGTGAAAGAGCACAGACTGCTGTTAGATTTCTGGAATGTTTTCTAATTTCTACATACAAAAGGATAACAAATTAAACATTCAAGGAAAAGAATATGCTCTCTGGGTTTCATCCCTATTTAAAACCCTGATGTTTGAGGTTTGGCCAGAGAGCTTTTGTCTATTTGCCACGGCCCCTGCCTCAGCTCCACATTTCTTCCCGCTGTCTTGGTTTATTTACACATGGGCAAGTGGGGCTGGAGTTGGGTGAATACCTCCTTGTGGATTGACTGTTTATTTGTGCATGGTAGAGAGGAAGGCGCACTGATCAAGAACTCACAGAACCTGCACTCTAGGCCAGGCTCTGTTACTTCCTTAAGTTAAATTGTTAAACGACTTGGATTAAATTGTTCATCCTTATCACCTCGGGCTCCTCAAAATAGAGATTCTAAATTCTGTTATACATTTTCTTTTCCTGAGAGATATATTTAATATCATCAAGCAAGCAAACAAAAATTAATTAGTCTTTCATAAATGATAAATCAGAGGCTAACATATTTTATCATTTATTTGTCTGTTACAAAATATATGGCCAGATTTGATGGATGGTATGAGGTTATAACTATTGACTCAAGGCTAACCGATTACCAGGGACAGGTAATATGGTAATAAATATATAAATAAATAATCATCTAGCCATGTGGCAGATTCTGTATATTGACTCACTAAATACCGTTCCAATCTGCTTCTACATGCTTTTCTCTTCTCTGAAGGATAGAAAGCTAATAGGTGCATTTTCAGTATTGCTTCGCAGCTAGGTTTCTGCATGTAATCTAGCATCTTTTCTGCAGAAAAACCCATAAGAGAATTAGAAGCCAGAGGTGAGCAGTGTGAGATGGCAGCTACACCTAGTTTATTACTCAGGGTTCTCCAGAGAAACAGAACCAATAACAAAACTCATTCATATGTATATACAAAATTGGCTCACACAAGGGTGGGGCTGGCAAGTTTGAAATCCATAGGGCAAGTCAGCAGGCTGGAAATCATGTAAGAGTTGATGTTGCAGTATTGAGTCCAAAATCTGCAGAGCAGGTCATCAGGCTGGAAACAAGCAGAACGTCTATACTGCAGTCCTTAAGACAGAATTCATTCTTCAGGAAACCTGTGTTTGCTCTTAATGCCTTCAACCGATTGGATGAGGCTCATCCACATTATGGAGGATGATCAGCTTTACTCAAAGGCGACTGACGGTAAAGATTAATCACATCTAAAAAATACCTTCAAAGCAACATCCAGTCTAGTGTTCGATCAAACAACCATGCATCTTAGCCTAGCCAAGTTGCCACATAAATGAACATGCCTGAGAAGACCAGATTTTGGGTGGCTTTGTTAGCATTTCTACTGTCCAAGCTTAGTGATATAGATGCTGAACAATGTGTCACAGGACTAGTAGGGGGTTTCTGGTCGTACAAAAGCCAAGTTGACTTTTCTGGGCTTCTAAGACATTTTTTAACTTCTTAATAACCTGTAGCTATTTTAAACAAAGTCGAGTGCATACTACTGTCTGCAACTAAGAACCCCAACCAAAAAAAGTGCTTTCAAGTGCCATGACCTAAAAGATACAGAACCTAGAATTGGTTTTCTGACCTGGATTGAGTCTGAAACAGTAAGGATCCAGTTAACCTTAGAGGATGAGATACTGGTGGTCCATGATGGGCAAGGCCACACACTCACTTAAATTATACGCCTCACTCACCATTGTGAATGAATTTCTCCATAAAGCCAAGTCTTTAGCAGACTGAAATGGCTACTGCGACAGATCATTTTCAAAGGCAGGAAGAAAACAAATATTGTGAGGTGAGCTGTTTCTAAGTGCAATAGGTATCTTATGGAAAAAAAGAATTTCAGATAATTCCTCATGATTGAACAAAAAAAAAAGTAACAAAAGGAAAGAAGGAAGAGAAGGAAATCTCTTATTTTCCAAAATTACAACACTGATATCACCAAAATTAAGATACAGAATTTAATTTTGAAATTGCTAATTTATAATGGTTGGTTGGTTCAATTCACCCTTATAAAAGTTAGAACATCAGTTGGGAAAGATTTTGCAAAAAGTCTGTTCAATATAAGCTTGAATGGATTCTGAGGCAAAAGAGAAAGATGTATAACTATTGATGAATTTATTTATATAGGGTACTTGCCAAAGATTCTGTACTCTGTGTGCTAGAAAGAGTAGCTAGGACAGGTTCTGTTTGCTTAATTAGTTGGCCTATATTAGGCCTGAAAAGAAGCTTATACTGAATGAAATGTAAATAACAAAATCTCTTTGTAGAAGAATGCAGAGGAAGGAATACAATAGCTTCAAGAGATAGGAATTTATTATGTGCATCCCACGCATCTACCCTCAGATACAATCCTCAGGACCTCCCAAGGGTACTATTCTCCAAGGCACTTGGGAGAGCACCAGCATCTTTGAGAAGTGCTGTGGCAGTTATCCTTTGTAGGCTGGGATGAAGCTATTGAAGTGGATTTTCTAATTTCACAGTGGAAGAGCCTAAATAACAGTATTCCGCTGCCAGGCAAGATGGCATGGTTGTAATGATGAGCAGCAGAGAAAGAACGATCATCAAAATATTTTGGTGCACCTAGGTCTTTGTTGACCTCCAATTTATCATGGAGTTTTGGTGCAAAAATAAATGGGCACGTCCCTAAACTCCTGCTTGATTTCTGTAAGTACCTCCTTCAAGTAAAAAACAAAAAAGAAAGAAAGAAAAGAAAAGAAAGATAAACTACTTTAGGTCTAGCAAAAATATAGGCCTGAATTGAGCTGCAAAATAGTCAATTTTACCACCTACTCAATTGCCAGACTTGAGTAAGTTTAGTTCTGCTTGACAGAACGCAAAGCCACTTCTGTTTGAGGAAGATGTTTGAAGCATCACAAGTCTTTAAAATAAGATTTCTTCCTAGACTTCCTTAAAAGAACCTATGACCACTCACCAAAGTAATTGTGTAGTGGAAAAGAGATATAACTAGAATTTTTTTGATTATTGGACAATGGACACTGAGTTATTGCTAATTTCAGAAGAGTCATTTTTCCCTTGCTCAGGGAGAGCTAATGTGAGTAAGGTAACAAATGAAGTTCAGTCCTACTTAAAAGATGCAGGAATTTTGATCTATCTTTCCTAATTCTAGTCACCTGCTTTCCTATATGGGAGACAGATTGGTCTTAAAGAATGATAGTAGATTACTATAAAATGATGCATTTAACATCTTATGTGCTGTATGACTTGTTAATGAGACAAATAAGCATCACCATGGCATTTTGGCACTTGATATACAGTTACTGATTTGGCCAATTTTATATCCAATAAGTCAAGAACTCTAGAGAGAATTTATTTCACTTGGCTGGGCAAATACTAAGCCTTCAGTATCTAACTTTAGATATATGTCATTTCTCTACTGCTGGGCCATAATTTCATCTGCAGACAACTTCATCATTTCAGCGTCCCCCAGAATGTCAAACCAGTCCTTTCCATTGATGACACACGTGAGTAGAATCTGGGGAGCAGGAAACAGCAGGCATCTAGATGCTTTCATAGGCACATACTGCTGGAGAGTGGGGGATAAACTCTAAGGAAATTCAGAGTATCAAAAGCACAGCAAATTTTCCAAGAATAAAATGGTCTGGAGCACATGGAATTTTGTTTTCAAAGTAAAACCACTGCATTTTTCTCTGTGTAATCTTAGAAAAGAAAGTTAATTTGAATTTTGGAGTCAAGATATACGATATTTGGCATAAGTGAAATCTCAACCTATTTACTGGATAATTAGGCTATCAGCTTTTAATTGGGCCTAAACACAAATGAAGACTTTCTAGCTTATTCACGCTGCAGTATAAGCAGTTTTGCCACTTAGCCCTTATGACCCAACAGATTTAGTGATGTTTGACAGGCCTGTTACTGAGTGGGACACTGAAAGGAAGCAGTGATGAGCCCCAATAAGAGAATCTTAGTGCTAGCCCCTAGGTTGTGGAGCAAAACTATGGTAAGTACTACACTGTTTTGAGAAATAGCTCTTGCCTCTGTTAGATACACTAAGGCCAGTCATAAAACACTGAGAAATCGTGTGACCTGAGCTTCCCGTTATAGTCTGTTATTTAATCCACAAAACCATAATTTTGGGCAAACTTGGAACTGCTATAGATGAGGATGAACTCAAGAAGATATTGAAGATATTAGAAAGGCTAATGAACAGGTGGTCACTTTTTCAATGTGCCAACTCCTGCTGCATTGCCATCTCTTCCCCAACCTATACTTACAGCTTCAGGGAGTTCATTCCCTCTGTCTACTAACTGAGGATGATACACTTGAAACCTAGTTGTAGATAGCTCTGTAGGATATTCTAACACCGAGTATGAGTGGAATGGTCTAGAAATACAATTCGCTATTGGCCCTAGACAGTGCAGTAGAGAAATCCTCCCAGTAGGCAAACCTTGGAGAAGCACAGATGATTTTTCCACGTTGATTGGAAGGACTGATGAGCAGGGTGTGATTCTATTTAAATTCAGCTAGTTTTTGGGGAGATGATCAGGGATTTGGGAGGATATATTTGGAAGATTAATGACAATGTTTCAGGGAAAATTGTGTAAATAGGTCTCAAATTTGAAATATTTGGCCCCCATGTGAATGATCAGCAGATGACCCTGTCTGCAGAGGAATCTCTCAGTAATCAGCTGATAGATTCACTTTTTGGTCAGGCAGTCTCTTTCTGCACTCACTCCAGTTCTTAGTCTAGGTGATCATGAACAGATTGCCATTATGGCCAGGACAAAGTATACAGATGTGCTTAGGAACGTGGAACTTCTCTCCACAAGACTGTCCTTGATATTACTATGTCAGAACAGGGACATACACAGAACTCCTGATATAGCATGACAATTTGGAGGGACCAACCAAGAACTTGGGAGAAGATCAGTTATGTTGGACCCTTTCATTTTGAAAGGACAATGATTTTTCCTCATTGGAATTAACTCTTATTCTGGATATTGATTTTTCCTTACTTGCTTCTACCAGCAATATAAGCAGAATACATGGGTCTGGAAACCAAGGGGTGAAAGAGAGAGTAGTATTTCGTGATAGCACTAAAATGACCTACTCCTCAAATTTTTGCTTCTTATTCCTGTGGCTTTATTGAGTGCTGATTTAGAAGTCTTAGAAGACAAGGGATCAATACTTCCAACAATGGATGCATTGTTGCCATTGAGCAGGTGGTTGAAAAAAATCAACCAGCCATTTTTGGCTTTCACACCATTAGATGGTTAGACCAACAGGCACACGTCTTGTCTTAGTTAGCAAGTGATGCTGCCTGAAAGCAAATGCTCCGTAACCCACCTGAGTTCCCTTGGACAAATATCTGGTTGTCACTGAATACACGGGTGCAGATGCCTTTTAAATCCAGATGAGTTTGAAGAACTAGACTGGACAAGATAGATTTTCTTAATAACCAAAAGTGACCAGGAAAATATGGAATATGTCTGTGATGTTGTTAAGAGGCATGAAAAGAAGATGTGACATAGTGTAATTGGAAGTCAATAATTAAAGAAAAACTGTTTTAATGTTAATACCCCTCCAAGTTCACACCGTTTGATGATCCAGTGACATTGACCAAATGGTGAAACAAAAGTATTAGTGGAATAATCAAAATGATTTGAGGTACAGAATAAGAAAAGTTTGATTTTGCTCGTTGGGTCTAAGGAAGTTTTTAGCAAAGGGTTGATACCAGAATTAAGTCTTGAAGGATGATGAGGAAATTCCAGTGAATAAGAATACAGACAAGCATGCCAGTCAGATGGCACGCCAGATGCATTAAAGCTGATATTTTGTGGTTTGGCTAAAACACATGAGACAAAGGAAACAAGATGGAAAGGGTGAGCAGGGTGATGGTGAGTTCTCAAATTCTCTTGGAAACAGCATGATCAAGTGCGTATTTTTGAGAGGTAGCTGTGGTGATGGAATGGAGTTTGCCTTTGATGGGAAGAGACTAGAACAGGGAGATCATTTAGGATGCAGTGATAGATTATGAGAACTTAAATTGAGATCAGTTGAAAAAGGTGGAGGATGGGCGGTTATACAAGATTTTCAGTGAAGAAGTGTTAGGACTTGAAGACAGGACTAGATTGTGTGGAAGGAGGTGTACTGAAGATGATAATGAGGTTTCTACTTTGGAATGGATCGATGGTGAGAAATCTTTTATAGGTGCATACATTGGACATGAATACAGATAAATATTAAGATGGAAAATTACTGATTTTCCCCCTTCATCCCTTTTCCTGTCTTTTCTTCCTTCCCTCCTCTCTTTTTCACCGTTATGTCTTGCATAACTTTTAGCCTTTCTGTTTGCATTTTACTTTCCACGTGATCTCAGAACAGGAATTTCAAGTGTTTGATAGTTAAAGTTGTTCTCTGTGTTGTTCTAACATTTCTAATGCTCGATTATTATCCATTTTTTTTCTTTTATAATTTTGGAACTTTGTTAAATTGTCCTAGGAAACTAAGAACTTGATCTCATTCTGCATTCATAAACAATAGCATCCTCATATGCCTGTTGACGGAATTGTTATTAAAATAATCATATTGAGCAGTAGCCAATAATCAATGTTTGTGCCTTGCTAAAACTAGGCTTTAGGACAACTTAATTCCAGTTAGCTCTTCAAAAATCATTTATAACAAAGATCTATATTCGTGAATGGTTTGAGATATTATCAAAGATTTTAACTCATAATATACAAAGAACAAAACAAATGAAATAAAACCAGATATGATTCTAGGAACAAAGATTTGATAAACAAAAAATGCTGACCATTTTTGTGTTTTAAAATCATTAACAAAAAACAAACAAAAAAATCTTGGCTAGTTTTTACTCTTGGATTCATCTAAAATGTGGTTTATTCCTCTCGTTCGCTAGTATGAAAAAGGGGAATGTGATTTGATGCGGCCCAATGCCTTGCAGAAGAGAGATGTGCCAATAACGTAACTTATTTGACAGATACATAGTATTTAAACCAGATGAAAAAAATCAACATGTTTATTTTTCATCAAGTTAGGGTCGGTAGAAACATTTCTGTGTAATGTAATATATCATAATGGGTTGTCATCTGGAGAAGGTCAATTTAAATAAGAAAGAAAAACTTGTAGCCTAGATCAAAACCACAACCAAGCCTCCAAAGAAATATAAGACTGCAAGTTGTATTCAGATGCAGGAATGTTTAATAATTACTTTCCGTAGGCAATTTCTGGGATATGGTAACTCTAGCATGTTTTTTTGATGGGGGGCCTTAATTTGGTCTTCAGAAATATAACAGCAGTCTCCCACAAGGAGAAAGGGCCAACTAAAGGGATATAAACATGCCTTAAGTGTCATCATGTGTTCACAGAGCATGAGGCCTGTGTTTGGCACGACCTTACCACTCATAACCACAACGGGGCTGGACTGACTTAGAGAAATGCTGGAAACTTTCCAGGCGACTGGTTAGCTAACAGGCCTCGTTTGGGGATGTGGGAAGAGACGTAGAGGAAGGAAGATCAGTTGCCTGTGTTCTTGAAAACTGTTTAGAAATAGAGCACGATGGGAATTTACCAACTTTTCCTTTACATTTTATTATGCTTAATAGAATTATCCAGGTTCTTCTAGTCCAAGGGATACTATGAAATACATTTACCAGTGAAGGAGCAGGTAATTTCTTCTCTAACTAATTTGAATGATGCTTAAGTCAATTAACTTTCACAGTGAAGGAAGCTGAATAAATAAGGTACACTTTTATAGTGTGCAATACCTTTAAAAGTAGAATACTAAGAAAAAGTTGTGCAACATAATTTTTACTTGTTCTCAAGTACAATTTAAGGAAATCCTTCAGTGTTAATATGGTGCATTAAAAATTCTGTGGTGTCAATAAAAAGTTAAAAGCAAAATCATATATTAATATTTCTTTCCAATGCAGGTGGTGTAAAGAATTAGAGGTTTTAAGAAAAGTGTTATGCATAATCATGTTATGAAATGAATGTTTTGTTTAGAAAAAATCTTTCATCTTCAAAGATTTTAACAGTCACAGTGGGATAAGAAGGTGGGAGCTCTTGCCTACAAATTTTTCCGTATACTTTAATTTAGAGAAGATTTTTTTCCAAAAGATCTGTAAGCACTCCTCTTGTTTTTATCCGTTGAAGGTGTAAGGTATTTTCAGTTAAATGTCTCCAGTGGGTTACATAGTTATTTGTAAAGCAAATATCCCTAAATACTTATAAACATCAAACATTGTATAAAAATTTCTGGAAAATTAGTAATTTTTTTAAACAAATATTCACTGAGCATCTACTAAGAGCCAGGTAGAGGGGAGGCAAAGCCAGATTCTGGAGATACAAAGATAAGAAAATGAGTTACACCATTCTCTGCCATGGAAACACTCACATAATTCAAGCCACATCATGTCAATTTTCACTAAATTCTAGCTCTAACGTTATGCAACCATGTATCAGACATTTTCATCTGGATGTCTTAATTCAAATTCAAATACCCAAAATTAAACTACTCATTTCCTTCAACTCTGCCAACAGTAATCACCCCTCCTCCTAATGTCCACATGTTTTTAAAGAAAAATCTCAAACTGCTAATTTGAAAACTTCACATTCTTTTGATTTCTCTTCCTCTCCTTTATCATCTTATCTGGTCATTTGATTTATTTTCCTATCCTTTTGAGTTTATCTAGTTATTCAGAAATCATGACATTTCTGTTTTCAAGCTACTTATTTGCATTCCTACATTATCATTCCAGGAGAAGTAGCTTGGTATACAGAATTTACTGCCAACCTCTGCTCAGCCACTCACTAGATGTGTGTCTTTAAGAAAGTTATGTGACAGCTTTGTGAGCCGAAGAGCCCTCAGAGGATCCTTGGGAGGGATTAAGAAGGCAGTGTGTGTGAAGTCCTGAGCAGTGTGCCCACCAACGCTAGGCATGCAATGCGTGCCGGCTTTCATTGTGATTGCCACCCCTCCACCTTGCTTCACGCCCTCATCATTTGTGTGGCTTCTGCCAAACTCTCTGAGCCTCTCTTCCTAATTGCAGTGTCTCCTTACACTCCAATTTGCACACTAGCAATTTACCCTTCTTTTTGCAGAAATGTTTTTATCATGCCACTTGACTGCTCAAAATGGTGTACTGATTCCCCATTTACGTTAAGTATCCTTCAAATCTGATCTTTTTCTCCCATTGATTCTTTTTTTTTTTTTTTTGAGGAAGATTAGCCCTAAGCTAACATCTGCTGCCAATCCTCCTCTTTTTGCTGAGTAAGACTGTCCCTGAGCTAACAGCTGTGCCCATCTTCCTCTACTGTTTCTATGTGGGACGCCTACCACAGCACAACTTGCCAAGTGGTGGCATGTCCGCAGTCAGGATCCGAACCAGCGAACCCAGGCTGCTGAAGCTGAATGTGCGCACTTAACCACTGCGCCACCACACTGGCCCCTCCCATTGATTCTTTAAAAAAAAAAAAAAAATTATGACGTAACATTGGTTTGTAACATTATATAAATTTCAGGTGTACATTGTTACATTTTTATTTCTGTATAGGCTGCATCGTGTTCACCACCCAAAGACTAATTGCCATCTCTCACAGTACACATGTGTCCTTTTATTCCTTTCAGCCTCCCCTCTCCTCTCTTTCTCTCTGGTAACCACCAATCTGTTCTCTGTGTCTGTTTATTGGTTGGTTGTTGTTTTTATTTTCCACTTATGAGTGAAATCATATGGTATTTGATGTTTTCCCATCTGACTTATTTTGCTTCACATGATATCCTCAATGTCCATCCATGCTGTCTCAAATGGCAAGATTTCATCTTTTTTATGGTTGAATAGTATTCCCTTGTGTCTATATACCACATTCTTTATCCATTCATCCATTGATGGCCACTTAGGTTGTTTCCAAGTCTTGTTATTGTGAATAATGCTGCAATGAGCGTAGAGATGCAAATGTTTATGTATTCATGCTTTTGTGTTCTTTGGTTGAATACCCAGAAGTAGAATAGCCGGATCATATGGTAGTTTTACTCAACTTTTTGAAGAATCTTCCATAGTGACTGCACCAGTTTACATTCCTTCCAGCTATGTATGAGGGTTCCCTTCTCTCCACATCCTCTCTAACACTTGCTATTTCCTGTCTTGTTAATTATAGCCATTCTGACGGGCATGAGGTGATGGCTCATTGTAGTTTTGATTTGCATTTCCCAAATGATTAGTGATATTGAACATCTTTTCATTTGCCTGTTAGCCATCTCTATATCTTCTTTGGAAAAATGTCTGTTCAGATCTTTTGTCCATTGGTTCTTAATAGCGGCTACTCACTCCACCCAGGCCCAGTTCCCTGGGTGTGTTTCTGTGAACACATCAGGCATATTTCTGTGCTGGCTGTACCTTAGCTTCCTGCTTGGCCTCTCATACTCTGCTTCTTCAAAATTTGAGGGAGGCAGCTAAAGCATAAAATGTTTGTGTGTGTGTGGGATTAAAGTCATAATTGAAAACTCTTTAAAAAGGAAAATTTTAGTCTCAAATGATGTCAGCAATTTTACCAAACATTTGAGGACAATTTATTACCAATTCCTTTGAATGCATTTTTCACATGTTGTGGGTATTTTGGCATATAGATGTCCTGTCATTCCAGCACCGTTTGGGGAAAGACTTTTCATTTGAATTGCTTTGTAGCTTTTCAAAAATCAATTGAGCGTCTCTGTGAGATTCTATTTTTGGTAACTCTATTCTAATGCATCTATCTATGTGTTTATTCTTTATAAAAATGTTTTGAGGGATGCTGCTAAAGAATACTTCCCTTGTGAGCTCTTTTTTAGCAGCATCCCTCAAAACATTTTTACATCCCTAGAATTTTGATGTTATATATATACTTTTTGTTGAGGTATGTGACATGTAACATTATATTAGTGTCAGGTGTACAACATAATAATGTGATATTTGTATACATTGTGAAATAATCACAAGTCTAGTTAAGATTTATCTGTTAATATATATAACATTTGATATTATATTTTAATTTTTATTCATTGAAAAATATTTTCTAATTTCCCTTGAGACTTATTTATTTATAAATTATTTAGTAGTATGATGTTTAATTTTCAAATATTTGAGGAATTGATTTCTAGTTTAACTCTGATATCATTGATTACTAGTTTAATTCCGTTATGGTCAAAAGCATACTTTGAATAACTCCAAGAATGTTAAATTTAATAAGCCTTGCTTTGTGACTTAGAATGTAGTCTAACTTGGTGAATGTTTCACATGCACATAAAAATAATTTGTATTCTGCTATTGTTACATAGAGTGTTCTATATAGTATTGTTCAAATAGTCTATATCTTTATTGATTTCTTTCTACCTTTTTATCAGTTGCTAAGAGAGATATGCTAGATTCTCCAAGTATAATTGTAGCTTTGTCTTGTTCTTCATTCTGTTCCATTTTGTTTTATGTATTTAGAAGCTCTGTTATTGGGTTCGTACACATTTAGGATTGTAATTTCTTCTTGAAAAATTGACAGTTGACATTTTTATCTTTATGTGATATTTTTCTTTATTTCTAGTGATTTTTTTAAATTCTGAAATCTGCTTGGTCTTCACCTTTTTAAAATAAATTAGGTTTACATGTTATAACTTTTTCCATCTTATTTTTAACCTTCGTTTATCATTATGTTTCTAGTGGGTTTCTTATAGACAGTATATTATTGGATCTGGTTTTCTTTTTTACCTGATCTGAAACATCTATCATATAATTAGTGTGTTTAGATTATTTACATTCAATGTAAGCATTTATATGATTAGATTGATGTGCATCATTTTATTATTCGTTTTCTCTTTGTCCCTCTACAGGTTTTCATTGCTTTGTTGCTCTTTTCCTACCTTCTTTTGAGTTATTTAAATAGTTTAAACTTAATTCACTGATTTTTTTTTACTGTATTTCTGTGTGTGTGCATGCTTTCTGTAGATATTAAAAATCATAATTTGGAGTTATTGTAACATACACAGAAATAAATAACTATATTTTTTTATAAAAATATTTTTATCTGATAAACATACAATATTATTTTACGTCTTCTTTCCTTAAAGCAGCTAAACATGTCATGTAGTTAAAATACAACATTTATGTCTACATTTATTTACATATATTTTATGCCAAAACTGTGTTCAAAATTTCATTACTGTGAATTTTATAAAAAATATCTTTTGTTTTGTGTTTGTTTGTTATTTTTTGGTGAGGAAGATTGGCCCTGAGCTAACATCTGTGCAAATCTTCCTCTATTTCGTATGTGGGACAGCACCACAGCATGGCTTGATGAGCAGTGTGTAGTTCCACACCCAGGATCTGTATGTGCAAACCCCAGGCTGCTGAAGCAGAGCACGTGAACCCAATCACTACATCACTGGGCTGGCCCCCCCAAAATACTTTTTAAATGTACTTTGCTGTATATATTTTAAGTAAACTTTATATTTAGTGGGCCTGACTCTTTATGGAGATACTTTCTCACATTTAGTTAACTTTTAAAAAACCCCTAAAATTCTATTAAATTATACAACTAAACAGTTGTATGTTCCGTTCTTATACCATACCCATAAATGTGATCTCTACATGATCAGCAGTAAATTTAGTTTGAGTCTTAATGACTTTTGTTAAACTATTTGAGGAATATGACTTTTAGTTCTTAAAAAGTTGTTCTAGAAACACAGAAAAACACTTCAAGAAAAAATAAAATGAAAAGAAATAATTTTAGGTACATATATTTTGGTTAAAAAATTAAGCCCACATTACAGTTCACACAAAATTAGAGAGACTTGTTTTTTTCTGCTTATATACAGAGTGACCACCAGACCTAGAAATTCACAGTCCAAGAATAGCAAGGTTGCTAGTGATCAATGGATAGAAAAATATGCATCAAATCAAATATTGATTACGGAGCCCAGAGATGCTACAACAACAAATATAGTCCAAGAACCCCGGACGAAAAGGTAAAGTAAGTTGCAGCAGGAAAGTGTAAACACCCAAGAATAATTATTCTATTAAGGCTATAGATACAGCACTACCGTGGTAAGAGAATAATAATAACAACAACACAACATAATGAAGGTTTACAGTTCCTATTAACTAGTGAAAAAGCAAAATAAAGCGTTACTGAAATGTAAGCACGTTTAAATATACAAAACAAGTAAAAAATATCAGCTTTCCAAAGGATGGTATCAGACAAGAGACTCTACTCTTCTGATGCCCCTTCATACATAGTCTGTTCCAAAATCTATCCCTATCTGGATAAAGTTATCGTAAAACTAAGTACTAGATAATAAATAATATTTTACGTTTACTAAAGATATACATAAAAGATCTCGTGATGGAAAACAATTTTTAAATTAGAAAAAAATGATTTTTAGATTTTAAAATGTTTTCCAATACCTTCAAACTAGTGGTATAACTCTGACAGGACTTACTGTTTTTAATGTATTGCTAAGAATAAACCCAGGGTAACTGGGTCTTTAGAAGGTATTTAGGGTTAAACAAAGTCGTAAGGGTGGGCCCCTAGTTTGATAGCACTGTGGCCTTATAAGCAAAGGAAGAGGAAGATTTCTCTTTGCACACCATGTGAGGACACAGGGAGAAGGCAGCCATGTGCAAGACGAGAGGAGAGCTCTCCCCAGACACTGACCCCGCTGGCACCTTGATCTTGGGCTTCCCAGCCACCAGAAGAATGAGAAAATCGATTTCTGGTGTTTAAGTCACACAGCCTGTGGTATTTTGTTAAAGCAGCCGGAGCAGACTAATAGCGACCCTTTGTGTTGGTCCTGTGGAATTTGAGCAGAAGAGGTATGGGGAACTGCCACAAACACAAAGGAAATTCTGACTACTGCTTTGGTTGAGATTAATGAAGCTTTTGTCTCTTGGCCTGGAATCTCGTGTCTTTTGCCAGTACCTTTGAAACAATAACGGGCTTACTTGTGAGCTTACAAGTAGGGTACAACCTCAGACCCCCACACACTGCCTGACACTAGGATGCTCGCTCTCAACATAAAATGGTCAGCAACTAGTCAGCATTAGGAATGGTGATGATGTGCTGATGACAATGATGGTGAAGGTAGCTCCTCCTGCCCCTGCGGCTGTGACTACAGCCCTGACCATGTGGTAGGCACCTCATCCATCACTGTTTACATATGATCCCAATTAACCTTAACAATCCTGTGAAGTAGCTAACATTAAATGGGAGACTTAACTGATCTGATTTATACATTTTAGTCCATCATTTGACTGCTACATGAACAGTGGGATCAGAGCAAAGTTAGTAGCTATTGCAATAGTTCAAGTAAGATGTAAGGAAGCTCCAACTTCTGCCATGTCTATGGTAGATACTATATTGTATCTCTACTTATGGTTTTAAAATGAATATTTGTGAGATGCCTATAGTCCACTCATAATGCAGAAAACTCAATAAACTCAAAGTTGTTTACTCTATTTTGTTGTTCAAGATTCCAAAATTGATTGCTCTTTCTTGATATACTGAGATTAATTTCATAGAAATCAAATGAAATTAATGTCCTAACAATGGCATATCCAAAGCTCAAACTGGTATTTTTGAGTGAAGCCTTCTCTGTTGAATGAAATCTAAATTTTCAACAAGTCCTAATATGGTGGCAAATCCTCTGAGTGGCAATAAGGTTGATCAAAGTAATTAGAATACCTTTATTATAGTGATGCAGTTTCAGCCCTTATAAAAAATATTTTCATAGGGATTTATTCATTTTCAAAATCTATTTATAATGGGCTATTGGCGTGGTTATATTTACTTGAGGAAATATCCTTAATTTCCAGTTTCTCTCTCAATTTCCAGTTTTCTCTCTCATAAGCACAGCTTATGGCCGAACTCTGGCCATTTCTTCTCAGACTGACTAGATTTTTCCTTCTTGTCACACTGCTCTCATAGGCTGTAGAAAAGGAATGAATCTCTGGCTTTCAGTTTCATACACTTCCTCAAATAAAAGAGTTATGCTGATCTCCATTCATCAATGGCTGTTTTCTATTCTTCTTGTGTGGCCCGGAGAAGGTAGTAACAGACACTTACAGAGTCACTGCCCAGGAGGGTTTGACTGCCTCTTGCACGTTCTTCCCAGTAGCTCTTCTGGAAGCGCCCCCTCCCTGGCCCTCTGTAGACTTCCCACTTCCTTACTGCATACTTTAATCCTCATGTGTAGGGTTCTTTGAATCAACCACCCGTCCCCTACAACTCGATTACCACATTTTACATGGAACATTCTGTCTCTGTGGTGGTTTTGTTTTAATTGCTTTTTAGGGAGATGTATTTGCAGCATTTCAAGAAATCTGCAGAAAAATCTACAGAAGAACAAAGAGTAGCACAAACTATTTATTCTGTTACTGTTCTGAAACTTGTCGTCACACACTGACTAATACCAGAAAAGCAAACCTCAAATTTTAAGTGAAAAAAGTGGTTTCTTGAAAGTTCTGCCAATTTCCAGAAGGAAATTTTTGCTGATTATGTTTTATATTTGCATATATGTTAATGGAATTTAAAATGCTACCATTTATTTTTATTCTTATTTTTTATTTTTATTTTTAATAAAAATATTTTTTTAATTTAATTTAATTTTTTATTATTTTTTTTAATTTTTTTTTTTTGAGGAAGATTAGCCCTGAGCTAACTACTGTCAGTCCTCCTCTTTTTGCTGAGGAAGACTGGCCCTGAGCTAACATCGTGCCCATCTTCCTCTACTTTATATGTGGGACTCCTACCACAGCATGGCATGCCAAGCAGTATGTCTGCACCCGGGATCCGAACCACCAAACCCCGGTCCGCCGAGAAGCTGAACGTGCGAACTTAACCGCTGTGCCACCGGGCCGGCCCCATTAATTTTTTATTAATTTTAAATAAAAATAAATTGCCTGAAAAGAATAGTTGAAGCTAATGTTGCCAAAAGCCATGTTGCCTTATCTATATCTTATTTATTTTTATTAACTTACATTTTAAGGTGTTGAGGACATTTCTTCTCTTTCCCTATAGTCTGTTGCTTGAAAGGGCTTCACTCAGAGCATTTATTACTTATGGATTGATTCATCATTATCTGATAACAATTTCAATTTAATTCCTTGCTACAGCTCTTCTTTTTGTGTTTCTCTTCTGGAAGCCTATTGAAAAGCCAATTCTGAGGTCCTTGTTCATGTGTGAACTACCTCTGCGCTCTGATCATCTGCATTAAAAGAGCACTAGGAAATGGCCCTAGGACAGTGAACTTTACTATTTCATTAACATAGTTTCAGGATGGGAAACTAGTAATAATATTGTCTAGCTAATAGGTTTATTGGGAAAACTAATTAGTCAATACTTACAAAGGCAACTTAGTCTAATTTTTTCCATAGAAATGCACACTTCGTAAAGGAAATGCAAACATTACTTCAAAGCACTAGCCAATGCCATATTTAAAAAGCTAAGATATTCAATCTAAAAGTTACCGTTCAGAGCTTTTTCTTTAATGAATAATTCAACATTTAATCCATTAATATTAACCTTTTCATTTTAAATATAGCCTGATGTCAAATATATATATTTAAAAAAACCCTTAAAGTTAGTATGCCATTTGACCAGAAATTCTTTCTAGAAATTTATTCTAAGGAAATCATAATGAATATGTGCAAAAGTCTGATGACAAGAATATGGATCAACACTGAATTCAGAATAATGAAAAATAAATAAAGTTTTTGAAAATAGGGGAGGGGCAAATAATTTGTATTGCGGTTTTAAGTTTAAACACTCTACAACCATTTTGAAATTATACTATGTAAGAATATTTTCTTATAGAAAAATAACATTGTTAATAAAAACGTTATTAAAAAAATCTGATCTCATTGAAAGATATAAGTGATATGATATCTAGAGTCCAATTTAAAATATAAGACCAAAAGTACACCAAAGAAGGAGATTGATAAATAAATATTGGACAAATGTTATGACTGCTGGTGCTGAGTGATGGGCACCAGGGTATTTATTCTGCTATTATTTCTCCTTTTTGTTGATTAAAGTAAATTTACATAATAAAAAGTTAAATTCAAGTAAGTATTAAAGTTTCTTTAGGGACAATTAGAGATGAGTTTGCAGGCTTATGAATTAATTTTAGGAAAAATAAATAAAAACTTATTTTTGCTTATTTTTAAAGTAGATGTACCCACACATCGACATCTCTGTATTTAGGCAGGAGTTTGTACGTGTGTTTGTTTGGGATATTGTGGGACCATTCATGAGCTTTGTATTCTTTATGACTTTCCATCCATTTAAAAAAGTCCTGCAGTCAATATTTATTAAATTTAGAATCAGAAAAAAATAGTAGTTGTTATGAAGACACATGAAGCCTAGTGACAAATTATTTCTCCATTATGTAGGGACTTTAAGTATGAAAACCCTCAGTTTATCCATTACCCGAATAGTCGGAAATCACTGAATTTTTATCTATAATAGAGGATTTTGATACATAATCCTCTCAGGAATTTGTGACTGTATTTCATTGATTGTGGAATCAATAGGCCATATGTAACGAATCTGGCACATGTAATGAATAAAAGCTCGATCCAAATATTACATCCAAAGCAGTGGAACATTTATAATCGAGCAGGCAGGATCATTTAAACCATGATTAGTTAACAGACTGCATGCATGAGGACGGTGTATTGATTTCAACGGCTTTATTGATTTCAAGTCTGTTGAACCCAGGCATCTTGCAAATTTATGGGCTGGCTTCATTGACTCCATTCTAGTGTAATATATAGTTGCTTTTAGAAAGAGCCGTAAAAGTTTCTGGCATCTGACCTTCCTTATACAAGATCATTAACCTGTAAATTTTTATTATTTTGAAATGTCTTTCAAGAGGAATAGTAAAATCATTGATTTTAGCTTCTGTTATGTATAAAATAGGAATCCAAAAGCCAGGAGCTATTGAAAAATTCAAATATTTTTTAAACAAATTTTTCATAAGACTTTGACATATAATTCTCTAGACAAGAGACTTGACTAAAAAAACTAAAATGAAGTGGTCTTCCACACTGCCATCTCATCTCATGGGCTTAATTGGCAAAAATCAATAAAATGTTAGAATAACAAGGATCTAATGACTATTTTTCTTTAAATTCGCGGTATTTCATAATTGCATCTTATGGAATTATTTCAACTCTCTCAAATTTGCTGTATTCTATAAAGTTTTGATTCTGAATCTTTAATATTGTGAATTCAATTTAAATGTTTCAGTTCAACTGTGTTATGAATCATGTAAAATCTTTAAAAATTGGAAAAGTGTGTCTTTCACAAGAGTCATATCATTACCAAAGATATCTAGAGTGATTAATGAGATTATTTAAATTCCTTGTCAGTTTTACTTAATTTTTCTGCTAAAGGTGTGTAAATAAAGGTGAAATCTGTTTTTAGAGACTGAGTATAGATAAATCGGTTCAAATTTAATCTATGATTTCTTACCAAAATTCTACATCTACTTTCATTCATGACATAGTACATTGACTATCTCAGCAATATTCTATTTTTTATCATTTGAATACATTTCCTTTAATTGCATGTCTTTAATATCTTCAAGTAAAATTAGGTGCTTGCGTCTGGGCTCTTATCCAAGTGGTTAATACGGGTGTTGAAGTGGACAGTACTGCAGTTTGTGGAGAGATCTCCCCGTCGAGACTGACATTGATCCACAGGTCAATGTGATCATGAAGTAAAGACAGAATAAACAAACAAACAAATAGCTATCAACAGTCTAACATGTGCCAGAATTTTGCTTAATGATTAGCTTGGTAGCTAAGGACTTCAGTGTTGGATTTTACTACCTGGGTAGGAATTCTTTAATTGGCAGTTATTAGCTGTTTGACTTCGATCAATGATTTAACTTTTTTGTGCTTTGTTTCCCCAACTGCAAAATATGTAACTATTAGTTACAAGTAACCACTTTTAGGATTATTTTTACAATAAATAGATTAATATGTCAGAACCATTAGAACAGTGTTAATCATAGTAAACCTCAATAAATACTAGCTACTGATATGTCACACTTACTAAAATTACAGCTGTATTTTAGTATTTAAATACTATGTTATTTTACTATTTTAAAAATTATTTTTATGTCTTATGCATGCTCAAAGAAAAATACAAAAGGGTATGCAATGAAAAGAGAGACTCATTCTCATCTCATACCCATATGTTAGTGTCGCGAGATACAGGCCATCCACAGTTTCTTGGGCATAGTCTCAGACATGTCCTGTGCATGCTTATATGTATGCGTTCTCTTTTCTCTCTAACACAAATTAGAATCCACCAGTAGAGTCTGGTCTATACTTTACTGTGATTTCACTTGATATATCTTGACAGTTTTATATTTTACCAAATATAGGAAGGCCTCACTCTTTCTAGTTAGCAGACCTGTGTAAATTTAATTAGCTTCTTTATTCATGGATGCTAATATGTTCCTTTTCTCTTTTTAAAATCATGATCAATGCTGTGATAATCATATAATAATGTGTGTATGTATTTGAGTACGTGGATAGACATATCTGCTGGATAAATTCCTGCAGTTAGACTCTGGGTCACTGCAGGGTGTCTTTTAAATGTTTTGTAGACACTGTTGTTAACCTGATCTCCACACTAGTTGTGCCGATATAAATTTTCCACAGTGGTGTGTGATTATGTGTGTTCTACCACGTGCTCACCACCACAGTCATTGAATTTCTATATCTGTGGATGGACAGAGCCCACGATTTGTTTAGTGCTCCACTGCAGCTTGGAAACTTACTTACTAATTTTTTGTTTAGTTTAGTTTTTGTTTTAAAATATAAATACATTAAGGACATTCTATTTTAACACTGTATCTAATTGTAGTTCTTTTTCCGCAGTTTTTTATTTATACATTATAATGTCCATTATAATATTTGTTTGTTAAAGGCTTTTACATAGTCAAATATATTTTTGTATCACTTCTGCTTCCATAATTAGAGTTTTTTTTTAATTTCTTATGTTTTCTCTAGTACTTTTTCATTTTTTATACTTTTACATTAAAATGTTTTACTTATTAGAAAATTATTTTGGTGTAAGTTATAAGTTAAGAACCAGGCTTTTATTTTCAAAATAAAAAGCTCATTGGATCCAAAGGGTTTACTGAATGAAACTTATTTCCCCAATTCTTTGAAATGTCATTTTTATCATTTATTAAATATATGCTTCTCTCTATTCTTTTTAGGTGATCTGTCTGCTCTTGCGCCAGTCTCATAATCTTAAAATTGCTATAATTCTTTATACTGTAATGTATAATTTGGTCCTCATCCATTACTCATCATTTTTCAAAATTTTTAAAATTATTCTTACACAGTCCTTAGTGTTAGCCTCTCTTATCTTTCCAAAAAAACTTGCTGACATTTTTATTAACATTTAACAAAAGTATCTTTTTATTTTTAGTACATTTTAGTCTAATAAATAGTAAATGTATTGGAATAATATAACTATCTTTAGATTCTATATAGAAAATCTGTTTACTTTTATATATTAATTTTGTAGTCAGCCATCTTACTAAATTTTACTGTGGTTTCTAAGACATTTAAAATAAATTGCGATATTTTTCAGATATATAACCACATAATATTTAAAAATGACAGTTTCTCTCTTTTCCAATTTTTACACTCATATTTTATTCTATTCTCCAGTTAAATTGTCTAATATTTCTATTATAATGTTAAACAGTAGTGGTTCTAAAAGCTTCTTCATAATGTTTCAGATTTTAATGTCATTTGCTCATATAAATAGTTCTCCTATTTTAGCATGCGACAATTTATACGGAAACCTTCCGTAAACACAGATTGCTGAAGTCCACATCTAGTCTTGACTCAGTAGGTGTGGGGTGAGACACAAGCATTTGTATTTCTAACAAGTTCTCAAGGTACATCTGAAGCGGCTAGTCCAGGGGCCAGACTTTGAGAACTGCCTTACGTTATCATGGTGTTAAGTATAATGCTGGCTTTTTGTTCAAAATGTACATGTGCTTTTGATTATGTTAAGGGATCTTTTCTTTTTTTTTTTTTAACTGAGAATTTTATCAGGAATGAATGTGGAAGTTTTTCAAATCACTTTTGGGAAATCATGGAGCTGATAAAATTATTTTATTCCTTTTTCCTATTAATATGATGACTTTCAATAATAGATATTCTAGCTGAAAAGCCTTAGTGTGCCAAAAAATTGATGATGACATTTTACTTGTTTTTTTTTTAGTTCTTCTCTCCGAAGCACCCCAGTACATAGTTGCAGATTCTAGTTGTTAGTGCCTCTGGTTGTGCTATGTGGGAGTACACCTCAGCGTGGCCTCATGAGTGGTGCCATGACTGTGCCCAGGATCCAAATCTGGGAAATCCAGGGCCACTGAAGCAGAGCTCAAGAACTTAACTGCTGGCCCGGACATTTTACTTTTCAATATTCTACTACATTATAATTTTCATTTTGCTTAGGAATTTTTTTCGTTTCATTAAATTTTCATTCCTATCTTTTCTAGTTTGGGTATTAAGGTTAAATTGTCCAATAAATATAATTTGCAAGACTTTTTTCTGTTTATATGCTCTGAAAGATAAAAATTCATAGTCAAGTTATCAATTTCTTAAAGTTCTGATAGATTCCACTGAGAAAATCATTTGGGCTTGGCATTCTTTCTGTAGTCTTTGAGAACTTTGCTCAATTTTGTGCATGTAATCACTATTTTTTTGGAGGTAGATTTTGATAATTTTTACTTTCCTAGAAAACTTGTCCATTTTTTTGGAGATTAACAACATATTTCTAAACAACATATGGTCAAAGAAGAAGTCTCAAGACAAATTAAAAAAAATATTGAATTAAACGAAAATACAATTTAACAAAAGCATGGGATGCAGCAAAAGAAGTTCTTAGAATAAAATTTACAGCGTTGAATGCATATTAGAAAAGAAGAAAGATCTAAAGATCAATAATCTAAGCCTCTACCTTTGTAAACTAGAGAAATATGAATAATATATACCTAAAGCAAGCAGAAGTAAAGTAATCATAAATATTAGAGCAGAAATCAGTGAAGTTGAAAACAAGACATGAATATAGAAAAATCAACAAAACCAAAAGATAGTTCCTGAAAATTTTAATAAAATTGGTAAACTTCTAACCATTCTAACCAATAAAACAAGAGAGAAGAAATTAATGTTATCAAAAATGAAAAAGGGGCCATTATTACTGATACTATGGACATTAAAAGGATAATGAAGGAATATTATGAACAACTCTTTGCCTGCAAATTTGATAAATTATACGAAATGGATTAATTTATTAAAAGACACAATCAGCCAAAATTCACACGAGGAGAAATAGAAAATCTGGATATGCCAATATCTATCAAAGGAATTGAGTCGTGGTTCATAATCTTCCAGAAAAGAAAGGACCAGGTGGTTTGGTGTATTCCACCAAAAATTTAAGGAAAAATACCTATTCCCTATAATCTATTCCAGAAAATAAAAGCAGAAGAAACGCTTCCTAAGTCATCTATGAAGCCAGGATTACCTTAATACTAAAACCAGAGAAAGCCCTTATAAGAAGGAAAAGTACAGACCTATCCCTCGTGAACACCACTGCAAAATTCTTCAGCAAAATATTAGCAAACTGAATCCAACAAACTGTAAATTTTCCACACCACAACCAAGAGGGATTTATCCCAGGTATTTGAGTCTGATTTAACTATCAAAAACCAAAAGTCAGTTTATGTAATCCATCATATCAAACAGGCTAAAGAAGGGAAATCAAGTGATAATATTAATAGATGTGGAAAAAGCAGTTGAAGTTGAAGTATCCAAAACCCATTCACGATAAAAACTGTCAGCAATAAACTCGAAGAGAATTAAAAATTTAAATGTAAGACTGAAACTGTGAAACTCCTAGAAGAAAACATAGAGAAAAAAACTCCTTGACATGGGTCTTGGAAAAACTTTGCGGAAATCACACCTAAAACACAAGCAACAAAATAAAATATACAGAAGTGAGACTACATCAAACTAAAAAGCTTTTGCATAGCGAAAGAGACCATCGACAAAGTGAAAAGACAACCTACAGAATGGCGGAAAAAAACTTGCAGACCATCTATCTGATAAAGGGTTAATATGCAAAATGTATAAGGAACCCATGCAACTCAACAAGAATCACAACAAAAAAACATGATTTACAAATGGACAGAGGGTCTGAAGAGACGTTTTTCCAAAGATGGCCAGCAAGTACGTGAGAAGATGTGCAAGATCACTGCTTATTAAGAAAATGCAAATCAAAGCCACAAGGAGCTATCACCTCATGCCCATCAGAATGGCTGTTATAGAAAAGACAAGAGGCAACAAGTTTTGGAGAGGATGTGGCGAAAAGGGAACTTTCGTAGACTGCTGTTGGGAATGTAAATTGGTGCAATCACTCCGGAAAACAGTACAAAGTTCCCTCAAAAACATAAAAATAAAACTAGCATATGATCCAGCAATCCCACTTCTAGGAGTAGATCCTAAAGAAACAAAAACACTAACTTGAAAAGATTTCTGCACCCTGTGTTCAGAGCAGCATGATTTACAATAGCCAAGACGCGGAAACAACCTATGTGTCCATCGAGGGATGAATGGATAAAGAAGTTATAATATGTATATATTTTCATATATATGAATATTATTAAGCCATAAAAAAAGAGGAAATCTTACCATTTGTGACAACATGGATGGATCTTAAAGGCATTATGGGGAGCCGGCCCCATGGCCAAGTGGTTAAGTAAATGTGCTCTGCTTCAGGGGCCCAGGGTTTCACTGGTTCAGATCCTGGGCATGGACATGGCACTGCTCATCAGGCCACACTGAGGCGGCCCCTGACAAAGCACAACCAGAAGGACCTATAACTAGAATATACAACTATGTACTGAGGGACTCTGGGGAGAAGAAGAAGAAGAAAAAAAAGATTGGCAACAGATGTTAGCTCAGGTCCCAATCTTTAAAAAAGAACCAAAAGGCATTATGCTAAGTGAAATAAGTCAGACAGAGAAATACAAATATTGTATGATCTCACTTACATGTGAAATCTCAAAAACACAAAATAGGGGCCGTGCTGATGGCATAGGGATTAAGTTTGTGTGCTCTACTTTAGCAGCCTGGGGCTTGTGGGTTTGGGTCCCAGGTGTGGACATACACACAGCTCATCAAGCCGTGTTGTGGTGGCCAAAATACAGGAAGATATAGGTAATCTTCCTCAAGCAAAAAGAGGGATATTTGCAACAGATGTTAGTGCAGGGCTAATCTTCCTCACCAAAAAAAAAAAAAAAAAGAAGAAGAAGAAAGAAAGAAAGAACTTAAACAAAAAGTAAAAACCACTGAACTCATAGAAAAAGATAGCAGATTTGTGATTACCAGAGAGGCAGGGGATTGAGTGTGTGGAAATTTGAGCAGGATGGCCCAAAACACAAACTTCCAATTAGAAGATCAATTAAGTGTGAGGAATGTAATGTACAACATGGTAACTATTGTTAACACTGTGGTATGATACACAGGAAAGTTATCAAGAGAGTGGATCCTAAGAGTTCTCATCACAAGGAGAGTTTTCTTTTTCTTTTCTTTTTACTGTATCTATACAATACAATACTGAGATGAAGGATGTCAACAGAACCTCTTCTGGTAATCATTTCCCAAAGCATGTAAATCAAACCTTCATGCAGTACACCTTAAACTTATACAGTGATGTATGTTCATTATTTCTCAATAAAACTGGAAAAGAAACTGTCAGCAAACTAGGAATAAAGAGAGCATGCCTCAACTTGATAAAGAACATATACAAAAAGCCTTCAGTTAAAATTATACTGAATGGTGATAATACTCTATAACTTCTGGAGCAAAGCAAGGATATCTCCTGTCACCACTCCTATTCAACATTATACTGGAGGTACTAGCTAATGAAATAAGATAAATAAATAAAAGATCTACAGATAGGAAAGGAAGAAATACAATTGTCTTTGTTTGCAGCTGACATGATTGCCTATGTAGAAAATCTCAAAACATTACCAAAAAGAACCTCCTAGGACAAAGAAATGATTATAGCAAGGCCGTAGGATACAAGATTAATATACAAAATTCCATTGGTTTTCTATATGACAACAATAAAGGATTGGAATTTGAAATTCAAAACACAATGTCATTTATATTCGCACCAAAAAAAAGAAATACATAGGTGTCAATCTGACAAAATATGTACAAAACTGATATGAGGAATGTTATAAACCCTGACGAAATTAATAAAAGAATATCTAAATAGATGGAGAGAGATTCCATGTTCATGAATAGTGAGACGCTATATTGCTAAGATATCTGTTCTTCTCAACTACATCTATAGATTCAATACAATCAAAATCCTAGCAAGTTATTTCATGGATATTAACAAACTGATTTTGAAGTTTAAATGGAAAGACAAATATCCAAATAGTCAACGCAACACTGAAGATGAACTAAGTCAGAGGATTGAGAATATTCTACTTCAAGACTCATTGTAAATCTATATTAGCAAAGACAGTGTGGTATTAATGAACAAATAGACAAGTAAACCAGTGGAAAATGTTGGAGTTCAGAAATAGACCCACACAAATATAATCAATTGATCTTTGACAAAGGATCAAAGGCAATTTATCAGAGAAAGGATAGTCTTCCCAAGAAATGGTGCTGGAAAAACTAGATATCCATATGCAAAAAGAAAAAAAAATTTAGCCACAGATCTCACACTTTTCATAAAAATTAACTTAAAATGCAACATAAAGCTAAATGTAAAAGTGTAGAACCTCTAGTGGATAATATAGGAGAAAATTTAAGTGACTTTGGGTTCGGCAGTGACTGCACTTGAAAGTGCAGCACCAAAAGCACTATCCATGAAAGAAACACGTGAAAAGATTTAAAAGTAAAAACTTCTGTTCTGTGAAAGACGCTCTTAAGAGAATGAAAAGACAAGCCACAGACTGGAAGAAAATATTTTTAAAACATATCTGATAAAGGATTTATATCCCAAATATAAAAAGAACTCTTAAAACTCAACAACAGTGGAGAAAAAAAAAAACAACTCAAAAAATGAGCAAAAGTTCAGAGCAGACACCTCTCCAAAGAAGATATACAGATGACAAGTAAACATGAAAAGATGCTGCACGTGATATGTCGTCAGGGAAACGCAAACTAAAGCAGCAATGAGCTATCACTGCACACCTCCTAGAGTGGCTGCCGTCCAAAGAAGCGACAGTGCCAGGTGCTGCTGAGGATGCACAGCAACAGGAGCTCTCAATTGCTAGTGGGAATGGGAAAAAGCAGTTACTTTGGGAGATAACTTGGTAGTTTCTTGCAAAATTATACAGTCTTACCATATGATTTAGCAAATGCTCTCATAGATATTTACCAAAGCAAGTTGAAAACATACAGCCATGCAAAAGTCTGCACACAGATATGTACAGCAGTTTTGTTTGTAATTGCCCAAATCTGGAAGCAACAATAATGTCCCTCAACAGGCGAATGGATGAACAAACTGATGCTCATCTGTACAATGCAATATTTTTCAGTGACAAAAAGAAATGAGCTACCAAACCATGAAAAGATACATACAGTGTACTTAAATGCACATTGCTAAGTGAAAGAAGCAAGTCTGAAATGTCATCTACAATATGATTTCAATTATATGGCATTCTGGAAAAGGGAAAACTATGGAGACATTAAAAAGCTCAGCGGTTTCTTGGAGCTCGGAGGACGAAGTGAGAGTGAATATGTGGAACACAGGGGATTTTTAGCCTGGGGAAAGTGTTCTGTATAATATTCTAGTGGTGGATATCTGACACACATTTGTCAAAACCGATAGCACCGTACAGCACAAAATGAACCCTCATATGAACTATGGTCTTCAGTTAATTTTTTTAAAAATGTATGCAATTAAATCCCCACATAGAAAATATTATATATAATACTTTACATAAAAGTATTTGCATATGTACCTGTGCATAAAAAATGATTCTTGTAAACATGATCACTATCATCTCAAAATGAAGAGATTTGGGATTATTTCCTTATACTTTTTTCCTCATACTCTACCATTGCTTAATTCATTGTTATTATTAAGTATTATTTCACTTTTATTATCATAAAAATAAACTAATTTCATTAAGCTACCAACAGAAATGCTAATTTAAATGATCCGTAGTAAAATATGCTAGACGTAGAGTCTAATCAATTAATAGTTTACACAGTGTGTCGTTAGGCACTGCACAGTGGATCTGTTACAGATCAATTCAAAGTGTGTATTGCTCTGCAGTAACATTCTTCTCCATGGAGATAAACTTCATTCTGTTAATAGATAGGCTTGTTTCTAAGGTCACGACTCTCAAAGAGAATCAAAAGGCATTATTTTATAATATTTTCTCATTTTGACAGATACGTTGTTTGTTATTCCTGTGAATAGTCTTCATTTCACTTTTATGTAGCAGTTCAGTGGAGGTTGATAAAATCACATTTTATGTTTTAGTCATTATTTCATAGTGTATGTAATCGGTTTAGGTTAAGGATCTTCTAGTACTTTCTAGGTTTTTTCAGGATGTGAAATTTTTCTGCATAATTTTTATGACATCCTAAGAAAGAAATTTGTTTTAAGTGAGTCAGCTCTGCTGTATTTCTTCTCTGCCACTATTCTTATAAATTAATAGCTTTGTACTATTTTTACCTTGTAAAGAATCTTTTCTTTCTATCACGTATAAGATAAAATCCAGATAAAGCAATCCTTTGGTTTCAGCATTATTTAATTTCTAGCACCAGTAAAATCAAATAGTCTCGCCCACAGGTGTGTTTGTTTTCCACATTTCCGTCACCCCTGAGGGAAGCGCACAAGTAAGTCTTGTGACATTTCCACTTTGTGTTATTTATACTCCCACAGGGTACCTTTCGTCCTGGTTCAGCTCCAGTCAACTATTTTCTAACACATTTAGATGGTTTTATAATTATATTCTTACATGATTTAGTACCACTCTTTGGTTGAATGGGGCCAATTTTAGTTCTGGTATTGAGACTAGAACCAAATATTCCTTTTTTGGCTAACCAAAACACATATGTTAGCTATTTAATGTGGTTATTATGTTGTAGGGATTATGATATCTCCTAGCGAATACAGAAATTGTCTTAAGATGAGGTGTTCCTGTTATACTGGTAAATATTTAACAACCGGTCCTCTTGAAGAAAAAAAAGCCCTGATCTGTAGCATTTTTTCCCCAAGATGTACATATTCTCATCCTGTCCTATTTCCAGCTACTGTAGTGACATCCTCTAGTCTTTTCTGAACATTTAGCAATTGTCACTCACAGGACGGCTCCAGCACAACACCAGGACATCCGTGCCCCAAATGTCGTCTGAAAGCCGTAAAGTGTTAGACTATGCCTATTCCAGCTTATCTCGTTTCTGAAGTTGCTATTTCCCAATTTGGCTGGGATCTTTCTGATCGTATGGTTTTACGCTGCTCAAACTATCTAGCCTCTTTCCTGATTTCTCAGCATATAGGTATTCTAATAAAATCGATCAGATAGGTTAATTATCATTTCTATTATGTAATGTATTGGTTTATTGTTTTCCATAAACATGAATTGGAACTGAATCTTCATATATTAATTTGCATTTTGGTCCAGGAAACAATTTCATGGGGGTTATTATAGTCTTACAAATATTTTTACAAAATAATTTAAATTTATAGACCAAGAATCCTTTGGGATCAAATTAAAAAATAGGAATTTTTACCAACACTATATGTTACTATTACCCCTTAAGACTAAATATGCTTATGACAACGTTGCTCTTCTTTCCCTGAAATATAACCAATAGTGATTAATTTAGCTTTGCACATTTTCAGAATTTTATCTTTTCACTGGGCCCTCTAGGATTAGGAACATTCGTTGGACTAAGGATCTTAGAGATCCATGCCTAATCTGTTCAGGTTTCATGAAGGAGAACAAAGTGAATGTTTGATTGGAAGTGGGAAGGATAGTAGCTGGACACTGAGGTCACTGCTACAGTCTTTAAGGAATAGACTAAGACAATTCCTAGGTGGATGTCTGGTTTTGCTTAGGGATATAACTGCTTTTACTGGCACAGCCTTCTTGATACAAATCTTGGCTAAGACCATTACTGCAATCTTTCAATCACCCTCTATCCACATTAATCTTCTATTTCAGCCTTTGTATTCCTTAGGGCAGTGATGTTGAGGTGTTCAGTTAATATAACCCTACAGGTTTCATAAAACACAAACCAAAAATAATTTGGAGAAGTCTCTGTTGGTTTCTGAGATCCTCACCTTCATTTCTGGGTCTAGGTTGTCTCTGTCATTCCGTTTACTCTGTACAGCATTTCCACTGCATGATATAAATATACTTGCTTGTGACTCAGAACTACAACGACAACAAACAGCCATGTGGAGCCTGGACAAAGAAATGTTGTTTCTAAATATAATAATTTACGAAACACTCTCAATAAAGTTTTTACGACCTCTTAGGATAACTGAACGTACAACATAGGAATGATAGGAGCATAGGAAAGTTATGTCCACAGGGATGTGTGATAGCAATCCATAAGCCTTAAAACATTGTTTTTAGGTGATGAGAAAAACAAAAATTTGTTCACTATAATTACCAAGACGGACCAGCAAAGTATTAGTTTCAAATGTAAGAAGAAATGCTCACGTTAAATAGTAGGAGGGAAAATGGTAGATCTTTTCGAATATTAGAAGGATGTTTACAGGAATGCCCAGAATCCATTATTTTTAATTCAGTTTGGAGGACACAATCCCTCTGCCCCTCAGTTCAAGCTTAGGAAGATACTAACTGGGACCTCTCCTCAGGGAATTCAAAAAAGAAAAACCTTGATTTTCCTTTAAATCCATGTTCTTACACCGATGTTAGAATAACAAAGCAGCTGCTTTCTCAAATCATGCAAATCCCAGGAGAGGTGGCTATACTTGGTGATTGCAGCTAACTCAGCTGCTCTGGGGTTAGAGTCTCTTCCTCGTCTTCCTGTGTCCACAAATCTTGGTTAAATAATGTGCTGGAAGAAGGCACAGAGAAAATCTACAGCTATATTGGGAACTCCATTCCTTCGTGACGTAGGGTTAAAAAGTACCCTAAGAGCTTATAAGACCCATTCTTGTTAGAGAACAATACTTACTTGTCCCACATGATGTTTCCTATCATTTAGAGGGATCTACACTTTTGTAACAGCCCTGGCTTCTCCCAGGGGAGGGAGAGTGACTTACTTTATTGATGAATTTGGGAGATAACAGTACATGGGTAGGTCAGTCTTTTTCTCCGTAGCTTCACTTCAAGAAATACAGCTTCTGTGCTGCCCCACTGTGCTATAATTTTAATGTTTTATAAACCAAGGGAGTTGGGGAGGAATTTTACAGCATTGGCTATGACTGGAAGTATAGCACGGAAAATGTCTATCGAATTATGCCGTTTGGCATTAGGAAGACCATAGTGGCAACATGTATCTTTGCCATGTCCTGCAAACTAGCCTTATTGGTAATCAATGCTATTTTGCTCTTTATCTACTTTAATTCCTTTTCTTATTTAACAAATGGTTTAGAACTCAGACGGTGAAAGTGGAGGGTGTTATTTATTGGGTCCTGCATTCCTTAGCATGGAAGTAAAACTGTGAAGAAATTGAACAAACTATTTCTAAGCCTCCACCAAGCACACATAACCATCCTAGGTAGATGTTATCCAACTGTATCATCCATTGTTGAAGACATACGGAATCCTTTATCTCGATTTAATTTGGTTCTTTTCAAAAGTGATTTCCAAGACCATTAATGTCCAGAAGTATTTGAAGTAATCACTGGGTTTCATAATGTATATCCTACACACACTACAACTGAATCTAGCAATTAGAAATAGAGTGAGAAAAGAATATAACATAACATAAGATAATATGGTATAATTTAATATGTCAATGTCAAATATATGTCTATTATACTTCAATAAAAATAGAAATAAAAGAGGCTGACCTGGTGGTGTAGTGGTTAAGTTTGCACGCTCCACTTCAGCAGCCTGGGATTCATGGGTTCAGTTCCTGGGTGTGAACTACACCCAGTTCATCAAACCTTGCTGTGGTGGCATCCCAAATACAAAGTAGAAGAAGATTGGCATGGATATTAGCTCAGAGCCAGTCTTCCTCAAAAAAAAATAAGAAACAAAAAGATAACATCACTACAGTTTCTATAATCATTAAAATGCTAATTAGGAGGTAATATAAACAACTTCAAGCCAATAAATTTCACAATTTAAATGAAATGGACACATTCTTTAAAAACCAAAATTTTCCCAAACTGATACAACAAAATTAAGAAATACTAGTCTCACATCTATTAAAGAATTTGAGAGCCTTATTAAAAACATTCATGCAAAGGAAATTTCAGGCTCAGATGCCTTCTCCAGTGAATTCTTTCAAATATTTAAGCAAGAAATAACACCAATCTTACACAAACTCTTCCTTAGCATATAAAATAGAGAAGAAAATTCCTAACTTATTATGGATTCCCACAATATACAGAAAGCAGAGTACATCATAAACAAGTGGACTTTATTTCAGTAATGCAAGGGTGGTTCTCCATTAGAAAAATCAGCTAAAGCAATTCAGAGCAATAATAAGGAAGTGGTGACCTTTGAAGGCTTATTAATTTGGAAATATTCAGATTATTCATAGAAGTGTACAGAACTTGCCCTCAAGTAGCTCATGGTTATTTAAGCAGATAAATTATCATTGATATGATGATAAGGACTATTAAGAAGTGATGTGAACAGAGCTGTGGAAACTCGTATTTCCTGGAGAATCAGAGAAGACCTTATCAGAGAACAGCGTTTAAATCATGAATCCACTCCTTTATTCACTCAATAATTATTTATTGAGCACTTTCTATGGTTCAAAGTGGACTAGGCAACTGGCAAACAAAAGTGAAGAAGGACTAGTTTTATTTTAATTCTCTTTATAATTATCACACATTTAATATCTATCTTTATCAATAGAATATAAGCTTTGTGAGAACAGAACTGCTTTCTAACCTGCTCACTGCCACATTCTTAGTACCTATTTTAGTGTCTAGCTCATCAACGAAAACACTTGTAAGAATGTTGTACTCGCTAAGATAGGTCTGTGCACAAAGTATGGTGGGCCACATGACTGGGGATTGAAAGCAGGATGTATGAAACATTTCATGTGTGATATAATGACTGAGAATTCCAAAGTAGAATTAGAGGTACAGAGGTGGTGGGGAAAAGAGACATCAGGAAAATTCATTCCAGGTAGAAGGAGCTTAGAAAGCAAAAGAAGTGGGTGAAAAACATTTCTATTGGCTTATTAGCTGAAATTCTTTGCTTTATGTTTTAATGGTTGCTAGAGTTACAATAAAAAAAAAAGAACAGGAAAAGAAGGAAAACTTCTAAAATGATTCTGTGTGGGGGGGGGCGGGAGAGAGAGAGAGGGACGGTGCCTACCATCGCTACATTCCTTTTCTCTTCCACTCAGGAATGAAACACTTTTTTTCGACTCAGGATGACTGGCTACAGGACCATCGTGCATGCTTTCCCATATATGCTGCTCTTGTAATGTCCTGGATGTCTGTTAACGTAGTGCTAACTCTGGAACATTAGGACGCGCATATGCTTTGATACTTTCTAAAGTCGCGATTCTGAACTTCTTTCAGCCAAGTGAAGAATCTTCCTTCCAGGAACAAACAAAACCCCAAAAAGCATACACATAGAAACAAAAATATACTTTACATAGAGTTTCAGGGAGTTTATGAACCGTCTGAAATCCATGGACACAAAGTTAAAAATCAGGAACCTAGAAATCCAGTGATGTGGATCTTGGATTAAGAAATATTTGCGTTGTGCTCCACTGAAGTCACAATGAACTCTTTAAATCACGCCTGGAGACTAGCAAACGACTGGCTGCTTATTTCCCCCTTTGTCCTTCATATTTGATCCTCCCACGCCACTGCTGCTTGCATTATGGGACTGATATTGGATGGAAAACATCCTTTTTGTATCAGCAGTTACACAGGAGATGTATGGGAGGTGTTTTCTAAAGTTATGCAGGTGCATATCTCATGTTGAGATCTAAGGCAAACAAAAGAATGTTTTTACCATGTAAGGAATATTCTAAAAAATATCGTATGATTATCTCACTAGGGAAAGGAGATAGAAGAGTCATAATTAATGTTTATGTTCAGTGATAATTTGTACTTGTTGAATTTTACACATAATCAGAAATTACTTGGTAGACTTACTGAGTTTTGGCTATAAAATTTCTTAATTTCTGTGTATTGATGACATTTTGTCACTATGTGATACTTTATCTGAAGCCACTGCTTCTTTCAGCAGACCTAAGGAGGAACTAAACCTCTGCTTCAGATATAGTCTTTTGACATAAGTGGCACCTTAACCACAGGAACAAACCACGGAAAGATAGAGTCTCAGTGGCAATCGTCATTTTTCAAGAAGGCTCATTAACATTTCATCCGCCTCTGGGTGTGTTCACCTCATGGCATATTCCTGATAACTTTTGCGCCTTAACGGGAGGAGTTTGAGCTTGTGGAACTAGTTTTAAAAGTTAACCTACCACAGTGACTGCTCTACCATGGCAAATCTATAATGACGGCTTCCAAAATACAACTGACACCATCTAGTGCTGACAAGGTACAAAGAAACTGGAACTTTGACATGTTGTTGGTGGGATTATGAAAGGGTACAGCTAATTTGGAAAACAGTTTGATGATTTTTTATAAATTTACACATACATTTACCACATGAGCCGTCAATCCTACTTCTAAGTATTTATCCAAGTAAAAACTAAACCTTCAAAAATGAGTGAATGAATGAACAAGTGAGTCAATAATAAAATAAAAAGGAAATCTATGTTCATATAAAAATCTTGACACAAAAATTCATATTGGCTTTGTTTGTAATTGCGAAAAACTAGAAGCCATCCAAAAGACCCTCAACTGGAGAACAGATCCACAAACCATGAGTAGCACGTTCATACGTGGAGCATTACTCAGCAATAAAAAAGAATGAGCTAGAGATACACCCACTGATATGGATGAATTTCAAATGTATTATGCTAAGTAAAAGAAGCCGGACTCAAAGGTTAGATATGACTGATTCCATTTTTATGATATTCTTGCAAAGGCCAAATTCTAAGGGTATAAAATAATGTCGTGGTTGTAGGTGCCGGGGCGGAGGGAGGAAGGTCAACTAGAAAGAGGTAGGGGGTGGTTCAGGGTGACGGAACAGTTCACCATCTTGATTTGTCAAAATGTGCAGAACTGTACACTACAAAGGGTGACTTTTAGTGGCTGTAAATTATGCCTTTATAAAAACCAATCATCTGGGGGCTGGCCCAGTGGCACAGGGGTTATGTTCGCACGTTCCCCTTTGGTGGCCCGGGTTTGGCAGGCCCAGAACCCTGGGTGCAGACATGGCACCCCTTGGCAAGCCATGCTGTGGCAGGCGTCCCACGTATAAAGTGGAGGAAGATGGGCACAGATGTGAGCTCAGAGCCAGTCTTCCTCAGCAAAAAGAGGAGGATTGGCAGCAGATGTTAGCTCAGGGCTAATCTTACTTGATAAAAAAAAAACAAAGCAATCATCTGTATCCCTATCACACGGCTGAAATAAGGACTTGACCTCCACTCTGTGCTCTGAAAGAGAAAATTTGTTGAGAGCTGGCCGTTTTTCAAAGCTTTGTTGTTTTCTGGTCACATGGATAACGTTCTCCATAGACTGTTTGATACACACAAATTTTAATGTCATTTTCAAAAAGTAACTCATGAACAGCATTAATACTAAGAATATAAATTTGGAATTTTACAGGGCCTATATTTTCATGAATTGCTTACTATGGAAAATTTCACATATGTTATGAAATTTATTTGCACAACATCCTTTACGCAGGCTTTTCAAACAGAAAAGAGACTAGTAAGGAGGTCAACATCAAATTAGCTGTGACCCTGGAAAGCGCCTATAGGAAGTTTTACTCTCAGCCTCTGTGAGACTCTAGGACACACTACAGCGTTCTTCACCACAGCTTTAGGTAGTGGCTGAGAGCGTTTTCTTAATTTTACAGCTTAAGCTGGGGACGCTGGAGTTGAATAACTGGGTCAAGACCATAAAACCATGAAAATAATAAACTATGTAAAAAATCCAGCTGTTCTTCGCCTAAATTTCATGCTTTTCCCACTGTACAGATCCTCTTCTTCTCCTTGTTATGTATTGATTTAAAAAAAACAAAATACAAACATCCCTAGTTCAAATTTTGAGAGTATTTTTTCTTTAAATAGCTTTATCCTTTGTTTTTCCCTCCCATTCTTCTCAACAGCTATTACATATATTTATTAGTCATCTAAAGGCTTCTAAAAGGATTTCTGCCTTTGTTCTTTTACCGCTTGACTGTGCCATTGGCGTCTTAATAAAACGAGACTGCCACACTGAGCCTCGTCAGACCATGCTCCTCCCATTCACCATTCTCTGTGCATCCTGCGTCTTCCCTCCCGGCCAGGAGACGAGCGCTCATTCTCCTGCTCAAGACCTGTCATCCCAATGGGTTTCTTAATGCTCGTCTTCTCAAGTGCAGTGATCCATCAACGATACCTGCTTGCTACTGCATGTTTACCTTCTCTCTCCTTCCTTTTGGGCAAAACTCATGCTCAAGCATCTCTGCTCTTTAGAATAAGGAACTACAATAACAGCTAGAAAAAACAAAATAAAAGCTTTTCTTTCTTTTCTCTCTCTGTCTCCTCATATCTGTGCCCTTTTTTCCATCTAAGCTTCTGATCCAGTTTTCAATCTTGGCAGCCTATTAATACTATGTGGGGGCTTAAAATTTTTTTAATTCATCTTTTCTTTTCTCTCCTACTTTTCCCTTATCACAGCCTGGTTTTTATAGTAGGCTCTAGTTATTTATTGATACAAAACTTGTCAATAAAAATATTAAAACTTAGGTTTAAAATAATGATTTCATTGAGGTATGTTGTCAAGCTGAAAATAGAAGAAAGTTTTGTACAATAACTTTTTATAAACCCTAGCACTTTCAGAATTATGAATTTAAGGCACAGTCACCTTTTTTCTCCATGTTAAATGAGGTGTGATGATGAATCTTCTGTGTGTTAGTGCTTCATGTGAACTCACTGAGGATCTGGATTGTTTGGACCGTATTTCATAGAACAAAATGCCAGGTACTCGTTCATCCCTACACAATGCATTTCTACCAGGAATCAGTCCCTGCCGTGGCCTTTACCCTGGGAGTCCATAATAACAGTGGTGGACCCAGCCTTCTCGTACTGGCAATGAAGTGCCATGAAAATGTGTTTGCACCAAACTCTGAATATTTTCAACTATAAAGATAAGAGTTATAGAAAGCATAGGGGGAAGATAGCTAAGGATTAAGAAAAAACAAGAATAGTTTGCCAGGCTTTCAGTTTAATTTGGTTATGGAAATCAGTTTTGACTGGTAATAATTTTGTCCGTAACAAAAACATATCCTATTGATCAATTTAATTTTTCTTCGCTTTTGTGATTACTGATTTTCCACTTAAAGTGATCAAATTAGACCTGAAGTGTTTCAATTTTGTGAGATGTATCACATCTCTGAAACTGTGCAATGTCTATTTGAATGGGATTTGATTAAACTGGCCAGTAGTGATTTATATTTACTGTGAGACGGCAAAATAGGAAGGAAGGCGTCAGTACAATTTTGAGCTATCTAGGGTGCCAGTTCACCTTTTTACTGCTTTGATATATAATCAACTATTTTCTCAGTTTCAAAAGCACATCAGACCCAGGCATTCATAGATAAGAGCAGTAATAACACTTATCAATTGATACCCAGGAGCAGACCTCCTTTGGGAAGCATGTTAGAATTAAAGTCACATCCACAATAGAAAGACAAAGATAGAACGGATTGAAAAGGCTGAGAAACATAAGACTCACCTATTCTCTCAGGAATCCCATTTCCCTGGTCAACAAGGCACAGGAGGTCATTTCATTCTAGCCCAAACCAGAAAGGCAAGTCTAGGTTTTAGCAGGACCCTCCTAACCTCAGGGTAACATGATTATATAGGGATTATCATAGCTGCAGTTGTTTCCTCGTCTATATCTATATCTAAATATCCATATTAAATCGATGTGTTTATCTTGATATCTATATCCATATAGATAGGTAGCTATACAGTATTCTAGATCATACAAAATAATTTCATTTACTACAATTTAAATTAATCAAACTCACACTGTATCAATTTTACTTCCTTCTCTTCTGATGAGGTGTTCTAGCTGGATTCAAGTAAAAGGTGCCTTTCACATCTTGTAAGATATTATTGCCCATGCGCATTGGTGTAATTTACTAGTTAATGTCTAGAATTGCTAAGTTGTTTTGTTCAGATGTATGTCTTATTTTTCCAACAAGAAAGTAAACTTCTTGGGAAGACGTGCTGTTTTCTTGTGCTTCTCTTGATCGAGCTGAATATTAGCACGTTGACTTTCACGTTGTACACATTCTGTGGTTGTATTACATTGGCTGAATGACTTCAGACGGTAGACAGGGTAATAGTTAGACTGTGTCACCTACTATTCATTTACTTGCTTATCAGGGCAACATCATTCCTAGTTGATATGCTATGTCCATTGTCACTTGATTGGGTCTTCCCTAAATAATCTGAGCCCCTAGCAAAATTACCAATAACGGCTAAATTGTTACATTTAAGAAAATTTCTACTTGAAGAGGAAAATCTGTTTAAGATCTTTAAGATGTAGGAACATAAATTTCTGACAGTGGGATTGCAGACCATATGGCAAGCCAATAGGGGACTTATTTGGGGGCAGGTGGTACTTCCTGTCCATGGTCACAGAGACGCAACTGCCTACTCAGTTATTTATAATAAACGGGGCTCATTTTCTTTTCTCTTTTCCCCTTTCCTCTAAAACTTTCATTGTCATCCCCAGGGAGGAAAAATAGTGTTTTTTCTTTTCAGTCTCTCTTGATTTTCGACAACTGATTTTAATGTGTCATAAATTGCTCAATAGGCATCATTATCTGTGATACCTATAATCTGGAAGTAAATATAATACTCTCCTCCCTCTATGAATTACAATCTAAAAGAATAAGGTATTAAACAACAAGGGTTTTTTCTGTACTTTAATGCTTTTCTGTGTGTCTGTTTTAGCAATGGTCTCCTTTTCAAACTTTGTTGTTCATGGCTTACACACAGGCTCGCACTTAGATGTAGTGAAAAAACGCTTTTGCTGAACCCAGCTTGACAGTAGCTGTAAAGGAACATCTTCCTATGAGAACTTTTAAAATTCTTACTACAGTTGGGACAGAATATCTATAACATTGATTCAATGAAAGAACACTGTGGGGATAAAGTCTTGCTTGTAGCTGTTTAGGATCATCTTGATAAGTGACATATCTCCTTGATCTTTTTAGTTAGTACAAATGATTTATATTTATTCCAGTGCAAAAGTACTTCCTAAAAGGTCTAGGTCACATTTTGGAAATGAGTGCCAGAATCACTTTAGTTTTCTTTTTTTTTTTTATTTTCCTGAATTTTCCATGTATTTTCCAATGGAAATTTATTTATATTTATATTAAATAATTTACAATAATTAGTTAAAATAATTTAATTAAATAAGTAGTCGTATGATTTATACTCATTTAAAATTATTCACCTTGAACTACAAGAGAAAAATTATAATGATTTTAGAAAATTATTTTAAAAAATTTTGGCATATTTTCAGGTCAAAAGAAGTGCTACTTTGGCAAAAATAACTTATCAACTATTAGTATCAAGAATTTTTTTCCTGAGAGTTTTTAACGTATATTAATGTGATAAATTTATATTTTCTTGGTGATCAATGTCCACTAATTTTTCTTTAGACAACTTTGTTAAAATGCAAATTACTAAAAAGGTTATTCAATCTGTTTTAACTATTAGTTTACTCAAAGTTGAAAAACAACACAAACATTGGAAATAGAAAACATGGCTTTGAGTATCCACCTTGTGACTTATTAGTTGGAATATACATAATTTCCTCAACCTGTCTATAGCCCCAAAGGGCCATTACAAAACCAAGTGAGGCGATGAATTATGTGTTTCTAAACTATAAATCTAAGGTCTCATTGGCTCTTCTAAATTCCACAAGAGTCTGCATGGAGACAGACACTGCTCTGACATCTGACTGCTGCTGGTTTCAAGAGCGTATGGAGAAGAGCAATCCTAGTTGGCAGGAATTTGGTGTTTGGTGTTTTCGTGACGGTCATTGTGGGTGGGATCATGAAGTCTTCTTCAAACAGCTTCAAGGACGGTGCTCTCGTCACAAGTGGAGGTGAAAGTAGAAGCATACTGAAGATTTCGAGTACAAACTGATGCTGAAAAACTGCCCAGTGGGTGTTTCTGAGGCATACTTTTCGTAATGTCCAGACGTAATTCTGGGCACTCTATGGGAGGAGGGGTTGTTCCTGCTCTATCAGGAGAGGAAGGGCCATATAGTATATTTAGCTACTTGTTTCTTAACGAGATTAGGTTCCCTGGTAGTAAAATTTTATTCACTATTCCATTTAATTCAGAAGACATTGTTTTCTAACAATGTGCAGAGGAGTGCTAGCTTCTGTTTTTTCTAATACTTCCTTTTAAAGGTAGATTCTCATTCACATCCGTAGCTTGCGTGATGCTGAGGACAGCATTGGTGCTCTGCAACTACTGAATATTTGATTCCTGGGCGTGATCTGTGATTAAACCAGAAAGAAGAAAGAACATCAAATGTTGACACGTTTCTTAAGGCAAAATCAGCATCATCTCTAGTTTGATTCCAGAGATATCTAATGTGAACCAAAAGTGTGATCTTCAAAAAATAAGATCCTTCTGGGAAGTTGTCAAATTGTCCTTAGAGAAAAAAGAATTAACCGTTTTTAATTAACAACAATAGAGTAGATTTCAAACAAGGCAGCTTCAATTATTTAAAACACTGAGTAGCTATTCAAAACTATTAATATGAAACTGAAAGGAAGAAAAGCTACATCTCTACTCTCTTGTTAGAAAATAATAATAATAAATTGGAGAGGAGAGAATAAAAATAGCTCCACAGAAAAAGGTATGGGAGGACACTAAGATGGGGGGAAGGCTGATGGATGTATTTTCTCAATGGGATAGGAATAGGGATGAGGAGACCTTGCTGTTTGTTAGAGCCTTGGTTGATGTGGGTCATGGAGGGAAGAGCAAGAGAGGAGGTGTCAGGCAGCTAAAGAGGAAGAGAGGCAAAGCAAGGAGGAATTGGAATTTTAAAATGACTGGTGATGTGTTTGATAGACACCGCTTCTCCTTCTCTTCACAACCTGATCATTAGTGAAGTGTCCATTCCTAGCTTTAAATTTTTATGTTCAGTAAAATGTCCTTTACTCATTTCTAAAAAATTTTTTATATGGTAACATTGACTTATGTTGAACTTGAAAGCTCTTCTTCCCATGGATTATTCATGAAATAAAGTTAAGTATGGGGAAAGAGAAAAATTTGGTCTTAATAGATAATGTATTTTGACTCCTACAGAAAATACAATCACATCTTGAAAGTTGGAAATAATAGAAATTGAAAGCATGATCCCAAATCTTTATTTCAAAGCACCCATCAGTGAGAGAAAGAAAGTAAATTGGAATATGAAGACCTCTTTGATCTTCCTTTGGAGGTAAAATTATAGGAATCAAAAGATTCAGAAGTGTCAAGCTGAAACTTGTCAAGAAAGGCTTCAGGAGAAATAAATGTTTCTTCTGTTTCAAGACATACGTGAAGAAAAATCATAAAGGTATGTTTCTATCTAGCTACTTCAAATTAGATTCAGTTTTGATTTCTACAAGCATGGTGACGCTAGTTTTCTTTTTGCCAAATTATGTTAAAGAATGAACATAGAATTTTCTTAAGAGATACTGTGAACAACATCATATTTTGGATTCTAAACCATCTACCCTGGTGATTAGAGAATTTCAGGAATATTGATTTGATAGTCTTTGAAAGGAAGGATTAAGTGAAATTCTTTCATTTCTTTTTCTTTAGGATTCCTCCTACTTTTGTTTTCATGTTGCTTTCTATTTAATCATTTTCCAAGAGCTTACATGTTTTCTCAATTGAAGATTATTCTGTAACTAAGCAATGTATCCAAAAATTTGATGCTGAGGATTATTTTTCTTTAGAAGGAGCAGCAGAAATTAAGGATTTAGCCTTTTATGAAATATTTTGTTTCCTTTGTAAGTAGTGATTATGTATCCCATCAACATGAAATATGGGTTAGGTGTTTGAATGATTTCTGCCTCAGTCATTTTACAAACATATGTTACTAAATTTAAAGATCAATTCTGTTTTTTCAAACTGATTAGTGGATTTCAGGATATATTGCTCACTCATGTTTTCTCTCCATGGCTTCCCATTAATCTTTATCTAAGTTAGTGACTGTATAATCAAAGTAAGTTAGGCATACAAGGAAATTTATTCCTGGATTCTGTTATACTTACGGATAATGTATTTGTATTGTGAGAGACGCATATTTTTTCCCACAAACAATAAAGCATTCAATCATTGATAATAATATAAATGTTGACTTTAAGACTTTATTTTTTTATTTTTTGAGGAAGATTAGCCCTGAGCTAACTGCTGTCAATCCTCCTCTTTTTGCTGAGGAAGACTGGCCCTGTGCTAACATCCATGCCCATCTTCCTCAACTTTATATGTGGGACGCCTGCCACAGCATGGCTTGCCAATCGGTGCCATGTCCGCATCCAGGATGCAAACCGGCGAACCCTGGGCTCTTGAAGCGGAATGTGTGCACTTAACCGCTGCGCCAACTGGCCGGCCCCTGACTTTAAGACTTTAAAGAAATAGTTTAACATGTGATATTCAGGATGAATTTGTGAAATTCTGTTTTGTGTAAATGGATTTTTTAGGTTTTTTGTAAATAGATTTTTTAATGATCATAGCTAGCATTTCTTGAATGCTTACTATGCTAAATCCTCTTTTAATCCAAATGACACCAATGATGGAGATGTTACTATTATCTCCATTTAATAGGTAAGAAACTGCAGCCTAGAGAGATTTGGTAACTTTCAAAATTCATCCAAGATACATGGCCACTAAGTGATCTATTAACCTTTATTTGAACCCAGGAAACCTGCGAATGAAACCAGTGCTCCTACCACCGTGCTACGGGGTTTCTTTTTCAACTCTTCTTAAATTCTTTGTGATCAACATAAAAAGTAAGTATAGTTAATATTTAATTCTGTATGCTAAGATGGGAATATTGCATATAAATGCAAAAACAATAGAGAAGGTAAAATATTTTGGCTTTGGAATATAAACCCATTTTTGTTTATCCTTTAATTTAGAGTTATTTTCTCTGTCTTTGACTAATAATAAAAATAGCTCCTATTCCATTAGCACTCACAGGTGAGGGGAACAGACTGGGATAGGTTGAGGAGTGAAGAGCTCAGGCAGTGATTAAAACACTCACTGAAGGGTGGTCACAAGGCACATTTATTTGCCATCATGTACATGTAATTAACTGCTTTTTCAATTGTAAAATCTTTTATAGAAGAGTCAAACATTTCTGGAAATGACTCTTTTGTTATTCAGATCAGCACAGAATTGAGAGAAATGTGATGTGATATTATGTTGACTTATAAAGGAATGGTGAATTTGCACATTAGAAAACCTAACTTCAGAAAAGGAAACATCCCTGTTTTTATCTAATGAGGTATGGTGAGTCAAAGGACAAAAATGTTGCTAGATAACTAGAAAGATTGTAGTGAGGGGGCAAGGTTCAATGAGATGTTTTCTTGATCTGATTGTTCACCTCCTTTCCTCGGATTCCATGCTCAGCACAAAGCTTCCAGGTTAATATCAGTTTATCAGTCACTTTGAAATGCAGAAACATATGCCCTGAAGAAAAGTTCATAAGATTCTGATCATTTAACAGTCTTTCCTCTGTAAATAAATGCATCTGACTCTTGGCTTTATTTATCAACTTCTCATAAGGGTGTCGAGCATGAACTCTTTGCCCTAGGCCTAATACCCTATGGACATTAATTACGAATACATTCGGAGACTTGCAAAGCAGAGTCCCGGACACTGGCCTACTGTGAATTCACTCTGGGCAGCAATCTCCTGATTCTCCTGGCATCTTTCCTCTGTGTCTCAGCAGGGACTCTGAAATGGTGTGTGCTAACAGCTGTAAAGCAAATCACAAGTAATTTGTTATTAATAAAATGTTGAAATTTTGTAAATGACTTAGTTTTTGCAAATTAGATTGGGTCTAAACTTACTCATAATAATATTACTCTTACTTGTGTTTCAATAACTCATTTTTGAGTTAGAAAGAAATTTGTGGAATTACAACCCTTCTAGTTTTTGGGGAACTGTACATACACATTGCAGTACCTCTAGGAGTATGTCTTTAATATGCATTGGGGCAGAAAATAAATTAGAATTGCTGTTCTAAGCCTTTATTGGCTTTTCACATTTCTGGTCCACACGACGAGCCATAAAAAGGCAGGGGAAATATTTGGGACTAAATAATTTGGTACGATACCATATTTGAATACTGGTATCTCCTGATATCACTTTTATAAAAAGATTTCCTTATAACTTGAAAAAAAGCGATAAATTCAGGAAGAAGTCTGTATAGAACCTAAAGGTAGTAATCCTGATAGCAGGTCTTCCGAATAAGATCAGAGGACAGGTTTTGTGGGTGGGAGAGTGTTGCACCGGTACAGCATGCCTACAGCAATGGTCTACTTCTTCCCCAATGAGTTGGCTTGTTTCATTAGTTGGTTTTGATCACATCACAGATTCTTCAATAATTCTACAAAGTGGTATAGATAATGTGCTATAAGATTTGGGGGTAAATAGAAATAAATTTCCCTTCTGTTATGAAGCTTTCATTGATTTCCCTTTTCAAAGCCTCCATAACATGCTCGCTCCTTTTCTTTTGCCACCAACCAGAGCTTGCGCCACAAATCAGTCATTTGTGGAATTGGTTCATCTGTCCTTTGAAGTGTAGGTTCCTTACGGTTGGAGACTTTATATTACTATTTGTATTGCCTCATAGAGAACTTTGCATATAGTAGGTGTGCCTATATTAGCATCTATTGAGTGAATGGTGTCATTTATATTAACTTAAATCACCATGATTATTAAAGCCTGTGTAAATCTACTATAACTACATATTTAAAGTTTTTATAATAAATAACCAGAACCTCCAAGAAAAGACATTTTCATTGGTAGCTTTGTTAATTTGCTAGAGTGTCTTTCTTAATAAAGTTAAAGTAATGCTTTGTTTGAAACATATATTTGAAATAATTAATATTTAATTATAATTTTTAAATTGGACATATTAAAAATATATTACATGATTTAAAATAAGCAAGAAAGGTTTAATTATAACATAGGTAATTAAATTTTTAGAACAAATTTTATTTAAATTTTATTTATTTTTATTGAGGTATATTTGACACACAATATTATATTAGTACACAAACATAATGATTCAATATTTGCATATATTGTGAAATGACCACCACAGTCAGTTTAGTTAACATCCATCATCATTACATAGTCACAGAATTTTATTTTCCTGTGATGAGAACTTATAAGATCTACTGTGTCAGCAACCTCCACATATGCAATACAATATTACAAACTACAGTCACCATGCTGTACGTCTCATCCCCAGGACTTATTTATTTTACAGCTGGAGGTTTGTACCTTTTGACTCCCTTCACCCATTTAGCCCACCCTCAGCCCCATCTCGGGTGTATTGTATTTGTTTTTCTCCATCTGGCTTATTTCACTTAGGATAATGCCCCAAGGTCCATCCATGTTGTCAAAATGGCAAAATTTCATTCTTTTTTAAGGCTGAATAATATTCCATATATATACACCACATTTTCTTTATTCATCTGTTGATGGACATTTAGGATGTTTCCATATCTTGGCTGTTGTAAATAATGCTGAAGTTGATTTTTAAATTCAGGAATATTCAGAAAATCTTATTCAGCCAATATCTTCAGCTCTTTCAGATTTTTTACTTGGATTGATAGTAGCCAACCAAACAAGCTTTATTAGATTATAAAAGCAGCATGAAGAGAAGAGAATTGGTACAGCCTTTATGGAACACAGTATAGATGTTCCTCAAATAAGTTAAAAAAGAACTACCATGTGAGCCAGCAATGTGACTAATAGGTCTATATCCACATAAAATGAAATGATTCTCTCAAAGAGACACATGCATTCCCATGCACTGCAGCGTTACTTACAATAACCAAGGCATGCAAACAATCTAAGTGTCCACTGACAAATGAATAGACAAGAAAATGTGGTATACATATACAGCGGAGCATTATTTAGCCACAAAAGAAGGAAATTCTGCTATTTGTGACTACATAGACAAATCTTGAGGACATTTTGCCAAGTGAAATAAGTCAGACAGAGAAAGACAAATTTTATATGCTATCACTTATATATGGAATCTAAAAAAGTGAAAGTCATAGAAACAGAGTAGATTGGTGGTTGCCAGGGGCTAAGGGGTGGGGTAAATGACGAGGTGTTGGTCAAAGGGTACAAACTTCCAGTTATAAGGAGAATAAGTTCTGGGGCTAGAATGTACAGCATGGTGAATATAGATAACAACACTGAATTATATACTTAAAGTGGCTAAGAGAGTAGATCTTAAATGTTCTTACCACATTAAAAAAGTAATTATGTGAGGTGATGGATGTGTTAACTAACCTTAGTGTGGTAGCTATTTCACAATATATACATATATCAAATCATCACATTGTACACCTTAAACTTACACACTGCTGTATGTCAATTATATCTCAATAGAGCTAGGGAAAAAAGGAAAGAGAATTAGACTGGAAAGAGGACATGGCTTCTCATGTTTATTTTATAGTTAGGTGGCTGTGTGATTTAGGTCAGGTTAGCATCTGTGAAACCCATTATTTTTCTAACACGGACGGATTGTAGACCGACAGCCTATGGTTCTGCCAAGTGTGAATGTTGGTTAGTAAGGAAAAAAGGATTGTCTGTGATGTTACCTCTGGTATTCTTATGATGAATATCATAAAATAAAGAATTAGAGTAAGATACAGGAAACAAGGTAATTGATTTTAATTTTAAGTGGAAATGACATAACCATTAAAATGCTTTATTCTAAAAGGGACATGAAATTAGTCTGTTGAATTTAGGATAAAACAACCATACATAACACTGATTACAGGGAAATTTTTGGAAATTCGAATTCCTCTAACATAGTCTTCTCCATGGTCTTCTCTGGGAGGAACACAGCTTTTACTGACAAGTCTTAGCTCTATGAACATCTTACTTAATGAAAGAGACACACGTTAGCAAGAGTTTTGTAATGTGAATGTACAGAAAACAATATTCTCCTTAATTTTCATTATAAAAGTTTTGCATCACCAGAAATACATTGATCTATTATCTTTCAACAAATGTTGCTGAAATTATTGCATATGCATATGCAAAAAAAGAACTTAAACTTACACTTTGTACCATATACAAAGATGGATTAAAAATAATCATGGGCCCAGTGGTGTAGTGTTTGGGTTCATGCTCTCTGCTTTGGGAGCCGGGAGCTCACAGGTTTGGATCCCAGGTGCGGAATTATACACAAAAATAGAGGAAGATTGGCACAGATGTTAGCTCAGGACCAATCTTCCTCACACGCACACAAAAATCATAAGCCTAAATGTAAAACTTAAAATATAAAACTTCCAGAAGCAAAAATATGATCGTGGATTAAGTGAAGATTTCTTGGATATAGTATCAGAAGTATGATCTCTAAAATAACAAATTACTAAACCTCACTTCTTTAAAATTAAAAACTCCAGCTCTTTGAAAGTCATTGTTAAAAAAAATAGAGAGAGAGACTATAGACAGGGAGAAAATATTTACAAATCATAAATCTGACTAAGAACTTATAAACCAACTTTATGAAGAATCTCAAACTCAATAAGAAAACAAACGACCTAATAAGAAATGGGTAATGTAATCTACACAGAATTCAAAATATATTACAATGTACATCTGAAAGCTACATATTGTTATAATCCAATGTTACTGAAATTACAAAAAAAATAATAGAAAAATTAAAAAAAAAAGAAATGTGTAAGAAGATTTAAACAGATCCTTGACTGAAGAAGGCATACAGATGGCCAGTGCACACATAGTAAGATTCTCAACATCATTAGTCATTAGGAAATGGAAATTAAAACTACAAGGAGACACAGCTACACACCTTTTACAATGACTGTTAGTTAAAAGACCTCTCCTTCCAAATGTTCCCTAGAAATCAAAACAATCACAACTCTCATACACTCCTGGTGGGCATGAAATTGATAAAACAGTTTGAAAACCAGTTTGACAGCCTCTTTTAGAGTTAAGTGCCTATCTGCCACGTGATCCAACAGTTCCTCCCCTCCATATTACCCAAGATACGTGAAAGTGTGCATCCACACACACATGAGTGTTCCCAGCAGCTGTATTTGGAGTAGCCTACAACTGGAAACAACCCAAATGTCTTCCACCAAGAGAAGGGTCAAACAAACTGTGCTACATCCTTGCAATGGAACACTACACAGCAATAAACATGAAAGAATTGACACACATTCTGGCACTGATGAAATTCAAAATAATTATGCTGCGTAAATGAAAGCAGCCAAAAATGAGTACATACAGATGATCCAATGTATATAAAGTTAATATATAAGGATAGAAAACAGATCAGTGTTTGCCTAGGGGTGGATCGGGGTAGTGAGAGGCAGAAATTATAGAAGGGCGCAAGGAAACTTCAAGGAGTGATGAATATGTTCATTATCCAGATTGTAGTTATAGTTTCGTGAATGTATACATATGTCAAGACTCATCAAATTGTACATTTTAAATAAATACAGTTTTTATAGGTCAATTATATGTCAATAAATTTATTAAAATTTTATAAAATAAATTTTAAAACATGATAAAAGAGATTTGCAAGAGCCTGATTCCAAGATGGCGCCGTGAGTAGTCCTCTTTGTCTCTCGCCCTTCGAGTCTACAATTATTTGGACACTTATCGCTTGACAAAGGATATCCAGACAGCATCTCAGGACGTCTGAGACACCCACGCGACTATACATCGGAAGGCGGACGGACTTTCCTCCGGGAGGATGTGGAAATAGGTGAAAACTCTCCGACCCCGACGGGCAGCCTAGTACCCGCAAGCGGCTTTCTTCCAACGGACGCCCCCAGAGGATCCACACACATCTAGGGCAGGAGCGAGAACACAACAGAGGAGCGACGGTGGAAACAGGTGACCAGAACCCTACTTAAACCCCCCGCAATTACTCCTAAACACAGAGGGAAACTTTGGAGTTGCACACCTGAGCCCGCGGGGAGAGTCTCTCCCCGCCATTGGCGGGGAGACCCGGCCTGGTGCTCGGGGCGCCCGGAGGGTCCCAGAGAGACGCCCGCCCCGGGGGACTAGGGATTGCCGGAGATCTCGGAGAGGACCGGGGCGGGGGAACTTCCAAAGGCGGGTCCGGCGACCCGGTGGGGAAGCGCTGGAGCTCCGCCAGGCAGCAGACAAAACTCTCTGTCTGCCGGTAGCAGAGGGGCCACGCTGAGCACTCAGGGCTCCCGGCAGAGGCCCGGAGAGAAGCCCAGAGGGCGGGGCGACCCCCAGCTGCCGTTGCCCGCCCCGGGGGACTAGGGATTGCCGGAGATCTCGGAGAGGACCGGGGCGGGGGAACTTTCAAAGGCCGGATCGGCGACCCGGAGGGGAAGCGCCGGAGCTCCGCCAGGCAGCAGACAAAACTCTCTGTCTGCCGGTAGCAGAGGGGCCACGCTGAGCACTCAGGGCTCCCGGCAGAGGCCCGGACAGAAGCCCAGAGGGCGGGGCGACCCCCAGCTGCCGTTGCCCGCCCCGTGGGACTAGGGATTGCCGGAGATCTCGGAGAGGACCAGGGCGGGGGAACTTTCAAAGGCGGGTCCGGCGACCCAGTGGAGAAGCGCCGGAGCTCCGCCCAGGCAGCAGACAAAACTCTCTGTCTGCCATTAGCAGAGGGGCCACTCCCAGCATTCAGGGCTCCCGGCAGAGGCTCGGACAGAAGCCCAGAGGGCGGGGCGTCCCCCAGCTGCCGTTGCCCGCCCCGTGGGACTAGGGATTGCCGGAGATCTCGGAGAGGACCGGGGCGGGGGAACTTCCAAAGGCGGGTCCGGCGACCCGGAGGGGAAGCGCCGGAGCTCCGCCAGGCAGCAGACAAAACTCTCTGCCTGCCGGTAGCAGAGGGGCCACGCCCAGCATTCAGGGCTCCCGGCAGAGGCTCGGACAGAAGCCCAGAGGGCGGGGCGTCCCCCAGCTGCCGTTGCCCGCCCCGTGGGACTAGGGATTGCCGGAGATCTCGGAGAGGACCGGGGCGGGGGAACTTCCAAAGGCGGGTCCGGCGACCCGGAGGGGAAGCGCCGGAGCTCCGCCAGGCAGCAGACAAAACTCTCTGTCTGCCGGTAGCAGAGGGGCCACGCTGAGCATTCAGAGCTCCCGGCAGAGGCCCGGAGAGAAGCCCAGAGGGCGGGGCGACCCCCAGCTGCCGTTGCCCACCCGGTGAGGCTAGGGATTGCCGGAGATCTCAGAGAGGACTGGGGCTGGAGAGAGTTCCAGAGACCCAGCTTAGTAGCCTAGGGGGAAACCCTACAGGCTCACAGAAGCCTTAGGGAAAGCCTCTGCACAGCATCAGTAGAAGGCACCCAGCCGCCAGCCACAAGGCTGGAAGACCCCAGGGCAAAAGCAGCATAGCTAGGTGTACTAACCACAGACTGTAGAAGATGCCAATAGCTCTCCTGCGACCCATAGAGGACAAGTGAGATTTGGTAGGTGCCGACAGCAACCGAGCGACAAATAAAAGTGATCCCACCCCTGGCCACTGGAAAAGCCCATAACACCGTTGCAGACCCCAAGGAGAGAGCGCATCTAGGTGGGCAACAACAGTAGGCACCTGCAGCCTGAAGCCCCCCGTGACGGCCCCCACGGCAGAGGAGGGAATCCAAAGGGCCACTGTGGCTACGAAGAGGGGCCCAGGCCCAGTTAGCAACTACGGACAGGGTTCCTGGTTGGTGAAGTATAAACAGCTGCTCCCCCCACCGGAGCAGCTGAAACAAGTGAAAGGAGCAACTAAACTCTATCTCCATGCGGAGGCACAAATCAACATCATCAAGCAATATGAAAAAATACATTAAATCTCCAGAACAGAAAGAAAGTAACAAATACACAGAAATCAATCCCAAAGAAAATGAGATATATAACCTAAATGATGATGACTTCAAAACAGCCATCATTAAAATACTCACTGAGTTAAGAGAGAATTCTGACCGACAACTCAACGAGTTCAGGAGCTATGTCACAAAAGAGTTTGATACGATAAAGAAGAACCAAACAGAAATACTGGAAATGAAGAACACAATAGAGGAGATTAAGAAAAATCTAGATGCTCTGAACAGTAGGGCCGATAATATGGAGGAAAGAATTAGCAATTTGGAAGATGGCAATATAGAATTGTTGCAGGCAGAGGAGGAGAGAGAAGCAAGACTTAAAAGAAATGAAGAAACTCTCCGAGAATTATCAGACACAATTAGGAGATGCAACGTAAGGATTATAGGTATACCAGAGGGAGAAGAGAAGGAGAAAGGGGCAGAAAACCTATTCAAAGAAATAATGGCTGAGAACTTCCCAAATCTGGTGAGGGAGATGGATCTTCAGGTGACAGAAGCCAATAGATCTCCAAACTTTATCAATGCAAGAAGACCAACTCCACGGCATATAGTAGTGAAGCTAGCAAAAGTCAACGACAAGGAGAAAATATTAAGGACAGCCAGGCAAAAGAAACTAACCTACAAAGGAACCCCCATCAGGCTATCAGCAGATTTCTCAGCAGAAACTTTACAGGCTAGAAGAGAGTGGAATGATATATTCAAAAATCTGAAGGACAAAAACCTACAGCCGAGAATTCTCTACCCAGCGAAAATATCCTTCAAATACGATGGAGAAATAAAAACTTTCCCAGATAAACAAAAATTAAGGGAGTTCATTGCCACAAAACCTCCTCTTCAGGAAATCCTCAGGAAAACCCTCATTCCTGAAAAATCCAAAAAAGGAAAGGGGCTACAAAACCAAGAGCAGAGGAGATAAGTAGAAGGACAACAACAGAGAGTAGCAGCTCTACATCAGAACAGATTAAACCATGGGACGAGAAACAAAGGAAACTGAAGAAAACCGGAAAACAAGACACAAAATGGTAGTGGTAGGCCCCCACGTCTCAATAATCACTCTAAATGTAAACGGATTGAACTCCCCAATCAAAAGACACAGAGTGGCAGGATGGATCAAAGAACAAGATCCAACAATATGCTGCCTCCAGGAAACACACCTCAGCCCCAAAGACAAACACAGACTCAGAGTGAAGGGATGGAGAACAATACTCCAAGCTAATAATGAACAAAAGAAAGCAGGTGTCGCTATACTAATATCAGACAAGGTAGATTTCAAAGCAAAACAGATAAAGAAAGACAAAGAGGGACAGTATATAATGATAAAAGGGACTCTCCACCAAGAAGACATAACACTTATAAATATATACGCACCCAACACAGGAGCACCAAAATTTGTAAAGCAACTCTTAATAGAACTAAAAGAAGACATCAACAACAATACAATAATAGTAGGGGACCTCAACACACCATTAACACCAATGGACAGAACATCCAGACAGAAAATCAACAAGGAAATAATAGAATTAAATGAAAAATTAGACCAGATGGACTTAATAGGTATATATAGAACACTTCATCCAAAAACAGCAGGTTACACATTCTTCTCAAGTGCACATGGAACATTCTCAAGGATTGACCATATTTTGGGAACCAAAGCAAACATCAATAAATACAAGAGAGTTGAAATAATATCAAGCATCTTTTCTGATCATAACGCTATTAAACTAGAAATCAACTACAAGAAAAAAGCAGAGAAAGGTGCAAAAATGTGGAGACTAAACAACACGCTTCTCAACAAACAATGGATCATTGAAGAAATTAAAGAAGAAATCAAATATTATCTGGAGACAAATGAAAATGAGAACACGACATACCAAATCATTTGGGATGCAGCAAAAGCAGTCCTAAGAGGGAAATTCATCGCAATACAGGCTCACCTCACTAAACAAGAAAAAGCTCACGTAAGCAACCTCAAACGACACCTAACAGAACTAGAAAAAGAAGAACAAACAAGGCCCAGAGTCAGTAGAAGGAGGGAAATAATAAAAATAAGAGCAGAAATAAACGATATTGAAACAAAAAAGACAATAGAAAGGATCAATGAAACAAAGAGTTGGTTCTTCGAAAGAATTAACAAAATTGACAAACCCCTAGCCAGACTCACCAAGAAAAGAAGAGAGAAATCGCAAATTAATAAAATCAGGAATGACAGAGGAGAAATCACAACAGATACCAATGAAATACAAGAGATCATAAGAGAATACTATGAAAAACTATATGCCAACAAATTGAACAACCTGGAAGAAATGGACAAATTCCTAGACTCCTACAATCTCCCCAAACTGAATCAGGAAGAAATGGAGAATCTGAATAGACCAATCACAAGTAAGGAAATAGAAACAGTAATCAAAAACCTCCCCAAAAACAAGAGTCCAGGACCAGACGGCTTCTCTGAAGAATTCTACCAAACATTCAAAGAAGACTTAATACCTATTCTCCTCAAACTGTTCCAGAAAATTGAGAAAGATGGAGAACTCCCTAACACATTCTATGAAGCCAACATCACTCTGATCCCCAAACCTGACAAGGACAACACAAAGAAGGAGAACTACAGGCCGTTATCACTGATGAACATAGATGCAAAAATCCTCAACAAAATTTTGGCAAACCGATTACAGCAATACATCAAAAAGATTATACACCATGATCAAGTGGGATTTATACCAGGGACACAGGGATGGTTCAACATCCGCAAGTCAATCAACGTGATACACTACATCAACAAAATGAAAACCAAAAACCACATGATCATCTCAATAGATGCAGAGAAAGCATTCGACAAGATCCAACACCCATTTATGATAAAAACCCTCAGTAAAATGGGTATAGAAGGAAAGTACCTCAACATAATAAAGGCCATATATGATAGACCCACAGCCAACATCATACTCAACGGACAAAAGCTGAAAGCCATCCCTCTGAGGACAGGAACAAGACAAGGGTGCCCACTTTCACCACTCCTATTCAACATAGTTCTGGAGGTGCTGGCCAGAGCAATTCGGCAGGAAAAAGAAATAAAAGGAATCCAAATAGGTAACGAAGAAGTAAAACTCTCATTGTTTGCAGACGACATGATCTTATACATAGAAAACCCCAAAGAATCCACAGAAAAACTATTAGAAATAATCAACAACTACAGCAAAGTAGCAGGGTATAAAATTAACGTGCATAAATCAGTAGCATTTCTATACACTAACAATAAACTAACAGAAAAAGAACTCAAGAACTCTATCCCATTCACAATCGCAACGAAAAGAATAAAATACCTTGGGATAAACTTAACCAAGGAAGTGAAGGATCTATACAATGAAAACTACAAGACTTTCTTGAAAGAAATAGGCGATGACATAAAGAGATGGAAAAACATTCCTTGCACATGGATTGGAAGAATAAACATAGTTAAAATGTCCATACTACCTAAAGCAATATACAGATTCAATGCTATCCCAATCAGAATCCCAAGAACATTCTTCACAGAAATTGAACAAACAATCCTAAAATTCATATGGGGCTACAAAAGACCACGAATTGCTAAAGCAATCCTGAGCAAGAAAAACAAAGCCGGCGGAATCACAATCCCCGATTTCAAAACATACTACAAAGCTACAGTGATCAAAACAGCATGGTACTGGTACAAAAACAGGTCCACAGATCAATGGAACAGAATTGAAAGCCCAGAGATAAAACCACACATCTATGGACAGCTAATCTTCGACAAAGGAGCAGAGGGCCTACAATGGAGAAAAGAAAGTCTCTTCAACAAATGGTGCTGGGAAAACTGGACAGCCACATGCAAAAGATTGAAAATTGACCATTCTTTTTCACCATTCACCAAAATAAACTCAAAATGGATCAAAGACCTAAAGATTAGGCCTGAGACAATAAGTCTTTTGGAAGAGAATATAGGCAGTACACTCTTTGACATCAGTTTCAAAAGAATCTTTTCGGACACTGCAACTCCTCAGTTGAGGGAAACAATAGAAAGAATAAACAAATGGGACTTCATCAGACTAAAGAGCTTCTTCAAGGCAAGGGAAAACAGGATTGAAACAAAAAAACAGCTCACTAATTGGGAAAAAATATTTACAAGCCACTTATCCGACAAAGGGTTAATCTCCATAATATACAAAGAACTCACACTGCTTAACAACAAAAAAACAAACAACCCGATCAAAAAATGGGCAGAGGACATGAACAGACATTTCTCAAAAGAAGATATGAATATGGCCAATAGACACATGAAAAGATGTTCATCATCGCTAATCATCAGGGAAATGCAAATCAAAACTACACTAAGATATCACCTTACCCCCGTTAGATTGGCAAAAACATCCAAAACCAAGAACGACAAATGTTGGAGAGGTTGTGGAGAAAGAGGAACCCTCATACACTGTTGGTGGGAATGCAAACTGGTACAGCCACTATGGAAAACAGTATGGAGATTTCTCAAAAAGTTAAAAATAGAAATACCCTATGACCCAGCCATCCCATTACTGGGTATCTATCCTAAGAACCTGATATCAGATATCTCAAGAGTCCGTTGCACCCCTATGTTCATTGCAGCATTATTTACAATAGCCAAGACGTGGAACCAGCCTACATGCCCAGAAACTAATGATTGGATAAAGAAGATGTGGTATATATACACAATGGAATACTACTCAGCCATAAAAAAAGACGAAATTGGCCCATTCACAACAATGTGGATGGACCTCGAGGGTATTATGTTAAGCGAAATAAGTCAGTCAGAGAAAGACGAACTCTACATGACTCCACTCATAGGTGGAAATTAGTATATTGAGAAGGAGATCTGATTGGTGGTTACCAGGGAAAAGGGGGGGTGGGGGGAGGGTACGGAGGGGGAAGTGGTGTACCCACAACATGACTAACAAAAATGTACAACTGAAATCTCACAAGGTTGTAATCTATCATAACATTAATAAAAAAAAAAAAAAAAAAAACATGATAAAAATGTTTTAAAATTTCCTTACATATTTCAGCTTATTTTGATTTTGCCTGCACTCTACTTTACTAAAATACTATTTAAAAAACAGAACAAAACATAGTCCCTCACTTCAAGGAGCTCAAAACAGTGGAGCATTTCCACTTTGGGTGGCATAGCAAGCTAGATTCTTTGAAAACCTTCCAATACAAAACATGTTAGAGATTCTGGATAATATTTTAATTCATTGCTGAGCTAGGAATCATATATTGACACTCAACATAGATCAAAATAGACAAGTACACATGCCAATAAACAAATGAAGAGGCAGGTGAAAGTAAAGCCATGAACTAGGGATGACTGAAATTCTGAGGAACTGGAGACCAGGCTTTGCGCCCATGAAAGGTGGGCACCGGAACCCAAGAATCCTCATAGGCCTGGATCTCGATGGGGCCAACCCTAAAGTTCAAGGTTGTGCTAGGAAAAAATTCTGCCAGTCAAAAAATCGATTCTACCAGGAAATGTGTCATGTCCAAGGTTGCTACAGAGGAAAATAGTATTAGCAATACTCTTTACAGACAATTTATAATCATTAGCTTGCTCTCACACAGTTCTGATGTTTAAATTTACACTACCATTTACTTAGGGAGACATCGAACTGAAATATTAAATTAACATGGCATCAGGCTGGGGACAGGATCTGCCATGAAGCAGAGGCCAGCACAAATCCTCTCTGATACAAAGCATATTGAGTTTGGCTCTCCTGATTCCCACCAGTTATGTTTCACCAAATATGTGTTCCCAGTTGGAAAAAAAATTACCAAACATAGAAGGAAATAAGCATCATGATTGAGTGTTAGCAGAATAACACACAATTTCTCATGTTTAAATTATCAGAGAAATGATAAAGAACTATTTCCCAGATGTGTTTAAAAAAAAATAAAATTTGGGGCTGGCCCTGTGGCCCATAGAATTAGAACAAAGAATCCTAAAATTTATATGGAACATCGAAAGACCCTGAATGGCCAAAGCAATCCTGAGAAAAAAGAACAAAGCTGGAAGCAGCACACTCCCTGATTCAAAAATATATTGCAAAGCCATAGTAACCAAAACAGCATGGTACTGGCACAAAAACTGACACACAGATCAATGGAACAGGATAAAGAGCCCAGAAATAAACTCACTCATCTATGGACAGCTAATGTTCGACAAGGGAGCCAAGAACATCAATGGAGAAAGGAGAGTCTCTTCCATAAATGGTGTGGGGAAAACTGGACAGCCACATGCAAAAGAAGGAAAGAAGACCCTCATCATACACTATCCATGAAAAGTAACTCAAAAGGGATCAAAGACTCGAATGTGAGACCTGAAACCATAAAACTTCTAGAAGAAAACAGAGGCCGTCTACTCTTCAACATCAGTCTTAGCAGTATCTTTTTGAATACCATGTCTCACGAGGCAAGGGAAATAGAAAAAATAAACAAATGGGATTACATCAAACTAAAAACTTCTGCACAATAAAGGAAACCATCAACAAAATCAAAAGATGACATAACAATTGGGAGAAGATATTTGCAAATCAAATATCTGATTGGGGTTAATCTTCAAAATACACAAAGAGCTCATACAACTCAACAACAAAAAGTAAACAACCCAATTTAAAAATGGGCAGAGGATCTGAACAGACATTTTTCCAAAGAAGATATACAGATGGCGAACAGGCAAATGAAAAGATGTTCAACATCACTAATTATTAGGGAAATGCAAATCAAAACTATGATGAGATATCATCTCATGCCGGTCAGAATGGTAATAATTAACAAGACAAGAAATAGCAAGTGTTGGAGAGGATGTGGAGAAAAGGGAACTCTCATACACTGCTGGTGGGAATGCAAACTAGTGCAGCCACTATGGAAAACAATATGGAGATTCCTAAAAAATTAAGAATAGAAATACCATATGATTCAGCTATTCCACTGCTGAGTATTTATCCAAAGAACACAAAAACATCAATGTGTAAAGATACAGACGCCCCTATGTTCATTGCAGCATTATTCACAATAGGCAAGACTCAGAACCACCTTAAGTGCCCATCAAGGGATGACGATGTGGTATTATAATTAAAGAAGATGTGATATATATGCACAATGGACTACTACTCAGCTATATAAAAAAAAATGACATCCTGCCATTTGTGACAAGATGAATGGACCTTGAGGGTATTATGCTAAGTGAAATAAGACAAAGTCAAATACTGTATGATCTCACTCATAAGTGGAAGATAAAAACAAGAACAACAAAAAAACACATATATACAGAGATTAGATTGGTTGTTACCAGAGGGGATGGGAGGGGGTAGGAGAGTGAAAGACGTGACAGGGCACATATGTACCCTGATGGATGGTAATTAGTCTTTGGGTGGTGAATATGATGTAGTCTACATAGAATTTGAAATATAATGATATACACCTGAAGCTTATATAATGTTATAAACCAATGTTAACCTCAATAAAAAAGAAATTAATAAAAAATATGAAAACAAATGAAAGGATATTTGCACTACCAGATAGAAAACTTATGATAAAGATACAGTAGTTTTAGTGCAAAGATAGACACAGCAGACATAGATACAGACATATATATATACATATTAATACTTGTTATTTCTTGTCTTGTTACTTATAGCCATTCTGACAGTCATGAGGAAATATCTCATATCTGTATATCTGTACTAAACATACACATACGACTGTGCATCATATGATGATATACATACATGAATATATGTATATGCACATATAATGTGCGTATATATCTATATATACTGTATAAGATTTAACAAGCCACAAAATGTATAATCCTTAAAGGAAGAGACTCATGTATTTTACTGCTTTTAATTTGATTTAATACCATAAAAGACATCACAAACAAACTTAAAATACAAAGATACTTCACTTGTCTCATTTTCAAAAGATTTGGAATAAAATATATCAAGATTCCTATTAATCAATGAATGATACAAAATCAGTTTAATAATAATAGGAGCGACAATATAAATGGGTATTTTACAAAAGGTATGCATGAATAGAGAGAACATATGAAAAGATTCACATTAATAATCAGAGAACTGTCCATTTTGATAGTTCAAAAACATAATTGCACCTTTTTTGGACATTCCTTCCATCCAGATTTTGAGTCTATATCCCCTCCCCTTGAAAGTGGGTGGAGCTGTGATGGGTTCACCAATTAAAAAATATGACAAAATTGATGTTCTGTTACTTTGGAACTCGGGCCATAAATGGCCATGCAGATTCACCCTTGGTCACTTGGATGCTTCCTCTTGGAGCCCTGAGTTCCAGGTCTGACTTCCCTGAGGCTGCTGTTTTGTTAGAAGCTTACAGAGGCCAGGTGTAGGTGCTCTGGTCTTCAAGCCTCAGTTGTTCATTTCCCCCAACTGTTGCAGTCTTCTCCTCCAAGGTCATGAATGTTAAGGTAGAGACACAATCCATCCATTCTGGACTCTATTGAAATTCCTGATCCATGGGAATAGTCAACATACTAAAATGATATTCTCTTATGCCATTATGTTTTGGGGTAGTTTGTTATGCAGCAAAGAAATAATGGGAACACAGTTTGAAATAATAAGATAGTTTTACAAATACTGTGTAATGCCAAAAAATAAAACATTTGACGATACAAGATATCACCCAAAAACATCAATAAATGTAGAACTCATATACTGCTGGTGGAAGTGTAAATCACTGCACTTTGTAGAACAATTAAGTTGATGTTAAAAAAAATTTAAAAAAGCTTTTGGCCAATGACCCTTCAACGATATTCCAAGAACTGCAATGTCCGTAAGGAGAAGGGAAGAAAACTGTACATAGCAGCATAGATTTTAATAGTGGAAACCCAGAAGCAGTCAATAGAGGAAATACAGAGAGAAATTTTGCTCTATTTATAAATATATACCTTGTATGCATATGTATATGCCTGGTATGCATAAAGTAAATATATGCCTGGGACTCAATATTTATTGAATAAACGTATAAATTAATATAATATTATCCATTAAAATGAATAAATAGTCTCTATCTAGCAGCATATATGATTCTCAAAAAGCAGGTGCCATAAAATATGATTAGTATGATACCAATTAGAGAAAAATAAAAACATAAATCACAACTATTTTATTTAGAGATAAATATATACATAACAAAATATAAAAAGCATGGGTAGAAAAGAATTCACACCAACTTCTCTGTTATCATTGCCTTTCATCAATGACAGAATTGATAGAATCAATAAATGGTGTAAACCTCTGACATTTTATTTAATTGAAATAGAAGTCCTGTGATGATTGATTTTATGTGTCGACTTGACTGGGCCATGGGGTGCCCAGATATTTGGTTCACCTTATTCTGAATGTGTCTGTGAAGGTGTCTCCGGATAAGATTAGCATTTGAGTTGGTAGATTGAGTACAATGCCTTGCCCTCCCCAGTGTGGATGAGCCTCATCCAATCCACTGACGATCTTAGAACAAAAAAGGCTGAGTAAGGGAGAGCTCTCTCTCATTGCTTGACTGTCTTTGATTGGGGGCATTGATTTTCTCCTGCATTTGGACTCTGACTCTACTGGAATTTACACTTTGGCTCTCCTGCTTCTCAGGCCTTTGGACTCAGATTGGACCCATGCCGTCAATTCTTCTGGATCTCCAGCTTGGCGACTGCAGATGTTGGGAGTTCTCAGCCTCCATAACGGCATGACGCAATTTCTTGTAATAAATCTCTCCCTCCTTCTCTCTCTCTGTCTCTCATCCTTCTATCTAACTATCTACCTATCTATCTAATTTCTTCTTTCTCTGGAGAGTACAAGTCCTGAAACAAATATAGAAAAATATTGAAAATCAAGTGGTCTGATTTTAGACACCTGAGTATTGTATTTTTCCCTTCATATTTTTTACATTTTAAAATTACATCATAATGCACTTCTAAATCTTTAAATTACAAATAAGTGCAGTGCCATCATTGTTATGATAGAAGTATATGAAGAGGTGTCACACATTATGGAGTAGATTCTAGACAAATTGACCTGGGTGTCCTAAGCAATAGCATTTTGATACCCTGGGCATTCAGATCACAGAGGCTACAAAGCATCATCTAGATCTTGCACAGCCACTGGAGCATTTCGCCAAGTGAATTATGTGATCAGGTTTACATTTTTGAAAGATTATTCTGGCAAGATAATCAGCAAAATTTAAGCGTTAGGAGGCAATCACAGATACCAGAGTTGAACCAATGTAGTTGACGGAGATGGAGAGAAAGAGATCTGATTAAAGAGATGTTTAGGAGGTAGAATTGAGATGATTTGGTGATCCACTGATTTGGAAAGACAAAGGAGAGAGAGGAGCCTGGAAGGATTATCTGGCTTGCGGCTTAGCTTCAGGCTAAATGCAGGTTGTCTTTTCTAGCATATGGGCTATGAGGGAAGGATAGGATTTGGCATAATAGACGATGAGCCCAGTTTTTAGCCCATCAAGTTTGTTACTTCTGTGGGACATCCAAGAGAATGTATGTGGTTTGCAGAGGGATCCAAGCAAACGAAGTGTCTGCAGTGTAGGGAAACAAATGAGAGGGGCGTGTTGGGAATGCCCCTGTCCAGGGCAGAATAGAATAACAGTGATTTAAAAGTGTCCATATAACTTACAAGGTGCTTTTTTATAGAAAGCCTTGCAATTTAATTCAAACTAATTTTCGTTGAGGACTTACTTTATGTCACAATCCTTGCTCTGGGCTGCAGTGGAAGCAAAGGCACAGACTGTGTCGCTTCAACTCTGTTTTCAAGATGTGTTAAATGCTCTATAGCGCTAATAGTGCCCTGTCTGCCCTCTGGGAAATTGTAACTTCATTCGCCCTGCCGTGAACACCCTGTCATTGTTTGGTCTCTTCCTTCCTCACGTCAGGCCTCAGTGTGGGGATCACCTCCACAGGGAAGACTCCTCTGACCCACTATCCTCCCTCCTGAGGTTAGGTAAGTTCCCCAACAAGAAGGATTGTATCTTTGTCACTGGCTTAACCCCAGCGCCCAATATGGTGCTTGATAATCAGAATTTAATAAAAGTTTGTTAAATATTGAATGTTGTTTCTTGAAGGCATAGATCATGCACACTAGGGGCTTATGATGAATGTTAATGTAGCGTGGTTTGCTTGGAATCTTTCTCAGTTGCTTTGAGCATGTGTCTCATTCCAGTTAAGTATAAATAACTCAAGGTCGAGGACTATATTGTTTCCTTTTTTGGCATTGCCGATCTTGCCTGACATAGTGTTTAGATAATTTTTGTAGTTTTTGTTTGAGAAATATTTTAGTCTACAAATGAGATTGTCTGTTTTGTGCTCTGCGTCCATATTAAATATTCTACTGCAACCTAATGACTTGTTTATTTAACTGAGGACTGATTTCCCTACTGGGGCCTATTAGCACCTCAAAATTGGCTTTGTAAATCTGGTAAAACCTGATGATTATCAACTATTAGTAATTTGTTAGATCCTTTACATAATATTTAAATAGAGGAGGAGAACACTTCAAGTTAGTGGCTTTATCTGGTTATGATTTTAGAAAGAGGGCAAAAGTTGCCAATATGATTTCTCATATTCTTATGGTTGAAAGAGGGCACTTGAATTCATTGTTTCCTTGATTTGGGAATTATTTTAAGTGCAGTTTAGTTAATAAAAGTGACTTGTTTAATTTGAAATGCATGTGGAACTTGAATTTATAAACCTCTAAAAGTTTAATTTTAAATTCGCGTTTTCTTGTTAGGACTAGGGATAGTTTGGCTTGATGATTTAATTTCTCTTTCTAATGTATGCCTCTGTGCTTGAGAAATCAAGAGATGGGGAGAAACGAGAGTCAGAGAAAAAGAAGCAGAACATTTGACTAATGACCTTTTAAATGGATCAAAACAACAATCTATTTATATCCTCTGGGAAATGGTCATCCCTTTGAGGGCATCTCACAGTCTCTTTATCCTATATGGCCTTTTTAGGTTTTCCGTTTTAATCCTGGGCTACATAAAGAAAGTAAATGTTGCACAGGATCAAATTTACAGTCTAACTAAATGAGAAATCCATTAGGTTGGAAACTCCGTAGAAGTTGTATTGCTGTGGCATTGATTTCTCTTTCCTGGTATTATCCCTGCCTTGTATCCATTGAGCACACCATCCTGTCTGTCCGCTTTACTCAGCAATCATCACCTCATGGAAAGCCCCAGGTGGCCCCCGTATCACTGCGTTGTGTAGAACCATTCCTTTGATGGTGGAAGCCTCAGTGTAACTCCGAAGGTATCTGGAAGATTCCTGTGTGCTCATCTTTTTCATCACTAGTAAAAATTCTGTATTTATAGAACATAAAGCCAATGCAAAATGTAATCAATATTAGTAAACAGTGGGAAGATTTCATCACATCACCATCTTAGACATTTAAAGTTTATATTAAGAAAGTTCAGATCAGATAAACAAAATCAAGCAGCTTTTCTTTTTTAAATTCACTCACAAGGACCATCTTAGTTTCTGCTATTGTCCGAAGGAAGAAAAAAAACCTTTTATTTATCAAATATAGTCCCTAGAAAGAAAAGCTTATAAGGCAGCCTGTCAGCAAAGTTTTATTTTTCTAGGCTACTATTTTTGAGAACTCAGACATGTGATGGGGCTGAGGAAAAGAACTTTCTTTGAGTAAGTGAAGAACTATCACATAGATTTATTAAGTTGTGGTCTTTTCATATGTCTGCTCACACTGATCTTAAAGAAGAATTTTGGTTTTAATGGGACCTAAAGAAATGGAAAAATGGAAGCAGTGTTATGAACATGGGGGCCATATGCCTCATCTTTCAAACCAGGACACTTCAGAAAATGGAGAGACTCTCTTAAAAATTATGCCAACGCAAAAAGTGTAAACCAGGATCCTGGCTGTGCCCAGAAAACTGGGACCTGTGTCACCTTAATTACGAGGAGAGGGCAATTATGAAGGGGATGCTAATGGAATCTATTAGAACCGAAGGACTCGGGTTTAGTTTGGCAAACAGTGATATTTATTTGACAAATCTGATGAATAAATATGAAGCCAACCTCCTATATTAATGTGGAAGGTGAATAATTTGATTGGAGTTATTAAGACCATTAAAACTGATTGCTTTAAGATTTGTTGTTATTCTGTTAGATTAAAAGATAAATCAATGTCAGCTTTTTTACTGGGAACCTCCCAACTAAATCAATCAATGACTAACTTAGTGTGTGCCTTCTGTTTCCAGTCATTTTGGTTTCATTTTCACAGCTGACTTTTGCCCTTGAAGGTACTATTAGTTGTATTTATGTAGAATGTGAACCATGTCACTTCTTCTATTCTAGCTGTTGAAAATTTTCATTCAAAAATATGCAGTTGCTTTGCTTGGTGGAATTGAGGCCTTGCACATCTTTAAGCCACTTAGACGAAATGTGTGCGTGATTTATAGAACGAGCAGACAAAGCGTGACCTTTCCTGAGCTGATGAACAGCGCTCTTCTCCAGAAGGCCATCTACTACGATTCACGCACAATGGCTGATTGTATACATGTGTGCAGGGTACAATACAAATACCTAAAAGGACAATGTAATGAGATCAAAATAAAATTTGAACCCAACATTTACATGGTACTATTACAGGAAAGAAAGCTCAAATTATTTTCCCTGAGCCATATTTTCTAGTCATAAAAAAGCATTGTATATAAAATTTGAGAATGACATGCAAGGAATAATTTCATTTTAGTTTTAATATTAAAAAAATTTTTATTTTTAATTATAGATAATTGCACACATCATAAATTGATACTTGCCTTAGAATGGAGTTAGAATGTAATTCACTTAAAGACAATTAAAATTAAATATTGGTAGATAGGAAGATAGATATATTTTAATTTTTCGGACACATTTTGTCTCCCTTCCTGTGACCCAGGACATTGTATGAACACAGGAAGACTGCGATAGGAAGTCATCTGAATCAGTTCTGACTTCTCACATGGGCCACTTTGGCAGTAACGGGAAGCACTTTGAAACCGTATAAAATTACAGGTCTTTTTCATTTCTATCTTGCAATGTCAGGCACTTTCAAATCAAGGGAGATAGGTTTAGAATGACTGTGTTATCACACTTTAAAAAGAAGACGCATACCAGAGTTCACAGCACGGCAGTAAAAGCCTTACATGCAGACGAGGAGCTCGTGTCCCGAACCCGACAGCCCTTACTGTTGGTGTGGGGTGGCTGTTGGTCGTGTTCAAGTTCCTGGAGGACAGGGACCGTCTGTGCGTCTCCATCTCCTGATTCTGTGTGCCAAGAACAGCATTCATGAGGGTGTTCTAAATGGAATGTGATATATAACACTAAAATTTTAATATATTCAAGTTAAGAGAGTGTTATTGTACTGATATAATTTTGCTTATTTCCTTTTTGTTAAAAAGCAGAATTATGTGAGGTTCCTCTTTTCAAGGAAATTCTTCAGAAAACCATGCTAAATATGTTCTTCCCTACCTCTTCCCCCAAACGACATTTAGCTCACCACAGCTTCATGCTCATGGGGACATTGAATAAATATTTCTGGTCCTTAGTCACAAACCAAGTATTTTAAAGTCCACTTGTTTCTCTTCCAGCACCATTCACGGCCCTATTTCCTTTAATATGGAGTTAATTTTCAGTTTGGACTTTGTGTCACCAGTTCTTATTGTGTGACTCTCAACTTATTTACATGTAAGTATATATAAAGAAATGCTGTTAACGTGGAGAGAACTGTTCCTAGAAAAAATGGAGAAGTAGACAGAGTCTCTTTTTGTGTCCCTCCCACATATCCTTTGGGCACTTCCTTCTGTTTCCCAAGGAAGCCACTATTTCCTCACTGCCTCGGCTCCTTCCTACGACAGCAAGGAAGACAGGAAATGCATATTGGAGTTTTTCTAACTGATGATTCGTATTTTAAACAAAAGCATGCAATTGCAATTTTGAAACAATGCATGCTATTTAACCACGCATATGGATGGCCCCAAAATGAAAACATGATTGTCTCTTGAAATAACAAAACTATTCAGACAAATAGACAAGCTGACCTTTGAAGAAGGCTCAGTTAATATGATCATCTTTTATTTAAAACCTTCCACTATGACCATCTGAAATAAGAAAGGAAAGGTCAAGCCAAGGCTATATTTTAAATTTTCATTTTTAACCTAAGGCTATTAAAGCAAATAAAATTTAGCAAATGATCCAATTTTGTTTCAATATTCATATATGAGGACAATTTATCTTTTAAAATAATTCAATCCTCTTTTTTCCTGGATGAGTAAGGAGAGGGATGCGGTAGATTTTTGCAAAGTAATAGGATCAGGATATGGAGGAAAGAGTTGGAGCTGCTGCAGCAGAAAAGGAGATTTTCCTACCTCATCCGCCTGTGTTGTTGCTACTGATCCATTTTCTCTATTTCCAATATCCTTAATGGAGAAGCCATGAACCAAGCGGTGGTCTCTCTCTATCTCCTCTGGGGCATGGCCCAGCTGGTTTTCTTGGGAGCTCAGATAGTGGAATGCAATGTTGTGGTGGCAGTACAAGTGGGAAATAGTGTTTGTAATAGAGCAAAGGGAGATGTTTTTAAAGATGAGCTGAGGATCACTCTATATTTGAAAGACATGAAGCCATTTTACTACTTGAGAAGAGCTCCAAGAAACAGGACAGAAAAAAGAAATCCCTTTCAATTCACTCTGCCCCACAGTACCTCAAATAACTGAATAGAAAGAGAATCTCTAAGAAGGTAAATACAAGTAAGAGGGAAAAAAATTCTCTTTCATGTCAGACAGCACACCACCAAAATCACCCGAGGAAAACAATCAAGGCTGCAGTCCTGGATAACAATAATATACTGTCTTTAAACTGTCCTGAAGCTCAGGAAAGAACGTGCAAGGATTATTCCTGTAAGTATAAAGAGGATTCTTCTTTCTTCATTTGTCTGGCTCTTTCACATTTTTCTGATGTGTCTCCTGTGAACATTCTTTCTTTAGGAATTTTTATTCTGAGAACTAACTTCTTTTCTTTAAGGGAAATGACTGCAATAAAATGTGCAGAATTGATTGCTTAGAAGAAGATTGATATTCTTAAGATTGATGTCCTCTTTGTAGCTATACAGTATGGTAACAAAAAAAAAAAAGAAAAGGAGAAAGAACTTGCATGCTTCTCTACTGATGACACACTGGCCTTTAGTAGAGGGTACTTCTCAGGATAATCTTAGAATTCTTTTTACAATTTTTTTTTTTTGAGGAAGATTAGCCCTGAGCTAACATCTGCTGCCAATCCTCCTCTTTTTTTTGCTGAAGAAGACTGGCCCTGAGCTAACATCCGTGCCCATCTTCCTCTACTTTATATGTGGGACGCCTACCACAGCATGGCTTGCCAAGTGGTGCCATGTCTGCACCCAGGATCCAAACTGGCGAATCCCGGGCCACTGAAGCAGAACATGCAAACTTAACTGCTATGCCACAGGGCCAGCCCCTAATCTTAGGATTCTTTTGATATGATTTGCTATATTTTCTCTTCTGAGTTAAGATAATCTTACTTCTCCTCACCCCAAATAACATAACCCTGTTTCACCATGGAAATGATGCAAATAATCAGTAGCCATAAATTCACAGGTGATATTAATAAAGTTGTTTTACTAGTCAGGGTAGGCTGGGTTCTGCTGAGATAACAAATCCTCCCCATATCTCCATGATTAAACAGGATGAAATGTATTTCTTCCTAATCCTACATGTCCCACAATGGTCAGATTGGGGACTCTGCTTCACAAAGTTGCTCATGAATGCAGGCTGGCAAAGATTCCACCAACTTGAAGCTGGGCTATATAGAATAGATGTTGTTTGCAGTCTCTACAGCACAAAAGTAGAACTGGAAGGTATTGCTCTTGCAATTAAATGTTTGGCCTAGCAGTGGTATATATCACTTCCACCTACAGCCCATTGCCACAACTTGCTGCAAGAACACTGGGAGGCTTAATCCTCCAGTATACCAAGAAAGAAAGGAGAAACTGGATGTAGAAATCTTCTAGAATTTTCTATCAGGTCTATTTGGCAGACATATACAACTGACTAGAGAGTGGACTTTGTGCTCTGTCATTGTGGAAATATAAACTGAAAAGATAGGCTATGGCTAGATTACTGTGGACTTGGACTGTTGGGTGAATGGGTTTTTACTTGATCGTATAAGCTACGAAACCTGTCTGATTTTGAGCCTCAGAAGCTGCTCTTGGTACCATTGCAACACCCTGAGGATGGAAGCACCATCATTTGAAGTGGTGGTAGGGTTGAAGATGGGCGAACATAATTGGAGATGAACATTTGATAGAATTTCCTCTAGGATGCCAACATTTACAATTCCCTTCTCTGATGTTTCCCTAGCCTTCACTGAATTTGGTTTAAGTGTTTTCTTGATTCCCCCTTTGCCTCTTCCAAATGTGACTTTACTCCCCATCTAAAGACGACACCCACCTTCCTCCTATAAAGCAAATTTGAAAACTCATTTGTGACCCTTGAAGGGAAATTACCTGTTCGACAGCTGCTTTAATAAAGCTAGTCTATCTCAGATGTGCAACACGGATAGAAGTTGAAATAGAGATATTGTTTTATTTATTTCTTTTTAAAAGGTAATGAGAGCTTGAAGGGTGTGACTGCAGTAGGATTGGAAAGTATCTGGAGGGTGGAGGAGAATCTAGAGAATAAAAAGTGGTTGAGAGAATGTTTTAGGTTAGCATTTGAAAAGAATGGACTGGTAGTTTATATGAAAGCATGTAAGGAAAATTATAGAATACTGTCTTTAGTGATATGCATATTTTTCTATGTAACATCAAGTCCATTCTTCCTGCGACTGCCAGTTGTCTTTCTAAAGCACAACTCTGTTTCTGTCCTTTCCCTGCTAAAATATTCATAAATCCTCATTATGTAGAATGGCATTAGCCAAAATGTGCCAATAATATAACTTGACAATAAAGTCTGATGACACTGGGAAACGCTAGGTTGCACAAAGATAAAATTTATGTTTTCTAGAGCTAATTGATGCTAAATCTCTAAGAAAGGCAATAGTACGCAATGTTTTCCAAAGTAACATGACCATAAAACTCTTTCGTTATTATTTGTAGGTGCTTCTTATAAGTAAGTGACATATTGTGAATAAATTAAAATCACTTAAATACAGCTTTGAAATTGAATTCTTCAGTTGGTTTCATAGTGAAGTGAAAGCTAAATAGGTGTTATTACCTCCAAAAAGATTCCAGTGAGGAAAATGAGAACTCTGGGTTGGCAGTAGGAGGGGAGAATGCAGTGACTTAGAATGGTTGTTTGCGCTACAGTAGGACTGAGAGAGAGTGAGGCAGACAGTTTTGAGAGCTCTGTAGGAACTTAAACACTGAGGCTTGGTGGCAGAATCGGCATGGAGTTAAAAGATTGGGACAGTTCAAGCAAGGTGCTGAGATTTCTCTCTTGCAACTAGCGAAGAGGTTTTGGGAACAGTGAGATAGAAAATAATAGTAGTAGCTCACATTTATTCAATGTTCACTATAGCAGGGAATAGTGTCCACTCTACTTACTTGAAGTCACTTAGTTCTCAAAATGATTTTGAATTTTTTTCATATGAGAGAATTAGGCAGAGATTAGGTAAACTGTCCAAGATTTTCATTTTTTAAGTGGTAGAACTAGCACTTGAGCTCAGATATTTGACTAAGAGCCTATGGTCTTAAATGCTATGCTATAAAAACATAAATATGTTATTGCATAAATAAGTAGAAACTTTAAAATATGAATGTGGTGGTGAACTTGGGTGAGGGATCATTATTTTGGACAGTATTTTAGGCAGCTTTTGGGTAAAATTTAAGTATGCCTCTATAATTCAAATGAGAAATTTGGAGATATGAATTTGGAAATATCTGGCATAGAGATGGTCAAAGAAGCCCAATGTGATAGTTTCAGAAGTTCAGGGAAGTGTATACCAACAACATAGTTTCATGTAATAAGTGGAAGAAAAAAGGTCATTGGTTTTAGAGACCTGGAGATCATTGGTGATCTTAGCAGGAGCTGTGATGGGTGGGAGAAGAAGGCTAAGGTGGAGTGGGGTGAATAAGGGACCTAAGGAAACAAAGATATTTTCAAAAGGACTTTTCAAGAATTTAGCTATGAATGGAAAGAGAAAGTAAGGAAAAGTGAGAATGAAGATGTTTTTAAATGGGAAGAATGGAATATTTTAAAAGCTAAAGGGAAATGTTTTTTTGAGAGGGAAGTGAGAGAAAGAATACCCAATAATTAAATCTTCCTACAAAGATAGGAGGAACAGGGTTCAAAAAGGGGAACAGGGTTAGCTTGTGAAGGAAGGATGTCCCCTATAACATAAAAGGAGAACGGATGGAAGAGCAGCAGGTGCCCTTGAACTGAAGCTCACAGGACATGTTGTGTGGTGTTGAGGGGTACCTCTCTGAGGGCTTCTTTGTCTCTGTAGCAGAAGGGAAAACCATCTGCTAAGAAGGATTGATGAGATGTTCTCTAAGGAGCAGGATCTTTTCCAAGTACTCTAGAAAATACCAGGGGAAATAAAGTTGAAAGAAAAGAGATGTACCGTATTGAGATATTAAGTCAACTAAAATCAATGATATTGGAAGGGCAAATGGTTAATGTTCATTATATAATCTAATTTAAAATTTTCACATTTATATAGTATTTCATAGCTTCTGAAGCACTTCTGTTTACATTTCATTTGAGCTTCACAATAACAATGAACTTCACAAGAATTCTTTGAGGTAATTACTTCCTTTAAATGTAGTAACATGATACAAAAACAACTAAATCTAGAATGATCTTTCCATTAAGAGACAATCACGATTAGTACTTTGCTATATTTGCTTCTATGTATGCGATCATATATACGTCTTCCAAAGGGAGGGTCAACTGTACATTGAGATTTTTTAATATCATTTTTAAAAATTAAAATGCTCATTTTGTGCATTGGAATTATATCAATATACTAACTTGGGAAGAATGAGTACTTCTTTTATAGCGTTGATTATGCCCATATAATGTACCTGAATTTATTCAAGTATTTTGTACGACTCTCAGTAAAAGTTAACAGGTTTCTTAAGACTAAATCGTTTGCAGATGTTTTGAAGACCGTCTTCTTCATGCTAACCCTCTGGTTTAGTCTGGTATTGCTCACTCCGTTCTTAAGCCCATCTGTTCTTTTCCTTCCTCAACTTTTTTTTCCAGTCAGCTCTTTAGTAGGACAGCCTTCCTTTTCTTGCTTCTCCAAAACATGGATATATTTTGTCTTTAAATGTGGTTTTCATAAAAGTGCATATATATATGTATTTATTTTGGTCATAATAGCTTACAACGCAGTGAAATTTCAGTTGTACATTACTGTTTGTCACACCCCATATAAGTCTGCCCCTCACCCCTTGTGCCGCTCTCTACCCCTCTTCCCCCCGTAACCACTAACTTGTTCTCTTTGTCCATAAGTTTGTTTATATTCCACATATGGGTGAAGTCATACGGTGTTTGTCTTTCTCTGTCTGGCTTATTTCACTTAACATGATGCCCTCAAGGTCCATCCATGTGGTTGCAAATGGGATGATTTCATCTTTTTTTTTTTTAAGTCTGAGTAATATTCTATTGTATACATGTACCACAACTTCTCTATCCAATCATCAGATGGGCACTTGGGTTGCTTCCACGTCTTGGCTTTTGTGAATAATGCTGCAGTGAACATAGGGGTGCATGAGTCGCTTTGAATTGTTGATTTCAAGTTCTTTGGGTAAATACCCAGTAGTGAGATAGCTGAGTCATGCGGTATTTCTATTTTTAATTTTTTGAGGAATCTCCATACTGTTTTCCACAGTGGCTGCACCAGTTTGCATTTGCACCAGCAGTGGATGAGTTCCCTTTCCTCCACAACCTCTCCAGCATTTGTTGTTTTTTTGTCTTGGTGATTATAGTCATTCTAACGGGTGTAAGAAGATATCTAAGTGTGGTTTTGATTTGCATTTCCCTGATGATTAGTGATGTTGAGCATCTTTTCATGTGCCTACTAGCCATCTGTATATCTTCTTTGGAAAAATGTCTGTTCATATCTTCTGCCTGCTTTTTGATTGAGTTGTTTGGGGGTTTTTTGTAGCTTATTTGTGTGAGTTCTTCATATGTTATGGAGATTAGCCCCTTATCAGATATATGATTTGCAAATATTTTCTCCCAGTTGGTGGATTGTTTTTTCATTTTGATCTAGATTTCCTTTGCCATCCAGAAGCTCCTTAGTCTGATGAACTCCTACTTGTTTATTTTTTGTTTGTTTTGTTTCCCTTGTCTGAGTAGACATGGTATTCAAAAAGATTGTGCTTTTTTTGAGGAAGATTAGCCCTGAGCTAACATCTGCTGCCAATCCTGCTCTTATTTTCGAGGAAGACTGGCCCTGAGCTAACATCCATGCCCATCTTCCTCTACTTCATATGTGGGACACCTGCCACAGCATGGCTTGACAAGCAGTGTGTAGGTCCACACCCAGGATCCGAACCAGCAAACCCTGGGCTGCAGAAGCGGAATGTGCGAACTTAACCACTGCACCACTGGACCAGCCCCTTGAAAAGATCATTTTAAGTCTGATGCCAAAGAGTGTACTGCCTTATTTTCTTCCATAAGTTTTATGGTTTCAGGTCTTACCTTCAAGTCTTTGGTCCATTTTGAGTCTATTTTTATGCATGGGGAAAGATAATAGTCTACTTTCATTCTTTTGAATGTGGCTGGCCAGTTTTCCCAGCACCATTTACTGAAGAGTCTTTCCTTTCTCCATTTTATGTTCTTTGCTCCTTTGTTGAAGATTAGGTGTCCATAGATGTGCGGCTTTATTTATGGGCTTTCAATTCTATTCCATTGATCTGTGTGTCAGTTCTTATACCAGTACCATGCTGTTTTGATTACTGTAGCTTTGTAATATATTTTGAAGCCAGGAATTGCCATGCCATAAGCTTTGTTCTTGTTTCTCAGGATTGCTTTGGCTACTTGGGGTCTTTTGTTGCCCATATGGATTTTAGGATTCTTTGTTCTATTTCCATGAATAATGTCATTGGGATTCTGATTGGGATTACGTTGAATCTGTAGATTGCTTTAGGTAGTATGGACATTTTAACCATGTTTATTCCTCCAATACATGTACATGGAATATCTTTCCATTTCTTTATTTCATTATCAGTTTCTTTCAGTAACATCTTACAGTTTTCTTTGTATAGGTCTTTACCTCCTTGGTTAAATTTATTCCTAGATATTTTATTCTTTTTGTTGCAATTGTAAATGGGATTGTATTCTCGAGTTCTTATTCTGTAAATTTGTTATTAGAGGATAGAAATACTATTGATTTTTGTAAGTTGACTTTGTACTCTGAAACTTTGCTGTAGTTGTTGATTATTTCTAATAGTTTTTCAAAGGATTATTTAGGGTTTTCTCTATATAAAATCATGTCATCTGCAAACAGCGAGAGTTTCACTTCTTCAGTGCCTATTTGGATTCCTTTTATTTCTTTTTCTTGCCTAATTGCTCTGGCTAAAACCTCCAGTACTATGTTGAATAAGAGTGGTGAGAGTGGGCACCCTTGTCTTATTCCTAGACTCAGAGGACTAACTTTCAATTTTTCCCCATTGAGTATGAACGTTGGCTGTGAGTTTGTCATATATGAACTTTATTATGTTGAGGTACTTTCCTTCTATACCCATTTTATTGAGAGTTTTTGTCATGAATGGATGGTGGATCTCATCAAATGCTTCTCTGCATCTATGGAGATTTTCATGTGGTTTTTCTTTCCCATTTTGTTAAAGTGGTGTATCACGTTGATTGATTTGCGAATGTTGAACCATCCCTGTGTCCCGGGTATGAATCCTACTTGATCATGATGTATGATCTTTTTAGTGTATTGCTGTACTTAGTTTGCCAATATTTTGTTCAAGATTTTTGCATCTATGTTCATCAGTGATATTGGCCTGTAATTTTTCTTCTTTGTATTGTCCTTATCTGGCTTTGGTATCAGGGTGATGTTGGCATCGTAGAATGTGTTAGGAATATTTCCATCTTCCTCAATCTTTTGGAGTAGTTTCAGAAGAATACGTAATAAATCTTCTTTGAATGTTTGGTAGATTTCTCCTGAGAATTCCTCAACTTTTTTAAGCCACATTTATTTGAAAGACTTTGGGAGTATAGAGATTTTCTTCATTCCACAGAGGAAATGCCTTAAATTTTTGTTAGCCTATTTGCCTCTATTGGTGAGGTTTAATCCTGAGGTTATCAGTATGTATATGAACAGGGCTGTGCCTCTCTATGTGTTTATATTTATTTTTTTTTTTTGAGGAAGATTAGCCCTGAGCTAACTGCTGCCAATCCTCCTCTTTTTGCTGAGGAAGGCCAGCCCTGAGCTAACGTCTGTGCCCATCTTCCTCTACTTTATACAAGGGACACCTACCACAGCATGGCTTGCCAAGCAGTGCCGTGTCTGCACCTGGGATCTGAATTGGGGAGCCCTGGGCTGCCAAAGTGGAATGTGTGCACTTAACTGCCACACCACCGGGCCGGCCCCTTTATGTGCTTTATTACAGAGGCATATTGTGATTAGTCAATCTCTCCTGCACAGTGCCTTCCATGTTGACGGTCCAGGACAAAGCTAATTTGTCATCACCAGATTGTCCATGTAGCCACTTTCTCAAGCCCTTTGGGAGATAATACCATGATGATAGTAGTATGATATTAACAAAGAGTTACAAGCTATATTGCTGTGTTATGAAGAAAAGACAGCTTTGAATTATTAGATTTATGTTTTCAAATAATGCCTCACCTCTTTGTAAACTCTTACCATTAGATCAGCTCATTGAGACTTGTGATCTCACAAAAAGAAGCTTAGTAGGAAACTAAAGGCGTAGCTCCTTTAAATAATCCTAAGGACCTTCAGAGAACTTTAATCTTGTTATCTTTAACATTATTATGTTGAAATAGAGGAAACAGGAGTGTGGAATAGGAGGAAAAATAAAAGGTAATGGAAGAAGAAATGACAAATTTAAATTTCCAGCAAATAAAATTGAAGCCAAATTTCTGTTAGATCCAGGAAATAACTTTTTCAGGTTCTGTGTTCCAAATACAGAAAAGCATACAGGCACTTCCCCCAGTGGGAACACCAGGATCCCGTGGGAAACCTTTCAGTTTGACTTTAAAATCTTGGATAGCAGTATATTTTCTTTTGTTTTTTCCTCTCCCCGTCCATACTCCTTATGGATGAGTAGTGATTACCATCTTTCTCTGAGTCTTCCTTTGATGTGGCATTCCATATTGCCTATGCATTCTACTTCTTCATGGATATCTAAAAGAGCATGTGAATAAATACATATTTCAAAAATTACCATGGTCTTGTTTTTTGTTGTTAAGAGGAATTGCTATTCTTTAGTAAATTTCTGGAAAATCACAGGCTCAGGTGACTTTTTTAACTGCCTATACGAAAAGTTATGAATATTTCTTCTACTTTAATTATTTTACTAACTACAAAAGTTATAGCTTAATTAAAATAGTAATAGATGCATTATGGGAGCCAAGAAATTGAACAACATAAAATTTCATATGATATGAGAATAATCAGCCTTGAACTAAAAACAAGTCAAGTCCTGTAGATAGAACTTTCATTTTCTACTAACAATCTCCTAAAATCACTCAGAGTTTTAACATTAGGATAGTTTCTAGAATATATTCATGTTGCAATATATTTGTTCAAGTTGATGGTGTCTCCAGTTTTTGAAGTCAGGGAACGACTTCCTATCCATGTGTCCCAGGGGAGAAAATAAACTTTATGAAAAGCTTTTGAATTTGCCATTCTGAAAATTGACAATACAATATGTAGGATAGCTGCTTACAAGCATGAGACCCTTAAGGGAAATGGGAGGATGCTAAAGTTATTCTTCCTGTGTCGTCGGAGTTCCTACATATTCTGTCTGTGTTCCTCACACATATTCAGATGACATCTTCAATTTTGTATCCTTAAATGTAGATGTACTTACATTGCTCCATCTACATTTTCCGTGATCATTAAAAGACGGTGTAAAGATTAGGGCACACTGTGTATTCATAGAATAATATTAATTTCCTCAAGTGCTCATTCATTTCAAGAAGTTAACAATAAGTTAACATTATTATGGGTTGAATGTTCTAAGCAAAGTCTTAAAAATGCAAAAATGGATAAGCCTTTCCTCTAAGAAGGTCACAATTAGTAAAATAAATAGAAGCACACACATGTAAATTAAAGTTACAGGAAATAGATGTTATGGTAATTGTGTGGACAAAGTTCTTTCAGATATTAAAGGAAGATAAAAATTAGTCTTCCTAAGAGATCCAGGCTAAGAGATCCAGGCCTCCCAAAAGGTGAAATCTGACGTCATCCTAAAAGTGAATATAGACTTACCATGTGAAAGAGAAATGAGAGGTATTTCAAGCACAGCATACCACGCTATTTCCTATCTCCAACTTATCTAATGATGGGCGTAGTGAAGAGTTATATCGGCTACAGTTTGGTGTCTGTGTGTCAGAAAGGAAGGAAAATTACTAAAGTGGTATCTTGGGGATATTCTTTGTGAAGTTAAGGAATTTTGATTTTATTCTGTAGGTAATAGAGTATCAATAATAAGTTTTTGAGCAGAAAGTACCATGATCAGATGTTGGTCCTAGGAAATGAATTTAGATAGCAGTGTTGGGGGTGGACTTGTGTAGAAGCAGACAATAGCAAGAAAGCCAGTTTGAACCCAGTTTCGAAAGCCCCGGTGAGATATAATGAGGACCTCAGTTAAGTCCTAGGTGGGGAGATGTTACAGAAGGGCGAACTAAAAAGAAGAGCCCTTCATTGATAGCTAAGAAGGACATTCCTTTTGAAGTATAGAGTTATTTTTAAATGTAGATATAGCTTGAGAAAATATACCAAATAAACACAAGTCTTTAAATTAAATTGATGATAAAGGAAAGAAGAAAATAGAGAAGTAATCTCAGTCCAAAGGGAGGAGGCTGTTAGAAGATTCATTTGCGTGTTTGTTTAATAACAAAGCTGGCTGCTCTGTGGAAGGGTAAAATGTGCATTTTGTCTGTGGTTTTACCATGGGACTGACGTGAAGTTTAAGCATGAGGTGGATGATGTCACATTTTGGACTGCCCTTCTGAAACTGATTTAAGAAGCCATCAGATAAAATGAGTGTTTATATTTCAAACCTTAGCAGAGAAGACTCTCTAGTTAACATTGGAGGAGCATTTTCAGAAGTGTAAAATCTGGTTTATGCTTTGCTGAGTTTTCCTATAGGCAGAAACACCTACAGAGATTAACTCCTCCTTTCCTTGAATCTGGATGGTTGCTGAAGAGGAGGGGTGCTGAAGCACAAAGTAAGCCATACAAACTAAACAGTGAATTCACGGAACATCAAGTTTGTTTATTGAGAATGAGGTTTTCTAACATCTTCATTGCCTTACTATCCTTGAGTAAGTTGCAACTAGGCTGAGCCAGGAGAAAAATATCTGCTGAATGAGCTCTACTGTTGAAATGCAGGTGGATAAGAGCAAAGCTAATGAATGACAACTCTGATCATGACATAATTAAATGTTATTAATTGTTTTTCATAGTCAAGATATTTGGGTATTGTTGTCAACACAAACACATGCTTAGATAAACCCTAGTGAGAAATATACAATGCTTTTCAACTCAGGGTACCTCCAGAATTCTAACATTATTTGTCAGGGGAAGATAAATGAAGAAATTTGTTTTTAAATCCTTAGGGAAGTCATTTAAACATGCTGTTATCAAGCTACTACTTTTATTTTTATTCTTTCCCTATCCATCCGTCTTGTTACAGCTCTTCATTTGTGTTGTGACGTCTTGCTGGACAAAACGCTACTCCTGTTACTGAGTACAGATGCACTAAATGCCTACAACTACACGTCCAACACTCGTGAGGGTCTGATTTTACTTTCCCTACACTGTAAGTTCCCCCAGTTCCAGGCTGTCTTTCTATCTCTAGACATATATAGTAAAAATTCAATAGATGTTTAAAAGTAGTAGGTTCTTTGAGATTTGCTTCTTTAAGTCTACTTTATTTGGAAGTGAAATATGCTAATTTTATGTACTATATTTTCATTATATTGCGGAATCTGAGAAACCCCGTTTAGTTACGCAAATCTGTGTTTTGTAGACATGTATTGAGGAATTGGATTTCAGTGTATGTAGGGCTTTTTCCTCTATAGTGAAATACTGATGGCCTACAATTTTGTTTTATAAGATTCTACAAGATTCTACAGTGAAGCTTTCTCTCATCCACCTACAATTGTACCTGGCACACGGAGTTCTAACTTTTAATGTGATTTCTTGCATCATTTTGCACCTTTTAAAATTTCCTCAATGACTCAAATCCTTTGGCCTTTGAAATGTGTTTTGTTAATTGGAAAGATGTAAACAGCTCATTTAACTTGACCTTCAAATGTTCTTTCCTTTCTCATTCCTTTGGTGTGAGCATAGCATAGCCTGTTAGTGTCCACAGGAACTGAGATGTGGCATCCACCTTCCTCCTGCTCTTCCCCATCGTAATGCGAGTAATACTTCATCAGTCCTGACAAGCAATTATTAGTCTTTGTTTCCTTTATACTGTATATTGGCAAAACAATCATTGAAAGGAATCATAGAGGTAGAAACCATTATCTTTGCACTATTGTGGTACCATAGCTTTTAGGCTTGCTGAGAATATCCATTAGTTTTGTCCTCTTATCTAAAAATGATTTCTTCTTTGCTTTGTATGGCTCCAGGAGTTGAATATTTCTCCCACGTCTGCCACATTAGAGATGGATACCTTTATTTCTTCAATAGGTGAGATCTTTTTCTTATTGGCCTTTGTTCCACGCTTAAAGGTATTCTTGATTCATTTCTATTCCAGTTGTATGAGCTGCAATTTGGGTCCTTTTAAAAAGCCTATTTGACTCTCAAGAGCTTTTTCATCTTTTTTTCTTTTAGTGTTGGTCTGACCTCAGTCTACTGAAGTAAATTCATCCTGAGGTACATTCATATAGACGGTGCCTGGATACAGATAGAACAAGAACACTTAGCAAGATGCTTTACTCAAATTACAGCTAAGAAACTTTTGCCTTTGAAGTTTTTGATTATATCAGACCTTGAAAATAGGGCAAGATTTTACTTAGTGAAAATTATTCTTTCAAATTTTATCATAGACTATCAAGTTCAGTCATTTCTTAAAGGTTTTACCTTATGGAAATAAATTAAGACCACACAAATGAGGGCAAACAAAGGCTAGTTATTAGAGCTTGCTATTGCAAGTGAGTCAGCCACCGTCACCTGGGTTTGGCAGAGACTCTGAAGACAGGCAGGGGGTGATAAAGAGAGAAGGCTTTGGCATGCTCTGATTGGAGGTTGTTGGCGCGGAGAAGCCGCAGTGGGCTATCTAGAAGTCCGGCATGCTATGTGGTTGTGGGAGGAACTTATTTAGCTTTCTCTGTTGGGTCTTCAGTTGGGAGTTAGGCAAAAAATAGAAAATTTGGCAGTCGTGGATCAAGTCCTGACCCTTCTAGGCCAGTCACGGCAGGGACTGCGGGCTAGCTTCTCCAGCTGCTGCAAAGGTTGGGAGTTAGCGCTCTGCTATCGTATGTGGTCTGGCCATAGCTACTCTCTCAACCTCTAGAATGTATCTTTCCTGGAGATAGAGATTTTTTTTTTAATCTCAAAATTTAGCAATAACAATGCTTTGTACTCTGCTAAAAAAGTGACTGGGGACTATTTATATCTAATGATTGGATTGCAATCTATTTATTCTTTCTTTTCCTCTTTGTTTCTTTCTCTTCTTTGTTTTTTACCATAATGAGTGGGAGAAAAAATAGAAAGCACTCGATTAGGAAAGTCCATGTTATAAATGGCTCCTGTGAAGGGGCTGCACTGATTTTAACCATGGCTTTGTAGTCTGCATGACCTTGAAAAAAATCACTCAGTCTTTCCCAAGTGTATTTTATTAACTGAACTTGGGAGTGGATAATCATGTTGTTCATGTCCTCTCGGTCTTTAAATCGTTAGGTCACTGTAATCTGACAGAAATAGAAGTGAGAAAAAATCTAGAAAAAAAATACACAACTAAACATCATCAGGGTTCTCAAGAACTCCCAGAGAAGTGATGACGCTAAGTCTTTCCCAATTCGCAATGAATAATTCTGTGTCACATATACCACAGGGAGAGGGTGCAGAGGAATGTCTCCATGGACCATGAGATGTGGGGTGAGCAGTCAGGGACTGAGAAGGATTTGCTTCTATCCACATGCAGACAGAATGCCAATCATTTTGAAGAGAAGGGGTGCCCGAGTTTCAGGGGTTATCTGTGAGAAATGAAGAGGCGATTACAAAGGAGAAAACCTACCTGCTATAGAATATCTTGGATTCCTTTTTTGTCCTGCTCATTTTTATTGCCTTCAAGTTGATATAAAACTATATTCAAAATCATTCTTCAGCTTCCTTAATCATAGCTTAGATAGGACTCGATGAACGGATTTCTAAGGGTTGGCTGGACTCCTTGGCTGCTCTGAACTTCTTATTCCCACCCTCCGCCCTTTAACAAGCTACTATATTACACTATTTCAAAATAACAAAAAGTATCAAAAACATTTTTAATTGAAACAATTACCATTGTGTTTATCATTTCTGGGTTATTCTTGGTAGATTTACAGGTGAAGAAAAGTGTCATATGTGATTAGTCAATGTTTCACAGAGGTGAAAACTGTTATACAAAAGTTTCTTTTCTTACTGGAAAAAATTTGTTCTCAATAGAGAATTAAACTTGGCATGGATTATGTATATTATGTAAGTTTCTAACTGAAATTTTAGCATAGGTATTGACTTATTCTGCACTTTTGGACTTTAAGAATATAATTATACATGTTTATATATATATGTATATTTCCCATTGAAAAATTGACTTTACTGATTGGCCAATGATAAACATTAAGGAATAGATAGTTGAAGATAGGTTGTGTTATAGAGATAAACTTTCAGTAACTTATGCTATTCCAAATCTCAAATAAAACATGAGTGAAACTTGGTCCTAGTGGCCATTGTCATTCTTTCCATTGTATTTGACTACAATGCTAGGCAGTAAAAAAAGACATCGCTTTTTGTTGGCTGAAATGTCCTGCAGATATAAAATAAAGGCACCAAACTTAAAGTCTTTTAGAGCAGAAAAAATTCCAGAGTGAATGCTCCCAGGCTGCATAGCCCGATGTACTCAGTCTAAGGATCTAATATTCATGGTAATTTTGTAGTTAGATTGGATTATTGATGAAAAAGGGGAAGCCAAGGAAAAAAAAAGAGGATAGCAGTAGAGTGAGAAGATGCCCATACAATGAACAAAATAACAGAAAGAGACTTGGTTCACAGAAACCCAGAGCCACAGAGCGAGTCAGATTCAGGCAGTGCTGCTTCATCTGAACACTTTCTCTTTGTTCTCAGTTCCTTGCTGGTTCAGTCATTTTGATAAAAATCTTCTCCACTTCTTTTACCTTCCATGGATTGAAAACACTATTTGACAGACCTGGGCATGAACAACGGGCATGGTTATGGTTGCTTTCTACTTCAGTGGGAATAATTCACATCTTGAAGGCAGAATACACTCCTTTTACTACAATCTCCCCAACATACCCAGAGATTGATTGTACATGCTTAGGATTCTTAGAAAGGAGCGATTTAGTCTCCATATGTATATTTGACCTTCTCCTATTTTATATTAAGTATGAAAACTGAAAGCTTGCAATAAGACCAGATTAAACAGGGCAGCTTGCAGAATAAACAAAAACAAACGGAACATCGATTATTTAGGCTGACACTTTAATGCAGATTTCTTTATCACTCACTAGTAATCTTCTTGGCTAGACTGTTTTCTTTGACCACTACTGTACAAGTTCTAAATAAAATTTTATTTTTGACACCAAAACCTGATCCCCTGAGTTGCTTGACTGAATATAAATTGATAAGCAACTTGGCCAATAATATCTGATAGGTCCTGTCTGGGGTCCCTTTTAATAGCTTTGATAAAATGCCACATCCTCAAAGAAGAAATTAGGTCCCTTCACGCTGTCTGCTGGCTCCCTGCCTTCATTCATTCATTTGTTCATTCTTTAAATCAGACAGTTTCATTTATTAAGTGCCTTCTATCTTCTGGGCTCTATTCTAGACACTTAAAGACATCAGTGAACAAAACAGACAAAGACACCTGCCTTCATGGAGCTTATACTCAGGGCTGGGGTGTGGAGGAAATAGATGATAAGGAATAAACATTTTACATAAATACAGTCACGCTTCACTTAATGACGGGGATATATTCTGAGAAATGCTTCATTAGGCGATTTCATTGTTGTGTGAACATCATAGAGTGTTCTCACACAGAACTAGATGGTATAGCTAACTATACACCAAGCCTAATGGTACTAATCTTATGGGATAAGGGTTATATAGGAGGTCTGTTGTTGAGGGAAACGTCATTATGCAGTGGTCATATGACTAAACAGAGAATGTTAGAGCACAAGTGAAGTACACACTGAGAAAGGCAGAGCAGTGGGAGTGAGCCAGGGCTTGTGGGGAGGTACATGTCACACATTAAATATTTTGTCTCTCACAGGCCTCAGTGAGAGTGTGATATTGTAGAAAGACAGGAAAATGGCAGGAGAGTAGAATTGATTATTAGAAATTACATATGAAAAACTTGTACAGATCATTTCTAATACTCAATCAAAAAATGACCAGGCACGTCAAAAAAAAATTCCACTTAAGGTGTGCAAAAAACAAACAATCAAAACCTGATGCAGGCACACCACCAGTGACATGGACAGGGATAAGTGAGTTATTATAGAGAGATTTTTAAACACTATGATCATAGTTTCACAGAATTAAGAGACAAGATTGAGACTTTCAGTATAGAAATCAAAGCTATAAGAAAGAACTGAAGGGTGGACCAGCCCAGTGACACAGTGGTTAAGTTCACACCTTCTGCTTTGGCATCCTGGGCTTCCCAGGTTTGGATCCACACACTGCTTATCAGGCCATGCTGTGGCAGGTGTCCCAAATGTAAAGTAGAGGAAGATGGGCACGGATGTTAGCTCAGGGCCAGTCTTCCTCAGCAAAAAGAGGAGGATTGGCAGTGGATGTTTGCTCAGGGCTAATCTTCCTCAAGAAAAAAAAAAAAGAACTGAATGGTAATCATCATACTGAAACTGCAACACCTAAAATTATCACTTCAACAGATGAGTTTAATAACTTATTCCATGGAGCAGAAAAGAAATTGGTGCACTGAAACCTTGGTCAGAAGATAATTTGCAAAGCATAATGTAAAAGGGCAAAATGAAAGGAACTCTAAAAGAGGACACAGCAAAGTCTACAAAAAAAATGGTATGATTGGAATCCATGAAGGAGAAATAATAGGAAAAGGGGCAGGAGTGATATTTGAAGACACAATGACTGATAATCATCTATCAAGCCATCAACTTAAGAATTTCTATGAATCTCATAAAGAATAAATACAAAGCAGATCACACCTAGGTACAACGCAGTAAGACAGCTGAACAGCAAAGTCAAAGAAGGATGCTGAAGATAGCCAGAGCTCAGAAAGACACATGATCCTCAAAGGGACAGTGATAAAACTGAAGCTGTCATTCTAATGGAAACAAAGACAATGGAATGATGCCTCCCAAGTGGTGAAAAATATATGAATGCCTACCCAGGATTCTATCTTCAATGAAAATGCCCTGTAAGAACAAAGGCATGACGAAGGCATTTTCAGACACATAAAAGTGAGAAAATTTGCCACAAGCAGAGCTGCACTGGATGAATTATTAGAAGACAGTTTTCTTTCTGAAGGAGAATTATCCCAAAAGGAAGTTTGAAGACTTAAGAAGTAATCAGTAGTGGAGGAAAGAATGTTTTTGTGAATAAAACTGAATAAATATGGACTGTGGAGAATAATAATGATGTCTTGTGGGGTTTTAAATGTGCGTATAAAATCAAATTGTGCAGCAAATATAGCACATAAGATGGAGGATAAAAAGAGTTGAAATATTCCAAAGTCTTTATATATTTAAGAAGTGAACATGCAAAGTAATAATTTATATTAGAATGTAATAACTCAAGGATCTCTCTTGTATAAATCTCTAAGTTAACAATGTAAGCATGTGTAAGTAAAACACTAAATGAAAGGAAAATTGAAAATATGAAATTGTAGACAAGCAGAATCTTTAAACCTAATACTTTGGTATTTTCATTAAGTGTAAATAAACTAATTGCATCAATTAAAAGACTAACATCATATTAAATGCTTTTTTTAATATGCTACTTATAAGAGACAGACTTTAAATTTGTGTAAGTAAAAAGATAGAAAACAAATAATAGAAATATACATATTATGCAAGCATGAACTGAGTGAGAGCTCCTGTAGCTGCATTAACATAAAACATCATTAGAGATAAAGAGGAGTTCTATTATGCTAAAGATTCAAGAGATAAAATTATTCTGAATTTTTATGAAAAAATATATAAAGGAAAATATGTAAGGCAAAATCTACAGAACTAGAAAAAGACATAGAAAATCCATCGCAATGGTTGGAAATTTAAACACATTTCCTTCAGTAACTGATAGAGTAAGCAGACAAATTCAGTAAGGACATGGAGGATTCAAACAACACAATTAGTAAAGTTTAACTGATTTATCTATGACTGCATCTCAAACCCGGAGAACATATATTCTTTTCCAGAGTACATGGAAGATCTTCCAAAACTGACCACAAGCTGGACAATATAGTAAGTTTCAAAAAATGTCACATAATTGAAAAATTGCAGAGTCCATTCTCTTGACACAATTGAAATAAGTTAGAAATCTACATGAAAAGGTAATGGGTTCAATAAGTGGTGATCCATTGGCTCTAGACTTAGGATTTGTGTGCTCTTCTGTATGTATATTTCACTATATACATTTTTAAATGATTAAGACACATTACACATGGATGTTACATATATTCCTTGATTTAGTCCTGGTTTCAAAAAGGACTGCAAAACCATTTTTATTATTACTGGAGGAATTTGGAAGACAGATTTTTGCATTCAATCATATTAAGGAATTACTATTAATTTTGTTATGTGTAATAATGCTATTGTGGGTGGATTGAAAGTGTCTTCATTTTTTATTTAGAGTTGGATATTTACATATTTAGAGTTGGAAACACAATGTCTGTCATTTACTTTAAAATACTTACTTTAAAATACTTCTGCAAATAACTTTTGATACAGAAAATATAGCAAAATATGAACCACCATTGAAATTAATTTACAGTTATATGTTTTTTTCATTATGCTGTTCAGAATATTTTCAAATTGTATGAAAACTTTTACGATAATGAAAGAAATGAAGTAAGAATGTAGATTAGATTAGTTCCTTCTAGAGTACTTGCCTCATTTGGACTATTGTTATTTTTTATTGAATGTATGTGTGAATGAATGAAAGAGCAGCCGAACTAAAGCCAAATTTTAGAAAGAAATTGAAACTGGGAGAGAAAATCTTTTTGTGACAAAGTCTGGCCTGAGGCTGACTTGGATGTAACTCTTACAAAAGTTCTTGGATGTAACTCTTACAAAAGTTCAGTAAAATAAGAGCTAGTCAGACAGACATCCAGTTCTTCCAAAGCTTATAGATGTCACTGTAGCAGATCCTTGAAATCTATAATTATAATTCACAGTAGAGTTTAGGAATTGTTTTAAATTAACATTAACCTCTTTCTCCAATAAGGATAAGCATCCCTTAGAACATGATGTTTTCTGCAGGCTACTCTTGTTTCCAGCAAAGAAGCTTTATACAATATTTACATTCAGCCCCGTTCTTGTAATTACACCTTTCCTTGAAGCCATTAGCGGTATTGAGAAAATCATTCTTTCATTTGGAATTTGTCTTCCGGCTAAGTCCCAAATTCTTACCACAGAATAGATTGCATTCTCTCCCTTCAACAAGTAGCACATTTAGATCTAAAAATGTAAAGCCTAAGAAACCTTAAATGCTTCACCAAATAAACAGAAACCGCAATTTAGAAACTCTTAATTGTCTGTTCTAATGGAGGTTTACATAGCCAGATAAATTGAAGCCAGGGAAAATCTGAAGCTTCACTTAGCATCTGATCTTAAACCTCATTTTCTCATCTTTCTCTGCTCCCTCTGGCTGGATCTCAACAGTTTAAAATGAGCAGCAGAATTCAGCTGAATTGGCCTTCTCTGTCCCCCTTGCTTTCATCATCCTCTTGTTGTGTTGAGAGTCATAACAAAGCAGTAGCAAGGAGTGGGGCAAGCAGGGTACAGTTCTTTCACACAGTTGATAGCTCAGTACTGGAAAATGGAGATTTCCATATGAACTTAAATCAGCATAAAACAAATTTTTTATCTTTTATATTGTGGTATAGTCCACTGATCAATAACACTGACTGTGTGTGTGAGTTGCTTTCAATATTTCATCTGTTCAGAGAAAAACAGGGTAGAACCCAGAGTGCCTAGTGAGCACTGCATACTTGGCTTCAAGAGACTTATCCAAAAGTGCAGTGACATTTCAGTTCCGTGATGGGTAGCAGGAATTATTATCAGTTATTACTCATCAGGATGATGAGTCGTTTTAATGCCTCATTCATAGCCTTCCAAACATATTTATACTGCACTATTTACATCATAAGGCAGTAGGCGGTATATTGGATTGATTTTTCTGTCTATTAAGCAGAACGGTGGCAAAAATGAGCCAAGATAATTATTATAAAATAGCTGATTTATAGCATGTTATTAAAGGCTACCAAGACTGTTACTGTAGAGACTCTATGAATAAATTTATGTTTTTCAGAACTCTTCACACATATCTAAGTAATTTGCAAGTTTGTGGACAAAGGTAGTTACTCTCATAGTGATAAGTACAGGTATTCGTTTCTGTCTCTGGACCATTTTCTGGTCCCATGCCCAAGGCTACATACAAGTCACCGAGGATACCTTAGTGAACAACACAGACAAGATCCAGGCTCAGATGAAGTCAACTACGTTTATAGAACCCCAACATAACCCTGACATTGATCTAAATGTCTTAAATGTGTTAACTCATGCCATTTTCAGAGCAACCCTAGGAGGTAAGTATTAATATTAGACTTATTTTACAGATGTTGAAATGAAGGCAGCAAATGGTATATCTCATCCCCCAGGGCTGCAGAAATGATGAAGCCTAGATTCACACCCTGATAGGATGAGTAGTCTATGTTCTTCACTATACCATGCTATCTTTCAGTGTGAACACAATGGAGCCTACATTCTAGTGTGGTAATGACAATTAAGAAGCAAACAGGTGAAGAAGATAAATAGATGTGTGAAAGAAAAAATCCTAAATCTGATCCTTTAGAATGATTCCAACTTTGTAAATCATTAGAGCTAGCAAAAGCAATGACCATTTGGGAAAAAACTAAGTATCCTGTCACACAGTCAGGAAGACAAACCAGGTCATCTCAGGACACTTGCTGGAATGTGATGAGGTGGTTTTCTGCAGAGCCTTCAATGAGGGAGTTCTGGCTGCCTTGAGATGAGTACCTTTATCACTCCCTCTACTTCATATCATGTTACATTGGCCAGTTTCTAAGGATGTGCAAATTTCCTGAATAAGGGTAGTTTCCTCCTCCCTTCTCTTTAAAAGACATCTGTGATAAATCTGCATTTGCCCTCATCTCATCCCAGGCACCCCTAAGGCTGGGGGGAGGACTGGGTTACAAAGATCTTGGAAATATGCTTTTTTGGACATATCTGTAAAACCACTACGTAGAAGTCTAGGTGCCATGAGAGAAACATTGGTACTGCATTAGAAATACTAGGTTAAGTAGTACTGTGGTGAGGCCTAACTCCCAAAACCCAATGTCTTATCAAAATAAAAAATTGTACTTTCTACAGTTCCTCAGGGACCCAGGCTAATAGAGGCTCAACTATCGCATAATTACACCATATGAAACAGAATTTACTGGGGTATCAGCAAGGGAGGAGACATCAAGCTCTTTTATGCTTTGGCTTAGCAGCAACATATGTCGCTTACACTTACATACCATTGACTCCTGCAGAAGGGGTAAAGAAATTGGGACGTTTGATGACAAATTTGGTGAGAACCACTGTCTCCCCCCCGTCTACTCTTCGGGTCACTAAACATGTATTTGTTCCCTTCTTTCTGCACTTACAAAACACTCAGCCTTCTTGAAAGGAATCAGCCAACCTCCAGTCAATCCAGTCAACATTCCGAGCTCAAAGTCTAGGATCTCTGAGTGTTGTGCATTGTTTTCTGCGTCGAGTGTAGAAGTGGTGTCTCTAGGTCTACAGACCAATGAAGTCTAAAGACAAGTTACCTTCCCACTATAGTATAGTGGATACAAAAAAGTGGCAATACAAGGACAAGATCCGCAGTGAACATTGTCATGTGGGAAGAGGAAGAACGAGCACCACAAAGCACTCACTGGCACCTAATATTTCCAAAATCCCATTGGACAGATATCGTGAGGACTCTTTACTCTGAGGGTGAGAAACGTTCCTTAAATAGGACCCAACTTTGCTAACTTGTCCACTTTCTTAATGGTCTCTGACTCTACTGCAGGGATGTTGTCTCATTTTCGTGGCCCCATCCAAACGGAATAGTGGGGAAAATGAGCTAATTGGGAACTGAGCAGCTTTCTTAACGCACTTCCTATTGTATGAAAGTTAAGTTTTGAGCTCTTAAAAGACTTTTTACTCCAGATTTGTGTTTTGACAAGTTAATTCTCTCAAATATATAATGGGTTTCTTTTTTTTATGATTCTAGTCCATTCCAAGCGCTAGCACTACAACCCTACACTACTTTCCTAGCCACAATTCTCAGGTAAATTCTATTCTTCTGCCTTTCTGCCTTTGTATCTGTTACTCTTTGTACAAAGAAAGTTACCTTGAAAGTGTCAAGCTTTCTCTTAATCATATTTTGCCCTGAGCTAAAAATTTCAAAAGCAGGCAAAACCAGTCTATGATGTTCAAAGTCAGGACCCTGGTGACCTGGGTGAGTAGGGACACAGGCAGCATTAGGGGAATTTCTTAGGTGCAGGATACATTTTACTTCTTGATCTGGTTACTCAGGTGCGTTCACTTTGTGAAAATTAATTGGGCTATATATGATTTGTGCACTTGTATCTGTATACGTTATGTTTCAACTAAAATTTTATTTTAAAAATTTCTAAAATGAGTTCATCTGTCTTTGTTGATAGACTAGCTAATTCAGACCAATACTCCAACTGAGAACAACTAGAAGTTTCAGTCCCAACCACGCTGGGAAGGGGTGGGGTCTTCCTTCCCGATTCAGGAGTGTTGAGAGGGAGTCAGCTGAGGAGCCAGGAATGGATACATGCTTTCGTTTCCCTTGGCAAAAACTTAGGAATGGAATGACTGGGACCCACTGCTGATGTGTGTTTGTCTTTAAGAAACCTCCAAACTGTTTTCCAAAATGACTATACCCTTTTACAGTCCCATAACTAGTGTATGAGAGTTCTAAGTGGTCCAAATTCATGGCAACACTTTGTACTGTCAGTCTTTTTAATTTTAACTCTTCTAATAGTGTGTAATGGTATCTCATTGTGGTTTTAATTTGAATTTCCCTAATATTACATAATATCGAGCACCTTTTCATGTACTTATTTGATATTCATATATCTTTTCGGTAAAATGTTTGTTCAGATCTTTTGCCTTTTTAAAATTGTTTGTGAGTTGTTCATGTTTTCAGGATATAGAATCTTTATCAAGTTTCACTTGCAAATATTTCTGCTTTCATAAAGCCTCCTACCTATACAGCAAGAGTTGTAGTTGTCTCTGAAGACTCCGTGTAGTAATAAGTTGCAAGAAGAATACAAACAAACACAGTAACAAAATAATGTAAGTAATTTGGGCAATATGGAGGTCACATGGAACACTATCAAAGAATCCTAAAAGCTGCCCTGGGAGACTTCACAGACAAAACATAGCCCCACCGGATGAGTAAAATTGTTGGATAAAATTCGTGCCTCCCTGCATTTGTTTGCATCTCTACTTTCTTAAGGCCCGGAGATCTTCCCCGTCTTTCCCAGGGGGCAGGGCAGGATCCCGAACACATCCGTTTTGATGTTCAAAACTAGTTCTATATGCCTGATGGACTTAGTCAACCCAGACTGAGGACCTTCTGGAAAAGACAGTGATAGTGATGCTGTCCAAGTGTAATCCCATCTTCAAGGGAGGGAAGATAGGGTTGGCGACCGAGCAGGAACACTAGAACTGAGAAAATGCTGAAAGAGACCTGGTTGTGGGCACCGTTTATGACTGACGGTAAATCCTTTCCATAAGGTGTTTCTTTAGCCCAGGGGTTGGCAAATGTTTTCTGTAAAAGGACCCATTGAGGGTTTGATGGTTACATATAATCTCTGTTACATATTTTTCTTCATTTGCTTTTTTACTTTTTAGCAACCTTTTAAAAATGTAAAAACCATTCTCAGATAGTGAGCCATGTAAAAATATGTTCCAGGCTGGTTGGCAAACAGGTTGCCATTTACCAATTCCTACTTTCAGCTATCCCTGCGGAATTTGAACTAACATACAAGAAGTGTATTATTGGGGACCATGACAACTTTGGCAAGGAGCAAAAGTGAGTGAGCTTCACCCTGCAGAAATGATTGTCTTCTCTCACTTCCCGAGGAAACACTGTGTCACGTGCAGCCTCAGGGAGAAGGCTCTTCCTCGAAACTGCAGGGTGAGTCTGGGTTCCTCAGGCTCTGCAGCAATTCCTTTAGTGACCAGAGTGCTATGATCTCAGAATTTCCAAGGGCAAAACCATGGGTCTGCTTAAAGAGTGACCAAGAGGATTACTGAATGCAGCAAGCGGAGAGAGCTGCCCAGCAGTCCGCAGAGGCAGAGGAACAGACCTGAGTCCTTGTTAAGTAGTCACAGGAATCCTGGGATCACTTGAATAGAAGAACTCTGGGAAAGGCTAGATTTCTCGCCGCGTTGGTCTTGGTATTGCGTGGGTAGTAGTATCAGTTACATGGAAACATCTATTTGCATGGGATAGTGTAGCGAGATACTCCTGTGGGATTTCAAATCTAAGTTCTCCCACGTAATAATCAGAAGTCCATGAGAAAATTGCCAAGCTTCTCTCTGCCCTAGTTTGCCCGTATGCAAAATAATAATAAAAATAGTACCTCTCTTACAAGGTTATTGTGAGGACTAAGTGAGATGATACATGTGAAGTGCTTAGAAGCGTTGCTGGCATACCATAAACCCTCAGTTAAGTTTAGATATTTCTGCAAGATGAACAAAAACCCTAAAAGTATGTATGCCAAGATTTTAACACTTGATTTCTTTAGTTGACGGCTATTGAAAATTCTTATTTTCATCCGTGATCTCTTCTATATCATCTACATCTCTGACAATGAGCACATAAAATGAGCAAGTGCAATATTTTTAGGGGAGTGCATTGTCATCGTGGTGGTCTGATTAACCTAGTGAACTATTTCTGCAGGTAGATATTGTGTGGTGTGACTGGAGGGAGCCTCTAATACTGGATCATGCTCTGCATCGTAAAGGGGAAGCTGCTTCCGTTATGATACGAGGAGGAGTCTCAAAACTCACACCTCCACAATCAGGGAAAATTGAACCCTGTTGGTGCAAATTAGAAAACATTTCTGGCAAATGGCCAGTATAGGCCATCAATCGTAAAATGAGGTTGGGTTAATAATAATTGTTGATTACTTATTAAAAAACACAAATATCTCAGGGGCTGCCCTGTGGTGTAGTGGTTAAGTCCCACATGCTCCGCTTTGGTGGCCTAGGTTCATGGGTTCAGATCCCAGACCAGGACCTACACTACTCATTTGTCCTGCTGTGGTGGCAATTCACATACAAAATAGAGGAAGACTGGCACAGATGTTAGCTCAGGGCTAATCTTCCTCAGGCAAAAATAGAGGTGAATTGCAAACAGATGTTAGCTCAGGGCTAATCTTCCTTAGCAAAGAAAATAATAATAATAATAAAAAAATAAAGCAAGTATCAGTTCTAAACCACAGTTCTCTCAGAATTTCAGTAATCTGTTCAATGTCTGGTGCTGCAGCTGGTTGCTGTTGCTGCTGCGGCTGCGGCTCTGCACCCCTCCAGCTGATATGAAACGGAAGCAGCATCCCCGTAGGATGTAAGGCCACTCAATGGTTAGTTGGTGCCTCTCTCGCTGGTATCGCCATGTTTGGTGATTTAATTGCATTTCTAGAAAGTGTTTGCTTCCTATTATCCTTAAAACAGCATCATTACTGAAATCCTATATAGGCTCATGGAAAAAATAGATGTAAACACATGCAACATAAATATACCAGTGTACCAGCGTTATTTATATTCATGTATATGTATATATTCATGCAATTTTCTAGCTTTTGCTAGAAATTCATTTGTGAAATCTGCCTGAAGAAATGCAAGACATATGCATATATATTATATCTCAATTTTTTTGTGACAACTGTATTCCAAAAATAGAGATAAATTTAAATATCAGAGGCAAGGTTAAAATCATATAACCAAAGTAGCTGAGAATAGCTAAAAACAGGACTGATTATAACTATAAATGATAAAGACCTCTCTTCACTCTCTCCTTACATTATTTCCTTCAACATGTACTCAAATGTTTGGGTTGCTGCTGACACAAATTCTAATAACTCATATGATATTGAAAATCTGACACTGTGAAAATACATTGCAATGCATATGGCTTCAGGGTCTAGGTCAGTCAGAGGTTAGCTCATATGTACGGACTTTAAAGACCTGCAGCTTTTCGTTTCCCACCTGGCTGTGGTCAGGACGCTGTTTCCCACGTCTGGATGCTTGCTTAGGGCAGCATGATGAGATCTGGTGCTTTGTGTGTGTGAGCTCCTGTCCTTCAAAGTGCAGAGACAGCTTGGTTCTTAATGCACAGGCACTTTCCCTTATTGCTGGACAGTGAGAGAATAAGATATATTAATGATACCATTTCCATCCTTGTTGTTGCTATTACTATACATCATTGCTGGCGACACGAGATTCTGGTCAGTGACTGATTGCAGGGATGCACGATGGAGATGAAGCGGTGGAAGCCACTTGTCAAATTATAGTACAATTCTGTAAAAGTACAAATGATTCAAATAGATACAAAAGTTGCCAGGAGCGTGATGAGTAAACGAATAATAAAAATAAAACGACTTTCAAAACCACACAAATCTAAGAGAGTATTAGTATTATCATTATTATCATTATTTGTTTTCATTACTATTATTGATGTTATTTTTTAAAATCATGTCTTCAGAACCATAGTTAGTATGTGTAAACTTACATTTGTGCTTTCCAGAATGTCATGCAAAAGGAATCATGGGGTTTGGTGAAGGAGGAAAAGGCAGAGCACAGAGGATTTTGAGGGCAGTGAGAATTCTCTGTATGATACAATAGTGATGGACACAATACATTTGTCCAAATCAGTAGAAGGTACAACACCAAGAGCGAATCTAATATAAACCATGGGCTTTGGGTGATGACGATGTGTCAATGTAGGTTTATTGATTGTAGCAAATGTACCACTCAGGTGGGGGATGTTGATAATGGGGAGGCTGTGAATGTGTGGGGATAGCGGTATGTGGGAAATCTCTATGCCTTCCTCTCAATTTTGCTGTGGACCTAAAAGTGCTTTGAAAAAAATAAAGTCTTAACTCTTAAAAAAGTGACACAATTATAGAAATCATAGAGTATGCATCTTTCTGAGACTGTCTTCTTTCACTTAGAATGGTGCACATGAGATTCATCCATGCTGTTGGTGTGTGAATCACCTGCTCCTTCCTTTTTAACTGCTGAGTAGTATTCCAATGTCTAGATATACCACAGTTCACCCATTTGCCAGTTGAAGTCTATTTGGGTTGTTTTCAGCTTTGGTCATTGCAAAAAGAGGTACTAGAAATATTTGTGTACAAGGTTTTGTGTGCACAGAGGCTTCATTTCACTTGGGTAATACCTAAGAGTCAGATTATTGGGTTTTCCGGTGAGCATATGTTTAACTTTATATTTTCCAAAGTGACTACCATTTTGCATTCCCACAAGAAATGCATGAGATTTCCAGTTGCTCCTTACCCTACTCATCATTTATTATGGACAATTCTTTTGAATTTAGGCATTCTAATAGTTGTGTGGTGGTATCTAATTATAATTTTAATATACATTATTCTAATAAAATAAAGATGTTAGCCACTTATAATATGCACATTTGCCATTTTATGTATTTATCTTCATTGCTGAAGTGTCTGTTTAAATTTTTGCCCATTTTTGAATTGGGTTGTTTGTTTTTTGTCATTGAGTTTTGAAAGAGTTTTTATATATATTCTGGGTACAGAAATGTTACCAGTCTCATTTGCGAATGCTCCCTGAGCCTGTGGCTAGTCTGTTAATCCTCTTACTTATCAGTGTCTTTCAAAGAGCAACAGTTCTCAATTTTTACAATCAATTGATATATTCTTGAATAGAGCATACTTTTGGGGTTGTAATTCAATATTGCCTAAATCACAGTCCCAGAGGCTTTCTCCTTTGTTTTCTTCTATAAATTTCATAGTTTTTAGATTTTACGTTTGGGTCCGAGGTCAATTTTAAGCTATTTTTTTGTAAGTGCTGTGAGGAAAGGGAATGATCCATTTATTTGCACATGAGTTTCCACTTATTCCATCATCATTTGATGAAAAGACTATGTTTTCTCCACTGAATTGTCTTTGTAATATTGTCAAAAATCAACTGATGGTATATATTCTACTTCCAAAGTCTGTATTCCTCTATTTCTATCTTTTTACTGATCCTGGACTGTCTTGTTTAGTTTGTAGTAACTCTTGAAATCAGGTTTATGTCCTCAAACTCTTTTTCACAACTGTTTTGGCTATTTTATCTTCTTTGTCTTTGTTTCTACATAAATTTTAGAATTGGCTTGTTAATTTCTACAAATATAACTGGGATTTTTATTGGAACTATACTGAATTAATATAATATACATATGAGAAGTTTTTTTAGAATTGACATCTTATCCCTATTAAGTGTTCCAATTAATGTTTTCCCTGTGCCTGGCTATAGTTTTCCTCATATTTCTTACAGTTAGACTTTGGTGTCCATCTTGGGTCCATGGGATTATGTTTTTAAAATCTATTTTGGGCTTTTTACCATTATTTATCCAAATTTTTTTTATCCCATTCTCTCTCATTCTTCTCTGTCAATATCTCTAATTATACACATGTTGAGCTGCTGGAATAGTTCACTGATTTTGTGTTCATTTTTCTTTTCATCTCTCTTTCTGTGTTGCCTTTTGGGTAATTTTTGCTGCAATATCTTCAAGTTCACTAATTTTTTCTTCTGCAGTATCTATTCTACAATGAATCTCATCAAGTGTATGTTTGTTGTTTTTGTTTTTTTGTGTTTTTGGTGAGGAAGATTGGTGCTGTGTTAACATCTGTTGCCAGTCTTCCTCTTTTTGCTTGAGGAAGATTGTCCCTGAGCTAACATCCATACCAATCTTCCCCTATTTTTGATATGTGGGATGCCACCACAGCATGGCTTGATGAGCCGTGCATATGTCAGTGCCCAGGATTCAAACAGTCCAACCTTGGGCCACTGAAGCAGAGGATGTGAACTTTGCTGTGCCACTGGGCCAGCCCCCAGTGTCTGTTTTTAAAATCTTTTTTTTTTTTTTTGGAAGATTAGCAGCTGAGCTAACATCTGTTTCCAATCATATATTTTTTTTTTCCTCTTCTTCTCTCCAAAGCCCCCCACGACGTAGTTGTATATTCTAGTTCCAGGTCCTTCTAGTTGTTCTATGTGGGACACCACCTCAGCGTGGCCTGATGTGTCATGCTAGGTCTGCGCCCAGGATCCGAACCGGTGAGACCCTGGGCCAGCAAAGTGGAGTGTGTGACGTTAACCACATGGCCATGGGGCTGGCTCATAAAATCTTAACTATTGTATTTTCATATCTAGAAGTTTTATTTGAGTTTTTTAAGACGATCTTTCATGTTTCTTCCCAATATCGTCATGTTTTCTTGGACTATAGTCAAAATAACTATAATTATTGAGTTTTATATGACTTGCTATTTGATAGAACTAGTGCTTCTTTATTGCTCTTTATTATAATTTTACTCTTTATTATAATTTATAATAAATTCCTTTTATTAGAATTTTACTTTATTACTCTTTATAATTTTAATTTATTATTTATTTTTATAAAAAATTTACTATAAACTTATATATTTCTTAAGAAACGTGTTATTTTCATTGAAATTACTAATAGTTGTATAAAGTTAGATATGTTCAACATTTTAAGTTGTTGAATTCTCCTGTCCAAAACCATTGGTGTCAATTTTCATTTGTTTCTTTGTTTTGTGTCTCTAAATAATTAAAGATTTTCTTCATATAGATCTTTTTCATTTACTCATAAGTTTATTCTTAAATATTTTACTTTCTTTGTTACCATTTGGTTGAATTGTTTCTGTTTCTGTATGTTTCCTGTTCCTTGGTATTTCTGTATCTGGGCTTATCTGGAAGTACAACCATCTGCCTGAGACAGGAATTTGAGATATTAGGCACTTGTGTTTACCAGCTAGCATTTATTCAATACTTAATGTGCCCTAATAACTATGCTAAAATTTTAGCTTGCAATATCTTATTTAATCCTTCAAACAATCCTTTGATGATAAAACCTAGTTCTAGAGAGGTTTAGTGTTTAGCATATGGTCCCACACCCAGGACATGGTACAGCCAGGACTTGGGCCCAAGTCATTTTCATTGCACACTACTTTATTGAGGGCCTTCTCTATGTGAGGAATTACTCAAAGGTGTGGGGATACAACCTTGTATCCTTATGGATCTTACATTCTAGTGGATTTTGGAGCCTGTTTTCTCAACTCATATACCATATTAGTTCTATCTCTGAATGTCTTTTGCATCACTAGGAAAGAAATCTAAATTCTTCCATGTTTCTTGTTTAAGTACTTCCCGGAAAATGGTTCCTTAGCACTTAAAAAATGCTTCCTCCGTTATTGTTTCCTGTCTTCCATGACAATTTCTTCTTCCAGTGCAATTCAAATGTCTTCATAAAATAAAATAAAGCCTACCTCACAAGAATGTTTCAGTTTAGCTGTTTAACAGTCCTTGTCTATTATATGTATTTCGACATCAATGGGTGTAGTCTGATTCAATTCTGGCACTAACCACTCAGAGTTAGTGTATACATCACAAGTTAAACATCACAGTTCCAAAAAAGACTGTTCCCACTTTAGATATCAGGTGCTAGTGGGGTTCCCACCCCCACTTCTGACCAACTGGCTAAAAATCTTAGGGGTTCCCAAGACCGCTCAGCCTTGATAATCTGCTAGAGTGATGCACAGAACTCTGAAAGACACTATACCCATGAGTGCATTTCTGCTATAAAGGATACAAGTCTGGGACAGCCAAATGAAGAGACACATAGAGCAAGGTCTGAGGGTTCTCAATCAGGGCATGTTACTCTCCTAGAACATCAGCGTGTTCACCGACTTAGAATGTACTCTGAGCTTCGGTGTCCACAGTTGTAATTGGGATTTCATTACATAGGCATGACTGATTAAGGCAGTTGGGCTGGCTCAAAATCCCAACAGGCTACTAATCCCTTGGTTGGTCTTTCTGGTGACCGGCCCCATCTTGAAGCTGTGTAGAGGCCTACTATGAGTCTCCTCATTAGCATAAACTCAGGTGTGATCTAAATGGCTCATGAATAATGAAAACACTCCTAACACTCTGAAAATGCCAGAAGTTTGAGAAGTGCCTTCCAAGAACCAGAAACAAAGGCCAGTCAAATTCTTTATTACACAATAACGTCCTACCACCAGCATTTATAAAGCGCTTGGTGTGGTTAAATATTTAAATTATAAGAGAGTTAACAGAATCAGTTTCCAAAAGCTTTTCAGTGAGATTTATTAATACAATGAGGTATAAAGTAGTAAAGTGTTTGTTGTCTTCTTTAAACTTTGAGAATATCAGAAATCTCAAAGGAAGGAAGTCCTATATCCACCAAAGAAATAGAGGCTTAATTTAGTAGTTTTATTAATTCCAGCAAAGTGTGGTCCAAAGTTCCTAGGAAGAATCTGCAAAGAGAGAAGAACAAGGCAAGGTACAGACAGCGAAAGCACACATAGCTTAACATTAACCTCATGGAGCTGCCCTCATATCGAAAACGATGATATGTGGTGGCCTTGAGTGCCTTACATAGTTGCTAATGACCAAAAACAAATGAACAAAGAAAAACCTTTGGTTTACTTCCTGTCTAAGGTCTTAACTTCTATGTGGAGAAGCTACCTATGATTTTACAGGACTTTATGTTTTTTCTAGAGCAAGAGTCCTATGTATGCATTTCTTTGAAGTGGCATGTATTATAATCAAGAAGAATGATAGTTGAGGAGATATTTTCTAATATAGTTAAATTGAAATTCCTTCTTTCAGAGCTATATTTCCTCACTTAGAAATTCAGTCTCTGTAAATTCTATTTTAGGAGTTTTACAAATAAATTATGATAACTTAATATGTTCCTTTGCTGATAAATGCTCATGGGAAGTATTAAAAATAAATGCAGCTCTAACAGCACCGACTCTAAGACTCATATCAAAGAGAATCTCCAAGGCAGCCCTCTCTGGTATCTGACATGCAATTGCCTGTTGAGCATATGTTTTGTTTTCAAATTCCTACATTAATGGTTTTTGTGTAAGCCTGAAACATATTTTGATTTTCCTCTAAATTCACAGGAAAAGTTGCGGTATTCTTAGCATTCTATTCCTTCCAGAAAACAAAATCTTCCCCAGACATTCCTTCCTGAATGTTGTTTGATATAGTTACAATGATGTTATTTCCCAGGACTTACTCTGTCAGAAACAAAAATGTGTGGTTCTAATTCCCAAGAAGTCACACTGAAAGTGCACTTGAGTGAATCAAATTAATTATGAAAATAAACACACATGGGAAACTGAACAGTGAACATGGTTAACTGATTTTTTTTTAATTTAATGGATTTATCTATGAATTATGTAGTATCCACTACCAGTGTTCAGAAGAATCTTCTTCCCTGTTTTTTATGGGCATATAATATCTAGTGATCAAAAATTCTACCTGGATTATATTTCCTTAATTTTAAAATGAATTAATCTCATTCTATTTCTGTACATAAAATTTGTTTCATCAATATGTCTGAAAATAAGGTCAGGCTAACTTGCCTAATAGTTAATGTACTGCATTACTGAAAATGTTGCAGGAAAATACCATGCTTAAGAATAGGAATACATTCAGACGCTCCATCATAGGTGCCACGGATGTTTCAGTCGTTTGTGAAGGGTTCTGTTGTAGTCAACTGGATAAAAAGATAGTCATTTCTCTTTAATGTAATTTTGCAGCTCTCATAAAAGAAAATATCTCTGTTAAATTTAATTGTTCATCTCTGATCTGTGCAAACTGAAGTAAAACCTACAAGATAAAAACACAAGCAAACTTGTATGCATGCATGTGTGCACATGCACACATACTCAAAACAACAATTTGATGTGGGGGGAGTAAGTAGATTTTTCACCCCTCAACAATATACTCATAAACAAAGGCTGTGGGAACAGCTTGTTTCTCTTGAATCGAATTTCTATTTTTAAATCTTCCTTCACGTGGATCATATGATGTTCGTGAACTCTAAGATTGTCCTGACTTATTGCCTCACTGATAATTTAATTGGAGCCATTTCTATTTTTAGGCAATAGCTTAGTCATGTATTTCGGATTCTACTATGCTTCAGGAAAGTGTTTGTTTCATGGTAAAATGATCTGAGCTAAGTAAACCATTTTGATCTTATGTGGGTGGATTTTTCTTTCATACAATCAATATTTTCATTGCAAAATCATGGGATTTTTCTAAAGTCTTTTTAACGTTGTTTAAATGTATTTCTGTGTTATCACAAAAATTCATTGTTATCTAAAGTATGTTACAGTAAATACAGGAATAGGTTAAGGATAAGTGTAGGAAAAGATAAAAGACATTTTAGCAAATGAATCAGATCAATTTTTCATTGTTCCAAATTTACAATGACAGGCCTTTAAGACAGACAAAATGATATCATCTGTGTTATGCACTTGCTTCTTTAAAAAGTTAGCTGTTCCTATATAGGGAACTGAAATTTCTAACTAATCATGTATTTGGAGAATTTAGCTTTATGCATCTGATATAATCTTTTAAACCTCTGAAAATCAAGTATTTTTGTTTGTTGTAGGTAAGAAGCTGATGACTTCGTTGGCACTGGTGTCCGGCTGCAGACGGAGGAAGCAATTACGTTGAGAAACAGGATGACGCCACTGAGGTACACCAGGTTACGCCTCGTTCTGAGTTTTCAGTCTGTGACACAGGCATGCACAGGTTCAATACGAGTGATAACTATCACTTGAAACTTTGTGGTAAACTGATAATAGCACAAAACTTCACAGGATTGAGGACAGAACTAGAGGTTCTGTCATCCACCTACCCCTATAAATGTGCACATGACGAATTCAATTTTTATTTAATACCTACATCCACTGGTGCAATCAGTATACCAGGAGGCAGTCAACTGTTGAAATTATGAAGCATCTCTCACCCACATCCCTCCGCCTACACATGTACACATTTGCAGAAACAGTTCTTTCAAATTTTATAAGAAAATCGTTTAGTAGGTCTTCTGAACAGACGTTTTAAGATTAATGAATCTTGAGTGTCTATTAGACATCACTATTGTAAAAGAATTAAAGTGACAGATTTTTCTATTCTTCCCTGGTTTTCATAGAGTCACTATATAGTATAAAACAAGACTGAATATATTTGCATAATTTTGTAAAGAGAAAGAACAGACATGGAAAGCAATTATTATGATATAAATTATTCTTTTCATTCTACACATTAATCATTGACTTGAACAGTGTACTGGACCTGTTAGTCACTTTTGTTTTCCTGTATTAAGACTCATGCGAACATTATAGCACAGTAAACAAATTAACTGAGTGCTATTCAATTTGACCATATATCCAGAGACTTCAGAGTTCTTTAGCCCAGGGACTTCTAGTAATTTATTTTATGACTAGAAGTTCCTCAGCGTAGTGACTTCTTTTAATTCATGACTGCAGTTTAATCAATATTTTTGAGCTGCAGTAGGATAGATTTTTTTGGAGTTTGAGAATCTCATGAAGAAAATCTTATTCCATTACTGGAACATTTGGCTCCTTCCTTTATAACCACATTCTTCAGGTCAGAATTTTTTTCTACCTTGTAAAAATATAGCAGCAAAGTCTTCGATGTATATTCTTGGCAGACTTCGCAGATTTCATCTGTAAGGACCCTGCCTTTGTGGACGAATTGTGTAGAATGAGTACCTAAATATGCAGATTGAATAGCTCTGAAGAAAACACAGCCTGATTCAACATAGCTTTGCCTTTTGAATTGCACAAAGTGAGGGGGGTGGTGTTTTAGTTAGTTTGAGCTACTATAACAAAGTACCATAGACTGAGTGGCTTATAAACAACAGAAATTTATTTCTAACAATTTCGGAGGCTGGGAAGTCCAAGATCAAGGTGCTGGCAGATTTGGTGTCTGGTGAGAGCCCCCTTCCTGGTTCATAGACGGCCGTCTTCTCACTGTGACCTCACATGGCAGAAGGGAGGAGAGGGCCTTTCTCATAAGGGCACTGATCCCATTCATGAGGGCTCCACCCTCATGATCCTATCACCTCCCAAAGGCCCCACCTCCAAATGCCATCACCTTGGGGATTAGGTTTCAACATACGAATTTGGAGAGACACATCCATCACTTTCTTCTTTTGTATTTACATATTATCTATAATAACCATTCTATATAATGAAAGTAAGAACAACGTTAAATTTCACAGCATCTCAATCATTGATAATGTGATTTGCTAATGCAATGGGCTGTGGCATGGATTGAATTTGTTTCTGTTGTTATAATTCCATGCCAATTCTCTATGACTTAGGCAAACATATAAAATGTGAGTAAGAGTGGTATTATTTATTATTCTGGAGGTAAATTCTAATGTATATTAATTTATATATTTTAAAGTATATATTGTTTTCCTTAGTCATACAGAGATTTTAGTCAGGACCCATTTCCTTAGTAAGGTTTTTTTAAATTTGCTCTTTCCAAATTCTTATACATCACTTTTATTATTTTATTAAAGTTTAAGGCATGAAAGTAATGCTGCTGTATCTTTTCAAGTCAGAACATAGAGCACAAACCCCAACAAACCTTCCTCCTCCAAAAACCAAATCAAACCAAACATTTTCATCCCCTAAATTCTTAAAGTCCTTTGAGGAGATATATCAGAAAGATGAAGAAAGCACTGACTAAATCAGGCAAAACTACCTGATTTGAATTTTGCAAATAGTAAATTTTATTGAAGATCAGAGATGGAAAATATATTTAGGAAAAGTGTCTGGGAGTCAGGAGAAGGAGGATGAAAATTAGCAAAGTGGATGAAAACATAGTTTTAAAATCTAGAGATCTGTCCAAAAAGGCCATGCCATAAGGAAGTATAAGAGTGACACTAAAGTATGTGCTAAAGGCTTGAAGAAGAAATTGTCTCTATTCCCATAGGGCAGAGACAGGGGTAAGACCTAGTTGACTGGAGAAAACCAAATTATTGTTAAGAACAATAGTGACAATAGCAATGATTATCACATTATTAATTCTTCTTCATAATTTTATATATAAATACTCTATTCTTTTGAAGCAGACTGTTTTGCACTTTCCTATTTTGCTTGGACACTTCCACTTTCTCTTTCCACCCAAATCACTCCCACCCTGCCTATAACCCACGTCACCATCCTCATCAGTATATGTTCTTGTGTCCCTCTATTTTCATAGTATACAGATACACCTAAATATACTTTCATATATACAAATACAGTGCTTTCTTTATTTTTGTAACAGAAGATAATATTAGACTTACTTTTCTGCATCTTGATTTTCTTAGTCAACAATACTATGTAGAAATGCTGTCATCTGATGTATGTAACCCTAATTAATATATTTTAATGACTTCTTAATACTCTATTTTTATATGTTCCACCATTTCTTCAATGATTCCCCACTGACTGGAGATTCATTTTGTCCCTTCTTTCTTCCCCCTATAAATAACATCATGATAGAAATCTTTGTATATATATTTTTATGTTCTATGGCTTTATTTCTATGGGACAGACCCACAGTTGCAGAATTACTGGATTGAAGGCATATGTATTAATTATTTTTAATGAATTCTAATAGAGGCTTAAACATATCACTTCCCAATATATCTCACATCCCAATCAGCAATAGATGTTGTTCTTGTTTTTAAATGTTGCCCCTTTAATGAGTATAATTAAAGTAGGTGTTTAACTTTTCCTTTTCAGTTTATATTTGTATTATAGATATAAATCCTTAATCTGTCATCTGTATTATGAATCTGTTTTTTGAATTCAAATTTTATCTATTGACATTAGTTAAGGTAACTTTTGGTATGAAATTTTAGAAATTTGTTGCCCATACATAGTCTCCTAGATTTCCAGTCTTAGTTAAAAATATTAGCTCTTATCTAGATTGTAAGTTCTTCTCATAAAACGTCTTGCAATTTTTTTAAATAAAAAACTAGATTTTAATGTTGTTTCTGAAATTTTCACTTATTATACTAACATATAAATCTGAGTAAATCATTACCATGTTTAGCCTTAGTTTCATCACTTGTAAAATAGAGAAGATGACAACATCTCAGTGATACTATAAAAATCATTTTATTATAAAGGTCATATCTTACAATATATGAAAACATACCATATAATAGACTATAAACACTACTGTGTAAATGCTGGTTATTTTAATAATGTAATGGGAAGATAATCAGGAATCATAAATAAGCAACTTTGAAAGATGTTTTTTTCAATTTTTATGCAAAAGCTATTAAATTATAGTATGATTTCAGAAGGCAATTTAGTGCCTCATATATTTGCTGATCAACTTGGATCTTGCAGCCTAAGGATTTATGTTTTGTTTAAGTTGTTATAAAGTTATAACTTTAAAATCCAGTTTACTTTATATGAATTTATGACCTCATTTAAAAATATTCTAAGCCCCTTCAGTGTTCTCAGGCAGTGGTGAGTTTCATGAGTTAATGATACATCAGCTGAAGAAGAATTTCCTGTTTCTGTTTTGGGCACTCTGCTGTTTTGCAGTATGCCTAATTTTATGAGAAAGCTGCATGGAAAAAAAAAGTGACAGTGCAAGACTATGCACCAAAATACCTTTGGGATAAACTATCTAGCTTATAAATAATTAAAATGTTTTCTTTCAGGAAGCAAATATTTAAGAGGAGAGTCAAGCAAAGGCTTGTTTGAATGAATAAATAAAGATCAATGCTTTCAGTCATAAAACCAGCAATGCTCTTCTGTTACTGCTTAGAGTTCACTTCATTCATGGTTTCTTCCTGACTGATCAAAATCATAAAAAAATCTACAAAAATTACCCTTGTTGTGAAGGCTTAGTCTTCTTAGAATGATAGTTATAATTTGGCATCAACCTACTCAGTCTTCAACTACCTGGTTGCCTCTTGCCTGAGTTCCCAAGGATCAAATCCCCACAGGGATTCTTCAGCCCCACACCAGATGCAGCCCATTCCAGGGCCTGGAGTTCCTTTTTCCTCCCTTCTTTGCTTGAACATTCCTTTTCTTTTTTTTTCTGATCCCTTATGCAATGTGGGCCACTCTATGACACCTTCAAGACTTCCCTATTCTTAACTCTGACTCATTTTCTCTTTTTTCTATGCTTCTTTGCCTTTTATATTTAGCTAAGTTATAGCCTTTAGGTCTGTCAGGTGAACAACAATTTTTTTAGTTTTAGAAGTAAAATTTGTGCAGGCAATTTTTCTTCTCAGTGAGTGAACTTTATACAGAAGCAGAGACACATATAGAAAGAAATAAAAATAGAGAAATCTTAATACCCTTTCGTTTTCCTCTGCAAACCTGTGGGATGAAAAGGAAAACTTTCAAGTCAAAGAGGAGAGTTAAGATGTCAGTTGTTGCACAGCAGGGGAGCAAGCACAGCTAAGAGGCAGGGTGTGCTCTTCTGATGGATGTTCTGGAGAAAGATGGAATCTTTTCCTCAAGCGAAAGCAGCACTTCAGCTTCTGTCTGGAGAGCTCAGAACGCACAATAGCAGCAACATGGCCAAGCATGAGACCTGTTTTTTCGGACTACCCTGGAAAGAGGCCTTAACTAACCTTCTCTCCCCTAAGAGTCGGACTCTTATTGAAAGTGATCAGACTGGCAGAGGCCAGACCACCTGCTTGCTTCAAGGGAGTCTAGAGGGGGGCCCAGAAATTTACATTTTGAGATTCTCCAAGGAAAAATACCAATTCTTTTAAAAGTCAAAATTAAAGCCAAAACATGCTTACATTTTGAACCATCAATAAAGAAATCTACCTCCAAACTATACTATTACAAGTAAGTTTCATGAGCTATTCAGATTTTATCGACTTTAGAAGACATTCTCAAGATTAAAGAAAATTATTTTACTAAGCAATATTTCTTGAATTTAAAAGGGTCTCAGAGAAAGAGGATATTCTGGGGCACTTTAGCAAAACACCTTCTTGTTCTGTATTTTAAATTATTTATTTGGTTGTACATTTCCTCCACTAAACCAGGAGCTCCTTGAGGTCAGTGGAATGGAATGAAAAACACATGGACTTTGGTGTGATTTGACCATGTGTTTAACTACTGGCTATGTGACCTTGGGCAAGTTATTTAACTTTCTGAGCTTTGTTTTTGTTTAATCTGTGAAACCTCCTGGAAATTGTTCTGCATAAACCTGCCGCATATGAGACATATGGTACGTATTTGTGGAGTGAATTAATGAAATAGTTAATTCACTAATGGTTCTATATATGAAAGGATTTTCAATGCTATTTATTAGTGCATGTGTGATGGTGAGTATAAATGGGCTACATTTAAATGTAAGATGTGCTGTATAGAATCATGATGATAGAGCTGAAGGCTGTTTAGAAATAATTCCAGGCCAGTTAATCTCAATAGCGAAGGAGAGAGGGCATTTCTGAAACATCTAATTCTGTAGATGCTAAATTGTCTCCAGACGGGATCCTGTTAGGTTTGGAATTTTGTTACAAGTCATACTAAAGTACTTACTTCTCTGTTCTTATACTGTATTGTAATATTTTGAATTGTTTCTCTTATGGTCTCTACCCAAATTAAGAACCAATTTTTCAGTCACATAACTCCATCAGCAAAGGACTAAACCAGTCCAAGTTTCCATGACGTTTTAGGGCCAGCTGGGTCTATCTCTGGGCCTGTGACATACCATGTTCTCCCCTAAAGCTTATGCTTGGGAAATGCCAGAGTTAGAAAGATGAGACGTGGTCACAGGAGGAATTAAAGTGGAGTTGAGAAACAAAATGAAGAGAATTCATTACCTTTGGAAGTAAATTTTCTCTCATTTGAAAGTAATGTCTGTGCTTGTTCAATCTTCAGTGTGTTAATGAGTCACAAGATAGAGGAATCCAGATATGTGGGGTAACTTCAGACCTTGGGTGTTTTACAGTCAGCTGGTGTCTGTATGGTGATTAATTAAAAAAAAAAAAAAAGAACTAACTTCAAGCTGGGAAGATCTGTTTGCTGACAGAAGCTTGTGGAAAGCGACTGACTTAAAAGGAGCTACTTGTTTGAAGCAAGAAAAAGTAGCTATAAAGACAAATATTGTCAGAGTGCAAGGCCTGTGGTTAAGCTCAGATGAATGAACACATCACTTTTGCAATCATGGGAAGAGTAAGCATAGGGAGACTAAGCAGTTCTGTCTGAGAAGTAGAAAAAGGAATTATTTGTGGAAGGTTCATGAAATAGAGTGAGTGCTTTTAGTGAAATTTTTATTACAAAGATGGATTTAACTTTTAAATATAAAAATGTCCCCTTCTACCAGTTCTGTTTTGTCCCATCAGCAGACCTGGGTGTAGCATTTTAATAGTCAAGAACTTGGTGTTTACCCCCAAACTCCACCAAGTGGGATAGCTGCAGAGAGTAATCAAGATTTCGTGTAGATTGCGATACTTTGATGCAGAGTGTCACATTTGGTCACTGATTCTGATACATGGGTGTCATATGCAGATTTTCTTATCTTAGTTTTGTGAATAGTAAAATTCTCTTGGGACAGAAAAAGCTCGCTCATACACACACACAATTCTATCTGGATGTTCTCCAAAATGCCTACACTAAATCCTCCTATTTTAAAATTTGACCCATACTCATTTTGATATATAGAAAGTTGTCAAGGCAATTAACTGAAACCAATTTGATTTTTAAATTTTCCTATCTGACATTATACAAGGAGAGCTGCCTTTTTATTAAACATAAAACTTCACTATTTCTTTAGATCTGATGATAAATGATATATCACTGAGGGAAAGTGTCATGATTTTTTTTTACATTACAAAATTGGATGAAATTTGAACTTTTATTCCTAAAAATAAAATGATTAGATTATAATAATTGTCTCATAAATTTTAGATAAGATTCTCAAATGGCAAATCTGTCATTGTCTGATACATAGCCCCCAAATCCTTTTATGGAACAATTAGGAAGCTGAAACTCCATCTACTTTTTTTTTCATTATGTCATCTTGCCTGGCATGAAAATTGAAAGAGCACTGAATATCTGAATATAGTACTCTATGTTAGAAACAGCACTGAAACGGAAATTAGGAGAGTCATGTTCTAGTCCCTCCAGGACTAGACAAACAGCTGCAAAACTTGGGCAAATCACTTAACATCTATGTACTTTTATCACTTGTAAAATAAAGAGGTTGGATTAAATGATTCATTCTAGATCTAAAACCAAGTCATCTTTTATCACCTAGGCCAGATTCCTAGGCATCAAACTCAGGAAGCTGGGAATCATTCTAGATGCCACATCCGATATACCACTACGATCTATGGATGCTCTTCCCATTGCCTCTTGGTTTTCAGCTAATTGATACAGACCTTCATCTCTTGCTGCACAGTTGGAATAGTCCTTTCCTTGCTTTTTGTCTGGTTCCTGTGTTGCTGACCTCCAGTATCTCTTTTGCTGTGCAACTGGGGAGATCTTTCTAAAACAGAAAGCTAATGATGACACTACCTTATTGAAAATAATTTAGCAGGTCCACCTAAATCCTTTGCATGCTGGTCAAGGCCCTTCATAATTAGCTTTCCCTTTGCCTCTCTTTCTAGCCTCAATTCTCCCCACAATATTAGTCCATTACTGAATCATCTTAAGCTTCTTTCCACTGAATGCATCACTTTACAGTTTTCTGAAGGCACCAAGGAGGGTAGATGTTAACATATTTGTTCAAGTTGCTTTCACTCTCTGGGCTACTCTGCTTTCTGAGGTGAATCCTAGTGAACTATTTCCCTTCAGGGTGCTCTTAAGCATCAGTCTACTCAGAGGGCATTCTTGCTCTTTTCGTCACTCCACATAACCTCTTTAAAGCAGAATTGAATACTCTGTTGTGACTACTGCCTGTGCTTATCTCACAGCACCTATTTCATTTTATTGCTATATGTAGTTATGTGTACCTATAAATGTGTTTATCCTAGTTTCACTTTTATTCTCAAATCTTTGAGAATTAGAGCTAATGTGTTCGACATTTACATTAAAATTTATGAGAATTACCTTTGCAAAGGTAACCTACTCTTTAATTTATAGACAGCCTTTGAAGGCCATGAATTTATTGACATTTTATTGAATGCATTTTTAATAAAGAGAGAAAATAGTTATATGATTTTAATATCGGAATCTGAAAATATTAGTTAAAATGAACACGTGATGTGTATCCAGTGATTTGAAGAATTAGCGTTTCTAATTTGTTTATCTCAATGATCTGGTGTTGTAAAACTTGAGATAAATATGGGTTTGTTCTGGCACAGATTAAGAAAAGGGCTGATTTTTCATATGAAACTTTTTGAAATTCCTTTATTAGATATTAGTATAATAAGAGATCTAATGTCTCCTTGACTACTACAATGTGCTTACAAGAACCAGTTATATATGTGCTAATTTTACAATAAAATTAATTTCTCACATATTCTTTCTTATGATCCTAGACTTAAACTATCTTCGTTTTTTCTCTCTTTTTTTCCGTTTAAACATTATTAAGGAACATCTCAGCCACTCACTGTATTAGGACCTTGATAATGAAGCATAAACATACAAACACACTCACGTGCACACACACACATGCACACAAAAACCTGACTTTCTAGAAGTTTATATTTTAAGAAGGAGAAAAGAATAACGAAACATTTATTGTGATATTATAACTATTACAATATCAGAAGAAGATGCCAAAGTCTCCTTTTTGTGGAAATATTTTTGCAGAATTTTTAAGGCTAGTGTAATTCACCAGGCAGACAAAAAGAAGGCATTTCTGGTGGAGGAAGCTATAGATACAAAAATTCGAATGTAAGCGAATACTGCTTTCAACTTGTTCAAAGTACAGAGCTTGTTTTTGGGGAGTGATAGAACTTGAGGCAGAAGAGCTGGTCATGGTGAGTTTCTGAAGACCCTTGCTGCTATGCTAAGAAGGATTAGAGCCTGACAGTTTACAGGAAAAAGGAGTCATTGAGAACGTACTGATATGGAAGGGACATGTCAAATGTGCCTTTTAAAATGGTTACCTTGTCTGTAGCTTGGTATGGAAACTAAAGAAATGAAGGATAATTAAGGGACTCCTTCATTAATTCAAGTGAAGTTTGGTGAAGCTTACATTAAGACAGTGCTGATGGGAAAGAAGAGGGTAGGGGCACCCAAGGGATTTTTTTAAGAGGTAAAAATAGGATTTAGTGATTCATTGGATGTGTAAGAGTATAAGATAAAATACTCATTTTGGTCTAGGCAAACTCTGTGCATGTTGATGCCTATAAGGAAGCAATAGTAAAAAGAAAAAAAAATTGAAGGAAGAAGAGTTTGGTTTTTTTATGCTAGGTTTGGAATGCCATTAAGACATATAAGTTATATTCTGAAGAAAATAAGAAGTACAGATCTGTTTAAGTTAATATGCTATTTGTCTTAGTTTAATAGAAAATCTACAGTGTGTGGCTTAACCCCACAATGGCTTATTTTCCTTCTATGACAGTAAATCCAAGGATGAGACAGGGCTGTCATTGCTCTGCTACTCGATAATGTCAGGAAACACATTTCTTTCACTGTCTTGGTTTCTTTCTCATTCTGGTCTCCCAATGGTTACAAGATGGCTGCTCCATCTCTACTCTACACTCACATTCTAAGCAAGATGAAGAAGGATGGAAGGACAATGATAAAATCAGGAAGAAAATCTTATCAAAAACTCCTCAGAAACGACAGAATTTCTGAAATAGTTGCATGAAGAGTTCTGCCGCCGCACTCTCCAACAAAACCACCAAAACTGGTGATAATTATTTCTTTAAAAACCTCAATCATTTGAAGTCTCCAGAAATTATCTTAACGGTAAGCTGCAAATTTTTCTTGAATTATTTATTCAAGAAAATCAAATAAATCTGTAAGAAGAGTAAGTTTCCACCGTCCTGAGCCGCAGCCTGCTCCTTCCCTTCAAGAACTCCCTGTGCGCTGTGATGGAAGCTCTACTCTGGGTGCGCCTGACCAAGAAGATGGGGCTCCTTCTCCCCTCAGCCCCAGTCAAGGGCTACAATTTCTCCCAAAGAGGGGTAGGCCATGAGCATTTCTGACCCTTCCCAGTGCTATGTTGCAGAAGCTAAATTCTGGGAAAGTACCTGGGATCTCTTCCTCCATTTGACCCTCAGACTCCAACTCATGGATGATAGACTGGGAATAATGGGACCCCAATCACCTTTGCCCCAGTTTACATTTAGAGTCTAGGTGCCTGTTGGAAAATGCAATCTCAGCATACTAGAGACACTGCCTCAGCCCAGAATGCTTCTCTTAAAGCCGGGCTGTCACCCCATTACAAGTGGGCCATGGTCCCCACTCCCAGCTCTGAAGCCATGGCTCAACAAGTGTGCCTAAAGAGAGAGACAGGCTACATGAACAGAGACGTACACAGGGCTCACCACAGTGACTGATTTTATTTGGACAGAGTGTGGGGAAGTTCAAGCCTAACGTTGTTTCCAAAAAGAAGGAACATTCTGGCGGCGAACAGTTAAGAACGGGCCACGAATTCTATGAGGAATAGGCTAAACTTTAGGCCCTCTAGTTTAACAGAGAGAACAAGGGAAAAGATAACTAAGAGGAGTCATCCTGGAGTTGTAACAAACCTCAAAGACGGGCAGCAAAACATACCCTACAATTCATGCTCTAGGGCATTGTCAAAAACAATAGGGCAATAGGCAGCAGTTAGTAGAGGCTGACATGTATGACACCTAAAAAGGCAGAGAGATTAACACAGAGAGAGGGGAATGAGGCTGTCAAAGAGAGCCCTGATGACACCATTGTCCTTCCAGGGGGGCTATGCACAAGCCCCAGGCAAGGCCTTCTGAGGCTCCACACTTCAGGGAAAATGGACTTTGTAAAGTGGCCTCACTGAGTCACTGAGTAATACACTAGCAAAGAGCCACAAGCCCCAGAGAAAGGAGGAAGTGTGACCATGTGCAGGAACAAAATCAGGCCCCAGAAGCTGTCTGTAAGAGGGTCTAAATGATAGTCTTACCAGATGAAGACTTCAAAGCAACCATTATAGATATATTCAAAGAATAAAAGGAAAACATGTTTAAAGAAACAAAGGTATGATTATAATGTCTCATCAAATAAAGAATATTAATAAAAAAGGTAGAAATTTAAAAAATAACCAAAAGTAAATTCAGGAGTTGAAAAATTCATTAGAAGTTCACAAAAGTATATTTGAACTAGAAGAAGAGTCAGCAGACTTGTAGATTGACAGTGATTAAGCAATGTGAAGAACAGAGAGAAAACAGAATGGAGAGGAATGAAAGAACCTCAGAGAAATGTGGGGCACTATTAAATGTAATGGAAACATCAGGAGGAGAGGAGATAAAGAAAGCAGCAGAAAATTATTTAAGAAATAATGGATGAAATCTCAAATTTGATGAAAATGTTTCTCCACACACCCAAGAATCTCAACAAACTCCAAGCAGAGTACATGCAAAAGATACACACTGAGACACACTAAAGTAAAAAGTTTAAAGGCAAAGACAAAGACAATATCTTGGAAGCAGCGTGGCACAGGTGATTCACTGTGTACCAGGACCTCCAATAAGATTAACAACTGACTTCTGAGTAAAACCAACAGAGGCCAGAAAGCAGTGGAATGACCTATTTCAGTGCTAAAAGAAAAGAGAAAAGTCAACCAAAAACTTTATGTCAAGGTAAACTACATTTTGAAAATAAAATTAAAAATAGACTTTGCTAGGTAAACAAAATAGGGATAGCATGTATTTGTTATTAGCAGACCTGCTTTCCTGCCTTAAAAATGTGCTAAAGTAAATTATTCAGGCTTAAATTAAGTAATCCCAAACAACATTTCAAATTCAAATGAAAAAAAAAAGACAAAAAGCACTGGCAAAAGTAATTACATAATTATAAAAGACAGTAAGAATACATATTTGTTCTCTATTCTTCTCTTCACTTGTCTAAAGAGAAATTCTATAAAACAATATTTATATGACTGTACTGTCGGTACTACAACAGTATGGAAACACATATTTGGCAACAAAATGATAAAGGAGGTGGGTGGGAGTAAAGCTGTATTAGATTAAGGAAATAATACCAGATAGAACTCAAATCCACAGGAATAAATGAAGATAACCAAATAGGGCATATAAGAAGATTAATATAACAAGCTCCATAAATATATACTTGCTCTCATTTCTTCTGTCAGCTTCTTTAGAGGGTGCAAAATTATTTTAAGTAATGCATTGATGGGTCCTTAATGTATATATAGACAATATGTATAACAATAATATCACAAAAGGGATGAGAAGACACAGTTATATGAGAGTAATTTTTCTATATCACAGCAGAACTAACATAATATAAAATGTGAGGTAGATTCTGAAAAGTTAAGATGTATATATTAATTCCTAGAAAAACTAAGAAAATAACTCAAAAATAGAGTGAGTAAAAATTATTAAATAATTAAAATGGTAAAGTAGAATTATACATTTAATGCAAAAGAAAATATTAAAGGAGGAATAGAGGAACAAGAGACAACAGAAATAGAAAACAACAGTAAAGTGGCAGACATAAATCTAGCTCTATCAGTAGTAACACTCAAGGAAAACGGATTCAACAATCCAATCAAAAGATGGAGTCAGGCTGAATAAAAACAAATCAATAAAACCATGATTAAACTACATGCTGTGAACAGGAGACACACCTTACATGCAAATATAGAAATAATTTGAAAGGAAAAGATATGTCATGAAACACCACTTATAAAAACGCTGGAGTGGTTATGTTAATAGCAGAAAAAATAGACTTTAAAACAAAAATATACGACTGGAGATAACCAAGAATATTGTATTATGACGAAAGTGGTCAATTTCATTGAGAAAGTATATCTCTAAACATATATGCAGTTAACAACAGAGCAATTCCTAAAATACAAGAAGTGAAAACTGGAAGAATTGCAGGGAAAAAGAAATAATTTAAGAATAGTTGTTGAAGACTTCAATACTTTACTTTCAATAACAAAGGAGGCAGAAGATAAACAAGGATATAGGATATTTGAACAAAATGCTAAAACTAGAAAATCTAAACAGGCCTAACAAACATTAGTAGAACACCCCACCCAACAGCACACACATTCTTCTGAGGGCACAAAGGACGTTTTTTCCAGACAGACCCCGATCCAAGCCATAAAACAAGCCTCAATAAACATGAAAGGACTGAAATTATACAAAGTATGTTCTCTGACCACAATGGAATGAAATTAGGAATCAATAACAGACAGAAATTTGGGAAATTCACACATACATAAAAATTTAAACAACACGCTTCTAAATAATAAATGGGTCAAAGAGGAAATCAAGAAAGAAATCATAAAATACATTGAGATGAATAAAAATGAAAACACAACATAATACCCATTATAAGATGTAACTAAAGCAATTCTTAGAGAAAAATATAAATTATAAATGCCTTATTAAAAGAAATTATTTCAAATCAATAATATCTTCTACCTTAAGACTCTAGAAAAAGAAATGCAAACTAAATCTAAAGCAAGCAGAAGGAAGCAAACAATAAAAATGTGAGTGGAAATAAATGAATTAGAGAATAGAAAAACAGTAGAGAAAATCAGCAAAACCAAAAGTTGTTCCTTGAAAAGGTCAACAAAAGTGAAAAAACTCTAGCTTGATTGACCAAGAAAAGAAGAGAGAAGATCCATATTACTAAATTCAGGAACGAAACAATGAACTTACTAATTACCTTAGAGAAATAAAAAGGATTGTAAGGGAATATTATGATAGCAGCATGACACAAATTACATAACTTAGTGAAATGGACAAATTCCTAGAAAGACACAAACTACCAAAACTGACTTAAGCAAAAGAGACAATCTGAATAGACCTATAAGAACTGACTATGTTTAGTAAAGTAAAAGAAAAATTAATACCAATATTTTGCAAACTCCCTAAAGAGAGTACAATTCTCAACTCATTGTATGAGGCTAGTATTATCCTAATAAAATTAGGCAAAGACATCACAAGAAAGAGAAATACAGACAAATATATTTTATATGAATATAAGCACAAATATCCTCAATAAAATACTAGCAAATAGTATACAGCAACATATAAAAAGGATCATATAATCTGACTGAGTGGGAATTATCCTGCAAATGCAAAATTGGCTTAACATTTGAAAATCAGTTAATATAATACCCATACTATGAGAACAAAAGACAAAAACACGTGATTATCTGAATAGACTCAGAAAAAGCATTTGACAATATCCAACCTGATTTCATGATAAAGTCTTTCAACAAACTAGGAAATGAAAGGCACTTCCTCAACCTTATAAGAGATCACCTATGAAAAACCCTTAGTGAGCATCATTCGTAATGGTGAAAGATTGAATGCTTTCACTCTATGATCAGGAAGACCATGCGTTTACACTCTCCTCACTTTTCTTCCCTTCTACTCACTTTTATCCCTGAAAGTTGTCATGGAAATTAGATAAAAATAAAAGACATCCAAATTGGAAAGGAAGAAGTAAAATTGTCTTTATTTGTAGATGGTGTGATTTTGTGTATAGAATATCCTAAAGAATGGCAGGTAGCTAAAGAACTATTGGAACTAATAAATGAGTTCAGCAAGGATTCAGGACGCAGGATAAATATGAGAATCTATTGTATTTCTATACATTAGCAATAAACAAGCCAAAATGAAATGAAGAAAACAATTTCATTAATGCTAGCATAAAAATAATATTTAGGAATAAAATTTTTTAAAGAAATAAATTTTTATGCTCTGAAAACTATAAAACGTTATTGAAGAAATAAAATAAAAGCTAAAATAAGATCTTGCTCATGGGTTAGAAGACTTAGTGAGGAAATGGCAATACTCTGCAAATTGACCTGCAGATTCCACGTAACCCTTCCCTAGCAAAGTCCAAAGATCAATTTTTTGCAGAAATCGATCCTGAAATTCCTATGGGAATTCAGTGGACTCAGTATAGCAAAACTGACATTGAAAAGAAGAACACAATGGAGGACTTCATGCTTCCCCATTTTAAAATTTACCGTAAAGCTGCAGTAATCAAGACAGTATGGGACTGACATAAGGATAGACATATATATCAATGGAACAAAATTGAGTCCAGAAATAAATCATTTTATTTATAGTCAATTGATTTACAAGAAAGTAACAAGACAATCAATGTGGGAAATGGTCCTCAAACAACTGGATATCCATATGCAAAAAAAATTGAAGTTGGGCCCCTTCCTCATACCGTAAAAACATTAACTCAAAATGTATGAAATACCTAAATGTAAGAGCTAAAACTATAAAATAATTAGAAGAAAATTTGGGAGTAAATCTTTGTGACTTAAGGTTAGGAAAAGCCTTTTTAGATAAAATGCCAAAGCATAAGTAATAACAGAAAATAAACAGCTAAGCTGGACTGCATCAAAACTAAAACTTGTTTTGCTTAGGGGAACATCAAGAAAAGATGAATGACAAATCACTGAATGGGAGAAAATATTTGAAATTTTTATATATGATAAAGGATTTGTATCTAGAATATGTAAAATAACTCTTATAATTCAATAATAGAAGACAAATGACCCAATTAAAAAATGGGCAAAAGATGTTGTTGTCAGTGATCCTCAAGACCCCCTTAGGTTCCCTTGAAGAACTCACAGAATTCGGCAAAGTTGTTATACTCAGTTATGGTTGATTACAGCAGAAGAACAGAGATTAAAATCAACGAAGGATAAAGCCACATAATACAGAGTCCATGAGAGACCAGACGTGAGCTTCCAGTTGTCCTCTCTCATTGGAGCCATGTAGACAGCGCCTCATTCTTCCAGTGATGATTTCTGACAACAGCACAAAGTATTGCCAACTAGGGAAGTTGACCTGAGCCTAGGTGTCCAGGGTTTCATGGGGATCAATTATGTAGGCATAAAATTTGCATGGAGTTGATGTTAATTACTCAGTGTCCAGTCCCTTCAGAGCTCAAACTGATATCACTTGGCCCAAGGCCCCTACCATAAATCGCACTGTTAGCATAAACTACCTTGTGTGGGCCAAGGCCCTAGGTGAACAAAGAAACCCTTATCAGTCAAGATATTCCAAGGGTTTAGAGGTTTTGTCCCAGGAGCCAGTCAAGGACAAGAACTTTCTTTCTTCTTTGGAATGAGTTGGGTTTGAACATTCTAGACAACCCTTAACTGTGAAGATCTGATAGATAGTTCTCTGAAGATGATATCCCAGTAAGAACATGAAAAGGTGCTTAGCATTTTTAGTGATCAAGGAAATGAAAATCAAAACCACAATATGGTAACCTGAGAGGATGGTTATAATAAAAAAGACAGATCATAACAAATGTTGTTGAGGATGTGGAGAAATTGGAACACTTAGACACTGCTGATGGGAATGTAAAATGGAGGAGTGGCTTTGTAAAACAGTCTGGTAGTTTCTTAAAAAGTTAAACATAAGCATAAAAAGTTAACATAAGCAAAAAGTTTAAAAGTTGAACAAAAATTTTACTGTTTGTTACTAATGTTACTATATGACCCAGAAATCTTATTCCCAAGAGAGCATATCCAAGAGAAATGAAAATCTATGTTCACAGAATAACTTGGACATGAATGTTCAGAGTAGCATTACTCATAATAGTCAGAAAGTGGATATGACTCGCATGTCTATTAACTGATGAATGGATAAACAAAATACAGTCTATTCATATGATGGAATATTATCAGTAATAAAAGGGAATAATGCTACAATATGAACAGCTTGAGAACATTAAGCTAAATGAAACAAGCCTGTCACAAACGAGCAAATATTATATGACTCCATTTATGTGAAATGTCCAGAATAGTCAATTCTGTGGAGAAAGGAATGTTTGTCTAGGGCATAGGAGGTTGGAGGGATAATGAGTACAGAGTTTCTTTTTGGATTGATGAAAGTGTTCTACTATTGATTGTGATGACGGTTGCATAACTTTGTGAATATATTAAAAAGCTTTTAATTTTACACTTTAAATGTGTGAATTGTAGGTTATGTGAATTATATTTCAGTAAAACTGTTATAAAAAAATCTTCCCAGAAGACATTTGTTTATATCTCATCGGCCAAAAATTTTGTCATATGGCCATTTCTTGCTGTAAGGAGCGGAGCGGGGGTACCTGAGGAATAAAAGAAACTCTTAGCTTGGTGCATTGATGACTGACAAAATGTTGTAGAAAGGAAAAGGGAGAATGAATATTGAGTGGGTAGATAAGGGTATCTCCACCAGTGTCTGAAGCTTTGAATTACTGTGGAGTTCTGAAGGTTGGATGGATCAGGGTGGATGGTAGATGCTCCTTACCCCAAAACAATAGAATCCACTCCTCTTTCATTATAGACATCAGGGAATATATATATATATTTTTTAAAGATTTTATTTTTTCCTTTTTCTCCCCAAAGCCCCCCGGTACATAGTTGTGTATTCTTCGTTGTGGGTTCTTCTAGTTGTGGCATGTGGGACGCTGCCGCAGCGTAGTCTGATGAGCAGTGCCATGTCCGCGCCCAGGATTCGAACTAATGAAACACTGGGCCGCCTGCAGCGGAGCGCGCGAACTTAACCACTCGGCCACGGGGCCAGCCCCTCAGGGAATATTTTTTAGAAGAACCACACCTACTGTCATGCTCTTATATCCTGATATTTGCTAACAGGGGTAATTTTCTATTTATTTAAAGCATACTGTTATTCTAGACACCCTGAGCAATTCATGCATATGTATCATGGATATTTATTGTCAGAATATATATATGTATATGATATATAAATTAATGTCATACATAAATGTTATATTACATATATCATATATTATAATGCATGTATATGTATTATAATGTATATGTGTATATATAATATATACATATAATAATTTTTAGTTTCATTCACACAGGGATGTAATGGGGAAAGTATGTCTCTTGAAAAAGCCTAGAAATTTGTCAGTGAATATTACTAGTTGTTGTACTGAGATGGTAAATATTGACATGTCACTTGGTCAACATCATCTTGCAACTACTTAGTGACACCATCTAATACTGGAAAATCTTCTTAATTCTTTAGGTTAGGGTGGTTCTTAGAAGTCAGCACTAAGGAAACAGGAGTTTTATATATATATCTTCTGTCTTCACTTGCTAATCTTAAGAAGTCAGATTAGACTTCTTAAAGTTCATATGGAATTGTATTTGATCATTCCTTAAAACCTTCATTCAAATTTAATTGGTTATCTAAATAATTCTGAGTAATAATAAATTCTGTGGCCTCCCAGTTTTCTACTGTGGCATTGTTCTAACACTCCTTCTCAAACTTATCTCCTGCTACTTGCTGTTATCCTCCTATGTGTCAAAATTACATTACTTTTTCTGCCTCAAACAGGACTGATGAATTCCTGTGTCTTTGTTTATGTTCCTTCTATTTGGAATTCCCTCTCTGACTCCCAACTTTCCATGTCAACATAATTCTTCAAGGTGCACTATTGATTATATTTCTGTCATATTGTGTTTTCTTAACCTGTCAACATTCCACTTTTGAATCTTCTTTTATTTTCATTTTTTACATGGCATGTATTTAATTTGCCTCAGGTTATGAATATTTGAGTAACTTCTTCTATGTAACTAAAGATTGCAAGCCCTTTAATTGAAGTAACTGTGTCCTTGTTTATATCTCCAAAACCTAAAGTTGCCTAAGGAAAGGGTTCAAGACTTCAAACTGAGAGAGTCTTAGTGATCTCTGATTGAGAGATATTACGTTCAATTCTTGAATTTAATTATGCAATAACACCTGGCGCTATACCAACATCCAGCAACAAAATGTGTTTCAGTACAAGAGAAAACAGGGCATGCAGAAGGAGATGACTGTGGGAACACAAGAGTGCCAGGGTCCAGATGGGCACTGAGAAAATAAACATGCCACTCAGTGAACTGGTGCAACCTACAAAAGTGATCTCCTGAGAAACAGATTTGAAATCTGATTACCCTATGTGAACTCAGGAGGTTTTTTAGAGCTCCGTTCACTTTCAAAATGAAAGGGTTCCAAACAGAGGCTGCTGCCACCTTTAGGGATTAAAGTACTCGCCTCAGTGAGAGGACAGAGCAGCTTTGAACCAGGTCAGCCACTCGTGGTTAGCAGAGAGGATGCTGAGGTCTTGCCCTTGTTTGCTTCATTCAGCCTTCCAAATATTAAAAAAAGGAAAATTGTCTATTATATGTAGGTTTAAAAAATTAATTGATATCTGCCTCCTGGGACTAAATATTACTTCCAGTATTTTTCCACTCATTCAATGTGTAAAAAAATTATCTCCAGTGGACTATTTCTTACTTTCTGTTAATCTTAGTCCCTTTCCTTGCTCACAACAGTGCTAAAACTCACTCTGGAGAGCTATCAGATGATGGAAGTCTTTGAAAACTAGTTGTTCTTAAAAAAATCAAAATACCCAGCTGTGCCGCTTACAGCACGACATCGTTCTTCTACAACACGGGAAAAAGAGAAACTGGTTCAAGTCATACGACAGGTTATTATTTTGGTTAATGTGAAATGTTTATCTGACAAGCTTATTGAGTTTGATTGGTGTTTATAACCCCACAGCAAATCTACAGTTTATCTGATCTCCCTTCCCCCTCCCAAACTGACATCAACAAATGTGCCATCTGAAAAAACAAACAAAGAAAAACACCTGGGGTATTAAAGTGTTTTAACCAGTACGATTTATGTTAATGGTACAGAAGAGAATATTTTTTGTTTCTCAAAAACATAACAGGCAATTGATGTGCCATATTGCAGTATGGTTTTAGCTATCAACATGTCAAGATTTAGTTTTGCTGTTAACATTTTACGATTTAGAAGGCTATAAGAATATGTACAGTGTAGCAACAACACAGGATTCATCCCCTCAGCTATATTTATTGGGCTCTCATTTTTCCCTCTTTTATAGAAAAAATTGAAAAAGAAAGAGAGCAAGAGAGACAGACAGGCATCCACTCAATCTATTTCATTTTCTTTATGTCAAGTAATGAGAAATAAAGAGACAGAAAACCGAGCTCTTAATAGCCTGTGCTCAGACCAAAGAGGATTCCAGACTGAGGAATCACAGTATACTTTACTGGTTTGTTATCTCCAGCAGATAACTTAACCATGTCAAAGCATGTGCTACTTGATCCTAGACCTTCATGAAGTACGACAGCCCCACGGTTAAGGATGTGTTGTGCGTGCTACTGGATTGGGCGTCCCTGGTGGTGTTACCACATAGGTGACAATGAGTGAGAGGCAGGGGAACATAACTAGAAGGCTTGAAGATTGTTTTTCAAGTTTAATTCTACCAGACAATTGTTTCAAATGCAAGGACAAGGCTGTAGGGCTGCAGCCAACAGGACTAAGTTGATGCGTAAGTAGTAAATATTATTAATTTATTACATAATCAAGACGATCTGTAACATCAAGGACAGGCCACCTTTGGCTGATCATTATTTTCTGGCTCTACACAGATAATGTATGTCCAATATTGGTGCTCCTGAGAGCACTGACAATATGAATGTTCATGCAACCCTTGAAACTTAAGCTCAATACCAGACACAAAGACTTGAATTAATGAGATATGTAGTATGTGTACACGTATTTATTTCATGACCAGGTAAAATACTTTAGACTCAGCATACATTTTTAAATTATATTCCACAATGAGGCAGATGGAATTATTTTTAAAATAATTCTATTTTACAACTTTTTGAAAGGAAAGATTTTCCTTTTAAAATGGAATTAGCTATTCATGAAAAAAGAGAATGTTATGTTCTTGGCTTAGTTGTTCCATAAAGAACTCAAAATAAACAGAAGAAAGAGATTCTAGACCGTGTGTTTTATTTCCCATGCATCTAAGATTGGAGTCATATGAACTTAAGAGAGAAAGAATACTTTTTTAAAAAGGATGTGTGTGTGTGTGTATGTGTGTATTTATGTATATACACCATTAAATGCCATTAAATGTCTTCTCACATATAAAATTAATACCTTTCCTATCAGCAAAATGACTCACCTTGTTTTGTTCTTCATGTCTTTCTCCTTTTCAGCATAGCAAAAATACGTTTTAGAGCATTTACGTTAAGGTAATTAACTGGTGGCTATGTCAGTAATTATCATGTTAGTCTCAAAAAAACAACAATAAGCAGGAAAATTTGTGTGTGTATGTGTGCTTGTCAGAGGGAGGGTTAGGGAACAAGAAGAAACCAATGGAGGGAGAGAGACGGGGGAGAGGACAGGAGAAGAGGAGAAGGGAGGAGGGGAGGGAGGGGACAGGAGAGGAGAGAAGGGGAGGGGAGAGGAGGAGATTATACCTCAATAAAGCTGAAAAAAATGAATGGAATATTTTTCTCCCACACAAGGAGCAGGATAAACAGGGGAAAGTGTCAGCTTTCGCTGAGCAAGCCATTCCACTAAGAATGTCATTGGATTTTGGGCATAGATTTCTCCAAAATAAATTTAAGATTTCCATGGGAGAATAAATCATTCCAAGCATTGGCATGTTAATTATTGGTGTCTCAATCACCTCCTCTATTGAGTGAAAGATTCAAAATAGTTTTTTAAAAAGGTGAAGGTTATCATATCATCACTATGTTTTTGAATTGTCAAGACCTGGCTGATGACGTTTGTTACTCCAAATATAGTCTATTCAATGGCCCAGTTATCACCTAAGGCAGAGATGTTCATTTAGCCTCCAGAGCAGTGTTGGTATTCTTCCCAAGATGTTTGGAGTAAGTATTTCCTTTGTGTTAAAACAGTAAAATTTAATTTCCTGTTTCAAATAGCACCATCATTTGGGCTGGTCCATAGTTAGTTTATGAGTTTCTGGAGCTTTAAGATTAGGAACTTTGGGATCGGGTCTTCTTCATCTTTGTATAAATAAGATCGTAAATGTGAAAGTGCCTGGTACATACTAAGCAAATATTCTACTTCAAAATCTTCATGAGAACAGGTGTAGTATAAATAAATAAACTAAAGCATTGAAACTATATGTTGGGCCCAATTGAAAATGATGCCAAGTCATACAAAGTCCCAAAGTAGTAACTCCTGGTTTTGAGAATATATACACACAGACATAAGGCAAACTATCTTTCAAGTATGAAGATTAAATATATACCTGAATGGATCTGGTATTTTTTGCTGAGTGCCCCATACTACAGTATATAAAACTGGTCATTGTTAAATTATTTATAAATGATAAGCCATTAGAAAACCAATGTGGTGTAAGAAAATATTATTCCAATGTAAATCAAAATTCTTCAAAGTGGTTATAACGAAAGGCCTAGCAATAGCCATTTTGTAAAATGAATTCTATCTAACAGCATAGCTGCCCATAAAACGAAATTATATTCTCTCTGTGTATGTCAGCACTGATGATGTCTAATCAATAACTCTGCTGCTGTCAAGCTCAGGTTGAATTTGTAGGGAGGAAAAACACGTTACACAGTCCACCCACATTATTTCATAAAGAAATAGTCATTTATTTTAACCAAAGTCTCTTTTAAGAAAAGGTAAAGAGGGACAGTTACACTTTCAGGTGAGTTATTCTTTTAGTGACTTGCAATATTTTTAGTATATCTTGAAATAGGCTAAATGGGGGATTGAAATATTTGCATGTATGTCTCAACAATGTTGTTTAATAGCCTTTTATTTACCTAGTTTGTAGTATTTCTGTAATAAGAAAAAACAAGTAGGGAAGACATTTCCATTAAATATACAGCCATTGCAGTCAACAAGAAACGTCAATTCTGGTATTTCTTGAAATGAGAGAGTAACAAACTTTTTAAAATCTAAAGTCTTTTATTAGAGACAAACATTTTTAATGTGTTAATAATACTGTCACTTGTTTAGAGCTTTGCATTTACAGCGCTTTTATATAATTATAGTGTTTATTCAGTGCTTATGACGTACCATGTATAAGATACGCATTGTGATCTTGTGAGTGTATTAGGAAACAGAGATTTTAAGACTTTAAGAATCTTGCTCAAATTAAAAAAATAGGAAGTGAGAATCATCATTTGTATATCAATGTATCTTACTCCAAAGCCTGTACGCAGTCACCTCAATGGTGTGTTCCACAAATATGATTTCATTAACCGTGAGGAGAGTGATTCACTGATGCTCAGACACATGTCCGAAGTTCTTGGTATCCATGCGCTTTTGACCGTCCTCCATTGCCCATCCTCCTGAAGCCTCACCTGTCCTTGAAGGCCCAATAAAAGTCATCTTTTTCTTTAAGAAAATGATATTTGATGTCCCCAAGTGGAAATGTCTTCTAAACTCTTTTTCTCTTTCATCATAATATTTTAATTTCTTATGAAGAACTCTCTCTCAGAAGTCCATTCTGTGCTGAATTTGAGTTATTTTGTGTTCATAGCCCCCAAGAGAGAATGTAGGAAACATAATTTTTGAAACTCAAATGCCATGTTATTTGTTAACTATAGTTCCTTACACCGGGCTTATTCGAAGCCTTCTTCAACCACATAACACACATCTAAACAATTCAAGATATGAAAATACTACTCTAGAATGTCTCTTAAGTATTCCCTCTAATCTTTCACTTATCATTGCTTTAATTCTACCAGATTTGTCAACTCTTTTCTTTTCTATGTTTCTAGTCTCATTTTAACCTCCAATATATTGTCCAAATTGATGCCAGACTCACCATTAGAAAATATCACCATCTGGCCAACAACATTCAATGGCTCTCGACTCTTCTCAGAAAAACTCAAGCTCTCTATCCATAATGGCATAGGAAACCCTCTGTAATTTGGCTCTTGTGTTGATTATAATACCCCTCGCCTCCTTCTCTCTATTCCTTTCGCTCTTCAGTCTCTTCACAGAATAGGTCAAACCCATTTGTGGCTTTGAAAAGTGAATAGTTATTTACAATGAAAGCCAGAGAAGGTTAAGCATTCCAAGCAGAAGAAACAACATGAGTAAAAATAGTGTTTTGAAGTGTCACAGCGTGTACTGTCAAGTGTCGTGGGACTGTAAATGTGAGGTTTGCTGCTATATAGAGGCTTCCCTGATCTTGGTTTAATAAAATTAATTATTCTTTCCTTTGTGTTGTCGAATGTGTCATATGGTGGTGTCTATTTCACTAGTAAAAATATACCTCCAGGATTGGATTTGTTTTATGCACACTAGAACCAAGTACATTGTGTGACTCATAGTAGGCACTTAAATGTTTTGTTAATCTATTGAACTGTTGAGAAATGATTCAAGAATTTATCAATTTCAGGATCTCAGATCACTGAAAATTTTAGAAAAAGTCTTGATGAGATTTTGAATATCATAAGGTGATGTACCCTGGTATTCAGCAATTATGCTTTGTCTATAAAATCTTTATGCTGGATTTTGTGACCCCCAGTGGCTAAAGGGACAGGGATTTCAATAAATGTTATCTTTTTAAAAACAATTAAAATTAACCACAGGCATCTATTGGCAGGCTGTCCTGTGGGAGAGCTGGAGGAGGAATCGGACTCATGGGCAGTCACAAAGGAGGGCTACCCATACCCGGGTCCCAGGACATTGGAGGCAGGTGACTATAGTTTTTCATACTGGAGTGGAGGGGGAGAGCTTTTTCATACTAAATGGGGAGATTTTTTTTCCCTTGAATCCTCTGCTTTTATCTTTTTGCATTTGCGAACTTCATTTGTATAAAACTTGAACCTTGGTTAGTGGTCACTTGAAGAACAGGACACTGAAACAGGATTGTTAAAAAGCAAAAACAAAACAACAAAACAAAAGCAAGTACTAGGCTTAGAAGTGCCTCATGGGGAAATCCAGTCAGACAATGGAGGGGACAGTGGAGGACACAGGGAGGGGTCGAGCAGCCCAAACTGACTAATTCGACTCATTTTTCCTTTCACTCTCTCTAAGCTGATCATATTTACATTTTTACTGCAAGCATAATTAAGTCTTTAGTGCTTAGTTCTCAGGTAGAATTTTAAAACTAAAAAAATCACAAATCAGTGCTGACGTTACTATGACTATATATTATTTATTTTATAACCAAGTACTATAGTTTATCATTTCCTTTTTATATATATTTGGTTTCATTGAAGAATATAATTGCATTTGCTTTCTTCTTGCTCTACTTGTCTTTATCACTCAATTTTTGTTTTCAATTCTCTAATTGGGTATTTCTTTTTTCTGATTACCTCCCCTGCTCTCTGTCCTCTGCTCCATTGTGGCCTCATAGTTTCCAGTCCTGCTTTACCACCTACGACCTCTCTGCTAGAGATCCCAGCGCATCCTTCCTCTCTTTTCCCAAGTTTGGACCTACCATTTTTGTGCCCTGCTTTATTTTACCTAACTCCCACATTTGCTGGAGTACCTTCCTAGAACGGGGCAGGGGATACATATTCTGAATTTTGCATTACAAATGTATCTTTATTCTACATTCATACTGAATGATCCCTCAGCTGGATATAGAATGCTAACATGGAAACACATTTATTCAGAATTTTGAAGGCATTTTTCTAATATTTTTATCATAAAAAGATAGATGAAAACTAAAAATAACTCCGAAGCTAGCCTGATTCTTATCCTTATAGGTAGGAAGTATTGTTCTCTTTTTTTCCCTCCTGAAAGATTTTAATGTCTTTTATTTAGTGTTATTCCTTCTTTTTAATTTACAGCTTTTTTATAGAACAATTTTGGACTTACAGAAAAATTAATCAGGTAGTACAGAGTTCCCATATATTCCTCCAGCAAAGTTTCCCCTATTTTTAACAACTTGCATTAGTTTGGGACATTTGTTACAATTAATGAACCAATATTTATTCATTATTATCAACTAAAGTGCATAGTTTACATTGAGGTTGACTCTTTGTGTTCAACATTTCTATGAGTTTTGAAAAATGCATAATGTCTCATAGCCACCGTTTCAATATCATACAGAAGAGTTTCATCACCCTAAAAATGCCTTGTGTGGGACTGGCCTGGTAGCATAGTGGTGAAGTTCACACGCTCTGCTTTGGCAGCCCAGGATTCACCAGTCTGGATCTAGGGTGCGGACCTGCACCCCATTTGGCAAGCCATGCTGTGACAGGCATCCCACATATAAAATAGAGGAAGACGGGCACAGATGTTAGCTGAGGGCCAATCTTCCTCAAAAACGCAGAAATCCCCTGTGCTTCATCTATTCACTCCTATCCCAGCCCCACTTCTCCACCCCACTCACCTAGTCCCAGAACTCCTGGCAACCACTGCTTTTTCTTTATTACTGTCTCAAGAGTTTGGCCTTTTCCAGAATGTCATATAGTTGAAATCAGACAGTATATAGCCTTTTCAGATTGGCTTCTTTACTTTAGCAGCATTTATGGTTCTTCCATGGCTTGAAGGATTGATTGTTCTTTTCATTGTTTAATAATATTATGTTGTACGGATGTACCATTTCTTCATTTATCCATTCACTCATTGAAAGACATCTTGGCTGCTTCTAGCTTTCGACAGTTATGGATAAAGGTGCTGTAAACACTCACATGCAGGCTTTTGTATGGACATAAGCTTTTAACTCAACCAATACTCTGAAGCTTAGTTACTCAATTTTATGGTGAGACTATGTTTAGCTTTGTGAGAATCTGCCAAACTATCTTTCAAAGTGGCTGTACCATTTTGCCTTCCTATCAGGAACGAATGAGTTCCTGCTGCTCCACACTCTCTCTAGCAGTTAGTATTTGTCAATTTTATGGATTTTGGTCATTCTAATAGGTGTGTAGTCATATCTTATCATTGTTTTAATCTGCAATTCCCTAATGACATATGACATTAAGCATCTTTTTGTATGCTTCATATCTGCATATCTTTTTTGGAGAGGTGCCTATTTACCTTTTTGTCCATTTTTTAATTGTTAGATATTGGAACTGATATTGGAAATATAAAGCATTTTTTAATGATTTTTTTGTTAGTTGGCTTGTTGTTCTCTTAAAATTTGGCAATGGTATCATTAGGTATTTCTTTAATTAATTTTTCTATAGACTCGATAGGTTCCTTAAGTATGCATACTCATGTCCTTCATGAGAAATTGTATTTTATTATTTTTGTTTAGAAATTATTCCCCAACACTACCTTGTTTTCTTCTGCTGAACATTCTATTAGTTGAGTGTTGACAGTTTTGGATTGTTTGTTTTTTATCAAATCTCTCATATTTTCTTTTTCTTCCACTTTCAAAGGGATTTCTTTGAATTTATCTTTTTGTCCTATTTTTCTAGCAATATCTTGTTCCCTCACTACTACTTTGTGCTGCATTTTGTTCTTGTTTCATGAGTGCAATATCTTCTTGAATTCTCTCTAGCTGTCCCATTTCGATTGTCTTCTTCTAAATATATATTATCTTTGTTTATTCCAGAATGATTTTTCTCCATCATCTTGGTCTCCTTTATTCTTGTTATAAGAATTCCTGAAATGCTTGGTGGCACTGCTTTTCTATCTGTAGTGGAAAAAATGAGGCCATAAAAGGCTGACATTGTTCTACTGGCAGACTTAGTTTCATATTAGTCAGAAAGTCAGTAATTACAGTGAGGAAACCCTAAATCTCAGAATATGAGGACTTCTCACTGGATGTTCTTTACTTTTGGTAGTAGTAGTTGTGGAAGGGAGTTCCTAGAATCAGGATTTCAATTACTTCCTGTTTGCAGTCCTCATTTCACTGTCGTCACCCCATTATAATTGGAATTTGCAAATTTTGAGATTCTCCAAGAGCCCAAAGGCAGATTCTCCAGGCTGCAGCTCCTTCCATCTTGCTTTTTGTCCTTTCATACCTTATTAAATATATCAATCTATATCTTTATCTACATCTGTATCTATGTCTCTGTTCATTCATATCTATAGCTATATCCATATCTGTCTATAAGTCCATCCACGTGTTTATCTCTCTATTTGTCAGTGAATGAAAATTAGAAGTGTGAGAATTAAATGGATTTGAAGAAAAATAACATGGCCTAATACACTTCTTATTTGTATGTGGAAACTTCTAAGAGTAATGAGTAGAAAGGAAATCAAACTAGTAGGCAAAAAAAAAAAAAAAGAAAGAAAGTATTAAACAAGAGTTTATTGGATCTGAAAAACTATAGCCCTCTTTCTGTGGATATTCAAGTTAAGCCAGCTCCATGAGTTACTGAGGAGACACAAAATCATATTAGAAACGGTTTATTATTGTGAGATACAGAAGTAAAGAAAAGTGGCATCTTCACTACGTAAGGAAGGAGATTCAGTATTTTCAGTGCTTCATCTGAAAGTGACCCTGCTTTCTGAGGAGTATGAAGTGTTTCTAAGTTGCAAAGAAAACATCTAACTGTGGGAGAGGAATCTGGCGGAACACACAATGAACTTATTGAAGATCTTTTCATGTCAGAGTTTTGCTTTGCTGGCCATGGTCATATAAACATTGCAATGATTTTATTCCCTACACCATCTCCCCTCCCCCACCATGACTGTTTTTACTCTTCAGCTCCGTAGCAGCATATTGGCACGCTCCACTGGAGCCATAAGTGAGTAAAGTGAAGACACCACTTGAGTTTCTGATCAAGTAAAGATCTCATCTAAGTTGACAAGTATTCTACCTGCCTTCCTGGTACTTTAAGATGAGCCTTCTTTATAACTTATCAAAGAAGAACAAAAGTTTATCTGGAAAAGTTCAATATCTGTCAACTGTAGAAATCTAAGCTGTAACAACCTCCAAGCTTCATCTGGACCCACTCTCTAGGGAGTGCCCAATGTCCCAGCTCAACCCATTTCTCCTTCCACCCGTCAACATCCTTGTCCTGTGTTTTAGTGCTTCTGTGCCCGGCTATCAGCTTTTCAAAATAAAAACAATTTATATAATTAATTTCCACTGAGGAAGTAGCAGCTTCTAGGGTCACTCCTGCCAGCACATTTGGCACTTTGTTAGGAGTTTTCAGGAATTACAGTTCTTTCACAAAAGGGAGACATTGCTAATGATAGTGAGCAAGCCATTGTTGCAGTCGGGGAGTGAAGATATTACAGCCCTCTGGAAATATTTTCTAAGCATCTGTGAGTTGGCTTGGGAGGATTTCTCAGCTGTAACCTGAAAAGTATATCACATAGTAATTAATGCTTACATATAAGGCCGGCCTTGACCGAAGTAGCTACAAGTGGACATTGCTGATTCATGTCTTACTTTGCTGGGACACCTGCCCTCCTCCTACTGTGTTTAAAATAACAGGGACAGTAAGACTGAAAAGAGGCAATAGAACTAACAACCAATAACAGAAGCAGCTGATGCCAACAAAAAATGTTAATACTAAGAGTCATACTTCGGAAGACATTGTGGATCACCTGTGTGTCCCTTGTGAAAAATTATACAAGAGACAGCGAATTCTGATTAATATGATGGCTTTTAATTTCAACCTTTAGTTTCGAATATTAATACTAGAAGCCTCGGTCAACTAAACTTGGAAATGGGTGTCAAGTCAAAGGAGTTAGAAATGGAATAGCCACAGAGTTGCACATATTTCCAACTTAAGAAGTGTGGAAGCTGGAGGAGACCCACGTGAAGGTGCAGCACCTGCTGGCCCCACTGCTGCCCACACCTGCACCATGAGCCGGCTGATCAGCGACGTTGTGTGTGAGCTGCAGCAGCCACCGACCTCACCTCAACCTTCGGAGGAGAAAGACTTCTGGTTTACTTCTATTTCTGCATCCCATACCTTGCACAAATGTTTCTTGTGGCTAACCCTAACCAGGACTCGTTCAGGGAAGGAACTACTGGGGAAATGTAGTCACAGCTTAGCTAAGGTGAAACGGTAGAAAACCACCACAACTGGTAATAATGAAAGTTTGCAAAATTGCCCAAACGTGCATTCTACCCTATTTATGCAGTTGCTAAACTGAACAGTCGCTGAGTAGTTAAAAATCTCACCCTCAGAGGTGCCGTTATCAGAGCCCTGTTGGTGCTCTCAGATGTGAAGTCAAGCACAGTACTGTATGCAGAACATCCTGTGAATTCCTGCACCTTAGCAGCACCTAGTGATTCTTTTGATGGCACGGCAACAAAAATATATATTTTATAGCTATAAAATGAATAAAACACCTACATCTATAAGAGCTAATAAGTCGTCCCTTCTCTCTCCAGTCCTTCTCTACTGCATTTGTACGAACACACACACACACATAGTGCATAGCCTGAGATAATACCATAAATTACCTCAACATTCAAGAAGAAAATTGTTCTGGTGAGTATATTTAAGCAAAGTACTGTGAATATGCATAGTGATGACACCACTGCAAATAAAAGGAAAGGAATTTGGCTCTGATCTAATGGTTGCATCGATTTTTCCTAAGCAGGATTGTAATTACCTGCACAGGAGCTTAAAATAATACGTGCAGTGTTTCAGGAGTTATCTTATTAAACGAATATGTTATTTGTATTCTGTATGGAAATGAGCTTGTGTGTTTTGACTTTATGCATGAGGCTTGGACCCCCTGGGCGTCCTTTGGGGACCAGGCACAGCTGATTTCTTCATCTGCGGGGCAGAAGCCTGACAGCCACAGATGTGAGCTGCTCCAGCTTTAGGTGTGAAAGCTGCTTTGTGAAGCCAGAATTCAGGCAATTAAGCCAGTTCCCCTCCTGGTAAGCTGGTAGTTAGCCAGGCCACAGGCAGTGCTGCCCATGCCGCTCCAGGCAGAGGGCTTGGTGAGCTGGAACACCTGAAGCTTCTTGCTGGAAAAGAACAAAGACTCAAACCTAAAATGTTAAGGACCTCCTTTAGAAAATGGCTTTAGCTTTTGGCTCAGCATTCTAGAGACAGATTCGAATAAAATACAAATAAAGCAAGACAATCTCACTAATAATCATGTATAACTCCTTAGAGTTACCAATTATGCACATTATGTGTTACATACTGTTACATATTAATTATATATTATATTGTATCTAATTTAATTTTTACATCAACCCTGTAAAGTCTATATCAGTGTTGCTGTTTAGAGATTAGGAAACTGGCTCAGAGCAGTTCAGTGCCTTCTTGTAGGCTACACAGACTGTAGGTGGCCAGGCCAAGACTGAAACACACATTTCCCTCCTCTCAATCCCAGGGTCCGCTGTGAAGCCTTTCTAAGCAGACAGGACACCAGAGTTAGTAAGATACCACTTCCACTGGGCTCCCCAGCACAGCTGTCTTGTATTATGCCATAGTTTTAATGCATCACTTATAAAACTAATTCTACCTTATCTTTATTTATCCACTAGTTTAAAGAGTTACTAATAATCGTGAAGTGGTACATAGCACTTTGCCAAATTTTTGAAATAAAAGTTAAAATTGTGAATCGTCACTGTAATACAAGTTTGTGTGCTAGAAGAGGAGGAAGTAAAGGGAAAATGGAATCTTAGGCAGCCACGTTATCGGTAATTTTGCTAGGTGCTTATACATTTTGTCACCAACAATGAGATTGCTGTCTCCAACAAGGAGAAATAGATAGCATATTATTTCCTTCCCAAAGAGGAGACCAAAGTCAAAGTTAAGGAACTTTTCCCAAAGTCAAGGAGAAAGTAAATGGTTCAGCTTGGATTTGATCCTGGGCTATCCGATTATCAAGATGAAGGGTGAAAGTAAAACCATGTGTTCAGGGTGTCTTCTGTTGCAAGGACTCCAATCAGGACTTTTCAAGCATTGTTTTCTAGCTTTATAATAACCCTATAAAGTTAGTAACTATTCACCTCATTTTGCAAATGAGGAAAAGGATGCAAATTAACTTCAATTGCCTAAAATCCCAAGGCTAGTAAGTGTCAGAGAAGGAAATCGAATGTCTGCCTTCAGTGCTTGCACTCTTTCCACTAACAAATCCCGCAGAATGCTGGGCATATCCACGGAAGTGGAGACAACACGCAAGAAATAAAGCATTCTGTTAAGACGATAGAGTAAAACAATTCACAGAACAAGTAAAGATTGCTAAGCTCTCCAATAACTGCTACTAAAGTAAGATAGAGTTTGGTGAGTTCTTTTTCCATTAAGCTTCAAAGAATACTGCACTTTGAGAGTTTTCATCTATTTTTTGCCAATATTCTCATAAACACAAGCTGACATGAAATATTCATCAGAAAAAAAAATCTTTGTAGTAAACAGGAAATGTAGCTAGATATAGTGTATTATGAATTGCATGCTGGGTTACTCTAAATAGAAGGAAAAAAAGTCTCAAGGAGAACCAAATTAAATATACACATCATTATTAACAAAAGTAAACGAAACAGTCGTAGGTTTACTTAAAAACGTTTTTCATGCAAAGAAGTCTACACTGATTAAAATCAATTGTCCTTACCTAGAGTTATGTCAGTTAATGTTTAACACTTTACCACTTCAGTTGCTCCATAAGGATTAAAAATAGAACAAATAATATTAATTTAACGCACTAATACTACTATTAATTACAAGGTTTAATTAATGGAAATTAAGTATTCAATCCCACTCCGTGAGAACTGTGTTGCTTTAATTGTCTCAGAAGGAATCCTGTCTACCTAGACCCCACCTTTTCCAGGAGGTGGAGCTTTATTCTCTGCTTGGTCAAACCCCCAACCCTGGGCCACCACCTCCAGCCTCGAGAGGGGACTACGTTTGCTGATTCCTCACTGCCAAAGGCTAGAGTAGGGGAAGGAAAGAGCTATCGTACCGTGGAGAAACCTGTGAAAACCGCTGTAACCAAGTGACACAACTGCGACCTGAATTAGTGATGCTGGGGGAGCATCAGCTGTCCCTGATAGGATGTGAAGAGAAGGGTACTTCGCCTCTATACGAGTACGTCCAAAAATCCATAGCCCTGGTTTAATCCTGGGGAAAACGTCAGACACACCCAGACTACAGGGCCTGTAGAGGACACCTGGCCAGTACTCCTCTTTTCTGTCAAGGTCATGAAAACCAGGGGCGGCTGAGACCAGAGCAGACAAAGGAGAAATGACAAATAAACACTCCGAAGCACCCTGTGTTGGATCCCCGAAAAGAAGGAGACCATTATGGAAAAACTGGTGAAATCAAAACCAAGTTTTGAGTTTAGTTAATAGTATTGTGCCAATGTCAGTCTTGGTTTTGAGAAACGTCCGGTGGTTTTGTATATCACCTATATTTTTGAAGCACCGTGTTTAGTGCACCCCAATTGCATCTTTCTTCATTTCATGGTAGTAAATGTTAAAATTAAGGTTATTTAATATTTCCACGCAGATCTTTATGCCTTCATTGAATATGCATGTATCTTTTCAAATAGCTTTATATTACCTTTTCTAACTTCATGTAAGTGGTAAAATATTTCTAGAACTTTATTTTGCACAGTGTATAGTATTAAAAGTTCATCTATATTTATATACAAAGCTTTAGTCCATTTATTTCACTGCTTGCAGTATTCCAGTATAATAAAATATTTTATTTTTCCACTTACCTGTTAATAAATGTTTCAGGTGCTCCAGATTTTCACTATTTATAAACAATAATGCCCATGTACAATCCTGTACAGATTTCTTTAGGTATGAGAGTTCCTCTAGAAGAGAGAAAGAGCCAAATAGTAAATACTTTAGGTTTTCCTGGCCAAGAGGCAATATCAAGGACATTATGTATGTACTTGATAGTGACTTAAAATGTTATCATCACAAACAAACAAAAAGACCATAAACAAAAACTAGGCAACCGGTCAGATTTTACCTGGGGTCATAGGTTATTCTAGAATAGAATTTTGTTCTAGAATGTATAGTGGGCATAGAATTTCTAGATCATAGACTATATGCATATGCAACCATATGAGATATTACTTGAAAATTGATGAACCAATTTACCATTCCAACAACATTAGATATAATTTTGGATTGCTCTATAGTCTCCCCAACCCTTGATAATAAGAAAGTTACCACTGTGGTTTTAATTTGCACTTTGCTCATTGCTAGTAAGGTTGACCGTATTTTTGTGTTTATTTACCATTTGTGTGTTCTCTCCATTCAGTTGCCTGGTTATATATTTTATCCATTTTTTTAAGGGTATGGTTCTCTTTTCCTTATTGATATGGAGTTCTTTATGTATTCCATGTAATAATCATCTTCTTCTTATGACTGTGAGTGGCAAGTATCTTTTTCCTAATTTTGTCTTCTTTTTACACTTTAGGATAACCTTTATGCACAGATTTCAATTTTCATGTAATTGAATTTAGTAATTGTTCCTATGCCAATGTCATAACATTATTCATTGTACTTTCTTCAAAATTTTTAAAGATTTACTTTTTATATTTAGATAGTTCATCTACTCTGGGACGCTTTATAGGTATGATATGAGGAAGAAATCCAATTTTATTTACTTTTTATATAAACATAACCACTTTTTCTAGCACCATTTATTGAAGAATTCCATGTTTCCTCATTCATCTGCAATGCAACCTGTGTAATATATCGAGTTCCATAAATGTATAGAGGTTTCACTCTGTTTATTCTGTGTTGTGGTCTTCTTGTTTATTCCTGATCCAGTGCCACAATTTTATAATAACTCCTGAGATTATTAGGCAACTCCTTCTGTCTTGGTTTTCTTCCTCAAAATTGTCTTGACCATTTTTTTCCCTTTGCTATTTCATATATATTTAAGAAACAAGTCATCATATCCTAATATAATCTGTATCAGGATTTTTATGGAAATTACTTTGAATTTATAGATTATTTTGGGGATAAATGACATTTAATTATGTTAATTCATCCTGCCCATAACCATGATGCCTGTTGATGTACGTATTTTAAAATTCATTCAAAACATTTTCATAATTTTCTTCATAAAAGTCTTATATATACTTCATCAATTTCTGTCGATAACTTAAATGCTATTTTTAAAAGTGCGCTTGTGAGCCAGCACTGTGGCCTTGTGGTTATAGTTTGGCGTGCTCAGATTCAGTTCTGGGCACAGAACCACAGCTCTCATCTATTGGTAGCCGTGGTGTGGGAGCAGCTCACGTAGAAGAATTAGAAGAACTTACAACTATCCACAACTGTGTACCTGGACTTTGGGGGTGAGAGGGAAGGAAGAAAAAGGAGGAAGATTGGCAACAGATGTTAGCGTAGAGCGAATATGTCCCTGATAAAAAAAAAAAGTGCATTTTGTAATGTGGCCACTATTTATTTTCAAATGTTGAATCAGCCCGGCATAACTTCAATAGATCTCTCTTGGTTGTGGCTTGTAATTCTAACCTTAAATGTTTGGTAGAATTTACAGTGTTACTATTTGTGCTTGGTGATTTTTTTTTTTTTTTGGAGGAAGGTAATTAGTTACAATTCAATTTCTTTCACAAGTGTAAAGGTATTCAGATCACCTTTTTCTCCTTGCATGAATTTTGGTCATTTATTTTTCAAAGAACAGCCCATTTTATCTAGATTATCAAATTTGTGAACACCGAGTTATATGTAGTATGCCTTGATTTTCCCTTTAATGTCCATGGACTGAGAATTGATAACTTCTCTTTCATTTGTGGTGTTAACAATTTGTGTCTTTTCTCTTTTTTACTCACTTAGCCTGGCTAGAGGTTTATCAATTTTATTTATCTTTGCAAAGACCCATCTTACAGTTTTGCTGACTTTCTCTTTTGTTTTACTGTTTTCAATTTCATTGTTTTCTGCTCTAATCTTTGGTTCTTTTTTTATGCTTACTCTTGGCTCAAATTTTTCTTCATTCTCTAGTTTCTTAAGCTGGAAGCTTAGGTTATTGATTTTAGATCTTTCTAATTTTCTAATATATGCATTCGGTGCTACAAATTTCTCTGTAAGAATTGCTTTGATGCATCCCAGAAATTTTGATGTTGTGTTTTCATTTTTATTTAGTTAAAAATATTTTTAAATTTCCCTTGAGACTTCTTTGACCCAAGTGTGATTTAGAAGTACGTTGTGTATTTTCCAAATATTTGGGATTTTCCAGCTATTTTTCCATTACTGATTTCTGGCTTAATTTCATTGTGGTATGAGAACATGATTGTATGATTTCTATGCTTTTAAATTTGTTAAGTTGTGTTTTATGTCCAAAATATAGTCTATGTTGATGGTTATTCACCTGAGTTTGAGAAAAATGTGTCTTTTGTTGTTTCTAGATGGAGTCTACTATAAATATTAATTAAATAAAGTTGGTTGATAGTTCTGTTTAGGTCAACTATATCCTTATTGATTTCTGCCTATTTGATCCATCAGCTACGGATGAAACGGTTGCTGATGGTAACTAGGAGGGTGGATTTGCATACTTTCTCCTTCAGTTTTATCCAGTTTTGCTTCAAGTGTTTAGATGGGTGGGTGAAACCACATTTAGCATTTTTATACCTGACGGTTTTACTTACTTTGAGATGTGCTTTGTCTGAAATTAATAGAGTTACTCCAGCTTTCTTTGGATTGGTGTTAGCATGGTCTATCTTTTTTCATCTGTCTCTACTTTTAAACTATCAGTGTCTTTATATTAAAACTGTCTTTTTACAGACAACATAAACTGTGGGCTTGGTTTTTATTTTGTCTACTCTGACCATCTCTGTTTTTCAGTTGGTGTACTCCAATCATTCACATTTAAAGTATTATTGATGTACTTGGATTAATATCAGCAATATTTTTAGCTGACTCACATTCATGGCCAGAGACTCCTTTCTCTGCCTGTTCTGCCTGTAACTTAGCAGTGTTTATTATTCCATTTTATCTCCTCTCTTAGCATATTAATTTTTATCTTCTTAAAAATATTTTAGTAGTTCCCCTGGAGTTTACAATACACATGTACTAATATACATTTTTACAAATCTATGTTCAAGTCATCATATTCTGCTTTGTGAGCAGTACAGGCACCTTATATCAGACTATTGCTGATTCCTCCCTCCTGTTCCTGTGACATCTCTGCGAGTCATTTACTTATCCACATGCTATAATCATCCAATACATTGTCACTGTTATTACTTAAATAAACAGCTATATTTAGATCAATTAACAATAAGAAGAATATAACGGGCCGGCCCCATGGCCGAGTGGTTAAGTTTACGCGCTCCACTGTGGTGGCCGAGGGTTCGAATCCTGGGCACGGACATGGCACTGCTTGCCAGGCCGCGTTGAGTCGGTCACCCATATGCCACAACTAGAAGGACCTGCAACTAAGATATACAACTATGTACCAGGGGGATTTGGGGAGGTAAAGCAGAAAAAACAAACAAACAAAAAAAGATCGGCCACAGTCGTTAGCTCAGGTGCCAATCTTAAAAAAAAAAGCAAAAAGAAAAATATAAGATTTTATTTTACTTTCATTTATTTTTCTGAAGCTCTTTTTTTAATGCAGATATGAGTTTATGATTTATGTAATTTTTCTTCTGCCTGAAGAATATCTTCTAACATGTCTTGCAGGGAAGGCCTGCTGGCAATGGGCTCTCGTAGCTTTGCCTGAGAAAGTCTTTATTTCTTCTGTTTTAGAGAACAACTTTGTTGGATGTAGACATGGCTGGAGAGAAGAAGAGCTTCTAGAATATGCTACACATTTAAAATTTTTAACTTTTCTTGAAAATTTTTGGGGAGAGTGCAGATTTTTATATCAACTTAATTTTTTCCCTAAAGAATGTGTAATATGCACGGTTAAAAAATATACTCATGAAAACATGAGGGCCAACCCAGTGTTGTAGTGGTTAAGTTCTCGAGCTCTGCTTCAGCAGCCTGGGCTTCACAGGTTCGGGTCCTGGGAGTGGACCTACACACCGCTCATCAAGCCATGCTCTGGTGGCGTCTCACATACAAACTGGAGGAAGATTGGCAACAGATGTCAGCTCAGGGCCAATCTTCCTCAACAACAACAAAATAATATATATATATAAATACTCATAAAAACGCAGAGAAAAGATAGCAAAGCAGTTAACAAAAATAAAGAATAGTAAAGTATAGCCTTGAAATATTCCCTCTCAATAGTTCAAAGAAACACTTTCATATAATAAATTGCATTTCTGAGTAATATTTTTTAACTTTTGAAATAATATTACATACCCATATTTTCAAATATTAAATTTCACTATGTTCATTTAATTATTCTTCCTCAGTCTCTGTATAAATGTTATTTTTCAGACCTATTTGAGAATATGTCTCAGACCTGAAGCTCTTTTATTCCTAGATACTTCAGTATGCATTTCCCAAAACCAGAACATCATATATCCCCATGACACTGTTATCACTATCAGGAAATGAGCATGGATGCAATATTATTATGTAATTCATAGACTTTCGTCAAATTTCATGATTCAGAGATCAGCCCATGGCTGTGTTGCACTTCATTTCCTGTTCTTGAGTCTTCTTTAACCTGGACTAGTTCCTCAGCCTTGTCTTTTATGATCTTGGCAGTTTAAAGAGTCCAGCCTACTCATTTTGTGGAATGACTCTCTCTTTGTGTTTGTCTATTGCTGTGTCCTTTCCAGTGTGACCTATCAATTGGCCCATGGTATGGTGGTATTCTATTTTTACTGATGTCAACACTGATTTCTTGTTTAAGACTGTGTCTGCAAAGTTTCTCCAGTGGGAATTTTATTTGTAAAAGTAGTAAATACCTTGTGGGGAAAATACACTGAAATATGTAATTCCTCAGCTCCTCCTCCCACTACACTCTTCCCACAGCTCCCTATCCCTACCCCATCAAAGTTCCAACATCTTTGCTTGGCTATGGCTTAATCTTTCATTATGGTACAAAAATGACTTCTTTGACCCTTAAGCTATGTTATATTCTCCTGTTAGTAATAATAGCTTACAACATCACCTCAGATTCTAGCTCCATCCTTGCTGATTTTGGAGGAGCAATAGAGAGCTGGATCTCCACCTACATAGGATGTGAATGGGGAATTCCATGAGAATATCCTGACTTTTGTGACGTATTCTTCCTATCCTCTTCAGAGGAATAATTTCTTAATGTTAAAAAAAAGAAGTGCAAGGGTGCCAAGGCCATTTAAGTAGAAAAAAACAAACGCTGCCCTAAAAGTTGAAGGGCCCAGAGGCCGGCCCCATGGCCGGGTGGGTAAGTTCACGTGCTCCACTTCTGCAGCCCAGGGTTTCACCAGTTCAGATCCCAGGCATGGACATGGTGCCCGCTCATCAGGCCACGCTGAGGCACTGTTCCACATAGCACAACCAGAGGCACTCACAACTAGAATATACAACTATATACTGGGAGGCTTTGGGGAGAAGAAACCAAAAAAAGGAAGATTGGCAACAGTTGTTAGCTCGGGTGCCAATCTTTAAAAAAAAAAGTTGAAGGACCCACAGGTGAGGTTGTAGATATGGAGGAAACAACATGCTACACAGTATGAGACTCAACCATTATCATGTTTCAGCCATTTGATGAGCAGCATCTGGTACGTGACCTCTAACAAGCCTTGACAAGGTCAAGACTCGGGTTGAGTGCAGAGACCTACCCCCACACAAGGCACACATTGTGGAGAGCCTGGAATTTCTGGAGGAGGTTGGAGATTAAGAGAGTTAGTAAACACAAGGGTAGTATTTGTGCTTGGATCCCCTGAGTTTAAGCAAAATTGGACAGAATCAGACTCTATCAGAACCAAATTCAACTTCTTCATAGTGTCAGCTGGGGAATGTGCAGTGTTTAGCCTTTGTCCTTACAAGCACATTCTATGCTAGTGGATATCTTCAGAGAAGCTTGGAGGTAAAGGGAAAAAAAACTTTTCTGAGAACTACTTCTGCCCATCTCCCCTGCCAGGCACAGAAGGGCTTACAGTTGAGAAGAGAGGGGGTAGAGAATAAGATCATTGAACCCACCAAGGATCAGTTGCTCCTGTCTTCATGACCCCAAAGATGGAGCTCTGTATCTCAGAAAACGCACCCTTTCTACAGTTCAGAGCTTTAACGCTGTGCTAAGGACATGGCAGGAGCTCAGTTAAAATGTAGACATTCAAAAGGGTTACATATTGGAATACAATGGAAATTTATAATGAAACCTTCATATTCAAAGATACGTATGTCACGTAGCAGAAAATCATCAAAAAACGTGTGCTTTTCTCAAACCATTGTTTGTTTTTATCTTTTAGGAATTATGAATCTAGGACTGTGTTTCTCTCTTTGCTTTTTTTTTTTTATTTGAAATTTAGAGCCAAAATTAAGGCTTACCCCATGGGACATATTAAGACATAGGGCTATAATTGCGTGTGCAAAGCTTTCCCCTGGTTTTATTATTCCTCTATTTACATTTTCACATTTATGTGGTTCTCAATTTTTCTAAATATATATATATCAGAAATTTTCTTTTTCAAAGGCATATCTCAGAAGAGAATAATTTGCTCTTAATTTGCGACTCCGGAAAAAAATCTCAAATCACTCAACTCTCCTATTTTAACTTTTAGAATAATTTAATGTTTGTGGAAGACACATTAGCCAGAAATTAAATAACTCAAAGGTAGTTGTGTATGCTTATATAGCTCACTTGACCGAATCGTTGAAAAAGAAGAGGTTAGAAATTTAACAAAAACAGTTAATTGTTAGTGTTTAACATAAAAAATGGAACTAAATGATTATAATGAGGAAATCAAAAATATAAACTTATAGGATAAATGTTTTAAAAATTGTTGAATGCTCATAATCACATACTTGTGGTTTATGATAAAATTTCTAGGAGAATATTATACTTAAATTCAAAATGTATTATATGTAAATAGCATGGATGACGATGAACATGGCATATTCTGTTCGCTGACTCAGTAGATGTTGTCTGGGATGATGGCAACTGTGCAAGTTTCAAAAAACAATAATTGAAATGTGAAGGGTAGAAAATGTTTGTCTGAATTCCTAGATTATAAATGGGTGCATGTACTTAAAACAATAAATTTAATATTTATAAAATATTTATTTTATCTATATTCTAAAAAAAATGCATGTTGAAAGTGGCCCCAAACATTGTTTATTGACTATCTCATTGGAAAATTAGTGAAAATCTTATGTCCATATGTTTGAGAACATGTCTTTGATTCTTGGTATTATATATGTTTTTATATTCTACTTTAAATTCATTGGGGAATATAATAAAGACATCAAAATGACTATTAATATTTAACTATTTTTGAACTTTGTAACAGTATATACTTTCATAATGGATATTACAGTTTAATGTAATATTACAAGTTACTTCAGTATTTAACGTGCAAATGTATTGTTTCTGAACAATAAATTATGTTAAGTTTATGTGAATAATGCCCTGTTTCACTAGGATAAGACTGAGAAATCTCCTTCAAAGGCCACATATTTCTCTTCCGTATATTTTGATTCCTGATAGGGCTGGAGATGGGGCCAACATTAGAGGATCAACATCTGGTTTCTATGCATTCCTAAGGAGGAGGTTTTATTTTTAAATAATGTAACATATTTAAACTTTTAATTCATTATTCATTTGTACATCTGTCCCATAAAAACCTTTTGCAGTCACTATTACAGACAGGGGTCATGACTGGGTTCCTTTTTTTCCTCCCTCCCTCTCTCCTTCCCTTCTTTCTTTCTCTTAATGTTCATGGCCTTTTGCCAATATTGTTACTAAAGCCTCATTTCCAGGGACTCAACAGTTAAGTCTCTCTTTCCTCATTTCATTCTTCTTTGCAGCAGCGACATCAGGGCAGTGAAAATGAAATGTTACAGTTGACAGTGTTTAATATTATTTGTTCCTATCACTGTTAACACTTCTATTATTATCAAAACGTTTAGATCAGCACTGTCAGTTCCAAAGGACCTGCTGACATGCCAAGGGAAACTTTGATAAACAGTTCTGCTGTATTTTCTCTATAGTCTTTGTAGTCCTTGTTTGAAAATCTTTTCTTATTCCTCAGGATATTTATTTTGAGAAAAAATCTTTGGTTTTTTGAGAGCCCATCAATTCCTGCTTCTTATTTTACACTTGAAGTTTTAATCCTCAGTTTCTTACCTCACAATTGTTTGCTGTGACGTGATTAAGATGTCATAAATAAAGGATTATTGTAATTCTGCACAGGAAATAAGCCATAGATGATTTTCTAAGGAACAAAGATGTCATCTTTATGTAAATATATCAACCCTCAAAGTAAGAAAAAGGAATGACAGACATAAATATGAGATCTAATAGTACCGATTATAAAAGAAAGGACTAAAGATCAAAATTTCACATGAAACATTAATAGCTCTGAAAAATGTATATACACGCTTCGTGTCTTTTTGAATTCTGCAGTTCTTTGAATATACGTGTGTGGGTCTGCAAATTTAAAGCACATGTGTATCGGTATATCCTCCTTAATCCAAACACCTATTTGAATGCTATATGTGACCTTGAGCAAAGAAGACTGATTTCTTGTTTGGTTTACAGAAGCAAATGTCGTTTGATAATTGTACTTTCTATCCTCCATTGCATTTGAAAGATTGGTATTTCAAAACAGTAGAATTCTCATGAAGCTGTATATCCTACACTGACTATGCATTAGGTGAAAGATTCTATTGATTGTTTTTTTCTAAGAAATCTAAATCTGGGGAATTATTGGACAGGTTATTCACACCTTCTGAGAGCCTTCGTCCTCTCACAGTGAGCACTGGAAGGAGTTTCCCAATATGAGGCACAGAGCAGGCTTTCACTTAATACCTGTGAAGTTATAGTAGACAACAGATGCTTTTACCCCTGAAGAAAAATGTTGCCTTGACAAATTTTTCAATGGTCTTAGTTAAAGAGAAACTTTTCTTCCTCACTCCACACCACACCATTTTATAACTCTGTTGATGAGCACACAACTCCATCTGGGGACAAGTCCAGAAGGGAACACTGTCTGAGAGTCTCTTGCTATTTTGGCCACACAGCTGTCGTCTTCATGTATTGGTCAGCCACCTTCCTGCACCAACAGCACTGAGCTGTTCACGGGAGAAGCTTTAGTAGCTCGACCACAAGTCTCTCCAGCTAGTGCCTTTCAGGGGATTCCTCAAGGCCATTGGTGGCCTCATCATTGCTGGTTCTAAGGGACGCTGTTCAGGAATCCTAGAACCTTAGACCTCACGATCAGCCAATCTTTTCCTGCTACTGCCCTGTTTCTGGGACATCACTCTCCTCTGATTTTCTAACTCTTGTTTTTCCTTGCAAGTGTAATTCGTGCATCATTTTCTCAGCTGTCCCCCAGATGATCTGTATTTAGCTCTTTTCTCTTCTCATTCTTCACCTTTGTTTATAAGATTATGTCCCCACATATCCTCAAATGCCTGTTCTGCTTTGATGCCTGCTGAATCTCCATATAAAGCTCTATCCATTCTCTTGAGATTCACCCTAAGTATAATTGAGACCTGTGAGTTTTGCTTGCGTATCTTACAGGTCACTCACACATAATCTGTCCCAAATTCTTCATCTGCTCCTACTAAACCATTTCTATCTATTTTTTTCCTATTTTGGAACCTATCATCCTCCTTTTCCTTTGTCCCCAACCCTAATAACCCAATCAATCAACAAGGTTGGCCAATTCTAGTCCCTCAAATAGTCTCAAATCTGTCCTTTATCCTCACTGCCACAACCATGCTTATATTTAATTTTATGGCTCCTGGATCACTGCAGCAGCTTTCTAATAACTAGTTCCTGATATGTGAGCCATCCTTTAACAGCAGAGACACTGTTCCAAATAGTCAAGTTAGTTAGATCATCTTCCTGCTTAAAATCCTTCAAGTCTTCCCCATCTCTGTCAGGGACAGTCTGACTGAGCGGTCAGCGTTACAGAGGTAGACAACCTGGCTTCAGATGCTGGCTTCTCCACTTACGAGTTGGAGAATTTGGTCAATTTATTTAATCTCTCTGTGCTTAATTTTCCTAATCTGTAAAGTGGTATTAATATAGACTTATAGGCTGACTGGGAGAAAGAAATGAATCAGTTTCTGTAAATCTGTAGCACAACTGTTGGCACACGGTAAGTACATGATAAATGCTAATTGTAGGCATGTCAGTTATGCTCACCATCATCAATATCAGCATTCTAATCATCACAGGGAGAAGACAATGACATGGTGTTAAAGACCTTTCATATTTACCCTTTTTGCCCCTTCAGCTTCACATCCTGATGTTACCCCATGAATAACCCCTCCAAAAGCTTGCTAACTCTCTCTTGCCTTGGGAGGCGTTTTTCTGTTCAAATGAGATGTCTACTTTCCCTGTTACTCTCCTTATCATGCCTTCCGTTTATCTGTCTCTAAGAATGACAGCTTACCCTCTGAGCCATCATTCAAATTCATCTTTCTGAAACCTCTCCTCATGCAATGGGCAGTCGGGTCCTCACTTTCGCTCTTCCACTACCACATGCGTATTTCTCATGTTTAATCATGTCATTCTCATTTATTCCCCGTCTTTCCTAGAAGGCTGTGAAGATGGTGGGGAGCAGGAATTGAGCTTGCTTTGTATTTCCAGGGCTGTGCAGAGTGTCTGGAATATCATAGACACTTAAAATAATTTTTTAAATAAATGGTATGTCCTCACTAGAAAACTACCTTATGAATCGACTGTTTGAAAGAATCATAATTTTACTTGATCAGAGAATCTGGGTGAGCTGCAGAAGAGTCTTGAATTAAAACATACCTTGTAAAATGCTCTCTTGCTTCCATTAGAGTCATGCCCAACTGATCCCTTCCTTTACCACTCACTTTTGTTCAGTTATCAAAGCAGACTCCATCTCAAAAATGCCCTGCTGCATCCCAACTCATGAGCTCTTGCCTAGCTGCCAGCATTAGGTTCCTAAAGAGAAATCTAACACAGTCCCTCCTCAGCAAAGATTCTTAGATCAGGTGAAAATATGCACAATCTAGTTCTGAAGGCAAAGCAATCTCTAGAAACCTTTACAATCCATCTCTAGAAGCTTTCTTCAGTCTTATTTTTCATCATTAACCCTGAACTACACTCAACTCTTTGTACCTCTCACTACTGCATAGAGATAGGGAAAGTCTGTTAATCTTCTGCATCTTTGCATACACTCTTACGTTTGCCTGAATTGCCCTTCATTCACTTGCAGGATACTAGTCGTCCTCAAATCTCCAGTTCAAATAGCACTTCATTCTTTCTTTCATTAAATCACTCATTAAATTCATTCATTGGGCAAGAATTATCTTCATCTCCCTATGTTGGTATACCTCTCCATTTCTCCATGTCTTTACCATGTCTATCTCATCACAATACCCTCCCAACCACCATACCCAGGCCCAGCTCATTCAGTAAACCAAGCCCACCTCTATTTTTCATCCTTAATTCCTCCCTCTAATCTCTCATTTTGAAGTTCATTCTCTCCTGCTTCATTATGGATCTCACTCTATCAGCTATACTTTTTTTTTTCACCCATATTTTCAGCCATATTTTTTCTTCTGGGTCTTTCCAGCATAAAAATATCCCTATCTCCCATGCTAATAGGCAAACAAATAAAAATTCTAAACCAAAATCTTTCTACCCCATGCTTTCAAGCCACCACCATCTCTGTCTTTCTTTTTACTGCTGGGTTTCTTAAACTATTGGTCTACCCTCAAAGTCTGCATTTCCCTCATCCCACCTATAGCCCTGAATCTAGTGAACAAAACACCCATCCTTTCACTAAAACAGCTTTCATCAAGATTGCCGAAAATGTCTTTATTGCAAATACAATGGTTACTTGTTTATCTTTAAAAAATATATTTCTACTACATATAACAGTGTAGAGTATTCCCTCCTTGAACCATTCTCCCTTCCCCTTGACTTCCAGGATTCAAGATTCTCTTGGCTCTCTGACTATATTTTCTTATTGTCTTTCCTAGAGTCACATTCTTAATTTCTCTCATCTTATATTACACACTTACTCCATTTTAACTCATCTATGTACATAGCTATTTATAGTTGATCTGTAAAAGGTCTTAAAACCTCATCTCCTGCAACTTTTAAATTACCTATTGAGCCTCTCTACCAGCATATGTCAAGGTACTTAAAGTTTAATGGGATTGAAACAGAACTCACTATCTTGTTCACCCAAACTTGCTACTTTTCTTGTACTTTCTGTTTTGGTGACTGATCTCATTATTCATTCTTTGTCTCAAGGCACAACTTGGAATTCAGCCTGTGTTCCTGTCATTCTCAATCTTCATATCCTGTTAATTCTATCTCTGTGTTATTGGCCATTTCTCCCCTTCTCTTCTCTTTTCTTCCACCTGAGTTTTGGCTCTCATCTTTCTTTCTTGAATGACATCAACAACACCTTAATTTATTTACCTGTCTCCAGTCTTTTTTCACTTCATTTATTCTACAAGGGACAATTCTCTTTCAAAAATCACTTTGTCACTCTCCTGCCAAAAATTCTGCACCATAATCTTGCCTTTATCCTCTGAAGTCATTTTTTCTAACATTTATGGAGAAAATTGGTTGTCTCATGCACTCTCTTGAGTTGTCCACCTACCTACACCTTGTCTGTGTCAAGTGCTCCTTTTGTGCTGCTCTCATCTCTGCCCTGGCCCACTCCATCTCTTGGTTCTACTTTGCTCCATTTGACCTTCAGTAACAAGCTCCATATGGTAGCATAATGGCTTCCAGTAGCTCCTAGTCTAGTATATAATAGATTCAAGCCCAGTTTCTTATTGGTAACATCTATACAAATGTTGAGGGTCAGTATATGTGAATTAATTTTGTTTCTGTTACCATCCCTGAATCAATTAGTCTAAAAGGCTGCTGTAATTATAGGCCTGGATAAAATGTTCACTGTTGAAAAGTCACTGTGGCGAGAAGGATGCCATGCAGTGATTGGCCTGGCCTAAGACATTGCAGTCATGCCTTGCTTAATGATGGGGATACTTTCTGAGAATGTGTTGTTAGGCAATTTCGTAGTTGTGCAAACATCATAGAGTGTACTGAAGGGGAACAAAATTTGCCACCCCAAAATGTCTCTTTAACATGAGGATTATTTTAGGCTGATTATTTTTAAGAAACAAAAGACTTAGAAAGTTTTTCTTGTTCCCTCCTCACTAGCTGCCTAAAAGAATTCGGATGAAAAAAATACATCCTAGGAAGCGAATTATCACTGTAGCGTCACAAGAATGAGGTGGTAGACAGGGAGGAGCCTAGAACTCCTGTTGAATCCCCTCTGCATTCTTCTGTTTCTGTGTGGCCAAGCAAATGTTTACTTTCCAAAACCTTTGCTGCTTTTCACCTGTTTGTGAATTGCCTTCCTTCTCTTTGAAGTCCCTGACTCTCCACACGCCTGACATCTTCTTTTGTCTTTAGCTAAGGATGGTATTTAAGGTGAGGGCTCCAGTCATTTTGGCTAGTTACTTGGTTTTCTTGGGTTTCTCCCAAGTATACATGTTATCAAATTTTTGTTTGTTTTTCTCCTGTTAATTTGTCTCCTGTCAATTTAATTCTTAGGCCAACCAGAAGAACCTAGAAGGGTAGAAGGAAATCTCTTCCTTCCTTATAGTACTTTCACAAACCTAGATATTATAGCCTTCTACACACCTAGGCTGAGTGGTGTTAATTTTACGGGACCACCATCGTATATGTGGTCCATGGTTGACCAAAACATCATTATGTGGTGCATGACTGTGTACCTAGCTTGGAGTTCAGGGTGGAACACTACTTGGACCAGGGCGGAAGAGGTGGTCTCTAAGTGTTATATGGGAGGAAATAGAAATCTCTACACATGATCCTAACCTTGACCGGTCCGACACAAATAACACATTTGAGACACTTTCCTGACCGTTGACTCCTACTTTGGGTTAGCTGATCCAGCTTCATGTCTCTGCAGCAATCTGTGCTCAAATATAGAACACATTGCTATTAGTTATAGCCCATAAACTCCTAATGGAAGAGGCCTGTTTCCAGTTACTTTTGTATTCCCGGCACATGGCCTAGTGCCTGTCATAAATTTGGCGCTCAATAAATGTTTGCTTTACTTATGGAATTAAATAACGAATAAACACCATATTTCAGATCTTAGGTTAAGCTTCAAAGTAGAAACATTCTCTAACTGCTTCACAGTTAGTTATTCCGTCCTTCGTACTGCTTTTCAATGGGATTTATCTATTTGCATATGTGTCACTGGAAAGTATCTTATTAATCTTATTAATCTTTGAGCAAATATACTTTGCTCAATAATGTTTGGTGAACAAATGAATGAATATATGAGTGAGTGAATAAATGAGTGATAAATGGAGAGTAATTTACTTCCTCAGCTCTCATGTGCCTCATTAAACCCTATGGATTCAGACAAGAAAGATTAAGCAAGAATTCCATCATTGTGCAATAGAGAAGCTAGAAGCCCAGGAAAAGCAAAATTACATTTGCCGTGGAACTTTCTGTGTCACCTTGAGAATGACAGAGTAGAATTTAAGTCTCTGACTCTATGTACAGAGTTCCTTTTGCTGAGCTGCGTTGTCTGAATTCATATTCAAGCATCTCAGTTTTCACTCAGATGCTGGAAAATTTTGGTGGTTTTGTGTAAGAGAATCAGGATACATAGTTGATTTCTTTAAAGGACGTAACAGTTAGTGTCTAATAAAATTCCCTTTAACTTCCTATTAGGAAACTTCATTTTTTAAAAGTAGAAAGAACTTTCATTTGCTAGACTCCAGGTAATTCACATTTAATTTTTAATTAATTAGGTTTTAAGTTATAGAAAAACTATTCTCTATATATTGTACTCTAATTTATTAAAGAGAGACAAAGCCATGTGAGAATTCTTTTCTTTACAGAAATAGAAGTCATATAGAGAAATACGTAAGGATTTGTTTTTATTTAAATGTTAACTCCAAAACCATCTCTTTTCCTCAAGTTTTCACATTGTGGGAAATCATGACTATTTCTTGTTCTGCTGTGGTTCCTGCCAGTTAACATTTCTAATATTCCTAAATTCAAAAGGCCAGACAGGAAACACATTGGTTTGCACATAATAGACACAATAAAGGTTTGCTAGACGGAACTAAAGATAAAAGTATTAAAATCTCTCCACTCTTGCTTTTTTTTCTTTTTAACTTCATTCTTAACCTCTTGTTTATATCTTTGTTTTTAACTTCTGCTACTATTTACTAGCTTTTGGCCTTGGGCAAGATCTTCCTTAATTAATTAATTTCAGATTTTCATTTGTTAAAAGGAGAAATAATTTATTCCACAAATATTGAGTATATACGATGTACAATTCAGTGTGCTAGTGCAACAGGGAACAGTGGCTAATGAGACACTTATAGATCTATATAGATTGATTGATCAACCAATCTATATGGAGATATATTTGTTTGGCCCTTCTCCAAGAAACTTATAGCCTGCTGAGAAAGACAGTTATTAAACTATGTTCTTTTATAAGTTTAATAAGTTAAAGAGAAATGTAAAGTTTTATGGGAATATTTAACAGGTGTGAACAATCCAGTCTGTGTGTAAGAGGAAGCTTCCCTGAAATGTTGGTGAAGTTGGTTACTTTTTCATTTTTTCTGAAACAGAAACATTATGTTGTGTTTTCTACTAAGGCTGAAAATATGGAGACTAGTTTTCTAATGTGTCTGGATTTGACCAAAAAAATCCATTTTTGTTTTAGTTTTACTTTGAATTTCAGAGTGTTTTTTGGGCATTTCTCTAGTGCATTTCTCTAGTGGCATAGTGATGTGGAGTGAACAAAGAAACATCTGTTGCTTCCCACCTTTCTTCCTGCGGAGGACTGCATTTTAAAACTATATGGTTTGCATATACCTTAAATCCTACAGGCCTTTGAAATAAGCAACCTTCACCACCTTGTTGGGATTTTTTCTAAGATTTTTCTGGAATACTATGGTTGCCAATTCTTGTGATATTTTTCAGGCTCTAAAATTAACTTTTCCTGAATTTGTGATTTGTGGTCTTTCAAAAAACTTTTTGTTTTGAAATAATTATAGAGTTGCATGAAGTTGTAAAAAATAGTTACAGAAGGCTTGTGTGCAACCCTTCCCCCAGTGACTATGTCTGACGTATCTAGAGTAAAACATCAAAACTAGGAGATTGATATTGGCATAACGGGAATGTATACTCATACACTGTGTCATTTTATCACGTGTACGTTGGTATAAACACCACAATCGAAATATGGAACTATCCCATCACTACAAAAATCTCCATCATGCTGCCCCTTTCTAGTCCACCATCCCTGAACCCCGGCAATCACTAATCTGCTTTCCATCTCTATAAGTTTGTCATTTCAACAATATTTTATAAATGGAATCATACATTACCTGACCTTTTGAGATTGGCTTTTTTGACTCAGCATAATGCCCTTGAGATCCATCCAAACTGTCACATGTATCAATAGTTTGTTCCTTTTCATTGCTGAATAGTATTCCATGGCAATATTTACCACAGTTTGTTAAACCATCTACCAATTGAGGAATATTTCGGTTGTTTCTAGTTTCGGGCTGTTGAAAATAAAACTGCTATGAACAACCATGCACATGTGTTTGTGTGGCCATACATTTTCATTTTACTGGGATAATGCGAAGGAAAGTGATTTCTGTCTCACATACCAAATAAACTTTACTTTTCAAAAAGAAACCACCAAATTTTTTCAAAAGTGACTGCATCATTTTACATTCCAATCAGCAATGTATGACAGATCCCATTTCTCTGCGTCCTCACCAGCATTTGATATTGTCAGTAATTTGTTTTTATTTTAGCTACTCCACCGGATGAGTAGTGATAAATAAGAATGGTCTTCTTATGCATTTCTCTAGTGGCTAGTTATGCTGAACATCCTTTTATGGGCTTATTTGCTAGCTTATATCCTCTGTGGTGAAATGTCTTTTCACGTCTTACGCTCGTTTTATATTTTCACTTTTTTTTACTATTGAGAGTTTTAGAGGTTTTTTTTATGTATTGTGGGTTCTCTTCCTTTGTCAGATAAGTGTTTGTAAATATTTTCTCTCACTCTGCAGATTTTCTTTCATCTTCTAAACACATTCTTTCACAGATTAAATGTTTTCGCTTTTGATAAAGTCCAACTTATTATTCTTTTTCTATTATACGTCATGATTTTGGTGTCATGTCTAAGAACTCTTGACCAAGTCATAGGTCCCCAGGATTTTCTCCTATTTTTTTCTAAAAGTTTTATGTTTTTATGCTTACATTTAAGTCTATGATTTATTTTGAATTAATTTTTGTAAAAGATGTGAAGTTTAGCTTGACATTCATTATTTTGCCTATGAATTTCCAATTGCTTCAGCACCATTTCTTGAAAACATTGTCCTTCCTCCATTTAGTTGCTTTTGCACTTTGGTTTAAAATCAGTTGGATATACTTGTGTGGAGCTATTTCTGGGTTCTGTATTCTGTTCCATTAATCTATGTATATATTCTGATAATACCATAGCTTATGGATTACTATAACTACATAATAAGTCTTAAATTTAGGTAAAATGCTTTCTCCCACTTTATTTTTCAAACTTGTTTTAGCCATTCTTATTCCTTTGCCTTTCCATATACATTTTAAATAATCTTATCTGTATATGCAAAAATATTGCTGGGATTTTAATAGGAATTGCCTAAACCATCATCAATGTTGAAAAAATTGACATCTTAGTATGTCTTCAAATCCGTGAACTCAGTATATCTTTCCACTTATTTAGGTCTTCTTTGATTTATTTATTGGTGTTTTGCAGTTCTCAGCATAAAAGCTCTATACATATTTTGTTTTATTTGTATATAAATATTTCATTTTTTGAGTGATTGTAAATGATATTGCATTTTTAATTTTCATTTCCACATCTTCGTTGATAGTATATAGAAACAATTGATTTTTTGACGTTGGTTTTGTATCCTGTGACACTATGAACTCACTTATTAGTTCTGAGTGTTTCTTTGTAGATTCTTCAGGGTATTCAGTGTAGACAATCAAGTCATCTGCAAATAAGGATAGTTTCTCCCTTTCCAATCTTTGTGCTTTGCTTTGCTTTGCTTATTTTATTGCATTGGCGAGAACTTCCAACATTATATTGGATAGTATCCTTGCTGTGCTTATAATCTTAGAGGAAACACATTCAGTAATCATTAAGCATGATGTTGTCTGAAGGTTTTTGTAGAAGGTCTTAATGAAAGTGAAGAAGTTGCCCCTGAGTCCCAGGTACTGAATGTGTTTATCATGAATATTTTTTGAATTTTTAAATTTTGAATATTGAACTTTTTAAAATGCTTTTTCCTCTGACAACAGACATGATCACTTGATTTTTCTTATTAGTTTGTCAATATGATGAATTACATAAGTTGAATTTTGAATATTGAACTAAATTCACTTCCCTGAAATAAACCCCACTTTGTCATGCTGTGTTATTGTTTTTATATATTACTGAATTTACTGACTAATATTTTGTTAGGAATATTTGCATCTAATCTCATGTAGAATAGTGATCTATAGTTTTCTTTTCTTTTCTACTGTATTTTTCTGGTTTTAATATCAGAATAATATTGACTTTATAAATAAATTCAGAATTGCTCCCTCTTGTATTTTCTGGAAGACATTGAGTAGACTGGTTAATTCTTCTGCAAATATTTGATAGAATTTTCCAGTGAAAACATCTGGCCCTGGAGTTTTTTTTTCAGGGAGAGACTTTTAAATTATGAATTCAATTTCCTTAATTCTCCTAGGGCTATTTAAATTATCTAATGCATGATGGATGAGTTGTGGTAACTTGTGCTTTTGGGGAGACTGGTCTTTTTCATTTAAGTTGTCAAATCTATGTGTGTTGCATTGTTTGTAGTATTCTCTTTCTTTTCTTTTGATGTCTGCAGCGTCTGTAGTTATATCCCTTCTTTCCTTCCTGATATTGATAATTTGTGTATTCTCTCTTTCTTTATAAGTCTTGCTAGAGGCTGATCAATTTTATTAACCTTTTAGAGAAACAGGTTTTGTTTTGTTAATGTTCTCTATTGTTTTTCTCTTTTAATTTCATTGATTTCTGGTCCCATCTTTATTACTTCTTTCCTTCTGCTTACTTTGGGTTTATATGGCTCTTCAATTCCTAGGTTCTTAAGGTAGATTATATACTGACTGCTTTAAAATCAGATGATGTTTTTTAAGTCGGATAATTTTAAAATCTATCTAGTCTCAGTATTGACACTTATTGATTGTATTTGCTCATGAAAGTTGAATTTTTTTTTATTTGTGGTATGATAGGTGATTTTTTAAAAAAAATTTAAACTTGGGCATTTGGAGTATTTAATTTTAAGAATCTCAATCTTATTTAAATCTTCTGTTTTCATTGGTCTCTTCTGACTCTCTTTTGGCTGGGGAAGAGGTGTGGTGCCACGTTGTTACTGCCAGGTTGGTCTAGAGGTTTGAGTTCCCCACTCAGCCTCTGTTGACACCTGGGAGGGAGAGCTCCTAGTTATTGCTGGTAGGGCAGAGGAGTGGGAGTTCTAGCTTCCACTAGGTCTCTCTTCATGTCACCCTGGCTGGGAGTGGGAGAAGCAACTCATTCCTGCTCCACATGTGGCCTCTGTGATTGGGATCACTTTTACTGCTGTTTGGTAGTGAAAATCTTGACTCTCCATCTGGCCTCCTTGACACCACCCCAGTGAGGAAAGAAACGGTGTCCCATTATTATGGAGTGGGGCTTTCTACATTCTTTCTACTGTCACCATGAGGCAGGGAGTGATTCATTACTTCTTAGCAAGGTATAAAGGCCTTGTATTTATTTCCTAGGACTACCGTAACAAGGTGCCACAGACGAGATAGCTTAAACAGCAGAAGTTTATTTTCTCACAGTTCTAGAGGCTAGAAGTCTGAGATCAAGGTGTCAACAGGGCTGGTCTTTCTGAGGCCTCTCTCCTTGGCTTGTAGATGGCTCCCTTCTCCCTCTGTCTTCACTTGGTCTTCCCTCTGTGCCTGTCTGTGTCCTAATCTCCCCTTCTTATGAGGACACCAGTTATATTGGATTAGGGCCCATTACAGGACCTCATTTTAACTTAATTACCACTTTAAAGGCTCCATTTTGAAATGTTATCACATCCTGAGGTTTGAGGTTTAGGGCTTCACCATATAAATTTTGAGAGACACAGCTCAGCCCATAACAGTCCTGGTATATTTTTTGGCCTGCTCTGATACCACCCAGCTTTGGGCTGATCAGCCTTATTACAGCCTGGCTAGGGTGGGAGTCTAGGCTTTGCACTTAGCCTTTGATGGTGGTGCTGGGGTTGGGGCCACAGGTTTTGTTGAGGTGTTTGACTAGAGTAGAACTTTTGCTGTCTCATAGTTTTCTGTCTTGCTAGTCCTTTCCAGGTCGTTTTCCTCGAGAGACAGACTTTAGCTGGAACACTTTTCGTCTGCACCTGCTCTTGCTTTGGGCCACGTCCTTTTCCAGCTTCAATGCAGGATATTTGGGGCTAAGAGAAAATCCAGGGAACTCGCAGCTGTGTTTTTCCTTGAGTCTTGTGGTCTCTAGTTGGTCTTCCTTCTTTTCTCCACCTTTCAGAGTCTTCTTATGTTGGTTTTAAAGAGAGATGATCAAACTTTCTAGTTGTACTTAGTGGGGATAATAGGGAAAAGAATTCTAATCCATCTTTCTGGAAATGAAACTGCAGTGGAATCAATTTATAGTCCTTTAAAGGATACTTTTCTACCATAACTTTTATTTGCAACTGAATTACTTGCTTATTTCGTATGTTTTAAATGGAAAATAATGATAATATTTTATTTGTAGATTATTTTCTCAATACTGTAAAATCTATTTAATTTCATATAAATAATTTTAATTAATTTTATTATATTATTAAAGTTTTATATTGGTGATTATTCTATAAAAATAAAGATAATGAATTGTAATGATTATAAGTAATCCAAAGTATGGATAATAGATATTTAAAAAATTTATCTGTTTATACTCTATATTGTATTTTATCATTTTACCTACAATTATTATTACACACAAAGTTATCATAAATATAAGAAGAAAAATTCATTGGAGAAATACTATTTAGATGTTATGAGGAAAAGTTAGCGTGAAGAATATTTTGCCAGACTCTCCTACTACAAGTCAGTCTAAGCTAAACATACAATATCTAACTTTGTCAGATCTCGTATTTAAATGCTTGAAGTGCCTTTCACAAGCAGGCGTTCCATAATTATTTCCTCTGTTTCTTCCTTGAGCAAACATTGCAACAAACACATGGCTTTCTATTCCTCCACTGATGGAGCTAATAAAATACCAAACACTCCATGTAGGATAAATCAAGATGACATCAACAACTGCAATGACACTAGTAATTTACCAGAGAAGGGGAAGGAAAGGAACCAGCCTTTCTTGGGCTAAGCATGTTACATATATTGTTTTATTAATTATTCACACACCTCTAAAGTTGACCAAGATTATGGTGGAGCATTTTTCTGCGACCTATTTCTGTATTTTTGAGTAGCTAACAATAATAACCTGAGACCAACTGTTTGCTACATATTTTCGGTTTGCTCTTCTAGATTCTTTCTTTGTCTTTTTCCATTCTTCCTTGTGCCCGGGGAAGAGGAGGTGATGCTTATGAGTCCAGAATCAACGTGCTCTCTTGCCAATGAAAAGCGCTCATTTTACAACTCCATGTCAAGTACCTGTGTATTTCTCTCATAATATTCTAGAGAACATCCCCTCTCTAAAATATTGTTATTAAGAATACAGTTTCCAAACATGGTTCATACCTCAGGCAACTTCCTTGGCTTAATTCAGAGAATAGCACTTACTTTGGAAATCTGGAATTTAAGATTTTATGACAAGTTTAGCCTATTGAAGCCAATCTAACATGTTAAACACAACAAAGGCTGATATCTAAATAAACACAAACAAAACAAAGAATTTAGGGCATTATATTTTTCCCATAATTCTGTTAGCTTTACTGTTCCATTTCTAATAACCAGTCTTGTCTGCTACCAGGGAGAATGTGAAGGACTTTGATAAACTTATCCACCTGTGTGATGAGTCTTCATTGACTTCATTTGGTTTGGTGTGGATGGTATACCTTTGTTCTAAGTTAGTGATGTCTTGTGTTTGATATTTAGCTGTGTGTAACTTGGGTTACACAGACTTCTTCGTGATTATTGTTCCAAAAATTAATTTGTTTTGCTCTTTCTGTTTTCCAGAAATCCAGAGTTATGCTGCAAATTGTGCTTCTGGGTGTTCTTAAGGCAGATCCTCTGTTTCTGACCAGACTTGTTTTAGTTTCCTATATGACCAGCTGCTCAAGTGTACTGCCATTATCCGTCAACTCCACATGTCCAAACTAACAAAAGTGAATTGCTTTTAGTGTTGCTTCCAAACTGGTAGCTGGCTGACATCCACCTGCTCTGTGTTGGTGATTTTGTATGCTAATATCCCATAGGTAAATGCCATGAAACTGGTTAAAAAGCATCTTTGTAGTTTTTTCTCCCCATCCTTTATGGCTTAAGGGAAGACTGGAAAATTTAAACTTCCAGTATGGTCAGTGCAGAGACAAATCCAAACACTGCTGTTGCTAGTCAGAAACAGGCCTTGTAAAAAGCATAGTTTCACATCTTCTGAATGTGGATGAATAATGAAAGTTCTCTTTTTCATTATCATATGTCTATATGATATGGACATCACTTGCAGCCTTCCCTAAACCCATAAATAACCCTTTTGACCCTAGAAGAGACTTGGAATATAGCTTCTCTCTACGTCAGCATTCCTCTCTTCTGTCATCATTGTTGAACTAGAGAGCAAAGATGGTGATATATCACAATACATAGTGATAGAGAGGATGAGGAATATGAAATCCTAAGATAATGCAATGGTAACTTCAAATATATTTTGTGGATGTATATTTCACCTAAGCATTTGAAGTATGTCCTGTGATTTTACATTCCTTACTAACAAAGTTATTAAATTCAAATATCCTATGTATACCTCTTTCAAGCATTTATGATTACATCATCATTTCAACAAGACCAGCAACTATTGCTTATTCTTCTTTGAATGCACTCTGCCTTTTTGCCTTAGTCGCAGTGCATTTATAAACAAGTTTAGCCATGGTTCTCAATCCAAAGAGATATTAGACAGGTAAATGAGAAAAGATAAAGAATAGAAATGTATTATTACCCGACAGTCTTTTGTTGATGACATGACATCTCCATCTTGACTCCCACTTTTATTCCTTAATCTTTTGTGATACCAAAAGTCATTACAATTATGGAAGCAGATCCTAGAATTTCTATGCTCTTCAATGTTAACTGCATTGCCCCTGATTTGAGGAGCAATTGTAGGTCTCTTTGGAAATGACTAATAAATAAGTAGTTACAAGATATTTTGTGTAACAGAATTCCAAATTTAATAAAAGTATGAACCTAAACTAAAAAACATGATGGTGGAGTTAATGAGATTGGAATCGTGTGCCATCAGAGCACCAGTCCCCCTCAAACCTGTCTTGGTAGGTCCAATGCCAGAGCCGCAGACGACCGTAGAGCAAGCACTGTGAATAGAAGGGCAGGGTCAGGTCTGGGGGAGGCTAAGCTCCCAGCTCTCGAAGACTTGAGTTTTCTCACTTGCAGAGTAGTCTATTAAAACACATATCATTAGTGTAAAAACAACATGCATCTTCTTTTGATTTAGTGACAAATTTCTATAATTGTTCCTTTTACTTTGGCAAACCCACAAAGAGGGAAATTTGACGGAAATAGCTGGGAGAAGTGGAAAGACCAGGAATTAATTCCTTCATGAGTGATCAGATGTGGGACAGAAAATCTGTCTATGAGCCACTGATACATGAGAATGGATTCTCCAATGGTTTTGAAGTATAAACACAGAAGCAACTTCATCAATGTTTTCCTGGTACTTTAGTGCGTTGGCCTGAGTAGTTACGAGGGCAAATGTTGAGCACACATTGGCTCAAAGGGGAAAATGAGTATTTTAATCAAACACATATAAATCTCCCACTGGTCTCTACAGAGGTATATTTTGCCATAGCTCCACAAGTAGTTAGGGGTGAATCTATCTGCTAGACGCTGTTCAGTGTGCTCAGGGAAAATGTCTCTCCTCATGGAATTTACACTCTAGTGACAGAGACAGATAAAATCCAATAGTCAAAGAGACATACATATGCTGTCCATTGTGTTGAGTTCCAGGAAGAAAGTAAACACAGCCAAGGCAGCAAGGGTAAGAGGAGACGCTATTTAGATAGGGAAGGGAGGAAAAGTCTCTTTCTGGAGCTGACTTTAAGCGGAGACCTGAATGGGAGAGTGGGCCATGTGTATATCTCGGGGAAAAGAGGGAAATTTGACTGAAATAGCTGGGAGAAGTGGAAAGACCAGGAATTAATTCCTTCATGAGTGATCAGATGTGGGACAGAAAATCTGTCTATGAGCCACTGATACATGAGAATGGATTCTCCAATGGTTTTGAAGTATAAACACAGAAGCAACTTCATCAATGTTTTGGGAAAAGATCTTGCACTTCATGCAAGTGGAGCAGTGAGTTCAAAAGCTCTCAGGCGGGAGTGTGGTTGGTGACTGGGAACAAGTGTGAGGAAAGCATGGTCAGCAGGTGCTGAAGTGACGAAACATCACTTTATTAGTGTGACAGGGTCTAGATGGTTATAGGGTCTTAGGGGTCAGAGTGAGAACATCGGTCAAAATGGGATGGGAAACCAGCTGATAGTCCATGGGGGGTTTTAAACAGGGGTGACAAGATCTATGGGATCACTGTCACTGCTGGGTGGACAATAGGCTGTAGAGAAGAAAGAGTGAAGCAAAGAACCAGTTATGAGGAAATTGTAATAGTCCAAGCAAGAGGCTGTCATGCTTGGGCAATCTCCCTCAATTACCGGCCTTAATGACAGCAGGTTTTGACAATCCTCCGCAGAGAGGTGAGCACATTACAGAAAGTTTTCACATGCAGTCTTGGAAGCATTTGGGGATCTGGGTGTCAGTACAGACTGGTTCTACCACCAAACATTAATGTCCTCTTGGACAGAAAATTTAAACTTCCTGTAATGCAACTTCCCATTTTAACTTTCAGGGTTTGAAATAAATTATCACAACCACCTGCACCTCTAACTGTCCATGTTTCTCTGCAGACAAATATAAAGGAAGTAGTACATGGAGAATGTGTGAGCATCAGGAATCTAATACAGCATTGGAGTGTCTTACGTCAATGAATTCAAAAGGAAACATTAATAAACCATTATTGCATTGTAGAGTAAGAAGGTTAGAAGACTTTTTTGTTAGCTTTATTTTTTTGCAATGGATAACAAATGTGCAAAACCGACAATTTTTTTAATCTATCCCTAGGAGCTTTTTCATGATTTTTGTGTGATTGCAATTATGCAATCCAAAGTCTCCAACTGAATTAAACATCTCATAACCATTTTAATGATTCAGGATAGAAAGGAAAAAGTGCAGAGTTTAAATTCTGTTTCATTATGATGATGCTTGAGAATTTCATTGACCTTGCTGGACCTTTTGGAATTTGAGTTCATTTATAATCAAACTAGAAAAAAATGTTTTGAAATGCTATTTAGAAGCTAAAAAGAATTATTGGACCCTGAATAACTTTCATTACATGACATTTTGATAAGGTCATTGTAAATGAGTCAGAAACATGGATTACCTTTCCTTTAAAAATACACATCGCTTCACAACAGATTTGGTCCAAATTCATCTTGGCTTTTGCTGAATCCCAAGTGCTTTCCTTCTAATTCTTTTTCTCTTTAAATTCTCCAATAACCTTGCTAAACCCGTAATCTAGGTGAGCTCACCCACCTCACTTCCCCACTGAGGCTAGCCTCAGGCTTTTCTCTAATAGCGTGTACTCTTGGAGCAGAGAGTCGTACGCAGAGAATCAGCGGAAGCACGAAGTCTAATAAAGCATGGGAATCGTTTTCTTCCTTTTAAACAGGGAGAACTCTAAGGGAATGATCCTGTTCCAGAGTACTGACTCAAATCTGCTCTGTGTTTGAACTCTGTGATTATGAAATTTCAATTAAAGCTATAAAAAGCAAATCTCACAGACACCAGAGCATGCCAAAGAAAAACAGGATGTTCTCTTTTGATTGGGAAATAATTATCTAAGCTCAGTGGCTGGGTCCAGGTAGCTGAGTTTACCTTTGCTCACCTCATTATAGAAACAGTTGAATTATGGTAAATTTTCCCCAAGCAGCAAAGCTGTCATTCAAAAGGGTGATTTTATTGGGGTGCAAATCCCTATAGTTATTGCTTCAGTCCATTTTTAAAATGGATTTGAGGCCTGAGGGGGAAGTACAAATTAAGACAGATTTTCCCTTTTGTGCGATGAACCTGCCTGTTCCGAGCCAGCCCACTGTCGTCCCTGCAGGGCGGGCACCTGCCGGGAGAGTCCTCTGTTATTCTCTGCAGAGGTGAGCTATAAACACAGCCAGCTCTCTTTCTCAAAAGTCATTACCCTGATTGGATCATGTCTTCCACAACAGAATAAATTTCCCTACACTTTATTACTTAGTGTTTGAAACGTGTGAAGCTCAGTTTTGAGGTGAGGTAGAAAGGCATTCAAAAATTTCAGGATTGCAGAAATGTAGTAACATTAATGCTTTTCCATCCCTTTACCTTGGGGGTGGAGAGGAAGGAGAGCAGAACTTTCTAAAATTCGAGAAATTGACTCTTTTTTCTAATTTTTGAATTTGAGTTCTCTTCATGACTGCAGTTTATTGTGAGAGATTCTGCTGAAGATATAATATGCATAAACATTCTGTTTAAGATAAACTAAGGAATTGTACTGTAATTATTTAAGATCTAAAATGATTCACAAGGATTGTAACAGAATAAAATATTATATATTACAATCACCATTTAAACTAGATAATATGATGGAAAGAAAAAGCAAAATCAGATATGATTACTCCTCTGGGAAGTTTCTGACAATAGAGATAACGTCCTTGGTAGACATGAGGACATTTTGTCTTTCTTTTGTCATTAGGAAATAACAACTGAAAACATCTTTTAGGAGTAGATCTCTTATTGTCAAGAATTGTGTAATTTTTAATTATGACATACATTACATTAAAAATGTAGAATAATGGGGCTGGCCCAGTGGTGTAGTGGTTAAATTCATATCTGCGCTTTGGTGGCCCCTGGTTCACAGGTTCAGATCCCAGGTGCAGACCTACACACTGTTCGTGAAGCCATGCTGTGGTGGCGTCCCACATACAACAAATAGAGGAAGATTGGCACAGATGTTAGCTCAGGGGCAATCTGCCTCACCAAAAAAAAAAAAAAAAAAAAAAGAAGGAAATTGGAATAATTCTAGGTTAAATAGGGATGTCAGTAAGTATAGTGTATAACACACGTGTGTAATATATGAATGAAATATTCAGGAACACGCATGAACACTCACATATAATACATTATTTTCAGAACTTAAATAACATCAGAAGACCATTAATTCTATCCCTTTGCTTCACGGCAGCATCAACATTAACAATTTAATTTAGATACCACAATATATATTATTTTGATATAATTTAAAGAAACACATTTCATGATAGTCTTCATCTCACTTCTTCCTTAAATTCTTCCAGTTGTACCTTTAGACTTTTGTTCCCTGTTCTTTCATTTAAGTAGAAACGGTCATCAGCATTTGAACAATAATATTCTTGCACCTCCTTAAAGTCTGCTGTCACCATCCTCTGAAATCTGAGCTGAGGCCACATCATTCTTGTAACCTTTCTTAGATAAACCTTGTGATCTAGGCTTTTCACCAATCAGTTCTCCTGAGCATCCTCTTCCTGTGGTGCACATCTACCTTGAGTCACAGAGAAGGAGCCTGTTAGGTAACACTCTGACTAAGTTTGTGTATAATGGCAGGGTTACATCGATTTCCTTCTGTGTACAGTTTCTTCATTCCTGAATTCCGCTTTGCTATTGACCAACAGTGAAATACTGCTGAATCACCGTCGAATCATGTCCCGTTCTGTGCTCAGATATTGTTTTCTATGAAATGTCACATAGAGCAGGTAATGGTGACCCAGTATGTCTATAGATTTTTCTCTAAATGTTTACTACAGTTGATCTCTTCTTCCTGTGTCAATCAATTCCCTGATTTTAAGATGGAATTGTTTTGTAATAATCATAACAGTTACCAATTTTGAAACACTAGTCCTGAAATGTGCTTTGTTAAAAATAGATTCCATCATTTAAATATTTTGGAGAAAGGCTGCCTATTATGTCCACTTCTCATGTATTTATAATGTATATTAATTTAAGACATCTTGTAGTAAAGAAATCTATTTAATTTTGACTCATAATTTTTTAAAAAATGTTTCACAAACTTTCTATAAAAATCTGAGCTAGTTGAATCAAACTCTTGATTGTAGATATTTGAACTCAGACTGTGGGAACTAGAAAAATGGATAATTACACGTAGACACAGCATGTAAGCCTTATTAACTGTAGAACATTAGAATACAAATCAACACATTTATGCTGCCCTGGAATCAAAAAAACTTCCAGTTTTAGTCCACGAAATCCAGATGTCTAAAATTCTGGGAAGTACAATTGTGGGTAGCACAAATTGCAGTCGTATCAATTTGGTCATATCTGTAGATTCTATTCTTGTAGATATTGCAAAGCTTATCTCCAGTTTATTATTTTTAATAATAAACTTTCAATATAAAATGTTCTTTTATGAGTTAGATTTATCCATTGTTTTTCCTTTTGACATTGCTTCCACTGTTCTAGTCTGAGATCAAATACTATTTCATCCTAGTTATTCGATGACTTTTTCCTTGTTGTACAAAACCTGTCTAATGACCACACCAAGCATAAAGTTGCTTAAGGCATCAAATTCGAATTAGCCTTGACCACTTGCTTCTCATCACGCCTAAGTAGGTAGTATCTTTAAAATTGTGTCTTTCCATGCAAGAACATTGTTTTTCCCTTGATTTCTTCACAGCTTCTTTTGTGGTCTTTCCATAAGTTTCAGCACTGGCAGCGTGTAGGTGTTGTTTGCGAGGGTCTGATTTCTTCTTCGTATCTTAATGTTTTTATTGCTTGATGAATGAGACTCTTTCCACTAAATTTTCTAATTGGTTATTCTTCACTCATTGGGAAGACTTTGATTGTTGTACACTGATATGTTTTCTGAACATAATTCTTAATTTTCATATTCTAATAATTGTTTTTGGATGATTGTTTTTGGGATTTTTTTAAAGAAAGGAATATTTTAACATCTGCAAAAAATTACAAGTTTTATCCTTTTCTTCCCAAGGTTTGCATTTATTTATCTATTTATTTTTATTTATTTATTTATTTTTGCTGAGGAAGATTGGCCCTGAGCTAACATCTGTTGTCAATCTTCATCTTTTTGCTTGAGGAAGATTGTCCTTGAGCTAACATCCATGCCAGTCTGCCTCTATTTTGCCTGTGGGTCACTGCCACAGCATGACTGACAACTGGTGTGAGTCTGTACCCAGGATCCAAACCCAGGAACCAGGGCTGCTGAAGTGGAGCATGCCAAACTCAACTACCACACCATGGGGCAGGCCCCTACACTTATTTTATATTAGTCTTTTTGCATTAGCTGAAGTCTACACAACATTACTGATAATGAGTATCATTATTTAGTTCTTTGCCAGTATGGGACTGTTTCCAAATTGTCAATATTTAACAAAATGTTTGCTGAAGTTCCACACCCCTCATTGACAACTCTTGTTCAAGATTAGCAAGTTTCATTCTATTCATAATTTGATGAAGCTCTTTATGAGAAATTACCATTCAGTTTTATTTACCAAAATCACTTCAGCATTTTTGAGATCAGCTTTTCATTTTCTTTCTTCAATTGAATACATTAATGGATTTCCAAATGTTGGTCCATGCAAGCATTTATGTGATAAATTCTATGCAATCATGAAATATTGTTTTTAATATGTTTAATGCAATTTACCAAAAGTTTCATTTTATCTATTCTATTGCCTCATTAATTATGTATATTTTATTTTTTAATGACTATTCTAGGGATTCGAATGTGCATTTTTAAATTTTCACAGTTTATCTTCAAATATTGTACACTTTCATATTTAATGTAAAAAACAAAAATATAGTTCCATTTTCTCCTTTTATCCTTTGATTTATTGTTTCCATAAATTTTAATTCTATATATGTTTTAAAACTCCACAATAACATCACATTTGGTATTGAACACTCAATACTATTTAAAGAAAACAAAAAGAGTAAATGTATCTTTTATATACACCAAGATATTTACCATTTCTAACACATTTCACTCCTTTGTGTTGATCAAAATTTCCATCCTGGATTATTTTCATTATGCCTGAATAACTTCTGTAAATAGTTTTCATCATACAGACATTATAATGAATAACATTTGCTTTGAATTTTCTGAAAAAAATTTTGTTTTCATTTTAAAAATATCATTTCATTGAGTATATTATTCTAGGGTGGATTTTTTTTCCCAATTCTGTAAAGAGGCTGCTCCATAGTCTCTGAATTCCAAGGTTCTGACAAGAAGTATCCTGACGTTCTTTTCTTTTTCTTGCATGTATAATGTTCCTTTTTAAAATCTCTGACCATGCTACGTATTTCTTTCTATTATTGTTTTAAGTAATCATATTAAAATGTGCCTTATGACTCTTGAAACTGAGAGTTAATAGAATTCAACCATTTGAAAAATCTATGGTCATGATTTCTTCAAATATTTTTTCCCTCCCCTCTTTTTCTCCCCTTAGGAGTCAAAGTATATGTGATTTAGACCACTTTATATTGTTCCATATTCCACTGAGTCTCTTTTCACCTCTTTAAATCTTTTTTAAATGTATCTTTATTCTAAAGAATTTTTATTGATGTGTGCTCAATTTCACTGAATTTTTCTACTGCAAGATATAATCTACAGTTAATCTCATTCAGTTTGATTTTTATTTAAACTATTATAATTCTCATTTCTAGAAGTTTGATTGAGATCTTTTTAATATTTTCCATTTCTCTCCTTAGCATGATTTCTTCTATCTTCTTATACACAGTGGGCATATTTATAATAGCAATATTAATACTTGACTGCTAATGTTTTCGTCTACGTAATTCCTTAGTTTATTTCTATTCACTGATTTTTCTCCTGTTATGGGATATATTTTCCTCCTTTTTAATGAAGATTTCCTTTTGCTTTTCATTCTTTCTTTTTTTTTTTTTGTTAGTGAGGAAGATTGGTCCTGAGCTAACATCTGTGCCAATCTTCCTCTATTTTGTATGTGGGATGTGGCACAGTGTGACTTAACCAGCACCATGTAGGTCCATGCTTGGGCTCTAAACCCATGAACCCTGGGCTGCTGAAGTGGAGTGTGTAAACTTAACCACTATGCCACTGGGCCAGCCCTGATGTGAAGATTTCTTGTTAATGTTTCATTGGATTCCTAACATAAGAATTTTACATAGCTGTGTTCTGGATTTGTTTGTATTTCTTTAGTGTTGGACAATATTATGGCTCATAGCTAAGTTACTTCAAGTCATTTGTCTTTCTTAGGTCAGTGTTTATTCTATGATAATTTAGTTTCTCTATCAATTCTATTTTCTGAAAATTCTACTTGATATTCCGTAAATTAGAAAGTCTTCCCCCCTTACCTGGAGGAAACACAATCTATTCACAGAAATCTAGGAATTCTTCAACCAACAGCTTTTTCATGATTATTTTTCTCACCTCACCCCATACACACATGCCCAGATCAGCATTTGGCCAAACATTTTATGAGATTCTTCTGAAAAATCTTTTGGTCTCTTGTACTCTGGGCAACTCCCTCGTCTCTGGTCCGCTTCTCCACAGTTCTATCCACGTTGGCCTCTCCACACTCCCAGCTCTGCTTCTTCAGCTCAGAGAGACCCTTTCTCTCTTTCCTTTCTCCTTTCCTGAAGTGTGGCCTGGAAACCATCTCCAGGTAGCAAACGGAAGCAGCTTTTCTCCCCCTTCAAAACATAGTCCTGCGCTGCCTGTTGTCCAAAGACTAAAAATATTTGTTTCATAAATCTTGTCTGGTTTCTCTTTATTCTTGATTCATAAAAGGATTATTTATTTATTTATTTGGTGAGGAAGACTGTCCCTGAGCTAACATCTGTGCCCATCTTCTTCTACTTTGCGTGCGGGATGCTGCCACAGCCTAGCTTGATGAACGGTGTGTAGCCTGAGCCTGGGACCCAAACTTGGGATCCCCAGGCCACCACAGCAGAGCATGTGAACTTGACCACTGCACCACTGGGCTGGCCCCAATAGGAAGATTTTGTTGCACTGTTTAGATCTCAAATTGACTGCTTATTTGTTCTTAGTGTTTTAATAAATGATTTAAGGCAACACATTTTTTTTTCTGAGAGAACTATTGTGGCCACATTTTATATATTTTGATTTCTTTCCTCTCATAATTAATGACTAATAATAGTTTTGTATGTTAATATTTTTCTTAATCACAAAACTTAACTGTACTGCAATAACTTGAACATTCTTTATTCCAAAAGAATTTAATGGGCTCGTTTTATTACCCACCCCACCACCCCACATTACTTCTATAAACTTAGATTATCACTCACCACTAAAATCACTGTTGGTATATCATTTCTTATTAAATATTTATCCTTTAAGAATTATTTTTCATTATGCCTTCAACAAACTTAATGCGGATAAGTCATTGTCTGGGAATATACCATAGAACAGCGATTCTCAAACTACATAGTGAAGGAAACATTTAAAAAGTTATTGTTTATCTTTATGTACAGTTTGTCATAACTCAATATCATGTAAAATACTGGAAAATGAAATTATATAAAACAGAGACAAAAAATAAGATTCATTTTAAAAAATATTAGATTCAATAATATGCATGTACTATTTGGGTAATTGGCTACAAAATACTCTTAAAAAGTCTCTAAGCATTTATTCTTAATTTCCATATTTATCTCATCTTGAAATAATACCACATCACAGAGTGGTCCGGGTCCACAATTCATGTTTTGGGGTGCTATGTTCTAGGGGTCACCACCCCCACGGTGGTGGTGGTGGGAGTATTGGTTTATATGGGAAAATATGTTCTTTATTAAGATGTGATAGTAACATAATAATCAACTGGAATAAATATCTGTCTGCGACACTCCTTTTGTGTGTTTAATCATTCACTCTCTTTCAGAAGATAAGAAAATATATATACATGCTTACATGACGGAAAGTAACTGAACTGCTTCCAGGTAATCTGATGGGTACCTTCCCTTTAAGTTTTGTTCGTCTATGAGCCTTGACTCTGTCTAGTGATTGATGAGTCAAGTTTTTTACAGAGCGAGAGTTACAGCCTGGTAAGTACTTACAAAAAGAACAGCACTTTTTCAGGCTACTGCAGTTTTTATGAAATAGAACCAAATCTTCCTGAAAAAATTACACGGTTACAACCTGAATAATTTTTCTCATTGTTTGTGTATTTTACTGAAAACTGTTATAGTTCATGAAAAACTGGAAATTTCACTGGTTAATATCGATAGTTCCTCTGCTGGAATTTGAGAAATTGTTTTGAAATCACCTTATTGAAAAAAACAAGCATTTAAACCACAAACTACATCCACTGTTGGCTTCTCTATGTTCAAAGTGGTAGAAAATTTATTAAAGCAACATAATTTATTGTCTTTGGCTTTAAAAACCTAAATGCAAAGCTTAGCGCTCTATTTTATTTTTTTACATCCCATATTATTACAATAAGAAAACAAAAAAATGCTATATACATTCTATCCTATTGGCCTCTTTGTAGGATTTCCAGATAAAATACAGGATTCCATCTAAATATGAATTTCAGAAAAACATCAAATAATTTTTTAGTATAGGTATGTCCCATGCAGTAGTTTTATTTGCTAAAGCTGGTAACCCTACTTTTTTACCTTATTCATTTTTAGAGTCTTGATGACTGCCAAGAGTCCAATTTCTATAAGACCTATGTCACAGATCAGAAAGAACATTTAATTTCCAATATGAGACTCTCCAGTTCTCTTCCTCATTTCACCAAATGAAGAGGCCATATCTTTTAGATGGTACAAGTACAAAATGTTGGGGATTTTATCAGCCTGAGTTGACTTGATCACCGAGATGCTGAAAACATAGATAAGAATTGCCCTGTAGAGTAGATTGGACCCACAGCAGACTTTCTATAGGCAAGAAATAAACCTTTGTTGTATTAATTTCCTGAGATTTGAGTGATGACTATTACCACAGCATCATGTATCCTATACTGACTCATATCAAAATTATTACTATCAAAGTGAGACCTTGTTTATTTTGTTATAGTTTAGGATAAATAGTGTTACTTCTAGATTAAATTAATTAGATAAAAGAAGTAAATTATCATAAAATTCTTTCTTGCTTTGATAAGAATTTAAATCCAGATTTTAGCATTTTGTTAATGTTTATATAATCCCATAGGTAATGTTTTCATGAAGATTATAGACAAATATGAATAAGCCAATATTTATTTAAGCTCTTTTTATGCAGTTCTCTGAGTAGCACCCAAAATGTTAAATTGAATTTGTACATTCTATTGTCATAAATCATATGTGGGACTTCTGACTCCTTTCCAGGCAGGTAAGTCCTGTAATAGGTAAGGTCCTTTGAAGAATGTGACTGGTTGTCCACGCAGATTATCCAACATACTTTGGAGATCAGGGACTGGTTTACTATGGTAGAAAAGTCACTGTCACTTTCTTCCTTTAGAGATGTCCTCTGGTTATTGATATTATCTTGTTTGATCTAAATGAGGAAATTGGTCCTTAGGATAAAGAAAAATATAAATGTGTCTGACTTTCCCAAAAGGAATAGATTTACTAAGTGGCAAATGACTATCTTAGTAAGTAATAGGTTAGCAGAAAATAGAGTGGTGGAATCAATGAGTTATGGTGGTAAATGAGAGTATTGACGGCAAGATTGGCTCACTATGAGCCATTGAAATAAAACTCCTTATAATTCCTCTATAGTTTCATTTGTAAAAAATCCACAAAGGAAGCAACATTGGCCTAGTCAGTCATGGTAGACATTTTCAGTTCTGTCTGTATATTATAACCTTCAGAGAGCTTTTTTCGTTTTTTTTAAATAAAAGTGTGTAGGCCCCTCACACAGAGATTCCAGTTTAGTATCCTTGCTAAGTATCTGACTTTCTAAAGGTTTCACTGGTGATTTTCATAAACATATCAGTCCTGCTATAAATTCTTCATGGTTTGCTTGAAATATCTTCTGACTCATTCTTAGTTTGTTGAACTGAAATATGCCAAGCACATGCCATGCTAAAAGAATCTTAGGAGCCTGAAAATAAGGTGGATTTTCTCTTATCTATGCCTGGATCTATTTCCAAAACATGCTCAGAGAGTAAAGAGAAAAATGAAGAGGAAATATAAAGAGAGTATGAGAAGAAATTTTGAAAGACTAAAAGAAATACAAAAAGTCAAACAAAATTTCAGTTCTTCTGGACGTGTCACTTCTGGAAGGTGCTAGGAATAATGTCACACTCCAGTTAGAAAGGCATCCTTGCAGCTGTCCTAGCTGCAGGACTTTATCCACAGAGAACGATGGCCATTGAATCATATCGCGCATGGTTGCACTTTAATATACTTTTATTCTGTAATTGTGCCTATTTTTTGTTATACACCCAGATTACTATCTCTGTTGCTCAGTTTTGTGTACTGACACAGCCATTTTATATTTAACTACTCAACAAAAACATCTAAACCATATAATTTATAAATGGAACATCTTATTTGGTTTCATAGAAGCTTTATAGAATAAGAAGAGAGTTTTTTTTTTTTTTTTTTTTTTTTTTTTTTTTTACAGATTGGCACCTGAGCTAACAACTGTTGCCAATCTTTTTTTTTTTCTTCTTGTTCTCTCCAAAGCCCCCCAGTACACAGTTGCGTATTCTAGTTGTAGGTCCCTCTGGTTGTGCTGTGTGGCATGCCGCCTCAGCATGGCCTGTTGAGTGGTGCTATGTCCACACCCAGGATCCGCACCAGTGAAACCCCAGGCCACCAAAGCAGAGCACGTGAACTTAACCATTCCGCCACAAGGACAGCCCCATAATAGGAATATTATTTGTTATCACTCAGTTAAGGATTTGCTCATCATACTTTAGTGATCAAGTATTATCACTGTAAGGGAGCAAAATTCTATTTCTTAAAGTGACCGTCAAGGATGATTTGCATTACTTTAACCCTGAAAAAAATCTCCACATATATATATATATATATATATATATGTAAACACTGCACTTGTTTAAACGTTCAACTTCCTTGGAATCATTGAAAATAACTAATGTAATGGAAATTAATTCTTTGGAATTTTGTAAATTGGCCATAGGGGCTACTGTATTGAAGAACATACATCTTTCAACTAATAACTTCTGGCTAAGGTAAATATGCTATCCATTGTAATTACAAAAATATATCCATTTACAATAACATTTTTGACCCTAATAAGTACTGAACATCACATATTACTTGTCCAGGAGTTTACAATACTTATTTTCCCATACAACTTTTATGATTAAGCCAATCAAATTAAATTGAAAAGACATTCATACAACCATTGAAAGGCATAAAATCATTAAATATTTTCTTACTCCCTTCTTCACTAGTATCCAAGATTTATGGTCAGAGCTTATTTAACTATTAGTGATAACCTACATAAATCAAAATCTATCCACAATATTTAGCCCACATGTCACCTCATGTCCAATTGTGGACTCTCCTACATATTAGTGAACCCATCTGTACACAGTGAAAACTTATTTATTATTTCCCTCAAATAAATTGAACTGCATTGTTTGGTATTTCCAGAAGTCTCTTTTGTTTTTTTTAACAGCTTCTAGATTTCTCTTCTGCTTGTTCTAATTTCAAGAACATATTTTATACATAAAGGCTTTTTATTTGATTTATGAGCCACACAAATATTTCAACAAAATTTGTCCTTCAGAAGACAACATAGAATCTGCAATAGTTAAGATACACTGATTTTATGGAATGTAAATCAATCATGACTTAGCAAATAGTTTTTTATGAATTATTATATGTACTTCTCACTAAAAAGAATAGTTTCCTGTAAGTCTCAGTAGTGAGACCATAGAATGATTTAATCAATTAGACATATTTATAATAAATCATTTTAATTTCCAAGTGTTAGAGGGAAAAAATAATTGAAAAGTCCGTTATCAAAATACATGCTTCTGTACAACCACTATCTTTGTCAAAGTGGATTTTATCATCTCAGCATAAGACGAAAGCTTATGCTAATTGTTATTTGGATATTTCCCACTATGTTTCACATTGAGCAAGCTTGACTGTGCATGGATAAAGCTGAGGAGAACATTTTTATTTTATTACAGCTTTCAGGTTTTACTTCAAGTATCTGAGTCTATTAGTAAGAATTGTTTTAGGTGTATGGACACTGTCCAATATTGTTTTTGTTTTAAGATTATCTATTCTTAGTGATCTTCAAAATGTTAATGCATGTCATGCAAATGTTAACAGAGATATTTCCACCTTTATATGTGCTGCTTATAAAGATATCCTACTGCTAGGATGGAAGCCCTTCAAAATTTATTTTTACTTTCCTATCTTCTTGGTTATCATACTTGGATAATCTCCTCCAAAATAGGTATCAGCATTTAGAGGTAACATAAATGTACAGTAATCCGTTAGGCCACACTTAGCTAATAGAGTGTACCTTTTACAAGGCAATTAGTGTTTATCCTATGACAATATACCTTCCTTGCAGACATAATTGTTCACTGGTAGATTTTCCAGCTATAATATATATATGTATATTTTTAGGCTGAATATAATAAATGAATTTCACAGGTATACGAAAATAAAATAAAATAAATTGTGATCTGCAAGAGAGATTTTACCTAGCATATACTTCAATAATTCAGGTTTCAATATGTTAAATTTTTTATATGTACATTCTGATATTACATGTAATATTAGAAACTGCAATTAGAAACAAGCCTGGGAGACTAGATGAATCACGGGGTTGCTAATAGGATACTAAGTCTTCTATATCTACATAGTCATTTGGTTGAAATCTAGCCGACATTAATAACAGTACCATATTATAGTTTGCCAAATGAAGTGACTATGTTATAAGACCCAGTTTTACTGAATAGAGGGCTACAGAGTACTTGATACTGACCAATGCAGTCGCTGTAAGATTAAAGATAGTTCATTTTATATCAGCTCATGACGGCCCATAATTGTTCTTTCAGAGATCAATAAAGTTCCTTAATTAGTATCTAGTGCGAGATAGTTTTGTGTGATGTAAATATCAGATTAGAAGGAATTAGACTTTTAAGTATCCCGTATTATAAGGATATTTCTGGAGACATAATATCTTTAAGTGTTCTAACTGTAAAATGATAACATGGAGTTAAAGCTCAAAATATCGTAAATAAAATGACACTAAAGAAAGCAGTGGAATTATTGACCAAGGTACATATCTTTTTAACATATTTCATGATCTTAATTGGTGACAAAATAATGTTCACTAGGTCTAAAGCTAGTCCTATTACACAAAGGAAATAATTTATGCTAGGGTGACAATTATAGGTGTTTGTAGAAATTTATGGCTAAAATTTAGAGGCTTGGTTTAATACCTGTGACATAGAAGCATAATTAAAAAATTATTATTCTGATTTTGTTTCAGATTTTTCTTTCCCATTCATCTAGTCTTAAGTCTTACAATGTAAGAGAGTTGTTTATACGCTCCTGGCAGAAAATATAAAACATTTTGAAAGAAAAGTACTCTTTAAATGTGCTTCTGAGCGTTAAGAACATGAACATTTCCCTAATTCATTAATTTGTGATGGATTTCCATGATCCATACATGAATATTAGCTTCATTACCTCATAGCAATTGTTTTCAAACTTATTCTACACCCCAAAATACCTAGAAAATTTTGAACCTTCCTTTGGCAATAGCTGTTCACTCGGCACTAATTCTCAAATGGGAGTGGAAATGTGCCACATGTCAAAAATCTCATGGAAACGGTAATGGGATGGTGTCACACGTCACTTTACCTTAGAACATCAGTGTTGCTAGCACTGTCTCTGATGCTCCTAATCAGGAGAATTCTTGAAGTCATATGTCTATAGCTCTGTGGAATTTCTCCTTATACGGCTCTGACATTTATTTATTTATTCATTTGGAAAAATGTTTGTCTCCTATGTTTAAACGATCATACTATCAATTTGGGACAAAAAGATTAATTTAGCACAAGCCGTACCTTCATAGGTGAGGAAACAGACACCTGTGAATGAAGACTCAATGCTGGGATTGGCGGAATGGCGGCCAGAAGGTCCAGGGATGGAGCATTCCTTCTCTACAGGAACTGGCTTTTGAGCTGAACTTTGAACAATGAGTGACTTAAGCAGACAAAAATAGGGTAATAGGTATTCCAAAAAGATAAGGAGAAAAGGCAAAAAGCACCAAGGAATGAGAGAGAATGACAATTTAGCAAATGAAAGTTAATTCCATGTACCTGTAATTCCTGGTGAACGTTAATGATTTTTTTTTTTTTTTAAAGATTGGCACCTGAATTAACAACTGTTGCCAATCTTATTTTTTTTTTTCTGCTTTTTCTCCCAGAATCCTCCCCAGTAGATAGTTGTATATTTTAGCTGTGGGTCCTTCTAGTTGTGGCATGTGGGATGCCGCCTCAGCGTGGCCTGACGAGCGGTGCCATGTCTGCGCCCACGATCCGAACCAGCGAAACCCGAGGCCACTGAAGTGGAGCGCTCGAACTTAACCATCCAGCCACGGGCCAGCCCTGTGAATGATTGTTAGAATATAAGACTAGAAAGATTAGCTGGGGCAAGAGCATCCTTCCACACCCAAATTTGAACGCAATGAGTCTAGAATGGGGTTCAGCATTTGTGTGATCCTGACGCAGCTCGGAGTTTAAGGACCACTTGAAGCTTAGAATTTAGGGACCACTCCTATAGGTTATGTGAACACAATAAATTATATTAGCTTAGAGAATGTGATGGAATAAGAATAAAGCGTAATGCTTGCATTTAAGAGCATCATATGGAAACCCATTAAAATAAAACATAAGAAAGCATACAATTACCATGGGAAGAGAGAGGAATGGAGCCTAATTTACTCTGTAGTGGAGGTCACAGTCGTCTTCTGAGAGATGATGCATGATGTAAGTCCAGAGAGCAAGTGGGAGTCAGTGAGGCAGAAGGAGGGGCAGGATGTGGAGTCATTGCAAGAAGAAGAAACAATGCTAGAAAACGTAGCAGAGATATTTTGTAGATGAGGTAGCACGTATTAATTTTCTATTGCTGTGTAACGAATTACCACAATTTAGTGACTTAAAATAACATGCATTGATTATCTCACAGTTTCCATGGGTCAGGAGCCCAGGCATCATCTGGCTGGGACCTCTGCTCAGGGTCTCACTAGGCTTCAATGTAAATCTTGACTGGGCTGCATTCTTTTCTGGAGCTCAGGGCCCTTTTCCAAACATACTTGGTTGTTGGCAGAATTCATTTCCTTGCAGTTGTAGGACTGAGATCCTCTTTTCTTATTGACTGTCAACTGGGGCTCTTGTCTCCTAGAAGCCCCCATTTCCTTACTATCTGACCCTCTCACAGGCCCTCTCTTACAACATGACAGCTTACTTCTTCAAAGCTCACAAGAGAACCTCCTGCTCCAGACTACTAATCATGAGAATGGCTATCCCACCATCTTTGTCATATTTTCTTGGCTAGAAGCAAATCATAGGCTCAGCCCACATTCAAGGCGGTGGGGGGCGGGGGGGTGGATTAAGTATACAAGGGTGTGACTTGTTGGAGTTTATCTTGGAATCCTGTCTACCACAGAGCACCAGGAGGTATTAAGAAAGATAGCTGTAGGTTTGAGAAGACAGGCTTGAATTTGAAGTAAGAGCACTTTGTCTAGAAGCAAATGTAAAACAAAACAGAGCAGGACATATTTTAGGACATTTTGATGCATAAAGGTAGGAGTTTATGCTATATTATCGTAACATTTAGGAACAGAATATAGCCTAGAGAACTTACTGGCATTCTGATTAAGAAGCTAAGCTTGGTCTCTTTCCTCTACTCCCAGGCTAGTTGGTGACTGATTACTTGAATGTTTTATGTAACCACAGTCTATGGATATACTGTAAATGTTCCATTTCTGTTTAATACTCAAATCATTAAAGATAGATGATATTACTCATTAATTAAATATGGGGATCCTAATCCACGCCTAGCATTGTACTTAATCTAAGCTTACTATATTGACAATTTTCATATAGCTGTACTATCAGCAGTTACATTTGCTGAGGGAATGTGGAAAACATATTCATATTGTTTGCAGGAAAATCATTAGTGCAATGCAATGTAGCTCAAAGAGAAGTGCTCGACAAAACAGATGTAAATAATTCAAAATGAAGTTAATAAGGAAGAATGACATTTTTCTTACAACACTTTTTCATCAATGCGAATAAAGCCACTAATAGCAAAATATTCAAACAACAGGATGGGATTTTGCTAAATAAGAGCTACGTTTTGGACAGTGGGCAAAACTTGAGATGAAAACCTAGCGTTTAACAAGTGAAAATGTGGGGAAGCTTTAAAGTCAATACCCCTAATTCCTATTCTATCCCGAAGTTCCTCCACGATTTAATGATATACACCAATCATAAAATTAACAAAACAAAACAGTGAACTTCGATTTCTAGTTTCCAGACTGACATTTATTCTCAAAGATAACAGGTATTTTCTCATCTTTCTACGAGGGCTTGATATTGAAGAAATGGCCTTAAATCATTTAAAAACAGGAAAATCTAGACTTTTTGATCCTGTATATTGAGCCCTAGCAAATGTTCTCCTTCATAATATTATATATTGTTAATATTTTCCTATAAAAACCGCACTCATTGATAACTTTCTTAGACTCTGTTAGTTTGAGCACTTGATCCATGAGGTCAAGTCACATGTTTCCCACCTGACTTTCTTAAAAAAAACTCTTGATTTTTCTTGTATAAAATATCAGTGATTTGGGAGTGGATATAAGTATAAAATCATTAAAAAAAAATCCTCCCAACCTTCTGTGATCTAAAGCACATGCTTCACTTCCTGAATCCTCACAACCGTCCTATGTTATAGGCACCTTTATCACTCCTCTCTACTGACCAAGAACCTGAAGCACAAGGTCTGCCATTTTGTGCACTGCAGAATAGGAGCTTCAGTCTAGTCCATTAGACTAAAGAGCCTATGACAAATGCTTCCCAAACACCATTCTTTGGTGGAATGATAGCTCTGAATGAATTATAAGAGTGCCATGATGGTATGCGTCAGCACTAGGGCTTACCAGACATGGTCTGTGGTCCCTGAAGTCCTTGAGCTGGTCACTTCAGAGCTAACCCCAAAGGTGTGGCAGAAATCCTGTCACTTTCTGTGTAAACTACCACATTAACATTTTGACAAGCATTTCTCAGCTCACAGAATGTCACTGTGAGTCTCAAAGACAAGTCTCAAGACATAGCATCCATTGGATGCTATGGAATTTGGATTAGTACAGTAAGACATATTTTTTAAAAGTAAACAAAAATGCATCAGAAACATACAAAATGTAGACTGAAAATGCAAGCTCATATATTGTTAACCATAAAGAAGAAAATACAACAAGGTATGTGATAGCTGGTGTCAGTATGCCCCAGACCACTTTACAGAGACTGGGCGTGAAAGCTTCTTTGAGAAGGTGATGTTTGAACTGATGTGGAGCAGCATGAGAGAGACTGTCATCTGAAGACCTGGGAGCAGAATGTGCTAACCCCAGAGAATAGAAAGAGTAAAAGACAAGCATAGAACTGTGTTGTTTGAAATTCAAGTATTGTGTTTTATAAAATGCAGTAAGATAATATATCCTAAAAATGCCCTTAAATTGAAAATAGAAGTTTAACCTACAGCAGCAAATGGACCTGTATTATTATTCATAGAGCAATAAATAATTTTGATGATTATTCCTGCTCACTATGAGACATTTAAATATTCCCTTCTTCAGTACAGATGTGAATACTCAATTTATCTCTATTGTTGTATCCTATAACGGCTGAAGGTGATCAATAGCTTCCAGATAGACATGACAGTGTTTCATCTAAATCAGTTGATTCACAACAATAGATGATCTTGGCATCAATGCAACTTTTGATGCATTAGAATTTATCGTTTTGGCCGATTGTAGTAAGTTCTCCCTACCATCTGGTACCAACGCAGTGGCATTTCTGAAGGGTTCATTTTGGCTTTGTTGATCTTTCTGGTTCTGTGGTTGTGAACTCTTGCAACCAGAAATTACTTAGCTGAGATAGTCTAGAGGTAACAGACAAAATATGGGAAATTAGGTTAAACTTGAATTTCAGATAAACAAAGAATCATTCTTTAGTATAAACATTTGCCAAATATTGCATGTAGCATACTTATTCTGAAAAATTTGCAGAATATTAATTATGCCTTTATACAAATAGAAACATAATTGTTGCTATATTTTTATTTCAAACACCTGCAATATAAATGAAAACTTTGGAGATTCATAGTCTGGTATCATCATATTTGAAGAAGATGTTGTTATGGGGAAAGTGTAGCTGCAACAGAAATCATGATCAATTATGGTTTTTCCCTCCATAAATTTGAATTTTGTCTATCTGGATCAGAGTTAAAGTTTAAGTCAAATTGCTTTTCTATGATATTTATATTATTCTTGCAAGTGTGATTATTAAAATAACACATCTGAAAGTTTAGTGAAATAGAAGGAATAAAAACAAAACACATTTATTTAATTTTGGTCATTAAAATTTCCTGCCTGAAAGTATAGCAAGACATTTGTGCGAATTTACTAAGACTGTAATAACCAAGTACCACAAACTGGGGGGCTTAAACCACAATGTTTTACTGTCTCACACTTCTAGAGGCTAGAAATCCAAGATCAAGGTCCTGACAGAAGGGGTTCCTTTGGAGGGCTGTAAGGGAGAATCTGTTCCAGGACCCCCTCTAGCTTCTGGTGGCTTGTTAATAACTTCAGTCTTCACAGAGACATCGGGAGAATCACAGGAAATAGTGATAGTCTCACAAGAATTATCAAATAAAATATAAATCGGTCCTTTAATTTCAGAGTTCAAGAATCCATAAGTCAAAATATAACTAGTTGGAAGAACACCATTTGTTTTTAGTATCTGAAAATGAAACATAAAAGTAACGCTGAACCATTCCAACTACTCCTCTGTGTGGTGTCAATCCAGTCCCCATGGGAACTAAATATTGCCAGAGTTCATCCCCTTTTCTCTGCCAGTATATAGCCATTAGATTTTACTATTAAAATTCTGTCTTTACTGGCCTTCCAATCTCCATTCTCCATCCTACATACCTGTCCTCATTTTTTTTCAATATAATTTTATTAAAAACAATATATGAACCTGGCATTAATAGTACAAAGAGAAATAGAGAAGACTCATTGTTCTTGATGCGCCGTGATCTCTTAGTGGGAACAGGCAACAAGACAGAAAAGAAATTCTGGAAAGCTTTTCAATAACTTCTGTTAAGTTCTCATATTCTGATTTTAAACAATGAATAAACATATGAGGAGAAAAAAGGAAAATTAGAAACCAATCTCATTTGTGAATAAGATGCAACAGAAAAAACACAATAGCAAATCAATCCACCAGATTAATCCCTCACAGCCAAGAATAATTTACTCTCAGAATACGATGTTTTACAATTAGAAGATTTATTTATATGTTTTATTACATTGTATGTTTAAAAGAAAATTACTTAAATGGTTATCTTGAGGATACCAAAAGAACTATTAAATTTAGCCCCCATTTCTTATTGAAAAAAGTCCACAGTGAGCTAGAGGTATAATGCAAATATTTTAATACAAAATCAGCAAACATTGTTCTTTATTCACTAATTTTTAAAATACAAATGCACAGAGAAGAGTATTATAATTACAAGCATATTGCAATGAACATTCATATATACTTCTTGATTCCTTCTTTGAACATTTTATCACGTTAGTTTCTCTTCTCTCTTTCTTTCAAATGTTTGAGAGGTATTTGACAGACAGAGTATAAGTTAATTCCTAAATATTTTATCACATGTTGCCTAAGATGAGAGCATTCTCCTACATAACCATAGTGTAAAGGTCAGGCTCAGAACATCTAACACTAACGAAATAACATTTTCTACCGTAGAGTCTGTATTTAAATTTCCTCATTTACCTAATAACGTCTGTTATAGATTTTTTCCCCAGTCTTGGATTTCATATTGCATATAATTGATTTGCCCCTTGGTCTCTTTTAAAATAGATCACTCCCTCCGCCCCTTTTTTATTACGTAGACATTTTTGAGGAAAAAGGACCAGTTGTTTGGGGGTAAGTCTATCAATTTGGATATTGAAATTAGGGAAACCAACTTTCAATTTTTTTACCAATTTAATTTTGTATTAACTTGCAATTTTTGCTTTGACTTCGTTATTTTCATTTGGTTCTTTTTCTTTCCCTTCCCAAAAGCAAAATGGATGTTTAGTTTGTTAATTTTTTCTCCTTATTTTTTACTCATAAAATTATTCAAATGAATTAAACACTTTGCCCATATTCCAAAGTTTTACCATACACTTCATTTTGGACATTTGAAAAATGTTAATAATGTGCCCATTTTTTTTCTAGAGCCCATTGCTTTTTTGTGAGAGTTTGTTTTTCAATTTTCTAAGTTAAGTTACTTAAAAAAAGATTTCTATCTTTATTACATTATGGTCTCAAAATACATATATATTATTAAAATTTTAAACATTAATGATTCATATGTTCCATACCCTTAAAACAGGCATATTTTTCCTACTGCTAAAAATCTCATAGAAATACTTTTTAGTATCCACGCTATGAACACTTTAATTCTTTGTTCTCTTACTAAAATGTGAAAGTGTTGTACCAAGATTTCCTTCCAAAACTATTTTTTTCCTTTCCTGGGATTCTTGTTTTTTCCTTAATGGATTTTATTGTTGTATTTCTGGGGACAAATCTAAAACAGACAAGTTTCCTAATAAGTGGGAAAAGGCCTTAGAATAACAACAACAATAATAATGTCATGGTAATCACGACAGTAGCAGTGGGAATTCCATCGCTGACAGAATGTGTGGGGCGAGGTGTGATGTGGAAAACAAGAAAAGTGCGAGACAGGGAAGGGCTCTTTCTCATGGGAGTCCAACATGTGGCTGAAAACCTGCAAGTGGTCCGCTATCCATTATCTATACAAGTATCTGTGTGTGCGTGTGTGTATATATATATTATTATTTTTATATTGCCAATGTCGCGCATCTTGATTATAGAAAATTAGTAACAAGAATATATAAACCACTGCTAATAAGAATAAACCACTCAGGGTATATTCCAGTTCTTTCTTTTCCATCGTTTGACTGAGAAGGATATGATTCTAAATTTTAGCCTCCTTTTTTAACAGCCTGTAGTATATTGTAAAACCTCTCCTGAGGCATTACAGGGTCTTACATTGCATTGTATAAATGGCTTCATAGTGACTCCTTAGGGCAGAGAATCTTTAGGTGTTCACAACCCCAATTCCTCTTCCTGGACACATAGGAAACTAAAATGTGTGGCTGGCTAATTAAAAAATACGACATATACCATTAGGATCATTTTGAATAGTCAAAACTAGCTATGATGATTCAGCGATTTGTCAAGGCCAATAATGTAAACAGACTGAATAAAGTCCCTCTGTTTGTATACAGTTTGGTAATTGAACCATCGTCATTTGTCATCGTTATTAATTAAATAATGATATAGACAATAAACACCGTGGCTTGCAAACAAGCAGGAGGTGGGAGATGGAGAAAGGTTTAACTGGTGCTGCCATCATTGTCCTGAACCAGGAGATCATCCGTGTTCTTGTGTTCAATTATTTCTGAACTTCTCCACACAGACTTCACTATTTTAACAATTGATGGGTACGGAAATATCAATGTGAAAAATCTCTTGTACAGGGATATCAATGTGAAAAAGATCTTGTGAAAAATAAGCCAAAATGCTAGTAGAGTTCAATGGGTTTGATTAAACACACACACACACACACACACACACACACACAAAGAAAAAAACCCTAAATACTCATTTAGTTCTTATGAAAAATAAGAATCCATGCATGTGATACACTTTTTCCTAAAATAACCTTCAACTGAATAGTCATGGAACTGGCAAGTTAGCACTTCTGTGTGCTTTAGAGAAGTGACCTCAGTAACCTTTCATTTTCTTTCCTCCTGTTTCACTCTTATTCTCTTCTCCAGCTATGATTTTTTTAGTTTGTTTTTGGTTGGCATTCCATGCAAACCGATGTTGTTACGTTTGGTTATGATTTTATATTTTAACCTTATTTTCTCCTTGACATTTACCTTTCCATCCATGATCTGTTCCTCCCCAACAGCAGGGACTTCCTTCTGTGTCAAATAATAATCAGATCACAGGGGCAGACGTGGGACGCTCAGTGCCTGGTCTCCTCCACTGCAGTTCCGTCTCCGAGGTTAGATCATTATTATTTTACATTTACCTTCTTTTGAGTTGTGCCTGTGGAGCAAGCAACAAATGTCTTCTAAACTCCCGTAGTTTCCTTCCACCTTCCCTCTCCACTTTTCTGCAGCATTAATAGCCAGAAAAACAACTATTGTTTTGACAGCAAGTTCCTAGTAATATATACAGACTTGGTTTTGTATACAACAATTATTTTGAGTTAGTCAGTTTTAAAGAACAGCTAATAGAGAAAATCACATATATTTTTTAAAAATGGTATAGTTAAACGTTTGGTTTTTCATCTCTCTCCTTCTCTTGCTGTGAGCAAACACTTATTTTAAATGTCACAGAAAGAAAATGTCCTGAGAGATTCTTGTCCTTTCAGTTTGAATGTTGTGGCTGAACTTCTGAGGAAGACTATTGCAATATTTTATGTTGAGATTAAAATGTGAATTTATTTCACTTGAAATTCTCCTGAAACTTCATGCATTTCACCTTGGAGAAATACTTATATAGAGATAATACAGCTATTATGAACTCACTTCAACAAATGTAACTTGCTCCTCTCAGAACTCCCTGTTTATAGAGTATATCTGGCCAGGAGATATTCAAACTTCTAACTTCCTCTTATGCTAACTAGAACACTGTGTGGGCAGCTGTGTTAGTCAGCAGAATTACCAATCCAGGAGATGAGTAATGCCTCTTAACATTTTCCAAAACCTATGTACACATGAATTGCCTTAATATTCTCTTAGATATTTTTTTGGGAAATGGGGAAAATATGAAAACATGGAGAATATTTAGAACAAGTGTCAATTTCAAATGGTTTAAAAATAATACAATGAACTACATGGGGATTTCAATCTGGAAAATATAATAGTTCTGGAATTTATATATCTCAATGTCTCAAAAGTTTTACATTTCAACAATAATAGCTGAAGGCTAACCTAAGACGACTGTAGAGCTAATGGAGGTGGTTGGAAGGGTATGGTTTCTCTTTTTGTTTTTCATAGAATCAAGGACTTTGTTATTTAAAATAATATGCTCAAGAATTAACTTGTTACCATTTATTTGACAAAACCAATCTTGAGGCACATTTAACTATCAATTTAGTATTGAAGCCTTATGATTAGGGTTGATATATAAAGTTTTAGGAGATGAGAGCTTACAATGTAATGGAAAGTTATTAAGGTAAAGAGCAATTTGATTTCCTGTTTGTTGGAGTACTTTTCAGAACTTATTGATTCTTTTGAACAAAATACTATATCTTTGTGCATATCTTCAACCATTCCTGCAACGATCCCCTTATGATGGCTTCATAATGGGTGAAATGTATTTCCTACCCTTGACTTTGGAGTTGATTATCAGACTTGCTTTAACAAATAGGAGTCAGGAGTGGCTATATGCCATTTCCAAATCAAGGATTTAAGAGGCCTTGCTGGTTTCTTCTCACCCTTTTTCACTTCTGCCCTCATCATGAGAAGAACCTGTGCTGGTTAATCTGCTGATCGGAAGTGGGCGAGAGGCGCATGAAGCAGAGCCTCCCAGCGTTACCCACAGATCTATAGCAAGGTGCACATCAGTCCAGACACTGCGCGTGAAACTGCTTCCAGCTGCTCCCTGTGTTCATCAGCTGAGCCTCACAAAGCTGTGTACGTGCAATAAGTGAGTGTTGTTTTAAACCACTAGGATTTGTTTTAACAGCTTTAAGGAGATACCAAACAATAAACAGCACATATATAAAGTACACATTTTGTTGAGTTTTGACATATATACATATACATCCATAAAACCATACAACAAAATTGCCATTTTGTGCAATTATGTTTATTATAAAAATAGTAATAAATATAACAATCACTCTCCAAATTCCAAAATTTCCTGACACTACTTTATCCTTCCCACAGCTCCTTGCTCACCTCTCCACAGGCAATCGCAGATCTACTTTTTGTTGCTATAGTGATATTTTCTAGAATTTTATCTAAATGAAATCATGGAGCAGGCATTCTTTTTGTGTCTGCTTTTTGTCAGCAAAATGATTTTCAAAATCATTCATGTAGGAGTGTGTATCAACAGTTCATTGTTTTTTATTTCTGAGTTTTCTTCTATGTACATATTCAACAATTGTCCTAATCATTAACCTTCTGACCACTCTTTGTGTTGTTTCCAGTTTGGGGACTATTAAAAGCAAAGCTGCTTGAACATTCCAGTCTAACACTTTGTACAAAGATATGTTTTCTTTTGGGCAAATGCCTGGCAGTGCAATGACTGGAACATATGGGAAGTGTATTTAACTTATTAAAAAACCACCAGACTGTTTTTCGAAAGTGGTTGTACCATTTTGCATTCCCAACAGAAATGCACAAGAGAGTCTATCCATATCCTGGCCAATGCTTGAAATGGTTGGTCTTTTTAGTTTTAGATACCACTATGGTATGGTGGTATACCCTTGTAACTTTAACTTGCATTTTCCTCATGGATAGAGAAGTGGAGCATCTTTTCAAGTGCCTTTTTGTCATCCATCTCTCTTCTTCAGTGAAGTGTCCAACTCTTTGCCTCCTTTAAATTGGGTTCTGTATTTTCTTATTTGTGAGTTTGCGAGTTCCTTACAGATTCTGGCTAGAAGTCTTTTATCAGATATGAGATTTGCAAGTATTTTTCTCCCAGTCTATGACTCATTCTTTTCCTTATCTTAGTGATGTTTAATGAAGAGCAGATGTTTGTAGTTTTGATGAAGTCTAACTTATTGATTTGTTCTTTTAATTGTATTTTTTGTTTTTAATCTAAGAAATGATTGTAAAACCCAAGGTAGCACAGATTTTCCCCTTTGTTTTCTACTAAAAATTTAGTAGTTTTAGATTTTCAACTTTGGGCTAGGATCCATTTTGAGATAAGTATTTTATATGTACATGAGGCACTGGTCAAAGTTTTGGGGATTTTTGTTTATTTGTTTATTTTGCATCGTTATTCAATAGTTCCAACACTATTTGTTCGAGATATTATCCTTTCCTCATTGAATTGCCCAGCATTTAGTAGAAAAATCCAATTGATCTTTATTCAGTAGTTTTATTGTTCTATTTATCTATCTTAATTCTAAAACCACACCATTTTGCTTACTGAAGCTCTGTAATAGAACTTGAAATCTGGTCTTATTAGCCCTATAATTTTTTTCCTTCTTTTTCATAGTTTTTATTTTTAATATGTTCTATGCTCTTGTATATTTATATAAATCTTAGAATCAGCCTGTCAATTACTACACCAAAGCCTACTGACGTTTCGATTGGTACTGTGTTGATTCTATAGGTCAGTTTGGGAAGAATTGAAGTCTTAATATTGATTCTTCTGATCCATGAACACAGTGTATTTATCCATTGACTTTTTCTCATCTATGTTTGCATTCATTTCTCTCAGCCATGTTTGTATTTGTTAGTATACAGTCAATACAATTTCTTGTCAAATTTCTCCCCAACTGTAGCATATTTCTGATGCTCCTATAAATGGCATTGTTTTTAAATTTCAGATTGATGGTTTATAGAAATACATTTGATTAGTATATTGATCTTGTATGATGCAAACTTACGTATTAGTTCTAGTGCTTTTTGGTAAATTTAGCAGTATTTTCTCTATTGAGAATTATTAGCTAATAAAGAAAGTTTTATTTCTTCCTTTACTTGTATTTTTCAAATGCTGGAATTGCTGATGCTATGTGGAATAGAAGTGGGAAGACTGAATGCCCTGTCGTTTTCCTGATGTCAAGGAAAAATTCACTTATTTGCTGTCAGAGAGGATATGGGCTGCATTGCCTCATCCCCTTTATCTGCTAACGTGCTTTGCTTCTGTTTCCAGTTTGTCAAGAGATTTAAACAGAAATAGATATTAAATTTTATAAACTGACTTTTTCTGTCATCTCTTGAAATGATCAGTTTTCTCTCTTAAATAGGGAATTATTGTAATTGATTTTAGAATGTTAAACTCCTTTTGCATTTTGGAGATAGATACTCCAGGTCACTGCAATGGTTAATTTTATGTGTCATTGTTACTGGACTACAGGATTCTCAGATATTTGGTCAAACATTATTTTGGGTATTTTGGATACTTCTGTGAGGGAGTTTTTGACTGATATTAGCATTTGAATCTGTAGACTGGGTAAAGAAAATTGGTCTCCCTTTGTGGGCGAGCCTCATCCAATCAGTTGAAGGCCTGACTCGAACAAAAAGATGACCCTCCCCTGAGAAAGAGAGAATTCCTCCTGCCTGAGTGCATTTGAATTGAGATGCTAGCTTTTTTCTTGCCTTCAGAATTTAGCTGAAACATTGGCTCTTCCTTGGTCTCAAGACTGCTGGCCTTTGGATAAAACCTATAGCATCAACTCTCCTGGGTCTCATCCTTCACATGCAGACTGGAATTAAATCATTAGCTGTCTTGTATCTCCAGCTTGTTGCCTCAGATCTTGAAGGACCCCAGGACAGTATACTTCAATTTCTCCCCTCCTAGCCTTTGTGCTATTGTTGTCACATATATGCTGTATTAATTGTCCTACATCATTTTATATAAGGGACTTGAGCATCTGTAGATTTTGGTATGCGTGAGGGTTCCTGGAACCCATCGCCCATAAATGTCAAGGGATGACTCTCTATATAAATTCTTTAATACATTGTTATTATGTTTACTTTAAACAATTATCTCTTAAGTGATTTAAAATATAAGAAAACATTATATATTTACTCACACATTTACATTTCTTCTATTTTCCTTGTTGATATTGACTTCCACCTGAAATCAGTATCCTTCTGCTTGAAGGATTTTTCTTTAATATTTATTGTAGTGCAGACATGCTAGGCATGAATTCTTTCAGCTCTGTATACCTGAGAATGTCTTTATATTGTCTTCTCCGTCTTTTTGTTTTTGTTTTTTTTGGTGAGGTAGATTGTCCCTGAGCTACCATCTATTGCCAATCTTCCTCTTTTTGCTTGAGGAAGATTGTCCCTGAGCTAATATCTGTGCCAGTCTTCCTCTATTTTGTATGTGGGGCACCTCCACAGCATGGCTGATGAGCAGTGTGTAGGTGCATCCTGGGATCCAAACCGGCAAACCCTTGGCTGCAGAGGCAGAGTCCATGAGCTTAACCACTACACCACCTGGCCAGCCCCTATATTGTCTTCATTTTTAAAAGAAGTTTTTCTGGGTATAGAATTTGGGGTTTCCAGGTTTTTCTTTTAGTAGATCAAAGAGGTTGCTTCACTGTCTTATAACTTGTACTGCTTTGATGACAATTCAGTGTTATCATTAGTTTTGTTTCCCTGCATGTGATGTGTTTTTTCTTTGGCTGATCGTAAGACCTTATTTTTTACCTCTGATTTCAAACAATCAGAATTTGTGCTTCTTGCATAGAGTCCACTGAACACATGGAATATGCAAGTTTATAGTTTTCATCAAATTTGTAAAATCTAGCCTATACTCCATCAAATATATTTTGTAACCCTTCTTGCCCCTCAAGGACTCTAATTAAGCAAATATCAAGTCTCTTGAAGTTGTTTCACCACTAATTCCCTTTTCATTTTTTTAATTCTTTTTTACTTCTTGTGTTTTACTTTATATAGTTGCTTTCCAGTTCACTAATATTTTCTGCTTCAGTGTCTAACCTGTGGTTAGTCTCATGCAGTTTATAGTTTGGAATTCCAGAAGTTGTGTTTTTCATGTCCAGAAGTTCCCTTTGAGATTTCTTTAAATGTTCCAAGCCCTTACTTTAAATGTTCAATTTTTCCTCTCCCTTTTAGGACACACTTAATGTTATTATCATTACTATTTTAATGGGCTTGTCTCCTAATTCCATCACTTGAGTCCTTCCTGAGAGTGTTTCTATTGATTTTTCTTGAGTGTGTTTTTCTTCATTATGGGTCATGTTTTCCTGCTTCTTGGCATACCTAGTTACTTTGATTGGTTGTGGGTATTTGAATCTTATATTGTTGGGTACTAGATATTTTGTATGCTTATAAATATTCTTGAATTATATTCTGGAACACAATTTATTTACATGAAAATAACTTGATATTTTCTAATCTTTCTTTTGCATTTGTTACAGAGGATCAGAGCAGTGTTTGTTGCAGGACTAATTTGGAGTCTCTATTGAGACAATAGTCTTCTGAGTACTTTATCCAATGCCTCATGGTTTATTCTATTTTCCACTTGGGTTGTTTGGGACATAAAACAATTTCTCTTTCTGTGAGATCCCTGTACTGCTTGGTGTCAAATGTCAGTAAATCATTATTTCACATATTTTGTTTTAGTTTATTTGTTTCAGATATAAAGGTTTAATCCAGTCCCTTTTACTTAGTCTTGGCTAGAAGCAAAATTCCTGTCTATTAATTCTGGAAATAGGCATGAAAGCAATTCAATGGTGCAGAGAGAGTCTTTTCTACAAATAATGCTGGTACAACTCTCTAAGTGTATGGGAAAATAAGTTGTGATACTTACCTCACACCATATGCAGAGTTATATTGCCGACCTAAAGGTAAATGCTAAAACTAAAACACTTGGGGAAAAAAATTTGCAGAAAATTTTTTGTAGGCAACATTTCCTTAGAAATGACACAAATACCTAATAGGATTTCATCAAAATTAATAACTTCTTTTCATCACAAAACATCATTAAGGATAAGAAAATGCAAGCCATAGTTTGTGAGAATATTCGACAAGCAATTTACTTCCAGAATATACAAAGAAATTAGACAAATTCAGAATATAAAAGATGAAGAATTGAAACAACTTTTAAGGAACAAAAAATTTGAAGAGGTACTTTTCAAAAAAATGATATACGAATGACCACTAAACTCACGAAAATTTGCTCAGTGTCGTTGGTCGTGAAGGAGCACAAGTTGTCATCAGCTGCAGTAAACCTCCGAGCTACCGTGGTGCCTAAAGATGGAGAATTGGGCAGCGCCGAGTCTGGAGGGCTCAGCCCAATCTCCATGGACTGATGCTGGGGGTGGAACACAGGACAGTGGCTTTGGGAGACATGTTTCTATTATATATCTATATTTATATGTATATCTATAATTACCATATATCTATATCCATAATTACTATATCTGTAATTACACTCTATCTATATCTTACCAAGAAATTTAATTTCTATGTTTTTACCCAGGAGAAATGTCCACAAAAAGAGTTGTATAAGAGAATTTATGGTGGCTTTCTTCATTATAGCTAAAGGATGGAAACAAGGTAAATTTTCACCAACAGGAGAACAGATAAACACACATCATACATTCTTGGCATAGAATAGCACTTTTCAATAAAAACAGAATAAATTACACATTCACAGAACAAGAAGAATGGAAATGAAACTGCTGTGTTGAGCAGAAGAAACAAGTCTCAAAATTGTAGATATCGAATAATTTAAAAACCGTGATGTTTAAGAATAGGCAAAACCAGTCTTCAGTGAAGGAAATAATGACGTGGGGTGGGAGTGACTGGAAGGGACCTGCAGACAGTTTCTGTTGTGATGAGAGTGTTCTGAACTCTGATTCAGGCGATAGTGGCATGGATTACACATTTATTAGAACTCATTGAAATATACACTTAAAATCTGTGCATTACAGGGGCCGGCCCAGCGGGGCAGCAGTTAAGTTCACAGGTTCCACTTCTGCAGCCCTGGGTTCGCAGGTTCAGATCCCAGTGCAGACCTACACACTGCCTGTCAAGCCATGCTGTGGCAGGCATCCCACATATAAAGTAGAGGAAGATGGGCACAGAAGACTCAGGAAGACTGCTTCCTCAGCAAAAAGAGGAGGAGGATTGGTGGCGGATGTTAGCTCAGGGCTAATCTTCCTCAAGTAAAAAAAAAATCTGTGCATTACACACTATGTAAGTTGTACTTCAATATGAATAAAATAAAATCAATGTAGGTAAAAGAATAGAGCTTCTAACCCTCTGACACTATAACTTCTCACAGTATTTAAATTTTCAGCATTTATGTGGAGTCATATATTTTAATAGCAATTTTATGCTTGAAATACAAGCACTTGAAACTGAGTATCTTTATCAATGGAAGACATTTTGGTCAAAACATTGTATGGCAAATCACTTCAGAAAGCAGTCAATGCACCTACCAGTCTTCCCACCATTACAGGAAAGGCAATTTGTTGATACAACAGATATATGATGGGGTATAAGGCAGGTATGTAGGGAAAACCTTGCTCAGGGTTTGAAAGCTAATGGGTACCTCTACATCTGTTCATTTTCTTAAACTAGAAATCAATTATAAGATCAAAGAAGGGAATGTAAATTTCCAGATCAATTATTTAATATTATCCCTAGCTCTGTTTATGTGTGAATGTGTATAGAATATATATAAATATGTAAATATAGAATATATATACTCTCTCTCTCTCTCTCTCTCTCTCTCTATATATATATACATATACCTCCCAGAGAATTTTCAGTCCATTAAGCCATAATTTTGGAAGTTGAGCAATAGATAATGCTTTTATTTAACAAATATTTAACTTTTCATTTAACAAATATTTACTCTGTGACTATTATGCTAAGTACTATTGTAGTTTCTGAGGGTACTGGTGGGAGACAGAAAGACTACAAACTCATTAGTAAAATTAAAAGAAAAGTAAATCAAATTATATAAAATGCTGTGAACAAGCTAAAGCAGGGTGATAGAGAAAGTGACTGAGTGAGTGGGTTGGGAGTTGCAGGACAATATTAGACAACACGGTCAGAGAAGGTCTTCTGAGATCATAACTTGTGAGGTGACACCCAAAGTTCGAGGTAGTGGGGAAGGGCATTTCATGCAGAGGAAATAGCAACTGTGAAAGTTCTGAAATAAAACGATCTTAAAATATTTCAGAAATGAAAGAAGGTCAGTGGGGTGGACCATAATAGGCAAGGAGCTGCATGATACAAATTGGGTCGTAGAAGGCAGGATCTTAAAATGGGTTTGTAAGCCCACAAAGGAGTTGGGCTTTTAATCTAAGCAAAATAGGAAGACAGAGTATTGAGCAGTGGTAGGAAGGGATCCAAGTGGCATTTTTAAAAGATCACTGTCCTTATGTTAAGAATGTATTATAGAAGGGCAAGAGTGGAATTTATTACAGTAATTCTGGTAGTTGATGCTTTTCTGAGATAGAACACATATGATGAAACTTACAGCTTGCTGAAAAATATTCTTCCAGTTTGCAAAGAGGAAAACTAATAGACTTAGTAAGTGAATATTCTAGATTTTGTTTTCTGTCTTATGACATTTTTCAGTAATATTATGCAACCTTTTTCTATCATGTTACATTTATGAAAGTGAAGGATTAAGAAGATTACACAAAACTTGTTTGTAAAAAAATATATAAATTAGCTTCTAAAAAGTTTCTTCCTGAGAAATTAAAACAAAGTACTGTGGAACAGAAATAAAATCTTCACCTGATTGAATTATCCTTTTAATATAATGTTTTAAATTCTAATATTTTGTGTTAACAGGATATTATGTTCATAATAAATGCTAAATATAAATAGAATATATGTTTGTGTGTGTGTTATACTAGTTTACTAATTATTTCATGATGTGTTTACTTTATCCTTACAAATCCATCTGGTAAATGACCATGACTAACATTTCTCTTGGGCCTTATTGCACTAAGGAACGTGTTAAGCATATGAAAGAAATTCAGCAAACACATACTTAATGAATTGCATATTTTACATATATAGATGTGTCCGGACAATTTGTGTTATTTGTCTAGGCCACTGATTTACATGAGTACAAGTTAAATTTTTTTGTTACTTCTTTCATTCAGATTTTTGTTATTTCTTTTCATATTACTGAACAAAGCAATAGTTACTGTGAATACATTCTATGGTAACCTATGGTTTATGTTCATTGTAAGCTATTCTATTTGCACTATTCATTATGAATACCAAACCCTTTTTCTATTTTTAAGTCAATATTATTCTGAATAATACTGTTCATTAGTGTCCTTTTCACAGTCATGAATATGCTGCAGTCAATGGATAAACGTATTTCTTGTCACATGAACGGTAATGTTACAGGCTTGGAAATCTGCTTTTGTAATAGAACACAATACCATCAAGCTATATTGGCAATATTTTCATGTGATTATCACAAAGAGATGATATATGAGATGCACTGAAACATACTTATATAAATTGGTGAAACCAAAGGTTTCAATATTTTGTTATTTGACTAAGACAGAATATGAGAGGCTTATTTTGTCGTGTCTAATTGCTACATCCTTAGTGTTGGATGTTTATAGCCTGCTTACATTGTCAATTTATATGATCTTCAGTTTGTGATTCACCATGATCTTTAGATATTTTCCTCCTATTCTGGGGCCATTACCAACGTCTCTGAGTTCTATTCTATCTGTACATTTGAGAGAACTATACCACATATACTTTAAGTAACGCAGAAATGGGAAGATTGATTTATTTATCAGATATGTTCCATTATTCCTCTGGAAAAAAAATGATTTCCATCTTTCCAAGCAGTAAGTATGATTTCAAAACAAAACACTGACGAGACATCCAAATTCTAAATGCAGCCTTCAGAATTTCCTGGGCTAGAAAATGTTTGCTGGTATTGAATGGATTTTCCTTATAGAAAGAAATAGGATGGCACTGTTTTAGCTAGCTCTCTTGGTAATAGCTTTATTTGTGTTCTTCCTCAATGTAACAATACCATGTAAGACAAGAAAGAATAGCTGTGTGTTCAATCTTTTGATTTCACCTGAAATAAAGTTGCTTTGCCCCTACATCAATATCTCAGTGTTGAGTTGATTACACATTTGACGTTGTTAAAGGGATGAAAGAAGTCTGAGATGTTGCTCCTGTGATAAGTGGGCATGTGCAGAAAGAACTCAAGCTATCACCTCACAAAGTTATTTTTTCTTTTCGTGTCAGCCTATACTTTACACAGAACTGGTTTGGGAACCTGACTCTGGTTGTAAACTGTAATTAGTGAAAAATGCCATTGAACTGAGAAGGTCTGGTTAGGTCAGAAAGAAGTAACAGCCAAGTCTGTCTTCTTAAGGATGCAAACCAATGCGCGAAATTGACTACCTACTTAATTCACTTATAATCCTGGGTTAGCTAGCCAGATGGTTGTCAACCCTTTCTCCATGAAAGGAAAATTTATTTTTATGTTATTCTTGTCCGTGCTTAGAATGAAGCGCAGTGTTACAAGGGAAAGATGTGCTAATATTTATAAGTTAGTACTCGTGGGGAGTGGAGCCATAGAGAAGGCCATGTCCTTCTTGATGCTGGGAAGGTAGAAGACAACAGATCTTATCTAGATGAATTTGGTAAGAGGAAACCCAGGTCTGGGAAAGATATAACTGGATAGCAGAACTGGCAAGGTCATCCAAAGCACTTCATTGTGTTTTTTTTCATCCGACAAGAACATAGCCGTATATGAAAGGAGTTTGAACAGGCATTTAACAGATCACCATTTAGAAGAATGTCCTCAAAATCTCTTCCACTGGTCTGCCTCCTCTAGCCTTCAATGTATAACTGTCAACAAACATGAGACTGATTCTGTAGGAGGCCAATATTAATTGCCCTGTTGCGGCTTGAGAGCACAAGCTCTCATTTACTTCTAATTGTGCATAGTTTTTGAGATTTAATAGCTGATTGATTTCCCAACCATATTCAACAGAGGTCTCGAGGTAGTACTGGGACAACCATGGTGAGCAAGGCCCAGGTCGATGGTAGGCCTCAGACCTCTTGCCTGTTTCAACCACAGTTGCTCCACCTTTGTCAGTTTTGTGTTTTTCCACATCATTTTGATTGAAGAAGAGTTACTGCTAAAGATGTGATATGGTATAAGTCAGGTGCTGGGCCAGGGTGAGGAGTCACAGTAACCGTCCTTCATTCCTTTTCGTACTCAGCAAATCCTTAGCCAGCACCTAAGTAGCTTAAGACAGCACGCACCCCAGGTGGGGAAGGAGTCCTCCAGTTTTTAGTGGAAATAGAGTAAACAGAAAGCTGGGGGGTGGCTGCTGTGGTGGTCTTGGGAGGGCAGTCATGGATGCAAGGAAACAGAGCCATAAATGCAAACACACACAAAATCAACCTGGCTTCTGCCCTGACGAGAAAGTCAACGACTTACAGTACCTGAAAGTGCCACATGCAGCAGTGTTTGGGCTCTGAGCTCTTTACTGTAGGTTATCCCTTTAGCACAGTTAAGCAAAAGCATTGTTGTGAGACCTCAACAGCCTCTATCATTCAATATTGAGTCATATATAATGGTGTTAAAATGTTAAAGCGTCAAAATGAAGTATTTTACTGAAGAGCTTTGATATCCTATGAGTTGTGACACAAGAAAGTCTGGGCAAAATGTTCATAATTAATCATCTACATTAAAAATTAATTTGCATGCAGTTCCTAAATTATGAGTATTAAGTTCTCTTTAAGGCATATTAAGGGCTTATAAGTATAAATGCTTTATTTTTGGCATAGATACTAACGACTTAATTTAAAAAGTCACATTGCATGTTATACAATGATTTTTCTGTTGGTGGAGGTTACTTGCAATTTCAATATGACTTCTTATTTCTTGAAGAAAAAACAAAAACTGACTAATGAAATGAGTTAGTAAAGAGTTCCAAGTTGAGTGTTTTGATTTTAAGATACAACCAATGTGCTTTCAGTTTGTTTTTAAAGATTCTTTTAGATTAAGCATTCAAAGTCATGAAGAAATTAGATCAAATTAAATTAACCATTTTCTTACAATAGTGATGAAATTAATCATTCTGGTTGCTGTTTCAGTGACACTTCTTCAAAGGCTGTCAAATTAAGTAGAAGTCTATACTTGAAAAATAGAGAATCTGGATATTAAACTATATCATCAAGGCCAGAAAATACCAATATTTGTGATGTTTTCATATTTTTGACTCAACATATGCCACTAATTCAGACCAAATATTGTCTAGTGAAAAGATCACTTACTAGGGGTTCACACATCCTGGTTTCTAGTCTCCTAATCTAATTCATGACCTTGAGAAGATGACTTTGCCTTTCTAATCCTCAGACTCTGCAAATTAATAATGCAGGGGCTATTTTGAGCCCTTTCAAGTCTAAGAATGTGAATATTTTTTGTCTGGATAGCTGCTGAATGTTTTCCCTTTATTTTCCTGAAATAAACTTTAATGGTTACAGAAAACGTGCTTAACTAAAGTTGCTTTCTCTTGGAGATATGTCTCAAGTATGTGTCCTGCTGAGAAGGACTTCTAGATTACACTTAGCCTGCTGTAATGCCAAATACTGGGCCAGGGATGTTGAGGAGTTCTGCCTCACTTCAAGAAGGAGTACAGCGTTATAGAAAGCATCCTATCACTTCCTTTTGACCACAGCTCTGTCTCTTCTAACAAGTGAGGCCAACACAACTTGTATCTCTATGTGGACCTACATAGATCTTTCTATCTTCAGCAGACTGTCATTAAATAAACAATAGATGATAGATAGATAAATGACATAGATAAACAGATGTAGATAAATAGACGGATGATTATCACACATAATATAATATCATACACATAGGAATGCTTGCATGAATTTGAGAAGATGCTCAAAATGCCTGTATGGTCAACATAGTACATAGTATACCTGTGAAAAAGACTGTTGTATAATTGCAATGTGAATAGCTAATCCCTGACATAAATGGCACAGCTCTGGCTACACAGACCAGGGAACTCCTGAAGAATGACAGACAGCAAACCATCCCAGAGCAACGAGGATCCAGGAAAAGTAAAAGGCCAGATTTACTGGCCTGATCTGGTCACGTTGAAAGGTATGTCAGCCAAAAATCTAATGTAAACTTTATAAAACTGAGCCACTTTACACTCTGTCTCAGCAACATTCCACATTCAGATGAAATCTAATGTTGAAAAAGAAGTGAAAACTAAGTAAAAC